>NC_133942.1:6077500-7327500 GCF_031877795.1 Strix aluco
AGGCACCTGGAAAAGGCCAAGGGAGCGGCCCCTGGGAGCTGAGGCTGGGCTGAGCCAACGCCTGTTGCGAACAGTCTGTGCTTTGAGCTTTATTTAGGCACACAGACAGCATTAGCCTACCGCCTCTGAAGCCCTGTTAACTGTCCAGCCTTCAACCTGACGTTAGTTCCTCTGGGTGAGCTTAACCCTGTCCTGCGATCTTGGAGGAATGCGCTTATTATATATTTGCCCACAGCCCTCTGTTGCTAAATATAAGAGTGAGATGAGAATATTCCTCCCTGATTCCCACGATACCAGTTTGCATTCTCCCCCCTTTTCAGCCTTTTTCCTGTTCTTTCCCATCAGCTGGAAACTTTTCCAGCTGCTTGGAGCTATGACCTCAAAACATGTGGCACATTCACAAAAAAGTTTGAATAAATCGGTCGGATTTCCAAAAGTGAAGGAGAGGAATAGCTGAGGCAGCTCCCTACAGCTGATAACCCCGGATAAGGACGAAGGGGTCCTGGCCGGGTACCCTGGGGCAGACGCCGTTCCCTGCCCATGAGCTGGGACCCTGCATGGGGCAGCCAGGGACAAGCCAGGGTCACGCTCGCCTCCCCAGGGCCCCCATCACTGCTGCTAGGGGTCCAGCTGAGGCTTGGGGGTCATATTTGTGGCACCCCCTTGCTGGAAGCTCAGGGTTGAATGTTGTTCACAGGGACCCTACGCATCCAATTCCTTCTGTCCCCACATCCCTCCTCATTACAAACCTCCAGCAAAAGGGTTTTTGGGGAGGGGGGAGCTCAGCCTGCGGGTGACCTCACTGGGAACCGGAGGAGAGCCAGGCTGTCTAAAAACAGTTTACTAAAGCTTCACACTCATATGTCAAGAGGACAAGTTTTATGAGTGTTTTTTCTTTTTGATATAATCTTGTATTTGTTGATGTGCATGGTGACTCTTTCCATTTTGGGATGCATGGAAAGACCGGGCCCCTGAACCTGGGCTTAGAGGCAAAACAAAACACAGGCTTTGCCCCTAAAACTGAGTCTGTCCCCAGTCCCGTGCCCAGTGCACTGCTTGATGGCTGGTGTGGCTCTCCCTGATGGCGATGGAGGGATGTCCTGGGCAGGCAGCCTGTGGGAACGCCTGGCACGGCGCTGGTGGTCTCAGCAGGGATGCTCCCAAGGGGAAGAAGCTTGTGGGAAGCCAGTGCCCAGACCCGGGGTCGTGGCTGGTATGTCTGCTTCAGCCAGATGCAGAGAAATAATCCCCAGCATCAGCAAATGGGTGTAAAACCCCTTTCCTTTCCCATGGGTCCGTGGGTCCATGCCAAGCAGATGCTCATCGATCCCTGGAGCTGTGCCCCAGCCATGGGTGGTGTTACCTGGGGGAGAATCTTGGGGGGGTTGGCAGGTGCCAGTGAAAGCCACGTGCTGGTTTTTGGGGTTGCTCGAGCCCATTCACCATGAAGGAGCTCGGGAGAGCCAGGGCAGCCCCGGGAGCCATCCTGGACACCTCAAGCGGGCAATGGTTCTGTGTGGTGAAATCCCTGCCTGGGATGGAAAGGTCAAGGCTGGAAGGAAGAAGACCACTTTGTTCGTTAACAAAAGGGATTTTTTTCCACTCGGCTTGCCAGGCGTCCTCGTATTTTGGTGCATGGAAAAAAAGAAGGAACAAGGCCCGAGGGAAAGAGAGGAACATGTCCCGGAGGCCACCTGTTCACTGGGGCGGGAACAGGAACAACAAGGGACCTGCAGGGACCCTGTAGGTGCTGAGGGCCACAAGGCTGGGATCTAGGATCATCCCCATCCTCCTCCTCACGTTACCACAGGCTTGGACGCAGAAGGTGTTGGGGAGCAAAGGGCCAGAGGTGGTCAGTAATTCCTTTGGAAACTGCTTGGAGCAAGCTCCTGCCCCACTGCTGGCCGGAGCCCCAGTGCCACAGGGAGGTTTGGGGAAGAGAAATGGCTCGGTGAGGTGTTATATTATTTTTTTGGGTAAGTTAGGAAAAAAAAAAGTGCTTTTAAAATTCCCTTCATTTCTGAAGCTGCAGATGCCGCTCACCCAGTGCAAATGGTCGGTTAGACCCTGAGCGCAACTTGGAGGGTCAGGCTAAGGTGCAGACCTGTCCTGGGCAGGATGAGATGCATGTCCAGGCCCCACAGAGCCTGAGGCTCGGACCGTTGCAGGTACAAGCATCCCGGAGCAGGGGAGGGAGCAGGAGGCAGAAGGCGCAGGGTGGGACCAGGGCTGCGGGATGGCCGTTGGGTTGCCGAGGCAGGGCACACCGCTGTGCCAAGAGCTGTGTGGTCAAACCTGGCCACTTCTTGGGGAAAACTAGATATAAATCACCCGCTCTGGTCCCTGCCCAGCCTGTGCCCTGCAGTAACCCCTCTGCCCAGCTCTGTCCCTCTGCAGCAGCCAGCGTCCCCTGCCCTCCCCGCTGCCCGGGGCCAGCCTGTCCTGTGGCACCATGGCTCCTTCTCCTGGGGAAGACCCTCAGCCCCGGCTGGTCCCTGGTGCCCCATCACCCGAGGGGTGATCCTGCACCCTTCTGGGGCTGTGCCAGCAGGAGAGGTGAGTCCCTCACCCCATGCACCCAACCACCCCGGGTGCACACAGGACAGATGAACGGAGCAGAGCCCAGAGGTGACACACACCCTGGCAAATGCTGTCCAGCTCTGTCCTTCCCACCAGCACCGTCCACGCTCCTCAGATGAGGGACTGCCCTCACAGACAGCTACTGTGGCAAGGCCAAACATGGGCAGAGAGGGCTGGATCTCCCTGCGGGGGCTGCAGGACATGCCTGTGCCCTGTCCCCATGGCACAGGGCTCTGGCAGAGTCGGGAAGGTGCCTTCCTCCTGCGGGCTGCCCACGGTGTAGACCAAAGCCCTGCAGCTCCTGCATGGGTGCAGGGAGCAAGCCCCATCCCACCCAGCACCACGCTTGTGTGTGCCCCTGAGAAAAGCATCAGACACAGCCGGGGTACACAGCAGCACCCTGAGAGCCACAGTGGGTGAGCAGCCCCACTCCCTCCCTCGGCTTTCCCTGCAGGGCAACATGGCCAAAACACCCTGCCCAAAATCAGGCAGCTGCTTGCTCCTGCCAGCTTGGTGAGAGGCCCCCCACACCTCAGGGAGGGACAGCCTGAACCCATGGGTGCCCACACCGCTCCCCACTGTGTCCCCATCCCTCCCAGCCCACCCCACGCACCCAAAGCCCAGTTTTATCCCCCCGGTTTCTCACCGCTCCATCCCTCGGGTGGGCTGGTGGGACGGGGCTTACCTCCGGCTGGGGGTCCTGCGCGGAGGGGCTGGGGCTGGCAGGCCAGCAGCAGCAGCAGCGTGGCAATGCCACCTCGGGCACCCATGGTGTCCCCTGGGGCTGGAGCAGAAGCTCAGGCTCCGGGCACAGCACAGCCTCCGCCAGCGCCTGCTTCCAGGCGAGGGCTGCTGCTACTACTATATTTAATAAAGCGGAGGGAGGGAGGGACTCGTAACTTCTCCCGCCTGTCAGAAAGTAGGAATTCGCTCAGATTACAAAGTCAATTTTTTCTCTTAAAGGGCTAGAGGCCGCCGCCCACCCACTGCTCAAAGCACCCTTGTTCCTGCTGGGGCGAGGCAAGGGAGGAGCGGCTGCTGCCGCCGCCGCAGAGAGGGGAAGGAGCCCGACATGGGATGCGATGGGTGGCTCCGGAGGCACCGCCTGCTCCGGGCGAAGCGGGGCACCCATGGCTCTCCCCAGCACCAGGCATTTTTGGGGAAGCAAAACCAGCTCCTGGTGTCCATGCAGACCCAGATGAGTGGCTTGGTCCCAAAGCCGTGTTACCCATCCCTGGCTGTAACCCCTGGTGAGCTGGTCTGCCTGTCACCGTGACACCTTCCCTGTCACCTGCCGAAGCAGCTCTCTAAATCTCGCACCTCTCTCAGCAGGACTGAAGTCAGTAAGGATGATCCTTGGGGTTCATAACAGTGCAACCATGGCACTGGGAACAGAGATTTTCACCTTCTCCCGCTGGTGCAAAGCTGATGCCACACGTGTTCAAGACAAGGTCACAACCCTCTGGAGATGCAGCATCCCACCCAGCCTGGGTCCCTGCTCCTCACCCCACAGAGCCCCGGCGGGTTTCAGGGCTCTCCCTGCTCACGGTGTAGCTCGTCTCCCAACTCTCCATCCCCTCCAAAGCTGCTCCCGGCCTCCTACTTGGATTTTGCGCAGCACACCCCTCTTTCCTCTTGGATGTCTGTATTTCAGGTCCCTTTTCCCCTGTGCTGTGTTTCACTGATGGATTACGTGTGGATTGTTTCCTGCTGGTTTATTTCCAATCTCTTTAGGGCCCTTGGTGTGACTTTGCTGTCTTTGGCAGTGTTTGCAACACCTTCCAGCTTACAGTCATCTGCAAACATAATTAATTTGTTGTTTACTGTTGCTTTCAGATCATTAATAAAGACATTAAATAAACCTGGGATGTGCCATCTTCTCAGTAACTTTTTATGAGTAATTGTCAGGGGCTCGGTAAGTTCATTAGCTAATTCTATTTAGTCTGGGGGTTACATATTATCCAGACTTGCTGATTTGTACAGATTCAATTTTGCCAAGTATTCCCTTTCCTGCTCTTTATCTCAAGGTCTACTGAGGACCTCTGCGTTGCTTTGCTTTCTGTCTGTCCTCAGCAGTCCCCCTCTCCTTGCCTTGTTAAGGGCTGATTGAGGGATAGAGGCGTGCAGGGCTTGGCCCTTCAGGTGGATGTTTGATCTCAACTGTCTCCATCATTATTCACGGGTAACAGGCAGGCTGAACGCGTCCACTTCTCTCCTGCCCACTTGGCAAGGGAGGTCTCACTCCCCACTCTGGCAGGATGCACCAGGACTGCCTCCAACCCACCAGGACCACCTCCAACCCCCCAACAAGCATCCCTGCGTTTGCTCCTGGCTCCCCATCTCCAGGCTTGCTTTGCTCCCTGTGGCACTGGGGACGAGCCACTGTTTGCCAGGGGAACACCGGCCTCAAGCAAGGGTAACAAGTACAGTTTGAGCAAGGAGAACGTGGCTCCAAGCACCCTGAGCATCCTCCACCATGGGATGCTTGCTGGCCGGCTCCTGCCTCTGCAGGTGGGGTTTTCCCTGCCCCAGCAGCAGGACACGTGCCGGTGGCAGCAGGGATTGCCACTTGCTGGCTGCGCTGGCTTCAGTGTCACCTGGCACTGAACAGGAGAGAGTGGTGGGAAAATATCGGAGACAAACCTGGCCACGGCAAGGATGGAGTAAAACCTTCACTGCTGTTTTTATTATTATGATATTTTCCCCTCCAATAAGGAAATTATAGCCTCTGGTTGAAACCTCTTGTGTTATCCAGAGAAATGTCTCCACCAAGTCTCTGCAACAGCCTGTGTGCTCCTGCCGCAGGCTGCTTGGGCTGCCCCCCTCACTGGAGCCCCCGAGTGCAGCCCCATGCCCCGCGTCTGGCCAGCACATTTGCTATCCCTCAGCCAGGCCCTGGCAGCAGTTGGGGATTTGTTTTTCCCTTTCCAAGCCAACATCTGGCTGAGCAGTGGAGGGGCAGAGCCAGCGTGGAGAGGTGCCTTCTCTCTCCAGGAGCTCGGGCAGGGCTAGCAGCCTGGCTCTGCACTGAAACCAGCTCCGGCACCCGCGATGCTGGGGAGGGACCCACATGCTTCCCCCTCAAAAGGCAGCTCCAACCAGAGCTTGCCCGTTGCCAGCATGGGAAGCCGATGCCTGGGTGCCCCCACCTCCATTTGCAGGCAGCAGGGAGCTGCCCTCGCCCTTTGGTGAGTGCCCATCACTGGGAAACCCAGCTGCTGGGGCAGGTGGGGGGCTACGGGCTTGGGGTGTCTGCTGGGGGACGCTTTGAGAAGGGCTGGGGGAAAAATAAGAAGAGTTAAATTCTTTCATTCCTCTGCAGCCTGGTGGGCTGCTGTTTGAGGCAGCCGCGGTCTCGGTCCCTGCAGGTGCAGGGCTGCTCTCCCGCCTCCTCTCAGTGCTGGCTGGCCCACTGGTCTCTGGACACATTTATTTATCCAGCCCAGCTTTTATTTAGGATGTGTTTCCAGGGTAGCCGGTGCAGAGGGAGATGTGGAGGGCTGCTGGGCACCTGTTAGCCACCCCATCACTTGTGGGACCCCCACTTTGTCCACCACATCCAAGCCCAGCATGGGCTGGCCATGCCGGGAGCCCTTTCCCTGGGAAGCAATGCGCCCTGTTTGCTTGGCACGGGCAAAGCTGTCCGTGGCATCTATTTCATGGGCTGCCTTTTGCTGTCTCCTCTGTCCTGCAGCCTCTGTGCAAATAACGCAGAACAAGATAAATCTCTGGAGAACCCTTCCAAGATCACTGCCTGCTCTGTTTGATACTCAAGCGACTGAGAGCTGGCGTTCACCTGCAGGGAGGGG
Organism: Strix aluco; assembly: GCF_031877795.1. Taxonomy (NCBI): domain Eukaryota; kingdom Metazoa; phylum Chordata; class Aves; order Strigiformes; family Strigidae; genus Strix; species Strix aluco. The sequence continues at coordinate 6,083,890 of NC_133942.1, forward strand.
ACACCCCATGCACCCTTTAATAGGCAGAGCTCAGCTTCTGTGCTTGGCTTTTCCCCTTGACACAACATCCCACACCCTGGCTGGGCTTTACACCAGTCTGGGGCTCCCAGCCCACTGCCCAGCACCGGCAGAGGAGGGGTTCTGCTGCACACAGAGCAAGGATGGGGGTTCTCGATGTCTGTGAGGGGCTGCAGCTGGGGAAGCGAGTCTGTCCGAGGGAGGAGAACAGCAAGCGTGCTTGGAGCGCGCCGCGAGCGTCTGGAAGGAATATCCCATCCGGTGCTGGCAGGAGGGAGCGCATTCATGAATGCTGTTGGGATTTATCTTCTCAGCATCTGCCTTCCCAAGTGCTGGAGGGATTTTAATAAGAAACAAAGTAAAGCCTGTGGATCTGACCTGGCCAAAGCAATGCTCTGGCTGGAGGTGCTGGGCGGATCTGGCCTGGGGTGGCAGGTCCCCAACCTTGGCCATGCGCCCATTCCCCCAGGAGTGGGGACATCAGCTGGGTGCTGTTTCAGCCAGGCTGGAGCCTCTCCTGCCTCGACACGTACGTGCTGTGCAGACAGTGGTCACCTCAGGGAGGTTTTCTCTCTACTTGCTCAGGGAGAAAGAGGTGCAAAGCTTGTGACTGTAGTTCAAAACAGCTGGGCAGATGTGCAATATCTCTGTGGTTGGGCTCACCCAGGGGAGTAGGGAGGGACGTCATGGGGTTTGTTCGGTACGTCCGGCATGCCCTGTCGCAGGGTGAGGGAGGAAGAGGATGCAGGGAGTTGAGGATGCTGTGGGGAGCTGGGGCTGCTGCCTGCTGCATTAGGCAGGAGAAGCACAGCCCCACATCCTCCCAAGCCTTTCTCTTGTCTCTTTGCAACTACAAACAAACCAGTCTTTGTCTGGCAGACGCTTGCGATACTGTTAATTTAAGGAGACAAACAGTTCTTCACAGAGTTTCAGGGCCCTGAGTGCTAGTTGCCTTGACAAACCCCACCTGGGCTCTCACCCACACCCTCTGCCCCAGGCTGCGTTTAAGCTCAGGTGCCTTCAGTCCTTGCTGCTTTCCACCAGGGGTGTGTTGGGCTGATGCTGCCTCCTGTTGCTGGCCCTGCCTGCTGCCCTCAGCCCTACCTGCCCTGGCAGAGGGGCTGCATCCCCCACCCAGCTGTCTGCTTTGCCCAGCACATCTCACCTGCAGTAACTTGGCCTCTCAGGACCAGGATGGAGATCAGGATATGTCCGCAGCGTGGTGAGCAAGCATCTCCTCTCTGTTGACTTGGTGCTACTTCAGGGTGTTCCTGCTTGGGCACATCACATGCAGCCTCTGCATGGAGATGGGTTTATAAATCCTTAAAAAAGCAACCTTCTGGGGTGACCCTGGGCAGTGCTGGGGGGCTATGTCTCTGCTGGGATCTTGCAGCGACACTGGACCATGGGCTAACCCGTGGGCCAGACCCACAGCTCACCTGTTGCTTTCTCCAGGCCTTGTGCAAAGGGCTTGGTGTGAGATGGGCTTTATTTACCCCCCTGGGGGGGTTTGGACTGCTGTGACTGTACTTCTCTGTGACTAATACCCTTTGCTCTTCTTTGAGCACTGAACACATCACTCCCCAGCATTAGTTTAAAAAAGGAAATCAATAAAGTCCATTTATTTTTAGCCTGGATTTAGGGTGTTTTGGAAGAGGAACTGAACTGTGATTTGGAGCCAGCAGGCTCACCGGCTTCTCCAGGGCTTGTCAGATCGAGGAACCGACTCTTAATGCTAGATAAATATTGACTGATGTATTTTCAAGGAGCAAGTTCCCCGCTGTGTGAGCGGGGAACCCTCTGAGGGCACGGAGAGGGCTGGAGCAAGCCCTTGGGGCATGCAGGGAAGTGGTGGTGAGCTGTGATGATTATTCAAGCTGACTTCGGGTGTCCAGCAAGATCTGGGGAGCTAACCAGGCTGTGACCGAGCTGGGCTTGGTCTCGGAGACCTTGTGATAGTGCCTGCTTGAAGAAATTCTCTTTCTCACCCAGCACCAGCTAGACCACTAAACCCAGCCCAAGACCACGGCAGGCTCTGGGCTGGCAGGTGGGAGCCGGGTGGGCTTCAGGGCAGGGCGGGAGGTGAGGACGGAGGTGGCGGTGCGGGTGCGGGGGGAAGGCAGGGGCTGTGGGGACACGCAGGGACTGTCTCCCCCGCTCCGCAGCGGGCAGGAGTGCGGGCAGGCAGCGGGCAGGGCCCGGGGAGCCGCTGCCAGCGGCGGCAGCCCAGGAGGTGGCACCAGCGCACCGCGCTCGCCCGGCCCGGCCGGTGGCGGGGGGCGTGTGTGGGGGGGTGTGTGCTCCCGGGGGCGGCGGGGGGGGCTCCCGAGTGAGCCCCAACCGCCGGGCCGGGGGGACTCGCCCCTCGGCCGCCTGGGAAGGAGTCCGGCTCCGAGGTCTGCCCGTGCGCCGGGCGGCTTTGGGATGGGCAGGGGACAGGCAGGTTGTCCCTCCTGGGGTTAAGCGGAGTTGGGGACCCTGGGGGCTGATTTCCCCCCTCTCCGCTCGTGGTCTGGCACCCGTGCTGATTTGGGAGGGATCTTCCCTCCCAAGCTAGTGTGAGCCCCCCCGCCCCTCCCCGCTTCTTGGCAGCAAACCCTCCCCTGGAAAATGGGGAGTGGGAATGGGAACAGCACTGGCAGATCCAACCTGCTCCAGGAAGGGCCCTTGCAAGCCCAGGGCTCCTGGTGCCGCTGCTGCTCTCCATCTCTTGAGCAAGCAGGGGGGCTGCCCGGGCTCCAGCCCCCCCCCCCTGCTTCAGGGAAGGAAATCAGAGGGGGTCCCGGTGTGCTGGGGGGTCTGACTGGGCTGGTCTTCTAGTAGTTCCTGGCTACTAGTGGTGGCTGGAGGTGGGACGTGTGGCTGGGGAGGGCAGGATGAGCATGTTTACATTGCGATGTAGGGCTGCACCATAGGGAAGAGAGGGGCATGTCCTTGGCAGCCCATCCCAGCCAGGACAGCATCCTGGTGAGGGGTGAAATGTCCTTTCTTCAGAGCTGAGCCATGTGAGTGCTGGGGCTGTTGTGGGGGTGTGTCTGCTGGGGGCTGGTGGGAGGAAGGTGCTCGATGGAGAACTAAGATGATTGCGAGGAAGAAGGGGTGGAACTTTGACAGGGAGAAATAATTGGGATGGAGCCACATGGGACAGGCAGCCAGGTCCAAGGGTAGCCCACTGTCAGACCCTGATGTGACTCCCAGGAGTGGGTGCCGAGCAGCCCCAGAGCCCTCAGGGTCCCTCCTGTCTCCTCTTGCTGCAGGTACCCTCATGGCTCCTCCACCTTGCAGGCGTTGGTGGCAGTTTCCCCCAGGGGAGACCAGTTAAAAAAGGAGAGACATGAGCTTACTGTGTCCATCCAAATCCCTGGTTTTGCTATCAAGTACTGCTTTTCTTCCCAGATAGCCTTTCTGCTGCTTGACCCCTTGTTGTCTGTCTTTGGTGTCACCAAACCAGACTGGGCAGGTGTCTACCTGCAGTGACCTTCCCTCCTAAGCACATGTTTGCAGGCTGCCAGGAGCACGCACTGAAACAGCAGCAGCATGAAGCCTTTTGTGCCTTGACCCTGGAAAGCCCCAGCTGCTGCTTCAGCTGGTGCTTGCCGAGCTTGTGGTGAGAGGCACCAGGAGCTGCCTCTCTCCATCCAGCTTTTCAGAGAAAGATGGAGATGGCTTCTTTACCAGGAAAGGTGGCGGTTTCTGTGGGTGCACTGAGCTGGCAGGGCAAGATGCTCGTGCTCTATCTCCCCATCCCCAGCCAGGCTCATGGTCCTTCCCGTGGAGATGGCACCTGACCAGCACCTAATTCCCCGCACCCCCTTTTCTTTCCCTTCCTTCACACAAACCCTGAAGGTCCCAAAGCTTTAATGGGGTGGGTGGGGATGAATAAGCAGAGGAAGATGTAATGATCCCCCTCCCATCGGCCCAGCTCCCGGTGCAGTGGTTTCCCTCCCAGTCAGGCTTCACCGGGGGATTTCTCTTCCTGCAGCAGCACCCATCTGTCTTGGAACAGATTAGAAAGATGTCACTTTGCCAGCACAGTCATTTATCACAGTGGCTGGGGAAATTAGCAGGGGCTGGGCAGGGAGGAGGGAAATTGGACTTGTCCTGGTGGTGTAGGTAAAGGTTGTGGAGATTTCTAGACTATTTCTAGCTTGGCATTGATTTGTCCTGAGAAGGAAACCAGTGCCTGGGATTTCCACCTTTGGGTCCTGACGGGACTGAGAGCAATAAATTCTGTCAAAATTTATGGGGCAGAGTAGCTGGAATCTCTCAGGTATTGGGGCTTTTAACCAAGAGCTAATATCCTCCTTCCAGCTGTTAATTCCAGGAGCTGGGGTATAAATTAAGTCTTCAGGCTTGCTATAATAATCACAAGGTTGGGACATCACCCTGTTGCAATTTTCAGGAGTTACCTGCACCCCACTCTGTGGGTATGGGAGCAGCCCAGCCAGCCTTGGTGATATGCACAGGGATCAGTGGTGGGATGAGGGGCTCTGACCACTAGTTTCTGGCTGGAAACATAACAAAACTCAAGAAGGAAGAAGAAAAAAATGCTATTTTCCAGCCACAGAGAGACAGTGCTGCAAACAAACGAAGAGTAAAACGCAAATTAAAACTGATAAAAATTCCTTGGCAGTGTCCCCTTTAAGCATCATATATTTTTATCTTACTCCAGTTTTATTTGCCGGAAAGGGAAATGTAAAGGGAGAAACATTCAATTAAACCTGCCTGTCAGTTGGAGCCTCTGAGCTGTGTCAGTTTGGGGGCTGGAGGAGGGATGCTGCCGGAGGTCTCTTCTGCACTGTCCCCATTGGGGTGGCTTGGGGTACCTGGGACTGTTGATACTATTGATACTGCCTCTTGCCTGTCTGCTCACCCACTGCTGTCACAGCCATCTTGTAGCACATGATTGTATTTGCAAGGCAATGTTAATCACCATAGTAACGAGGGCCTTATTTCTGGCAGGATCTGTCCCCCTGGCTGTGTGGCAAAGCGGGGCTATCTCTTCCCTGGGCTCCATGAAGCAAGGCTGGCCATGGTGGCTCCTCAAGGACGCTCTTGTGTTTCCATCCTCTTCCCCTCTGTGCCACTATCCCCACCTTGCCCGTCACCTGCTGGTTTCTCTCCTAGCTTCTCTCCATCACCACCTCCTTTCCAGTGCAGTGCTCACAGAGGACACATGTAGCATGTGGATCAGTGCTAGGGGGACCCAAATCCTGCAGTAAGGAGGCTCCATACATCTGGGGTCAAAGCTGGGACTTTTGGGGCCCTCTTCAGTAGTGTCTGGGAGCTCTTTGGTGTCTGCACTCAACTAACACAACAGGGAGATGGTTGCAGGCTAGTTTCTGCTCAGATCACCGGCTTTTCCTTCTGGAGGATGAAATATTGGAGTTTCCATGAGCTGTACTGGCCTACAAAGAATGTGCACCAGTTTCTAAATGGCAGAAATGAAGGATGACTATCAGCTGTGAAGCCCAACACATGCTCATCATTGGGCTTCTTAAACATCTAAATGTGAGACCTGGAAAAGTCACTGCAAATGTTAAAGTCTGAATATTTTTGATCTTGTACCAAGGTCATGTTTCAGTGGGTTTTGACGTTTTTCCATGAATAGAGCATCTGTGGAAAGAGCCGGGGAGAAGGTCCTGGAGATGATGTGTTTCTCCCCAAACCAGTCAGGGCTTCTCTGAACTGCCTGTGCCCCAGCCAGGGCTGATTCCCAGCAGAAACTGGTGATGTGGAGGATCCTGGCCATGTGCTGGTGGGACCCCAGCACTAACTTGAAGAACACCAGCTGCGTGCTTTGTTCTGTTGAAGGCACAAGGCAGTGGAGAAGATGCTCCGGTAATACTCACACCTGTAGGCACTTGGATTTTTCTTCATGGCAAGGAAATCTCACCTTGGAGGCTGCTGGTTAGCAGTGGTTGTGACAGGAGCGGCTGTGATGTGGACATCTGTCTCCTCATAACTAGACTGAGACCAATGCTTTATTCCCTGGCAGGCATTCATCAGTTGGCAATGACTTTCTGTCTCTGTTGACCCAGGGCTGGAGCTGAGCCAGTGACACAGAGGTAAATGGGTCTATTTACCCATGAAAAATACTCCTGAGGCATCTAGAGCCTCTTCAAGCTTCAGATACTGGTGAAACCAAGGGTGTGCTGTGAGTGGGGACATGCTGGTAGGACTGGAGCACCCAGTAAGTGTGCATGGAGCCTCGCTAAAACCAGCGGTGTCAGCGCAGGTGATGGTCAGGAGATGTGGAAGAGCTGCTCTCTGGGCAGGAGTCGATGCTGCAATGATGGCAGCAATTTTCAGAAGGTGCCTCTTGTGCCCCAGTTCACTCTTAGCTCCCCACTGGGCAGAGGGGAAAAAAACCAAGCAGCCGTGAGGAATATAGCCATAATAAACCCAGACCCCTGGTGGGAAGGGTGTAATGCGCTGGAGAGAAGTGGTTCAGCAGGCAGCGGGTGGCGGGTGCATTACAGAGCTCAGGATAATAAGAATAATATAAAAAATGTCAGGGAGAGTGGCAGCTCAGCAGCCTGGGGTCAGGCTCGCCTCCCGCCGGGATCCTGCCGCCCACCAGCAGCTCCAGCAGCACTGCCGAGCCCCTGAAAAACTGTCAGCCGCTGACATGGCACAAATAGAGCTGTTTCACCAAAAAAAACAGCCTCCGTTGTGTGTTTCCACTTGATGCGTTGCTGCTGCTGCTTGGTGAAACCCCTGGCCAGGCACACTCAGGCATGTACCTGGGTTTCTTGGGTCTGATTGGGGATGGAAAGAGGGGAAATAAATATGGTAGAAAAGGGACAATATTTTTTAAAAAGAGCAAAGCCAGGAAAGAGTTTGACTGGTTGGAGAAGGAAATGGGGGGGCAAAAAATGTTTTGGGTGAGAGAAGAGCCCTCATCCCTGAGATGTGGGCTGACTCCAGCCCCTCCATCACCTCCTCAGCATTCTCCAGCTAACGTCCCTCATTGCCCCCCTCTTACTTGCTCTCTCCAGCTGGCACCCATGGGCCCACCTCCCCAGGCATGGTCCCCATCCTCTCCTACCCCCAGCAGAGCCCCCAGTTCTGGAACTGTACCTGCTTTCCACAGCCCTCCTGGGATGCACATAAACATGCATCCCCTTCCCCATGCTGTTTCTTTAAACAGATGAAAATTCCCTATCCTTGCTGATTTTGCTCATTCCACGTGCTGTTAGGGAGATGCATCAGATTTAATTCTTGCACAGATAACCATTATTTTTATTTTCTAGCTTGCTAAAAGGGCCAGGCGCATCCCGGAAGACTTTTCTGCATAAGCCAAGGTTGCCAGGACACATGCAGAGAGAGGACCAAGAAATCAGGTCTTCTGCTGAATGCGGATGGTCCCCATCCAGCCCAGACCCTGGGGGCATTAACCACAGAGGAAGAACGCAAGTCAGAAGAGGAAGAGTAAGTCAGGAGGAGGAAAGTATGAGCCGGCTGGCAGTGATGTTGAAAGAAGGAGAGAGGGGGCTGGGTTTCAGCTGTGAGGATGAGGATGAATATTCCGAGTAGCCTTGGGGTTTTTCTTGTTGGAAACTGCTCCTTTGTCAAATGGAAAGTGCTTGTGGGGAAGGTCAGACTTGATAAATCTCCCCAGTTTGAAAGCAGGCGTTCAGAAATGCTCAGGAATGTCCCATTTTGGTGATTTGTAAGCGGACAAAATGGGGAAGAGTTGGTTCAAAAGATGTTTTGCCTGGGAAATGTGAGTTTGCAGTACAACATCTAATGACAAAAAAATGAAGCAAGCCCCAATGACCGAATCCACTCGGTGCTTTGAGGTGTAATAGGTTTGACTCCCACCCTCTACTCGCAGCCCTTTCTGGCCATCTCTGCATCCTTGCAGCATTGCCCCCTGAGGACAAAAGCCCTTTGGGGGGACAAAACCATTTCCTATGAGCTCTAGCAAGAAAGTGACTGAAAGCCAGTCCAGAAGCCCAAGAAGGGGATTCAGGGGATTAGGAACTTAAACATGTTGAAAGCTCAGTGTGTCTCGCCTAAGTTCTGGTTTTGTGGGTGCTGTTACTGACCCCCTGACCCTGACTTTCCAGGGTGGCTCCAGCCCTGGGGCACAGAGAGCGGGAGCCCTGCGGCAGCGTCTTCCAGCAGGAGGGTTGGCACTTGCACTGGGTAAGTCACTAAATCAGGGGAATCTTCTTTAAATAGTCTGTGCTGGAGTGACTTCTGAATGCCGTGTGGTTAATGGGGATTAATAGGAATTAAATAAGAATGGGAGAGAAGCGCTGGGAGGACTAAACTGCCTTGGGAATAGGCATTAAGTGGGGGGAGTTACCTGGAAGGTATCTGGGGAGATGGTTGCTGGTATGGGATGGCTGGAAGCTGGGATCCTTTGGATGATGGTTTTCACAAAGCCTCAGGGCAGGGGGATGCTGGACCTGTATCCCCAAGATGTGGGGCAGGCTTTGGGGGCACCACCCAGGGCATGGCAGGGGCAGGCAGGGGGTCTGCTCAGAGCCAGCCAGCACTACTTTATTTCTAGACCTTGCACGTGGAGTACAGAGTATTTTGCAGCTAGTGACGTATGATTTGAAAGTCACATACCATACTGGGAGAGATCTGGGGGTTGCTGGAGGGGGTGTGAGGCTCCCCAACCCTCCTTACCCTCACTCACAGCATGCCAGACCCCTGCTACCCAATGCAATCAGTGTGAAAGGGAGGTAATAGCTGGCCAGAGCTGAAGAGCTGGATGCTGATCTGTACTTAGCTCCGTGAAATGACAGCAGAGCCCTGGTGAAAGGCTTCCCTGGCAGATACTGCCTGGGACAGTGCGGATGGGGGTGCCTGTGGTGTCAGGAGCCCCCCACCCCCCAGATCCAAGCGCTATTCTGGCTCCTGATGACAGCAGCTCCTCTGGGAGATGTCGCAGCCGCTGGCCCGAGTGCTGTGCAAGCTAATTACGTGTCGTTAGTGGCTCTGGCTATTAGAAAGCTCCTAAGTGCTGACATGTGTTGACGCATCCTTGCCTGGGCCGTGATGGAGTCAGGTATGGAGCAGCCTGCAGAGCCGGGCGTGGGGTGCATGGTGAGCAGAGCTGGGTCATGATGTGAGAGGGGACCTGCCCGCTGCTAACACCAGGACAGGGATGCAGGAGCAGGGCAGGGATGTGGGAGTGGGATGTCTGCATGCAGCTTCCCTGCGTGCCAGCCTGCTCGGGTCGGCTTGGCTCACCTCCAAATCTGGCTTTTGTGGTTGTTGTTTTTTTTTTTTCATCTGGGCAATTCTCACAGGGGCAGCTGTTGAGAGGCAAAGAAGCTGAATTGGATTTTTGTACCTGCACGAAGTAGGCTCTGGTTACACAGCCAGAGAGAATAGGATCCTAAATTGGATTTCGCTGCTCACTTGGAATGGGCTCCAGTTGTGTGGGATTATTGGGGATTTAAAGCTAACATAGGAAATTATAATGAAACCATCCCCCAGCCAAAAAGCTGGGGAGCTCCATGTGCTGCTACGTTAACAAATGCAGAGGAATCTCGCAATTAACATCCGAGCTGTGAACAGAGCATGGCTGGTGATGCTGGCGTGGTAATGAAAGTTTGCAGGATCGCAGCGTGGCTATTATATCCTCCTCTGTTTGCAAAACACAAAGGCATGTGTGCCAACACGGCTGCCTCCTTCCTGCTCGCTGCCCCACGGACTCCATGTCCCTTCCATGCCTCTCCCGGCCGGGGTGACCCTCACAGGGGGCTTGAGGGGACAATGCAAATCCCCAGGTGCTGAGAGGGCCGGCACCCGTCTGCAGATCTGCAAAAGCATCGTGTTCACCAGTAAAGTCAATGATGGATTTTTTTTTTTTTAAAGAATGAAATTTGGGATGCTTAATTGGTTTCGCCTGGTGCTGAGATTTAGTGTCTCTTATTTGTTTCCCACTCCTCCGCCTCCCCCTTGTTTTGGCCCCAGAAATGTCAAGGCTAATTGCCAGCATTATTTCTCCTCTTGTTTCAGCCTCGCCCACCTGAGCACTGGCAAATTAGGCGTGTGCGAGCATCAGCACCCAGTGCTGGCATGGGCAGCCCCTGCCCTGGGAGCTGGGGTGTCTGGGGGGCTGGGGCTGGCAGGGAGAGACAGCTTAATTTGGGGAGCTGCACTCCTGCAAGCTGCTTTAGCTGGAGAGCGTGGCTGAGAGTCCAGGCATGGATCTGAACCGGCAACTGATTTTTGAGGGGAGATTAACTGAAGTGGAGCTGTGGGAGCTGGAGTGGTGAGGGGGGGGTCGGAGCCTGGGCAGGCTGGTTTTTGGGGTACGGTGGGGTCTGAGGCTGCCTGGATCCCTTGCAGAGGGGTCCTGCTCTGGGGCACCTCCACGCTGTCTGGTTTTGGGGGGATCTCAGCAGGATGGGGAGCAGGGCCAGGTGCCAGCAGATGGCACTCCTGAATGCACCACACAGTCTCTTGCTTTGCAGATGCTGCTCTGAAATGGCTTCCCCAGCTTTTCCGTGCAGCGGATTCAGGCTTGGGGCTGGCAGCTGTGGCCCAGCATGCTCCCTGAGCTTGCCCTCTGCCCTTGCCCTCTGCCTTCCTCACTGCCAGCATCTCCTGCCTGCAAACTCTGTTCCCCAAAACTCTCATTCCTCCACACCCGCATGTTTTCCTGGCTTCTACTTTGCTCTCCCACCATGCCCAGGGTGCTGGGTGCAAGGATGTGGGGTCAAAAGTGGGGTCTGGCCAGGGACTCCAGCCCGAGGTTTTGGTGCCTGGGTTGGAAACATGAGCATCACCAAGAGCAGGGAGGCGGGCTGGGAGCAGAAGCGTGCGGAGGCTGTTTATTTTCTGTCCCTTGGGTGGTAGGCTCACACCTCTGTCTTGAATTACAAGTCATGTCACATCTTGGGAGGCTTGAAATTGTGTTTCTCAGCAATGTTCCCAAAGAGATTAGAAGCACTGAGATGGCTGAAATACCCTCTGAGCTTGAAGCGGAACAAGCCACTGAACACAGCAGAGTGGGATGGGGAAAGACCTGCAGCATCTTTACTGGAGGGGAGGGGCTGGGAGCAGCTCATCCCTTGCCCCATCCCCACACCCCTCCTGGCTTGGGGTTGGTTGTTCAGTGCCAGTGCATGCTGGTGCCAGTGGGATATGGGAGGGGCTGGGCTGGCCACCTTTCCTCTGGCATGGGATGGAGGGACTCAGCCACCATCCCAAATACAAGGTGTCTTTAGAGGGATACCTAAATGCTCACCCGTGGAGCTGGGTGTTGCTCCCCAAATTTACAGATGAAAAATGAGAGGCTGTGATTTAAGGGGATTAAGAAGGGCCAAGCAGCCAGGCAGAAGCTGACCCTGGGTGTGGAAGGGCTTGATTTCTAGGGCTGATTTAGAGGTAGAGATTTAGAACTTCTTAATACAAGACAGAAGCCGCATGCCTTTCTGAAGCTGCTTGTTGGCATATTGCAAACACCAGCCAAAATTGCCCAGCTCTGATTCTTTGCAGTCTCTTTTTGCTGCTGGAGCCCCTGCAGTGGGATGCAGCTGCAGAGAGCTGTTGGCTGTGGGGCTACATCCTAGTCCTTGCTGTCCCCCCTCCCTCTTGTGCACATCCCTGTTCCCAGGGTTGTGCGGAGCTGTCTGAGATGTCACCAAAGTGAATTGGTCCCCAGGTGCCACTTTGAGGGCCTGGCTGACAGTGATTGGTGATCAGCTGGCTGAACTGACACATCATACCACAATTAGAGACCTCCTGGTAAGAGAGAGATTCAACCCAGGCAAAGACTGAGCCGGTTACAAATATTGAAGGAGCTGTTAAAGATGCAAACTCATTATCTCCCGAGCAATCCAGCGATGCTCACAAGGACATTAGTGCCAGAGCAGCACATTGGAATGATGAATGTATACATATGCGTGGGTCTTGCATTATGGAGTGGACAGAAAGATGAGCTTGATGACAAACACGTCCACAAATGTGGCCATCATCCCAGTTACAGCCTGGAAAGAAATGCAGGACATGAGGAATGGGAATGGATGAAGGGGGCATCAGTGAAGTGGGGCAGGATCTGGTCTTCTGCAAGGAGAAGTGACCTCAGGTGCTGAAAAGCCAGAACATTGGTAAGCTGGGATCGGAGGAGGAGCTCACATGGTTGGATCTGTTCGGTGAAAAGCTGCCTCCCGTTGGGATTCACCGCTCCAGTCTCTGCTGGCTAATTATGTTGCCATGTTCTTCATGACTTGTGAGACTCAGCAAAAGCCTTGGCGAGGGTTGCCTCGGAGGTCAACAAAACTAATTGAATTGAATTTCCAGCGAGAGTATTTACATGGCTATTTTAAGAGTGTGCTTTTTCCATACCTCTGGAAAAATGCAAACTGAAAGGGCAACCACCTGCTCCTCTGTAGCCTGGTGGGACCTGCTGCTTCAGTCCTGGCTGCAGCCGTGCTGGCGGGGAAGATGGTCCTTCCACCATGTACAGTCACATCCGTGGTGGAAGAAGTGCAGGGCAGTGGGATGCTGCTTCAGAGCCCTTCCCAGCTGGGGTATTTAAATCCTCCTGCTCTAGTGAGAGAACCCCAAACCGATTTCTATCCGGTTGTGCGGCTTTATCTCTGCAATAACAATGTGCTTAGTGCACGGGGTGAAATTAATACAGAGCCAAATTTACCTTGGGAATATCTGAGCAAGTTTTTAAATGAATATTCATTGGAATTTTCATGCTCTTATGTCTTGCTTGGCCCATTATGGCTTTAACCGGGCAGCTGGGTCAGCTCTTTCCGGGGCATCACTTGCCATGTCAGAAATGCTAGAAATGTCCCAAAAGAGAATATCTACGTCTCATTTTCTCTGCAGCCTGTGAAGTCGCAGACGTGATGCAAATCCTGCTGTTGACATCCATGCTGTGATGTGGGGCTGTGAGGAAAGAGGAGCTCTGCCTGGGGTACAGCTCCTGTCTCCCATCCCAAAGGTGCCAGCCAGCTGGAGCAGAGGGACGCAGGAGGACCTGGGGCTTTACAGCCCTGAACGGGAAGGCGTCTGGCAGCCAGAAGCTGGGTCAGAGCTGCAGGACACGGGTGGACTCGGCAATTGTAATAAAAGTATGTGAGCTGACCTGTGGCCAGCTCTATAGAGAGCTCTCAATGCTACAACTAAATGAGCTGGTGGCAGATTCAGGCAAGACTAAAATTAAAACAGGTCAGGTACAGGCAGTATCGCAGAGCTGGGAGCTGGGGTTTCAAAGCACGCTCTCTCTGAGAGAGGGAGAGCAGGAAAAAAAAACCTTCCTGTGTATGCAAAGGACATTTCCAGAGCTCTAATCCTTTGATTATAACAGATCTTAAGAGAAACTGTGCTGCTCCTTGAAGGTGGGAAAAAAACATAACTGCTCTAAACTGATGGAAACCAAGCTGCTAACCAGCAGAGAATAATGATCAATTTATTGGATGTGATAGATTTAATGATGAAATACCAACTGCCTTTCCTAATTCCTGTGACTAATGGAGAAGGACATAGTAAAAAGCGTACACTGGTACAGCAAGTGCTGGAAGACACACGGAGACGGGGCAGTGGGTATTTATATGAGTGCAAACAGACAGGGAGCAAGACATGAAGCGAAGGGCTGCTAACAGCTCCAGGAGGGGTTGGGGTTTGCAGCTGTATTTCAGGAGAGGGGCTGCCTTAGTGGCGAATAAATATACGACCATGGAGACAACTTCCCTTTCTCATCACTTTCTCAAGACTCAGAGATTTGTGCTGGTGTGTTACAGATGTGCAGGTACTAAAATGAGGGCTAGCCATGCCGGTCCCCACACCCTGTTAAGTGCCATTCCAGCACATCCGTGACTCTTCAGTCCTGCTCTGACCACCTGTCCTCTTGCAGCTGACTGCTCCAGTTCTGAGGGTGCTCCTTAACGAGACAAGAAAAATTAAGACTGGAAATTATTCCCCCCCCACTCCACCCCTTTACTGTATGGGTTGACCAGTCAGGGGAGCATCAAGCTCCTTTCCAACAGCCCCAATTGGAGAGGAGCACTGGCTGTTTGTGCAGAGGGACTCTGCTGATGTCCTCTCCCTTGGTGGCCTCTGTCCTGGATGCACTCCCCAGCGCTGCAGGGGCCCCGTCTTGGTCCCCCTGTTCTTCTGGATGGTGGGTATGGCACGTTTGCCAGTTTGCTGGGGATGGCTTTGGGGGGCTGTGCTGCGCTCCAGGATTGGAGAGGGCTTTGCTGGGCAAAGGCACCTGCCTCTAAATGAAGAAGGGAGGTTCCCTCCACCAGAGAGACGTTGGTACAGCTCTGAGGGGTGAGAAAAGCCCATGAGGACCTAAAGCCCATGAGGACCTACAGCCCTTTCAGCGGGCCTGACATGCAGATCTCATCCTGACCCCACGAGAGGCAGGGGGTTGCTGGCATTTCCCACACTGCAACGAGACCAGCCCTGGAGTGGGAGATGCCTTCACAGAAGAGCAGCAGGCTGTCCACCACCTCGACTCGCCAGGCTCAGCGTCAGGGCTGGGAGCATGCCTGGCCCCTGCGCGCTGCCTGGCGTGAAGGCAGCTGCCTGCCCTTGCACGCTAACACTGTTCTCCTTGCCTGCCCATTTTGCATTGCTGTTTTTCTTCATTTTTCTTCATTTGCTTGCAACCCACGAGGTGGAAGAGGGACTGGTGGGGTCAGCCACTGCCGAGCATCCCTAGATGAGCAGCCGTGCAGGGCTCATCTCCCACCCTTCCCACGGGTGGAGGAGGGATGGGTTTCAGCCACCGGGCAGGCGGGAGAACAACTTGGCTCTGCACTGCCCTGGAGCCGCACGTGCCTCCGCCGGTGCAATAGCAGAGCCTGTAGCTAGATGCCACTCAGTACTAAGGCGTCATTATTTTTTACGAACTAAGAGAACATTCCCTAATGCGCCTTGGAACATTATCGTAAATAATTAAATCTCAACTGCAGTTGTCACAGTAAATGAACAAAAGATTGTTCCGCTTCCCATGTGCAAAGTACAAATCACAGACTTTTAGTCTCCCTGAATTTTTACTGCCAATTTAAGGAAAGCAGCGAAGAAAACCAATATAAAGTCTCCAGGTTGGGAGTGGATCCAAAACTCCTCCTAAAAACTCAACCTTTGGGCAGATTGAATCCATTTCCCTCTCTGTGAGGGCTGAGGAGGTGCTTGGGAAGCAGGATTGCAGCAGCTCTTTGTGATGGCTCAGATGCTGGACGCCTGCAGGCACAAGGGTTTTGGGGCTGAACTTCCATCTTTTCCCAGTGGGATCAAGGACCAGTTGAAAGCAGATCAGAATTAGCAAGCTAATGGGGCATATCATGAGCTCCAGGTATTTGCCAAGCGCAAGGACAAGCTGCAGGCCATCACACGAGCCAAATTCTGGAAAAACCCAATACGTAGGGTTTGCAAGTCCTGCTTTCATTTTAAAGCTCAAATCCCTCCCTAGCTGATGAAACACTTCCATGTGTGCTTAAGTCTACGGAATGCAACATGCCACAATTAGGGGTTTATTTATGTAACTAAGGTTTTGTTTAGCTCTTGGTCCACCACACAGGAGCATCTTGGTCTGCTCCTAAAGCAGCTGCTAGAGCCAAGTAGACAAACGATGTTTCCAAAGGGTGGGAGCCAACGGCCTGCTATAGATAGGACTTCAGGAGAGCAAAATATAACCTGTGCCTGGGGAAGATCGCATCTGTATATCACAGGGACCCTGTGGCCACCTGGGCTGAGCTTTGGGGAGCATCTCCTGCCCGCTCTGTTGCCTTGATTTAAGACTGTCTGTGTTGAGGACACAGTGATTTGATGATGGATCCTGATGGCTGTGATGCGTGTGTGAGGTCCACATCTTGTCTCCCTAAATCTTCCCAAGTGGGTCTTAATTCAGTGCAAAGTGGGGAGGTGTCACTGCCTCCTGCTGTGTGAATGAGCTTTGCCCTTTATCTTCCTCATGGCTGTGGGGTGAAGGCTGGTGCTTGCCCAGGGCTCAGTGTTTGTGCAGGTGAAGGTGTATCTTGCCTGATACAGGTCACATCACAGAAGGAATAAGAGCCTGCAAGTGTCAAGAAAGCTGGGTCCTGGTTTTGATCGGACCCTCAGACTCTCGCTGCTCTGCCCGGCAAACACACCACTGGCCTCCAGCAAGGGAGAGAAAGTGTCAGATTAATCACCTTCCTCCACTCCATCCCAGGTTTATGATGCAAAACGTTTTAAAAGGGTGAATAATTAAGTGCTGCTCATAAAAGAGTTGCTTGGCGCTGCTGCTGGGCTCCTCCATCTCCAGACCCAGCGGGGTCTGTGCCATGGGGGAGACGAGAGCTGAGACTCATCCTCTGCTGGGCGATGGGCCCGTCCTGCAGGCAGAGGGGCCTGGGGGAAAAATAAACATCTCAGCTTGCTCTGACAAGCAAGACAGAGACTTTTCATTTGCTGAATAGGTCCCCATGGCTGAATCCGTTTGCAGACTGTCCGGTACAGGGGGTGTTTCTCTTGGCGAGATCCAGCTGCGGTAAATAATCCAGAATTTGTGCTTGATGGATGTTCGCTCCCCGCCAGCCTGTCTCTTGAGAGTTATATAATTCCCTTTCCCGCAGCTCGGCTGTAAATTCAGCGTGATTCATGGCAGGTCCCTCTGCCAAAGGCTTTTACAGCCCTGCCACCCCAAGGTGGGCAAGGACGGGGCGGAGGGCATGGGGTGGCCTGTGCCGAGCGGGAGGATGCTGCTTGCCAGAGCATCGGGTCTCTGAGTGCTAAAGCTCTTGTGTGGGGTGGGCGGGGCTGTGGGGACTGAGTGGGGTGGTCCTGAGTGACATGGGGTGCCCCTATGAGGCTGGGACAGCCAGGTCCTCTTCCTCTAGCTCGGCCTCTGTTTCTTGTCCCTGGCAGACCCCTGGGATGCTCCTCTCTCTCACGCTAGCAAACCCCAGCAGCTCCTTTTGCAACAAGAAGATGCACTGCGCTGGAGGAAATGTTCCTGACTCGATCCAGCGGAGAAGCACTGACAGCGTGGTGTGGGTGAGCCAGCCTCTGTGGCCCTGGGAGGGTCCCCTTCTGATCTGCAAAGTCCCAGAGAGCAGGGGGGAGCCAAATTACTTTTTTGGAGGGAGCTGTCCCTTATTCTGCTGCTTAATGTCCTGCCTGGCCATAAACCCAGCTGAGGCAGTGGGAGCCCAGACAGGGGGTGATTCACAGGGTGGGGGGTACCCCTGGGCATTGCACTGGCCTCTCTCTGCTCCAGCACTGCTGGAGGATGCTGTGGCACCTCAGGCATTGGGGAACGAAGGAGCAACTCTGCAAATGGCTTTTGAGTCTTGGACGGAGACAAGGGATGGGGTGCTCCTATGCTGGATTTCTGCCAGAGCACGGATCCTTCAAGCCATCGGGGTGCTGCTTTTGGGCATTCCCTTGGGGACACTGGTGGCGTTTCCCCTTGCAATGGGGTTGGGGTGGGAGGATGCTGAGTCGGGTTCTGAACCCCCTGTGCTAGCAAAAGGACCCTTGTTAATGACATTTGCCAGGCTGGTCCCCTTCCTCTCCCAGCTCTGCCTGTGAGCTCCCATCGCAATTTGTTTGGCGCTCAGGGGTGATATCCTATCTGCAACATTAAGACACATGTAATAGAGTATATACGTATCCCCCCCTTAAATCAGATAGACCCCATGGTGGAGGCAGCTGATAAATCCCCCGGGCAGTTACAAAGGCAGGCAAATTTAATTAATTCTTATCATCTCTGACAGAGGCAGCGAGCAGTGGGCAGGGAGAGTGAGCTTTTTGGCCTCTTTTCCCCACCAAGGAGCAGGAGGGAGGGCCAGGGGAGGCTGCAGGACCCTGCCCAGCATCAGGGCTCTGCGGCCACATCCTGGTGACACAGAGCAGAGCTGGGACTCGTGCCTGAGCATGGGAGTCTGCTGAGAGGAGAGGAAACAGAAACCTGCCAGCTTGCTGCTCGTGGGCTTGAACCATCAAAATCCAGGCACCTAAACGCGTCAAAACTCTGGGACTGTATAAATATCTATTTCCAGGTACTGGAAGTATGTCTAAATAAAACAAACTAGGCTTGACTGCTCATTCTGGACAATAAACACCTGTAAATTGTGAGGTTTCTATGACGCACTGCTGAAACACACCCATTTCTGCTTGGAAAAATATTTTTGAGCTCAGCTGGTGGTATTTGTCTCTGGTGGTTGGCTCTGTCACTAGGAAAGCAAAGCAGGGCTGGATGCTGCGGTGAGGGGCAGATCGGATGCAAAAAGTATGGAGCAGGGCACCTGTGGTGCTGGAGAAAGGCAGGAGAAGGGGGGCATGGGGCTGCCTGTGGGATGGAGACCCATGGAGTGTCCTGCTGCCAGTATCTTCTACAGCTGCTCTAGAAGCTTCAAAGCAGCCTGAAGCATGATTTTTTTGAGCAGAACTGGTGTTAGGGGTGAGACCGGTGATATGCTGCAAGGGGAGAGCTGCTCAGAACACCCCAGGTTTCCACCAGCTGCTGACCTGCCCTGGGGAAATCCTCTTTACCTCAGGGCTGTCGTGGTGATGGTGGGACTGGGTCTGGAGGACAAACCCTGGCCGTGGTGCCCTGCAGGGCCCCCTGGTAATACAGAGCATCCTTTCCTGACCCTGTGCCTCAGGGCTGAGCCCATGTGTCTGCATCTGGGACATGCCCCTCCGGGGCAGGGGGTTAAATCTCTTCCCTCCTGTGCCAGCCTGCCTGTGCTGGGTGACAGTCCCTGCTGCTTTGTGTCATTGCTGTTTGAGACCACTGCTCTTTCGGGGCTTCTGCTAATTGCTCTGACGAGCATCACTGCGAGAGCCAGGAGGAGAGGAGGGCGGTGTGCAGGCAGAGTCCCTGGAGCTCCAGGTCAGAGGGAAAACACTCACCCCTGCAAAGCTGCCAGAGCAGGCATGAGTGTCGGGCAGCTGCCTGTGGGGATGAGCATGTCTGTCCAGGCTGCTTCAGGGGGGTTATGGCCTCTGGGGCTGCCTGCCAGGGTAAGGATGTGCTCGGCTTGGGGTCTGATGGTGCATCTCTGAAAGCTGACATTTCTGGAGGGACTGCAGTGCAGCTCATGGCCCCCTGCACTCCCTTAATTAACGTCCCGAGAGAGGAGAGATGTGTTTTGATGTGGCAGTGAGGATGGCTTAGCGTTCCCTGCATGACTTGTCCCCATCCCAGGGGCAGGACCACATGCTCTCCACTTGCCGAGCGCCTGAGCCTTGGCACAGAGCAGGGATGCCGACACAATAACCGACATGGCAAGGTCCCATGTGATGGCCAGGGCTGCCATGGGGTGTCCCCTCCCTGGGGTGTCTGGCCTCTTGTCAAAATGGGCTGAGGCTCCCAGCATAATCCTCCCCCATCCCATCAGCAGGCAGGAGAGAAAGTGTGTTCGAACTCCATCCAACTTCACCAACGCTGATCAATTACTCAATTTTTAATGTTCCTGTCCTCCTGAGAAACTTCGTTTTCTTTTTTCTTCTCCTTTTCTCCCTATCACTGGCCATTGCATTTTCATCTTAATCTGCCGATAGTTCATTTTCATTTGACATATTAATCTATGCTTCTTTCTGTAAAGATAACTCATCCCTGTGTGATGGCAGGAGTGCATAACCAGCGCCATGCCAGGAATATTTTACTCACTTTGAAAAGACGGTGGAATAACAAGTAACCAGAGTTGAGCTGGTATCGCCCATCCATTTTAAGAAGCCAGAGGTCCCTGGCAAGAGACCTGCTGGGCGATGCTGGTTTAAGAGCTTTGCTCTGGCTTGTAGGCACATGAGGCTTTGAAGCAGGAGCTGGGGGTCACGATGCCAAGGTGGGCCTGAATGCTGGGACCCCCCCCCATGCCTATCCTTGCACACACACATTGGCACTGGAATATTCAGCTGTTGGCACAGGATTAATTTATTTGCTGCTGTTTATCAGGTTTGCGGCTGGCTGGCGTTTTTAGTGCTGTTTGTATAAGGAACAGCATCAGTGTACGACAGCAATTATTTCTGTATAAATAAGAGCAAGGATGCTGTCGGCTGCCCCCGATGGGCCCCGGGATGGGAACTGAGCTGGTGCCACCACCCGGTCCCCAGAGGTGGCAGTGGGGACATGGGAGGTACCACACAGGGTGGCAAATGTCACCAAAAGGAAGATTTGACAGCAAAAGCTGCCCAGCTTCCCCTGTGCCCCGCCGCTCCCCTCCGCCAAAACCACACAGCTCCGGGGATGCTCCCGGTGCTGTTCCCTTAAACACATAAAAGGACTCCATCTGGTTTTAATTATTCAAATGAGCTGACAGGGTAATCAATATAAATGGTTAAACGTGGCCAGGATTAGTGTTGGCTGTGCTGTAGCACCAGGTAAAAGCTTTTGAGGTGGGGGATTATCTGTTGCCCCAGTGCTATGGGGGAGCAGGTTATGGGGGGGGGGGGGGGCCCTTGCCTGTGGGGATGGGGTGGTACCACAGCCTGGGTTTGGGGATCACAGGGGGAGCATGTGCCCATGGCCACTCTGGCAGATGCAGGATTTAAAACAATAACCTGCGGTACTTCTGGCTCTGGCTGCTTTTTTACTGCTAATATACTGCTAATTGTGCTCTGCTGTGTGGTAATACTAATAAAGCAAGATTTAGAAAGCAGGAGACTTAAGAGAGTAAATCAAGGGCATGGCCCAGCCTTGGCAATCTGCACTGCAATTAACCACAGCTTCCCCAGCACCGGGGAAAGATGAGGGACCCCACCATGAGGACCCATGTGCAGGGTCCCCATCGTACCCCCAAGCTGCCAGGGCAGAGGGGTTTTGTGGGTGCTGCACCCTGGGGTGGGAGCCCCAAATCCTCCCTGGTGCTGGAGGACCTGTGTCCCTGTGCCCTTCCCAGCAGCAAAGTTTCTCCTGACCCCTTTCTCCTCTTGGGGCTGCTACCATGTTGCTTTTTTTTTTTTTTTTTCCTGTGTTGCCATGGAAATCCTGCCTGCATCCATCCCTGTCCTGCAGCCGGTGAGTGCCACCAGCCTTCTCTCTCTCGGGGCACCGTTGAAGGGGGTTTGGTGGGTTTGCTTGGGCCACGGCTCCCATCTCTCCAAACACTGGATAAAACATTATTAAAAGATGAAAACAGAGGGAGGGAGGTGGGCGGGCAGGCTCCCCCTGAGTTATTCAATCAGTCTCTGCTGGTCCTTTATTGAAGCCACGGGTGCCTGTGCCCCTCCACGTGTGTTGGTGTAGGTGTGTTTCATCAAGCCAGCGCCCGCCTCGGAGCAGGGTCATGCAGAGACAACCACTGTAATGAGAAGAGCTGAAATTGCTGCGCGTGGCGGGGGGGGGGGGGTGGTGGCAGCAAAGGCGGGGAGATAGCGATGTCCCCGTCCCCACCATCAGCCAGCTGCAGGCTTTCTAGGCTTTTCTAGTCCTGGGAGATGGGAGAGCCAAGGCGCGGCCGTTCCTGTTCCCTCTTCTCCCAAACCCTCATTTTCATCTCGCGTTATGGCATGGAAATGTTTGACTTTACAGCCTTAGTTTATATTGCCGGGAAGTAACTTAACCGTGCTCTCTAAGTGTTGAAGCTGCATTTCTTTTTGATGATTTCAAAGATTTATTAAGTTCTCCCAGGGAGAAGGAAGGAAAAAAAAAAAAAAACATGCCAGCAAATAAGATTCAGTGGTAGGCCCAGCGAATAAACCGAAAATATATGTGCAGTGTTTAGAGATTTTGCTGGAGTGTTAGCTTTCTGCCGGCTCCTATCTACAAACACGCCTCTGTGATGCTCAGCGTTATCCTTGGCTATAGAAGTTTCGACGCCCGGGGATGCTGCTTTTAAGGTTCCCCCTTTATTTTGGGGTTTGGATACAGGAGCTGAATAGGGGGTAATTAAAGGTTCACTGTTTGCTAATAACCTCTGCACTGGAAAGTGTTCATGCAAACCACTCAGCTGAAATTAAAACATAGTAAGTGCTCTCCAAGCAGGAATCTGGAGCGATTCCTGGGCAGTTCGTGAACATGAGAGATGGGTCCAGTTCACCACACGAGTTAGTTGCAATTAATTAATGGACTGGGTCTATTAATTTCCTCCCAAATCCAATCACTGGGGGATGAGGTCACAGCTGGCAGAGAAGTACCAGCAGGTTGCAGAGTTTTCTGCAAAGTAAATTAGCAGCATTTAATTTCAGGAGTCCAGAAGAAATATATGTTAAGAAGTGACAGAGACCTGGAAATCAGCCGGGGCTGGAGCCAGGAGAGGCACGGCCAGCTGTGAGGTGGGTGAGAGCTGGAGCCAAACTTATATTTGAAGATTTGGGTTCTTTCCCTTTCTATTGGCACTTTGTGGGAAAGTAAGTGGCGCAATCTGGTGGGGTGGTGCTGGCGTTGGAGCCCGAGCCTGGGGCTGGCGTTGCTCCTGCCTGCTGCTGCCCGAGCCCTGGCCAGGTCAGCAGGGGCCATCCCTGGGTGCTCATTACCCTCCTGTGACGCTGGCTTAACGAGCCTCTGCCTGCAGCACCATAGGTGAAGCGCCTTGAAAACTCCCATCTGCCAAGGAGCAGGTGACTGCCAAGGAAATTAGCAATCCCGTTTTACTGCAAATGCTCCTGGTATGACAAAGCGGGGAGAAAATGCTAAGAAACTGCAATGTCAACAGAATTTAGGGCCAGCGAGGGGCTGCATTGAACACGGGCTGCTGCGTGCATCTTGGTGGTGCTGGCACCCCCATGGCAAGGGCCAGGCAAACCCCTTCTCTGAGAAGTTCCCTGGGAAAGGCTGTGCCACGTTAATGAGCGTACCTCTTCTACAGGAAGATATTTAGTTGTGAACGTGCTGCTTTGCAACAGCAAAGGCAAAATCTTTGCTTGGGGAGGAGACCCCAGGGAAGGGCAGAGGTTAGAGCTGGGTCTTTTCACATTGCTTTTAATTTCACATTTGAGAAAGCTTTAGCTCAGGTTATTTATGTATCTCAGTTTTACCAGTACAGTCCCAGCTTCCCTAGCATGGTGTATTAAAATAGTGTTCTTTTGTCACTGGCACTTCTTTTCAGTCCCTTTGAAGTGCCCTTTGTAGAGTTAACCAAGTGGAAGACAATGCTGTGGGGTGCTGGTGCTCCCCAAGAGGAGCTGGGGATGCAGGCAGAGCCCGGCACAGGCAGCGGTGTTGGCGTAAACACCATCAAAGCTGCTCTCTTGCCCCCAAAACACGCTAAGGATGCTCAGCTGCCTTTTCTGAAAGGCTTGCCCAATGCTGTGCATTACTAGAAGATCCTCTGTTCTGAGGAATAACCTCTCCTTGCTGAAAGGAGTCGGCGGTGATGCCATCAGTCATTAAAAATAGAGGTTGGATTTCTGCCAAGTGCCCAGCTCTTACTGTGTGTCTTCATGTGCTTGAAAACCCGCCGTCCCTTCTGCTCAGGGAAGCAGGAAAATGCAGGAAGATCCCATCTGGCTTGAGCTCATTGTCACAGAGGCCCCTGTCTTTGGCAAACTTTGAGGAAAAGCTTAATGATGCTCAAGAGGAGCGGGAGAGGGGCTTGAGTGTTCTGAGAGGGAGAGAAACATCCACACATCCCTTACGGGTTTAAGTCATCTCAAGCGAGCTTAACCTTTTTTATTTTTCTAATTGGTACCCACTTCCAGTGCTGCTAGTGCTGCTCAGTGGTGTGTTTCAGAAAGGTGCTGAAGCTGGCTTCTGATTTTTACCAAAAAGGCACATGTTCTCCCCATTTATTCTGCATGGAGATTTCTCTTCCACCCCTGCGGGGACCAATTCTTGAACATAAATTTGGGCTCTTTGGGGGGGATCAACCAGCCCTGTGCTGGCACAGGTATGCTCAGCAGAGGTGGCAGAGCCTGGTGGAAGCCAGGTGAATTTGATAACCCCCTCATGGGGTGAAGCAGCCAGCTCTGCTCCATCAACCTGCTGCTTGCAGGGCTGAGCCACGCACGTACAGGAAGAGCAATCCCTGGGGGAAGCCGGTCTAAATTACCATCTCCCCAAATAGATGTGATTTGAAATAATTTCCTTAAGTGTGAGATTATTACAGGTATATTATATATTGATTTTGAAGGCTTTCAGATGAGGAGAAACACTCTCCCCTCATCACAGAAAAGACTGAAGGGTTGGGGTGGGTGTTTTTTTTTTCCTTTTCCCATTTTTAAAGAAGAGGGGAAGTGCACCAAAATAAGGCAGAGGAGATGCATGGGAAGGCAGCGATGGGCCTGAGGTCTCCAAAAGAGTTCTAACCACTGAATTATCCTCAAAGAAAGGTGAAAGGCAATCAGTTGTGGTTTCCAAAGTCCCACGGGTGTTTTCCCCCACCAGCCCTGGCTCCCTTTCCCCTGGCACCCAACATCCCTCCAGCCTGGGCAGAGGGATGCTCACCGAGGGAAACGCCTGAAAGAAATCACTTAATCTTGGCTCACTGTATATGAAGGGTAATAACTCTGCAGGTTGTTTGCTCACTTGTTTGATGAGCCAATGGAAAATAAAGTAATACTCCTCCTTGCTGCCCCAGCCGCTTCTGTCCCTGCTCTGACAGAGACCAAGCTGCCATGTTTTGGGTGCGTGATGCTTCGGGGAGCGGTGGGCAGATGCCCCATATGCCAGCAGATATCCCGGCATAATTATCCAAAGCATACCAATAATCTACCTGCCCCAGGAACTGGTCTTCTAGTTGTAGCTGCAAAAAATGCAGCTTTCTGCACTAAAAACCATCCATTGATGCGTAATAAACCCAAGCCATGTATTGGTACTCAGGTGGGACCTGGGATGTCTAGATTCCCCCCACCAACCCTGCTGGAAAGGGGTTTCCTAACACCTAACCTGACCCTTTCTCTCCTCCCCACACTGGATGCAGAGAACGGGCTTTCTCTTCCACTTTGCAGCCATCGTCTTCTGTATTTGCAGACTCAGTTTTGCCCTTGACTGTCTCTTCTCTGGGTTAAGCAACTCAAATTCATTCAACCTTTTGTACTCCCCAGATCTCCTGGATTGACTTCATTGAATTCATTAGCGGGTTCTTGGGTCAGGAGGAAGGAAGGTCCTACCTGAACCCAGGCTCAGCACTGCAGGCAAGTATTCCTCCTCTGCCCTGAGGCCTCGGGGGCCTTTGGAAAGGTGCAGGGAATGCTTCCAGCAGTTTAGGGGGCTTTTTTGCCTCTTTCAGTGGTGCTAACAGCCTTGTGCCAGCCGAGAAATCAGCTCTCAGCATCTTTATCTAAGCCCATCAGTTTAGCTTTTCCTGAATGCAATACTGCACAAGCACCTCGCTGTTTCTCCCCCCATGTATATATTTAGGTATTTTCACATATCCAATTAATTCAGCCCCCGCCACCAAAGCGTCGCGCCGCCTCAATCCATCCTGCCTTTCATCCTTCCGCAATAAAAGCATCTTTTGTTAGCAGCTCACTGCCGGGCCGTGTTTCTCCGTCAGGCTTGTGTAAAACACCCCCAGAACCTGTTAGATAGAGACATTCATTACCCTCTTCTGCAAACCTTGGTGCCAGTGAGTGGAAGGGAAGAGATTCATTATATTCTGTGGAGGTACCTGAGCCTGAGACCCCTGGATGAGAGGCAGCCAGAGGGAAGGAGAGCTCAAGTGATGCTATGATTAGTCAGAAAAAAGTTGGGGCGACAGAGCTCGCCAGAGCATCGTAGCGGATTTTTGGCACCAGCCACTGTCTTACCCCAGTGTTGAGTGATGGTGCTGGGGCAGCTGTGGTGGGCTGCATCTCTGAGCTCGGCCACAGAAACTGAGGCTGAGGGAATCTGCACCTTTTTTTTCCCCCTTTTCCCCATTGCAAACCCTTTGAGGTAATGGAAATTTTTTCCACTGACGACATGTTTTATTTCCATCTTCTTCTCTCCCCTCCCAGCCCAGGGATGATAAATCCAGCCTGGCTGGCTGGTTCAGGCACCTCCAGGAAAGGGGATTACTGTGTAGGGTTCATCCTGCACCCAGCAGAGCTGGGGCTGGGGGTGCCCCATGAGTGAGCTCTCGCTCCCAGGGGCTTGGGGAGATGCAGTTCTTGCCCAGCTCCGCATCACCTTGCCAGCAGCACAGAGGCATTTATTAGAAAAGGTGCAATTGGGATTGCAGCCGCTGAGCTGGGCATCAGATGTGTTGTATGGAGCAGGGAAATTACAGGGCACTGAGAGATGCCTTCTAACCTTTGTGTTTTTGAGGCCAAGCACAATGTTTCACCCCCAGCTCAGCTTTTCCACTGTAAACCCAGTGTTGCTTGTCGGGGCACTGGTTGATGGGGGCTGAGAGGTTTCAGTGCAGAAACCTGCCAGCCATCAGCATCCCCCAGCCAGGCCTGCCCCATCACAATCAGTCCAGGTAATTAGGCAAGCGACTGGCTGTACTTGCACAAAGTGCCCGACTAACACCAGCCGTAGAGCTGCACAGCCACGGCGGGCTGAGATTGAAGCGATCCAGCCTTTACAAGCAAAGATCAAAGCAAACCTCTAGCACAGGGAGAGGCACCGCAGGCAGAGCTAAGGTGACTCAGTGCAGGACCAGGTTCTGCCTTGCCTGGCCAAGGGGGTTTTGCAGATGTGAGCGGGGATGACTTCTCCAAAGCCCCAAGGGATGCGACCCATCTTCCTTGCCCCTTTCCCGGCAGGGGCTCGTGAGCAGATCATTACCATCCCTCTCCTTTCCCTACTGATGAATGCTCTGCTGTTCCAAGTTAGTGTCGGTGGGTCTGTCAGAAAAATTAATTTTTTAATTAAAAACATTTTTTTTGGTGGTGCTTTAATGTCTGGGTCTGGAGTAATTATTAGTAGCTCCAGGGAGACTGTGCTTTAGAAAAATTGTTGGTGCTACTGCAAAGGAATTTATCTGATTAACGTCAGCCTTCACACGTGGCTGTCAGGGAGGGGGGATAGATGAGGGTGGGAGTCCTGCTGCTCTCAAGCAAACTGATTAATCATGGAAAACAAGGCAGGGCTCTGCAGGTGCTGGTTTTCCACCTCGGAGGTGAACTGTGAGAGGAGGAGAGGCTGGGAGCGGAAGCATGGGACTCCCTTGCCATCCCCTACCCTGCACGCAGGTCATGGCTTGAGAGGTGAGGAGTGTTCCCTGCTGTAACAAGGAGGCAGAAAAACACCCAAACAGAATATGAGGAAAGCCTTGTGTGATTCTTGTCCCCATGAACCCATCCTGGGTGGGAGTGGAGGAGCTGCTGCTGCCTCTGGGGCTGGAGGATGCTCAGGGATGCTCAGTGATACCCCCGGCCACTGTCCTCCCCCGCTGCAGCCGCTCGCACTGGGGATTTAGGCTTGCGTGTAGCCAAATCCCTCTCTCAGCAAAAGGTCAAAGGTTCCCTGAAAGAAGCAGCTTTTCCTCCAGCTCTTCCCTCACGACTTCTTATTAGAGGCTTATCCCTGTCCTGAAGCGTAAGGGTTTAGATTCCTTCCAAAACTGGCTCCGGAGGTTTTTGCTGTGCTGTTTAATCCCTGAAGCCCCGGCTGTTCTGGCTGCTCTGGCTTTGGGCTAGCCTGGCTGTGGGAGATTAACTGGGGCATTGGAATGAGCTGAGCGGAGCAGCATGGTTAGCAAGTGTAGAAAGCGGCGTGAAGGCACCAGTTTGCTCGTGCATCCCCCCTCTGCAAGCACCTCCGAGTGATGGGGTCCCCTGGGATGCCCAGGGGATGGATGGATGGATGGATGGATGCAGCAGGAGGTCCTGGGCTGACTGGGAGCAGGAGGGGCCAAATGCTGCTCCCCTCATAGCACCCATTTACCAGATTTCATCGTGATGTTGTCGGCTGCTTCTCTAATGGGTTCTGCAGGCTCCAGGCAAATCCTACCCTTTGTGCTCAATTAACAGGCTATACCCTGGAGAGTGGGAGGTAATATAAATATTTTCCATGTAGTAATAGGACTTTTTTTATTTCCCTTTTCTTTTTTTTTTTTGCTGTGGTGCTGTCATTATAATATTGATTTGACATCCAGGTGTCAAGAACAGCTGGATGGCAGAAAAAATGGCAACTTGAATTCATTTTGCAGTCAGGGGAGGGGGGGGGGGAAGACGTTCCTCTAGGCTTTTCTCCCCTCACCTTCCCTCTGCGATGCTCCATGTTCTGCCCTGACAGGAACATTTATAAACTGCCACTGTGGGGAGTATTATTAACAGCTCGATTCCTTAAAGATGCAATTAATTATTCACCTGCTTCCAAATCAGTTTAAGCAGCTTCTAAGCTGCAGTGTAAATAAAACCTTCCCAACTTGCCTCTCCTTTTTCTCACACGTACACACACACGTATTCCTGGTATTCATAAAGCTGAGCTATTTAAATTGAGCCAAACTAGCAGTTATTGTAAATTACTGCAGCTCCATTGGCTTCCCGGGCTCTCTGCTGAGTTACACCAGCCAGGATTTTAACTCATCCTTGTGGGGATGGCAACTGTCGCTATTTTCTCATTTGCCATATTTTTAGGCTATTTTTGCCTTGTTGCTAAATCCCTCCTGTTTTGTTGTGCCTCCCCCCTCAGCCCAATCTCCCTTTTACCTGTCTGCTATTTAATAAATCATTCCCTAAATGATCCCCTGACTTGAGCATCAGCTACAATGCCTTTGTGGAGGGTTTGTTTGTATTTTTTTTTTTTCCTCCTTTTTGGAGAGATGTTGATTAGGTCTCAGCTGATGGCTGCTTTCAAAGGAGAAAATACTGGCTGTTCCTCCTGGGCTCTGTGAGCAAAAAGCTGCAACCACCCAGGGAGAGGCTGATTTGGGGACCCAGAGGGGAAAGGCTGTTTGCTCTCCTCTCGCTTCCCTGGGTTTGGGTTTGGATGGCCAAACCAGGTTGAAATGGCTTTAGGCTTATGGTGTTGGGTCCCTTATGGCCCTGCTGGGTTTCAGTTATTGTGGTTAAGTTTCTGGTTTGGAAAATGGCAGATGTTTGGGCAGTTTGCTTGATTTAAGTTTGGAAAATGGCAAGTATTTAGGGAGAAAATGTCTTAGGAGGCATTGTGGGCTTTTTTTCTCTAATGGAAAGCTGACACCTGTGGTGGATTTAAGTGGGACTGTGGTGGATTTAAGTACTCCTGAAGTACCTTACGATCACCACCCCAGAAACGCCGAGCACTGAAGGGCAGCAGAGGGGCCGTGGCCAGCACCCCCACTGTGGCTCTGCCTGATCCAGGGAGGTGGGGACCCTCCCATCAGCCACTTGCTCCCCTATGGCACAGCCGCCCACTCCCGAGGTGCCAGGGGCTGGAGGAGCTGCTCACCACCAAAGCTATTCAGCACCTCGCCCCGTGAGATCCTGTGGTCCTAATCAGGGAAAATCTGCAAACCCTGTGACAAGGGAGTGAGCACGAATGCCCAGAGGATGCCCATCTCCATAAATAGACTCCAAAAATAAAAATTAAAAAAACCCAAAACTAAATGGATAAAAATCCTCTTTCCTGTTGCAGGGTAAGTCTCCAGCATGAACACTGCCACCGCCTCGTGTGCTTCAAAAAGGCCAGGCCAAATCTTTGCATAGATTAGTCGCTAACAATGGAGTTAATAACGATAATGGCACAAATGTCCTGTGCCTGCATGAGATACACTTAGAAAAATCTACTAGCACCAGGTAATCACTGCGTTTCATACCATCAATGAGATCAATCATGTCGAGAGCCCATTCATCAATCAGCTGTGCCGGGGGCTTAGCAGGCAGGGCGAGAATGCAGACAGCTTGCAGCACCCCAAAAAGCTTCTCCTGGAGGAAAGAAGGGGGTCCCCCAGGATTGGAGTGGGGCTGGGAAGCAGGATGCCAGCGAGCTTCTCTGGGGAGGTGTCAAAACCCCGGCGGGCTCCAAACGCAGGCTCCTGGCAAAGTCTCTGCTCCCCTCTCCTCTCGAGGATGCTCCCTGGGATGCTCCCCTCTCTCTGGCTGCTGGGGCTGACGGGGCTTCCTCTGCCAGAGACAGATTGTTTGTTGCTGTTTCTCCATCTGGCTGGAATCACGTCTCTCTTCCACTGTGTTATTTGTTGCCTGGTTGCCACTTGTAGCCCATCCTTTCTCCGTTGCTTTCTACGAGATGTCATCCTCAGCTGTGTGCTCCCAGAGCTGCCCTGAGGACCCAGTACCCCACGTGGGATCCCAGTCCACTAGTACTGGAAATCCTGTTCTGGGGGACTTTCTGCTCTGAAAAATAGTACCTTGCTCCAAAGAGCATCCATAAACCTGCAGTCCTGGCGGCAGCAAGCCAGCAGTCAGGGAACGGGCAGCCGTCCCGTGGCAGCTCCGCTCCAGCAAGCAGCGGGAAGTGATGGAGAGCCTGTCCCCATCTGCGGTGAGACCAGGGCTGGACCCTGCCCGAGAGGAGTCAGCTGGCAACCACAGGAGCCAAGCATAGCCTTGCAGAAGGGATATCAAGAGGCTGCCAGCAGCATGTTACGGGCAGCTTGGGGTCTGCAAATCCCACTGGACAACCCCCTTTATTGCTTATTCATAGAGGGCTGGTGTTCTGGCTCCTCCAGCTCTGCCTGCACAGACCCGCTGGGCTCTAGCCTCTCTGCTAGATGGGGACGTGGCCCAGGGACCCCCTCAGCTAGGTGGGGTTTTGACCAGGGCAGGATTTTGGACAGAGGATCGTAGCCCTCATTCTGGGTCTCACAGCCACGTGCTGCAAACCTCCTGGTGAAAAAGGAGCAAACATCCAACCTATCTCGCCACTCTGCCAGATAAGGGGAGCTTGAAAACCCACCACAAGCGGTGGTGATGCCTGCCTGCAGACAGCCAAGGTGGTGGCTGCAAGGGCTCGGCACTCACTGGTGAGTTTTAACTCTGATATCTCCATGGAGCCCTCGATTGTATAGCGCTTTTATAATTCATGAGGCAGATATTATTGCAAAGCACAGCCCCTTGCCCCAGGCTCAGTAATGTGCTCACCAGAGGTCAACCTGAACGTTCTCAAAAGCAGTAAGCCTTCCTCACAGCGCCACAGGCAACATGCTCGACTTCCATAGCGTGGTACCCAGCTACCTCAACACCTCTGCCAAGGATGCTGTAGGTGTTGCCTAACAGGTAACAGCATCTTTGTCCTCACAGCTGCTCCATGGCAGAGCAAACCCCAGGACCCCCCCATCTGGTGCTCCCCTCCCTTCTCCCAGCCCTGCCTGGCCCATTCCCCTCTTTCTCCTGGCAGCAACCCTCTCTTCCTCCCCTCTCCTCCTTTTCCCCACTTCTGGGAGGTTGCTTGATTGCCTGGCTCCCTTCATTAACGTGATACCTCCTGGAAAATTGGTAAACAGAGGCATATGAATGAGGTGTTGATTGCAATCAGCAGGGGAGAAGGGGGGTTGAGAGTGCTGGAGAGGCTTCCCAATCACCCGGTGGTCCGGGGTGGTTGCTGGAGAGGATCCGTTCCCCAGAACGAGCCATGCGGGGTGGCCACCCTCTGCAGCTCGTGTTGGGGAGTGGATCCTTTCCAGCAGCTGCCTGAGCAGCCCTCTGCAGAAGGACGCTGTGTGTTGACATCCTTGCCGTTTCCTCTTGGGAGCATCGGATGTGGTCTGGGGGAGCCCGTCCTCACTGCTGGGGTGGGTGGGATGAGGAGGGGATGGATGCCAGGACACCCTGTCCGATGAGGACCATGGCTGGGCTGATAGCAGGGCGCAGCAGGGTGAGAGCACCCTGGGGCTCTTGGAAAACAAGAGCTTAAAGGGATAAGCATGATCTAAGGCACATCCTATTATCAATCTGGACAGACTGCAATGGAGCTGATCCCTTGCCCGTCCATTCCACTGGCACCACTGGAGATGCCGCAGGGGCAGGCAGAGGATACGGGGCAGGTATCTGGCATTGCAGAGAGGGATTTGCCTAATTTCTGGCTTGTTGCAGGGTTAAATGGCTGAAACCACCCTCCCCGGGCCAGCTCCAGCACTGGGTTAGTGCTGCCTGGCTTTGCCAGCAC
This sequence comes from Strix aluco, assembly GCF_031877795.1. Classification (NCBI taxonomy): domain Eukaryota; kingdom Metazoa; phylum Chordata; class Aves; order Strigiformes; family Strigidae; genus Strix; species Strix aluco. The sequence continues at coordinate 6,115,754 of NC_133942.1, forward strand.
CACAAAGGTGTTTGGCACCTTAGAGGTAATGACTTGCAGAGGTGAGGAAGAGTTATTAACCCTGGTTTGGGGCAGAGGTGATGAGATGCGGATCAGGTGGTCCTCCACCACCCTGCAGCATCACCGGTGGAGCAGGGAGTGTGGGGACCCCTCCACTGGGAGCTCTCCCCTGGGTGAGGGGTTCCCAGCTCTGTGCAGGGACCTGGGGGTGAAGTGAGGGTGGGCAGGGGGGGCAATGATGCCCATCGCACAGCCTGATGGTGTCTGAATCAACCTGCTCCCAGCCCTGGGCTGCTGCCAACACGCTCACCCAGAAGTGTCTGTCATTAAGCATCTATTTAGGCGTGCAGAAGTTGCCTAATTTTTCAAGGGTGCTGCAAACCCCCGATGCCCTTGAAGTCAGTAGCTGCTGAAAGTACCTGATACCTCCAAAAACGGGTCATGGGAGACTCACATCTGATGCCCAGCAGAAATAGGTGGGCAAAGGACTGGCCTGTGTGACAGGATAGCCATGTCCTTATTTGCGAAAGGGGTGTCGGGGTGTATCAGAACTCCCCTGAGTGTTCAGGAGAGATGCCTTGACCACACATCGAGGCAGGCTGCAGCCCTGCATCACCAGGAAAAGCCCAAGAGTGATGGGGACACGACTTTCTCTGTGGGGCATCCCTGTTGCCATCCAGGCTAGGTCTCTGCTCCCTGTCCCCAGCCCTGCCGCTCTGCACAGGTGGCCTTCACTCACCGGTGTCAAACTTCTTCAAAGGCTTGCCTAGAAAAGGCAGCTGAAATAGGATCCCAGAGGATTATTCCCCAGCCGTCCTCAGCGGGAAACATGACTGCTGAGGATAAAGGCAGGAATTAGAGGAGGGCACCTGAAGACTGGGGCTCAGGCTGGGAGAGCCATGTCTGCAGAAGGAGGCAAAACACTGGCAGTGTTTTTTTGCTACCGTGCATCTGTTATTTGACCTTATAAAACTCTATTTGTGGAGGTGGTTGTTATTTTTCATTAAATCTTTTAATCTAAAATCCCATTAGGCTCAGCAGCGTGTTCATTTGCGAGCAGAAGCAAAACAGTTCGGTGTTTGCTCATTCCTGTATCTTCCTCACTTCAAACAGATGTAATAAAGTATTTTCTCTTTCCCTCTTGTTTCCCTTTGTGGTTTGGCTTTTTTACGAGCCTTCGAGGCAGTTCGGCCCGATTTTTCCCCCCTCCCAGCACCAAATGCCTCTTCTAGCTCTGCTGCTTTCTGGTCTGTTGAAATCAAATAAAATTCACATGATGTCCTCTGGAGCGGGGACTTTTCTTTGCCTGGTTCTCTTGCCCAGCTGCACTGATGGGGTTAAGCCAGCCCTGCTGTTTCCAGACCACAATGTCTGGCCTTAGAATAAAACAGCATTAAAAGACACATCCAGGGGTGTTTTTATGGGGGAGTATTTTTACAGAAGCCCAGGTGTGCAGAGCAAAGTCTGCAGCCCCCCCCATCTCTGCCAGGCAGCGACTGCCTGGGGAGGGGACAGCCTGGTCCCTGCACCCAGGGAGGCACCACAGCAGCCCTTTGCAGTGTTTTTTTTTTCTCCCTCCCCTGTCTCCGTCATCTTTATTTCAGGAATTACTTAAAATCAGGCTGTGAATAATTCACCGGGAGCATACGGCAGTCCACCCTAACTGATTCGTCACAACTTCCCTTGACTTCAATAATTCACTTTCCTGCTAGGAGCTGATGTGCTTTCCTTGTATGTGGGTTTGCTGCTGAGCACACCCAGCTCCTGGACCAAATCTGTTCATGAGGAGGAGAAAAAGGGGATTTAAGGCTAAATCCCTTTGTTTTAAGAAACATTAACTTTCAAGCAGGGCAGAGGGTTTGCGAGGCAGCTTGTCCAGCTGTGTGAAAGACAATAACAAGAAGATTTGAAAATGGTCTTGGCTTGCTGCCGGAGATGCTCCTCTCGCTGCCAGCATTGGTCCCAGGTCCCCACGGCAGCAGCGGGCGTTGGTCCTGCAGCCCCCTCCTCGGCACAAGGCTTTGGGGCTGCAGCACAGACGAGCTCCCGTGGGTCAGTATCCATCCCCTAAGAGCATCCCAGACTCCCCACCACCGAGGATGTGCCCCAACCCCACTGCTCTGGCTGGCCAGGAGCTGCATCCCCCCTCAACCTTCCTAAAAAGGTGCCTGGGCTTGTGTTTTCCCCCAGCAAATGCAATCAGCATGGGTTAATTAGCCGGCAATGGCTCATAAGAGTGAGAAGGGCAACAAGCCATGGGGATTCAGCAGCCTGTCCACCCAGGCCCTGCTTATCTGGGTAAATTAGGGTTTAATTTAGAGGAAGTACAAAGGCTCCTATTGCAGTGTATTGACAGGGCTGTACTGGAGAATATACGATATACATGGGGGAGAGGCTAAAATATATAATGTACAAGCTCTATACAATAATGTTTCTGCTGCTGATCTCTTTCCCTGCCATGTCGGGAACACAGCAGCAAGGCTGGCGAGTGATGTGCGACAAGGAACCGCAGCCATGAATAACCAGCAAGCTCCCGGGAGGAGCGCGGGGTACTCTGCCAGGGCCCTGATCCCCCAAACGCCGGGGAACGCGTCTTTGCTGTGAGACAGCCTGAGGTAGGTGATGGTGAAGATGCTCGGGTGCCTGCGTAAGAGTACGGCTTGTAGGAAAGGGTTTACGCTTATGCTAAGTGCGGTGAATTTAATTTCCTCGCAATAGCACTTCAATATTACAAGGCGCTCCAGAAAAATCAGAGAGGGCCTGAAGCAAAATGCAGCCGAGTCAATTGAAGTTAACTTCCCCGGGCACAGGGCCAGGCCCCTCTTTAGAGGCTATTTTCCAGAAAGGTGGCGGATTGCCTGCAAAAATGTATTTTCAGTCGGTTTTGATTCAGCTGCCTTGAGCCTGCCCAAGCGAGCTGTGTGTGGAAAGGCCCCTGAAAGCCTGTGTTTTTTTGGGGGGGGGCAGGCTGCCTTATTTTCCCCCCTGGATCTCCTGAAGGAACCCCAAGAGCGCTATAGGTGTACTATAAGGGCCCCCAGCCCTGCCCTCTTCCAGGCACTGCGGCATACCTGAGGAGGGCTAGCGGGGGCCAGGCTGGCTCGAGGAAGGAGGGGGATGGCTTGCAGCTCCTATGGCATGGGAAGGGCTTGCAATCAGGCAAGGCAAAGCCCCCCCATGCCTGCTGCTGGCCAGGGAGGCAGAAGGGTCTCCAACACTGAGGGACCTGTGAGGGGTGGGGTGGTGTGGCCAGGAAGGGAGGCACCAGCACAGACTGAATTTAGGGCCAGAGGATCTGGGCAGGCTTGCTGCAGGTCAGGGCTGAGCTGAACTTGACCCCATGGAGGCTCCAGGCTCTATGCCCTGGGACTAAGGAGGCAGAGAATCCCCTAGCTCTGCCTGCAGGGTTTCTCTGCCCTAAGGCTGTGCTTCCTGCACCATAGTAGGGTGCAGGAGGGGCTTCCACAGCTCTTCTCCCTGCTTACCCCCCCTTCCCACTCCCTACCCCCAGACTGATGCTGCTGCTCCTGATAGCTGCTGTCTGTCTAATTGCATTATAGCCTATGGGGGGAAGGAAACCACTGCTTTGGCTTCAAACAAAAGATGCCCTAAACCAACTAATTAGCCACCCGACTTTCTCCCCAACCTCCTGTGACACTCCTGTATTTTTCACACCCTTTCAGCACCGCTAATGAGCAGAACTGGTGATGTCCCCCAGCACTGGACCCAGGCTCTGGCAATGAGCTTGTGTCCAGCATCCTGAGGGGATGCTCTGCCTCTTATCCCTTGTTTATCCTTCTCTTTGTCGTCATCCTTTTTATTTGCAGGCACTTCTTCTGGCCTACTTGCATCCAGTTCATTTTCCTTTTCTTAAATAAAACCTGACTCCAGGCCTTATTTGGTAAATAGGGCTGGAAGAAGCTGGGCTTGCTCTTTCTTCTCCTGACAATCCTTTCAGGATGGGGGAGATGAGATGGAAAGAGAGACAGATGAATAGGATGCCAAAGTGGTAAAGAAAAATAAACATGAGATTAAAGGGAGCCATGGGAGAGAAAGAAAAATGAGGCAGATCCATAGCTGGGATGGGGTAGCAGAGTAAAGGCAAGGGGGCACCTGCTAAACCCCAACTGCCCCAGCCCCTGTGCGTGAAGCGAGGGAACAAGGGGAGCAAACTGGGAACACACTGGTATGACATGGGCAGTGCTTAGCATCCCTCTCCAGCTCCTCCTGGTCATGCCTATGTGGGGATTTGGGGAGAGGGACCCGGTCTGGCGAAGAGATGGCCACGCTTTCATCCAGGAGCTCTCCTCTCCTCCCGCATCCCCTAACAAATTTTTGCCGGAGGTGCAGGTCGCTCATGGAAGCAGCCGGGCACTTTAACCTGCCTCTGTCTCCAGCTGTCAAACGCTGTAAATATCTGGGAGGCAGTTAATGCTGGGAAACAACGGAGGTGCTTTAAACGCAGCCCAGAGCCAAACCCACTGCTGGTAGGGCTCATAAATATCCCCTTTGTGTTTCTTCTCTGTCAGAAGGCAGCAATAAAAGAGAACAAGAGCCAAAGCCATCATGGGAGGCTTCAGCATCTCTGGTGCCTCCTTACCCCTTCCAGGGCATGTCTAATAGCAATGAGGAGTAAAACCCAATTAGCTGGGGGGGAGCTGGTGGCACAAGGGTGTTTGCTGGGCACGGGGAGCCCAGCACTGAGATGGCGAGGTCAGAAGCTGGCACATTACGCTCCTGAAGGGTTCAGTGTGGAAATCATTGTTTTTCCTATTATTTCCCCATTTTCAGCAGGCTGAGTAGCACTGAACATCTGCCTGAAGGCAAGTAACCTGGCCCAGCTCTTGAAACCACCAGCTTCATTGGCAGCAAATGAAGTCCTCGGTTGAAGAGATAAAGTGAGGACTAAAGTGCTAAAATTATCTGTGCTGAAACCGGGTGAGAGCGAATGCTGTTAAACAGGGCATGTGATGGGAGAAACAGGTAATTGCTGGCACCGAGCAAACCCCGGGCATCACTGGGGAAGCCAGGGAAATTTCTCTTCTTTATCAATGGGTCTCACCACCCCATCAGCCCTGAAAGCAAAGGACCCCCAGGGTGGCAGGACCCGCACTCGGGGAAGGTAGAAGCCCCATCCGGAGGCAGACATCAGCGGCATAGCTCTGCCCCAGTTGTGATTTTTTAATAAGCTCAATTCTCAGCTGGACCCAGCAGAAAAATCAATAGCAGGACTTGAGAAAGCAGTCAAAATACATGGAGCTAAATTGGCCACCCCGCAGGCAGCCGTGCGGCTTCTCGGGTGTTGTGATGTGCAGCCGCACCGAAAGGGGGGAAAAAATATCACAATTTCAAAAATCCTTTGAAATAATTGCCTAAGATTATTGAAGTCTCTTCAAATACCAGGGGAAGATCCAGAAGTGCTTTTTAAAAAGTTGGTGGTGGAAGCTGCAGGAGCGAGGGAAGCCACCTTCCCACTGCTGTGAAGGCATCTGGGGAGGGTTGGGGTGCGTTTTTCCCTTTCCCAATTAGAACGGAAGAGTGGCCTGCCACTCTACCTGCAGAGGCCTTATCTGCAAAGCAGCATATCAGCTTTGGCAGAAAGCCTTTCTTTCTCCAAAGTCTCTTTAATTCCATTCTTTTAGATCTGCCTTTACAAGCGTGGCCCCAGCGACATCCTTCAGCCCTTACAATAAAGACGGTGTCCTGAATTGTTTTATTTCTGGCAGCTTTGCCTTCAGCTCCTCCATGGCTGGGAGATATTGCCCCCCTCCGCTGCCTCCAGCCCTCCCCGCAGCTGCTGAGGATGCTGTGATGCTGTTGGGTTCAGGGGCAGCTATTTCGGTCCTCAGTGTCTCATCTGCTGGCTGATACAGGACAGATGGATGCTTCTGGGTGGTGGCTGTAGGCCCCTCCCAAGGCTGTGCAAGCCTGTCCATGAGTTACTAACAGCGTGTGGCTTTTGCTGGTTCCTACCCAGGTACCTGTAGGGACAACCCTATATCCCACCCTGCATCCGCCCTGTGGTACACCCAGGACTGGACTGGCCTTTTAACGTTTGCTGCCTGGGGCTGGGAAAGGCACGGGAAGCCTAGCCCTGGGTTTTTAATGGCTAGCCAGCTCTTCCACAGCTAGAGGAGAAAAGACAGAGGAGGAAAGTGGGGAAAAATATAAAGAAACAATATTTTTCTAGTATTTCTCTTTACTATTTCAGTGTGAGCCCTTCCAGGAGGAGGTTCTTAAAATTAATAGTGTTCTTTCTTTTTCTGTCTCTATTCCCAAGGCTCCTGGTTTAAATTAATGAAATGTCAAATATTATTAAGTTCCGATCATGTGTTTGTGATAACGAAAGGACTGATTTCCAGCCAGTTTACAACTTGGATCCATTCTCCCCCTCCCCCCTCTTTTTCTCTGATTAAAACTTCCTTTTATTAGATTTGCTCTTTCATCGGCTCCCTCTGATTTCCATCCTTTGTGGTCCAAGGCTGGGGAAAGCCTTTTCACTGAGCAGAAGATTTTAAGGCTTTTTAGCATCCTAGTATTTTCCTCCAACATATGCTCAGACAGGGGGTGACAGCCCCCGCCATGGTGCTCTGCTGGGATCTGATGGGTGCTCCCAGGGACCTCACAGTCCCTAAGACCCCAAACCCTGTCATTTCTTTTCTCACTTCCTTCTGTTAATGAGTTTAAAAGGCCACATAACAATCCAACCCACCGTAGATGGCAGCCTTGCAAGGCAAGAAGACTTTGTTATCTTCCTGAGTGGTGTTTCTCAGCAGAGGGACAACGGGGGCAATTACAACCAACACCACCAGCAGTGCAGGTCAGGCAGAGGATGGCTGGTCCCTGCCGGTAGCATCTGGGGAGCTGCAGGGCATGGCACACATCGGGGCCAGACCCTGCCACTGGGATGCAGCTGCCAAGGCAGCAGGAATGCCAAGTGGGGTTTTCCTGATGGTGACTTAACCAGGACACCATGAAAAAGAAAAAAAGGTCCTCTGATGGCCACAAACTGCCTTGGGAAAGACCAGCTGGGGGTCTCTGGGGAAGAGCACGCCAAATGCCTGAACTGCCTGGCTATGAACCAAGACAGCCCTTGATTTTTCTCATTCCCCTGACAAGGTCGTATGGTGAGGGTTGTACAGCCAGCAACATTCCTAGAGGGATGATTTAGGGAAGGATGAATGGATGGTCTTGTGTGTAGGCAGCTAGATGGGCCCATCCTGTAATGGATGGGCAACGAGGCGACAAGGTGCTCTTGCTGATGGTTTCATCAATCACCTGTCTGGCTGGCCTCTCCAGCAAACTGGAAGAGCTCAAAGGGTTAATCTGAAATTTAGGACTCAACGCCAAAGATACAGTCATTGGGAGAGAAGAAAGCCCTGTCGAAGGCTTTAGGAAATAATTTGCCTTGGCACTTTCTTATAAGAGTGAATTGATTTTTGCTGGGCTGTGTCAGGCTGAATTATGAATGGGGGAAAGTAGGGCTGGCGCTCCCAGAGGTGAAGGTGTGATAATGAGAGGCATGTGCGGAGGGGGCTTGGGGGCTGTCTCCTTTCAGCGGTTCCCACGTAAACCTGAGGCCACAGCATCATCGTCACCAGAGCCCTTGGACAGGCGGGTTTGCTCCAGCATGGACACAGAGGTGGACCCCCATGTTGTGCTCCTCAGACTGGCCAGGAGAAGCCTTTCCTGGGCTATCTCCTCTCCCTGGCCAGCCAGCAGAGAACTGATGTTGACTGCTGAAGGGTGAAGCAAACATCACAATCACCCTGAGAGGAGGCGGGAGAGTGTAAGTGAGCAAGACGTGATCCCATCACCCTGCCCTCAGTCCTGCCCTGCCCACCGCAGCCCTGTGGGGAAGGGTCTGTGCCCCTGGCCGTGCTCATGGCCTTAAAAGCTCCTGGTACTGCCTCGTTGCCCACATCTATCTCCATCAGCCCGGTGCCGAGCTCGCTGCCCGAATGGTGGGGTGGCTCTGCCCCCCAAGTGCTTTATTGATCGTGCCCCGCTCGATGCCACTTTGAGGCAAAGGCTGTCCCGCAGGCTGCGGGGAATTGTAGTGCAGCAAAGCTGGTGGACAGGAACGGAGACCAAGGCAGGCTCCTGGCTCACTGCTGGCCTGGCCCGTACGGCTCCCCTTGGCCGAGCCAAGGGCCAGGCCTGGCCCCAGCACAAAGAGCCCCTGGGGAACGCACTGTTCACCTCCGGCATGAGCTGCTTCTCCATAGCTCGGGCTGAGCATCCTGCCGTGCAGCTTGGCTTTTGTTTGCCAGCTCAAGGGGAGGCAGTGGGAAGGAAATGAGGTCTGCGCTTTTTCTTTTTTCCCCTTGCCCTTTTATTTATTATCATCTATTCTGAACCAGCTACGGCTCATCAGTAAGACCTGGGGACAGCAACTCCTGAATAAGAGGGAGCCTGTAGAAAAGCCTGGCCTGATCACAGCCACTTCCCAAACAAAGGGGCTCAGACTATCCACTTCCTACCCTGCCCCTTTTCCCAGAAAATCCCCCCTAAAGAGCAGCTTGTTCATTAAGCCCTCTGCTCCGTAATCACAGCTAACCCAGCAATAAGCACCGTGTTCACCCAGCTGGGCACAGTGTCCCCTGGTTCCTGGGAGATGGAAATACCCTGCTCCCCAGCGAGGCGGGCGGGCACGGAGAGGAGGAGATTATCACACGGCACATCGAGCCCTCAGCAGCAGGGGGGAACAGGACAGGGTGTCTCCTGAAGCCATGGCTCAGCCCCCCCACAGGTAATTGTGCATGGAAATGGATTTCCATTTCTCTGCTCAATCGTCCTGTTTGCTGTCACAGCCGAATGTTTTGCATGTGCAATTACCCGTCCCTGCATATATCTGTGGGCACGCTCAGGTGTCGACTGCCAGCCTTCGGCGGCCGCCGCTCAGCCACGTCGCTCTGCGTTTGAGCTTTAATAGCAGTCAAGCAGAAGCCATTTTCCATATGAAGCTGCAGGACCTGTGGGGTAGATAAATGGGTTTGAAAGCCTAGCAGTGTAATGAGTTAATTTAAAACCTGCCTTCTCTTCCTGTATATTAATTTACTTGGTATTATGTTTAATCTTTCACTTACTGGGGTTTAATCGGCTTCTTTTTCCCCTTCTCCCTCCGGCAGCTCCCTGGGATGTTCTGCCTTCAGCAGGAGCAGGAGGAAGCCAATCCAGGGCTGGAGAGTGGAGACCAGACCCGGGCCAAGAGGAGCTGCTGGGTCCCACAGGAGCCCAGGGTGGCACCTCACAGTCTTCTGCTCTCGTGGGTGCCCAGCAGGCAGGTGCAGACTGATTCCCCTGTGACTGGGGGGGGGGGAGACCACCCCCAGGTTTTCCTGGTGCCATTTGCCAAGGTGCTAATCACTTTAACCAACTGGGGGGGCAGCCTGGGGAATTAATCAGCTCTAATCAGAACAATGGTAGCTGACAAGGCAGCCGGGGGTGGAAATGAAGGACTGGGTTGTGCTCAACTCCCGGTGCCTGCTTTAACTGCCCACCTGGGCGATGGGGGGTGCCCAGCTCCGGAGCCCCCCAGGCACAGCGCTGAGCCAGGAGACCTCGAGTCACTGCTCCCTGTGCCCCCCACCCAGCTGCAACACCAGCCCCTGCTTTGCTGACTTCCCACAGCTGGGGCCCATGTGGAGGGGCTGAAATTTGGCTGCCTGGGGACAATCCTGCCCGAGCATCCGTCATGCTGGTCCCGCTCCCTTCCTCCTGCCAGCAGCTGCGAAGCCTTGGGTGCGAGTGGATGGCACTTCACATGAGCACTTCTCTAGAGGGGCACAGGAGGCCAGTGCAATGAATAAAAGGCTGGTGCAGCCAGGGAAAGCAGGGCAGACAACAGCAGCAGCTCCTTGGTGCTCTGAGGACACATGGTATGAGCTGAATCGGGCAAGTGAGACACAGGTCCCGCTTGCATGGCACAGCTTTGCACCCCTGGTCTTGCCACAGGCAGCATGAGCTGGGCTTTGTGTCACTCCGCTCAGAAGGCTGCAATGCAGCCGTGTGCCCATGGCTGGTCCAGATCCTCACTGGATTGCCCACTGGTCCAGCCGAAGAGAAACCAGAGGGTGTGATATTGCAGGCAGCACGCAGGAAGCAGGGAGGGCAGGAGGCAGCAGGCAGGGCTTGGCAGGGCTCACCAGCAACCTGGTGATGATGCAGTGGTAGGTGCCTAAAAGTGTGGCAGGTGCATCCAACTGAGCCCCTGCCATTTCCATCACCTGTCTCCCGGGAGGATTAGCCTAAACTGTCTCTGAGAAGGACTGGTGGATGATCTGCAAGAGAGACTATTGTGGGGTTTATTTCAGTCATTCTGATCTGAGAAACTGTCCCTGAGGCCATTGTGACAGGGTGGGCTAACACCAGGGAGAGGAAGATGGGAAACTTCAGGGAAAAGTGTGTGGGTCAGGACCCTGGAGCCACATCCAGCCCGTGCAGCATGGGGTGACGGGCAGGAGGTTAGGTCCGTGACTGGCTGCCTCTTCAGTGCCAGGGGAGCATCAGCAGCAGCTGCTGCTGGGAACATCCCCCTCCCTCCCCTCTCGCTAATGAATGTAGGTGAAACTTGCTGTGCCATGACTTTAATCAGCAAAGAAAACTGCAAAGCCTTTTTGGTTTTTTTTATTTTTTTTTTCTTTCCCCACCTGCTGAATTCAGCACCGAATGCGAATTAGGCGGCGTTTGGGCTTGGCTGCGCGCCCGCTTCCCGTGCTAATGCAGGGAGCCAGCCTCTCCTGCACATTGAGCCGCCCAGGCTAAGCCATGGCGCGCCTGGATCAGCCCCTTGCATTCCACATTGTGAGCAATAACTCCCGGAGCTTAAAGGCTGCTCGCTGCAGGCTCAGTCTGTGCCGCTCCTCTGAGCGCCGGGTGCTGGGGAGCAGGACCAGCCTGTGGCACCCATGGGTGGCTGGGCAGGGTGGCTCTGGCCACGACGCTGGGCTGGGGGGTGAGGACATGCCGCAGCAACCTTGGCACCATAGCAAGCTTGTGGTTGCATTAGCTCATGGCCAATGTGCAGGCAGCCGTGGCCAGCGTGCAGGCAGGGCACTCGGCAGCGATGGGCAGCCTGGGGAAGGGATGCAGGGGTAGGCATCCCAGAGCTCCGTGTGTGTGGGGGCTGCTGGAGCTGTACCCCTGGGCTCACACCTATGGGTCTGTCAGCGTGGCAGGAGTAATTTGCAGCTCCATTAGCACTCGGAGTCAGCACAGCGTCCCCGCAATGTGTCCATTTGATAAGAGGCAAGTTCCACTGAATAATGAGCAGTAATTGGATTTCAGGGTTAACCAGCTTGCAGCAAAAATAGAAAAGAACGGAGAGCCATTGGATATTTCTGTTCTGGCTCATCAGACACTAGAGGTTTATCTCTGCTGAGAATAGCACAGGAGAGGTAAAGTTATTAGTGACCATCAGAGCATGGTGATACCATCTCCCTCTTGTGTTTAGTGGGATGAGTCTGTGCGTCCTCCGTGAGTTTCATTTAAGGCTACGGGAGTTTATAACCCCCTGCGGGAGAGCTCCGCACGTACACCATTGCAGTGCAGCAGAGAGGAGAGAAATCAGCCCTCTTTAGTATGCAGGAGCACCCAACCTCTCTGCCGTCGGCCGGAGGGGAAGGCAGGAGCTGGCAGCCCGGGGAGCGGGCTGGGACGGCCACCAGCTGGGTGGACACATTCGGCAGGCACAAGGCAGGGTGTCCTGCTGGCGTCACCTCCTTCGGGTGACAATCTGGCATGGGGAAGGCCGGCACACGTGCGTCAGCGCCGTGCTTGCAGCTGCGGTCACCTGCTTCGGGGTGGCATCAGGGGAGGTGAAGCGGGCGCTGGCGACTGTGCCAGGCACAGGGAGATGCTGTTTGAAGTGCCGCACGCAGCCGCGATGGCCCGTCTTTCAGCAAGATTAATTCACGCTGGAAGCGGTGCGGAGAAGGGCTATTAGCATGGTGGGGGAATGGAGAGCCTGTCTTATAAGACGAGACTGAAAGCACTTGGCTTGTTTAGCCCAGCAAAGGGAAGGCAAAGCAGGGATATGATTACTCTCCATAAATATATCAAGCAAGTAAACACCAGGTACAGAAAGGAACCATTTAAGCTAAAAGACTGTGCTGGCACAAGAACAAATAGGCTTAAACTGGCTAATGTAGGCTGGAAATTAGGAGACAGTTTTTAACCATGGGAGTTGCAAGAGAGTTTTTAGCCATGGGAAGCAGAGGAGAAAAAATACCTCATTGCTTTCCAAATAGAGCCAGACCAGTGTGTGAAAGGAGCAGAAAGGCAGCTGCCTGCAACTGCAGGGGCCTGGAGTGGGAGTTGGCAGGGTCCTGCCCGCTCCAGGCTCCTTCAAGGATGTGCTGGACACATTGTGCTCTGCTGGAATTCCCTGAGGTCCCCAGTTTCATAGGGCAGGGAGCACTGTTCCCGCAGGCAAGGACAGCTGATGCCAGCCTCCCTCTGCTCGGGGGCTGGCAGGTACCCAGCGCCTGGGACAGCCCCCCAAAGTGTTCGGGAGCAGAAGGGGTGAAGAGGCAGAGGCAGCCAGTGTTGGCCACTGGCAGGGAAGGTACCACAGGAGCAGAAGCATCCGCTGACCTGAGCGGGGCAGCTCACCGCACCCCGATTTGGGCTGGCAACCTGCTGCCATCACTGCTTTTTCTGGATTTTCTTTGGAAGTGGCACACAGCTGGGCCACCAACTCCAGATTTTACCTCCTGCATGAAATTATTCTGAATTCCCTGTGTATTCTAGGGCCTGCCTAAAGGATGGGTGAAGAATCTGCTGATGAGGACTCTAATCAGTTTTGAGAGCAGGTAATTTCTCAGCTAGAGATCATCTCCAAACAGGAAATCAGATTCAGGAGATAGCTGCTTTATGCAGCACGTCATGGTGGACTAGAGAAAAGCTTGTAATAATAAGCAGAGCTGGAATAAGATCATTACTAACATCATGCATTAATTACTTTACAATCCTCCTACCAGGTGGGTTTTCCTATCTCACTTATCTCTAGTGTTAATGGAATAGGAATAATTCTAGACCCAATCCTGGCATCTGGGCAGGTTTTTTGGACACTGTATCTCCTTCCTGAAACCGGAGGAAAGACATTCCCTGCCTTCAGCGCATTCTGAGTCTGGCACCATGCCTGGGATCATAGTAAGACACAAAAGCATCTGATGGAAGCGACCACTGGATGGAGCCTCAAAGGTCATAACAATACCCGGTGCTGGTGCAGATGGTGTTCACTGATGAAAAACGCCAAGCACGAAAGCAGTGAGCATCAGTATTGCTGCGTAAGGTACGGAGGGATGCTGCCTGTGCTCCTGCCGCAGAGCTGGGGCTGGGCAGTGGTGCCTGAGCACACTGCCCTGCTCCCAGCTCCATACCCCTGAGCGGGCTGCCTGCACCTCTGCCTGACCCCTGAGCGAGCTGCCTGCACCTTTGCCTTCTCCTGCCCTTGGGTCTGCCTGCCCTTGCTGTGGTGGCTGTAGTTTCCTCGGGGCAGGGAGCATGAGGCTCCCTCCTGGAGGGGTGCAGCCGCATTCACACCCCCAGGCTGTGCAGGCTGGGATACTCTATAAAACCTCACCAAACATATTGCTTCATTCTGGCAAGACAGACACAGATAACGTAACCGTGTGAAGAGAATTCCAGTTTTCATTAAAACCCACAGACCTGCAAGCCTCAGCTCCTGCTTGAATAAGGATGAGGATAATATTGGCAGGAGAAAACGAAAACATCTGATGATATCTGAAGCAAGAGCAGGGTGGCAGCTTTGGGAAGGGAGCCCAGTGCTTCTCCTCCAGGCAGGGTCCTGTGTGCCGAGCCCTCAGTGGCTCCTGACCCCCCAGCCCTGGGAAGGGGTAAGGCAAAGCTGGCCAGGGGGATAAGCTGGGAACAGAACAATGCACAATTCAATCATCTTGCAAACTTGCAATAAAGTACCCTGAACGCCACATGGCAATGAGTTTTAGTGATGAGTGCATGAATGTGTTCACTAAAAGGGGCCTGCGGAGAGGGCAAGGACTGCTCAGGGAGGGGGCTCTGCCGTAGCTCCATTCTGCAAGGATTAGTGTCTCCTGCGCTGGGTGGCCCATGCTGCGTGTACAGACAGGACCACCATACGTGCACGGGATGTGGTGTGAGTTTCTTGCAGACAAACGGATGAGGATGCTCCTGCAGGGCCAGGGGGGCTGTTTGGGGATGGGGTGCAGCGGGAAGCAAGGAGAGGGGCTTCCTCCATGGGCAGTCAGGCTGCATTGCTGGCAGCTTGGGCCCATAATCTCCAGGCAGAGTTTTTAGCGTGGTTGCTGAATGCACCGAGCACCAAGGAAGGCTACGGCTTCCCTCAGACCCCGCTGAGATGCCATATGGATAAAAATCTTCCTTGGAAAGCCCTTCCGGCAAGGCTTGGGCTGCTGGCGGTGCTGTGCACTTGGGGACGGCTTGGCCCAGTGTCCCCCGACTGCAGCAGGACTGGGTTTCACTGGGAAGGTGCAGGGCGGTGGATAACCTGCCCCAACAACAGCCAGCTCTTCTCTCCCCAGGGATCCAGGAACATTTCCCCGCACCGCTGCCAGGTTGCAGGGGGGTCTCTCACTGTCACCAAATAACAGAGGTGGGTTGCTTTGTGTCCTGCTTGCTGGGGCTCAGCATCAGGGCGGCCCGTGGCCTGCACTGGGGGACATGGCTGAGCCCCGACAGCTTGACGCATCACATGGCCAGCACCCCAGGGAGCCCAAAGGAGGCCGGAGGGGTGATGGACAGCCCCGGGGGGTACCTGCATTCCCGGGCGGGTGTCAAGCAGCTCCCCCCCCCCGGGGACTGGCTATACGGGCGCTCTCTCTTTAAAGCAATCCCGGCCGCGATTTGTCACCGGGGCCGGGCGCGGAGGGGAGCGGGGAGGCGGGAGCGGGGAGGCGGGGGGCGCGGCGCCTCGGTACGGCAGCGGCGGCTGCTGCTGCTGCTGCGGGAGGTGCCCGGAGCCGCGGCGGCGAGCGGAGCCTTGAAGCCGCGTTGCGCGGGGGCCGGCAGCAGCCGCAAGCCCCGGGGTATGCGCTCGCCCCCGCCGCTGCCGCTGGGGCGGGGTGTGGGTAAGCGGGAGCGGAGAAGCGCGGAGCCAAGCGGAGAGCGGCGGGGAGCGGGGCGCGGGAGCCCGGCCGAGCCCCGAGCGGCGGAGGATGCGCCCAGCCCCGCGGAGCCGAGCCCAGCTGCAGCGCGGCGCGTCTCGCCCGGCCGCCGCCCGAACCCTCGGAGGTAACGGGGAGCGGGGAGCCGGGGGGGTGCAGCCGCAGCGGGATGGGGCTGGGGGGGGGGGGTGGCGGGTCGGTCTCCATCCCCCGGGACACCCTGCCACCGCCCCGTGCTCCCTGGGGACCTGCGGCTCCTCAAGAGCATCACTCGGCAAGTGCTACCCGGCGCCCTCGCAGCGGGGCTGGGATGAGGGAAGGGGCCGCCCCCCCACCCCTCCCCGGCGCGAAGGGCTCCCTGGGGCAGGCGGGTGGAGGTCACCGTGCTCTGCCCCCCCCCGCCCCCCCCCTCCGCCCCCGGCTGTCGGCTCCATCGCCCGAGCTGCTGGAGGCCCAGCCCGGAGCGATGGCAGATGCTCAGCGCCAACCTCAAAACCGCGGCGATCGAAGCTCGGCTTTGAGGTTCGATGCATCCAGTAACCTCAGGCAGCACGCGCGGGGCTGCCTGCTGCCGGCAGGCCGGCTGCTCGCCCGCCTTGCCACCCGCTCCCCAAAACCAGCCAACTTTGGGCTGACTCGGTGGGTGCCCGGCACCCAGCGCTGCCGGCAGCTGCGCCAGTGATGGGAGCCAGCCCCTGCCTTGGGCAGCTCAGCTGGAGCTGGAGGGGGTGAGGAGGGTGCCTGGACCGTCGTGGCTGGACCCCCAGGGACCAACGGCTCAGTGGCAGAATGGCACCCCAGGTTTAGCAACGAGGGGGGTTCGATTTGATCCCAGACATTTGACTTCCAGCTCTTCATTGTCCAGATGATCTGCCCTGCTAGGGAAGCTGCCTGCTTGCATCCTACGTCTTGCTCAGCTCCCCTGCCAAACTAGGGCAAACGGCAAAGCTGTCCCCCTGCCCCCCCATCCCTGCCTCTGTTGAGAAACTGAGTCTCATCTCATGTTCCTCGACTTGTACAGAAGCAACCCACCACAACAACGACCGGAGGGCCCCAGGGCTCTCCTTTTATCTGCTGCGCTGCTAACAGAGGAGAGAGAGGGGTTTAATTATCCTCAAGTGTCAGTTCAAGATAAATCTGCTGGGACACAGCTCTTGGCAGGTGTGAAATAACAGGAGGTTTTCATGCATGGAAGGCTGAGCTGAGAACAGTTCAGTGGTTTAATTGGCGGCTCCTAGGAAGGGTTCATATCAGGGTACAGAAAATGGGACGGTGCAGGCTCCAGCAGTGATCCTGGTGCCACAGCTGGAGCAAAGGGAAGATGGATGCTGAAGGCGAAGAACTTTCCCTGGTGCGTTGCTTTGGGGGTTTGGTGCAGAGCAGGTGCTCTGAGCTGGTAACGCAACCTCAAGTCAATGCCATCCTCTGATGCTTTTCCAGCATCGCTTCATTTCTGCTCATCTTTTCAGTCAGTTCCCAGGGGACCCCTTGCAGGGCCATCAGGAAATGTGCCCTGTTTTATGGGGTGCCCGGGGAGCTGAGAACGAGGGAATTACCTCCAGAACCAGGGCACTCCAGAGATGTTTTCTAAGCATGTAAGGTGGGATGGCCTCAGGGTTTATTGAGCAGCTTCTTCTCCCTCCTCCTGCTAAAATCCCTGAAATGCTTTACAGGAGCTCTCGAGATAAATGTTTGAAGAGTTTCAGTTCTCCGACTTCATGGGGAAAAGCCTCTTCCCTCTCCAAAGGGCTGTGGCAGGGGAGCTTGGCACCCACAGGGGATGTCCCCGCACTGCCGGGGCTGCAGTGCTGGCATGCATGGAGCATCTGGCTCCTCGTCTCCCGTCCCGCCCGTGGTGTGCTCATTGGCCCCTGGAGCCAGATTTGGATCAGAGAGCAGAAGCTTCTCCACAGAGTCCTCCAGCTGTGGCGTCCCACCGTGGCCGTATCGCTACCACGAAACGAGCCCTTTCTGCAGCCAGCATAACATGTTGGTCTGGTATAATGTGGTCATCCAGATGTGCTGAGCTCTTCTCTGTCCTCATTCCTTAGCCCTCCTGGGGGGGCATGGGACAGACGTTTTAAAGAAACAGTGCCCCCCCATCCCTGCTGGCTCATTGGAAGGGATGTGGATACGAGGAGCTCGTGTCGCTGCTTTTCTGGATGAAGCTGTGGTGTTGTGTTGTTATTGTAGTTATGTTCCTTGTTTTAGGGTCCAAGATAATGACTTAGCTGTACTTCATTTCAGTGCTGGGTGGAACAAGCCAGCCTTTGTGCAGTTCCCGCCAGCATGTAACAGCAGCTGGCATTAGAGGTCTGGGTTTGGTCCTGTCTCATCTGTACTGACCACCATCAGTTCTGGCTCCTCTTGCTAATCACTGATGTCTGTTGCTGACACTGTAAGGAGACATTCAGTAAATGTCCTTGTAAGACAGTGAGTTTTGTAGATGTGTAGATACGGTGATTTCAGAAAGACCCAGTTATTAGATGTCATCTCGGTGCTGTCCCCTTTCCATTTGTGCTTGGTGAACGCTGCCGATACTTGCAGCCATGCTCCAGTCCTGCCAGAGTCACATCCCTCCTCTGCAAATCTGCACTAGTGAAACTCACAGGTTGTTGTTTGGCTGCAAATCTTGTTGATGCTCCTGGTGCTGACCACTGTGGCCTGCATGGTGCTGGTCCTGATGCAGGATAGCTGGGTGATAGCCATAGCCAGGGATGGCTTGGCCGAGGACAGCTCTGAGAAGAGGCTTTCTGTCCCTTGCCGCTGTCCCTGAGTCTCTGATAAAGGCATTTTGGAGGTGTGATTGAGGAGCAGAGACACTTCCTCACTTCTTCTTGAAGGTCAAGCTCCCGTGAGATGGGCTGGACCAAGGGAGAGCAGAACCGTCACTCATTTCAGCTGCAACAAACTTTTGATGCCACCTGTGACAGGAGCATATTTAGACTTGACGTGTATCCCCCACCTTGACTTTGGGCTTTGGATCAAGGCGTAAGAGCTTTTGAGGCATGCACACACAACAAGGGGAAAAAAAAGTATAATTAAAACCACAATCCTCAAAATGTTTGCAAATCCAAGAGCTTATCCTCACCCTGGGTAGGCAGAATTAACCAAGGGTAGGATCAGTAAATCACAGAATCAGCCACTTTCATCATCAAACGTGAGACGGCTGGGAGCGCAGCTGGAACAAAGGAACGTAACCACATCGAGTCTTTGCGGGGATGCTCAGGATCTGGCACCGCAGGTTTTTTCTTTAATACCATTGCAGAGAGTGGCTTGGGAACCAGCAGGGCTCCCAGCGATACATGGTCAGGATTTGGCTTCAGATGGGTGTGATTAAGAAAAAAGGGCTGCTTGAGGTACCAAGGGCACCCACTGAGCATAGCCCTTGTCAGGGGCGGTGGGAGGGACAGTGGCTGATTCAGGACAAGATGGGCTGAGCTAATGCAATCCCCTGCCTTTGTCTGATAACTTCTCCCTCCTCAGCACTTCAGTTTTTGGTTGAACTCCCACACTTTTAGCCTGAGGAGGAGATTTAAACCATCCCTGCAAAGCTGAGAACATCCCATATGGAGATCAGCACATCAGTGCCAACAATAATAACCATAAAGGGGCTGGTTGTCCAGCATCCCGTCGCTTTAGCCACTCTCCTACTTCCACTTGCCATCAAAGCCCATCTCCAGTGAGGCCGGTTTCTGCTGCTGAGCAGTGGCCATCATCTCTTTGTACTTGGGGGAGCAGCAGGGAGGTGGAGCAGAGCCATATGGCGAGGTAGGAAGGGATCAGGCTGCCCCAGCATATCAGCATCCGCTGTGCACGACACCTTGAGGCAGCTGACCGTATGTGGGGCACGTGTCGACAGCAGCGGGGAGAAGTTGCCCTGGCATCTGGCCTTCAAATGTCTCCTTCTGCCACGCTGAGAGCAAACTCAGAGCGGGCAGAAGCGGGACAGGTGGCTTCTCCGTCACCTGCGCTTGTGTTGAGGCAGGCTGGTGTGTGCTCTGTGGGCAGCAGCGAGCCTGGGCTGCCCTGGGGCAAGGTATGAGTGGAAGAGGACAGCATAGGTCTCATTAAAGTCAGCAGGGGCTCAGAAACCCGGTGCATGGGGAGCGTGGCAAGCGTTTGAAGGGTTTTTTTGACATGTTTGGATCTGGGATGTCAGCTGAAGCAGCGGCAGCTCCCAAGTACCCCAGTGGTGTTGGAGGCTGGGGTCAGGCCAGTCCATCTGGAGTTTCATGGCATTATCTCTTAAATGCCTTTAACTGTAATAGGATGGCCTGACTGATTGGATTGTGCTCTGTAATTAATTAGCTGGGTGCACTGTATGGGAAGCAGCTACAGTGGGAAGAGAGGGAGGAATCTGCTGGTGAGAGCCGTTAAGCTTCAAATGGCCATTTCTCATTAAACCAGCCTCGTGCAGCATTACTCACTGAGCGCAGGGGGTTAGTTCCAGTGTCCTGGCCCTTTTCCAGGCGAGTAATTGTATTTTTGCTGCCCAACCGTCCCCCCAGAGCCCGGTGTGCTGCACCCCACTCCTACTGCAGGAGCCACCAACCCGCCCAGCCCTGGGGACCTGCTGGGAGGAGAGAGTTGGTTCAGGCTGGGGTGTATATGGGGTGGTGAGGGGGTGCCCCCTCTCCTCAGGAAGCCCTTGCCAGGCTGACAGACCCTGTAAGCGGTGCAACACTGTGCAGCCCGAGCTGCCCTGCAGGTTGCCTTCCCGTGCTGGTGATGGCTCCCGTGTGTGAGAGGCTCCTGGGCACGGCTGGCACGAGCCCTGCTGCTCTTCCCTCCCTTGCCAGGGCCCGTGGGCTGCTCCCCACTCCTCCTGCCATGCATTTTCTCTGGCTCCTTTGTCTGCTTTTAGCATCCATTTGTATCTTTAAACAGAAAGCATCCCTCTTAGGTTAATTGGGTTTTTTTCCCCTTTGTGTTTACTGTGGGGATTAATAAGGAACTGCAGTGTAAGGGAAATCTGCAATGGCTCCTTGTTTATTGTTTAATTTAGGAAAATGCTGCTGGGCTGGGCTCAGCCTGCCTGCTGCTGATGTTGGGGCAGGGGCAGGGAGGGGAGGGCAGGACGAGCATCCGCACGCCCAGGGGACGGGCTGGGAGCCATGGGGTTCAGTGGGTCCCGACAAGAACCATGCCTTGTCCTCGCAGCTGGGGAGAGGATGGCAGGGACCTGGGTAACTGCCTGCAGCGGCCATGAGGGGCCGAGGCCTGCTGGGGTGGGGGACCCCGGGCAGCCGCCCTCCTGGTCAGCGGCAGGGTCAGTCCGCTCTGCTCCTTGCGGTCCCCACGGCTCAAACGTTTCAGGTTTTTGATGTTTTTTAAGGGGGTCTTTTTTGGGGGTGTGTAAAGCCCTGCGGGTTGCTGAGTGCTCCTTGTTTGTAGGCCCATTTTCACAGCTCTCCTTCCCAGGCCCTCCCCTGGCTCTGGTTGATGACGGGAAGGGCTCTGGCAGCCTCACCCATGGTGTGAGGGCAGGAGGTGGCCTCGAAGGGAGAGTTGTCCCCTCTGCTGCTGTTGTGGGAGGAGGGACAGCTCCTGGGAGATGGCACCTTTCAGACCTGCAGCCTCTCCCTTCTCTTGCTGGGTGCTCGTGTGGGTGGAGGAGAGAGGTCTCCTCTCTCTGCCTCCACCAGTTGTCATATGTGTCCCCTGTAAGGTGAAACCTGCTTTCTGCTCGGGGCATCCTGGCCCCCGGTGCAGGGACAGCAGGCTCGTCTGGTGGTGCTGGACCCGTCTGACTGATCTATCCAACATCCACAGCTCCATCGTCAGCTCCTGGGTCCCTCTGGTGCCCGTCTGGAAAGTGGTGAGCTGGGGCTCTTCTCCGCTAACAGGCGCATCTGTGCTCTTGTAAAATTTCAAGCTGGTTTGTGAGGGGGAAGCTGATGCTCTGCCCGCAGATGCCCGCTGGCATCAAACTGGTCCCACTGCCTGTTTCGCCTGTGTTCGACTTTCCCCGCCTGCAAGTGCTGGAGGCTTTGCTGTGCAGCCGGGGAGCACAGTCCATGTCCCCCTTGGCAAACTTGACCTCATTGGTGCCCGTGAGCACCCCTTTTCAAGCAGCCTGCCACATGTTGGGGTGTCTGGGATGGGCTCTCCCTGGGCTGCAGAGGGCCAGGGGCTCCTCGATTGTGCAAGGAGGCTGGGGTGGAGCAGGGCAGTGTAAAACTCCAGAGGGTCAGCATCACTGCCAAGCTGGAGAAGAGTTGTAGTGCCCTCTGCACCAAAGGCTGATAAATCTTGGAGGGAAAAAACAAAGAAAAATCAACAAAAAAAGGCATGTGCCAACTCAGCTTAACCCGCAAAGGAAAACCACGTCATTTAAAAAAGAAAAGCTTTTAAAAATAGATTTTTTTTTTTTTAGCAGAGAATGCCACTCAGGAGAGTCAATGAGCTCTGTTTCAAGAGTTGGGAAACAAAACGCTCCAGGAGCTGTGAAACGAAACCTCTCATTTTCAGACTCTCCAAGTGTCAGGTGTGGCTCCTCGAGCTCTGTGTTTTTCCAGCCGGCAGTGCTGGATCCAGCCTGGCTGTGTGATAGTTGCTGGCTGCTCCCAGCCGCTGCTGCTTGCTGGAAACAGGGAATTCACCATCTTGGTGAAGGGGAGAAACTGCAACTCAGATCTGTGTTACATCTTGCCTTGGTTTCCTGCTCGCTGGTGAGGCCGAAGGGGAGCTGGTGAGCCCCATGGAGCATCCCTGCTTTTTTTTTTTTTTTTAATTGGCTAAGGAGCCCTCTTATTTGCTTCAGCTCTGACTAATGAGGCACATCTCACTTTGACAATGTGTCACAAGCAATAAATTTCTCAGGAGCTGCTGGGCTGCAGGGATGCCCTCATGCTCCCGCCTGGACTCGCTGTCCTCCACGTTGCCCTGCACTGCTGGCTCTTGCCCCAGCCCGGCATCCTCCCAGAGAAGGAGAGGAGGGTTGGGATGAAGAGGTCTGGGTGTGAAAGCAGCTATCCCCATGGGCTGGCCTTGAGGAGGGGATTATGGGGCTTCCTATGTTGTTTGCCTGGGCTGGAAATTTGAAAGAAGAAATCACCAAGGACCCAGAACATCAGTTGTTTAGTAGCTGTGATTTCTGCTGTTGTCCCAAAGATCTCTGCTGAGGCTCCAAGTGTGAACAATGTGCCAGGCTCCAGCTAATCTCATGAGGAGCTCAGGCTGGCTGGTGGTGAACCACCATGCAAGGGAAGATCCTATGGAAGACTTTTTTTCCCCATAAAAAAATGCATTTTTTGATTGCAAGACTTTGCAGGAACGTGTCTCCTTTGGTGAGGAGAGAAGGGGATGGTTTCCAACAGGAAAATCTAGATGGAACCATGATTTTCAAGGCATTCTCCATGGGAAGGCAATTTTGGCTTTATCAGGAGTGCCCCAGTCGCTCCAGGGGGGGTGCAGAGACTAAATTCTCCTTTCCTCCCCGTCCTGCCGTGGTCAGGCCATGGGGTGCAGTGACAGGGGCCAGAGCAGCCATCTCGGGATCCTCACTCTGAAAGGTGACATCGTTCTGCGTAGTAAGAGCGTATGGTATAGGTATCATATGGTATAGGTATCGTGTGATGCTCATATAGGCAAGGAGAAGGGTCGTGAGTGAGCTGGAGGCTGCCACCCTGGGGCAGAGGTGCTCAGCCATGTCTGACTGCGAAGGAAGGGGTTGAATTTGTTCGAGGGTGCGGATATCTTTGTGCAGTTTGTCACCTCTTGCTACGTGACACTAACCTTCACTCTGCTGGCATTGTTAAGGGGCTGCTCAAGGTTTCTAATCATTGATGGAAAGCACCAACTATTAACACTGCTCCTCTTTGTATTCTTGATGGATTCTCTTTAAGCCTTGCTCTTAGTGGCTCTCCACTGTTAGCTTTTGTTTTGTCCTCAATAGCTTGTCTAATAAACGCCATTATCTTGGGCACAAATCTACTTCATGTCTCAATTCCACTTGGCAAGAGTTGGTAATAACAGCGGAACAGCATCCTTTGAAAAGGGGTTCTGTCACCAGCAGCCGCAGATGCCACTTGTCCGCTTCCCACACCTGTCCCCAGAGCAGATAAAGACAAGGGGAAGATGCGTGGCCAGAAAGCAAAAGGGGCATCTGCCTGATAAATTGGATGTTTAAGCAGTGCCGGCAACAGTCAGTGCAGCAGCTCCCCCCCTGCCACCTTGGTAATTAGAGAAGATGTGCTTATGACCTGGGATCCTTCCTAATTCCAGCAGATTAGAGGGGAAAAATGGTGGTGAAGGGTGACAGCTTGTCAGGGAAGGAGATCAGAAGTATTTCTTGTATCTTGAAGGAAGGAGCGTCTCATCTATCGCTAAATAAAGCTGTTGCCTCCCAGACTAAATCTGGTCCTGGAAAGGATTTAACTGGTAGATACTGGAGCATTTACTGGGTTTTGGATCAACCTGCAGGTCCATAAATGGAAGTATTAAGGCAGCTCCGTATTTCGTCTGAGGGCAGCATGTTCCCAAGCATGTTTAAACCCACCGAGACCTGACCCTGATGCCGGTGCTGTAGCGACTCTTGCTTGTTACCATCCCTCCTGCGCGAGCCGACAAAGTGGAGGGTGAATGGTGTTTTAATTAAGGCAAACCTGATTTCTGCTGGGCCAGGCAGAGCTCAGCTGCTGCGCTGTTAGAGCTTCCCAAGGAGGATTTCCCATGCTCGGGGGAAGGGGACCATAAGTGGGAGCGCTCTGCCCAGGCTCCTCTTCTGAGCTCTCAGTTGTCCCATTGCTGGGATGTCTGGCTGCCTCCAAGATCTGTCCCCTCCCTGAGTTTTAAATATTTTATCCTCTTGGTACCTACTGCATCAAATAATTTTTTTAAAAGGCATTTTCTTTTTCTATTTTTTTCCTTACTCTGTTCTTGCATTTTAAAACGCACCCGCCATGTGTGCAGCACTCAGACATGCTCTCGGCTTCTCCCCAAATGTAATTGCTTTAAAACTGCAGATAGTCGGCAAAAGCAATTTTCTCTGCATTACAGAAGACTCCAGCTCCTCTCAGCCCTCATGCAAGTCGCTCTCCCCCAGTCTTGCGTTCTCTCTGCTACTGTGTGATGCTCAGCACCTAGGCTTTCCAGGATGATCCTCTCGCTTCTCCAGGGCTGGGGGAAGAGGCTTGAGTGAGCGCATGGTGAGGGACGTCTCTATGGGGGATAACTAGCTTCTGCTGTAGCTTCTACAGAGCAAGGGTCATGCTCGCTGGTGCCGAAGCCCTTCCCTTGGCTGTGCTGCTAGCAGGGTGCCTGCTGGTGCCACGCCTGCCTGGCTGGCTGGGTACCTGTGCCAGGCATGTGCTTGTCTCAGTTTTGCAGCTCCACTGCCCGCACATTTAACATGCTCTTTCTGTTTGCAGGACGTGTTGGGCTTTCAAAAGCATTAATGATGGAAAATAAATTGGAATCTGAGAGAAATAATCTTTAGGCATTCTCTGTAGGCCTTGTCTTGTCTTGCTTTGCCTTCCTCAGCCATGTTGAAGGCTGCAGCTGGAGGGGAATGTAAATGAGGAGGAGCCCCGGGGTCCATCTGATCTGTTGTGATGCCTCTTGCTCAGTGGCTCTCACTGCAGGGAGCCTGCCTGCTCGCTGGTGTTGATAAACCCGAGGGGTCTGGAGAGGGTGGAAGTGATGAGGTGTTGCTGGACCTTCTTGGAGGGCTTGCAGTCCTGAGTCAAAGAAGGTCAGAGAGCTGGGGGCGCACTGGGGCTTCTGAGGGTCTGTTCCCTGCTTGGGGGGCTTTAGTTGCATCCTGGCATGGGGCTGCAGTTGCCTGTGCCATGCCCTTTGGTTCTGCACCAACCTGTCCTGGGGAACCACGACCTTGTGTCAGCAACCCACCCTGCAGATGGAGTTAGGTCGCAGGTAAATGCACCTAAACATGCTCTGTACACGCTCCAGCTGAGGTGTTCCCTGCCCTGTGCTGAGACCCCATCGGTGTCAGTCTCCTGCTTGGAGGCGAAGGTGGGATCCCCCCCAGGACCACCGCCCTCACAAGCATCAGGTGCTTGGTAGGTGATGGGTGCAGGATGTTTCCTGCTTGAAGCTCAGTCTGAGCCTAAAAAGAACGAAATCTGCTGTGTGACTTAAAGACAAGGGCTTTGGCAGGAGCAGACTCGGCCACGTGGAGGAGTGTCTGCCCCTCCATCGCAAATGGTGCCTGCCTGAAATGTGACTTCCCACGACTGGATAATTAATGGTACAGCAGGTTGTTCAGAAGGTAACACGGTAAAGAAAATCCTACCAAGTTCTCAGTGCTGACATTTTCACGGGCAGCCTTTGGAGTTTCCCTCTCCCTGTGCTGGAGGGAGGATGCTGGTCACCCTTGGGATCCTGCCAAGGTCAGGAGCATCTCTGGAAACATGCAAATGTCTTGACTGGGCACCTTCAAAGCAGGACAGGGTGCAGTGGCTTTGTCAGCATCAAAACTTTCGGTCCCTGGAGGAGAGCCAATGTGCCAGAAAACCGGCTGATTTCTCCTGCTCCTGCAAAACAAACGTGGAGCTGGCATGGACCATGAGTCCATGGAGAGCCATACCTCATAGCAGCCTCCAGCGAGAGGCTGTTAAGGCACTGTTGCCTATCTTAGCCTGGCCCCTGGGCTGCTCTTGGATGCAGACCAGCCTTGTAATGAAAGCTTTTTCTATGTCTGTTTTCTGAGCATCAGTTTAACGTCTGGAAAATCCTGTTGAGCGGAGCCTGGAGCACTTCAAAGATGCCCGGGGAGAGGACAGATGCTCTGTAGGCACCCTGCATATACCAGGCGGGGAGAGAAACCCAGCCGGCCTCTGCAGGCAGCTGCCTGATCTGGGGACTGAAGCTCGCACTTGCAGCGGGAAGGGCTGAGGTCTGGTGGCTCTGAGCTCTGGAGGTTGTATTGCTGAATGCATTTTTGGACAGAAAATGTAGGGTTTTGGTGATTCTAGTGCTTGGCTTTTTGTGTGCTTACACTGAGGGCAGTCTATCTCCTTTCTCCTTTTAAATGGAGAGAAACCCAGACGTCTCCAGCTCAAAACCTACTGAACTGAGACTTTCTGCCCTTTTTCAGGGGATTGGACTTGGTGTGGTGAGGGGAATACCAAGGTTTGCTCCCACAGTGTGGGTGCCCATCTCTGGGAGAGCCTGGTGTGGTACATCCCATGTCCTCCCAGCCACAGACCTTTGGAGATGCCTAGATGAAGAGCTGGGGGTTTAGGCAGGGAGGATTCACGGGTGTGAAACCTGCTCCACTCTCATGTTAGCGTGTTGGGTTGTGCTTGTACATCCCTCCCTTCGGGGGCTGGATGATGCTGGTGGCTTTCAGCTCCCACCAAAGCCAGAGTCAGGGCTGTCTGGCTGCTCCAAGGTGCTCTGTACCTCCCCAAAGTGGGACTTCTTGCAGCGGTATCCTCTCAGTCACGTAGTTATGTGCTGTCTTAATGGTGTCAAGCTCTGAATGAGCTTGGGCAATTTGCTTTATAAAGCAACGCACTAAATATGTCAACACTCAGTGCATGTTTTTAATATAATATTTCAGACTGTTTTGAAAGAAGCCAAGATCCTTCTTTCCCTCTTCATTAGGAACGTTTTATGTGAAAGAGATGAACAATAAAGAGAGTTTGCCAGAGAGAAAGCTTTCCCAAGTATTTGTTGCTGCTGAGAAATCAGCTGCTTTTTACAAAAAAACTCTCAATGCATAACTATCAGGGCAATTAATCTGTGCGTAAGCTGCCATGGAAGGTTGTGGGATTGGCTTTGCTGGAGATGTTGAAGGCCAGGCTTGACCGTAGCCATTGGACATGCTTCAGGCACAGTGAATCCCTCTTCTCCAAGGGGTAATGGAGTAAATGACCCATCAGCAGCTCCCAGCCACCCAGGAGTTTCAGAAATACAGTCTGAGCTGCTCTGGTACTTCCAGGCTGGGGGTTGAGCAGGTTTGTGAATCTTGCACTGTTTCAGCCCAGAAATGATGGCTTTGGTTTTAACTTGCTTCTTGACAGGACCAGGGGTGGGTTCTGTCCTGGTCTCCAGCTGGGAGACTTGGTCTCCTGCCAGAGAAAGGGTAAGACCTTCTGCTTGGCTAGCTGCAATGCTCTGTTTTAGCTGGTGTTACTCAAAAGGAAAAAAATCCCAAAAAATCCCACTGCAATACTTTCATCAGAGAAACTGGGTTCCCATCTCTTCCTCCAGAGAGTTTCTCTTTCATCACAAGTTGGAGGAAACTTTCAGGGAACTCAGAACTTTCCTCTTCAACAAGGACAAACCTAGGGAGGCGGTGGGAGGGAGCTGTTCCCTGAAGCCCCTGGCTCTCCATCCATCAGGCCTCCCCAGCCGTGGCCTCACGGTGCCTGTCTGAGATGATTTCCTCATGAAAATGAAACAGAGGGCAGCCAAGAGCCTGGAGCCATCCCATCATGGAAAAGCCTGTCTGCAAGCCATGGAGCCAAAGCCTCATTAGCTGGGGTGGGTGGCACCGGGGCGTTGGACTCCGGAGAAGGATTTGAGTGAAGAGGGTGCTCTCGCTGCCAGGAGAAATGCTGCAGGCAGGAAAGTGTGCAGATGTTGGCATGACAGCTGGCTGTGCTGGGATGGGGCTCACCATGATGCTCTGACCCAGGGCAGGGCAGGAGGGGACAGAGGACGTGGATCTGAGGTGGGAGCTGGCTTCTGTGTGTGTGCTCACTGCAAAATGCGACGGGGGGATTAGGGGAGGCCCAGTGCGAATCTCTCTGGGGATGCTGCCCCCCTGCTGCAGCACCATCCCCTTCTGCACCCAGGACAGGCAGGATTTGGTTTTTCTTCTCCTCTCAGTAATCCGGCTGCTCAAATATTCTTCCTGCAGATCTTTTTTTTTTTTTTTTTTTCCGCTCCTAAATGGAGTGTTTAAGCTTATTCTTTTCTTTTCTGTGAAAGAGGCAGTAAATCCTTTATCCTGCCTGGCTATTTCTGTGTGTGCATTTTCTCATTGTGCTCCAGCTTGTCAGCTGTGTCAAAGCCCGGAAACCTTGGCCTCTGTTGGACTCCAGACTTGGATTTCTCTGTATTTAACAACACAGGCTCCCTTCGACTAACAGTTCTTTTCTCTCCCCTTGGTGTCCTTTTTTTTTTCCTTTTTTTTTAAAAAATACCTGGTTAAAAAAAGCCCTGACATAAGGGAGCAAGTGGAGGTAATGGTCTGTCGGGTTCATCCCCGGTACAGCCTGCCAGCACCAGCAAGGAGTCAAAGCTGGGGTGTCCTCCTGCTCCCTGGGCTTCTGGGGTGTCAGGGTTGCCTTGGGGAAGGGGAACACCCCAGCTGTCCCCCCACCCCGGGCAAGGGAGCTTTCCAGAGAACAGCTTGGGATTGGAGGTGCCTAATGCTTGGGCAGTGGATCCGGTGAGCACAAAGGCAGGATTTTGGTGCGTGGGGGGATTAGCCAGGGGCAGGCGGATGGCTGCCTGTGCGCTGGGGCCATGTGCCAGCTCTGGCTGTGGTGCCCACTCCTGGGAGCAAGTGTGCAGTGTCTCCCTGGGGGGATCTGATGGAGGGCCAGCCAGCCAGCCGTCCCCATGGCTGCAGAGAGGAAGACCAGGCTGTGGTGCTGGTGGCCACAGGTGGGACTGGGGACGGTGGCACATGTGCTCCAGCTTGCTCCATGCCCTGCAGTGGTGGCAGCAGCCTCAGGTGGTCAGTGCCCCCCATCCCCCGGGGCCAGCTCCACCAGCTCTGCTTTGCAGCCGAGCTGGCACTTTGTGAATGCCGTGGCAGCTTACCATGCTGGGCAGCACGGGTGTTTGTGAGAGAACAAAAGAATAAACAATGGAAACTGTGATTAATTAGCGCAGCTAATTAGCAACGTGCTTGGCTTGGGCTGGAGCTTGGTAAGGTGCCAAGACCAGAGCCGGGGGAGCGGGGAAGGGGAGAGGATGCTTTCCCACCACCCCTTTGCAATGTGCCCACACAGAAAGCTGGGACTGGGGAAATTGCTGCCCATATACCTCGGAGGTGCTGCTGACGTGCAGCTATCGCCATCCCCAGCAGCATCTTTCCATTCCCCGGTGCTGCCTTTGCTGAGAGATAACTTCCCTCAGCCACAATCAGCATCAGGAGATGGGTGTTAGACCCCCCTGCACTCCCATGCTGCAGGTGTTAATTACCGAGTCCTCGTTAGGGTCGGTGGCGTTGTCTTCCCCATGGAATAGGATACTCCTCTCTTGCCTTCCCCTACACGATACAGCCATCTTATTCTTTGCTCTCCATTTACAAATTAGCGCAAGGACCACGGTCAGCAAACAAATTTGCAGCAAGCACATGGCGGGCTAGGAGATTTGGAAGAATCCTTGGCAAATATTTGCCAGCCTCCACCGTGAACCTCGTGAATACTTTCATGACCAAGATGCTGAGCGTAACTGGCAACTTGGGATAGGATGCCAGGCCTCAGGTTGGGGATGACTGCTAAAAAATACCTAAGCTAACAGCACTTGCTTCCACCCCTCCTCCTCCCTGCCCTCTCACTCTGTAGCGTGGGAATATCTTAAGATGTGATACACTTGACTGCAGCCGTTGCAGGATCACATCATTCCCATTGAAAGGTGGCTGTGGCTAAATACCATTTGCTCAGCAAGGTCTAAAGCATTGCCCTTCGGGGTAATTGGGAGACGCAGCCCCTTTTCTGAGAACGGGAGAGTATTTTTCAAGGTGCCATCGCTTTATTATTAATTCGTTAAGCACTGACAACCCAAAACTGTTTGAGACGCAAAAAAGGATGTGAGCTCTGCCTTGGGGACCTCACAGCTAAATAAATGTATTAAATCAAACCCATGCTGGAGAGGATAGTGCTGCACGCGAAGGTGAAGCTGGTTCGAGGAGGGGTGAAGGTGCCATCTCCTCCATCAGGAAAGGGTCTAGCTTCTCTTTCAGTATTGAAGTTGGGAGGAGTGTTCGCAGATCAGCAGGTCAAGGACCTGCTTTCTCTTAGTATATCCAAGGTGGCAGTGGGACTGCTTGACCTGGGAGCAGGGGGGAGAGATCCTCTGGCCTTGTGAGACCCCCAGCTGGGCCTGTTGAGCTGAGGGGTCCTTCCCTTGCATGTTCTCAGCTGTGTACATCAGCACAGGCAGGGAAGCTGCTTGCCCAGGCGAGCTTGTGCTTGCTTGCCATCCCCACCGGTGATGCTGGAAGCACAGTAACATCCTCTGGGAACTGCTGCCAAATAGCACCCCATGACTGGCAGGAGCCCCTCAAGGGGTGCTGGACCTCTTCAAGTATTCACATCTGCTTAGTGTCCAGAGCTAAGCAGGTCCCACCCGACTCCTCTTGTTTCCTGATGATGGGGAGGGGGGAAAGAAGAGCAATATAGAAAAAAGTTAATGTTTACAGTTCTTCACCTTACCTTCAAGTCCAGCTTGCTGTGGGGTTGGGTTTGCTTGGTGGGCTCTCAAGGCCATGCATTCCCAGCCTGACATCTCCTGTGCTTTCTCACCCGCAGCCCCCTGTGCCCGGGAGCCATGAGCCGCCTGCAGAGCCACCGGAGCAGCCCCCCGGCCGCAGCCCCCCGGCGCTGCTAGGCTGCCCCGCTCCCCCGGAACGTGCCCGTCGCTGGCGGGGAGAACCAGCTGTGCCTGACCCAGCCTCTCGCATCCCTCCCAAGGTAAGGACCGCATCCTTTCTGTCTGTGAAAAGCAAGGGGTTTGTGAATACAAGAGAAAGCTGGGTTATTTCTTGGGTCGTTGCATCTCCTGCCTTGCCTGGGTTGGCACTGTTCCCTGGGCAGCATGCACAGCTGGCCTGCCTGCAGCCTGCTCCTCTCCCCCTCTTGGCTCGCTGCAAGGGTCGGGGGTGAGAACTGCCCTCATCTTGCGATTAAAAGGTGATTTTGAAGGTGGGGTAGTTCCCGATGTAACCCGTTGCTTGCAGATCGTATCCCATCTGTGAATTTGCTTGTAGTTTTAGAGGGTAGCCTGGGCTGCTGCAAGGAGCCGGGCTTGGGTGGGACCAGCGCCTTGCGACTGCCTCTGCTTCCCTGATGTACTTCCGAGGATAATTATCTATAATTTGCCTCTTAAGGATGCTCTGGAGGCTTCCCAAGCACGCGGCGCCTTTCCTCCCACTGTAAAAGGCCTTTGGGGTATTTTGAAGGCTTCCTGTGGTGGGGGATTGAGGGGTGGCTGGGGGGGGGGGTGATTGGGAGGGGAATGAGCCCCTGTCCCAGTGTCTGCTCTTTGCACTTTGCAGTGCTTTTTTTGAAGGTGAAAGTAGAGCTTGGTTTGCAGGCAGTGAGGCAGGGCTGAGGCTGCTGCGGGGCTAACCGCCCTCCTGATGGGCACAGGATCGGTATTCATGGCCGAGGAGTGGAAATCAGGTTTAGAAATAAAAATCTTGATTTCAGGGATTGTTTTGTGTTTTGAGATTTTTGGGGCTGTTGTTTTCAAGCCTCTCCTTGCAAACAGAGGTGTCAGCTGTGTGCGGTAACATGAGAATCGCGACTCCTGCATGTGTGTAATCCCCTGTGCAGGGGAGCTGGGGCCTGGAGGAAGATGTCACCAGCCTATCGCAGGGTGGGCATGGGCACAAGACTCCTGTTTTGGGAGGTCTGCGAGAGGGTTGCAGTGGCTACCGTGAGCTAAAAACATAAGTCACGGCTGGGGTCTGGCTCGTCCTTATTCCCTTTGTGAGCTCCTTGCCTGCACCTCTGGAGCTGGGATCAGCTGGGATGCTCCAGCCCTCCAGCCAGGGAAGCAGAGGCCAGTTAGCACTGCTAAGGCTGACATCCTCGGCCATAAATATCCAGCCCGATCTAATCCTCCCGGTAGCTCCAGCACTGCTGTTTTCCTAAGAGTTATTTGACTCTTTGTGTTGCACTTCTCAGACAAATGGCTTTTAAATAAAACCCTCTGCTAACTCGTTAGGCCTCCTGTCCAGGTCACTTCCTGCATGGGTGATTTATAGGGCTGCTTTTAACATTTTATTAACTTTAAATCGCCGGGGCCAGTCAATCGGAGTCTATCCCATTAGCTGTGGTGAGTGGCAGCCTGGGGCATCAGGCTCTCCTGCAGCCTCCCTTTCTTCTGGGGAGGCCGCGATGCTCCGAGAGCGACTGTGTGGGGAGAGATGGGAAAGAACAGGAGGACGATTTAGATAAGGAGGAAGAGATCTGGGATGGATAAGTGAATCGCGTAAGGGTTAAGGAGATAATGGGGCTTGTGATTATATCTGGGGAGCTGGCTTATCTCCTGCCGTTGGTACGTGTTTTCTCAGCTGCATCCCCTGCAGTGTGTGCTGGACCGTGCAGCGATGGGAGAGGAGCATCAGGGTTTGGTAAGGAGGTGGCTGCTCCAGACCGATCCCAGCAGGGCATCGCTGCCAGGCCATCCCTGAGCACCCAGCTGGGTAGGATGTTTCTGTATTAAACCCCTCCTGTAGCAGTGCCAGAGACAGAGCCTTCCTCCTTGCCTAGTGCATGCACAAGCCCCTTGAGCTCCTGGCATCCCATCTGATCCAGCGGGCTGCTCCCGGGGAGCCTTGAATCCAGTTCCCTGCCATCTAAAACGCTCCTCTGCAGCTCCTTCCCCCTTTGAGCAGAGCCAGCTCTGGACAAACCCTGCAGTCCCTGGCGGTGGGGTGAGCGGGGCTGGGCACAGCCTCGGCACGCAGGAGGCTGCCGGGTGCCGCTGGGGGCTGAGCGAGCGGAGATTGCTCCAGCTGGGAAATCCAAACGAGACGGAGATCATAAGTGATGTGAGGCTGCAGCAGCAGCTTTGATTATCTCTGGTTTTGTTGCTGCTCTCCCCCCCCCGTGCCCTGTCTTTGTTCCACCCATGCTCAGAGATGTTATTCGGGGGAGTTTTCCAGCTCTTGGTAACAGGGGAAAAAAAACCCGAACTCCTGCACAACCAGAGCTAATGAGCTCTCTCTGGAAATAAAAGCATCCTGAGGACAGCCTTGCTATATAGAACAGCCCGTTCTCTGTAGCTGCTCCGGCCACTGCCTCCGAGTGATGGACCAGCACGGGGCTGGAGGGAGCTGAGTGGAGCTGTCACCTCCCATCCTTCCCCCCAGTCATGTGAGGCATCGAGAAAGCCGAGCCGTGGCTTGCTCCTCTGGCAGAGCTCTGCTGTGGGGATAGGCATTTTGGAGCATTTGTCCAACACCCTGATGCAGAGCCCATCGCCCTGTGCATGCTTACAAGACAGGGAAAGGAGGGAACACACGCGCCCATGGGCCAGGACCAACTTTAACTAACTTGGAAAGGAATGTGGGTAACATCCTGGCTCCCGTCGCCGGCTGGGCATCACCTGGATGGGTGTAAGGAGGTGGGCTCGCTGCAGCCGCGTGTGTCTGCAGGGAAAGCAGCCCTGCAGTCCCCGAGGGCTGTCGGGGTTGTCAGGCATACGGCCAGGAGGGAATTTATCTTGCACCAAAGCCGGCATCTGAAAGACATCGTTTCTGATGTGCCCGTGATTTGCTGAAACCTGCGTCTCCTTTGTCATATTTCTGTCTGTCTCTGCCTCAAATCCCAGAGCAAAGACTGAGAACTTGCTCGCAGAGAGGAGCGGTGGTTTTTTTTCCTCCATCTTTAAATATTTATTCTGAGCTCTCAAGATACGCACGCTGTGATCTGGCAGTGTCTCCTGCATGGCAGAGGCGGGGCTGGCTGCCCTTCCCTCCGGGGAGCACAGGCAGAGCCTACCCCCTCCTCCTGCTGCTGCCCTGTGCAAGAGCCGAGTCCGAGAGGAGTGATGTGGGGTGTTCACCTCTTCCACGCATGTGCTGATTAAGGGCAGAACCCAAGCCCCGCTGAGGTGCTGTGCAAAGAAGGCTCAGGGCTGTGAGCTGCGTTTTTGGGGAAGGAGCTGTGACAGAGGTAAAAGCAGCCTGGCCCACCTGGCGAGCTCCATCGCTGGAGTGGCACATCCCAAATGACACCCACCCCTCTGTACCCTGCCTGACTTTCCCTGTGCTCCGTAGCGTGCAGAGCTGCCGCTGGAGGCTTTCCCTCTGGTCTTTGCAGCTTGTCTCAGGCTCTCAAGGTCACGCAGGTAACCGGAGCGATGCTGCCAGCCTTGGCTTTGCAGCCTGAGGTGCCGTGCTGTGCTCAGCTGTGGCTTTGGGCCTCCCTCCCTTTTGCTTTTCTTGCTCTACTTTTTCCAAGCCTTTGGACTGCCGCCGTTTGGGTGCATGGATTGAATTCAGGGAGAGCGCTCCCGTGCCGCTGGGATGCATGTGCCCAGCATGCCGATGAGGAGTGGGGCTGGTGCTGGGGAGCAGTGGCTCTGCCCCAGGATGTGCTGGGCACGGAGGGGCTGTGCCAGAGCACAGCCATGCCACAGACATTGGCCTGCAGGTCCCTGCAAAAGGGGAGATGAAGTCCCAGCTGGCTGCAACCGCCACCCTCCAAGCATTTCCCTGGAAGCTGGCTCTCCTGCAGAGCTGGCTCACCTCTGGCTCTGCCATGGGGTTGCCTGGACCAGGGGAGAGGGGGTTTTGTATCTTCTTGTAGCTCAAGTATGGTGGTGTTAAACTTCTAGGAGAAAAGCCAGGAGCTGGTTTCGCAGCAGCTCTGCAAGGGATGGGAGGATGTCTGCCTTTCCAGGTGAGCACACAATTGCTACCTCTGCCTCCAGCTGCTGCGCCTCAGGTGACCTGCTCAGCAGCTGGCACTCATCAGCAGAGAGGCTTGTCCCCTGGCCCCCCTGGCGGTGCCAGCCACGAGCTCCCTGGGCCCTGTAAGCGTGTGGGCACTGATGCAGAAAATCCCCTGCAGAGGCCTAGGATGGGATGGCAGGTGCAGCTCTGCTGGGAGATGCTCAAAACCAGCACGTAGCCAAAGGCAAGAGGAGGCATAGGAGACAATAGCTGATATAGTGGGATTTTTTTTTTAAGGAGAAATAAATGCAAGCCAGCTCACTGGTACAGTGCTAGCAGTGGAAAGCTAAACTCCAGTAAGCTGCAAAGCGATGAGGTTGGGACCATGACGGTGGTTTCCTGGCCTGCTTTTTCTACACCTGCCTGCCCTCTGCCTGTACCCACCACGAGCTGACAGCAGGACCAGGCCTCTCAACTCTCACTGAATTTTAGACCAGAAGAGTCTCATTAGCAGGAAAAGTTTCCCCAAGGTAAGTTACTGCTGCTGTAAGAAGTGCAATTATCTCTTTTCTGCTATTGCAACTGTGGGCATTGAAGTTTGCTGCTCTTATACCGTGTCATGGCAGAGCTCTTGTGCACAGAAGGGTGCTTCCAGGAGAAAAAAGTTAAATTATAGCAAGGACATTTTTTAGAAAGAAGCTCTCGTTATGGGTTTCTTCCCGCTTGGTTGTCTCATTGGGTCAGAGCCGCTGCGCCCATGAAGAGTGATGCCAGGCCCTGCCTGCCCCTTCCCTCCTGCCTGCCCCTTCCCTCCTGCCTGCCCTTCCTGCCACCTGCCTGCATGTGGCTTGGTTGGGGTGGTGGCTGTGAGTGGCTTTTAAGGAGATGTGCTGTGTGTCGGGCTCCCGCTCTGTCCCTGCCTCTTCCTTCTCACCCTGTCACCCTTGCCCAGGGCTGAAACACCCTGGGGCTCCTTGGCTCCAGTGGGATTATTCACTGAGCAACACGTCTGCAGGAACAGACAGTGCCAGAAGTGTCTCCTGGGTCTGAAATTTGTAGGAAACATTTCCTTAAGATTCAAGCTTATTCAGTCATCGGTCATTTGACCTAACAAAACCCTGCGGCACTCCATGAGCCATGCGGAAAGCTCCCAAAGCACACGCAGGGGAAGTTTGCAGCTGGATGTCACAATAACTTATTAGTGAATGGTTGGGATAAGTCATATTTCATAAAATCAGCCAGGAAAAAGATTGCTGATTAATTCTTTTTAATAAACAATGGTGAGCAGTGTGTCTCAGTTTAAGCCAGGCTGACTTGTACAGTGATTCATGGATTTTTCCGCAGGAAAAATCACCGTTGTGGGCATTGCTGGTGTGCGGGGTGCCTGCTTGCCTTCGTGAGTAATTCCCCCCACGAAAGCATTGGGGTGTGGAAAAACGATGAACTTGTCTGCGGGAACCGCAGGGGGGACTTGAGAGGGAGGAAGGGTGTGCTTGGCTCAACCACCCCAGCTGATGACTGTATCCTTTTGAAGAGCACTGCGGGAGGTGGGGGAGTGGGAATTTCACTGCCAGAAATGCTGAAGGAGGCGAATCTTGGGGAAAAAAGAGCGGAGCCGCGATGTCTGGGCTTGGCTAAGTGAGGTTGGTTGGGACCAGCTGATGCTCCCCCTTGCAACATGCTGCAGCACTTCTCTGACAGAGAAAAGACCCAAGGAAAAGTGTGTCCCAGCATCATTCATTTCTATTTAAGTTGCGTTTTCTTTATTTTCAGCACCTTGGCTTTGTGCTGGAAGCCAGCCAGCCTCCATGGTCCTCCATGCTGCTGGGATCCACGGGTCTGGGGCCAGAGCGTGCACAGGATGCAGCAGCGTGTGGCTGGAGGTGTAGCGTGCGTCTGTGTGATGCTGCTTTTATAAACCAGCCGAGGTGGGATGGGGAAATGCCGGGCGAGGCACTAGTCATAGGTGTGAGCAGTGCCTGTGCTTCGGAGGCGGTGCTGGGGGCGGCGGCGGCCCTTGCTGCGGCGCTGGGGGTTGTTTTTTAGTTTGGAGATGGAAGCAAAAAAAAAAGGTAGTAGTTCTGCTGAGCCTAAACTTGAAACTTAATCTGGTTTCTTGGTGAGGGTTTTTTTTGAATGTTTGTGGTGAAAAATGCAGGTATTTGGCTAAAACCATGAGTTTCCCACCACAGGAAAGGAAAGGTGGCACAATGGTGGGAGAGGCTTGTGTAGAGATGCAGATGGGAAAGAGGATGAAGGAGAAGTCAGCCTGGAGGTTGGTCCAGCCCCAGGAAGCAACAGGCAGGCTGACAGATCCCTTGGTGGAGTAACACCCCACGGCAGCACGGCTCAGCCCACCAAACACCTGCCCGGGTCCCCCATCCCCGCAGTCGCTCCGCAGCATTGGCAGGGGCTGCGTTCCCAGACCAGCATGCCGCCTCCTCCTTCTCCAGCCCTCCCTCCACCACAGTGCCCATCCTGGATTCATTACGATGCCTGTGTACTTCTCTAAGCCCAATATACTTTGAATTACTGCTCATCTATTCTTCTTGACATCCTCATGCTCATAACTAGGAAGCCTGCATTACCCGTTTGCACATCTGTCAAACTGCGTGTTCCTTGGCCATTTCCAGAGATACATAAAATTGCCCGTGGTTATGACATTATTGACAACCCGCCCCATCTCCTTCCCCCTCCCCGAGCCCAAATGGCTGCCTCGCTTTATGAGGATTGATATTTGGGCAGTAAATATTTTAGAGCCTCATCTGATGAGTGTGTCTGTGCGGGTGAATACATTTCTGGCTGAGGACAGATGTTGGAGCTATCTTCATTGGAAATGCGGGGCCTTGGCTTTCTCCCTCCTGCCTTTGCAGCATCTCTGTCAACTCTCTCCAGCCCCGCCACTGCTGCCTGTTCCCGGTGGGAGGAAAGGGAATTGGAGGGAAAAGCCAAGCAGAGGTTGCTGGGTAGGACTAGGGCTGGCTGGGCTGGCAGAGCTCTGCGAGGGATGTTGGGTGTCGATGGCCCATCGCTCCAGCATCCTGATGCTGGGCTCCCCAAGTCCGTCAGCAGCAGGATTGAATTTCTACAGGCAAGGTGTTTCCCTTTCCCAACCCCAGGGAAACCACCAGTTCCTGCTGTGCTGGACAAGTAGTTTCAGCCCTTTTGAAAAAAAAAGAAGACAAGCGTCAGATTGTCTGTGGTTTCTGAGGGACGTATTTTGACTTGGCTGGTCTGAAAAGCTGCTTAATCTCCCAAAGTTTCAAAATGCACTTCAATAAATGCGTCTAAAGAGGAAACAACTCGGGAACAACACAGCCTGGGTGATCTGAACAATTTTTTTATTTTGCTGAGAAAAGCAAGGGAGCCCATTTTCAGTTCCTCGAAACGATTTGCTCTCTTTTCCTTCAATCAGCAAAACAAAAAGTGTTGCCTGATTCCTAGGGAAGAGAAAAAGCAGATGCAGCTCCTGCAGAGTGAGCCGGTGCTGGGCTGGGCTGCAGCTGCCTGCAGTTCGGGGTGTCACAGCTGGGCTCAGGTTAGATCTCAGCTGGGGACATCAGGATTCAGGGAGCTTTTAAAGTACATCTGCACACGGACTGTCTGGGGGTTTTGCTTGTGCTACTAAGTGGAGTTGTCCTTGCGTCCAGATCCAAGCCTGGTCTGGGACTCAGATCCCTTCCCCACAGGGAGGAGAACTGCACCGGGGTCTGGCACAAGCCCTCTCCCCCGCAGCGGGGTTGGAGCACATGCAAGGCAAGTCAGCCCATGGGTCTCCCTGCGTGCCTTCTTGTTGCCATTTTGCTACTTTTTTTCTCTCTGAGCCTGGAGTGAGTGCATTGAAATGTGTAAAAGAATCATCTGCCTGGGGGTGGCTTTGCAACCGCTCCGTCGCAATTCCTCAGAGCCTTTGTCATGAGGGCAGGAGTTTCCTGGCTCTGAAGCGGGGTGCTGTGTGCCCGGCTGGGACCTGCCGCCAGGGGGGCCAGGGTGAGGTGATGTGGGGGCTGCTGAGCTGGCACCCCCCTAGCGTGTCACCCAAACGCCGGCTGTTCCCAGGGTGTGGGTGTCCTTTTCCCTACCCTCTTCGCTTGACGACAGGGGAGTGATGTGCAAAGGGGTCTTGGCAGCATCACTGGCTGTTTAGGGGCAGGCAGTAGGATGGAGCATTTCTGGGTCCTGCTGTTTGGGGTTTGAAGCTGTTGCATAGGCAAGAGGGGTGCCCAAGGGGTATGTGGATTTCCAGGGGTGACCTGGGGGCCAGAGCCTGTCAGCCACCTCCTCAGGGGCTGCTGTGCTGATGCTGGTGAGCGCATGTGGTTGCTGGTACCTTGGAGTCCACTGTACCTCTTACATCCAAGTTGCTCATTCAAGGAGAGATCTGTGACATTGAGGAGCTAATCTGTACAGGACAGATTTGCAAAGGTGCTGGGGAGAGGAGAAGGTGTCCAGCTCTGCTCGCAAGGGTTTGGTGTCTCCATCTCCAAAAAGCATCCCTGCAGGAGCGTGCACCAAGGTGAGGAGTTCAGTGGCCTCGTTTACTTGCCGATGAAGGATGCTGCCCTGGCCCTGGCCAGTCTGCTCTTTTACGGCAATATAGTATCTATTTATTTATGATTTCCGTGGGTGGTGTTTTGGATGATCTATTGAGCCAGAGTGAGATATTTTGAGGCACAGTGAGATATTTTAAAAACATCTCATCGCTCTGGAAATATCCATGGTGCGATAGCTGCGTATTAGTCATTCGGAAAGGGAGTGATTTCAATGAAAGAAAAAACATTTCATCTTGTCAGAGCATTTTCACTCACTGTCTGCCAGGCAGCTGCTGTCAGTCTTCGGTCTCTGTGGCTGGTTTTACTCTTCTCAGGCTCTGCCTTTTCAGTTTATTTTCTAACAAGAAATAAAATAAACCCTCTAATGGATATTGGTAGCTATGAACTCATCAATTGTCAGTAAGAAAGAGCCTTTAAAAAGATTCGATAAGCCCTCTTTGCACTGGATTATTTCCAGTGGGATTATTTCTCCCGGGGACTATCTCCATTTGGAAGGAGAAACTCCTCCTCCAGGTATTGGACCTTGAACAAAAGCCCCTGCCTCCGACATGATTTATCCCCCTGGAAAGTGGGAGTAACTCCAATACTCTCACACACCAGCTGGGGATGCAGAATTAGGCTAACGGAGAACAGGAGGAGAGATAGTTTTCTCCTAGGAGAAAAAAAAAAATCTGTAAGAAAACACAAATGATGAGGCCCCATCCTGCAAAGGAAAACAGCACAAAGCCGTTCAGCAAATGAAAAGCCAAATGAACTGCAAAAAAACCACCACCATGGTAGGAGAGATTTTCACTTGGAGGGAATCCGCCATAAATCACCTAATATTCAGCTTTGCACTGCCATCTGGGAAAACGTTCATCATATTCTACTGGTCTCTGCTCTACTTTATGTGTATCTATAGCTGGGGTTTCTATAGCACAGCCCACGCGCCCTGGGGAGGAGGTGATTCGGCCAAGATGCTCCCATCTAGTTTGATCATTATCCATAGTCAGGCTACGAGTAATTGCACTGTAGTTACGCTGTGAGTACTAGGCACTGTCGCTTTGCAGGACACAATTGCCATCGCCTTGTGCAACTGGTAGATAACTGCTTAAATGACTCAAAATGATCCCTTTGTGGTTAAATGCTTGGTTGGTGTTGATACCCAGATTTTTCACAGGGTGCAGGATGCTCAAGCACATCTAAGGGCACCTCCAGGGAAGCCTGGTGGGAATGGGCTTGTGACTGAGCTGTTTTGGGGGGGGGGGGGTGTTTCTCTGCTGCCGTGGCTCCCCTTTGGCCATCTCCTTTGAGTTAGGGAGTCCTGGCTGTATTTCCTTCCTACCTGCTGCTGAAGCCCTGTGTGTGCAGGCAGCTGCCTTCGCTGGGGCTCGCCTGCTCCTCCCAGCATGCTGCCGTGGTGCTGAGCTCCGGCTGCATCCCCGTGCATGCCCACCCCACCTCCTGCCGCGGCAGTCAGAGCGACTCCAGCCAGGGGTTTAAAATAGAAGCTATTAACTAAAGAGCAGGACAGGGCAGGGGGGAGGTAGCCAGGTCCCTCCGGGAGGATGCCAGCGGTGTCTCGGGGTTTAGTGAGCCCTGGTGCCTTGGAGCCTTGTCCCCAGCTCCCCTGGGAGGAAAGGGGCAGCGCGCCCCGTGCAAGCAGGAATCAGGGGGGTCAGGGTGGTGGCTGCCCTGGAC
This sequence comes from Strix aluco, assembly GCF_031877795.1. Lineage (NCBI taxonomy): Eukaryota > Metazoa > Chordata > Aves > Strigiformes > Strigidae > Strix > Strix aluco. The sequence goes on from NC_133942.1 coordinate 6,156,673, forward strand.
CAAATGCCCATAGACCTCATCTCTCACTAAAAGCTGGGCTTAGCAGCGGGGACTTGTAAGCTTTACAACTGTTGTCTTTTATTTCTGGCAAAATGAAATGAAAATGCCAAACCAGAGCCATTTCTTTCCTTTAACCTTTTCCCCTTCATGTCCACGCTTGACCCAAAATACTCTTCTTTTGGTTTGCACTTGGCGCTCCCTTGCCACGCGCTCTTAATTCAATTAACACAAACCGACCTCTTGGATTTCTTGGCCAGAGGCGGGACTTATCACCCGTGTGGTGAATCCTCTGCTCTCTTGTCCTCTTGGCGTGGCATCTTCTGTAACCCTTTGCTGGTGGAGAGCGTGTCCCTGTCCTGGGCCCCTGAGTCAGCAGTATGCTGCTGCCGCCGGTGTGCTATTTCGGCTTTAAAAAAATAAGAAAGTTTCAGTATTTAAAGTATTTAAGCAGATGGGAAGCCACAAACTACAGTCGGTGGAGGGAGCGTGTTTCATGACTAACAAAATATGCCAGGTAGGCCGTTCCACTTGAGATATTTTCAGGAATATAATCACTTTCACACATCTTCATAAATTTGCCAAAGTGTTAGTTTTCCCCCATATGGATCGGGGAGGATGCAGCATGTCATGACTGTTGCACAGCATCTTGAATGCTGTGTCTTCTTGGTGCTTTTTTTTTTTCTTTCTTCCCCCCACCCAGGCTGTAATTGAAATAAAAGTTTGATTCCCTCTTCCCCATAATTAGCGTGGGCAGAGGGTCATCCTTGAGTGTTTCGGTGGGGGAGCTCCTTGGCCTCCATCCAAGGCAGGGCAGAGGAAGCAGCAGTTAAATCTCTAATAATTCCCCCAGAAAGGGCTGAGGTTAAGCTGGAGCGGTGCCGGGGATGCTGTCTCCAGTGGGGTACCAGCAGGTGACAGGGGGATGCTCTAAGGGAGCCCCAAAGGCTGCATCCTCCCCATTGAGCTCCTTTGAATAGATGTTCCAGCATCGCAGTGGGGTAAACAAATACAAAATATTTTGAAGTCATTCAGTCTCAGCATTGGATTCTTTCTTTTCTTTTTGGTATCGTGGCAAAATTAAATAAAAGGACCCGTTTTCTGCATATTATTGATCTTTCACTCAAAATCTGGGCCCTTTTCCAGGAAAAATGAGCCCTTTTGTGAACAAAGAGACAGGCACCTTCCCAACAAAAGTCAGCTTTCAAATCCAATGTTCTGTGTGTTTGAAATTTCATGTTTCTGATAGGAAAATATCAATTTCACTCAAATTTGCAGAGAAGTGATGCTGGGGAGGGGGAAGACTGTCCTGAATGGATTGGTGAGCACTTGAAGGCCATATTGCCAGAGGGATTTAAAAGCAAAGGGAAAAACAACCTTGTCACTGATTTTGAACAGCCTGTGATGTGAATCCGGAGCCAGGCTGTTGGGCTGGAGATGGCCCTGCTGTCCTTGTCCCTTGGGGACCTGGAGCCTTCATCGTACGCTCTGCACATGGCAGGAGGGCTCAGCCTGGCTCTCCTGACCAGGTCTCAGCCTCAGTGCTTTATATTCCCTTTTTTTTAACATGGTGGCTGCTGGGGCCAGATACTGAACCGGTGTAATTTGGTGTTGCTCTCTTACCTTGGTTGGGCACCCCACCGAGAGCTGCTTGCTAGTGTTTTAGACAAGCTTCGCCAGCAGTGTTTTACAGGTTAAGTCATTAAATCTCTGCAGCTCGTTTATTTGTTGATAAAGCATTTGGGAATTGCTTGGGAGGAGACGTGTTACGCTCCCTTGGACCGCGCTACCGTGTGGATGCTCAGCTGCTGTGCAGGGCTGCCAAGGTGGCTATCCTAAACGTGTTTATAGCACAGCCCATCGCTGTGACACCCTCATTATAACAAGAGGGGTTGTGTTCACCTCCTAGTTCTGCTGCTGCATCCTTTGATAGCAAGTAAATGGGTTTTCCGCATCTGTTTTCTACCTGTGCAGCGGTGATGCTCTCCTCCTGCTGTGATGCGGAGGGGAAGGAGGCAGCGCTGGCTCAAGGACATTGTTCCCAGGGCTGTCCATCTGTCACCTTGCTCATTCATCACCGCTACATAAAAAGTTTGCCTGGTGACTCGGAGCAGAGAAGTTTGTCCCCCTGCCCCGAAGGGGTTGCTCCCGGTGCTCTGATCCTGGCTGCGTGTGTAAGCTTGCTTATCTTTGGAAAGGCACGGCGGCGCTGACAAGCGGTGCAGGAGATGGGGGTTGTAGGTGGATCGTTTTTAGCAGCACGCACGCACAGAGCAGACAGCTTGGGCATGTTCCAAAACACTTCCCACGTCCCCAGGCTGAATTTTAAGAAGCTGGGGCATCTGCACATTCAAAATGCTCCGGGGTGGGGGGGGAAAGAAGGAAAAAAATCCCAAAGGCAGGCAGAGCAGCCAGCGCGTGGAAGGGGCGAGCAGCACCCAAAGGCTGATGTCTTGCTGCGGAGGGGAGTTTGTTGCAAAGGCTGAGCAGCTCCAAGCCGCTCTCCGGAGGGGCAGAGCACAGGTGAGCGTGGAGCAGCAGTCGTTGGCTTGCCTTGCGGCTGCCGGCAGGCTGGTCTTGCTCTTGGTTGAGTGGGGGGAATGGGAAGAGGAGCTTGAGTTATCCAGGAACGGTGTCTGGGTGAGTGCCTGTTCCTCCCATCCATCCGGGGTGGTGCAGCCTCTGAGCAGCTCCCTACGTGTGGGGGCCTCAGAGCCTTGCAGGAAGAGGGGGGGGGCAGTGGGGGGCAGAGCTGTCTTCCTTACGGTGATGGGGAGATGGGAATGAGCCCTGTACTCATCCCACCTTGGGTGCTTCCAGGGGCTGCCTGGGATCCTGCCCGTTAGTGGCAGGAGGTGCCCCACCGACTTCTTTCTGTGGGGCAGCCCTGGTACGCAGGACCAGCACCATCTCCTTCTGCATCTCCTGGGGGAGCTGAAGCAAGCAGGCAGTGGGCTGATCTTGGGAACACACAAGCCCTGGGCTTGCACCGGCTGGCTGAGGGCTATTTCAGCCCTACCCTGGTCTCCCTGGGGCAGGGTGGGACATACAGCCGGAGAGGGAAACCTTTGGGGGATGGAGGACGAAGGACAGCCTGTGTGTACAGTCCAGTGAAGTCTTGGAGCCCCTGGAGGGATTATCTGGGGCTTCCTCTCTGAGTCCTGGTATAGCTTTGGATAAGTAGCTTCAGGCCGTGAGGGTTGGAAGGCTTTCTGTGCTGGGTCCCCAGTTTAAGTGCTGAGAATAGCCCCAGTTCTTGCTGTGCTGCTCCCTTGAGATCCAAGGTCCCTGCTCCTGGTGACGGTGGGGCCTCGGAGGTCTTGCACTGGAGCATCAGGAAGGGATGGGTGTAAATCTGGAGACCCTGAGCTGGCTTCCGAGTTCCTCAGCTTACCGAGCTGGTCTGAACTCTGACATCCAAGGATGGAGAGCGCATCCATCTGCGTGCTCCATCGAGATCCCCTTCCTGCTGCTGGCGAGGAGGACGGCCGCGTGATGTCCCAGCAGCCCGAAGCCGTCCTCGTAGGGGTGTCTGGGCTCTGACGGCTCCCTCCTATCTCGCAAAGCGCACGGCTGCTGGGCCAGGCACGGGGGGATGCTCCTCCCGGCGCATCACGTGCAAGAGGGGCATCTTCCCGGTGCTCCTCCGTGGTTGCCTTCCATGCTGCTCAGCAGACGGTCACCCTGGCGCCTGGGTGACTCGTGCTGTGCCCTTCTGCAAACAAAGCCGGTGGCTTATTTAAACGTGGCTTTTGCCTGGTGGCAGCAGCTGGTGGTGAGGAGCCGGGGAACCTTGTGAGGAGCGAAAAGGAGAGAAGTCCAGGCGCAGAAAGCAGCCCTGCCTCTCCTGTGGGCTAAATGCCTCCAGGCTCAGAGCTTTTTTCCTTTCCTTTTGGGAAGAGGAGACTTCTTGGGAAGCCTCTGCTTCCCAAGCATCCCTCCCAGGAGAGGCTGAAGCAGACTCTAAATTATGAACTTTGTAAGTCTCTTGGTACCAGCAGAAGTAGTGTTCTCCACTATGTCCTCATCCCCCAGGTAGCCTCATGGCAAGGAGCAACCTCCCGGCAATGGATAAGTTTCTGTGGTCCTTCTGCCCTCTGTCCCTCGTCCCTTAGGTGGGCAGGGGTACTTTTGCACCTCTGGCATCCAAGGGGGGGAGGACAAGGCCCTGCCGTGCTAAACACAAGATGCTCTTCTGCTGTGCGCCCCAGGGTGAGGAGGAGGAGGAAGGCAGAGGCATAGGGATGGACCCAGGGTGCCCTGGGGGACTGGTTTGTTCCTGCTAATTAGTGGTGTAACCAGCCATCGAACAGCCGGGCTCCTGCCAGATAATTACCTTGCTGGGTGCAGGGAAGGGAGCAGAAAGACTCGTTGTTCGTGGGGACTTTAAAACCTCCCCATTCGTGAACTCATTTGGGAAAGGCAACCAAAATATATATTTTAACAGAGCTATTTCTGCCAGTCAGGCAGGCCAATTTGTTACTGAAGTGACACAATTGATTTTAACTGTAAGAATCAAGGTTTTTTGACTTTTCTCCTTTTTCAGTCCTTGGGGCAGGGGCTGGCTCAGCTGGGGGGCAAGCCGGAGGGCTGCAGGGGGTTGGGCTGGGGGGTCTGGCTTCCTCCCTCACCAAGCATTGCTAAACTTGTGGGTGTTTTAGAGAGAGGGGGAGAAAAATAAATCTGGGAGTGATCCCAGTCTGCTCAGTGCAGCACAGTGAGGTTTCCATGGGGCCAGGGTATCCTGGTGAACGTGCCTACCCATCCCTTTGCTAAGGTGACTGTACCAGACACTGCCTAAGGGCTGCCGGGGGTCCTGGCCCTCAGGCTGGCTGCTCCGCTGCCCTGGGGCTGGCTCCTGGGAGCTGCCCTGTGGGTGGCTGCTGGCTGTGCCAGGGCTGTGCCAGGGCTGTGCCTGGCAGTGCTGTCCCTTGTGTGCTCCTTGTGCCCAGTGGGTGGGATTGCTGCTGCCCAGGGCAGCGTCTGTTCTCTCCTCGCCCCTCTCACCAGGGATGGGGACCTCATTAGCTGCCTCCATCTCCTCTCCCCTCTGTTTATCTCCAGTTTTTCAACTGCTTGCCTCATTATTTTTTTTAATTTTCTTTTTTTTTCTGGCTTGAAGGGAAAAATGACTGCGTGAGTCATGATGGGGCCTGACAGCTCCCTGCGCACCCTGCCAGGTTCTACCAAAGTTGGGGCTGGGGGGGCTGCAGCAATGGCTGCCCCCACGGGTCTGGTCAGCGGGCACAGGGGACCAGACATCTCAGCTTTTTCCCTCCATCACCCATTACCCTTTACTCTGTGGTGCTTGGCATGGGGTCTGGCAAAGCTGAGGCCTCCAAGGAGGGGCTGAAGGCAGATTTGTGATTCTCCTTGGGACAGCAGTGGGGACACCATGGCATGGGGTGACAGGAGAGCAGCAGGGTGGGAACAGCTTGGGACCAAAGCCTGGTGCAGCCCTGCCTCTCTCCGTTGGCTGTAGTGGATTTGGGGCTGTGCTGAGCTAAGGAAAAGGCTCTTGGCCACTTGCATGTGCCTTGTCCAGGAATAGGCTCGCAGGGGTGACAGGCTTGTTGGGTTGGTGGCCTTGTCCCTGTTCCAGTGCACCTGGGATGTCTGCTCTCACACAGAGTGGGGTCCCGGGCTGGTGCTCCCCCCAGCACTTCCCTGCTGAAGGAGCACTGCCACTCAGTGACGCTCACCAGTGGGATGGCGATTCCTCCTCCTCCACATGGGACTGCAGGTGCCAAACCACATCTCTCCTGCTGCCAACCCTGTCCTGTCGGCAATCTCATTCCCCCTTCCTTGACACCCGGTCTCCTTTTGGAAAACGGACAGTAACTCTTAGTCAGTGCTGTCTTATGGATGATTACTTTGAAAATCCCAGGTAGAAGGGCACTTGCCCGCAGTCCCACGTGGCCAGTGCCATCCTCTGCAGCCCATCACCACCCTGGCACCCATTGCTTAGAGGGCAGGGCCACCCCAACATCTTCCTCACCCAGCATCTCTCCTGTGCTTTTTATAGCCCGAGCCTGCGCTTCCCAGCAGGCTTGCCAGTTGACCTGGATACGGCCATGCCGTGTTTGGGCTGAGCTCTCTCACGTCTCCCCTGCTCCCTCCTTGCATCGCGGTGGGCCGGAGTACTCTTTGCTGGCTTGTCAGTGCTGAGGAGGTGGCTTGGTGCTGTGCCTGGTGCACCCCAGGCTCTTCCTGCAAAGACGGCAGCATCCGTCATCCTGCCTGCTCTTGTGTTGAGAATTCTCAGTCCAGGCTGGGTAACAGGGATTTCTGTGAGCACGGTACCATCGGATCTCCGCTCCATGGGGGTCCCTTCTCTTTAGCAGGTGCTTTTTCTCCCAGATGCTGTTCTGCAGAGAGGGAACAGGGACAAATTATCATCCCCAGCATTTCTGGCTCTTCCCCCTCCTTGTCTGCCTGCCTCCCCTCCCTCCTCTCTTTAAAGAGATTCAGGTCATGCTTGGAATTAGGGCTCCCTGAACTGCAGAGAAACAGCGTTTAAACTGCTTACCATCGATTAGATGGAGTGGTTTGGGTTTGGTTTGTCCCCCCACCCTTGCCCTCAGCTTTGGATGGCTGTTTGCAGCACGGCACATTAATTCTCGCTTCAATGCCTTTGCCATCGTGGGCTGCTCGTCCCTGTGCAGGTGGGTCTGGGGTCCCTGGGGGGCTGCTCGCCGCTTTGCACCCCGCTAGTAGCCAGCTGCTCTCAACACAGAGACCTTGCAGGAAGGCATTTTATTTAGCCGGCTTCGTTTATCGCGGCGCTCCGGCTGGGATTAGACACAGATAAGACGATCAATAAATCCTCCTCTTGGCTGAGATGTGCCGTGAATTTTCAGGGAAGGGTAGGGAAAGGAGGGCACCCATTCAGAGGCGACAATCCTGGCCAGAGGCGAGGGAGGGGACAGCCGATGCTTCGAGGTTGCAAGGCAGGGGCCCTGGCCAGCTCCGCCGCAATCTCGCTGCCGATTTATAAGAAGACATCTGTATGTGGTAGAGGAGAGAAGAAACCCCACGTTGCTGCTGTGGCTGGCATGGCTGTGCTGCCGGAGAAAGTAGGTCAGACTGTGCTGCAGAGCCTGGTGCGAAGGCAAAGCCCCCAGCGCAGCCAGGCACCCACCTCTCCCCATATCCCCCCCAGCGGCTCCACTCACAGCCTGGGGCAGCCTGCCCCATGCCAAAGGCAGCCACTGCGGGGCTGGGTTGGCATCAACCCCTCACCCTGGTGTTGAGGCTGCTCTTTGCCTCTGTCCTGAGGTCCCACTCTGGTGGGTCAGGGTGAGGGTGGCAGCGTGGGACTCCGTGCAAGAGGAGGAGCAGAGCTGGAGGGGATGCGGTGGCTGTGGGCAGGCGCTGTGTGGGGAAGCTCCCCTGCCTGCCTCCTGCCTGCATCCCTGGGTGGGCCTCCTGGCTCGGATGTGTATTTAGCTGCAAGAAGGATGCCCTAGGGATGCAACTCCAGCATCATGAGTGAGCAGCGGCTCCTCTGGATCCCCAGCATTTTTGGGGTCCCCCTTTAGCTGGGGATGGGCAAAGTGCCCTTCTGGGAGAGTTTTCTGTGTCGGCAGGTAGATGGGGGGGGGGCAGCAGGGAAAGAAATGGTTAAAGGCAAAGTTTAACGCCTAAATCTGCAGCGATTTTGGGTGCCACATGGGGGTCTCAAAGCCCCGCTTGGAGCAGGCAGGACAGGACAAGTGATGGGTGTCCTGTGGGTCAGGCTCAGGCAGGGCTGGAGCATGCCCCAGCTTGTCTCAGGAGGATGGCTTGGTCCATCCCCACTTCCAGGAAGGTTTTGGGCAAGGGGAAAGTTAAGACATGCTTTCAGGACAGAGGTGTTGCAAGTGCAAATCAGGAGTGTTTCCGTGGTGGAGCCCAGCACAGCACTTTGCTATAACTGTAGGCACCTGTTGTCGATGGAAGAAAACTTTGAAATTACCTTTGCCACATGAGGGCACGGCTGGGCTCCTGCTCCCGGCCGCGCTGTGGGGAGGGATGCTGTGGGTGCTGGATCACAGCCATGGGAGTATGGCTTGCTGTGGACAGGGCCACAGGGCCACCAGCCTGGGACTGCTAGGCTCAGGGAGGTGATAATCCCACGCTAATGTGGCTCTCTTGGCATTGGTGCCATGACCCAGAGCGTAGAGGTGACCAGGGGCACCGCAACCTCCAGCAAGGACCTGCACTGATCCGAGAGGGCCAGTGGTGAAGATGCAGCAAGCCAAGCAGGGAATAAATTGAGTGTGTATATCACAGGCAGGTCTGGGCTTTATTGATTTTCAATGAAAGGCTGTGTCATGAATTTTTCTCTCCCACTGTATTTGCTGCAAAGTTGCATCTTGTCTCCAAGCATTAACCACTAACTAGAGAGCTCATTTGCCCCTCCCAGGAGATGCCGGGAGGGGGGGAGGCAAGTTTGCACATGGTCTTTTTAAGCACATGATGGATGCAGCAGCTTTACTAATCCAACACCAGAAGAGAAAGCCGGTATTAACAGTGGAAAATGTTATGTCCAGCACTTCAAGTGACTTATCGCTAAGGGGCTGTGTGTGGGATGCATCTTATTTGATGGGCTGTGTTATGCATCTCTCGCTGCTCCAGGGTCTGTCTGGGAATGGTCGCCCTGGTCCCTGCTGTCCCCAGGAGGGATGGGACATCAGCTGGGGGCCTGGGGGTTGTCACTGCTCTTGCTGGCTTTCCTTTCCTCCCAACGAGGGGGAGACTCTAAAATTTAGACAGGGGATGTAGTCCTTATGTCAAAACTTTTTTGGAAGCTGCTGAGACATCTTGTTGCATCCTGCTTTTAAGCTGGTGTTTGGAATTTGGAGCGTCTCTTTAATCTTGAAGTCATTGTTTTTAAACATTAAAGAACATCTGGAAGTAGGTATAGCATGAAATGTTTTAGGAGACATTTCTCCCCATCTTCGGAAACTCTTACAAGTCTTTTTTGCTTCTCTGATGAATGTGTTGAGAAAGCATTGAAACCAGCTGAGGGTTTTAAAAATAGATAACCAACAGAGAAAGTTTGTCTGGAAAAGATGGAATGGATAGGAGACATTTTACCTGGCTTTGGGCAGCACCACGCAGTGAGATGCGCAGCCACAGCAGCTCGTGGCCTCGCAGGGAGAGGCTGGGAAGTCTTGCAGGAAGTTGGGAATGTCCTGGAAGGGTTAACTCTGGTGCCTAGATATAGCTGGATGCACTGAAGCTGAAGTGGAGCAGTATGCAAATCTATCCACTTTCATAAACTGCTTAATTAGGCGAATGTTAATGAGACGTTAATTACTGTTGTGCCGGCGAATCCCACGGAACGGAGATTATGTTTCTCTTCAAACATCCAGTCTTAATTATAACTTGCACTTAATTCCACTGTTTTGCCTGGGACGGAGCTGGGTAGGGAGGACGAGGCGCCAGCTCCCGTGGGTGCCTGTGGTGTGTCCTCCATCCTCACCCACGTCACAGCCATGGCAGTGGGCACATGGGGATGGAGCTGTGGTGGTGGCTTGGGGACAGTGGCTGTGAACCCCCCTCCCTTACAGCCAGCTCCTTGCGTTGGGGTCCAGCCAGGCAGCAGACCCTCCAGGTGCATGTCACTGGTGGGTCAGGGTGAAAAATCCCATGTCACGTGTAATAGCTCCCATCCTTTTCCTTCGTGGGCTTGGGAAGCCCTCGGGAGGTCCCTGTTCATGCCCTGTGTGCTCCAGGGATGCCACATTGCTCTGCTCTGGAGGCGCCTGCCCCAAACTGGTGAGACTGGGGCGGGGGGGCCTCCAGAGATGCAAGCATCCACCCTGCGCCTGCTCCCCTTCTTCCTCACTTTCTACCTGCCTTGGCCTTTCTAGCCTTACTGCAAATGCTTTCTGCTGCCTGTGACTCCTGATTCCTGTGTGGATTTTTAATTGATGGAAGAGTGAATTGCCAGAGGTCCTGCTTCCACAGTGCCTGATGTGTGCATGTGAATATATTTAAAGTATGGCTTCAGCCTGGAGATCAGCAAGAGATCACTGCAATGATGAGCAGAGAAACGGCATCCCATTTCCAATTTTAACACCCATTATTATTTCAGGTTTTTTTACCTGGCTTCCATTAATGTTCAGGATAATATATATGTTTTCAAATGAGGTATTAGCGAGCCGTGAAATCTGCATCCTCAGGTTTCTTTTGTCTGGTTTTCATCCATGCATAGTTGGTGGCTGCTCTGGGCTAACTGTGAGGTTTCTGGGGTTCTTGCTCATTGCTGCCAGCTGGGTGGCAGAGGGGACAGCGTCATAAGGCTGAAACATGAGGTTTGGCTCCATCAGGGCTTTTTTGGTACCTGCAGGGAAGATTTCTTTCAGCAGCAGGGGTCTTTTTGCACAAGAAGTTGTTCACCTCACCACTGCTGCTGGTGGGAGAACCCATAGGCTTCCCGCACCGCTCCCCCCGGCAGGAGCTCGATGTCCTTCACGTCCCCAGCAAAGAGGCTTTTTAATTACGCACGCTGCATCTGCATGCCTCGGAGCTTGTCACTAGAAACCTGCAGCCAGAGAGCGGTGTCCATCGTCATCTCAGGCCCTCTCTGATGGCCAGCAGTGGCTGGGGAAGCTGCTCCGGGGTTGGAGTCGCTTTGGATTTCCATTGCATGCTGCTGCAGCCTCAAGGGACGATGAGAAAGTGTGTTGTCCCCCGAGCAACCTCCACTGGGGGTGATGATTCTCTGTATTGGATGTTTTTGATTACAAAGGGTGTCAGCTTAGGTTTTGTTTTCCCATCGTTTCTTTTCTTCCTTCTGTTCCGACTCTGCTGTTTGATTTCCAGACAGGTTTGATATTTCCTTTCCCAGCAAGCTGGCAAACCCTGGGGACTCTTGCGGGCGGCTTGCTCCGGCGCCACTCCGTTGATGGCAGGGCATGTCCCTCCCGGGACGGGCAGGCTGGGCTGGAGGACCACGGGCGAGCGGGCTGGAGGCTGCACTCGCCGCAGCACCCGTGGGGGTGGCACTGCCCGGGCGCCCTGCCGGGCTCCAGCCAGCTCTGCCTGCTTCTCACTGCCTTCTTCCAAAGTCATCTGAACGTGATTTTTTTAATCTCCCAAAAAAGCTTTTCTACCAGAAGAAACGTGTCCAACAATCAGGGATTTTTGCCTTTTTCTCTTCTTTTCTGCATTCTGCATCTCTCAGTGTTGAAGTCCCTGTTAATCAATTAAAAATGAATTCATTCCAATTCCTTTAATTTTTTAAAAATGACAGTATCCGGCCACGTACTCCTTCGCAGAGCTGCCTGCCACTCCCTCCTCCCCTCTTCGCAAGAGCAAATCTCAAACAAACAGAGCCCTGCTGCAAAATCAACAGCTGCGTGGGAGGCAGCGGCAGCATTTTGCATACGATTTCAATAAAATACATCATGTTTGGGAAACATGAGGGACAGCAAAGCCAACACGGGTGGGACCGAGAGAGGCTATCTCCTGCATTGAGACCATGCTGCCAAGATGTTCCTGCATGTCGGTGGCTCCTGTGCTGCTTTTTGGAGCCCCAAAATGCCACGAGCAGGTGCCAGCAGGATCGGGTGCTCCAGTGCAGCCTCCCCTGGGTGCCAGCACCCAGGGTGGGGACCCAGGGGGAGCAGCTCAGGCTGGGCATCGTGGGCAGAGGAGCAGGCAGGAAGAGAAGCCTTCCCTTGACCCTGTGATGTTCCGCCTGCCACTTCTAATTGCTGAGCCCAGCACCTGCTGGCTTTAAAATAAAATAAAAGGAGAGAGGAGAAAGAAGGGTTTGGCTCAACGGCATGTCTAAATTAGCGTTATTGTGCTGGGAGCTGCATGTCAGGGTAAATCCATTTCCACAGCACTGTATATCTTTACTGAGTGGGATGTTGGGGGATAAATGAACGTTCTTCATATATTATCATGGCCTGACAGCAATGAAGCAGACAGAGACGATACAAAGGTGATTAATGAGAAAGTTTGAGTTAACGAAGTGTAGTCGTCTCTCATTAGGGGGAAATGAGTTCCCTTTACTACCAGCCGCTGGGCTTGTGCAGTTGGGACTGCTCTCGTCTTTCTTTTTTTTAATTGCCAGATAACTGGTTTCTTATTTACCTTCGCTCGCCACGTTGGTGGCACGATATCACTCGTCCTGTCTGGAGCGGCTGCACTGGACTTAGAGCTTTCTTGCTACCCGCTGATAGCAGCGTTGAGTGTGTGCCGGGGGGTGCTGATGGGGGATGGAGATGCTCCTGGGGACGTCAAGGCAGGGACACAATCTGCAGAAGGGGATGCTCAGGGCTAGGGGAGTGAAGCCCCTCTCTGCTGGGTGAGCGAGAGGGAAGAAGTGGCTCTCCGGCAATCAGCCAGAGCTGGGAAAGCAGGTCTGCAACAGGAACCTGCAATATTAACAAGTCTTTTAATGAAAAATGCATCTGCTGTTCAGCTGCCTTGTGGCCAGAGAGGCAGGAGTGCTTTTTGGTACAGTGATGGTTGCTGAAGGACCTTTTATTTTACAATAGTTGAAACAAAACTGGAATCTATTTTGAATCCTTTACCTTTCCCCCTTGCTGCCTTCCTTTGACACCCCGCTGTTGTGCTAACCCCGCAAAAGCACAGTTGGGGTTTAGGAGAGGCCAAGGACCAGATTGGGTGCCCCAGCTTACAGCAGGAGGACCACCCACCCCCGTACAGTCCCTTTGCCCAGCAACTCCAGCTGAGACTGTCCTGGTCAGGGCTGCTTTGCAAAGAAAGAGCGAGCTGTGGCTGGCTGCCATTTAGTAGCTTTAGCTTTTCAAGGAGGAAGGATTTTTTTTTTTTCCCTGCCAGATTTGGGGCAGGCTGAGCAAGATCTCCTCAGCTTGGATTTCAAATTGTCTTATGGCAATCGTGCCTGGAGGCAGAGGTGAAGGCTGGGTCACAGACAGTTTGCTCTTTGCTGGTGCTTTTCATGCTGAGATTTCTTAGCAATTCCCAGAGAAGAATTTTCCCATTGCAAAGCCTATCCTGCCAGCGAGGAGTGGAAGAGGCTGGGGAGGTGGGCTGAGATCTCGTCCGGGGTATTTGCTGCCAGACCCTACTGCTTGGTACGTTTGAGCATTCCCAGAGGTGGAGTACATGTGTTCAGGCAGTGTCTGGCCCTGCCAGGGCTGCGAGCAGCCGAGGCTGCAGCCCCTGGGAACTGCCTTGCCTTCCCTGCCGCCTGCTGCCTGCAGCCAGAGAGACACCGTTTATCTAGAGCAACGAGAGACCTTAGAAAAATAACAATAAAGAAAAGGTATGTGAGAAGCATCTGTGAAATAATAACAAGATCCGGGGGATGGAGCCGCTTTCATCTGGGAGCTCTTTGCTAACCGCAGGTTGCTCCTGTCCCTCGTTAGAGAGGGAGCCGGACGACTATGCACCTGCTCAGATCTCCCTTGCCTTTCAAGATCTCCCCGTGGCGTCCTGCAGGCTGGTGAGCCTGGCCCCTGCCAGCACATCCCTCCTGCTGCCAGCTGCTGAGCTGGGCTTTAATCCCTCTAATCAGCCCTGCATCCAACCCCAGTGGTGGTGGGAAAGTGGGGCTCACCCGGGGTTGCCACGCCTCCCCGCCACGTTGCGTCCCAAATGAGAGATGTGGCAGGGCTCTTCCTGTGCTGGAACCTATGGAGTATGGAAACCCCATGTCTTCCTCAGCTTGGCTTTGTAAGGCTGAACTGCCAGCTTTGCAGCCGGTCACCTCTCAGCCAGGGTAGATGCTCATTTACGCTTGTGCCGGCTCTGGTCCAGACCCCTGGGGAACACCTGAGCAGTGCAAGTGCTGGCAGGTGCCGTGCTCCTTTCCAGCTGGCTGGAAAATGTCCATTAAAACTTGCTTTCCTGGGAAAAAGCCGGTTCAGCCAAGCTAAAACACTTGTGGGACTCTGTTGAAACCTAGGGAGTTTTTTGATGCTCCCGCACAGGTGCAGAGGAGCATGAGCTCTCAGGGCCGGGCTGGGCGAGAGCTGCCCCTGTGAACAGCCCCAGAGCAGGGTAGAACGTGAAGGGACCCCACTAGCAGGTGCTGGGGAGCAGAGAGGAGGATGTGGGGCTCAGGACTCGTGGAGAGCCTGGTGCTGGCCATGCCTTGGGCAGAGCTGATGTTTCCAGTTGAAGCCCACATCACTCTGCCCTGCTCTGCTGCCTGCCGATGAGAGGAGTTTGCTGGCTGTTAATGTGTGACTATTTGCACATGGCTTGGGAAGGGCTTTTGGCATAGTGCTTGGACTTTTCCTATCATAAAATAATTTTGTTACTCTGGAAAGAGACTCTTCTGCAAGAGAGGGTTAAGGTGTATTTCAGAGCGTTTACCTCTTGGTCTCTGGCATGAAGGGAGGTGCAGGGGAAAGGTGCTGCCTCTTATTTTGAGACTTCGTAGTTGAAATGTCTCGTGTGAGCTCAGGAGAGAAGGGATTTCTGCTGACCTTGAGAGCTACAGACCTCTGCATGTTGCTGGAGCTAAAAAGTGGGGTTGTGTCAGACCCAGGTTACATCGGCAAGGTGGGCTGGGGGTCTTTCAGGCCTGTTGTCAGCTCAGAGGTGAAGGGAGTGATGCGTCAGTGAGCATCCAAGAGCACGCTCGGACACTGGTGTAACAGCCAGCAATGTGCTTTCAGCTGTGGATTTTTTACACTTTTACACTACTGTGCACGGGAGCAGGATCTGGCCCAGGGCGTCCAGCAGCTGTGGAGACACAGGAAGCCAGAAGCAGAGTGTTTAAAGGCTAATGAAGATGCACTAGAAAATGATTAGCTTTGCAAGCAGCATTCCTGTGTGCTGGAAACGGGGTTATTATGAAGTTCTCACTAAGCCCTTGGAGATCTCTTGAGCAAGAGTGATCTGCATGCCACGCAGTGCTATTATTGGAAAGGGTGGCTTCACTGCCTATCATCTGGCTTTGCTGAGTTAGCTCCGTGGACTGTCGCCAAACATAGAGCATCTTTTTCTTGGCCGTTGCCAACCCACCTACTTGGAGTGGGTGATGACTTTTTTGTTCCTCAGCTCAGCTGGAAAAAGTGAGTGTCCCTGTGGGAGGGTGGGAAGAGGGAGCGTTGCAGGGTGGCATCTCCCAAGGAAAGAATCGGATTTCTGGGCTCGGGCATTCAGCTGGAGAAATGTTCAATATCCCACCATGATCTCAAGATGGTCCTTGCAGATGGCCTTTGCTGTGTGTTGGGCTGGGGCATCGCTGCCTGTTGGGCTTGGTCAACTCATCCCAGCCGAGCTCCTGAGGGAGGTGCATGCAGTGGCAGAGTGCCCCCACCTTCACTCTTGGGGGATGTGGGGATGCTCTTGCTTGGCCTGAACGTGGCCCAGAGCAGCTGGACTCTCCGGTGTGCCGCCACTGCTGCGAGGCTCAGCCCAGCCCAGCTTTCCCGGTGCTTTCAGGCACTGGTGTGGCATAGGATGAGATGCAGTTCCCTTCTTGGCTCCCGCTGCTTTCAAGGCAAGGAGCGCTTGCCGTGCTCCTGATTGGGGTGGGAAGCATCCTTTGGACTTGGCACTGGATCCGTGCATCCCCGGGGAGACATGCTCCTCGGGGGATCGCTCCCTGGGGCTCCGACAGCAGCCGCGCTGGCAATGCCTGCCGCTGCCAGCCCTCCCACTGCTGCTTCAGCTGCGGATTCCCCTCTGTGCTGCTGCTAACATAAATCCCCAAGTCCCTTCTAGGTCAGACATGAAGTGGTTGCTTTGCAATGAATTAGGTTGTTGAGTTTTTTCAAAGAAAAAAGCTGGAAAACATCCCTTTGACCCCAGAACCGCTGACCAAAGGACAGGAGCAGGAAGGAGGTGGAAAGTGCCGTGCAGGGAGAAAGGAGATATCAAAAAGGAGATGAGGGATGCCCAGGTCGTTGCCAACACAAACAGGAGAGACCTCAGGAAAGTGTGAAGAGTTGGGGCACAGGCACACAGCCTTGTGGCCAAAGGCCTTAAATCTGTCTGTCAAGTGTGAGTGCTGGGGAGAGGGGGTGCCTCTGCACCCCCTCGTCCAGGATGTGGGAGGGGATGATTGTGCTGGCTGCCTCTCCTGGCCGTGAACATCCCCCCTCCTGTGCTGGCAGCCCCACTGCTACCGAGGCAGAGAGAGACTCTGCAGATGAGCCGTACCGCATCAGGGCATTGGGGCTGCAATGCTGCTGGGGCTGCCAGCCCCCCCTGGCTGCGTTTCCCTGGCAGGAAAGCTGGGGAGGAACTGGGAGTCTGATTCCCCAGGGACCTCTGGGAGGGCAGCATCACTCCGGGTCAAGGATTAAATCCATTACAGAGAAGCACTTGGGGGAAAGCCCTGGACGTGATGCACATGGAGGCTGATGCATTAAAACCGCTTCCTGCGGAGATCTCCTCCTGCTCACGAGGCAGGGAGAGGGGTCAGGCACGAAACCACCATCCGGAGCTGCCTCCAGCACTAATGGCTTGCACTCGCTGGCAAGCCGGGAGCAGCCTGGTTACCAGCCTGGCGCCAGCTGGTGAAAGCAGCCCTTCAAACCCCAGCCCCTCTAAGCCAGAGCTGAGCTCTGGAGGCAGCTCAGACCCTTCCCTTTGTCATGTCAGTTGGGTCCCGTGGGCCCCGACAGCTGCCGGGCAGAGCTGCAGCCCACGGCCGTGCCTTTGCCCCGTCGGAAGGTTATCAAACCTGACGTGTTTTTTTCCAACCGTTTCAGTTCTAGCCATAAATGTCACGCAAGGAGAAAACCCATTTAGTCAGAGGGTTCCCAACCAGCTCTAATCATACGTGATATCTGGGTTCCCTGGCAGGTCGCGTTGCCTTGCTGTGGCCCAGCGCCTGGCTGGAGATGCCTTCCTGCACATGAAGGTACAGGCAGGTGTAGGCAGGTATGCCCATGCCACTTTCTTCCTAGGTGTTGTCTAACAAATGACCGGATGCAAAGAGCATTCCAAAACTTGCCAAATTAGTAGACATTTCCTAGAATGAGTGCTGGAGTTGAAGCAATCAGCCATTCCTGATTTGCTTTGAAAAACATCTATTTTCACTCTCCTTGTATTTTTCCCTTTTCTCCCCTTCCATCTTGCATCCCCACACATTTCCCCTTCCTCCTCCGTTTCATGAGCTATTTTCAAATGCCAGGAAGGGCGAGATCTGAGGGGAGGAGGAGTAACCAAAAGAAAAAAAAAGGGTGGTAAAATTATTTCACACATTTGCGGGGGAAAAAAAAAAAGGTGTGGGTGTGGGGAAAGAGAACAGCTCCAATTCCCATATAACAAAAAAGCAACTTCATTCATTTCCTGACATAATTTTATCAGGTAGAAAGGTTTGGTTACATTTACGCAGCTGTACAGCTCCCAGTGATGGTCCTGGGGGTGCCGCTGGTCCCCGAGGGGGGAGTTGTCCCTCCTGCTCTGCTGCCCTGACCCAGTGTGGGTTTGGTGTCAGGGCTTTGGCACTGCGGGAGAGGGGGCAGGAGGATGCTGAGTGGGGAGAAAAGGAAGGTTGAGCTGCTGAAAAACATGGCTTTGGATTAAGCCAAACTTTTATCCACTTTGGCCCCAGGAAGGTTAGAGAAGATGTTGCAAATATCACCAGCTTCACGGGAAGTGTTTCTTCACACAAGGACAGTATGTTGGATGATTTCCCATGTTTAATAAATAGGATTAAACCCAGCAACAACAGTGCTCACTAAGAACTCGGAGTTCAGGTTGTGATAAACTCTTTAGATGGCAAAATCTTCTTATGCTCAATTGTTTTTCTGTTTAGCTGGGAAGACTGGAAATAACTGTTTTGGCTTGATCTGAACCAGTCTTTAAATGTGATTTCTTTGGTTCACTGGCCACACTGACAAATCTCATAGTCCCTGGAAAAGGGAAGAAAAACCCCAAATCCCAAAGGCAGCTTTCCTGAGCTGCTCGCTGCTATGATGCTAAAGATAACGCTGGAGGACTGATGCTCTGGCTGTCCCACATTGAAGACCTGTTCCCCTCACACCATTGCCTTTGGTGAGCTTTGGAGAAGACCCTGACGGGAGGAGACTGGGGACCTGGCAGCAGGCATTAGCCTGCCCATCTCCCCGTGGGTGAGCCCGGGCGCTTGCAGCAGGCTGGTTTTTCACACCTTGGGGAGGGTGACATTTTCTTGGTGGCATTTCCACGTTCGAAAGCTGGCATTTCACCCCAAGAGGAAGCTGGTATTTATAAGGCAGGGCACTGGCATTTCATTCATTGTTACCATCCAGTGATTCAGACAAGGTCTCTTAGCCAGAAAGGTCAGCTAGGTCTCTGCTGTTCTTTGCTGCTTTTCTTTCTGGTTTTTTCCCCCTAAGGGAAAGAGGGAAAAACAAAGCCAAGCCACGCACCAGAACTGCTGATTGCTATTTTTCTTGCCTTGAAAATGAAGGTCTGCTATGCTACATAAAAACTAAAATTTTCCAAAGTCTGTCTTGCAAGGGTGTCTTTTGTAAGGTCCTTATTCTATTTTGCTTTGAGTTCCAAAGATGCAGCCCAGAGCCTCATGCCAGCTCGGTGTGGGTGGCACCATTGTTTGCCCCAGTGCCGTGCTGGTGCTCACCATTGCTCTAGTAATCCTGCATCATCCTCTTTCTTGGCCTCAAGAGCTGAGCTGAAGCCCACATGTTTCAAGAAACCAATATGTTTCAAGAAGCCCAAAACTGCATATTTTCTGGCCAAACACCACGTTTTGTCCCCACAGTTGCCCTGGGAGAGGTGATTTTGCATTGACTCTTCCAGGGTGGGCGAGGGATGAGGAGCAGGAAAGGAAAAGCAAGTGCAGGTCCCCGCCGTGACTATGGGGCTCTTGTTGGACTGGGGCAATATAGACACTGCCAGGGCCTGGGGAACATAAATAAAATCAATAAGAAGCTGTTAAATTGTGCCTGAACCTCGCAAGGAACAGCGTGGGGAGTGCTGGCTGCAGAGATGTATCTGCTGCCACTCCGCGGGCTGTGGCACATTCATTAAGTATCTTTAAGATGGATACACCCCCCAGTTCACCTCCTGCGAAAGCCTGGGAATTTATTTCCTCCTGAACCGTGCCATCAATCACTGGTGACAGCACCGCCTCGGCACCGCGCAGCTCAGCCACTGAACAGCCGGAAAGGCGCGGGGCTGGCTGCCCTGCCTCCTTGGGAGGGGGCTGCCTTGGACCCCCACGCCCCGACCAGGAAGAGGGGGACCCCATTCCCCTGCCCTCGGCACTGCCTTGCACCACAAATGCCTTCGTGCACCTTTTTGTGCTGCTCAGGACCCCGCTGCCTTGTGCCTGCCTGCAGCCACGCTCCACATCCCTTCACCATCCAGCACTGCGTGCAGCCATCTCTAACCCCCGCGGGCTGGCGGCGTGGAGAGGAGTTGATGGTTCCTCCTCTTGTCTCCCCTCTGCACAGCGCCCTGCGGTCCTGGGCCCCTTCTTGACACCCTAACCCTGTTCTTGGCCCCATGTTCGGTGCTTGCCAGGCGGCTGCTGGGAGGTCCCGGGGCCTCACACTGTGCACGTAAATGCAAGAGCCCAAAGTCTTTGCAGAAAAACTTTGCCGTGCCTGACTTGATGCTTGTAGCTTTTATTGGAGTAGCCAGACAGAAGCAGGATGAATCCAACGACCTGGGGCAGTATGGGAGATGCTGATCGACATGTGAGCTGCTTTGCTTTCCCTCCCTCCTCCGCCTGCTGTGTCAATGATGCTTTGGACTGGAAAGATGTGACAGGCCCACTTAGCAGGAGAAAAGACCAGCTAGAGGGGCTGAGTGACCCTCCTGCGCCGCACCCAGCACCCTCTGCCCAGCCCTTCCTGGTTCCTGGGGCCACCCCTTTCCTTCCCCGTGCTGACATTTCACCCTCCGGTGCCTTCAGCTGTCAGCCAGGGTGCACATTACTTCAATTTATGCAGAGGCCTGGGTTTTACTTCTTCCTATAATTTCTTCTGATGCTTTTAATTTTTTTCCCCATATCAGCTGGGAACCTACAGATTATCCCGTAAGAGCAGAATAAAGACTTGTCAACCTTTCTTACATGCTCCTTGAGATGAAAATAACTTCCTGAACCCCTTATAATGCTTTATTTTCTGCCGCTTCTTCTACTCTGAGTATAATTTGACTGACTAAAGGATCTTGAAGCTAAGGAAAAAAAAAAGATAAAGTAGACTAATAATAATAATGATAAAAACTGCTCCTGAGAGGCTGATAAGGGCCTGGAGACTCAGACGCCAGCACCGCCTGCCAGGGCAGGTGTGAGCCCAGCTTTTGTTCCCCAGCTTGGTAAGCCAGTGCTGGGAGTGGGGACAGCCGTCTTTGCAAAAATGGGACGTTTTTCAAGAGAAGAAAGGTATTGTGTCCCCTGTGATATGGAAATGAGCAGGGAGGTAAGGGCAGGGAGAGAGGATTTCTGATGGTAATGAGGCTTTACATTGGCTTTCTTGCCTTGCCTCCATCCCTCCCTTTCAAATGTAGGACAGGGTTTCAAGGTCTGTTGTATTCTTTTCCTTAGATTGTTTGTCATGTTTTTTTTAACCCTGCCTGTTGTGGTTTTTAAAGATAAAACGTGTGAGCTGTAATGAAGGGGCATTTGGGGAGGACTGGAAGATCACAGAATCACAGAATGGTTTGAGTTGGAAAGGACCTTGAAGATCATCCAGTTCCATCCCCCTGCCACGGGCAGGGACACCTTCCACTAGCCCAGGTTGCCCAAAGCCCGGTCCAACCTGGCCTTGAACCCTTCCAGGGAGGGGGCAGCCACAGCTCCTCTGGGCAACCTGTGCCAGTGTCTCACCACCCTCACAGTGACGGACTTCTTCCTTCTATCTAATCTAAATCTACCTTCTTTCAGTTTAAAACCATTACCCCTCATCTTATCCCTACACTCCCTGATCAAGAGTCCCTCCCCAGCTTTCCTGTAGCCCCTTTAAGTACTGGAAGGCCGCTAGAAGGTCTCCCCGGAGCCTTCTCTTCTCCAGCTGAACAACCCCGACTCTCTCAGACTGTCCTCACAGGGGAGGTGCTCCAGGCCCCTGATCATCTTCGTGGCCTCCTCTGGACCCACTCAAGCAGGTCCGTGTCCTTCTGATGTTGGTGCCCCCAGAGCTGGACCCAGCACTGCAGGGGGGGTCTCATGAGAGCAGAGTAGAGGGGGAGAATCCCCTCCCTTGACCTGCTGCCCACACTGCTCTGGATGCAGCCCAGGGTACCGTTGGCTTTCAGGGCTGTGAGCGCACGTTGCTGGCTCATGGTCAGTTTTCCATCCACTGATACTCTCAAGTCCTTCTCCTTGGGGCTGCTCTCAATCCACTCATGGCCCAGCCTGGATTTGTGCTTGGGATTGCCCCAACCCATGGGCAGGACCTTGCCCTTGGCCTTGTTGAACTCCATGAGGTTTGCACGTCCCACCTCTCCAGCCTGTCCAGGTCCCTCTGGATGGATCCCTTCCCTCTAGCGTGTGACCGCACCACACAGCTCGGTGTCGTTGTTGAGCTTGCTGAGGGTGCACTCGATCCCACTGTCCATGTCACCAACAAAGATGTTAAACAGCGCCGGTCCCAACCCCAACCCCTGAGGATGCCACTTGGCACTGCTCTCCACTTGGACATCGAGCTGTTGACCACCACTCTTTAAGTGCGACCATCCAGTCAGTTCCTCATCCACCGAGTGGTCCATCCATCAAATCCATGGCTCTCCAATTCAGAGACAAGGATGTCGCATGGGACAGTGTCAAACACTTTGCACAAGTCCAGGTAGATGACATCAGTCACTCTTCCCTTGTCCACCAGTGCTGTAACCCTGTGCTGCAGCAAACCCAAGCTGCAGACAATGCTACTATGAGCTCTCATAGCGGGTTAGATACACTTGGGAACACTTTTCCTCTCCTATCCCACCAGCCTCAGCACTGCCAGAGATGGATGTGACCTGCTGAGCTGGAGCAAAGGCTGGTGGTGAAGGCTGGTGCCATAGCTGAGATCAGTGTGGACGTGCCATCCCCAAGCACCCTGTTCCAGCTCTGCCATCCCCCTCCGTGGTTCTGATGGAAACCAGCCCCTCCACTGCTGGTGTCCCCAGGCTCCTATGGGGACACTTGTAACTTCTGGAAGTTGCTTGTGAGCAACCTTGTAGCACCTCTTTTGGAGGAACTTAGCAGCTCCAATAGTACTTGTGACTGTCCAACAATTGTGCCTTATTTTTAGTCTGAACTAGCCTAGATTCAGCCTCCAGCCACTAACTCTGGTCCAACATTTATCTTCTGCCTTGAGGAATGCTCTGCTATTCCAAAACCCTTCCTCATATAGGAAGCTGCACTTCTTAATGGAAAGGGCTGGACACAGATTTCCTGTGCAAACAGTTTCTGGTGGAAAACAGGTTTGGATTGAGCTCAATTTGTCATGTAAAATATGTACTCTCTGCTGAAGAAGTGAACTTTCTCCTCTGAAAAGCCAGTGCTGCAAGCCCATGGACTTAGCTCCTGGGAAACAAGGTGGGGAGCGGACAGCTCGGGTCTTGCTAGAGGAACTGGGGGGTATCGAATGAGCAGGAGTGGTTTCTCAGGCAGTTGCAGAGTTGCTGTTGCCTCTGTGTTGCAGACAGCTGCTGAATTCTGGTGCAGCTGGCAGTGCAGCGAGCCGCCTCAACCAGGAGGGCAGCCCGGGATGAGCGGCGAGGGCTCGCCCTGTGCCCCACTGTCAGTGCTTTTCATCTGTTGTTAATCTGAGGAACGTCACTGAACCTCCCGGGGCAGCTCGTCTGCCCACGCTGGGCAGCACCCATGGGCATAGGAGCTGCCTGCCCCTCCTGACCTGCCTGCCCTGCCTGCACTGCAGTGAAGGACCACTGAAATCTGGCTGATTTCAGAAAGTGCTGATTCAAAACTCAGCCGGTGCTCTGCCGGGCTGCCACGGGTCAGGAGGGCTCGCAGGTCAAATTCGCTATTCAGACAGGAGCTGTAAGCAAAGATGCCTCATGGTGAGCTTCACTGGTGTTTATTCCGAGCTCCCTTTTTAGCCAAAGCCCTTGAGCTATGCTGGTGATTGCTCCCCGCCTGCCCAGCAGATATTGCTGCTCAGCTGTTTGATTTTATCCCTCCTAATTTTACAAGAAGTGACAGTAAATCTATCCCGTATGCACAGGACCGTGTGGGGTGTTTAAACAATCATTCGCATCCAGATGTGTTGTTAGCTTTGGGGTATCTCCTGACAACGTGGGTTGGTGCTGGATATATTACGCCGTAAAAATTAACGTTCAGAGTCTGACATTCAATTCGCAAGAGCAAGTGAGCATTCAGCGATGAGCTCTGCTGCGTGGGGCAGCCCCATCGCCCATGGGTGCCGGGAGGGTGTCTGAGGGGTGCCAGGGATGTCTCTTATCAGACCTCCCTGCAGACACCACCGTTTAGGGGCTCCCAAGCACAGCCAAGGGTACCTATACAGCTTGTCTCCACATCCAAAGAGCCCATTAGCCTGGGAGGAGGAGGAGGGGAAGTGAGGGGATGTGGCAGAGGAAGATAAGTCTGGGGAGCAGAGGATTTGCAGGGAGTTAATGGGCGGTGAATTGGCATTATGCCCCGGCAGGTTCTCATTTCCCTGGCTTTGTGCTGGCTCATCCGTGCCCCAGCACAGGGAGGGAACATCTCCCCGATCATCCATCCCCACCTGCCCCAGCGGACC
The DNA here is from genome assembly GCF_031877795.1 of Strix aluco. Lineage (NCBI taxonomy): Eukaryota > Metazoa > Chordata > Aves > Strigiformes > Strigidae > Strix > Strix aluco. The sequence goes on from NC_133942.1 coordinate 6,180,282, forward strand.
GCGCAGTGAGGGGCAAGGCAGGCAGGCACCGCCAGACTGCGTGGGGAGGAGAACGCAGCGGAGCCGGGGGCTGCCCAGGACATCATGGCCACAAGCCCCCGGAGCACAGGGTTTGCAGCTCTGGCACATGGCCCTGGGACCTCTGGCACACGGCGGGTGGCAAAAGGGACAAAGCAGAGGAAAATGAGGTTACTTAGCTGCTGTCCCACTGGTGATGCTGAGGGAGATGCTCCATTTTAAATCAAACCCGGATCAAAGCGGAGATGGCTCCTCTGCTGCTTGGGGATATATAAGGCTGTGCCTGAGCTCATAACGTAAGGGCAGTTCTTACTACTTAAAGCCATCTCCTTGCTCTGCTTCACTCGTCTACACTCACAGAACAATCCTGTATCTTCTCTGCTTCATATTACATCAGCTTGGAGGAGCTGGAGGGACCTCGCCGTGGTTTCCCCTCTGGGCAGGAGTGGTGGCCAGGCTCAGGCTGTGCCTGCTCTGAACTGGGGAAGGATGCTGACTCCATAGGAGGGTTGGTTTTGAGGCTTTCTTGAGCATGAGTGATGCAAAGTCGTGGTTTGCTACCCTGCTTCTAGCCACTAGGGCAGGATGTCCCCCCCACCAGCTCAGCCTGCACCCCCAGGGCAAGTGCCTGCCTGGGAGCCAGGGTGCAGCAGGCCTGGGGGCTGGTGGCATGGTCTGGACCCATGGGCACGCTGGTATTGTGGCTTTCCTCTCCAAACAGCAGGCAGAGGCCTTGGCCAAAGTAGAAATTTTCCAGTGCTGTTATTAACTCTTCAGCTCCGAGACAAGCAGCCCTTCTTCTGGTGCCTGGAGAGCACTCTCAGCAGCAGCTCTGTGACAGCTTAAGTCCTTCACCATGGCCACTGTGTCCCCAGTACACTGCACTGGGGAGGGCTTGATGCTCCAGTGCTCCAGGAACATGACAGTGGTGCTTGGCATAGGGTCAGGAGCATCCCGGACAGCAAGACGCTGGGTTTGGGAGCTGCTGGCAAGGGGTGAGCACTGGGGATGTGGCTGCAGGTGCTTTGGCCCCAACAGCTCCGGTCGCCCTCCTCCATGTCCCCCCCATGCAGACCTGATTGCTGCCTGGGAGAGCTCCCCAGCAGCAAGGGGACATGGTGGGACGATCACATGCAGGCCAGATCCTGCTCGGTCTGGGGGCTTCTGTAAAGAGCTGTTCCCCGCTCGTATTCCCTTGCACAGGCCTGGATGGATGAAATGGACTTTGCAGCCCCAAATCCCTTAATCTCCAATATACTTAACAGTATTAACCAGACTACAGGAGTCATATACACAGTAATTGCACTCAGCGGAGGACACGCGCAGAATTTCATGCTGGAAGGAAACGTATTATTCATTTTCTTCTGTCTCCCACCCATCTACACAGAAATACATGGAAGTCATGATAAGGATACGTTAAACATGCAAAGAAATGTCATAGCTGAAATACGACGTGCTCTCCTGGCAATTAACCTGGGCAGCCTTGCAGGAGCTGCTCAGGGTGAAATCTGCTGCATTTCAGTCTAACACTGAGACAGATTTTTGATTTTAATTTATGTTTTCTGAAGAAGCAGAGCAATGCTGGGCACCGCTGCCCAAGCAGGGACCAAGCTGTGGGATATCCCTTGGCTATGTGGACCTCTGGGTCTAACCTGTCCCCACCTCTAGGAAGCCACCATGGTCCCCTGTGTGCAGAAGGGGCCGTGGACGTTGGCACTGCCTGGGAACCTGCCGCGGCCCCCAGCAAACACAACCTGTTGCTGGTTGTGGCTGATTTAAAGCATCCTCCCTGAGGACCTGGTGACATGAGAAGCCAGTCCCTCATCTTTATGACTGGGTATTTGCACGCCCCATGCCTGGCGCTGCTCCTGTTTGCAGAGTTGATAACTGATGGCGGAGAAGACTTTATTGTCTGAGGAATACTTACACAAACGAGCACAATGGCTTAATAGGGAACACCTGGAGAAATCTCCAAAGAAAGCGCTGTAAATTCCCCTTCTCTTGGATTTATGGGAAGATTTTTCACAGATATTTATGCTTTCCCAGGTGCGTTGTTGTGACTCCTTAGCATAGATTTGCATGGCGTGCTCCAGGAGCTGATGAGGCACTGGGAGAGGGGAGTGGTGGTAGGGCAGCTCTGTGCTCATACTGGGACGGGAGTGGTGAATGGCTCCTTAATCCCTTGGCAAATTCCTACTGTGTGCAGCGGCTTGCAGCCCTGTTGGTGCTGGCCAAGCACCCGGAGAGGCTGGCAAGCAGGGATAGGTGAATTTAGGTGGCCCTGATGAATTTAGATGGTCCTGATGCAATGCAGGAGGAGGTAACCTCCCTCCCGCTCGCAGTGCCACAGCCCTGTCTGAGTGCTCTGGCTGGGAGGGACACAGGCAGGAAAGGTTCATTTTCTTGCTTTTAGGGTTTGGCAACATTAGGCTGCTTTGTGGGAGCCCGCTGGGTGCTGGGACACTCTGGTCAGCTCCAGAGGCAGCATGTGTGCACATGGATGCTGTGGCTGAAAGAGCAGCCAGGAGGGTCTGTATCTGAGCGACTCTGGGGATGTCCAAGACATTAACTGTTGTTAATTAAGTGGCATGTGTAGGCATCTTGTCTAGGACTCTGTCAAACTCTACTGCATGGCAAGGCTTTGGCTTGGGGTGGCTGGGGTTTGTGGAGCATTTTAGTGTCCTGTGGGACTGGGCTCAGCGCTGCCTCACAACAACATGCCCTGTGCCACCCACATGGGGCTGGTGCAACACCAACACTCCCCTGTCACCCTCTTAAAATGCCCACTGCTGTCAACAGCCAACCCACTGAACCACATCCCTCTCTCTCCTCCTTTCCAGGTTCCTTGCCTCGCCAGCAGGTCCTTGCAAGATTTCAGCTCTGGTAAGTGCAATAGCATTTTCTCCTTGCTGAGAGCGTGCTGGTGCTAAAGCATCACGTGGTGCTGGAGGAGCAGCAGGGCTGGGCACCATCACTGCTCCCCAGGCAGGTGTAAGAGCCTGAGCATGCCTCTGCCAAGGAGCCAGCTCCTGGTGCGCTTAACCCCAGCACAAACAGAGGCCCACGTGCTAGTGCAATTATTTCCCCGCCATGTGAAAATTGGCTGAGATACGTTTATCGCTGCCTTTCCATAATCCGCGAAGGGAAAATGCGTGGGCATCTTTGATCCTTTCCGAGTAAACTTTGACGGATAGGAACTGAAAACTTCAATTGAGTAATTGGCGTGATGATTGCAATAAAAGCCAGGAGGGCTCTGCCACCACCACCACAGCAGCTCTGGGGTGGGACTCGGGGGATCTTTGGAAAGATAAGAAGGTGAAGCGATGGGTGGGAGAAGAGCAAAACCTCCCTGGGGACCTTTGCAGAGGAGCCAGGCTTAGAGGAGCATTTAGGACCTGGAAGAAATGTGAAAGTCAGAGGTTGCAGTTCTGGCTGCAAGCTAGTGTCATCACCTGTAACCTTTCCAGTGACGGGCTCCTCTCAGGCCACCTGCTCTGCCACCAGCCACCCTGCTTGTTTTCTCCTGGGGGAACCAGTGGGTAGAAGCATAACATTTCCCTTTTCTCCAGTCTCTATGCCACTCTGTGTTTGATGTTTTCACACTTCCAAAGTCCCTATGGGTTTTCTAACCATACGCTTAACCCAGCAGAAAGGGTCCTGCTTCTGTGCTGGGATAAATTAGCAGGACTGTCTTGCAAGCAGCGCGACTGCTGCATATTGTGTCGTCTTTGCCTTTGGCCTCTTGACATGTTTTCTTTAAAAAAATATGTATTTATCAAAAAAGCAGCTTCTCTGTTTGATGCTACCCGTTGGGTTGATAATTGAGTCCCACCGAAGGCGTTGACACTGGCCGTGTGCCCAAGGATTTATTGTCGTTGTCCCAGGTTTCATGGCCCTGTTGAACTTGAGGGTTTTTCTTTTCTTTAGCAGAAAATGGTTCACTAGTTGTGGCCTAGAAATGTCAAAGGGAGGGGTGTTATGGTGGTCTAAGGGTTTTGGGTGCTGCTGGCATGACCTTGCTCTGGAACAGAGCAGCTCTGGGATGGGGACACCACTGCCCGGGGTGACCACGGCAAGGAGCAAACAATGGCAAACAAATGCCTGTAATGATGGTTGCTTCTGGCCATTGTTGATCATGCATGGTTTTCCTTGGTCCAGTCCATCCCCATGCTTTCCCAGCGGTGGTGTTTGAAGGCTCCCTGGGCTGCTATTCATGCGGGAGTGTTGGGGGATGCAAGCTGCTGTGCCGGCTGTGCGTCACCTGCCTTGTCCCCTCCCTTGCTGGTGCTGGCAGCATGGGTGGTTGTAAATCCTGATGCCTGAGGGACTGGCCTGATGTCCTCTCCCTCTGCATCCATCTCACTGGAGGGCATCTGGCATGGCATCGGCTCACCCCAAAAACTATTCCTCACTCCAAAACTAAGCAGAGACACTTGATCCATTGACACTTTGCTCGTGACGTTGGCAGCCTCAGCCGGAAGTCGCTCAGGTCCCTTCCCTGGCACTGTTCGTCCCCAAAAGCCCTTCCTGCCCAGCCAGGATGGGTGGGCTGGTGGGAGACATGGGCTCTCTGGTTGTCTTCTCTGGTCATGTCTACTCTTGGACACCCTACTTGGGCTTGGGACAGCGATTCCCATGGGGGACATGTGCAGCCTGAAGCCGGCAGCTTGTGCCTAATGCTGGGTGACCCTGAACAGGATATCTGCTTGCAAAAGGCATCGCCAACCAAGAAAGCCTGGAGAACTGGGGAGGAGTAGTGCTGGTGCTGCTGGTGAGATGGGCCTTGACCTGGGGCATGTGCCGGTGCTGGATGCGATGTCACGGTGGGAATTAAGGGAAGGGCTGTCTCAGCTGCTGCCAAAACGCTTGCACACTGCTCTGCACCAGCACATCAGGCTGCCTCAGCCCTTGGGAGAGCTGAGCTGTGTCGTGCAAGCAGCATCACCGTGTCCAGCGCTGCTCCAGTGCGTGGAGAAACTCCAGTCAATGGGTAGATGAGCTGACCACATGATTTTTCTGTGTCAGGGCCGTGTTACATCGGGAAGCGAACATACAACTCTGCCTTTCCAGGCAATTCCTTCAGGAGCAGCTCTGGCCGTGTTCCTGCCAGCAGCGAAGAGCAAGCATCTCTGTCTGCAGAGTGGTGACAGGCAGGATGGGACCTGCTGGTCCCCAGAAAAGAGGAGAAGGTGGAAAATGGCCTGGAGGAGGAGGGGCAGTGGGGGAGAAGTGGCAGTGGTGGTAGAATTGCCTCTCCTGAAGCACGGTAATTGGCTCACGACGTCTTCTCCCCGATCCTCTTACACCCCTCCTGTTGCACATCTCTCCCCAGACGCAGCCATGTGTGTTAGCAGAGATAAAAGCTCTCTTCCCACGTGGGGCTCTTCTCCCCCAGCATGCTTAATCGCAAACCAGCGTGGCAAACAGCCTTCCTGGGAGATGGCCCGGGCTCGGTTCCTCACTCTCCCTCCCTGCCTCCTGCCTTTTGCCTCCGCTCCCGCTTTCTCCCGTGCCTCGGGGCTGCCCACACGCCCCTGCAGCCTGCGTGGCTGTCACGTGCCTCTGATAAATGAGCTTCATCTGCACCCAAAATTAATCACATTGTCATGCCGGCAGAGGATGAGGCAGCTGCGCTGAAATGCCTGAATCTCTGGCTAATTTATCACAGGGGCTGGATGCAGAGCTGCTCCACAGCTCCTGCTGTGTGGGGACACACTTCGGAGAGGCGGACGGTGCCGGGGAGCTGCGAGAGCTGGGAGCGGATGCTTCGGGAGGAGGTCTTCTCCTGCTTCCCTGAGCTCAGCCATTGATTTCCAACCAGGACAACCTGGCAGGAGGTTTCTCACATTCAGGAGGGCTGATGCTGCTGGTGACAACCCAGCTCCTCTGAGCCACCTCAGACCTGGGAGCTGATGTGTCCTTCTGCGCTGGAGGATGCTCAGGAACCTGAAGCAGGAGACTAATGTGGAAAATGGACGTGAAGAAATTCTTCCAGGACTTCCAAATCTGCAGTGTTTGCGGATGGTTGAAGCGGGAGGTGCCTGGCCAGACTGACGCATCCTGTTCACTTAATTACTACAGCGCTGCTCATCAGAAGCAAGGCTTTCACTGGCTGCGTGCCTGCAGCACGCGTGCAGCCTGCAATGGGCTGGTGTCAACGTGGAGGACCAGCTCCGGGGCCAGGGTCACTCGGCTGTGGCAGCTCCTGGTACAAGACATTTGGGATGGGAGCTGGTTGTGGCATTCGCTCCTGGTGTTGCACAGGGGATGCATGTCTTTTTGGGATCCACATCATCCTGCTTGCTCGTTGCCAGCTGCTCCTCTCCATTTCAGTAAGGGTTTGGCTGGGCAGACCCTCTTTTCCTAGGTCCATCCCTAGGACAGACGTGGGTTCCTCCAATATATTCACTCTTGCTTGTCTTGTGGCAATTAATTACTGATTCCAGACCAGACTCAGCTCTGGAGTGCTCGTTAACTAATTGGATGCCTTCCAGCAAGTCCCAGCAGTCCCTCCATGATGGGAAAGTCGTGAATTCCTTGTCTGCTCCCTGATTGCTTTGTCCCCCTGTAGTTGATGGGAGCACCTTGGAAGAGGTCCGCTGGGGCTGCTCTCCAGGAACTCACAGGAGGCTGCTGACAGCACTGTGTGCTTGCTTTGGGATGCAAAATAACGGACAGCAAAGCAAAACACCGTGTAAATGCCTTGTATGGTGACTGATGGCACGCTTCAGGGGGCTCTGAGCTGGTGGAAGAGGCTGAAAACCTGCTCTGTCCACTGGTCTCTGAGGGTTTCACGACAACTCTCTTTGCAGATGTTGTCAGATGTGGGTTTTTTCCTTGTGGCCTGGCAGAAATGCAGGGAAACTAGTGTACTTTGTGATCTGAGGCTCTGCATTGCCCACGTTTTGTTGTCATGGGGAGAACTGGTCCCATGTTTTCAGAGAAAAGAAGCTTTTATCAATAAAAATTGAGCTGCTGGTGCTCTCAGCAGCTCACCCAGACAAAACAGTGAATTGCTTCTGTTAAAACTTCAAATCTTAACTCATAAGGACATGGGCTTCCTTACACCCACAGTAAGCTGGCTTTCAGGTAAACACAGTGTTTTGGGGAGCAGGAAAGGGTGTTCTGGGTCTCCTTCTGATGTGTCTGTGACAGCCCTATGGGGTCTCTGGCTAACAGGCACCAGAAGTCATGGGCAGCTGAGCGAGAGGGGATGGAAAGCTCAGTAGGAGCATCTCTGAGCCTTGTCTTCAGACCTTGCAGCCTGCTGGGCTGACTCTGGGGATTTCCTCCCTCCTTGTCTGCATGCTTTAGAGTGGTTTTTGGGCCTGTGCTTGTGACTGTTTCGGAGCTCTTGGGAGAGGCAGATGTGTATATGGCTGTGAGCAGGAGACATGTCTGACCTGATGTTCATCATTATTTTGACTCCCTTGGGGGTCTGTGGGGTATGATGCAGCCTTCGGTCAACACAGAGGAGGAATTACTGCTCTCTCGGCTCAGCCTTGTGCTCAGAGCAAGCTGCTGCTGCGGGGGAAAGGGCTCTCAGAGGTGCCACCGCTAGTCCTGGTGGCATCGGTGATGGGTCCTGATGGTCGGTGTTGCTCAGCTTTGCCGAGGCTACCTACTTCACCAGGCTGCCTTATTCTATTCATGTTCTCTTATTTTTTTAAGTCAGGGCTACAGCCAAGGCTTTGTGGGGACCCCTTTGCCAAAACACGAGAGAGACTGGCTTGTGCCCCCGGCTGAGTGGAGATGCCGGGGAGGATCCGGGGAGCAGCTGAGACATGACATGGGGAGTCGGAGGCGTGTGGTGACGCCTGTGCAAGAAATGATTCAACAGCCTGGGAAATAACAGCTCGGGTTGCCAAAGTGCGTGTTGAGAGGGTGGCAGGCAGTGCTCCTCAGGAGTCTGACAGCAGAGAACAGCAATGTTGGGCGACTCTGAGAGATGTCTTTGGCTTGGGTTGTCTGAGGTGGAAGAGTGAGGATCAGTCCCAGGTCTCACTGAAGTGGCTGGGCTGCTGCTGGTGCTAGAGCAGGGCAGGAACGACTGCCAGAGCCCAGCTGGGGCAGCCACTGGTGGTTCCTCTCAGTGTTTGCTGTCCCTGTGGCTGGGGGGGGAGCCCGCTGCTGCGCAGGGAACGGCAGAGCGAGGCATCCCTGGGAGTACATGGGATGCTCTGGGGATGCTGAGCCACCTCAGCAGAGGGAAGCAAGCGCTCGTTTGCCCAAAGAAAAGGCTTTTCCAGTCTCCATCCACTGCCAGAGCTTGGGGAAAGCCAGCTGTAGCTATTTTGAAGCACTTTGCCACACTCTGCAGCAATTGCTGAAGACGTGCCCAGGCCTTTCAGGGCTCAGCATTCAGTTTCTGAAAGGACTCGCTCCCTAGAAATTCAACTGACCTGTCTCTGCAGATACCCCTGTGCCATCAGCCGGGGACCTGTCATGGCAGGGCTGACACCTGTGAATTTGCTGCCTGTCTTTTCCTAGGTGCAAATAACTGTGCCACAAATTACATTAGACTTAACTATCTGTTAACGCTCCTGTTTTCTGTTCCTTCAGTCTTCTAGCAGTGCCAAGGAACTGGAAGTGTTTTTTTGGGTCTAGTCTGGCCCCACAGTAGTAAATGGGGGTGGCAGCAGAGGCTGTGGATGGGCAGGGAGTGCCAGGGAAGCGCTGTCCTGCAGACCCTAGGGCTGCTGGCCATGCCCTGCCCCATGGCTTGGAGGAGCAGGGGATGCTACCACATCCCTGTCGGCACTGGTAGACGGTGCTGAGCTGTTCCCCAACGGGCTTTGCAAAACAGCTCCAAGGCAGGCTCATGGTATCTCCTGTCCCTCTGTCTCTTGTAGGATCCGCTGGATGCCATGGATTTTAGCGGCATCTTGCATTTTCCTCTGGCCAGGCACAAATAACAGTATTTCACCCTCGCATCCAGCGATGCAAACCCCCTGCACCCACGTTTTGGAGAGAGCTGTGCTGTGAAGCGCCCACTCGGGCTCCTCTGAGCTCTGCCTTTGGGGTTTCGGCATGGTTTGTGTTTCCTCGAGCCTCCGTGCTTTTGGGCAGAGCTGGAAATGCCAGCCTCCCTGGGAGGGGCAGTCCTGGCATGCTCTGAAGCCAGCTCAGGGGAGCTGGAATAACCTGATATGACTCTGCAGAGCCTGATTTCTAGTCCCTGTAATTAAACATCCAGCTGTTGAGATCTTTTATGTGTATTCAAATTGAAACTTGGCAGGCTTACGGTAGCAGGGAGCTGGATTCAGTGACCGGGAAGATCTATTGCGCTCTTAAAGCAAACTCCATTATAGCCTGGCCAGGATGGGCAGGGATCTGAGCATGCCAGAGATGCTTTTAAGGGCTGAGCTGATGAGATTATATGGGAAACTTTGCCGTGTTATTGCTGACACCCAGCCCATGGACAGGGCGAGTGGGGGCTTCCTTAGAGACGGGGTCTCCAGAAGCCAAAAGAAGTCCTCAGAGCCCACTGAGGCACATAGGAGGCAGAAGAGGGCTCAGCCGCTGGAGGTCTTCCAGGCAGTGCCTGAGCTGAGCCTAAGTACAACCACCTCATTCAGGTGGAGGTGGCAGGAGAAGATGGCTGCTCCTCTGAACTACAACCCTAAACTCGAGATTTGTCCATCACTAGCGATAATGCACTGAGAAGTAAATGTCACTTACACAATTTATAGGAGAGATGCTTCGCTAGTTTTCTTTTTAAGGTTATACTAAAAATTAAACCACATTTTCCCCCAAGGGGGAGCGGCAGGCTGTCACCATAAAAAATGTCCCTGTGTGTCGTGGAGCAGCACACATGTGCGTGCACACAGCGTACGCAGGGATCGAAAGCACAAAAGGCACCACTTATGTGGCTGTTTAGCTGAGGAAAATCGTTATTTTTATACATATATTTTTATACTGTAATTTCCTGGCCGCATAAAAAAAAATCAGAGTTACACAAGCTCAGAACTGAGTTCCCAGTATAAAAGCCTGATGCGTGACTTATTTATGCAACTGAAGCATAAACTCATCAGGGACACAGGCAGGCGTGCTTGGCATGGTCTCCCGCTCCAGCTCAGGTAAAGCAAGAGAGGATCCCATCCCAGTAGGACCCATGATTCCAGAGCCATGTGGCATAGGCACCGTCAGCTCGCAGGAAATGTTCATTTGAGGTTAAGCAAGGGCTCAGCTTGGCTTTGACCGACATTTTCCCTTCCCACCCTGAGCAGTGGGGCAGCTGTTTGGGGTCCGGCTCTCTCCAGCCGCTCGTGTGGCATGTGGCTGGACAGGGCTCTGTGGCTTGGGGATGTTCATCAGCTCTGGCAGCAGAGCTAATGCGATTAAGGGCTTTCCTCGCCCTCCACTCAGTGCTCGTTAACATTTCCCTTCTAAGGCGTTTACGAGCATCGCTTAGTCTTGCTGCAGCTTTGGCTTATGCTGAGAGGAGTGCGGGGGCTGGCTGCTTGGGGAAGGCTCCCCGAAGGCCATGGGTGCTGCCCGGCCGGCGATGGGGCAGCAGAGGGAGGGGATGTGGCTGGGAGAGCTGCCGCGCTGCACCGTGCAATGCTGCCAACCCCAGTGCTTCCAGCAAGGAGTCCTATTTGTACTGGGGATTGGGAGCTTGGAGAAGGCAGATGCCTGCCCTGGGTGAGGGAGGGTGAGGCTGCCTATCTGGTAGCCCGCGAATGGAGACCTACAAACAGCTTCTCCGAGGTGTCACAACCCCATCCTCTGCACAGGCAGGGAGAGAACCCAGTTTTGGAAACCTCCTTCCCAGCTCTCTCGATCCAGGACCAGGAGAGTTATTTTTATTTGGTCTTGCAAGTAGGTCTTGAGACATCTCTAAGTGGGTGCTTCATAGCGTGCATGCAAAGAAACCTTCAACACAAAACCCTTCACAGCAGCAAGCCCGAGGCTGTGCTCTGTTGTCCCTGCCCTGTGCTCTCCTTTTGTTCCATGTCCCTGTCCCAGCTCAAGCCCTCTTTGCCGGGACGCCTGCAGCAGGCTGCCACGGGGACTGACCCCTGCCCCGCAGAGGCTGCTTGCAGGAGATGCTCCTGGACTTTCCATGGTGGCTCCCAGACAAATGGGGTTGGTGGAGCCTTTTCATTCTGGGGGAAAAATGAGGAATGGAAAAGTAAAGATATTTTTTAAAAATACAGCATTTAAAGAGAAACAACCAGCTGATGGAAAAGGGGATGTTTGGGTTGTGTGCTACTGCTTGGCTGTGGTCCCTCGTGCACTCATGGGGCATGTGGAGTCCAACTCCAGCCCAGAGAGAGGAGGGCAGGTGGTAAATGTGGAGCAGGGACATGGTTGAAGGTTTAGCTGAACTGGAGCCAAACTTTGTTCTTTTTCAGTCACCTGAAATGTGTTGGTCTGTGTTGAATCAAAGTAGAAAATCCTGTTTGATTTCTTTCTGAATATTTTAATTCTTCTACCAAGAAAAGCTGAATTTCCCATGGAAATTGCATTTCCTGTTTGGAGACAGGTTGTTAACGCACCGATCAGCACTACAGAAGGCTGCTTTTCCAGGGGCTAATACCTGAAGATTGACTGATTTCAATATCTAGCAAGATGCATCCTCTGATTCAGCCTTTTCCCTGCCTCATCGGGGCTTTTGTGCTTTTCCTTTCTCTCACGTGCATCCTCTGGAGCCTAGCAAGACCCAGACTTCTGCTGCAGCCTGGCTCAGTTGAGCCGAGGAAGGCCTCTTCTCTCTATCTGCCTGCCTATTTTCATGAAACCTCCAGGAATTTAATATCTTTGAGATTTCTAGCTGTCACTCACACGCTGTTGAATTTGACTGCTGAGTCGGAGACTAATTAGGGGAGACAGACAACACGTGGAGCACGTGATTGCACAAACCTTGTTTCCTTAAGGAAACCATGCCAAAAAAAAATTTAAAAACCCTAAAAATCCCTCTTTTCATTTTTTTTTGCCTTGTTCTACCTGAAGGTGGCTCTTGCCTGTGGCAGCCAGGGAGCATGGGCTGCCGTGGGGTGGTGATGCCCTGCACTGGGTGCCGCTGTGGGCAGGATGGGTGCTCTTGTCCCCGTGGTCCACAGGCACACAGCACTGAGTGCTCGGCGCGATGACTTTGGTCCTTCTGCTGTGACACAGGGTCGGCGTTAAAGACATGGCACAAGCATCTCCAGTGCTGCTGTGCAATTTCAGGGCAGACTCATCTGGCAGAGCCATCCTTTATAAATAAAGGAGATTTTAATTAAAAGCACTAATTGTTAACAGTCTATTATACTGCACATTAAGGTGAGATGTTAGCAAAATAGTGGGACATCCATTAAAATAACTGTTAAAATACTGAACGGTGCTGGCATTAAAGGGACTTTCGCTGGTTGCTGAAGGTGCTCCCTTCAGCCCTAGGCCAGTGTCTTGCTCCAGGATGTGTTGGTAGGGCAGGAGTTCTTGGATAAAGCAGCCAACAGCAGGTTTGGAGGTGATGCCTGATTGCCTTGTGTAACCTGTGTGCCCCATCTTGCTGTTTGCAAGGGGCACATTGGTGTCAGGGGTGAAGGATAGGCAGGGACATGGGACGGGAGCTACTGAGCCTGTTACTACATTGGGAGGAAGCATAAAAGATGCTGCCTAAGGCATGTGGAGCTGCCTTGTGCTGCAGGCAGTAGCAGGCAGGAGGAGGAGGAGGAGGGATGCCAATGGAGGCTGCAGCTCCTGGCTGACTCGCTGCCCTCCAGGGTCCAGCTCAGCTCTGGGATGCTCAGAGAAACCTGGACTCACACAGCTGCCTGCCCATGCCTGCTTTTATTCCCCTTGCCTGCTCCTTTCTTCCCCTGCTGCCAGATAGCCCCAAGACAGGCTTTTTATGCTTTTTCTTTTTGTCTTTTTCAACGAGAATAAATCTTTAATCTGTTGACTCTGAGACCATGCTGGAAACAAAGTCCTACAAATCTTGTGGGTTTTTTATAGCCACCTTCATCTCCCAGGTTGCCTGTTTGCAGCTTGGTCTGTGCCCAGAGTTGGCACCACAGGCTAGGATGGAGCTTAACCCTGACTGATCCGTGCTGGAGAAAAGGATGCAGGGATGGGGACACAGGGGCCCTGCCACCTCCACGCCCCGATGCTGTCTCCGCTCTCCTTGCAGAGAGTGTAATAGGAAAGGGGAAGCATGTGGATGGGAGGAGGTAGACGTACAGCAAGGAAAATCATCTCATTTTGCTTAATTATGACTGACTGTGACAGCCCGCATCTTTAGTTTGAAAAGTATCTGTGAGGTGCGGGTTGCTTCTCTCAAACGGGATAATTATGTTAATTAAAATGCTTTCTTTATAGCAGTTCTGATTAATAAAAACAGTTCCAGTGCTCTCTTTAAACACGCTAACCTTCTGTTGTGCAGGAAAACTGGCTTTTCTCAGCAATTTATGACTTTTAAAACAGATTACAGCGGGACAGCCTGCTGCTTTCACGCAGTAACGCTTCCTACCCGGGGGAGAGAAAGGCAGCCCACCACCGCAGCGCCCTGCTCTCGGGGAACAGACGGAGGAGAGCGCTCGGGCAGCAACGCCGGAGCAGGCAGCAACATGTGCCCGTGTGGGAGCCGCGGATGGGAGGCGTCGGGGAGCTCTGCGAGAGTGCCAGGGAATAAAAATACCACTTATTTCTCTAATTGCTGTTTATTTCCTCTGCAAAGTATTGAGATAATTAACAAGCTCCCAATTAAGAAAAAATTGTGTGTAGGGGAAAAACAGGTATGGGTGCCAAGAGGGCTGGGCTCGTGCCAGAGCGTGGTGAAGGGCAGGGGTGGTGGTCCCTCTTGTTGACCACTCGTGGGATGGGGCCCTTCGGGGACTCCAGGACTCTGGAGGACACGGCGGTTCCCCAGTTCCTCGCTGGAGACCTTTGCCAAGATGATGGTTGTGCTTCTAAAGGTTTTAAAGATTAGGAGCGTGCGTGACTGTTGGCATTCGGCTGGTTCATGTTTCATCTCTTGGCTGGTTTGTTGGTTCTTGAAAGGGTTTGTTTCTCGCATGTGGAGCTTCAAAGCCCCTGAGCATAGTCTGATGTGGGTTTGGAGAGTGGCTGAGCATCTACCACCCTCCTGTGAAGCAGTGGCAAGCCAGGAGAGCTTGATATCTCTGCAGGTAGCTCTGAAAATACTGTACACAGGCAGCCCAATGCATCACTTGCTGCTCATAAGGAGGATAGTATTGTCACACACTTGTCCCCAAATGCCAGTCTGAGCCAGCTGCATATTCCCACTGTGGCAAGGAGGTTTTGTGTCCTCCCCTCCCTCCCTTTTCCTTCCTCCACGTCTTTCCCCCGACTTGCTGTGCCTGCTGGCAGAGAGTGCCTTACACTGGTTCAGATGCTGCAGCAACACGTGAAGCAGTTCTCAGCTCCCACTTACACTTCCAGGACCAGCAAGGGGCTTTTACGCAGGGGTAGTGATTTGCATCAGGTCCCTTCCCTCCCTCCACACCCAGGAAGGGACCAGCACCTCCAGCAGCCGGTCCCCAGGCTCAGGCACTGCTGTCCTTGTGCTGGTGCCGTCCTACCGCCTTGCAGGCAACCAGCCAGAGGGCTCAGAGGAGTTTGGGTCTGTTCTGCCTTGCTCCTGTAGAAGAGGAGAAAAGTGAGTGCTTGGCTCTGTGAAATACTGCATGTGAAAAGCCACCCTTGCCCGAAGAGATGACGGCATTAGTTTGCCATCCAGCTGTGACCCCTGACGTCGAGCGGGGTGGCTGGGTGACTTCACTGGGTTCACTCGACCAGGGTGAACTGCTGGCAGGCGCGGGGAGAGGGGCTGCACAAAAGCTCCCGAGTCACCACCCTGTGACACATGCACTCGGAAGCAGCGTGCGGTGGGATTTTTATGCTCTGAACCCCTCCAAATGGCTGCTGCTGGCACTGCCTCACCACATGCACACTGCGAGCCCCCCAATTTTGAAACCTCACCTGGGCATTCAGCGAGGCTTGGCAGAGCTCAACCCCCCGGGCCGGGAAGGCTCTGCCAGCCCCATGGCTTAGGGACTTTGATTCCCTGATCATCTCCTGTTGTCACTGCTTCTGTCCCCTCCATCCCTCCTGTCCAGCCGAGCTCCACTCCCCCTCTCTTGCCGCGTTTGAAGTCTTTTGGGAAAGATTGGTGGAGGAGGAGGGGAAGCCCTGGGTATAAACTCCCACAGGCTTCAGGGTATCGTATACAGGCCAGGGGAGGGAGGTGAGGGGTGGTGGCGGTGAGGCTCCCCCATGCATGCAGCAAGGCAGCTCTGCCCTCCGGTGCGTTTGCACCCTGCAGAGCTAGGCGAGTGGGGCAGTTATACAGTGAAGCCATCCAGAGCTTCCCCGCATGTTATCTCCCCAAGCTGGGGGGGGGCCACAGCTGCCCCAGCCTGCCCCAGCGCGGCTCCAGCCCCCCCAGCACAGCCCTTTCCCTGCCCTGCAGGCTCGGCTGGGGCTGGCTCCACTCCTCTCCTCACCTCGCTGCCCCGTTTACCTCTGCTATATTTACATGTCTATTTTATGATTTCAATTTTTAATGCTTCTGCTCTTTGAAGATGCTTAATGCTTTGGAGTGGAACATTTTCTTCTGAGTCCTGAGTGCCAATTGAGGACAGACCAATAAATCAACTAATAACTGGAACCTCATTTTCTGCTCCCATGGCTGCGAGTTAACCCTCCTTGTGCTGCCTAGGCTCTCCCGGTGCTTCCCCATCTCCCCGGGCTGGACGCTGGCAGGCTGGGCTCTGTTGTTGTGCCTGGGGTGGCCAGTCAGGCACTGCCTGTACTGACTGTAAATACAGCAAGCACTTGCATGCTGCCTGTGCCAGCTCTGAAAATCCCTTGGCTGGGCGGTATCAGGCCTTTGGGCTTCCTGTGCTGGGCTGTATCTTAAGTGATGGTTTCCAGCTGTCACCTTCTTTCCTCTGCCATCACCACCGGCACTAACACGCCATTGCTGGATGGTCAGAAGAGCTGGAGATTAGCAAGGCTGCCCGCAGAGAAGCGGGGAACACAGTGGATGAGTCTGGCAGGTCACCTAGCGAGACTCGGGCTGTTCCCAAGCCCTCGACAGCTCCTCAGGCTGGAATAGTCAAGTGCCAGCTTTGCAGCTTTGTGATGCTGCAAAATCCAGGACCTCTAACTGCGCTCTGCAGGAATGACATCCGGAGAAAGCCTCTTCCCTGCTGCTTGCACAGGTGCTCCGGAGCCTGGCAACTTGTGGCAGAACTGAAGGAATCCCTCAGGAAAGCACCCCGTCTCTGTTTCACTGGCAGCTGGAGCAGATGAACCTCCGGCGCAGGAGAACGTGCTCTGTGCTACGAGTCTAACAGAAAGTGGCAGATCTTAGGTAAATCTTCTTTCCAGCTATTCACCCTAGCCCATAAGGGCTGAGGACTTTCCACACTGCTGCATTCATTTGTCCAACTCTATTTACTGTTCTCATTCATATCAATACCATCTAATCCTTTAAAGAAGCGCCCACTTCTACCACCTCCTGTAGCAGCAAGTTCTGCAGGTTGTTTGCAGGGCGCTTGAGGATTCAGGTGCTACCCCTTCTCTCAAGATACCTTCCCCAAGAGAGGCTGCTGGGCTTACCTTTCTGTAGTACTTTATTGCCTGTTGAATTATGAAAGCGCTGCTTGCATCACCTGGCAGACAGCCACGGAGCTGCCTCTCAGCTGCTCTTTAACTTCTGACTTGAAGGTGTTGCATGCATTAGCCTCCACTCCTCTACATCTGAAGCCAGACTGTGTCTGTGGGCTGTGCTAACATGGTGTGGCCGGGGCACTGGGGAAGCCCTGGCCGTGCAGAGAGCAGCCAGCCCCGGTCTCTGCTCCCTGCAGGCTGCTGTGGTACCATGCTGTTGTATGGCCAGGCAGTGCAGCGGGCAGGGGTGCAGGCAGGCCAGGCAGGGTGGACCCCAGGCCCGGCAGGACATGGGGGCTGAGCACAGCTGTGTCCTGTGGTGAGCCTCACCGGGCAGGGGGGCTCGGCACCCCCGAGCCTTGGTCCCCCACCGGTGGTGGCAGAGGCACCCCTGTCTCTCCACACCCCGGCACCAGCCTGGTGCCTTTGGCACTGCTGCCCCAGAGGAGAGAGCAGGGCTTCGTGGGGCTCTGCAGCTGCCTAATTAAGTGCCGAAGCTTCATTAAATAGTCCCTGAGACAGGCACGTCTGCCCTGGTACCCTTGCACTGCCACAGAAGTACAGGGCAGCATAGTAATAACACGAGGCCATGGCTATGCTATTTCCACCACCTTTTTTTTTTTTTTTTTTTTCTAAACAGGCTTCTCTTCAGTGCTGTGGTTTTGCTCCCGGGGGCTGGATGGCTCTCTGCAGGGGCTGCAGCTCAGCTGCAGGTGCCAGGTGGCAGCAGGGGACCGGGCTCAGCCAGGGTTTGATTCCCACTTTTGCTGTCAGAAGTGATTTGTCCCCAGGGAGCCCTCCCGGTGTTTGGCTCGGAGCAGCCTGGCCCCGGGCCAGCTCACTTTTGGCAAGCCAGGAGTGCCCAGGGCTGGTTGGCAGAGCTGCTCTGGTGTGCGGCTGATGGCTCAGGCTGCCCATCGCCATCTCCATCATTCCCAGAGAGCACTGGGGAGAGGATGGGGAAGGGAACAGGGCCCTTCTCCTTCCAGCCTCATGCTCTATTGCGCTCCAATGGCCCACATTGTGTTTATCCATAATTATAATAGGGTGACACGGTTACAGTTTCCAAACCCATACACAAATGCTTAATAACCCAGGGGAATGCTTTCCCGCTCATTAAGTGGCTCAGGCAGGAGCCGCTCTGCCTCTGCCCTTTCCCCTGGTCCTGCGCAAGCCAAGCGTGGGGAAGCATCTCAAGGCTGCAGCCTTGGGGGACCTGTCACCAGAGGGACACCACCTCCGTCCCCTGCATCCTCGGTCAGGCAGATCTGTGCACCCACGCTCTGGAAATGGAGGCAGAAGGTATCAGGGATAAATTTTCAATTGGAAAACGCATTTTTTATCAGGCTGCGTTAACAGAATTGGCGTGTAGCTGCGAAGCAAACATTCAGGTGGGAGAGTACTGAAGCAAATCATTCTGGCTTCCGTCTGTTGACAGTGTCCAGGAAATTCAAATGTATCTCTTTGATTTGACGTGTTTTGACTTTTATGTTTTAATATAATATCCAGGTTATATTTAACATTTTATTATGGTTCGTGTTTGAGAAATGAAATACTTTTTCCCTTACTGCAGCAAAATGCGTGAATGTTTCCCGGCAAAATGCAAGGGCTTGTTTTTTCCTGAGCCCTGTTCTCTGGGTGATTTTGATTCACTGAGTTCAGTGCAAAACAAAACTTTTAATTTAGGAACCTCGCACAGACCAGATAT
Source organism: Strix aluco (assembly GCF_031877795.1). Lineage (NCBI taxonomy): Eukaryota > Metazoa > Chordata > Aves > Strigiformes > Strigidae > Strix > Strix aluco. The sequence goes on from NC_133942.1 coordinate 6,198,634, forward strand.
TGCAGTTTCGGACAAATTCATGGCTTTTTGGTTATGTGCACCCTGCAAAGGGGCACCTGAGCCCTGGAGCAGGTTCAGGGGTCTGGGAAAGCAGCATGTGTTCTAGTCTGGTGTTCAGAGGTGCTGCTGAGATAACATAGAGGCAGATTTACGGCTTTGACCTGACTGTGTGGGGACAGAGGTGTCTGTGGAGGACCGTGTCCTCTGCTGGTGTGGGTACATTGGTGGCGAGGGTGCCTGGGAGGTGGCACGTCCCTTTGGTAGGATGCCATGCAGGGCATCCCTCTTCCCTGCCCTGGGGCAGTCAGACCGCTCTGCTCCCGCTGCGACCCTAACAGGTCTTGGGGTGCCATAGATCAAAGTCACCTTTGCACCCCCGGCAAACCCCGACTTGAGCAAAAGGAAAGTGGAGCTGCAGGCAGAGCTCAGGGCGACTGAAATGCTTCTGCTGCCGGTGCCTGTTGGCTGCTCGCTTGCGTGTGCACGTGAGCGGGTGCATGTGTGTTTGTGCATGCATGTAGGGATAAAGCTGCTTCCCAGGCAACTTCTTTAAAAAAAACAAATGACAGCTTGTTTGCTGCTACGATTGCAGGGCTGCCTGGCAGAAGCTCCATACCAGAACTTTGTTTGGAAGATGCCACCTGCAGATAGCCAAACGCATTTGTATGGTATCAGTCGACAGCACGTTCCAGCCTCCAACTCTGTTGGGGGGGAAAATCATCTCACTGATATATGTGTTTCAACACCAATTATCCAAGCCTCATTTGCTCTAGACTCACAAGACCATGTCCCATGACATCTATTAATTGCATTAAAAATCTCTCATTATCCTAAATCTCCAGGATGGAGTTTCTCAGGCCCAGGTTTTTAGGAGGGCACGGGTGTGTGACAGCACAGAGTGGAGGATGCATTGCATTCACGGCAGGCTGGGCACACCGGGCACTCACAGCCACTGCTGTCAGCAGGGCCCAAGCCCTTTCAGGTTGGCAGCAGTGGTGTACTTCTCCCAAGCCTCTGCCACCCATTTATTCATAGTTGGGTTGTACTCTTTACGTGGCTGATCCATCAGGCACGATGTGACAGTTTGGCTTGGAGTGGCTGGGTGGTGCCGCTCCCCGCGGCCCCTCGCGGTGTCGGGCAGCGCGATGCTGCCAGTGCTCCGCACCACACGCCGCCAAGCACGAGCCACTTGCTTCCTCTTTGCCAAATACTTATTGTTCCTGCTTTGAACTTCTGCAAAGTGAGGTTTGCCAAGGCTCCAACATGAATCATTAATTAATTCCTGGAGGTTTTTTTTTTTTTTTGTGTTGTTTTGCTCTGATAACTGAAAACAGGGAGAGGGAGGCAGGAGGTGCAGGAGAGCAGAGGTGCATTTGGAGCCGTTTCACTGTCCTCGGTCAGGAGGGTGCCACAGGTGTCCCACTCACTGCAGCTCCTTGGGCTGGGCTGTAATTGCTGCCAGGCGCTGTTGGCACCCAGACCCCTGCCCTCAGCCTCTGCCCTCATCCTGCCTGCTGGGCTCCATGTGAGAAACTGTACCCACCTCTGGCTGTGAGCATCCCTCTCCCCTTGTTGTCCTCCTCCTGCGCCCTGGGGCATGGTAGGGTCTCCTCTGGTGTCCCTGGTGCTGGGGGTGCCCTTTGCTGAGAGCCTTGCTCGACACAGGAGCCCCAAGGTTGAGCAAAGGCGGGGAATTGCTTTGGAAACGTCGTACCCTTAGGGGGTCTCTGGCAGTGCTGGTAGAGGTAGAAAGCTCAGCAGGGCACCAAGAAAAGGCTTGGAAAGGAAAAGGCAAGTAAAAAGGACAGAAAGGTCTCATTAAAAGAGAAAAATACATTTTCATTTATTGGGGAAGCCTTGGGATTGTGGGGAGTGGGGTAGGGCGGTAAAATCTTGCCCGGAGGCCGAAAACCCAACTTCTTGTACGCCACGTGCTCCAGCCCTCGACCATCCCAATGGAACCCTGCTGGGCTTGTTCCAGTATTTCAGTGCCTTGTTGGGCTGGGGAGCCCCAGGCAGGTTGAAGAGAGGGCCTGGCCTTGGCTGTGGCCACGGAGGGAGGGCAGGAGCAGCAAGCCCTGACCCTGCGCCCCAGAGCCCAGGGACAGCAGGAACGGGCTGCGTTTGTGATAATGCCTGGGCCCCCAAGCCTCCGGGAACTCTTGCCATTTCCACTCTCTTGCTGGTTTAATAACTTGTTCCTTATTGACATTTTTATTCTGAACACAGGGAAAATGCCAGCATGGTAATTGCAGTACATGTAAAGCAAGGCACTGTGCCATATCCTCCAGATCATCTCCTTCCCCCTTTCCCCAGCTAGTAAGGCCCAGGCGGAAATGAGCGGTGGCTTGGCCGAAGGGTGGGATACAGGGAGCCGTGCGTGCTGTGGAGCTGCCACCACCGATGGATAGGTGGGACACAGGCACCATCCGTTCCTCCATGGTGACTCGCAGGGCAGCAGCAGGGCTGGGAATAACACCAGGTCTAATTGCTCTGCTAACAGCTAGACCCACTGCCTCCAGGAACACTTCCATCTGCAGATATCTTGTGGTTTCTAATACCATAGAAATCCCTCCTGCTCTCATGTTTACCAGCATGCAATTGCAACCCCTTGATGTCTGCATAACAGCCTTCCATCTCCCAGTTCCCCGTAAAGAGTGACAGAGCTATAACAATCTGGAAAGAGGCAAACAAGAAGCAAAAACCCACTGGGATCCAGGGAAAAATCTGTGTCCTGCAGGATGTAAATCAAAAATAGAAATGCTCTTCCCTCTCTCCACCCCAAAAGTATTTGACAAATAGATAATGTAGGAAACGTATAAATCTGCAAAGCCATGGTAGCCACCTTTTTTTCATGCAATAAGCCAGAAAATGTTTACTGCATGAGCAGACCAGAAGCTGTAATGTTGTAAAATGATAGTGCTGGGGAGCCATCTGCTTATTGACTGAAGTCTGGAGCACAGGCTTTCGCTACAGTGTCTTACATAGATGCGTGTGCATGCATATGTGCCAGGGATGCACACTGAATGCATACTGACTACGTGATTCCTTATGCCCAGGGGCCATTTGTTCACGCCTGGACACATGAGAGCGTGGGCTGCGGCATGCGTGCAAGCTTGCAGGTAGGGCCACCCCATGCACCGGGGCACGTCCCGCTCAGCAGAGGCAATGATGTGCTTCGGCAGCCTGTCCGTGCCCTGCGGGTGCTTGAGACTCCCTGGCTCAGCCTGGCTCATTCTCTTCTCATCCTGACGCATTTCACCTCCCGCTTTCAACAACCAGCCAAGCCTCTGAGCCCTACCAGCATTTGTTGTCGCCTTCTGCGATTTGATTGTTAACATGAAAACACCGTGGTTTTCCTAAATTGCTCTGTCACTCACGGCAAGCGAGGGACCCCATCCACGCGTGACGCTGGGCGCTGCGGGCTCTGGGAGAGCTGCCTTCCCTGGTGTTTGGAGCAGGGCGTTTGTATGGGCGGGCTGCACTTCACCAGGGCTCCCTATTTAGCTTGGAGAAACCTCGGGGTGTCGTTGGGTTACGTCAGGACGGGCTGTGGGGTGGTGGCTGGGGAGGAGGGTGGGCTGGTGAGGGCAGGCACAGGGGATGCAGCAGGAGGGTCTCCTCCCCTTGCCCTCTGCAACTCACAGCTCTGCTTTTCAAAGTGGGGTGATGGAAAAGCGACCGTGAAGCAAACGAGCAGACCCATAAGCTTAGGGGCTGTCAGGAGGCCTTCACGTCAGGGGGATTCCACTGGCACAGCACCGCCGAGGGACGCGTCAGAGGGCTCAGTGCAGACCTGTCATGGATTTGCATCTGATGAGAGCCTCAGGCATCCCGGGCTCCTCCCGCTAAAGCCTCTGAGCCACGCCAGCACATGGTCGCCTGTAGTTAAGAGGGGGATTATGCATGTATGAATGGTTGGCATTGAACTCCTAAACTCTCGAAATCAAATTCTGCCCTGCAGAACGGCAGCACTGCTCCTGCTGAGGTCAGGGGGATTTGTGGCTGCTTGTAAGAGAGCCAAATTTGTCTCTTCTTTCCCCACTGAAGGTCGTGCCACAGTGCCCTCAGCATCTGGCTAATCCAGCCGGTGCCCCTCACCCATATGCAGACCCACACATCTCCGGTGCCTGCTGGGGCCATGCAGAGCCCTGCGTTGGTGTCCCATCTCACACCACGGGAGCAGCAGGGACCCAGGCTGCCACACGTGTCTGTGCACCCATCAGTGTGACAACCTGACTGCAAGAATCAGTCTGCAAGTCTCCGATGCAGTGAATTTGGTCTGTAACATTGCATGCCTTTGTTTTGATGACAGGAGTGGTGAAATAACACCCATGGGACAGAAGGGATACCAAAATTATGATATTGCCCTTTGGAATTATTTCACAGTCAATGTAGCTTTCCTGTCCTCTCGGTGATATTTTACCCAGACATTGCTCAAAGGATCACTGTCTTATATTAATCCATTTCTGTTGATGCACCGAATAAAATGCTATATTCCCCCTAGCACTCCTGCTGTCCATTTTGTTTCCAAGCAGCAAGCTGCCACCGTTCACGGGCAGTGGTGTTTGTCTGCTGCTGTGAATTATGATCAGCTATTGCAGAACAGGAATGGGGTACAGATTCATTCAGTCTGCTCTCTCACAAGCTGCTCTTGTATTATTGATAACCCAGGGATGAGTGATTATTACATATATAAATTTATTTTAATTTCTTATGATTGCTGCTGTGATTAAATTATGTGCCAGGTTGTACTTGTCCTGGCAGCGATTAGGTGCTACAAGCCGTGGCAGAGTTTACATACAGGGCCTGGCTTAGTGAGACTGATAGATGAGACAGGACTGGTTTTCTCCACACAGGGCTTTGGCCCAGACCTGCAGAGGGATTTTGGTGTGTACATGTGCTTCATTTCAGTTTTGGTGGGTCTGGGTCCTGGCCTTGAGCTCAGTGCAGTGCAATTGTTTTGGATGTATGAACTTTACATGTTTCCCAGGAGAGCTATAGCCCCAGTAGCACACATCAGACTCCTGGCATGGATTTTCTTTGCTCAGTTCCTTTTTTCAGACCCAGCAGGGTTGTCCCTGTGCCCTGGGATTGTTTGGTCCAAGCTGGGTAGGAGCAAGTGGCTTTGCCTGGGCATCCAGAACCAAATCCAAACTGTATTGTTGCTTATTTTTCCAACCTGTCCCATTTTCTATAGAATTACAAACTTTGGGCTGGAGTTATAAAGGTACTTAGGCACCTAAAGATGGAGAGAGGAGCTGAGAAAGCTTAGGTGTCTACACTCTCTTCACTTACCCTGTAGACACCCATCTGCATTTTAAACGTCTTTCAATATCTGGCTATTAGGGCCAGGTAAAGCTAATTGTATGAGTAATTCTGTTGACTTAGTTACTCCTGTAAACATTGACAGAATCAGCCCTCCTGTTACTCAATAGAAAACACTTCCCAGCAGAAAATACAAACAAATTGCTCTTCATATCATAACATTTTAAAATAAAAATATCAATAAGGAGCTAAGTCAAAACTGCATTTTAGATTCAACAGATTATTCAGCAGAAAACGCAAAAACAATGAAGCTCCTCTGAGTATGGTACTAAGCATACACAGACGTATTGCTTTTTCAGATCACAAAATCTCAATACCCAAGATCAGTAGAAAACTAAGTAGAAAATGCTTTTTATAGGATTCAAATTCCAATTAAATTAGAGCAGATTATTCAACAAGAAAGCCTACAAAATGAAGTCTCAGTTTATGTATTGGAAAGCAAAATGCAAATATGTTGCTTTCCGGCTCGCAGGTTTTCAAACCAAAAGACAAACTTACTTTAAGTAAAAATTATTTCATTCAAATTCTGAGGGAATCGACTCAAGTAACTGATCCTCAACTGAATTATTCAGCTTTTTTATCAACAGACTTATTTCTTCTCTCTTTATTCTTAATTTGCCTATTCATAAATTCCACCGCTTTGTCAGTCATAAGAAATACTTTCCAGTAGCTTTGACAAAGCAAAAATTAGCAGGGAAGAGAACTGGCACATAAACACTTCACTGCAAAATACTTCCTTGCAACGTAAGATAATTTTCTCTTCCTGGAGCTTTAATGCCAGCAAAAATCAATGTGATCATCTCAGCTAAACCTCCCGCGCAGTGCTCACCGCAGGGCTTCCACCCAGCCTTTGGGGACAGTCCCCAGGCTGGCCTTGCAGTGGCCGTTTTGGTCCTGTGGCCTCTGGCAGCCAGGGGGGGAGGTCCCGGTGCCACCGCTCCACCCCAGGTCCCCACTGGCATCCCCAGGGGAACAGCTTTGCTTTTAGAAACTCTGCTTTGGGCTGAAAGGTCCCGCGGGGCAGAAGAACACGCTCTTTGGTAGACAGCTCCGTTATTCCATTTCCTTTGCTCTTAAACAGTGGTATCTTCTTTCTAGCCTGCAATTGCCTGGCTTTGACTTCGAGCCATTGGATCTCATTACGTGAGCTTGTGTGGGTCGTGGGTGTTTCTAGGGGAAATACCGGTGATCATAAATCTTTCCTTTTGATCTAAAAACATCAATCTCTGCTGATCTAAAGAAGACTCAAAGGTTACAGTAACGGTTTGAGTCAGAAGGGTAGAACTAGATGAAAATCTTAGTTCTGTAATTTTATTAGGAATTGAGAAATATTTTAACAGGGGGATTGAATGTATCTTTAAATACAGAACTTAAAAAGAAGGAAGGGATTTGTTCAACTGACACACCGGAGGAATTGTAGGACCTTAGAAACAATTTGTAAAACCTCATTAAATAGGAGAAGCTTCTGTGAATCTGTCCAGCTTTCCCACAGAACTTTGAACCTTCCTTCTCACTCCAGTCTGCAGCTATTTGCTGCTGTGGCTGCAGAGCAGTAACCTGCCTGCAGGCACCACGAGCTGCCAAGACACATCCCAGGACCCCGGAGCTGCGATGCGGGATGGTAAATGCAGTCAAGGCCAGGGTCCCTCCTTGTAATCGCTTCTGATTCTCCCAGTTTCTCCAGGCAATGGTCTTGTGTTAGTGGAAGGAGTGGAAAGGGCAGTGGATGCCTTGGGTTGGAGGTGGGACTTTGGGGGTGAGATGTGGTCTTCCTTCTGCTCTGGAAACGTTACCCGTGTGTGTCTGCTGCAAAGTGTCTTCTTGTCCTCATCTCCTTGTTTGGAGGTGTCGCAGAAGAGAAACCAGGGATGCTGTTGCCATTTTTCCCTCTCTGGAGAGCAGGCTGGGAGAGGACGCAGAGGGGCCACAGGGATTGGAGGTAGTTGCCAGAGAAGCACTAACAGAGGGTGACAGCTTGGAGCCGGCACCCTTGCACCCTACTGTGGCGTGCTACGGTCAGGACACGCTGTGTGGGTGGCTCGTGGGGACATGCCACCCAGCCCTGTCCAGCCCTGCTGCGAACACCCCACGTGCTGTGGATTTTTGCCTCCTGAGATGTGAGAGGCACGCTGGAGATTTTGGCAGCAGCACAGAGAGCAGCTGGGGTTTATGGCACCCAGGAAACTACTGAAGATGGCTTACATGTTTGAGAGACACTTGGCTATATTGGTGCTGAGGAAGGAATGTCCCTCCACCTTTCTTCTCCCTGTTTCTTGTGTGGGAGTGAGGGTTCCCCACCCTTTGGTACTCCAGCTGTGAGTGAGGCTCCCTGTGCAAGGAACCTTGGAAGTGTCACCCCTTTGGCAGAGCTCTGGGGCTCTCCTGCCAGCCTTGTGACGATGTTTCCCAGTGTGCTGGCAAGGCGACCTTGGCTGAGGCTGCCCTGCTGTGCAGGGGGATCTCAGGGTGTGCAGTGGTGCTGGCAGTGATGCTCCTCTCATGGAGAAAGCAAGCCCTGCAGCCATTGCTGGGATTCAACACTGTCTTTGTGCTTCCCAAGCCTTGTTCTATCTGGTGGGAGAGTTGCATGGGAACATCAAAGATTAATGAGTGCCCTAGGGAGAGGAATGTGGATTTGGGGGAGAAGGGCTCTCATCACCCTCCTTCCAGATTTTAATGGCCAGCTGACATGTAGAGTTTGGCAGCAGAATGAAACCCCAGCCTCTATCCTCTTCTTTTGTGGTCTGTGCTTTGCGCCCACCAGGGGAGAGTCATCATGGTTGCTGCAGAGTGGAGGGGCTGGGATTCCCCCAGGACGTGGCTCAGCGATGCCTTATCAAACCCCCAGCACTGACTGAGCTGGTAGCTCTTAGGTCCTGCCTTGGACACAACAAGGGCACGACTCAACATTTACTGGAAGGAAGGGGCAAAACACAGGGCAGGAGCTGCAGCATGTGGAGGAGCTGGGGAGGGAGAGGCAGAAAGGGAGGGAGAAGAAAAGGGAAGGGAGATAAAGGGAGGGGGACACAGGGTGGTAGAGGGCTGCTCCTTCCATCTCATTTCCCATTAGGGTGGCTTGAACAGCCCACGGCATCCTCTCCTTGCAGAGGGTAATGGGCTTTCTGCAGAGCTCTCTGCTCTACCAGGAGGGAATGAGAAAGCAATGTCAAATATATGTTTGAAATGTCAACAGAAGGGCCCTGCAAGATTGACTGCAGTCTCGTGAAATATTTAATTCTTTCTCTCCTTATGAAGAGAGACGTTATTCTGGATGAAAGATTTATGCAGGGGGAGGAGGGCAAGGGAGGAGGGGAGAGAGAGGGGGAAGAAGCGTGCGGGGAGAGGGAGGGGACCAGCAGGCTCCCTCTCTCACTGCTACCCCTAACAGGGTGCCTGTTTGATCTGCCTGCCTATTACTCATCGCTGGAAATGTTGGATGTGGCTTCATTATCTCAGGCTCATTTATTTCTATCAGCATATTTTCCCTTTCTGCTGTCTTTATCTTTGCACAGATGTCTATCACAAAGCACGTGCCCACCAAGCCCCAGACAGCCCCAGCACAGCTCACCCTAAAGCAGGGGGTACCAGGAGCTGGGGACACCGGTGGCGGCGTGGGGCCCTTGGTGGGATAGCCACAAGGAAGCCGTCCACGCCAAATGGTGGCAGAGGGGTGTCATGTTGAACAGGATAACCTTTTTCCAGGCTTGCGGGTTTTATGCTGCCTGAGGAAGAGGTCTTGCTTTCCCACGTGGGGTACCAGTGTCTGATGCTGCAGATCCGGGGAGTCAAAACTGCATCTAACGAGGCTGAGGGGGATGGGAAGGGCAAGGAAAGCATTCATCCCTTATCTGCTGCCTGCTCAACACTGTCATCTGCTCTGCATCCAAAGGCTCGCTGCCTGTCCATCTGTTTGGGGTTTGCTGAATGGGGAGCCTGTGAACAGTCAGATACCTCCGCGCTCCGAGGGACCCCTTCCTCTCGGCAACTTGCAGCGGGGCTGTAACCTCCATCCTGCCCTGCGCTGTGCTGTCAGCTCATGACTGCAACGGCTGATCCGATGGGTCTTCCTCTCTCACCCGCGGCGGCAGCGCTGGCACTCGAAGAGGGAGAGGGACGGATGTCTGCAGACACGCTCACCCGGAGCCTCCTGGCCAGTGGAGCTTAGCGGAGGCCTCTGGCATCTGTTGTAATGTCAATAACAGCGATAATCCATCTGAGGTCATGTTAGCAAGACCAGAACCAGCTGAGGAAGCATCTCTCCACCCCTGCAATTCTTGAGATAGAAAAGAAATGAGTTCCCACCAGCAACAGGAACAGAGATGTAAAATTCCAATACCAGTAAAAGAAAAAAAAATCTTGAAAAAAACCCCTTTTGATTCCACTGAATAGGGTTTTTTTAAAAATAATTTCAAAACATTTTGATAGTTGCTTTTCATTTCTAGTTCTTTTTGCAAAACTATAAATTACTGTAGATTTATTAACCTAAAAATTGATTTTCTTTCATTTCGAATGTGTCAAAAATGGGACATTTTGACCTTCTGAGCCTTTTTCCAGAATTTTTGTGAAATGGGTAATTTGTCACAACGATCCTTTTTTGGAAGGCTTTGAATTTCAACAAACTGGTATTTACTGATGAAAACACATTCAGTTGACAAATTCCCAAACCAGCTCTATTCAGGCAGTGGCTGTGATTTCAGGTTTCCAGAGCGGAGCAGAGAAAGGTTTTGGTACATGATTAGAAGCTTTCACATCCCGGGTGGGGATGCATCCTGAGAGCAGGTGCCCCTCAGACAGTTACAGCTCTCTGCGCCTGCCTAGCTCAGATTCAAAGCAGAGACCTGGAGCTGAAAAGGGCGGTAGTGTCCCCTCTCAAGTCCCCTGGGCCACCTGTGTCCTCACCGTGCTCTGCACAGCTGGCTCTGTGCAGGGCAGAGAGCTCAGAAACTCACGGCTTCCCTTGCACCTCCCCGCTGAAACCACATGCACTGGCATCACTGGCATCCAAGCTGTTACACTCACTGCAGCGTTAAACCTTGATAAATGCCTTTAATATTTAATCGGTCTTTAAAAAACATAAATAGGCAGGATATTAAATGCAACTCCTCAGGCAGAATAAGGCGAGTAATATATGTTACCCAGCGACTGGTGGCATCTCACAAAATGCACTTAGTGTGGTTTGAAACCGAGGGCTTGGGAAATGGTTCCTTTTCTTCCGTACGCTCACAGGAGTGGGAAGCTGGTGGTGGCAGGGAAAGCCCCTTTCCTTCCACCCCGTGCCCCGCAGCCCAGCCCCGCTGCAGCTGTGCAGGGCGCTCGACTACCATGCCCCAGTGCATGGTGACGGAGAGGTGGTTCGAGAAGCCAGGCCAGGCTCATGCTGACTCCCAAAATCAGATGTACCACATCTGTGGCACAAAGCCACCTCACACTTCCTGGCCCCAAACTGGGGAGCCCTGCTCAGTGCTGAGATGTGCAAGTCAGTGCAAGGCTTGTCCTCAGCGTGGAGTTGACAGGTGCTCAAACACAGGACTTCACTGTCTTCAGAAATAAGATCTGCGCCTTCGTTACACACCCTCCACGGTGCCTTTGAGGCCATGGTGCCTGCTAACGAGATCACCAGAGGCTCTCCGGCTCCAGCCTCCACCGGCTGCCTCAGCCAAGCGGGAGCTGTTAGTTCCAGCCATTAAAAATTGTTTCCTGAGGGTCCAGCAGTTGTTGTGCAATTTGCAGTAGTAGATAGGGACAAAAAGCAGAAGAAAGTTCAGATCAGAATAAGGCCACAGAGCCAAATTAGGGGCCTGAGTCCCAGGGCCGTGTCCTCTGCGGGTGACAGCGGCAGCAGTTCCTCCAGCCGCAGTGCAGCAGCATGAAGTTGCATCTGCTCAGGATTTTGCAGGATTGGCCTGCAAATTCCCACCTCCAGCTGTGTCAGGTTTTCAAAGCACTTCAACTCCAGCCCCACACGTCCCAGCGTGAGTCCGTCCGTCAGGAAGATGATTCCACTGCCCCACTGAGACACAAGATCATGATACAAAGCTTGGGCCTGGCTGTTGCTAAGGGCAAGTTATGGACTATAAAGCAGATGTATGGGCAGATAACCCTTGGGAAAATTAAAACAAAAAAAAAAAGCGCCCCTCCTCAAACATCTTTTGAAGTTCACAGGAGGTTCAGCTGACGTGCTGAGGGGAAATCTAGATTTATTAGGGAAGCTGGGGCTCAGTCATTCCCCCTAACAACCCGAGCCAGCAATCCTCACAGAGGAGGTGAGAATAATGCAAAGAGCATCCTCCCCTGCCATCACCAGCACGTCCGACTCCTTCAGCATAGCCAACACAAGTGGTGGGTGAACCTCCACGCATCTAAAGGCTGATTTTTCAATCAGACGAGCACTTAAGCCTCCCAGAGTTCAGGTACTTGTCTCTCCGCTGCCACTCCTGCCTCTTCAGTGCAAACAAGTGGGCTGGAGATCCCAAGAGAACAAGCTTTGCTATGAAGTTGCTAGCACCTGGGGCTCGCGGGTTGGGAGCGGCACGAAAATAGCCTCTCTTCAAGTTCAGCTCCCTGTAGTTCACCCACAGCAGTGTCTCAGCCACCATCAGCTTCTTCTAAATATGGAGAAATGCTGCAGGCCTTCAGCAGCAGTGCTGGGGAGCTGCCACTAAACACACGGGAATAATGATCCTGCTGCTTGGCGGGCCTGGAAAAGCAGAGACGCTGGGAGGGAGTGGAAGCAGCAGCAGCAGCAACAATAAACATGGAGCGATCCGGCGGGGGAAGGCTTGATCTGAGGGCTGGGTGATGGATCTGCTGGGCTTTTCCTGTGCAGGCTGAGGGAGGGACCTAGGACTTGTTGGAGGGAAGTAAAAGGCAGGAGCAGCTTACACCTCACCCTCACGGCATCCAGCCCACTGCAACTGTGCCTTCGTGCGCAGCGGGGAGATCCCTGCGCGGGCAAAGCCTTCTGCTCTTCCTCTCTCCAGATGGAGCAGGCGGGGGTGGCGTGCAAGTCTGGATCAGCCAGATCTCGCAGCCATGCCGTGTCATGCAGGCAGTCCCTGCCTGCCCTCTCCCTGCTGCCTGCCCAGGACCAAGCCGGCTGCCACCCTGCACCAACCAGCAGAAGAGTGTTTCCCAGCCAGAGCAGAAACACAGTCCTATGGAACCTGCTACACACATGCTGGTCCTTCTCTCATGAAGCTCCTCAAAACCCACACAAAGCAACATGGAAGAAGCCACCATAGTCCTGCAGTAGCTGGCAGCATCCAACTCTCTGCCTTTTCCTCTTTTTTTTCCCCTTTCCTCCACTTTTAATCTCCCTCCTCTGCAGAACCAAAACATTTTGGAGACTCTGCACTCTGTGCTAGCCTATTATTCACAGAACCTCCTATCTCCCTGCTTCAGGATGCTGCCTGGATCCGACCAATTACCAGCTCCCTTGATGTATAACACCATAAAACCCTTAACCTCATTATAGAAAATTTCTTTTGAATGGCCTTTAAAAACCATCTCATTACACAGGAAGAACTGTAATTACCTTTAACAAGACAGAGATATTGTGCGAGCAAGTGCGTTTGGGCTGTCAAAACAGCAGCGGTGGGAGTTCATCTCCAGCCAGTTTCACCACAAGGGCAAACACTTCGTAATTCCCTCCCCTGCCCCGCTCTTCATCCCGACCCTCCTCCTGACTCTCATTCCTCCCTTCTCCACACCTTCACCAGGCAAACACAACCCCTCGCTTGGCTCCACTTTCCACAATAAAGCCCGTCTTCCCCCAGGTCTCGTCTCTCCAATGCTCCTGGTCTCTGCAGTCTGAGCAACGCCCTTGTAAAGCCCGTCCCTGCGCTGAGATAATGCAAGGTCGATGCTGTCCGAGGGCCGCTGAGGTTCCTGCACTGAGGGTTGGGCTTGGCCAAGTGGAGCCAAGAAGGAGGTGACGATGTGGCTGCTGGGACTTGCCATTGCCATGGCCCCATGGTGCCTGGGCTGCAGGGACGATACAACCTTTCCTGAGCAAGGCCACCTGGGTTTAACAGGGAGGGCTGAATGCCAGTTTGCCTTTGCTGCCTTCCAGGGAAGAAGAAAAATGATTTTTTGTAGGGTAAAAATCCTGTCTCTGCACCTTCCAGAAGCTTTGGCTTCTATTGACCTGAAGGGCAGGGGTCTGTCCCTGCAGCCCGCCAGGATTCGGCTCTTTGCCGCCATGTTACAGCTCACCCTTGGAGGCGGACTGGAGGGGTTAAGTTGTTTTCCTTTCTGCATGCATGTGACTCAAAAGAAGATATTTTTTCCAAACAAAAATTTTTCCATCCCATCTGTCACTAATGTCAATGCACTCCTTTGCCCAGATCCATTTTTTTTTAAAAAAAAACCACCCTAAAATTCTAACATTATTTTAGAAAAATCTGAGTACGTGTTGCCAGAGCTGTGATATTTTCCATCTCTCAGAAAGGAGCTGTTGCAGTTTTTAACCCTTGGTGTTCATCCTGAGGGGCCTCACCACGCTTACTACTGCCGGGTGGCTCTGCCCCTTCCTCCCTGCTTTCCCCTGTGGCTTTTCTGGCTGTTGCTTCTTTATTTCTGTCCTGTATTTTTTCTACCTCTGGGATTTTTTTGGGGTGTGTTTTTGCTGACAAAAGAGAAGCTCATCGAGTGCTATTTACCCATTGCCAACATGTCTGCCTCTGGTAGCCCTGGCAGTGCTCACTCTGGCATTACATGTTGATAGAGAAAGCACTAGCTCTAGCCTGGGCAGCCTATGGGGTGTCTGGACCTGGTTTGTTGCTGTTGATGGACCTGGCTGCAGCACCTGCCTCTGCCAGCTGTGTTAGGAGCTATAGGCCCATGCCTCACTAGGGATGGTACCCTCTGCTCCTGGCTCCCCTCCTCCCAGAGAGCAGCCAGCCCTTTGCTGCTCCCTTGTGCTTCAGGGGATACATTTCTGAAGCCACCTGGTGAGTTTTGACCCCATAGTAGAGGGCTGATAGCTGAGCTCTGGAAAGGCACTGGCACCTTCTGGTTAGCAGCTCCCTGGTTGAGGTTCCCAGCATGTATCTTTGGAGTTGGGCTTTCTCAATGTACTGCACTTGTGACTCTGGGTGTGTTGAGAACCAGCATGGAGAGCCACGCTGGGTTTATGTGTGTTATCCACCCATGATCCTGCTCAGGATCTGCAGCCTTGCTGAGGGCAGGGCTCATGGTGCCCTCCTGGGGCTGGAGCCTGTGTCTGGGAGGAAGGTTAGCTCCTGGGGCTCAGCTTTGCCTCTCACCTCTCTGGAGCAGACGGAGGGGGTGCTAGGCCTTTAGGGAAGGGATGTCATGCTTTTATTTCAAGTAAGATGGCTAGGCTGGACTGTGGTTGATCAAAAGGCTATGAGAAGCAGCTGTGCTGTTTGTGTGCTGTCCCTGCCCAGCAGCATGCTGTGTTTGCCTGCCTTGCAGTCTGCTAGCAGGGCTGATTTTTCCTTTTGCTCCTCTGAATGCCTCAGGGGACACCTGGACTCCAGACAGTCTCCTCTTACATCTAATAAAGATGGGTGGTAATCCACCTGGGTAGTTGCCTACCTTATCTCAGTGTGCCAGAGGCTCTGGGAAATGTTCTTGGTCCTCTACCCACTGGCAGCCTCTGTGTAGGAGCCTAGGGGCTCTCTGTCACAGCAGTTGTGACCATTTCTGCAGCCTCCCCCTGTGCTGGGCTCTGCGGTGAAGGAACACAGCCCTAGCTTGTGCTGTCCTGCACTGTGGGGTGTTTATTGCAAGGATCTGTACCAGGCCCCTTTCATGGGCAGGTCTTCTGGTCTTGGTAGGGAGCAGGTGTGCCTGTGGTGCAGGTCCCTGCCACCCCAGGGACACTGTGGCAGGAGCTCTGCCTTGGGAGGGTCCCTGTGAAACAGGTCCTGGTCTGCAGCCTGCATTGGCCGAGGAGCGTTCCTGTCCTGCTATAACCACCCTCCGGAGAGCGGTTTCACTCAGCCTCGATGTCTCTGACCTTTTCAGTGTTGTGCAGCGGCATTGGCTGCCGGAGCTGCCTTTGGCTCAGCTTGCTGTCTAATGAGCCTGTGGGGATTGAGTGGAAACGGGCAGCCAATAAAAATATAGAATATTGAAAAGGTCAGAGCTGTTCAGTGTGACACAATAACTCTCAAAACTTCTCAGGCATTGCACCTCTCACTGCCAGCCTCTGGTTGTGTGCCCAGGTGCAGCTTGGCTGTGGTCAGTTTGCACAGCCCTTCCCAGAGTATGGGGTAAAAACTCACAGCTGTGCCCTCGAGGCAGCGGTGAGCTTTGCAGGCATGCCAATACCCCTGTGATTTTGCACATTGGTTGCACCTCTGCAAGCTGCATTGGAGAAATCCTCCTTCAGAAGGGGTCTTCAGAAAATGAGCTGTGCTTTCATCTTTGTGGAGGGAGAGATGCCTCAGTGGTTGGGGTGTTTGCTGACTTTTGCTAGCAGATTCCTGCCATGATCCCAACAGCAGGGAGCGGGACAGATAGGTACCTGGTTGAGGTAGTTTCAGTGTCATGCTCTGGATCTGTGCCCTGGTGTCACAGCAGCGTCAGGCAGGGGACCACAGACCTCCTGGAGAGTGCTTGCTCTTGCACTTGGTCCTGCTGGATGCAAGGGGGTCTGGCTCATCCCTGATTGCCAGCAACTGAGGGTGCATTTAAAGTCAGATGTGCCCCTGACTTTTCTGTGCCCCTCTGGCAGCTCTGAGGGAGAATCTGAGCCTCTCCTGCTTGCCAACAAGGGCAAAGCTCTTCTGCAGAGCTGTGCTGATTTAGCACATCTGTCCTTTCTGAGAGCAGGGGGGAGACATGCATCCAAAAGTTCTCAAGCTGACTCCACTTCTCCAGCATTAGTGCAGGGGGGAGTCCTCCCTTTCAGCCTCTGACCCCTTCTAGTTTTCCATCTCTGTCCCAGCACATCTGTCAACTCATCCTCTGCCACGGACCACCGGCTGGTGGGGACCTGTCCTCTCCAGTCAAGGTACATTTGATGGCCCTTTGTGGTGGCAGAGCAAGGCCTAGTGATCTTGCCATATGCCTGGCTATGGAAACATGCTGTAGGCCTGCCAGGTGCTGGGACCAGAGGGAGAAAAAGGTCTTTTAAAAACCACTTATTTCATCCCACCAAAATAGTCATGACAATTTACTGCTGAAGGCTCTGTATCAGCCCTGTGCCCCAATGACAGTTATTGGAAAATATCAAACAGCACTTTGTGCAGTTCCCTTTCCTGTGGGCAAGAGGCATTTGGAAATGACAATTCATTGAGCTTAGGAGTGAAAACTTTTTAAGTGCTGGAAGTGAAAACAAAGGAGCAGGGGGAGATTGTGGGCCAGTGCCAGGCAGGCAGCAGCCAGGGCTATGCACTGGCACAGCAGCAGGTCTCACCCTGGATGCTGCATTCCTCGTCTGGATGCTGATTTCTCTGCAGACTCTATGCCCAGCAGTTGGGGCTTGCCCAAGTTTCTGGCAGAGGAGACTGAGTGTTTTATGCCGCTTGCCTTGGTTAAATACGATGGCTGGATTATCCCGTCGGTTCCCCACAGCCATGCTCCTGCATGCCCAGCTCTCACATGCACCCTAACCCTGGCTGTGGGCACTGTGGATGTCTGCCCAGCCTGGTGCTTTTTAGAGCTCTTGGCTTTGCTATTTCAAGTCTTCATGTGGTGTCCCGGGGACAGTCTTTTGTGTGACGTGTAGTTCAGTAAATATATAATGTGGTGTTTTAGGGTTTTATTGCTTTTATGCAGCACTAATGTAATGCTATTCAGAGAGCTCTGGCATGCCTATTAGCAGCTGAAGTGGAGCAAAGGAAGGATGTTCTTCCTCTCCAAGCCCATCATCTTCCCCTCTTGATGCTCTCAGCCATGATATAGTGGTCTAAAGGAGACAACTTGTCTCTGTTAGCACTCAGTGAAAAACAGTCAATGGGATCGTTAGAAGTGACTATAGATTAGCTTTGTTTTTAAAAGGGATCTAAAATATTTGGCCAAAGTCCCATTGGAGCATTTTCAACTTTTGCAAAAACCTTCTGCTAGAAAACTTGTTTCTAGAGTTCCTACCAGAATCATGCTTTTGGGTTTGGGGTGACCTCCATGAGGAATTGCAGGTGCTCGTAAGGGCTTTAGCCAGTCTGGGAGGTGTCATCAGCATCTCAGCCCCACAGCAGCTTGTGGGGAGGGGGGGCTGTCAGGCCTTAGCTGTGTGTTGGGTGGGGTTGGAAACACTTTCATGCCTGGGATTCCCCTGATTCAGGGTAGGACTTAGCTCATGTTCCTAGCTGCACCCAAATCTGTTTCTTCTGGGCTGTTCCTGAGCAGGGGTGTTACCCTGGGAGCAGAGCCTGCTCTGTGGTGAGCCTTGTGCCCCTGTCCCGTACTGCTGCACTGAGGTGCTTGAGCTTACATGTGCACGGGTGCTCCCAGCAGGCTGTTAAGCTGCTCTTATTCTGGTTTGGCTCTTCAGCACCTTGCCAGTTTGGGCCCCTAGCAGTTAATAATTGTAATGCCTAATTTTGGTGTAAAGGTACTCATTCAATCTGCAGTTCCCAGAATGTGTGACATAGATGAATATTACACAGAAAAAGTCAAGCTTCTAGTGCGAGATCAATAGATCATAACTTGGTGACATTTGAAAATACATCTTATTAGCAGTTCATATTTTGGCACTTTCCATATATTCTCATGAACCCCCCTCCCAGCTGTCCCAGAGAGTTGCTGTCAGCAACCACATGCACAGCATCTGAAGTCCTGTGAAATAACATCACCTGTGCCGGGTGTCACTTTGTGGCTTTTATCTCATGGAAAATAAATACCCTGATGGAGAGAGGTGAAAGTGCTGTTGGTCACTGTGGTGCGGTGACCAGGAGCCATTAGCATTTTGCAGCTGTAATGACTAGGGCTTTTTTCTGAGCTGGCTCAGGGCATGTGAACCCCCAGCAGGCACCTTGTTGTTGACATTGTGTGGAGCTGTTGTGACCAGCCTTAACAGAAAGGTGAGACTGGGAGAGCAAAGGGAGCCCATGGTGGCCTCCCTGTCCTAGATGAGGATATAGAGGTTCATTGGAAGGATAATGCAGGGCATGTCTGTGTGCTGTGCTCTTGGGTACATGAGCAGAGGCTTTGTGCTTTTGGGGTACAAACCAGCACCTTTTACCAGCGTTAATGAGGAAAGGTAATGCGAGGCCCCCCCCACCCCGTGGCAGGGCATGTCCTTGCCTCATAGTGATCCTACTCAGCCCCAGCATACGGGGATCTTTGCACAGAGGCCCTTGTTTGACAGCTTAAATGTGACTTCCTCGAGGACAGGACTCAAGGTAAAGGCCGAGTCTATTTTGACTCTGGACTCATGTCTCCTGCAACTCCTGTGCTTATCTCCTTTTTTTCCCACGTGCAGAGGATGGTGCTGGGTTGATTTGTCTGCATGAGTCAGGCTCTTTGGCAACGAGTTCAGAGCTGAGTTTTGCAGCCAGCTGTAATAATATCTCTTCAGGGCATGTACACGCATGTGCACGCACCTCTCCCCTCACATCTCTTGCTCTGCTTTTTCCTCTTTGGGAGGAAGCTAATCTCCTCCACAGCCCTCACCCATCAGAGCAGATTAGAGCAGCTCGTGGCTCCTCCTGTGCTGTGGAAGAATTGCCAGGATCAGAGGTTTGGATCATGGCTGCGGGGGATGATCCCTCTTTCGGTAAGCCCGGATGAGAAAGGTGGTGTGCAGTTATTCTGCATCGGTGGAGTATGCTAGAGGAGATGCACTTTCCTCTGGTCCCCAGAGTCAATGGGAGCTGTGCTGAGTTTTGCTCAAATGGAAGATGCTTGTGTACACTTCTGTAAGCAATGAAGTGACTCAGGTTGCCCACTCAGTCTTCTCTTTCCACAGACTGTTCCCAAAGTCCCTCCGGATGTGTCTGAAGCATCCTAAATAAGACCTGTGTGCGTTGTGCTCCAAGGTGGAGGCTGTACTGAGCTGCTCAGAAAAAAATAGGCCATTGCTTTTCTCACGCAGGCAGGCATTTAAAGAGCCTGTGCGGGAGGAGTGTGGGCTTGTGGCTAAATCAGAAGTGAG
Source organism: Strix aluco (assembly GCF_031877795.1). Taxonomy (NCBI): domain Eukaryota; kingdom Metazoa; phylum Chordata; class Aves; order Strigiformes; family Strigidae; genus Strix; species Strix aluco. The sequence goes on from NC_133942.1 coordinate 6,218,030, forward strand.
GAGCTGTCCCCTCCTTTGGCACTTTACCTGCCTTGCATGAAATGGGGACGTTAGTAAGCCAGGCTGCAGGCTGGCTGGTTTTTTTTTGGTAGCTTTCTTGGTGGCACTGGCTTTGTGTAGTGCTCCTATCATCCAGCAGAAATGACTAGGCAGAAGCAGCTTGCTTTTTGCTTTGCCTTTCTGCCTAGGATTTCCAAAATGGCTCAGTTTTTTTTACCTCTGCTCCCAAAAGTCAATGGCAAAACTTGCTTGCCTGAAGTATGATTAGGTAATCAACCTCACAGGAATCCCTGCCTTGCTCCCCTGATCATTTCTCCAGGCAGATGCCCAAAGCATCTATCTTTGTCTTCCAACCTGAGGTTCTGTCTCTTCACTAATTAAATGAAGAATATCATCTCTTTATATCTGTCAGCTGATTTCAAATTATAAAGGGACCTATAGGACTAAGAACAACCTTATCCTCCCTTTGGGGATTGCCTTCCTTTTTATTTAAGTTTTTTTGCAGACTGATAATTCCATCTGAAGGTCTCCTGTGATACTATGGTAACCCTTGGATGCTAGTCAAGTGCATCCTGGCCCCCAGCGTGTGCTCATTGCCTCCTAATTGCTCTAAATAAGTTGGGAATGATGAAATTAGTGCAACTGATATCAGGCAGCCCTGGCACACTGCAGTTACAGGCGTGTCAGGGAAGTGGACAGATGGGGAGATGTTAGGATAATAGGTATTAAATGCAGATTTTACCCTGTTTGGGATCTCCATCTAAGCACTGTTCAACTTTTCAGTGCAGCAAGTTTGGCAGCTTCCATGCTGGTGCCCCAGCTGAGCAGTTGGCACGGATTGGTTACATATAGGACAAAAATGAATGACCTCCCTTGGTTCTCCAGAGATTCCTGGATATTGTACTCTCCAGGGGCAAGGATGTGCAAAACAACCCTGAGGCCACACAACATCCCCAGTCTAAATCCTCAGTTGCCAGTCCTTGGGGCAATGTGGTCAAAACTGAAGCAAGTAGGTGTGGGCTGTTGGGGCTGTGCTGGTTCAGACAGACAGGGCTTGTCTTTATGTTCACTCCCTTATCTGTAATGGACTGAGAGCTGAGTTTTGGGTTCTGGCACTGAACCCAGCAGAGCGGGGTGTCCTAGCCTGGCATGCAGGAAATCTGGCCCAAGACCCCAGTGTGCCTAGGAGCTGCATCCCCTGCTCCTGCCCTGCCTGGTAAAACAGCCCCCGGCCTAGCATGGGGACAGCACTAGTGGGGTGATGGTGGGGCTGGGAACCGCCCTGGGGAGAGGCTGGGATCTGGTTGGTGTCATTTAGTAGCTGCTCTTGTGCTCTGCTCACCTGGAAATGCTGCTGCCTTTAGTTTCCTTTGCTCTGAAAGAAAAGAAACTTGACTTTTAGCATATGTAGTCAAAGAAGAATGATACCTTGGTTTTGGCTGGCAGTGTTACTGTGTCCCACAGGAGCAGAGGGGCCTGGATAGGACCTGATTCTGGATCCTAAGCAAAGGCAGTTTTGTGACAATCTGTTCCCAGCCAGAATAGACTCATCAAATAACCCATGGGGTGAAATTCATCCAAGTAATGAGGCATGCAGACCAGCAATTCAACACTCATCCCCATGACTGAGTATCCCATCCCTGATCCTGCAGTGAGAGCTGCCCAGGTGTGGTAATATGATGCTTAAGAGCAGCATCTTAGCCAAAGCACCCCATTTTGGAGCCTGCAGGGGTGGCTGGTCCCAGGGCTGCAGGTGAGGATGAGCTTCATCAGTCTACAAGTGCTTGTGTAGCCTTACAGGTGTGTCCAGTTTTGTGATTGTGCAGTTAATAGTTTTCTGAAGATGGATGGCAGGTACAGTGCAGCAGTTTTCTTTCCAAAAAAATGCCAATCATTTTAATCACTTGCCTAAGATTTGGGTCCAGTCCAGCCACCTGGCTTTGAATAATAACTCTCCCAAACCTTCTTGAGCTAGTCTTGTGAAGCGTCGGTGTTATCAGGACACTTGAAATGGATGGGAGGCACACTGACATGGGAGCCAGCTGGCCTGCAGGATGGATGGCTGGTTGCAAAGTGATGGAAAGTTACATTTGCTCACTCTGAGCCAATTCTATTCCTGTAACTGGCCTTGGCTGTGACTTCGGTTTTCCCGTGGCTCATCGGATGCTCACCCTGTGACATGTTCACCTGGGGGCCTGTTGCACAGGCTTTGGGTTGAGATGGCAGGATCCCTTGCTCTGGGCAGCCCTCCAGGCTCAGGGCTGATCTTTCAGAGGAGTTCAAGACCTCTGAATTCCACCTGTTGCACATGTAAACGCCAAAGGAGACAATTCATGACCCACTGGTCTGACCTGCTCTGCAACAGAAGCCAGAAATCATCCCCTGCTGATTCCTTTGTCAAGTGCAGTAACTCTGGGCGAGCTCAAGCACGTGGTTCCCAAGGACACAGGAGCTGCAGGATCTCTGCTCTGCTGGCAGGCAGGAGAGGTCTTCGTGAAGCTGCAGAGGAGCAGCCGTCTCTTCCTATCTGAGGCATCTGAAGCAATCCTTTGAGTGAGGGTGCTCCCACAGGGCTGGCTGGTGTGGCTGGCACCCTGCTCTCCAGGGAGCTGCATGGGGTGTAGCAGTCTGAGGGAGCATGGACACTGCCCTGGGCTGGTCCCAGTGACTGAGTGTTCAAATCTAACCCATGGTGCCTCCAAGCAAATGTCTTGCACTGCAGGAGGTGGTTACAGTGACTGTAAATTCCTACAAGCAGGAAACACCCTGGGTTTGGAGGGGTTTGGGTGTTAATTCATGGAGTTAACTTTCTCAAAAGGATCTACAAGCTTCAGGGATGTGAGCATGATGCCATTTGGGCTTTCCAGTGAGTAGTCCAGTCTCTCCGGTGCCCAGCACCCTGCAGCACTGCAGTCCTGTTCAGGGGTGTCCTCCCACCCATTGCTGCCATTCCCTCTGCTTGGGTAGAAATGCCCCTTTCAGCTGCAGCCCCTCCACAGTTGCACTTGTGACCCAACACGCTGAGTTACTGACGAAAGCCAACATCTAATGTGTGTGCTGGTCGGCACAGCATGCTGCAACCTTGAGATCCCTGCTCAGTACACCCTCCTGCTTTTGTGTTGGCTGGAGCAGAGTTAATCCCTTTCTCCTCATCTCATGTGTCTCCTCATCTCTGCTCTCGCCTTGTCTTCCTCCGCTTTCTCTTCCCCTTAGCCACTTCCAGGAGGTGACTGCCTCTGGGCTCAGTGCCTTGGGCTGGGATAGGTCTATGCCAGCTCCCACCAAGAGCCACCTCCTTCTCTGCATCGCTGAGCACAGCGTGGTACATCCCTGCACCTGCAAGGAAAAGGTCCTGGTGCCACTCAGCAAACGAGCTGGGCACTGCCACAGGACTGGGGAAGAGGGGAAGCACAGGGCATGGCTGGTTCATCCGTGCAGGCATGCTGGGTTTTGGCCAGTGCTAGACTTGGCTGTTCCTGCCGGGCAAGGAGGAGGAGGAAGGAGCAGTGCTGGGTGGAAATCCCTGGTGAGCTGGGCTTGGCATGGGTGTGGGAGGAGGAAGGGAGCGGTGCTGGCTGCTCCCAGGAGGAGCCACCCTGTGTGACCCCCTCTTTGGCAGCTGCAGCCAGCTTGCCTATCAAGGGCAGTGAAAAAGGCTGAGCAGGCACCAGGGCTTGTTTTGCCACCAGGAACTGCTTGATGCTCCAGACAGCTGCCTTGCCAGCCTGTGCTGTGCAGAGCCTGGGCAAGGCGTGTTCTGGGGGAGCTTCATTTCTGGGGAGCAGATCCCTTGGGTTTGCTCCAGCTGAGTGTTGTCCTGGTGTTGGTGGTGCAGTTTGTCACTAGGACTCTGCTAATTGGACTAGATGTCAGTACTCTGTGGGCTTTGTGTCCCCTCCAAACAGTGCAGGTCTCGGAGACCCCATCTGGCACTGAGCAGAGTGGGTTGTTACTTGCCCCAGGTGCCCAGAGATGTCCTAGCATTGCCCTGCAGGGCAGTATGTGGAAAGAAGGGCTTGTTTTACAATCTTGGTCCCTCATGGCTGAGATTTCATGGAGCCTTTCACCCAGAGGTGAAGTCACTCACCATGGCCACCTTTAGCAGCTGCTTCTCTGCATTGTGGGTTGTAAATGTCCCCTTAATTTAGTGCCTGCAGTGCACTAAAGCAGCAACCTTAGTACAGCCTCTGCATAATAACTGAGGAGACTCTAGATCCTTTGCTCTGACACAAGGCTGCTCTCCTGGACTGCTGTAGCCCCAGTGGCTGATGTCTCCCTTACCTCAGGGTGCCTCTGCCCCATCCCTGATGAGTGGCGCATCCAGGTCTGCTCCTGGAGATGGCAGGAGGGGCTGGTGACTCTGCCACCTCTGCACTTGGGATGAGGGCAGGAGCAGGCTGGGAATAGCAGCAGGATCCTGCCCCTGGGGTCAGAGATGCAGCAAGGCTCCCTGCATGGTTCTGGGGTCCTGCCCCATCCGAGCAGGCACCAGGCCGGTCACTGAAGCACCGTACTCCTCCTCACTTGTACCAGACTGCCCCTCTGCCCTATCACCGAGCCTCCCCCCAACTTGCTTTTGAAAGATAACTCCCTGTTAAATAGAGATATTTAGTCTAATTCAGCCAGGCAGGCCAGTCCAGGCAGTAATGCTCTCACTTCCCAAATGTTTCATTTCTTTTGGCTAAACTTACTAGTGAAAGGTGTTTTTTCTCCCTCACAGAAGAGAATAACAGCTCTGACCTTGAGGAGAGAAATGATGAGGGTTCAGAGTTTTGTTTCCTTTTTTGTTGCTATTTTTCTTGCAAAATATTCAAGTTGAGAGGGATTTTTTGCTTAAACAATTTATGCCCAGTGGATAGATTTATTCCGTTCAGCTGCCAGCCACAAGAAAGCCCCATTATTCCCTGTGGCATGGCTTTTTTTCCTCAATACTCATAAATACTCTTTGCTAAATCTGAGTTTCTACTCCTTGCAAACATGAGGGACCAGGTACTCCTGCCTCAGTTCTGATGTTGGATGTTCCTCCTTGTAGCCACCTCAACTTCTTTGCTGGCCTGGGCCTAGGTAACCTGAGTGGTGCTCAGGACCTGCTCCTAAATCTCCCTCTGTCTCCCCACATCTGATCTCATTCTGCTCCCTCATTATTTGTGTGTCTTGTGGATAAAGGCTGTGTAAAAATTGCTTTTTTTTTTTTAATGTCCTGGCACCAAGAGGTGCTTTGTAGGCAGCACTTCCAAATCCCACCTGGCTGCTACTTCTCATGCCTCTGTTCTCAGCCAACACCCTGCTGTCCTGGCTTTTAGCAGGAACTGGGGAAAAAAAATGGTTTTCCAGGCTGGCTGAGTGGTTTAGCATCATTCCTTCAAGGGAGAAGGGGAAAATGTGAAGGTTTGGTTTGGTTCTGAATGATTGATTTGAATGAATGTGGCAGAAATGCAAAGTGAATGTTTGGGCTTGACAGCAGAGTTTGGATTGGGGGTAGAAAAAAAAATGAGGAGATTCTTAAAATGAAAAGTGGGCTCAGAGAGGGAGGAAAAAGGGAGATATTTTCTTTTAAACACATCAAAACTGGCCATTTTTAATGCTGACTGATCACTTAATACTCTTTTCTGAAACATCGTTCCACGTGACAAAGCACGTTTGCCAGGGCTGGGATTGCCGCAGCCCTGTGGCTCGCTGGGGAGTTTAGCTGTGGTAGCTCCAGAGCTGGCATGGCACTACCTGCCTGCCAGCCCCTTGCACCACTGGTGCCTGCCTCAGTTTCCCTTCCCTTGCCTGAAAACCTCATCCGTGAGGTTTGGGGAGCTCCAGCTGCCTCATCTCATCCTTACCAGGATGGGCTAATGCAGAGGACCCATGTGCTGCTGCAGCTCCCTTGCTCGGGAGATTTAATAGCAGTCTGGACTGAGATCTCCAAAGTCATTGCAGTAGTGAGCCTGAGACGCAGCATCCCTTCCCTGATGGACAGCTCACTGGCTCTGTCTATCTAGTGCTTTGGATTTTTTTTAGAGCTCAGATTTTCAGCCTCCTCACCTCTCCGCTAGCACAATGTTTTAGGAACAGATGGGCTTAATTTCCGATTGCCACCCCCTGAACTTGGGAGGAGGTTTGAGTTTGGAGCAAGTCTGCCTCTTATTCCATGTGACTCCATCCAGCAGACTCCTGCCTGCGGGCAGCCAGGTCTGCCTTGCCCCTGCAGACACATAGCCTCCTACTGAGGACCCAGCAAATACCCCTTTTCATGCCGAGGAGGGCTCTCTGAAGTAAGATTTCTCTCTTTTAGCAGATAAATCTGTCTCTGTTACCTTAGCAGTAGCAACGGCTGAGCATCATCTTATGGGTTGATACTGTTGAGATGCTTAGTCTAAGCTTCATCTAATCCTCTTTCATCTAGCAATCGGGCTAGTGATCTCTCAAAAACAGGTTTTCTGACACCAGCCTTGGCATTTTGTGGTGCGTGCTCGTGCTGGAAGGATAATGCTCCTGCAGTATCTCAGTGCCACTGAGCCAGAGGCAAAAGGGAAAAGAAAATGAACCAAAGTTTCTAACCTGAACTCTGTACCTGGCTTGTGGATTTGGGGTTTAGGCATCAGCTCTTTTTTTCATAGGATTTTGTGGCATGTGATTTCCTTACCTGGCTTCTTGTGGAACATAAACCAAATTTTTATAACCATGACTTTGGGTTGGATTAAAGTTTTGGGGTGTTTTCTTTTGAGAACACCCTCCTGAACCTGGCCTGTTTAGCTTCTTCCTGCTGTACACTGCCTGTGCACCTTGGGAATCCTGCAGCTCTTTGGGGAGCAATAACAAATTTAAAGCAAATTTAAAATATTTCCATTCCCTTCCTGTGCGAGGCTCTGAATTCAAGGCAGAATTTGGGGCTGCCAGACTTTGCTTGTCTGTGAACTTTGCAATCAAAACCTGATTCCTGATTGCTGAAAGTGTGAGCCTTGTGTGTGTGGTTCAATGGGCCTGTTGCCCTCGAGCATTGCAGTGTCACCTAGACCCCCATCTGGGGGACAGGCCTTGGGGTGCAGGGGGAGAGTCAGCTGGCTCTGGTCCTGGCACAAGGCAGTGGCAGGGACTAGCACAGAGGACCATCCTCCCGTGGCCTCAGGACATGGGAGTTTGCTGTCAGATTTGATCAGTCATGAGCTGGTTCCCAGCTGGTGGTTAGACCTCACCCTGGGATCTGATTTTGCCCAGCTCTGGGATGAACATCATCCCTCCTTGGGCAAGAGAGGTCAGGTGGGCCAAGCCTTCCTCTGACTGTCTGCCAGTGCTGCCGTGGTGTGGGCCAGTTGCAATGATCGATGGCCATGGGTGGGAGGGAGTGAGCAACCCCTTCTGGAGGTGGTCTCCAGTGGGGCAGGTCCCTCAGCTTGGTGTGATACTTCAGGAGGCCTCCTTATCTCTTGTGTGACCAACTGGGATGGAAAGCCCTGTGCTAGCAAGCAGATGGGCAAGTTCACCTCGAGAGCAGGGCAAGAGGAGATGAAAACCATTGTGTGGGGGACAAAGTGGAGTCAGGGAACAGACCTGACACCAGCCAGCCAGTGCTCCAGAGCTGCTCGCTGCCACCACCTTGCCCTAATCCCTTAACTCTGCTTGGCCTCAGACCCCAACACCTCCCTCCTTTTCCGCCCAAGTGGGATGTTTCTCCCTTCAGCACCTTCTCAAGCTCTCCCCATCCTCCTGTCTTGCAGGGCTGCACGTCCAGGGCTGAGCGAGGTGCCCGGCTGCTCTGTGTTGGGTCCCATGAGACAGGCAGGACCACCCTGTCCTTCCCGCCTGGGGCCGCAGCACCCCCCTCTTCCTCCGCTGCACAGGAAGCCCCTTCAGCACTCGAAACGAAACTGCAGAGGTCTGCTGCCACGGTAAGTCCCTGGGCTTCTGCTTTCCTTCCCTGTGCCACTTCTCTGGAGAAGGACGTGCTGCACGGTTTGCTTTCCTGTTTGCTCCACGTGCATCTCCCCGCTGCAGCAGGCTGCACAGCGTGGGGTGCGTACACAGGCCTGCAAAAAAAGGCTTTGAGTGAACAGTTTATGCACCGAATAATTCAGGTTTCAGTCAACAGAAACAGCTCACGAATTCAGGTTGTATTTAGCAAGTGGTTTTGGCTGGGAAAAAAAAGTGAAACACTGAAAAGTTTCATTTTGACATTTTCAAAATGAAACCTTTCAGCCATCTGTTTCGAGATGACATTTCAGTTTGAATTTTTTCTAGGTTTTTTTTTTTTCAGTGGTGGGGGGGAAGCCACCTGCAAACAAAATTAAAGCTTCACTTCAGACCAAACAAAATGTTTCATTCAGCCCCAGATTATTATTGGGGTTTTAAAATCTGGCAAAGGAAAAAAATCCTGCAGTCAACCTGAATTACTTTCTTTTCTCAATTTGGCCACCAAAACAAAAACCAAGCAAAAACCACCCACACCCCACCCCCTGGTTTTCCCAGCCCGGTTCCTCAGAATATGTTGCTGTTGGGGTTGAAAGCTGAAGGAATGGGTGTTACGCCAGGGTTGCTGGGCTGGTGGGCAGCGTAAGGGACTTGGGGCAGCTCTGGCAGGGAGGAGGAGGAGGGGGCCTTGCCCTTAGAGCAAAGAGCGGGAGGTGGTGGCTGCAAAACCTGCGGGGTTATTTGCTTTGTGCGTGCGAGGGAGTCGGAGCTGCGAGGCACGTACTACGCATCATTGGGGTTTTTTGAGTGAGAGCTTGGGAAGAGCCTGTGGTGGCAGAACATGTTGTACCAATGACTTCAGGGATGGCAGGAGAGACTCTGTGGGAGCTAATTTTAGCTATGGCAGAAAGCTTGTGCCTGAGAGGAGAGAATGCTGTGCTGAACCCACCTGGGAGCCAGCATCCTCCCAGGGAGGCAGTGGAGCCCTGAGGCTGTGGTGGTGGCCACTGGCACTGGTGCCCAGACCTGTGCTGGCAGCTGCTGGGTGCCACGGATGCAGGGCAGGTCTCACCCAGCCCCGTTCGCTCCCTGCAGATCAGCATCTCTGCCTGTTATTTCAATACTTTTCCCGCCTGGTGTTTGAGAAAGTCCAGTACTGGGGGTAGTGGGGGGAGGAGGGGGGGATAAATGTGACACTGAAGGAATCTTCTGGTCTGCCTGGAAGGTTTTTGCAGCTGGGCTTGTCCTGCACAGGAGAAACCCCTCTGGGCAAGGAGCCTGCTGGTCTGGGGAGGTAGGAGAGCAGGAAAGGACTGGGGAAGCAGTGGGGAAAGGAGAACGGTGTGGTTGGTTTGTGTGGCCCAAGCATGAGGGATGGGTTCAAACATGTGAGCGTGATTTGGGGTCAGAAGATGTAGCAAAATCACAGGAATGAGGGAGAACCCCATCTCCCAGCAGCACCACAACTCACAGAAGATCAGCAGTTGGGCATTGTGAGGGCCACAAGCTGCCAATGCAAGGCAGAGGGGACAGGGCCTCGTGGTGAACAAGACCCTACCCATGGGGCTGAAGAAGCAGCCTGCATGGGCCTCTCTTGGCCCCTTAGTGACCAGAAGGGGAGGCAGTCTGACCATACTTGCCAAATCCCATCACTTTGAGCACACAGGTAGCCCTTCCACCATGCACTCAGCTGAAAGCTGAAGCTACCTAATTAGAGGAGGCTGCACTTTGCATTTACTACACTCTCTCCACCCCAGTTTATCCCAAATGTGACCTTATCAACAGTCACATAGCAGAACTGCTGGATGTGGAGGCATGTGCTGGAAGGGAGATTGCTGTGCTTGATGGGGGCTGCCAGACTCCTCCCTGGCGTGGGGCTGTACCTGCCCTGCAATGGCTCATGCCCTTCGTCAGGAAGGAGGAATGGAGGGTTGAATCGTAGTGGGTGAGTAGGAGACCCAAAATCGTGCCATAAACAAAATCTGTGCAGCAGTGCGGGGGGGCTGCAGGAATGCATCCTCCGCCGGTTTCCTAGGAGGAGCGTGCTGCTGGCGTGTCCCTGGCTCCCAGCAGCCTGGGTGTGCAGGACTCCTGCTCCAGCAGAAAGGCTTAAAATATAAAGAGTGCTTGTCAGGTGTCTTGGTATGTGGTGGGACAGCAGGTGTTTGATATCCATTTTCATGTGCTCCCCATATTTTGTCAACACTAGCTTCCTGCTGAAGTGTTACAGGGTTTCTGCCTTTGTTGCAGAGCCAAAAATTGGCTCTTCAGAGCTATGTGATATCAGAAGGGATCAAGGGTTGTTGCAGATCTGAAATCAGTGTCTGCCCTTATTTGGAGGGGAGCCAGTTGTCCTCAAGGCTCTGTCTGCTGTTTTGCAGGTGGCTGTGGACCCAGGGTGTGTGAGTGGTGGTGCTGGGGAGGGGGGACCTTGTCCCCGTGGCCTCTGTGCCCAAGAGGTCCTTGCAGTGTGCCTGTGCCAGAGCGCAGCTCAGCTGCTGGGGGCATGGCACAGGGACCTGCCTCTGGGACGTTCGGAGGCAGAGCTTGGGGGGCTCTATGTTCCTACATATGATGTGGCCTGGAAGGTGGTGGTTGCCCTTGGGCAGGAGGTGTTTATCCTATAGGGAATCCCTCCAGCCTGGTTTGGGAGGGGTGGAAGGGTCTTTCCTCAGGCACTTACTGGAAGCCCCTGAAACATGCTGAATCATTTACCTCTTTTTTTGCATTTAGTATTCCCATCTTCCAGTCTCTTTCTCTTTTTATCTCTCCCTCTCTCCCCCTCCCCCCTTCATCTTTATCAGTAGCTAATGAAACAGGCAGGGAGAAACCCAATTCGTACAGTAATTAAATTTACTTAGTGGGTATTCAGCTGGAGTAATGAGAAGTTTAATTCAATGATTAGTTTTTTCTTTCATTAATTAAAAATGGAACAACGGTGCAGTTACAGTGGGCTGCATTGATCCTCCTTGTGGAAAGCTGCTGATGGAGGAGGAAGGAAGGCTTTTTTCTATCATTTTTTCTATCCTCCCTGGATGCTCTCCCCACACACAGATGCCTTTATTGTCCCCTCTCTCTCAGTTGACCTCTCTGCTCAGGTGTCCCTGACCCTCTCTGGGTAAGGGGTGCTTGGGGCAATGACGGAGGAGAGTGGTGGAACAGCCCCCCACACAGGTCCTCTCCCCGATCTGTCCCTACAAGCAGGCTTTCAGCTTAAAAAGGGATTTGAAATATTTGCTGTGGGTGGAAGATTGAAAAGCAGGTCCGAGCCCACAAGAAGTTTGGGGTGGGAGAGTTGTTTTCCTTCCTAGCTAAACAGATTTTGAGCCATTTAAATATGTTAAATTCATAAACATGTTTTTAGTCTTTTAAAATAAGTGATGTGTGAAAGCAAAATTAAATAAATAAACCAAATAAGTTGTTTCCCATTTTTCAATGGTTTCTGCAGGCTCTTGAGCAATGTTAGGCCCTTAGATGTCCTTTGAGACATGGTTGGGCAGGTTGTGTTCCCCTAAAGCAGAGGTATTGGTTTGCTCCTAGTTTTTACATGGAAGGTTTATATTCGTAGCTTTTGGGATCATTGTAAAATCTGTTAGGTGTATGAGTTCATAAGGAGGTGTAGTCAGTGATGGGAATAAAAACCCCCACAACAAACAATGAACCATTAATTGGTATTATAGATGCAGTCTGTGTGCATAAGGGGGCTGGCTGAGGTGGCTGGGCAGAAGAGAAGGCGCTGAATCCCCCCTTGCCCGCGCCCTCTCTGCCCAACCTGTCTTTCAAGTCATCTGTTTCTCTGCTGCTGGCGTGGAGACTGTGTGATGGTGAGAATTAGCCAAGGGCTGGGGGCAGTGAGCACCCGGCTTTGAAGCCAGTAAGTGCCAAGGGCACTCAACACCTCTGGAAATGAAATGTTTTTGTTTTCCTTGGGTGTCCTTGGGTTATCTCGGATGATAACTGCTTTGGAAAAGCTAGCGGCAGGTGATAGGCTCCTGGCCAGCCCTGTGCTGTGTCCCTGGGCAGGGAAGGGCAGGCAGAGTCCTGCAGTGGGACTGGAGCCCCTCCAGCAGCGTTCCTGTCTCCTGAGGCTCCTCTGTGCCCCCCTGCTTGTGGAGCTACTCAGGACACAGAAATAATGGTTCTATTTCAAAAAAGGAGGAATACATTCCCCTGTTTGACTTTGTCCCCCAAAACAGTGAAAGTTGTGATGGAAAATGGTTTCTAGCAGGAGAAAAGGTGAATGTGGAACACTCCTCTTGCCACTGTGACAGGAGAGTCACAGCCGTGGTACCTGTGCTGTCCCATCTCCAGCATGTACCCTGGCCGTGGCAGCAGCAGGGAGGTGAGCGAGGCTGGGCTGTGGTTGATCTGGGCACTCTGGTGCTGGCTGCTGCTGCTGTGCTGCCTCCCGTGTGTGGGGCAGCTGTGGGATGGGGCAGGCCGAGAGGTCAGCTGTCCCAGCTGGGTTTAGGGAGCATCCCCTGCCTGTCAGGATGGCAGCACAGGGTGAGGCTGCGGGGGAGGTTTAGTCTGGAGAAGAGGAGGCTGAGGGGAGACCTCATCGCCCTCTACAACTCCCTGAAAGGAGGGTGCAGAGAGGGGGGATGAGTCTCTTGAACCAAGGAACAAGCTATAGGGCAAGAGGGAATGGCCTCAAGCTGCGCCAGGGCAGGGTTAGACTGGATATTAGGAAGTATTTCTTTACAGAACAGGTTGTTAGGCATTGGAGTGGGCTGCCCAGGGCAGGGGTGGAGTCCCCATCCCTGGAGGGGTTGAAGAGTCGGGCTGACCCAGCGCTGAGGGATCTGGTGGAGTTGGGAATGGTCAGTGTGAGGTTCATGGTTGGACTGGAGGTTCTTCAAGGTCTTTTCCAACTGAGATGATTCTGTGAGGGCAGGGTGGGACAGGGCCACTGTCCCTGTGCACTCCTTGGCTGGACTGGAGCTCCTGGCATCTGCCAGGGCCTAACCTGTTGTCCCCGGAGAGGGGTGATGGTGCTTTGCTCTAGACAGTGTTTTGGGCTGACTCTGGTTGTAACACAGCATTTCCAAATTCCAGTACGTCTGTGGGAGGACCCCCAAACACCACAGGTCCATGGGATACAGTGTCCCTCAGCCAGAACCTCATGCCTCATCGCTGGGGTCCTGAGCTGTGAGACCCTTTTGCAGCTCTGGGTTTTCGTGGTGTGTTGCAATTCCTGTCCTGTGTGAAGCATTTTATTGATCTGCACAACCTGAAGCCACCAAGGATTGGGGTACAGAGATGCAGCCAAGAGCAAGGCCTGCCTGGGGAGGCTTTACTGAGGGCGGTGTGAGCCCATGCTGGCCAGTGAGTGCTATCTGGTCTTGTAGACAGCTACAGCACTGTTTTACAACAGTGTTTTTCAGAAGGCTTTTGCATGCATGTGTTTCTTGAGAGATCACTGCAAATGATTCCCAAGTGCTCTGGCCCAAATCTGTCCCGGTAGCTGTCAGCAGATCAATGCTCTACTAAGTACAGGCCTGCTCTATTTCCATGGGAAAATGGCTTCTATTAAGCAGTTCATTTTGGGCCTTTCAGCAGCAGGTCTACTAAATTTTGGTAGCTGTGTTTTTCTGTCTGTTGCAGCCTGATTTATAGCTTTTTAAATATCAACTCAGATGAAGATTAAGCTCAGCTGAGCTCTGATTTGGGAGGGAGAGGGGAAAAGCCATACACAGCTTTTTGATTTCTCTCCTGCTTGCTTCTCAAATGCCAGGTTTAAAGCTCTAATTGCGATATTGTTTCACCCACAGTGCATGAGTGGAAAGCAGAGGAGAGGCCAAAGCCCAGCGCGCCCCTGGCATCCGATCCCCCAGCATCCTGCCTTCATCTGACCTGGGTAGGTGGCACACGAGCTCGGGCACTGTTGTATTGCTGAGCATATGACACTCACATGCCTCTGTCCTGCTGAGTGCAGGACTGGACTTGTTTCTGCTGCCATATGTGTGGTAGAAATGCCTCCCCCCAGCCCCCCGTAGTCCAGGGCTGCTACCCAGCCCTCCTGGGGTGCAAGGCAATGCAGCTTTCAACTGGGATCTGGGGCAGGCGCTGCCTCTGTGTCTGGAACAGGTAAGGGATGTTCAATCCATCCTGCCTGCACAAGGGAGGGTTTTGCCAGGGTGGGATGAGGGGAAGGCATCCAAAACTGAATATTTGACTGATGGCACTTGGGAAAGGAGGGCTTTGTCGTGGGGCTGTAGGGCTCTGCTTAGGCAGGTGGATTTGCTCCAACTCATATTACATCGGTGAGGGGCAAACGCTGCCTGCATGGAGTGAACCAATGTGGGCAGCCGATTGCTGCAGCCTGGGGGATGCTGGGCAGAAATAGTTTCATCTTCCAGGAGAGGGCAGGCAAGAGGGTCCTCAAAAGACAATGTTTTCTGAGATGTCTCTATTACCGTTGCATGGCGCCCGCGCGCTCTCCACCAACTCAGCCTCTTCCAGCACTCTCGCCGGGACAGTTAAAAGATGGGAGCTGGTTTCAGCTTGTACTGTACGTACAAATCCTCAGCTGAAATCTGTGAACTGTCAGTTTGATGCAGGCAACGTGTGAGACGGCAAACATCAGAGCTGACTGGGCTGAGGCAATTTCCCAGGATGTCAGTCCTCAAGAGAGAAAAAAGGGATCTCTCTGTGAAGAGCAGAATTCAGTTTCCTAATGAAAAAAAAAAATTAGGATGATTCAAGCATCCTTTTTATGCCAGAGCTGAGGGGGGAATTGTTTGAATTGATGTTGTCCAAAGTGGTATGAGATGTCAGGGTGTGCTGTGATCTCTGCTCCACAGGAGTGGTGCCTCCGGGAGGGACACCTCTGCTTCAGGCAGAGTGCAGGGGCTCACCTGGAACTGCCCAGGAGACAGTGTCCCATGCCTGGTTCAGAGGAGAGGGGATCAAAACAGTTGAGGCAGAACTGGCTTTCACACTGACACATGCACACACATATCTAATTTCCCCTTTACATTATGTTCTTTGCTCAAAGCAAAGAGCAGGCTGCATAGGCTCAACCTGATGCATGCAAAAAAGGGACCTGTCCTCACCTTGCCTCCCGTTCCTGTGTGAGGGGCTGGTGGAGAGGTATTTCCAGCTTTGCAGAGGGATTTCTAGCTGCTTGTTGCTGTTTCCCGTTTTTATGGTACACAGGAATGGACCCAGGCACCTGTCCCTCCCTGCTCCTGCAGGTGCTCCTTGCAAGTTGGGCCCTGGGAAAAGCTGTGTGCAAAGGATGCTTGGTCAAAGGAGTTCCCACTGTGTCAGGGCCGACAGAGCAAGTGGAGGGACCATTGAAATAGCGGTTTTCTGACAAAACACCTTCTCAGCAGCAAGCCCTGAAATGCATTTATTCTTAGCGATCTTCTATCAAAACAAAATTCTGCCGGGAAATGATCGTGCTGGTTAAAGTCCTCCCTGAAAAAACGAGCACTGAGAGCCATCTGGTTTTGGTTTAGATTTGGGTATTTTCTTCCAGAGTGCCATTTGCAAAAGTTGAAGATTTTTCCTAAGAACAGTATTTAGAAAATGAGGTGGGTTTGTTTTTCCTTATGCTTTTTTCCTCTGAGAAAAGAAAAAAAAGTTATTTTCTGGGAAATTGGGATAATGGAGGGGGGTGTAGTCTTTCTCAGCCTGGTCTCTCCACTAACCTCGTGGAGGACCAGGGCAGCCCAGCACTATGTAGCGTGATGATGGGCACAGCCACATCTTGGGTCCTGAACACCCCAGGGGCAGTGCACAGCCCCTTGCCCAGCCCAAAAGCCTGGAGCAAAGCAGGGCCTGGTGCTGGGAGGGGGCATCTCAGCCTGAGCCTCCAGCAGACATGTAAGCCCTCTCCCCAAGGAGACAGTGAACCTTGGGGCTGGATGATGTGGTCAGAGGTTTTATTTAGTTCTGAGGCAGGGCTGAACCTGAGTGGATTTTTAATGCATGAATTTTTAGTGTTTAAACTGAGCAAATCTTTGAACCTATGTGGTTTCTGAGGGATGTTTCTCTTCCTCTTTGAATGCAGTGCCATAAATGCTCCCAAAAAATCCTTCCTCTCCTCTCTGGTGTTGCTAGCTCTGGTGATTCAGTCACAAAGTTGCAATAGGTCAGGCTTTACCCCAAGCCCCTGTGTCACAGGAGTGTTTTGGATTTTCACTTTTCAAAAGCCAGTTTTCAGCGTCAGGGTTATGTCAAAGGCCTATAAATGAACAGGGGTGCTGCAGGCTCCTCATCTCATGCTGCAGTGGGCCAGAAACCCCTTGTGAGTGTGACCAGGAACAGGGAGGAGGATGTGGGTGACCTGGGGGTGCAGGAAGGATGAGAAACAGGAAGGGGCTGAGTAGTGGCACCTGGCATGGCAGGAGCTGGTCTGGTGAGAGGAGGAAAGGGATGGCAGCTCATTTACCAGAAGGTGCTGCAGTGTGCATGTCTGCACTTGTTTGAGAAGGAGCAATACAAGTTGTCAGGTGGAAAACATTACCTCCCCTGATAACTTCATTTTGCTGAACAATCTCCTAGCTCACAGTAAGGAAAAATCAATGCAACAGATCCCAGCTGCTCATGCAGCAGAAGACCCTGCCTGGGAACCCCTGCCACCCCATGCTGTCCCCAGCTTATATTAAAACTGCTGTTGTTTTACCCACAAGGGTTGTTTTGTTTTCCTATCTTATTTTCTTTCCCTTCTTTGCCCTATTGAGAAAAAAAGGGGAAAGGGGGGGAAGTGATATAGCGACTTGGTGGGTACCTGGCATTTAGCCAAGGTCAAACCACCACAGGGGACCAGCTGGTGCCCCCAGAAGGGGGGCTGTCATGTAGGAGTAGCAGCAGTGTTGGGGCTGTCCTCAAGAAAGTTGCATGGGACGGCCGAGACACTGGGGACACTTGTCTTAAACCCTTAAACAGGGTGGCTGAAATGAGCTGAGAGAGAGAGCAAGGCTGGAGGGAAGGAATGCAACAGAGGGAGAGGTGTCTGTAGCCTGTTTTGCTAGGTGCTGTTTCGGGAGGTCTGCTCCTTCACCCCAGCAGGGCCAAGAAAAGCCCTGAATTACTTTTTTACACCTTATCTGGCTCCCACCTGTCTCTCTAGATTAAACCAGATTTGTTTCTAAGTGTCTTGCTCCAAGGGCCAGCAAAGCTACCGATGTAAAGAGATTTTTGTTGTTTAATTTTTTTTTTTTGGTAGCACATTTGCAAAAATAAATACTAATTGTGCAAAATGCTAATAAGCTAGGCAGGGAGCCAGGCTGCGCAGCCCAAGGATGGCACCATGCATGCAGCTGCTGGGCCTTGGTGCAAACCTGGATGCCACCACCACAGTCCAGCAGCTCTGGAGAGCTTTGCAGTGGTGGGATTTCTTGCGGGGTGCCTGATGCTTAGGGCTTTGCAGTGCCTGTGAGCCTTGGCAGGGACCACAGGGGACTATTTGTTTCAGGAGTCTGGGCACTGTGTTAGCAAGGCTGAGAGGCACTTGAGGTTTTCTAGCAGTAGAACAGCTCTTCCCCGTCTCGGAGTGGGAGATAGTATCGTGCACACACAGCTTGGGATGTCACATTAATGTTAAACGCAGGGAAGAAGCAGGAACGAGCGAGAGCAGGAGCTGGGTGTGTGTGGCAGTTTGTTTCTTCGGGTTTATGCGCTGATACTTTCTGCTTAATTGCACCCTGACATGCACAAAGCAGGGGGAGAGGCTTTAAAAAAGCTTTAAAAAAAATTACCTTCCATGAAATATTCAGGACTGGCTGGTTTCTTTTTAAAAACTGGCATAATTACTCCTGCAAGGCTTCTAGTTCTCCTGGTTTCATTGCATTTGGAGAGAGGCAGCTGGAGTGTTTGTCCTCGTTAGCAGGGAGAGAGGCTGGGCTGGTTTGTATGCATTAGAGGGAGGCGATGACTGTATTGATACTTGGAGATGGGTGAGTTGGGGATCAGCGGGTTGATTTGTTCCCATGAATATTTGCTGGTGATGGACTGAGGACTTGGAAGGGAATGGAGGCAATTTAGCAACATACTAGGCTGTACAAGGAACAAGAAAAAACATCCCTTGTGCTTTAGGCCTGTGCTCCCTGCTTGCTGTGTCCTGCCTCTCGCCGGCGGTGGGGACCGCATCCGCTTGCCTGCGGAGAGGGGCTGCTGCAGGAAGCGCTCTCCTGACGCTGTTAGCTGTGATCCAAAATTAGCATCCCATTCACTCGCTCTTAGCTGTGTTAGCTCTGCGAGGCTAATAGGGCTTATAAAAGAGGTCTCTTGTCACTGAAATCAGCAGCTCTGACTCAGAATACACAGAGGGAGCAGACTTGCTGAATAAGGCAATGTAGCTGTTGTAAGTGCTTGCCTGGCCGCAGCAGTGCTGTGGGACTTGCCCAAGGTCAGTCTGAGAATCAGTGTCAGAGCCTGGGAGGGGTCCTCTGTTCCCGTCTTGGTGGCTAAAGTGCTGGGTGAGGAGAGTGGTGTGAGCATCAAAACCAGCCAAGCTGTGGAGCATTCCCAGTGCTGTGCCATGTTCCACAATTAATCACTTCCACCCACGTTACACCTTCCCCCTCCCCTAAATCCTCCCTTGCCTGGTACTGGAGTGGGGAACGGAGGCAGCTCCAGTTTTATGAATCAATCAAAGACAATGCCTGCTTTTGAGAGCTGCTGATTTAGAGCGCCCTTTGCAAGCATGTGTGCAGTATGATTTCTTATCAGAGCATGGCTCTGGATGAGCCTGCCAAGAGGAGCTGTTCCAGCTCCTGGGCCACATCCTGGGGAGACGGGCTGAGTGGTCTTTTCATCTACAAATAAAACAAACAGGAACAAAGAAGGCAATAATATTGACTTTCATCATTGATATTCCTATTTATCTCAGTAATAATTAGTATTTCTATTGCTGGAAGGGTATAGCTCATAATCTCACTGTTTCAGGGGAGCCTATTAATGTCATCGCCAAGTACAGCGAGGCATAAAGTGCTGGGCAAGTGTCGAGGAGGGCGAAGTGGGGTGGAGTGCTGGGAATGGAGCAGACCTGGACATGGAGGAAAGAGGCAAGAGGCTGTGGAGGAGCACATGGATGCTGTAGGGAGTGGTGGAGCTGCAGAGCTGTGGAGAGTAATCTTGGGCATGGGTAGGACCTGGGTCAGCACAGCTCCCGCTGTGCCTGGGGTGAGGTGGGAGATCTGTATGGCCTTGCTGATGGGAGCTGGGTTTCTCAGGGTCCCTGTCACCCAGCCCTTCACTGTCTCCTCCAACACAACCAGAGCAAACCCCACTTGTCTGTTCAGGAGGGAAGGGCAGGACTGGTGCTTCATTGTGGTGGCCCGGGGGTGGAGGATGCACTGTGAGATGCAGTCACAGCACCTTCCCCGCAGCGTGACGTTCCTCCAGGCTGTAACAGCAGATCCCCCTTTTCACCAGCACACCAGGCAACAGGGGAAACCGGGGCAAGTTCTTGCGTCTGTCCCCACCTGCCCCCAGGGTGCCTGTGCCATTCATGTACAAACTTCCCAAAGCATCCACAGTGCTTTTTATTTGCTGGCACTTCATTAGTCATTCCCTGTCCTCTTTTAAAAACCCCTCACAGTGCTGTCTGCAGGTGCCTTGTTCTGTCAGAGCTGCGTACCTGACCTGATCCTTCTCTGGGATCCCAGAGGATGTGGGACACTGAGGTTTCAGCACCAGTGCTGTTGCTCTCCTACATTGCTGTGAAAGCTTTGTCACCCAACTGCTCCATGCATCATCCTGAATCAGTCTGGAGGTCCATTTCCTGCATCTATTTTTTTAATTGTCCTATGAAGTGCATGTCCTGACCCCACCTGTGAGGGATGGTTTCCGGTATGCAGTGTCCTGAGCATTATCAATTCCTCAGGAACCGCTGTCACAGCAGCCGCAGGGACCAGCAAGCAGCAAATGCAAATGCAGGGTGGTGTTTTTATTAGGATTTAAATGAGTTTAAGGCTGTTCAGAATTACAATGTGATTTGAGCCAGGAGGGGCTTATAAAACTGGTACGAGTTCATATATTATACAGTAAACGTGCCAAACCCCATGACTCCTGCTGAACACCTTCCTCACCAAGGTGGGGAAAGGAGCACGACAGCTGCCAGAGCTCAGCCCTGTTGTCCCATCAAGTAGGTCCTCATGGGGGAAAGGGCTGTTTGAGGTGGAAGGAGGGCTAAAAAGCTCAGCCGTGGAGGTTGCTGGGCAGGGGAGCCAGTCCCTGTAAACAAACCTGTACTGTTCAGGCTGGCAGATGGTCTCTGGCTGGAAGGTGGAGTGCAGGAGAAGCTTGTGCACGTGTTTTGGACAGGGTGCACTTCACCCACGCATCCTTCCCTCTTTGTACAGCTCCCCTGGGGGAAGGTGGCAGTGGTGTTAGCGATGCTCTGGCCATGCTGGAGGAGGCTGTGCACCAGGGAAGCAGCATGACTGCACCTTCTTCCTCCCTGTGCAGTGAGTCATGGCTTCTCTAGGTGCTGGTGCAGGATGTGGAGACCCTTCCTTGGGCCAGACTCTGCTCCAGGTTTCTGGTAGCAGGGAACTTTCTCCAGTCAGTCCAGGATGTGCCAGTCCTAGTTTGCACCTCTCTGGAGACCTCATAGCACCCAGATCCCCTGCCTTTTGCACAGACATCACTGATAAAGGCTTTAATGGCCATTATTGTAATCTATGGCTGTGCAGGGCTTTGTGCAGAGATGGAGGAGAGATGGGTGATGTGACAGAGCTGTACCTGTGTGTACAGGTGCCCTGGCTCTGACACCTGGTAGCCACTGTGGTGGGGGTGACAGATTCCTCTGTCTGCTCCCTCAGCCAGGACAGGAATAAAAGGGAAGTTGGAGCTATTGGCTTGGGATGTTCGTGCCTCGCCTCATTTCAGTGCTATGCTTTTGATCTCTGAAGGATACGGCTGAATATTTGAATGAGAAATACGTGGTTGTATTGAAATCCTAGACAAAATGCCTTTTGTGGCTCCCTGCATGTTTATTTGCGTAAGAGCGTTTTGCTGGAGAAACACGGGAAGGAGCTCGAGGGAGATGAGCGAAGGCGGGGGTGAGAGCATCGGGGAACTCGCAGTACAATTTCAGGACACTTAAGAGCCTCTTATTGTCAGTGGCAAGACAGTGACATCGGAGGCAGCTCAGGCAATTGTCTGAGACAAATTGCTTCATTTGATGGGTTTGTCGGTATCTCACTGGTTAAGTTTCTGGGTTATATATATATATACAAAGCACAGGAGAAATCCAGAAATACATATATATATGGATATATACATGTCTCTGTATCCATAGTAATCTCCCATAAATGACCTTGCAGGCATGAAATAATGTCATTGGCCTGCACGGTGCTTCTGAGCAGCTGGATGGTTGCTCTGTAGGTCTAGGGAGCGAGGGAGCCAGGCCACCTCTCGGGATTCCCACTGTGAAGCCACCGAGGTGCTCGCTATCATGCCAGGGAGTGGGGCTGGCAGTGTTTGCTGCAGGAGGGAGCATCTCCCCTCCTCCCCAAAAAGAAAGGTTTCACTTGCTTCAGGAGGTGCTGAGGGAAGAGCCTTTGCTGACAGGTAACATGCTGCTAAACAAAGCTGCTTTCCCCAGAGAGGGAAAATTGTTGCTGGTGCCTGCGGGAGAGGTGAAGGTGGAGATGTGACAGATAGCAGCCCTGCTGTTTTGTCCTACTCGGGGAGATGGCAAGCCAGGGATGAAAAGGCACCCTGATGAAAAGAGGCCCAGTGGTGGCATTTGGGAGGTGTTGGAGAGGCAATTGCTCAGCTCTCCCCTCCCCGTGCATCCGAACCAGCACAGAGCTCCTGCTTTGGACAGCCCTGTTTGAGCCATCCCCCGTGGTGAGGATGCAGGAGGAGGGCAGCCGGGGCCGTGTTGGCTGGGAGATGTGTGCTGCACCCAGCAGCCCAGATCAAAGGGACTTCAGCCAGCGACATCCTCCAGAAAGCCTTTAATGCCTAGCCCTGGAGCAAGGAGATTTACTCAAGGGACTCATTTCCTTTCCTGAACATAAAAAAACTGTGTCAACTTGACATTCAGGAAACTTTATTTAATACCTTTTTATTCATTTAACAGTTTAGCTAATTGCAATGCTTTTCTGTTATTTTTATATACTTTTTTGATTCATTCCGATGTTGTCCTTATATACTCTTTGTTCTTTAAAGCCATTTCATTATGGGTATTTATTGCCTCTGCTGGTTCTCTGGGAGGATGGGAAAGGAGGAGCGGTACCCTGGCTGCACCCATGTGCTGAAGCTTTCAGTAGCTCTGGTGATACCGGCTGGTCTCAGCAGATCAAGATAAGATATTGCAGAATCATAGGATCATTTTGGTTGGAAAAGACCTTTATGATCATAGAGTCCAACCATTAACCTAGCACTGCCAAGTCCACCACTGACCATGTCCCTCAGTGCCACATCTACAAGTCTTTTAAATACCCCCAGGGATGGTGACTCCACCACTTCTCTGGGCAGCCTGTTCCAATATTTGACAACCCTTCTGCTGAAATATTTCCTAATATCCAATCTAAACCTTCCTGGTGCAACTTGAGGCCATTTTCTCATGTCCTATCGCTTGTTACTTGGGAGAAGACATGGACGCCCACCTCGCTACAACCTACTTTCAAGTGGAGAGCAATAAGGTCTCCCCTGAGCCTCCTTTTCTCCAGGCTAAACACCCCCACTTCCCTCAGCTTCTCCTCATAAGACTTGTGCTCCAGACCCTGCACCAGCTTTGGTGCCCTTCTCTGGACATGGTCCAGCACCTCAATGTCTGTCTTGTAGTGAGGGCCCTAAAACTGAACACAGTATTCGAGGTGTGGCCTCAACAGCACCGAGTAAGGGGGTCAGTCACATCCCTAGTCCTGCTGGCCAAACTACTGCAGAAGCTGCTGCTTGTTCTTCTTCTGGTGGTTGCTGTTGAGAAGAGTGCACCCTTAGCAGCACTGGAAGAGTTTGCAGACAAGCCTTTGCTTCGCTGAATTGTTTGATTGGGGCAGAAAAACAGCAAAAACCCCAAAATGTCCCAGGGTTTCATTGTGCTGTTTTCTCTATGAAGTGATTGTCATTTTACTTTAGAAAGAAAACTTTGGTTGGAAAGTTCTTTGACTTTTATTTTAAAGAGCGGCGTAAATCCTTAGAAATGCCCAGATGTAAAGTGAAATGTTATTGCGCTTCTCTACATTTTAGATTCACAGCATTTAACAGAAAATGTTTTCTTCTGTTAAGTTGATTCTTACTGAATTGTCAAAATTATGGAAAAAATAATTGTAATAATAATTATTGCACAAATGGTAACGTGCTTTCACAGCCTTGGCTTTTACCACAGCTAGTTGTGCTCTTTCATTCCTCCTGCTCTGCATCTCAGCTGTCTCCTCTTCACTCAGACCTTTCCCCAGGCATTGACTTAGCGCTTAGGGATCTGGTGTAGTTGGGAACTGTCAGTGTTAGGTCAATGGTTGGACTGGATGATCTTCTAGGTCTTTTCCAACCTAGACAATTCTGTGATTCTATGGTGAATCCCGATGCAGCAGCCCCCCATACGTGACTTCCTTGGGCCCAAACTCACGGCAGCCCTGGCCTCGTTATGTACTGAAGTCACCAGGTCTTGCTGGTGCTGCCCCTGCCTAGGATTATCCAGATAAATGAGCTCAAGTTTAAGCTCCACCTGCCTCCAGCCTTGCCCCTTTGTGCTGGGGTGCCCTATGGCATCCATACCCCACAGCTCTGGTTGCTGGCCTGCCTAGCACCAGGTCTAAACCATGCCATCAGGCTTCGTGTTGTGCCCTGCTTGGGAACATGATGCACTGCCTGTCTCACCGTGGGGTGCTACCCCCCTGCCCAAACCAATGTTTTTAAGGCCATGAGTGGTTTGCAGCCTCCTTTCCTCCTGCCTGGTGCAATCCCCGCTCACCCCCCACCCTGCACACCCGAGCACCAGCAAGGAGCAGAGCTGGGGAAAGATGTCAAGAGCTGTTACAGCATGTGCGGGAGCTTATATAAAAGGATCCATTTTCATTCTCCTGCTTGTCTGCTTCAGTCAAAATACAATGCCACAGCTAACAACGTTTTGTGTCATAGCAGACCACAGCGAGCTAATGCATGGGCTGCTGCGGTAGGCGCTACATCTCTCTGTACCGCAGCTGTCCTGAGCCCCTACCGCAGCCTCTGGGGCTGCCTTCACCCCCGGCCCCTGGGAGCCCACAGCTCGCCCTGCTGTGAATCATGTCTCCCACTGAATTGTAGCTCCTTGTGGGCTCTGCAGCTCCCAGGTTGCAAACCACAGCCCTGCTAGGCTCTTCTCCCAGCTGGAGGAGCGGCTCTCTGGTGCTTCTGCCTTCTCAGTGTGAGATGAAGCAGACCCCTGCCTGCCCAGCTGAGCCCACTGCAGGAGCAGGCAGGCAGCTCTGGCCTCACGGGGGGACCCTGGAACAGCACTTGGTCATGTTACTGATCTTTTTCTGTTCAGTAGACACATGTGTGTACACATGGACACACACGTACCAGAGTGCCCTGGAGGTGTCTGGCACCTGGTGTCTTCAGCTTCATTATTTAGAGGCTGTAAAGAGCATCTCTGCCTGTCCCTCCATGGGCGTGTTGCAGGGCCACTGGGAGTGGCTGGAAATGGCAGGGACCTGGAGATGGTACCTGAGACAAAGTGGGGGCAGTGGAGGTTTGCGTGCTCAATCCAGGGACCAGACTGCCTTAGCCAGGGTGATGGCCATGGAGCCAGGCCTGCGCTGCAAGTCCTTAGAGATGTGATGCAGGGAGAGAAGAGGAGTGTGTAGGGACCCGTGTTTCCTTTCCTCCTCTTCAGTGAACCTTCACCTATTCCTTGGCAGGGCTGATCTTGCCTGGATACTCCCTTCTGTTGAGCTGGACCCTCCATTTTAGGGACATTTGGCTTTTCTCTGCTACTGTGTTGGGTAGGAGATGTGCTCTGTGTGGCACAGAGGGGGCAGTGCATGTGTCAAGCCTGGTCTGTGCACAACTGCTTGGACCCAGGTCCACAGATACGTTCACAGATGCTGTGGGTGAGCCTTTGCTATTGTATTTCCCCCCCCACTTCTCCCTTAAAAGTCAGTGTTGCATCTCCTTTGGAAATCTGGGCTGAGGCTGCGTGGCTGAGAGCTGCAGCAGTGTGGCTGTGAAGGTAAGCGGCCGCCCTGACTTACAGCAGGCTGGAGGGTGCTTTTGTCAGGCAGGTGGATGTGGACGGCTCTGCCCTCCAGCAGCACTGCTCCATGATCATTCACCATCAGGGACCGTCCTCTGGATAAGGCACTGTGTCTTTGTTCAATATCTGCAAATTGCTCATTACCAAGGACTCCGCTCCATGAGCAGGACCTGGGTACTGGAGCAGACAATATGAATCGTGAAACCTCAATGCACCGAGCAATTTTCATCAGAGGTTTTCACACCTTTCCTTTATCCTCTCTTTACTTTCTCTCATTTCTCCTCGGTTAGAAAGACATGGAAACAGGTCTCCTGAGCTTTGATCGTGAGCTCGCCGCCACCCCTCGCCTCTCATTGGCGCGGGCAGAGCAGCTGATGGGGCTGTGGGGACGTGGCACAGCAGCAGCGGAGCTGCAAAACTTCCCAGGGCCGGCTGGAGAGAGGCAGAGGGCACCAGCCATCTCCCATCCCATCCCCCCCGAAATGTCACTTGCTTTTAAATGCACTGGTAGTTTAAAATAAGAATAACCTGCTCCAGGGCTTCTTAAACCGTGGAATTAAATATGGTTCTGGTCTCTAGGCAGAGTCTGACTCTTCAATTCTAAATCTGCTCAGCCAAGCGAAATATTGCAGGGGGGAAAGAAATCAATATTTCTCAGGCCCAGCACGGAGAGGAAGCTGTCTGTGTGTGGCTGCAGGTGTGCAAGTGCAGACATGCACACACAAGCATGTGAGGCTGGGGTGGGAATGTGTGTGGCACGTGTGAGCACAGCAGGGAGGAGCACTGCTGAGGGACAGGGGATGGGGAGAGGACATGGTGTTTGCAGTGCCAGAGAGCTGTATGTGCTGCTCTGGGAGAGGTGTGGGGGTGAGTCCGTTGCACTGGGGTGTGTGTCTGGGCACACAGCTGGGTTTCTCTCCAGGTGGTTCCCAGCACAGTCTTTCAGATAAGGAAACACAGCTTTCTCAGTTTCATGACGTGTAATTTAGTGGCCAGGGAGAGGCTGTGAGCTTGTGCCAGTGGAGGTGTGCTGTGGCTGTCCTGGTTTCTGGTACCCGGTACATGGAGCTGAGCTGCACAGGAGACGAGAGTAATCAGGGCTAATCAGGGTTTCTGGCTGAGCGAAGGACTTTGCCCTGTGACGTGCAGGCCCCATCGTTTGGAGGATGACAGCGTTTCAGATAACGGATGGGATGCCCCTGCTCTTGCTGTTGGTTGTTTGTGTAATCCGTCATGTAGAGGCATTTCTGTGTGGTGGTGGGACCCCCACCCCAAGGACTGCTCTGGATGCACCGTGTGCTGTGTTGTGTGGCCTGTGGCAGTGTGCCCCAGTGCCAGGTGCCCTGGGCATGGCTGTCCTTGCCCAGGGCTGCCTCTTGCCCAGAGAACGTGGGCAGGGTGGGGAATGGCCCCAGGTATCCGTTCTGGGAGTGTTGCTGCAAGTTCCTGTCCTTCCCTGCAAAAAAGAGCTCGAGCTATAGCTAGAAGCTATAGTTCAGGGGAAGATGAAGCTGATTTTTCCAGGTCTAAGTTCTCGAGGTCATTTCTGTCTGTTCAACCCCTCTCCCCAGCATCACTGTCTTGCAGAGTCCTGATGCTCTCCCTCTCTGCTGCCATGTGTGCACGGTGGTGGGAGGAGGGAGCTGTGCGGCCGCGCTGGGATCAGGAGCAGAGGAGGATCTCCATCTGCAGCGGAGAGGGGAAGGACAAATGTTATTGACCTGCTCTGGCATCAGACCAAACCACAGACACTCACCCCTCCCAGAAAGTCTCTCTGATAGCTTAATTTCTTAATTGCTGTCTGTGATCAGGATGTCAGCTCTGGCTCTCCTCCAAGATATGTCACTTCCAGCAGCCCCAGGGCTCTCTACCACCTTGCTTGGTCACTACTTTCAGCTCACCGGCTTGACTGGCTGGAGTATCTCCCATCTCCATGCAGGCCACCTCTGCTGCCCTGAGGGCATCGTGGCAAATACTGAGGGAGCTCAAAATGTTCAGGGCCCTGGCTCTAGTGCTGTTTTGTGCCTTGGCCAGAGAGCCAAGGGTTGGAGCTGAACCGTGTGTTTTGAGGTCCCAGCTAGAGTCCAGCACAGTCCCTGGAGGAGATGGGAGCCTCAGATGCCTGGTGCTGGGCTCAGGATGGAGAACTGGAGAGCAGGCATGGTGGGGTGCCTGGAGATGAGGGCCCGGGAAGGGACTCAGAGGAGAGCTGCCCGCTGTGGGGTCTGGCACTGGGCTGGTGGGAATTCCTGGCACCTTCAGCCATCCAGGTAAGGCAGTGCTGGAGCATGCAGCAAGAGCTTACAAGCTGCAGCACAGCGAGGCTCTATATCTCAATAAGCAGCACTCCAAGGCAGACCTGAAAATAAATATTTGAAGAGGAAATAGTACTCTGTCTTCTATTGTCTCTCCTCCTTTCCTCTCTCACTTTCTCTCCCCCTTCTCTTGTCTTTTACGTCTGACTGAACACGAGAGTTCATTGTTAAAGGGGGTTTGTTTTCTTGTGTTTTTTTCCTTTCTCTGTTGTCTCAATGAGGAAAGTACAGGAGCTGCACTATTCAGACCCGTACAGCAGCAAGGGCTGTCTTCGTGCCGAGCTTGTCCATGCCCAGGTTGCTGGGTACTTGTTTTTCTTCTCCGTTGCTTAGTTTGCTTGCTATGATAAAACACAACTAGACGGCTGTTTCTTCTGCAAGGAACAGAGATATGATGGGACCAAGCTGTCTGAAGAGAAGTCTGTAAGTGCAGTTCAGTCCAAGCCTACAATAATTTTCCTCATTCTTAGTAGCTTTGGCTTTGTGCAGGTCAGTGGTGCCATGAATGATGCTGCTGGCCCTGTTGGCCTTGATGGGAAAGGTTAAAACTGGGCCAGGAGGAGGTATCTGGCCTTGTGCCTTCCTGGAAAAAGAGGAGTAAGGGACTGTTAAGCTGCAGATGGATGTGCAGGTCGAGGCTTGTGGCACTGCATGTACTACAAGTCAGACAGAAGGTAGGTTACTGAGGCAGTGGATTTTTACACTGGAGTGGGAAAATCAGCCTCTTGCCTGCCACCAGCTGCTAGCTGGGTAACCAAAGAAAGAGGAGCCCACCCCTTTCACAGAAATGGTGCACACCCCATGCAAGCTGGCATAGGGCTGTCAGCAAGGCCCTTCATGGATAAGAGCTGGTGAAAGTAGGGATGTTGTGTGCAGAAGTTGGTCCTGGAGTGGAGAAGCAAGTGCAGAGTCAGCCCACAGGCTGTATGATCTCCCCCTCTGCATTTGAGGATCTGTGGGCTGGGAAAGGAGCATTGGCATCATCTAGAGCCCTCCTCTGAGCGTGAAGGGAAGTGTTAGGAGAAATCAAATGTAAAAGTAGAGGTGAAGAGTGGTAGTGAGAAGGGAATGGGGAAGGGAAGGGAAAGACTCCAAAGAGGAAATGGGACTGAAAAATTCAGAGGTGTTTAAGGATATCCGAGACATCACAGGCAAGGGAGATAGTCCGGGGAAGATGTAACTTTGAGAGAAGTCTTCTCAGCCTGGCTGCAAATGTTTTCTAAGCTTCTCTGCTATATTTAGCAGCCTCCATGTCCTTTGGAGAGTTCTCCACGCAGATGGCGGAGGAGCGGCTTGCCAAATGGTGGATGCCGTGCTGTGTCGGAAGGGGGTGCCCGGTGTTCAGGGAGAGAAGTTTAATGTCGGCTTCGCCCTTTCAGCACCGAAGCCAAACAGTTCACTTTGCTGCCCCATGGACGGGGCTGCCAGATGGCTAAATATTTGCTTGTAAATTAGCAACAGGAAACATGCGATGTAAAGCCCCAAATTGAAGAAACACAGGGCCTGGATTGGACTCTTTCTCCTGCAGAGGATGGTCTCTGCAGAGCAGGGTTGGGTAGATCCATTACGGGAGCAGTACGAGGAGATCTCAAAGCAAATGAACACGGGCACTGTGCTTGCCATCTCTCCCCTGTTCATTGGCACAGTCATGGGCCATTACTCAAGTGTGCGCAGCCTCTGGCTGTGTTTGCTTTAAACCAATATGCAGAGAAACACAGCTTTTCTCTCTAGGAAAAAAAAAATGCTGCTTGTTCTGTATCTGTGCAGTATCTCACTGAATGGGATATGACTGGAATGAAATTTCCAGGCACTAATGTAATATAAGTACTCATAATCTGTGCGTGAGCATGTGTAGGGATAGGCAACGTAACGATCCCATGCTGCATGGCCCTGAGCAGCATCCCATACGGTCCTGCCCTTCTTAAGCATGAGCCTACCTGCAAAACGGCTTCGTGGCTTGCTTGGGATGTCTCTGCATCACGCCTGATCCAGGGCTCTGGGGCAGAAGGTGGGGAAGGAAAGCCTGAGACATGCTGAAAGATTGGGGAGGGGGGAACAGGGAACACAGGGGTATTCACAGAGAATCTCACCAAGGTAGTGCTAATGCTGCCTCCTGTGAGTCCTTCCAAATCTCGGGGCTGCCCAACTCCCTGCTCTGCACACCTCCACTCCAGAGGCATAGGGTTATTTTAAAAACAAGTAAATATTGAAATATTTGCTTCCTTTTATTTGCTGTCTGAAGTCAGAGCCTAGTGTTTTCACATTCTCCAGTGTTTCTGTGCAGACGGGAGGGTTGGACCCTCTCCTCTCCCCTTGGTTTCTAATGAAAGCCAAGCTTCCCACGTCTTAACTTGACTCCAGGGGCTGGGGCTTTGAGAAGCTCTACCTCTGTAATACTGGCAATAAAATCATAAGAGCTGGCTACGCTGCTGTAAAGCTTTTATTGCTGTGTGAAGAGGAACAGCGAATCCTCCCTCCCTTCTCCCTGTCCCTGCGGCTCCCCGTCTCTCGCTCCGCTCCCCATCCAGGGCTTTGAGCCTTTCTGCTAGGCAGCACAGACTGCATCCCATTTTCCTCTGCTTCTGCTCCCCTTGATCCCCTCCCTGTCCTGCTTCCCTGGGGCTGCTGCTCCTCCCTTGTCCGGCCTCGCCATGCCCCGCCAGCAGGTCTGCTCCTGCCCCCCGTCCTTGTCCTTGCTGATGTCGTGTAGCTGCTCAGCTGCACGTCAGCTCTCCGTTTGCGGCATGATCGAAACGAGAAGAGCTGTAATAGCTCCCCGCGTGGTTAGGCCATCCGTGCGTTTTGCGTTTCATGGCGACTAGGAGCGTCGTCTGCCTTCCCACACCATCCCCTACCGTATTTATAGATCACAGCGGCATTATCCGTGTGGATGCAGATTGTGCATGACGGTTTTCTATAAATACAAATGCTCTGTAATTATCGTTAGAACTATTTAGCCCAATTCAAAGGTAGATTAAATAATGAATGTGTGTGTGATATGCCTGTCGACATCAACAAATGGAAAGAGACATGTCTGGATGCATATCTGGAGGTTTCCCCGGTGAAGAAGTTGGGGGAGGAGAGCGGGGAGGGAGCTGAGCAGCCGTATTGATGTAAATGCCTCTTTCACAGGGGTTCGGGCAGCGCCGTGTGGCCCGACGGGCAATCTCTGCTCCCTGGTGGGATCTGGGGACTGGACAAATAGGTGGTTTAGGAGACACTGTGCCAAGGGACGGACAAGGACCATTGGCACGTGCAGAAGCCACTCGGTATTCACGGCTACCCATTGCTGTGCATCTTTCCCCTCCGCTTTCACAGCTCCTTGGGAGCAGCAGGAGGTAATTTCAGGCTAGGCTGCCGATGGAGAGCGATGGAAGGTGTATGATAAAGCTCCCCAAAGCCACTCGGCCCCTTGTTTCTTATGGTAATTTATTTTCTCTGAGGCTGTGCATGCCTGGGTGTGTTCCCCTTCCTGCTGGTTTCTCCCTAGCGGTGAGCTGGTCCACAGCAGAGCCCTTTGGGGACACTGTCTCTCTCCCCTGTTCCGGCTCTGCTCCTGCCCCAGCCCTCCCTATGAGAAATGAAGAGGGGAGCTTTAGCAGGGGCAGTCCCCTGCTGGGTCCTTGCTGAGGATGGATGCGGCTTTACCAGCATCCCAGAGGGGTACAGTCCCCCCTGCAAGGCAGGACTGGCACACTTGGGAAGAGCAGTGGCACTGGCATTTCAGGAAGAGGATGCAGGTGTGGTGACCCCTAAACGCTGTGTGTGCCCCAGGAGGGGAGTTTGCAAAGCCAAGGAAAGAACAAGGTAGATGTCACCACTGCTTTTAACATGGGAACCTCTGTCTCTTCCTCCTTCGCCCGCTCCCCGGGCGCGGTGAAGACCTGCCACTGCTCGAAGGCAAGAGCTCCATTAGCTCATGTGTGGCTGCTGGGTCTCAGCCCTTCCCTGGCTTGGTGTCACATCGTGGGCTGCTCCCCTGCCCCAGGGACAGTAGCTTGGGACCTGCGAGGGAAGTGAGGCTGGGAGGAAGGGCTCCATCACAGTAACTAATAACTGTGTGCTGACAAATTGAATTATACCTTTTCCAGTTGCCTGCACTATTGATCAGAGAAAAGGTTTGTGTTTTTGTTAGGCTTTTTTTTTTTTCTTTTTCCTTTTAAGTTACAGTTGCAATGTCCTGGGGGCTTACAATGAACTAAATAAGGTCAGGTTAGCAGAAGAATCAAATATGCTCTGGCAGCAGAAGCGTGGGCTTTTCCTGGTGACTCTGAGCAGAGAGGAAAGCCAGTGGTGGGAGCCGCAGCAGCTCCTGCTCCTCAGTGCCCTGGTGCAGGGAGTGTCCTGCCACAGCCTCCTGCTCCCGGGGAGGGCAGCGCTGAAGCAGAGGGTGGGCTTGCAAGTTCAGCAGCTGATAGAGTGTTTTCAGTGTGGGGTGAAACCAGACCCTACCCCACCAGGCAACATCCGGAGGGCTGCTTGGAAAAATGGGGTGATGTGGGTAGGCTGTGGGGGGAGAGGCAAAGCAAATGTCGTTGTGATTAGCCTGATCCCAAGCAGCATGGCAGGAGCTGTGGGGGAACCGGGGTTCACCAGAGTGTCTGCCACTTGTCCCAGTTCATGCCAAACTGTGCAGTCCAGGCTGCTCAACTAGCTCCTGTCCTGCCTGGGACGCTGCTGAGGTGGGCAGGAGATGCATGATGGGGTGCAAGGAGCCAGGATTTGGCCAGGCGCAGCATTTGCCCAGCAGCTCCCTGTGGGGTCCCTGCCTGGGGAAGCTGACGGTGTTTAGTTCTTTGCTCTGGTGCTGGGATCCTGCTGTGAACTCAATTAAAGCTGTGTTGGGAGAAGATGGAATAAATTACCCAGA
The DNA here is from genome assembly GCF_031877795.1 of Strix aluco. Taxonomy (NCBI): domain Eukaryota; kingdom Metazoa; phylum Chordata; class Aves; order Strigiformes; family Strigidae; genus Strix; species Strix aluco. Next base: position 6,250,257 of record NC_133942.1, read on the forward strand.
TGAAAAGGATGAGTAAAAAAACATGTGCAGAGAAATGCCAGCCCACCTTTGAAAGGCTTTATCGAACTCGGACACGTGTCGTCTTGACAGCAGTGAAGCTTCAGGGAAGGGGGAGCACTCCCTGGTGTCCCCCTTCATGTCCCCACTCCTGGGCTGGGACTGGGGACAAGGGCAGGGCTGTTGCAGGAGAAGCAGAACATTGAGGTAACCTATTGGTGCCAGACTCGGGATAGAGGTGAGGTGCTGGAAAACCAGCTTAAAGCTACGCTTAGGTGAAGGTTTGCAATGGCAGCAATGTCCACCTAGGAGAGGAGGGCGACTACAGGTTCAGCAAGTGGCTCCAGTGGCTCTTGTGTCCCATTCTCTGTTTGTCCAAGTACCCAGCCATTTGCCCTGCTTGCCCCCAGCCCCTTGAGTCCCCACTCTGTGACTTGAGTTGCTCTTTCGTGTTGCTGGAAGAGGCCAGCAGCTCTGGATAAAGGCTGGATTTGCTGCTGAGGACCATAAACATTACAAAGGGAGCAGATGCCATATGGGATCAAGCCTTACTGCCACCAGCCCCAACACTCAGCTGCTGGTCAACCAGGGCTGGCAGATAAACCCTGTAACGGTGGAAAATCACTTTGAGAGGCCAGGACTAGCGCAGGCTGGATCTGGCCCCGGGCTGCTAGCTGGACAGACCTGCTCCTCCAAAAGGGGAATCTAAGGGCGGTGTAATGCAGAGGCCAACTCTGCAGCCCTGGAGCCATGCTTAGAGGGGTGACCCGAGGGCAAGCCTCTGTGAGCAGTAGGAGCAGGGACATTCATATCTTGTTCTTGTGTAGCTCCGTTTACAAAGACCTAGATTGAAATCTCGGCTGCCCTGGGGTGGATCTGGATGGTCTCCAGAGCTGTCTGTGTGCTGGCAGAGCTGCCACACTCCACACGGTGGGTTTTCCCGCTTCACAAGTCCTGTCCTTGGTGACCCAGGAGCCCCAGGCTTTGGAAGCAAAGGTTCTGACAGGGCCAGTTCCCAGCCTGCCCCATGTCCCTCCTGCTGCATGGGGGCTCACTTCTCTTCTGTGCTTCACTGTACCAAATTCACTGATTCCAGGCAAGGACCGACAAACTCTGCACTGTCATCACTCGTCTTAGCGTTATTGGGTCTTGGTGGACAAACAGAGGCTCATCTCCCACATGGTTGTCTGTCTGACCTACTCCTTTCTGCATAACTTTGTGTGATATGATCATCCCTCCTCGTAGCAAGCTGTGCCCCCTTCACCTCACCACCACACTGGAGCTGCAGCACCGGTGCAGGGTTCAGAGGTGTATGTGAGGTGCTGTGCATGCTCGGCAGGCTGCAGGGCTGCTTGCCTTTCCGTTGTGTCGCCAGGATGGTGAAGTGCTGGTCCCTTGACAAATCCCTGTCATCCAGCACCTTACCATGGTTTCTTTACACCCAGCTCTGAGAGCCAGGGTTGCGGCAGGAGAGGTGGACCCATCCTGCTCAGTGTCCCCTGGGGCCTGCTGAGGTGTGACCGGCAGCTAGGGGACACATCTGGGCACAGAACTGACGTCTCTGCTCTTAAGTGCAACCTTCCTCCTCCCGCACTGCCCTGCTTGAGAGTCCGGCCACATCGGGCACTGGATTAACATTCCCAGCACAGCGTCACTCCATCACCATTTCTATTAAACTCATTTGCTATCTAAAGGAATTCATTTTCCACTTTGTTTGCCCATGATAAAAAAAAAGCCCTATGAGCTGAGGCCCCAGTGGCTGAGAGGGGGGACTGCCCAAGCAGGGAGCTGGGTGCCAGTGTCTCCTCCTTCAGGCCATGAGCTGGTAGGAGGGAGCGCATTCCCACCATCCATGCAACAAGATGCCCCTCTCTCTACGCTTCCACCATGCTCCTGGAAGGAAGAGCTGCCTGTTGCAGGCACCAAGGCTAGTGCTTGTTTTCTTTCTCGAGCAAATGACAGTTTCACTGTAGGATAAGACTTTGCAAAATCAGATTGTCCCCTTTTCACTGGGGATATCCCTGGGCTTCAGGAAACTCTAGCCCCTTCCAAAAATGAGGTTTTCTTGGAGTCTACAGCAAGTCCAGGGAAGGTAGAGACGAGATGGGTTCTCTCTGCCTGCTCCCCCATCTCCTTGTGTGTCATGTCCTTTAGTCAATCGCTTTGCAACAGGCTTGAGAACTGGATTCCTGCCCCTGCCTGGGGTTCAGGGCCTGTTTGGGTGCATGTGGGAGGGGGAAAACAGGTATGGGGGGTACCAGGGGGAGAAAAGAGTGAGAGTGTGTGTGTATGCATGCATGTGAGCAAAACCCCCTTGTGTGTGTGTGCGTTCCCTTCAGGGACCTTGGGGCTCATGTTGACAGCCCCCCCTGCGGTTTATCACTAAGCCTCCTAGTATGGGCACCTCCGCAGCCCTCTGTGCCGCTGCTTTCAAGGTCAGAGGCTGCTGGTAATTGATCTACAGCCTCACTATAAATCTCATGCCGAGGGGAACCTTCCCTGCTGACTCTCGACAGCAGCATCTATCCTGCATGGCTTGGCCAGCCCGGTCACCAGCAAGGGGGGCTTTAATCACTCCCTGCCTCTGCCGGACGGCATTGGGGTCTGAAACTGGCCTTGCTGGCTCCCAGCTATGCCACGCACCCTGTGCTGCTTGTGGCTGCATTTACAGAGGGTTCCTCCTGGGGTCAGCTAACCCCTCTGTGGTCTGCAGCCGCAGGGCAGGAGAGTGTGGGTGACTCGCATGGGACCTGCGGTGCAGCTGCTGGGGCCAAGGGGCTGATCTAGTGGGTTTGGGATCTCCAGCATGGCCTTGGGTGTGTGCCCCACAAGACCCAATGTTTAGGGTAATCTCCCAGCAGATGGGAAATCTGGCTCCAAGGCAGGCAGAGGAAGAGTTGTAGTTGGCATCCAGCTTCCCAGGGAGCCCGTGGAGCCATGTGTTACAGGGAGAAAGGAGCTAGGGGTGGAGAAGGGCAGTGATGGTGGCCATCAGCTGTATTAGGGGTTATGAGCTGTTAGCACTGGGGCTCAGTGCTGGGCCACCCTCCTCACCTGGTGTCCACCAAGTCCCAGGCCTGAGCAGTCGGATGCCAGGCTGGGCCCTGGCTGTGATTCCTCTGCCTGATCGACTGCCGTGGTCAGAGCAATCCAGTCAGTTGTAGTCAGCACGCGAGCCTGCTGGGTGTAGTTCGCAAACTGGAGTCCCTGCAGAATGACAGCCCTTCGCAAACACAAAATGTTTCCCTTCATAGTAATAATTTGCAACTAAACAGCAGCTCTGTTCGTGATCACGGCAGCTTTCAGCCACGAGTAGGTGCTGACTTCAAGCCCTCCTCACCCGCGCTGTGAGCAAAGCTCTGCTCTCCCAGTCCCTTCCCATGGGATCAGCCCAGTCACCCGCCCTGTTCCCACAGAGCAAAAGCATATCCTGCCAGTTTCCCTCCCACAAATCCTTTCTCAGAGTCACTGGTACTAATGGAGAAGAGAAGTAATCAAGCCAGTTTAACCCCCCTACTACCTGTGACTCTCACTGCAAAGCCTGCTAATGAGCAAGCTCAGGTTGTGCTAATTACTCTAACCCTGGCAGGCCAGATGAGAGCACCAGGAGTTAACTAATACTCAATTAACCCCTGGTTGCTTGTGCTGATTTCCCCTGTTTCCAGCAGCTGTCAGAAAGTCAACATGTAAATAGTGACAGGCAGGAGGCAGATAAGCCTCTGTGCAGCTGGGGGACTGATAACCTCCCCTGTGTGGCACTGGAACTATGCAGCCCACCCACACAAAGGACCTGAGCCCACATTGCTGAGCTCTTTTGGCACTCTTGCCTGGTGGCTTGGGGCAACTTGGAGCCCCTCTTTGAGTCTGCAGCGTTAGGTCCCAGCTGCCTCTCCGTCCCTTGATGCCCTCATCCCTTGAAGCACAAGTGCCGCCGGACGGATGGATGCAGGGAGCTCCCAGCCCTGTGCAAGGGGCCAGAGCAGGTGAGAAGGAGAAAAACCAGGATGGGTTGAGGTGATCAGGAGGGTTGTTCACCAGGAGCACAGCCCGCATCCTGTGAGTCTCAGGGAGCTTTGGACCCTGTTGTTTCTCACACCTGCAAACCTGCTGGCTCCCGAGACACCTTGGCTGTGGGGCTGGGATGCGTGGGGAGGGGGGTTCCAGGGTGTGCAGAGCGGTTGGGGCGGCCCCGGCTCCCGCCCATACGCAGAGCTGCCGCCCAGAATTTGCCCTGCAGTTGCTATGGTGACATTGCCGTTTCTTACCTCACCGGGGGAAAAAAAGCCTCCAAACATTTAATTCTGCAGCCCACCTGGGAGCCTTTTAAACTCCCCATTCGGTGTTTGACATGTAATAATTTTTCTGCTTTTAAGATTATCCTAAAATGCTCATTCTCTTTCTCTCTCTTGAAATCTCAGCAGTGGAGCCTCAGAAAGAAATCAGCATAAAAAATACCAATACAAGTTTCAAATGCCAATTTGTCACCGTCACTGAGAACAGGCAACGACAGGCACCAGGGAAGGGGACGCTGCAGCGCGAGTCAGGGCTGACCGCTGGTGACACTGGCACGGTGCAGCCACTGCCGGCCTGCTCCCGTGGGAGCTGCCACGATGGAGGGCTGGGCCCAGGGATGAGATACTGGAGTGGGAGAGGGGAAGGAGGCGATGGGCTGGGTCGTCATTCAGGAAAAATAGTGAGGAAGGGAGGAATCTGGGGAGGAGAGCTGGTTCTGGTTGGTAGCAGGGAGGGCTTTGATCTGTTACCCTGCATACAGAGTGATGCCATTGCTCAAGAGACCCATCAGTGGTGTAGGCATCAATGCAAAAATGAAAATAAGATAAAAACTCCCTAAAGAAACTGAATTAAGACTTGGCTCAATTCTCCGGGTCTGCCTCGGGCTCCCCAGATGACCCGAACTCCCCCATCCCTCCCTGGGTTTCCCTGATGATGCAGCGGAGTGGAGCCCAGCTCCGCATCACAGCCTTGACGTGCAAATAAATATAGTCAAAACTGTCAGGTGCTGGGTACCGCGGTGACAAGCGGCGCTTGGGTACCAGCAGTGGGACACCATCATATGGCTGTTTATGCTTGGGTATCTGCACACCTTACCAAGCAGATGGTCTGCTCCAGAGCACAGGGATCCAACAAGCCTGTGGAGCAATTTAATCTCCAGAAATAATTTAATATGGCTTCCTCCAGAGTACGGTGGCTTGATTTTTTTTTTCTGGCCAGCCATAGAATAATTTAATCCTGCCTTCTGTGTGAAGGTCTATTTTGAGCTCGCCACCTGCAGTGTGTTTTAATCCCACAACTCACAAAGTAATTCAATCCTCTCCCTTGGTGAGTAATTTAATCCTCTATTTCCAGGGTAATTTAATCCCCTCCCTGGGGAATAATGGAATAATTTGATCCTCCATTTCCAGAGTAATATGATCCTCTACCTGAGAAGCTCAATACTTTAAACCAGCCACCTGTGAAGCTGCGCGCATGCCTGTCTGCAGGCACTGCCATCGCTGCAAAACGGTCCTTGCCCGGGGGAGGATTCGGACATTCGCTGAGTAAATCCATCCTTGTGCTGGCTGGGGTAATCCAGGCAGGTTCAGAATGGGCAAAACCATTTGGTGCTGCCTGACCTTGGGGCTTTTGAGTCTGGGTGTGTGTGATTGCTTCATTTAAAATTCCTCCTCAACTGATTAATCCATTTGCTTGTGAATTAGTTTTAATCTGGCCGGTTCCATGGTTGTTAAAGCAGGGCAGCCTTCGCCCCCGCTTCATGGGGCTGCTGCTGTGAGGGAGGTTTGCTGCAGGCTCATTTCAGCCCTAGTGCGGGGCAGCTCAGATCTACCTATAAATAGATAGATAAATATATACATATAGGGATTGTCTTCCCATTTATCTGGAAGGGCAGTGCTGTGTCCCCTCACCTAGCGCCACCTGCAGCAGGACTCGCTGATGGGGAACAGGCTATCGGAATGGCTGAACCCTGGGTGCCATTCAGCCAGGACCCCCCTGTACTGGGGGTCTACAAGCAAGATCCCAGCATCCAAGTCTGCCGTTGAGGAGCTGGGAGCACAGTGGGGCTCTGGAGACCACCTGCTCCTGGAGCTGAGCATCCCTGCCCTGCCACAGCACCCGGGGTGCGTGCATTGCTTCTGTCTGTATTGCCACCCTCTCATGGGGCCTCTGGGCAGGTCACACACCTTCTCCCAGCATGGAAATCCACCTTGAAAGCAACAGAGACTCCCTATTGGGCTGCATGAAAGAGAGATTCGCAGCGGGAGTCTGTCTGTTTTACACCTCTTCCCCCTCATTTCTGCTATAGCAAAGGCTTGTGGTTAATAGGAGAAAGACTATTTCCTTAGATGAGATGTTAAAAAGAGAGAGAGAAATACCAATAATGATAGTGTCCGTTTCCATGCAGAGGAGGATCTGTGGAGTATTCAGAACAGAAATATTTCTCTGCCCCTCTGAAGACTGCAGCAGTTTGTACTCAGGAGAGGGATTAGCACACTGAAAAGGAAATAACACCCTGAAAAAGCCCTGTGGAAGAGGAGAAAGCGGGAAGAGGTGAGGCAAAGAGAAGAGACCTGGCAAAGGGGGAAGCACTGAAGGACTGTGTTGGCCCCAGGTTTGGGCTGCCAAAGCACAGATGGGAAGGTGCCCCAGCGTGGCGAGGCAGAGGGGGGATGGGGTTGGAGCCTGCTCGTTGCCCTGGGGAGCCCCCATGCCTGGCAGCCCTGCCCACATCTCGTGGGACCCCTGCGCACAGCGGGGTCTGCCCTGCGTCGCCCATCACATCCCCAGGGAAAAGTTTTGAGCTTGAGGCAATTATTCTTTAATCCCACTGTCAAGTTAGTTAGTGCTTAAGTCTTTCAGAAGCCAAAGGAGAGGCAAGTGGTTTGGAGGACCAGAGCCAGCTTTCATCATTCCCTGTCTGCAGCTCCCATCTGCACACCGTTGGAAATAATTCCCCATTCCCCTGAACCCGCTGCAGCCCCCCAGGACCAACCCAGTCACCCGCTGCAGCTCTTGGCAGTCTCCAGCCAGGGCTGCGCTGGGCTGAGAGGTACCAGAGGTGCCAATGATAATTGTCTTTCCTAGGGACAGAGAGTTCAGAAAAAAACCCTTGCCTGGGCTAAACAGAAATTATTGCTTCTTCCGCCACATGCTTTACATGCCCCAGTCCCTCCTGGGACTGCTAAAATTCTGCTTTTAAAACTCTGCTTTATACAAAAGTCTGTCCTGGATATGTCATCTCACATTCTAACGTGATATATTAGACAAATAATTCTTTATGTGCAAAGCGTTCCCAAGTACCTGCAGGGCAAAGGGAAGAGAGGGGCCTGAATATCTTTAAAAATCCCACTCTGAATGTTTCCACTTCAAAGTCTCTTTTGCAAATTCTGCCCCATGCTGCATCTCTTGCCCAAAAGTCAGGTCTGCCGACAGTTTCTGGGTCATGCTGAACGCCCTGTTAGCCTGCATGCCTGATTCTGGTGGCTGTGCCCTACGCTTTGGCCAGGGAAATAGTGGGCTCGCACTGGTTATGGTGTATATCCTAGTCACTGTAGTCTTGTATCAGGGTGGGGGGAGAGAGCAGGAGAGAAATATCTCCCTTTACTCCTTGAAATGTGAGCTGCTCTGTTTAACTAGTCTTGGTGTTCACTCACCTCTCTTCCCCTCTAATGAGTCGGTTTTTGTTCTCCCATATCACGTCTGAATGCACATTGCGGGTAATTGATGGACAGGACCCGGCCTCTGAAAGCTATCAACGTAGCGACTGTGAAATCACACGTCCAAATATGTTTATCTTCTCAGCTTTTTGGGCCCGAGTGCTCTTCGGACACAGATTTCCGTACTTCAAGGAGGAGAGCAAATTTCCTTCAAAATGTCAGCATAGAAATGAGAGATAAAAGGGAAGACACAGGGGCTGCTTAAACTTTGCATTCGTGACAAAGCAAGGCAGCTTGGCTTGGAGGGAAGAAACCAGAGCTCAGCCATAGCTGAGCCTTATTTTGGGGGGGGTGGTGGTGACTCGGGGGTCTGCATGCTGCAGCAGTGGGGTGAGAAAGCTGGTGCCATCCCTGGACGCTGCCCTGTGACACATACACCACCCGTGGTGGCCTCCAACCAATGTTGGATGTGCAAACCACTCGCTCTTCTCAGCTTGTTTTCCCCGGGAGGAGACGTCTCAGCAGGTTGGAGTCTGGGTGTCTTCTGTTGTGAGCTGAGCCCCTGGTGTTTGACACGGGTGAGTCCCTGGGGTCATGCTGCTGTGTCCAGCCCCGCATTGGGGAAGGTCTCTGTGCACCCTGCATTGCTGCAACATGCAGGGAAGCAGCCGTGGCCCCTGCAGCTACTGCTGAGCCGCTTTGCTCTGCCAGCACCGGCACAAGGCTGTCTGGTGGGCTGCAGCCCACCAGGGCCCAGGCACAGGCAGTGGCCCCGTGGTGAATGGCTCAGGTCCGTGCTGGTAGACCCTGCCTGCTCTCAGCACAGCTCTCAAGTGCTCTGCGAGTAATTCTCAAGTGCAGGAATTACTCTCCACACAAGCACCTCTCCAAGACTCACACAGCGGCAGCAGATGTTAGATATTTCTCCTTGGTCCCTCCCTGAGCGCTGGGCACGGGAGGACAGAGGCCGAGCTGTGGTGAGGGAAGTGGGAGGATTTCCCCAACCAGCCAGAAGGATGGAGCATGCTCCCACCACCTGGGCATAGCCATCCTCCTGCCCGGGCCAGACCCCAGTGCAACTGTCCGTGACCGCCATGGAGTAATTCCAGTGAAACCCTGAGCCCTCCTCTATTGCAGATGGAGACGGAGCAGCCACAGCACGCTCCTTGCGCGCCGCTGACTGACGGCAAAGACGCACGACCGCACATCTTGTTTTCAGCAATCTTGGTATTTGTGTTGGCAGAGCCTGGCTCACGCTAACGACAGGAGCTGCCTCTCACTGTCAGCGGCAGCTCTGCCGTCGCTGAGCCTTTGCACGCCCCCCTCTTCCCTGGAGCTGCCGGCGGCTCCGCCAGCCTCTGCTCCTGGCACCACTCGCACGTCCGCCCGCAGCTATGGCGCTGGCGTGCGTCCGCTCTCTGTCCTCTTGCAAGCGTGGTTTTGCCCCTCTTTTGATGTAGCCCCATTGCTCACCATCCCTTGGTTGTCATCCTTCTCCCACTGTCCTGGGGGGCTGCGGGGCTCCTCATGCACCAGCACCAAAGCTTAGTCTGCTTCAAAACTGCGCTCTTGAAGTCAGAGCTATGCTTCTGTCTTAAATACTGACGGCGGGTTAAGTGAGGAACCCTTGTGGGTTTGATGCTGGAGCTCCTGGGGGATAATGTGGTTTGTGCTAAGCAGAAGCTGGGAGTATAGGCTGAGAGTGGTCCCTCTGGGCTCTCTTACCGCTCGGTCTCCAGTCTCCTTTTTCTGAGGAGCTCTGTGACATGGGGATGAGCCGCAGGAGGGGACTGCAGGTCCATGGTGGGAGGTGGGATGTGGGTGGAAGCAGGGCCAGAGTGCTGGGGCCTGGGGAGCCCCACTCAGAGCAGCGCTGTTCAGCCCATCAGCTGCAGCCTGTCTGCCCCGCTCGCACTCCCGGGAACTCTCCAGGAGCATTGAGGCCACAGGGACGGTGGCTGCAACCCCTGGGACCGGGCTTTCTGGCCAGGTTCCTGCTGCATTTCTACCTGGGCCCCATTTAGCCATTTCCAGTGTGGAACGTGGCTGCTGGATATGAGCTGGACCTACTGAGCTGCAGCCACTGTCCCACCCTGTGTGAAGGGAAGGTTTAGACTGGATATTAGTAAGTATTTCTTTGCAGAAGGGGTTGTTGGGCGTTGGAATGGGCTGCCCAGGGCAGGGGGGGAGTCCCCATCCCTGGAGGGGTTTAAGAGTCGGGTTGACCCAGCGCTGAGGGATCTGGTGGAGTTGGGAACGGTCAGTGTGAGGTTCGTGGTTGGACTGGAGGAGCTTCAAGGTCTTTTCCAACCAAGATGACTCTGTGATTCTGTGAAGAGCACAGGTCCCCAGAGTTGTGCCTCAGCTCCTGACTATGCAGCCACGATGTCCATCCCTCGCAGTGCCCTGTCCTGTTGCACTGTCACCAGGAGGATCCCATCACAGGCCTGGCGAGCCTGCTGCCTGCCAGCAGGACTCGGGCTTTGCCCGCTGCTGCCATGCAGGGACCTGACAGTGGCACAGTGCAAGAGGCTTGTGCCTCTGCCTTGGGATGACAGATGCTGCTGTACCACTGAGAAGCTTTCAGGCTCAGTCTGAGAGTGGTCAGGAAGGTAAGAAGCTCTTGCCTGGCATTGCCAGAGAAGAGAGGTGAGGAGAAAGAGGACGAACTGGAGCATGGGTGCATGTGGGGACATGGACTCGGGAGCAGAGCTGGGAGGGGAGAGTGCAGAAGTGCGCAAGGACTGCACGCTGCCAGTGAGCCCAGGCGGTGCAAAAGAGAAGCCTGGACTCGTGTGTGTGTGTGTGTGTGTGTGTGTGTGTATGCAAAGGTCACACGTTCACTGCGTTTGACTTACAACGCGTTCATATAACAAAATCACCTCGGAGGGTCCCCACCCCAGGCACAGCAAATAGTAATGAGACATCTGTAGATGCTTCATGACTCAAGTGAGAGCTTGATTGCTAACCCACTTCTCTCGTTTCCTACGAGCACTAAGAAAATCAGAAGGGAGTTTTGCAGCCCCAAATCCAGCTCCTGGCCCATTCTCAGCCCACAGGTACAGTATTAGGTTGGGGCACTTGGTCTCCAAAGGCAAGGGCTGCGGGAGGAAATCTTGAGCCACCACTGAGACCTCTCAGTAGCCCTGATGTGCCTTTTGGTTCTGTCACTGGAAGTGCACCAAAAGTGCACATTTTTGATAGAGAAATGTAAATATTTTGGATACCGAGGAACAGACTTTTAGAAATGTTTCTGCAGAAGTGAGGACAAGCCACATTTCATCCCACTCCCCACCCTCACTGGAGCCCAGGAAGCCTCTTTTGCTGCCAGAGAAGCTCTTGCACGTGTAGCCCCCCCTGGGTCGCGTGTACCCTCCTCTCCAGCAAATGCATTTACCACAGTGTGAAGCACAAACTTGTCTTCTCCATGTGTGACTTCAGGCAGTATTGTAGATTAAAAGATTTGTCTTTCTCCTTTATCCAGCAGGTGGGTCTCTGGTGGCTATTTCAATACCATTCCTCGCATGGGCTCTGGGACGCCTGTGCTGAGGTTCTCAGTAAACTCAATTACACCGTGGTAATAGCATGGTATTGACTCAGGAGCCTCAGCAGCACAGGACTCTTGCCGTTTATTAGTTGTTTAATTATATGGCACATCAGGCCAAAATAATGTCATTAGCTAATTAGCCCATGTTGGGGTTTTTTGTAATTTTTCTTAAATGAATGTTAACATCAGTGAAAGGTGCCAGCTGGTAGCCCAGGAGACCGGGCTTCTTTTGCGCACAGAGCAGGTCGAGATTGGCCCCAGCCCGGATGCTTCTCCACACCGTCCTGCGGGCACAGGTCCCCTGCCACCTTTGGGGAGCTGTGCCAGGGGACAAGACGTCCCTCCCGCAGCCTCTTCACAGGGTTTGGGTGAGCTACCTATAACAGCACTTGCTCATTACGGGCCAGCTCCAGTCCCACCGAGACCAGGACCTCTAGCACCCTCCAGAGAGCTTCCCATGGGCATGGCTGGGCCAAGCCCACATCCAGGGTCTTGGGCTTGCACAGGGTTTATTCAATAGCCATGCTTTTAGGATTTAAGGAGTAGCACTGTGGTACTAGAAGGGCACAGCTCTCCAGGGCTGTCATGCAGCTCACCCCGGACAGTGACCGTGCGCTGCTGGAGCCCGCCTGTGAGTCACTGCCCCCTTGTTCGACACCGGCACGATTACGCACCGCTGAATACACAGCAACATGAAACTAAGCCTTCAAATGCCAGTGGCATGTACTACATTTATAACCCACCAGAGGGGGTGTCAGCAGCACAACTATAGGTCTAAACCTTTTATTACACACCCAGCGCTGCTCACGCTTCCCGTTTTGTCCAAGAATTCACCGAGTTACTCAGCAATGCTTTTCTTCTCCTCTATGCGAGGGGCTGAGCATGGGTGTGCGTGCGTGGGGCTGGGGAGGCAGAGCCCATGTGTCCCACGCAGGAGATGCCGTCAGTGTTGCCGTGACTTCACACACAGCACCCCTGTGTGCCCACCAAGCCCCGTGCCTGCCTTCCCGGACCGGGATCGTGTGCGAGGGGTCAGTCTGCAACAGGATCCGCTCCTCGTTTCACCCTGGTGCAGGTGCGCAAAGGAGCAACATCCCAGTGGCTCACCCAGCGGTGGACGCAGGCTGCTGACAGGGAGGTGGGGTGTATAAATCCTGTGGGGTAAATCCCATGGGATTAGGAGATCTACAAGACAGTTTTAACTATTTCTCTGTGGTTTCTGTGGCTTTTCTTGGGAGGAGGTAGCGTTGTCATGTGGGAGATGCTCCGTGCAGGATGCTGCAGGACTTCCATCCGTGATGTTTTTATAATTAGCGTGTCTTGGTGGCTTTATCACAACAGCACCAAAGCTTTTCAGCACGATGGCTCCTGACTTATGGAGGTCCTTCAACTGGCTGCTTCAGGCCTGCAATTTCCAAAGTGTTCATTTTGCCCCTGCAAGCTTCTTACCATTATTTAACTCAAACAGATTGTCTCTGGGCTTTACAAAATGCATTTGCTGCTCCTAAAGATTTCTTAACGTTTTTCGACCTGGCTGGGTCCCTTCCAAACTCTGAAGAATTGCAGCCCCTGCAGATGCTTTCATGTCCTTGAAGACAAGTGCTGCAGACTTGAGAAACTCCTTGGGGAGCCCACGCACTTTTGAGAGGTTCAAGAGTCCATAGCAAATAACTCCAAAATTAACCATGCAGTCCTCCCCCAAGTCCTCAAAGGCACTAGTTCAGATGAATAAAATAAATGTGGAGTTAATAGACCACACTGAATTTAGAATATGACATTCCAAAAAAAGGGGGGGGAAATAGAAGAATTTTCCTATAGTGAGAAACTTTCCGTTTTTCAAACCTTCTTATCTCCCCAATGCCTTAGCTGATTAATTGGACACTCTCTCGAATAATTACTTTCCAGAACAGAGAATTCTTTGGCGGACAGATTTTTTTTTTTTTTCTGAAGAAACACTAGGGAGAAACAAAATTAGGCTTGTAAGGAGAATGAGTTACACCCTTAAGCTGGACATCGCTCGTGTGGTTCCACAGTACTGCTGCGAGATAATCACCCATTCTCCCATGCTCTGCCGCTCACCTTAATAACTCTCCCAGGATTTGATGTAATGGTTTACATAACCTTTCTGAAGCATCCTGAATTCTGATGCATCCAGCACTTAAATGTGACATTGAGTCAACTCCAAAATGTTTTACAGCTGGGTGACGCTGCTTGAGGCTATCTGATACAATGAATGAGAAAGTTTCACTTACCAAGCTGAAGTGGTCGTAACTTTTTAACAGCTGAGCCGTGTGGCTGGAAATATCTCAGGGTTTCAGACCCTGAGCCGGTGGGGTGTGTTTGCCTCCCTGTGCTGCCTGCGGATGTGCACAGGATCAGGGTTGATCCGGAGCAGCAGCTACGTACGTGGGCTTGGATTCTCTTCACCTGATTGTACGTGGCCCCTCTGTAGATACCTGCCTCCAAGCCCGCTGGCTGGATGACATTTATAGTCAGCGGGGAGAAAAAAGGCACGTCCAGGCACAATTCATCTGACCTTTCTTAGGCAGCCACCTTAGAAAGAGATTAATCCTGCCCCTGAGAGGCCTTTTCTCTCCATTAGCGATATGGCAGTTCATCTGGCTCGTTCATGGATGCGGGCTGCGTTCGGGCAGATGGATCCTCTCTGGTTCCCTCTCGGGCTGTAGGATTTAGGTACCTGCACGCACCTGTGCATGCCTCCCAGCTGGCACACAAGAGAGGACGCTTTGCTCCTTCCCGGGCACTGTGCAGAGTGCATGTGTGGGAGATGGGCAGCCCTGCCTCTCCAGCACCCACCCAGCATCCATCCTGCCTCCCTAGCACCCTCCCAGCACCCTCCCAGCACCCTTCCAGCATCCTCCCCAGCTGGGGCCCTGACACGTGGCATTCGCCAGCCTAACCGAAGGCACAAGCTGAGAGGGTAGAGATAAAGATAGCTATTTTCTGATATCTGGGGCTGATTCTGCTGTCTTAAAAATCCTGCAGTAATTTCTGGTGTTGATTATATATGTAAATCTGTATCTATAATAGTCTCTCTCATATATGTCTGTGTATATATATACGCACACACACGTAGATGTGTGTATATCTAACATATGTGCTCTCAACCCACACAACATATGCGGCTCTGAAAGCCACCGGAGCGTGCGCATTTCTCAACCCGGCCTGCGTGGTACCCACAGAACAGAGCGGGGTGATGTGCCTGCCTGAGCCAGCCTCACCGCTCGCCCTGACATGGCATCTCTCTCCCTGTGCTTCCAGCCAGGATTTCTGCTCTGCACAGCACCAGCACAGGCCTGGCTGTGACCTCTGTCCCCCCCAAAAGGCATGTGGTGTGGTGGCACCTTCCTGCACTCCCCAGAATCCTCAGGGTTTGGGCTTGTGCTGGGGACGACAAGGCTTGTGAGGAGCCTCGCAAGGCTCAGTTAGCCCAGTGAAGGTTGGAGCTGGGGGATGTACCAGGTTCCCAGTGTTTCTCTGTGGCTCATTCATTAGTTTGTGTGTCTTAATAAATCGGGCTGGCCTTCTGCCAGCAGGCATTAACTCAGGCTGGACTAGTGGGGGAAGCACCTAGGGAATGGGAGGGAGCCAGTGCCCCTGGAAAGCAGAGCTGTGCCCCAAACACACACAAGACCCCATCCCACAGCCCTTGGGGCTTGTGCTACTCCAGATTCTGGGCTAAAATCACTCAGAGAAGGGGCTTTTGGGTAGCAGTGCTGTCCCTTTCACCGTGGTGTGAGACCCACATGGCTGCAGGACGTCTCCAGGCCAGTGTCCAGCACCAGCACAAGTGTCCATGACACGGAAGGTGGCAGTGGGGGAGGCTGGAGTGCTGAGCACGGTGCTCCAGGCCTGCAGGGAGAGCGGGCTCTCCGGGGTGCTAGTGGCTGTACAATGCTCAGAGCCCACAGCAGTCAGAGGTGCAGCCTGACCCTTTTCCCCATCTCTAGAAAGGGCATCATGTCTCCCAGCTTATTCTCTTCACCGGTCTGGGTACGTACATCAGACAGCCAAGCGCAGCCCCATCGCTGTAATGCAGATAGCAGTAGCATGGCCAATCACAGTTAAGCAACATAATTCAACTTTGTAATTTCCAGACGTAGCATATTCAGAAATAGTCTGAAGGAGCAGATCTGACAGAGGCATGCATCTGCGGGAGCCGTGGGAACGGGGAGGGAGCGTGCACACATCTGATAAGTTGGTCTCTCGACTGGCCGTGAGCAGAGCACATCCTGCAAAAGAGCAAGAAGCAAAACAGGGAGGGGAGGAAAGGGCAAGTCTAAGGAAATTTCAGGTGCGCAGCTGAGAAAGAGCCTTTCCTTAAGAGAGCTGTTGGTGTTGATGACATTAGTAGTGTCACTGATGGAGAAATTCAATCACTTCCAATGAGAGAAAAATAATTGTCTTTCGAGGTACAGTAGGTTGTTGTCATTTTCCTATGACACACTCCATCAACTTTCAATTTCTAGCACAAAAGCCCTTCGTTCTTGCTCGGGCCTCTCTAATCTGTTGCGGTGAGCACTCATGGCAGAAGTGGCATGGGCTGGGTGAGTCATCTGGAAACAGAAACACCCAAACTACCAAAATGAGAGCATCACCCAGACCCTGCTGGGGTGGAGAGGGTGCTAGAGGGGGGAAACGAGCTCGAGTTGGCACTCGGTGAAATATCTCATCTCCCTGAGCCCCGGCTTCCATAAAACAAGGAAAACAGGACGGTGAGGGCCTCACATAGCTTGGGTGGAGAGGTTTGGGGTCCCAGGTATCACAGGCAGGTTGGGCACGGGGAGGCCTGAACCCTCTGGGGCTGGAGGATGCAGGTTCAGCTCCATCATCCCCTCTGTGACGGTGGCAGCAGGGAGGGCAGTGGAGGGGAGAGGAAGGGGAGAAGTGCGCAGCGGTGACTCAGAGCAGAGGTGTGCACACAGGAGAGCCAGAGCTCGGCACGAAACGCTTCCCTGCCACTGGGTGAAATAAGAGGTGATTAGCAACATATCCCAGCATCCCAGCCACGGAGCCTTCTCCTCAGGCGTTTAAAGAGGAAATATATATTTTAAAATACTGCTCTAACAGAGAGAGGTAATGATGTGTTTCGAGGCAGAGATGGTATCATTCATAAAGCCCGTGCTGCTTAATTACATCAGCAGCATTTAGGAGAGGAATGATTTCCCAGTGAGTTTCTGGTTTGTTTTCCCTCTGTCCTGCTGTATCTCGCCATGACTCCAGCTGGCTGTTAGGCTCTGGTATCTCTGTCTCCAGCCACAGCTTGAGGCTTTCTGCCAGCCCCGGGGACTGGTGAAGTGTCACTGTCACCAAGTGCCAGCCGCCCAGAGAGGCCCCAGGGGCTCAGGGTGGGCAGCATCGTGACACCGAAGTGATGCCATCCTACTCTGACCCGGGATGGGGTAACAGAGGTGAGCAATGGGTTGATGCCCCTTGTGCTTCTGGGGCAATACTCAAGACTAGTTGACCCTACTTCCCTGCTGTCCTGGGCCATGAGCTCGACATCCAGTATTCCCGTGGTCTGGAGAAGATCTGCTGCCGTGTGAAATGAAGGACACCCTCTCCATTAGGCACATAGCTGTACTGCCCTTCCCAGGGCCTCCTCGGGGACCCCAGGATTTTTCTAGCAGTCACTTCCCTGATACACTGCTGTCCTTGTGCAGCCGAGTGCCTGCTTGCCGCAATGCCTGTTGCCAGCCCTGTTGCCCTCCGGCCCTGCAAACCAGAGCTCTTCCTTCCAGAGGAGAAGAGCATTTCACGCTGCTTTTAGCCAGCCTTACCTCGTGGTGCTTTCCTTTCGCCTGTCAGATCTAGCCTGATGTTATTTGGGTAGGAGCAGAGGGGTGGGAGTTTAGAGAGGCAAAATGGTGCTTTTTTTTCTTGCATTCATAAGACATTTCAAGTGACACACACAGACAATAATGTATCACTCAGCCTGAGTACAGCTTGAATGGTTTAAAAATATGCTCCTGAACTTTCCACCCCTATTCATGCACAGGCACCATCCCTTTGGGGTCTGCACTTTGGCGAGAACAAGCAAGGAGTTAAGCAGCTCAGCAAGGCGAGCTATTTATGGATGTTGCAAGCTCCCTGCTCTTCTCCATACCCCATTCAATCCTTTAATTATCTGCAGTTGTTTCATGCTGTGTCTCACCGCATGTTCTCTGGGGGAAACCGCTGGGGCTTTGCCAGTTGATGGGGATGGGGGCGGGAAGGGGGAAGACTCTGCCACACGCGCCAACACGTCCCAGGAAAATAAGGGATGCTGTGAGGTTGCTTATCTGGGGTCTGTGAGGGCTGCAGGGAGACCAGGGCATGTCCATGGGACCTTCTGGAACAAGGAAGCAGAGCTTATTGGAGCGACACCCCCAGCGGGAGTTGCCTGCAGGGAGGTGGATGTAGCAACAGAAGGTGGGAAGATTTCCCACATCCCTGGGTTCAGTCCCCTGCGTCCCCAAGCCCTCCCTGTGAAATGGAGCCCAGAAGCTGAAAAGTGTAACATGTGAGAGGGAAGAAGGCAGGAGGGACTGCGTGGCTTGCCAGCCTCTGATGTTGCTGCCCTCCAGACAGCACTGTTTCTCTACAACATTGCCAGTTTTGGAGAAGAGAGCGGCTGTTGCCAGGACTCTGTGCCTCTTGTTGTTCCCCTGACAAGCCTGCCCAGCTGCAGACTTGCTCCAGGGTAACATGAAAGCTACCCCTTCCACCTCCCTAAAACCCTTGTGAAGATCCTACTCCAGCATAGTAAGAATTTTAGTTAATCCACTAATAGTCTTTGAGTAAGTCAACCAAAAGAAAAGAGACAAGAATAATCTCCAGCGCCTGGAGCTGCGTAGCTGTTAATGAAACCAGCTCTTCAAGCATCCTCTGTACAACAGCCTGCACCCCACCTCCCCGGGCATTTCGCACTCCTGAGATCCACTCTCAGCACCTTTTCTGGCCCTTATGAACTGTGACAAAATGGTCTGGGGTAGGCCAACCAGGACCAGCACCCCACATCCCCTGCCCACTGCAGGGAAAATGGGCACTGGGAGGGTTGGGGGGGACAAGTGCCCACCCAGAGGCCAGCCAGCAGCCGGGCCAGGGGACCATCCCCTGGAGACCTTTGCAGATCCATTTGAGCACAGGGTCTGATACCCCCCAAGGTTGGCATCTGCAGCCAGTGCTGACTGGTAAGAGCTGGGGACAGTTGCTGGTTACACTGGTCTCAGATAAGTTGCTCATGGGAACTGGATATTTCTAGATTCCGGCTTCTGTATGGGTCTAGTACCAGGCATGCAGGGCTGTTACCTTCCCTACCTATATCTACCTGTGTCTCTCTGTATTCCTCCAATCCACTGCCTTACACTTCCTTTCTGGCTTATCCTGGCCAGCACCAGTGATCCTGGGAGACTCTCAGGTCCCTCTTCCCATGCAATCTCTGGCCCAGCTCTGCGCAGGGATGACAGGAATGGCTTTTGGGCTCCTCACCTCTGCCCTACACTCTCCCCAAACTGGGCCATCTGCCCCGGGGGTACCTCACACATTGCACCCCTGGGAACACCCCTCAGACCCAAGAGCTTTTACAGACATGCACACATCCACATGGGTGAATTACCTGGCCTGTGCTTCTCCTGGCATCTGGGCTCTTCCAGCCATCCACTGTGCTCCCAGCCTGCTCCCAAGCTCATCAGCAGGGCGGGGAGGCTGCGGCCAAGCCCCTGTGTGGTCCCAGCAGGCAGCACAGGCAGCACACATCCACCTCCATCTGCCACAAGAGCCAGAGGCATGGGCAGCCCCTGCACCACACACCTGGGCTAGGGGAGCAAGCACGCGTGCCTCCGTCTGCTCCGTCTGTGGGGAGTGAGGAGTGGAGCAGAGTCACCGGTGCCCCTCCAGCAGCTGGGGCTGTGCAGGAGCTTTGCGGGACGGTGCGATTTCATAGGAAACGTCTCTGTGTTTAAGGTGCTCTTTCAGGTAGAGACATCGCTTTTTAAAAATGTCTGGGTACTGCGGATGTCAGGGGGTTTTTGTCTTGATAATCATAACAAGATGTGAGGGGGTTCTCCCCTCCCTCTCTCTTCATGGCATGTGTGCTCTGGTTCAGCTCTGGATGGCCCTGGGTGAAGGCAGGGCCCCAGCAGCCCCTGCACATGCAGTGTTAGGTGCTGGAACGGCTCCTCTGTATGGATTTTGGGACTCAGCCCCCACAAGAGCTTCCCCTGGAAGCCCAATTCTGGTGGGTGCTGTTGGGGTCCATTGCCATGAAGCCCCCTCTAGCCCCCGTTGGGGACCTGTCTGTGGAGTGAAGAGTGCTGCCAGGAGCCCGAGGCTCCCCCTCCTTCCCCAGCTCCACTAGGCACAAGTTTGCTGTATTCTTACCTGATTAGTGGATTTGAAATACAGCCTTTGGCTTTGAGACCCAAAATAGATGTTAGGTTGTCTTTGCTCCGCTGGAGGCTCCTTAGTATGTAAATCCCTCCCCAACAGAGTCGGTGCAGCACTGTGCCTTCTGAGGGGATGGCACCGCCGGGATCCCAGCTTTGTGGGAGATCCCCGCTCCGGCTCCGGATCAGCAGTGTCCCACGGAGCCAGGACAGCCACGAGCTCCTCCACCGGGCTTCCCCAGGCCCTGCTTGCAGCCGTGGCACAGGGGTGCAAGCAGGGCTCCTAGCACAGCTCCCCTGTGCCACCGCTTGCCCCTGTGGTGGGCCTGGAGGGGGCCTGTGCACTGGTGTAAGAGATGGTGCTTTGCTGGGGGGAGCAGCATCCCTCCTCCCCCCACCCACCCCTTCCTCCCCCTGCGCTCCATGGCACCTGGCAGGTTTCCAGAGAGGCATCAGGGCCAGCGGGCAGTGACATTTGTTTTGTCACTTATGCTGTCATCACCAAAAAACTGAAAAAATAGCTGCCTCTAGGGGAGAGCTAGGCCCTGTAACATTCGCTTCATCTTACAGCAACTAATGCATCCGGCAGCATCCCCAGAAACCGTGCGCTCCGCTGGGATAAACGAGCTCCGTGCTGCCAGCAAAGCCGTGGCAGCAGAGCTGCCTCCCAGGCCATCCCGGTGCTGGTGGCCACCGCGCTGAGGACCGAGCGGGCACAAGGGCAGGGCCTCTCCCGGCGGTCAGGGGAGCCCCGTGCTACAACAGCCACCCGCTCTCCACGAACCCTCAGCTCTGCAGAGAGCAGGGAGCGGGTGTTCATTAAGTGACACTAATTGCTTGATACTTTTTCAGTGTTTCCTACCTTGTAAAGATTGAGTCAAAAACCAGCACCCTGAGGAACCGCCCCTATTAAATTGATGTTCATTAGAGCTGACTTTGCGCTACCTCATTAGACTTCTGTAATTGAAGGAGTTAATTGATTATCAATAATTTCAGTTGCCTCTTCCCATGCCCGTGAGGCCTTGCTGGGTCTTCTTCAGAGTCCACCATTCATCATGTGGCTCAAACGTGCCTCGCTGCTGGCAGTCGTGGACTGAAGCAGCTTGGGTTGCTCCGTGCGTCCCCATCTCTGTGCCGTGGCTGTCGGGATTCCGGCACTGCCGGCTTCACCGCAGCAACGTGGGTCCCTTGCGTTGCAGTATATTCACCCTGATTTGGCACTAGCTGCTCTAAACTCTGTTTAAAATGCTTTTGATGGCTCCCCTTTCCATATCTGTTTTTTAATGCATATGTATTATATTTGGAGAGGGTGCGTGTGGGGGTTCATCTCTTCAGTGACTCTCTCATGGGTGTGAAAGCGGAGCCTCCGAACCAGCTGCTCCCCGAGCGCAGGCTTGCTCAGCCTTGGCAGCGTGCGTTCGCTACGCCCTGTCCCGCAGCGCAGGGGTGGGGGGCACAGCCTGCGCGGGGGGGCCCTGCCGGCCGGCGGAGGCTGCGTGGGTGTGCTTGCACACTGGTTTTCCTGTGCGCGGGTGCTCTGGCTGACTCCCTCGCGCAGACACGTGCTGCCTGACTCAGTCACACGTCTGCTGTTTTTAGAGGCGGCCTTCTAACACCCTGCCTCGCTCAGCAAAAAATCAGGGAGATGCTGTGCTTCCCCCAGCCAGCCTGAAACCAACCCCCTGCGCTCAGGAGCAGTCCTCAGGCTTCGTACCCTGGCGCTGGTCTGCTGGAAATGGGACAGACGTGGCTATTGTGGTGAGAGGACCCCCAGGCAGGGACACGTCTGTGCTCAGCTCTCCTGCCATGGAGACCTCTGCCTCCTGCCCTGTCCTGCCCTTGGGGTCCACCTTTCATGCTTGCCCTTCCCCTGGGAGCAGAGCACCCAGAGCATCCGCAGGCACCCCCAGGAGCTAACGCCCCATTGTTGCATCCGACCAGAGGACCACAGGTGATGTGAAAATGGTGACACTGCAGCAGGCGAGCTGGGGATGGAGCCAGGGATCCTCTCCACCCCTCCATCCTTGCCACCTTCCCAGCCTTCACTGAGGACACAAGCAGATCTCAGAAAGCCAGAGTGTAGGGGTGCCACAGGCCATTTCTTTGCAGCCAATGCTTCTGGTTTTCCCTGGGACTTAACTTTTTTAGGCAAATGCCACTGCTGTGCCCCAGCACGGGGTCTGCGCTGCATCGCAGATGACAGCAGAGGCAACGAGAGGGGAGATAGACAAGGCAAGAGGAAACTGTTGCTCCCCACCTTCGTTAGCTTTAACTAACGAGCTGTTTATAGGAGCAACATGACACCTGCTTTCCTCTTTATAAATTCAATAATTTATGAAAGGTATTAAAGGCAAAACAGCCTCCCGGATAAAGCCTGTGATGCGTGCACTCTGGGTATTAGCCAAACGGGACAATGAGCTACACTTGAATAACACACGAAGATATTTACCCTCTCTGTCTATAAATTATTAAGGGGCTTTTTGCACATAATTACACGAGCTTTTATGTTTCTCACTCCCTGCTTTTAATCCTTTTTGGAAAGGCGCCAGTCACTTATGACAGGAGCTGAGCAAACAGCAAGCGTTACAGCCGGTTTTAGGGTCGCTGCAGATGAAGGAGTTGCAGGAGAGGGCACCAACGTGAGCCCACCCTGCTCAGCACACTGCGAGGCCGGGGCTCTCCCCGCACACCACTGCAGGGGAGGGAAATCAAAGGCGAGAGCTGTAGGGGACCGGGCCAGGGTTTGGCCCCGGCGCGGGGTGCTCTTCCTCCTCAGTGTGGGTTCACGGAGGTGGCTGTGGGAAAGTGCAAAGCAGGCTCCAGCGTTTTAATTGCTCTCCAACTGTGCATGTAAATCGATGATATGCAGATGTAATTGGGCGTGCAAATGTCACTAGGAGGCTGTTTACATGTGCAGTGTACATTAGGGGAGCGTGTATGTGTGCAAAGAAGCACTAAGGATATTAGTAATAATTACACTTCCGAGGGTGTCTGGGTGCTGGGTCTGCTGCCTCCACTTCTCCGGCGCTGGCCGTCGTGGAGCAGAGCTCCCTCCTTGCCCTGCCCCATGCCAGACCTCCCCTTCCCTGGCTGACGTGTTTGCTCCCCAGTCTCTGCCCAGCCTCCAGCACAGCTCAGCTCCCTCTCCTGCTCCCCAGCACTGCCTTTCCCTGCGCTGCATACCAGGCTGGCTGCAACCCTGGCTGAGGCATGCCCATCTCTCTGCCTGGCACACCAGGCAGGGGCCAAACCTCTTTTAAACATTAAGGTGAGGAGCCTATTTGATCCCCTCCAGGCACCCTGACCCCTTTCCGTTAGCTGCCAAGCATTTGTGAGTCAGCCCCAGCGGGACATCTCCCACACCACCTTCCCCTCCTCCTTGTCCAACACAGCCTTTTCTTTTTCTGCGTGGACATTTGACACGACTCTCATGTCCTCCACACTCACCATGGTCTCCAGGCCCTCTCTCCTTTGTGCAAAGATCTTTAATCATTGCTCTTTGTCCTATTGTATGGCTCCTATTCTTACGTCAAGCTGTTAAAAAGCTGTCACTGTCATAACTTCCTTGTCCCAGAAATTATCTTTCATCTCCTGGATGTGGGCTACAATAGACACTGAGATGCTTGATATTATTAATACCTTCTGTATATGTGTCAATGAGCTTAAGAATTCAATGGAGCCTTTTCCTGCAGCCCTTCATGCAGCGTGTTTGGGCTGCTTGACAGAGCAGTCAAGCTATCAGGCACTTGAGTCAGGCTGACATTAGGATATGTGGCCTCTCTCCGCAGCAGAGTATTTCATAGCAAGGCCTAATTTCCACACCCTGAGCTCGAACAGGATGGGGTG
Source organism: Strix aluco (assembly GCF_031877795.1). Classification (NCBI taxonomy): domain Eukaryota; kingdom Metazoa; phylum Chordata; class Aves; order Strigiformes; family Strigidae; genus Strix; species Strix aluco. The sequence goes on from NC_133942.1 coordinate 6,273,707, forward strand.
GTGGCCGTGCCTTGCAGTGATCTGGGTGAGCTGAGCTGGGGCAGTCCCTGTGCACCAGCAGCTCATCTCCCCTTCAGCAGCACCTGCTTGAGGGGGGCTATAGAAAGGCTTTTTTCTCCTCTTTCTACCTGTTCTCTGAAGTATCAAGGAGGTCGTGTCATGATTTGAGATGGGCAAGGCATGAGCATGTCATCTCCTACCTCTCACCTTGCTTCAGTTGAGCAAAGATGCCTGGAGATGGGCTCAGCCATGCGTCTGCTGCCGAAGGGGCTGCAGCCTCCGGGCAAGCGAGACCGTGTGTGGGGATGGCGGTGGGATCGCCCTCCGTGGCCTGCGCAGCCCCAGCCTATGTCAGCAGTGACGTTGTACGGCTCCTGCTGCAGCTGTCCCAGGTGGGCGGCTGGTGGTCGAAGGATTTTTGGTACATTGCCTCCTTCTGCTCCAAATCAATCAGCTGACCAGGGCAAGGAGCAGTACAAGACAGTACAGAGAGAAACCATTATGATAATACTTGATAACGATCCTCAATTTCACTCAGAAGCAGCCGTACAATGCAGAATTTGGACTCCCTCCAGCTGATAATGAGAAGCCACTGGACTGACTCAGCCTGCTGTGAGGAGGCATCAGTACACATCCAGATGGCCGTGGGGACGGGGGAGCAGGAATATCCTGCGTTGCCCCTTCGTCCCGCTCCCCCACACACACCCTGAAATGTCACCACCTCCAAGGAAGAAAGCACGCGCGATCTGAGAGCACGTTTCTCCCCTGACTGCATCCACAGGGGCCGCAGGGACAGGTCCTGCTGCCGGCAGAGCGGCAGCCCTGAGGTGGGCGGAGGAGGTCTGGGTGCATGTGTTGGGCCAGGCAAACATGAGACATCTGCGTCGCCTTTCCATCCCCATCCCAAGCAGCCAGGAGGTTACGGCTGCCTTCTCCAGGGAAGGATTAGTACTGGGAAGTTAGTTAGTTATTACTGGGAAAAAAGTTAGTACTGGGAAGGATTGAGGAGCCAGTTGCCGGCCGAGCCCAGGGGAAATGCAGGGCACCCTTCTCTCCCGGTGTGCAGGGGCAGAGTGGGTGCAGACCCTCCCTCTGTCCTTGTTGAGAAGGGGAGGGGGCTGGAGGGGCAGACAGCCGATCTGGCGTTCCCAGAGCTGGTGCTGGCAGTACTTCAAGGTGTGGTACATCTTATCTCAGCCTGGCATTTGCACGTATTTTCTCAGCTCAGCTTGTTACGACAAAAGTGTGAAAATCTGAAAGAAAAGGAACTATAATAATAATGGCAGTAATTAAAATCCATCTCCCTCCTGCCAGCTCAGCCCTTTCTAGACCTTTTGTGGGATTCCAGGACACGTGCCCCCAAACCAAGAGATGAGTGTGTCCCAGCTAGCCCCATTGAGGGGCAGGTCTGCTCCCCTCTGCCCGGGCTGGAGGCTTGGTCCCTCATGCAGTGTGCAGGTGCTGCCTCTCTGGGAGGCTGCTCAGAGCAGGGATAAACTCCTGCCTCCTGCCAGCAGAAGGGAACCATCTGCCACAGCCCGTTATCATCTGAGGATGGCAGTGGCAAAGAGCTGGAGCATCTGTCTGAGGGATGAGACCCCGCAGATGGACACCCAAATGTTCTTGGTGCTCCCTGCAGGTTTTAGAGAGGAAAATGTTCAATGAGGTCTTGTCAGAGGAGCTGCTCTCTGCAGTGTCTTCTGCAGCCTGGGGCTACACAGCGGTCAGGACTGGCTAGTCACACCTGGAGGGCTGGGATGCCCCTTGTCACTCCATGCTGCAAGAAGGAGGTTGACCCAGTTGAATGGGTCTTTGTGGCCTCCCACAACAGCTGGAGTTGGTCTCCACAATGTGGGGGAGGCCAGTAAAGGTGATGGGAGGGGAAAAAAAGCATGTCTACTGCAAAGCTGACAGCTGCAAATAGATAGAGGCTGTTAGTGGGGGCAGGAGACGACAGGACTTCCAGTGAGGTTTGGTTGCCTACTTCTGACTGTCCCCGGTGCTCTGTCACCCGTCCTACAACACCCTGGGGACCTTAACAGTAAGCTTCATCCTTACCTTAACTCTGGATGTTCCTCTACAAAAGAAGCCACTTGCCAGGAATGGTAGCACCCAGTTATCCTGTTCTTTTTCCTAATGTCCCATTGATGCCCTTCTCCCAGGTAACGTTATAAACCCTCTCTGAGCTGCAACGCTGCTCCTCTTCAAGCGGGACCTTCATATCAAGGAGGTGTTAAGGATGGGCTGCGTGTGGGATGGTCTCAGCCCTCATGGTAGTTGTTTGTCTGTAGTGGTGAGATGCTGGCCGGCAGTAGTCCATGAAGAGCTGGGGACAACCTGACAGTCCCAGGTAGATTTGGACCTCTGGTGCTGTGTGGGGTGAGCTGTGTCCCCCTGGGGGAAAGCACCTCAGCCTCGCTCCCGGGCAGCTGTTGCGATGGCTCGCTCCAGCCCCAGGAGCTCACTGCTGCACCAGGGCTCCATGACAGCAACGTTTTGGGGCAAGGAGGCCACAAAGGATCTGCCAGCACAGAGCTTACAATGACAGGTTGGTGAATGCAGAAACGTGGGAGCCTTTGGAGCTTCTGAGCAGGCGCCAGTGCAGTTCCTCCTGCAGAGATCAATAGGGTTTGTTGCTGCTAGGATCTACCTTTGTCCAAGGCACCCGTGGGGCTGTTGGGGTAAGGAAGTGTCACCCATGAGGTGGGGTAAGAGTTGTTCCGCCGGATTTCGAGGAAGGAAGAAGCCCAAATGACAGAGCTGTTCCTCAGGGAGATCAGGCATATTGTGGCTCCTCTTAAACTCTGGTGTCACGGATAAGGGCCTTCATGCTCCTGTGCCCAGCTAGGAGAGTAGTTATTAAGCGATGCTTTCTTCTCACTGCGCTCTCCATCCTCCCTATCACCTCACCCCGCTGCCGGCCGAAACGCACCACCGTAGCTGGCAGAGCAAACCAGGGCTCTGCTCCGCCGCCACGCCTGGTGCACCCATGCTGCCCTCGCCTCTCCTGCTGCGCCGCTCCCTCTGCCCACCCCAGCCAGAAATCACACACAGATTACAGAAAAGGCAGGTTTTACACCGGACTTTTCTAGAGGAGAGGTCTGCACGGATGCCATCTTAGCCCAAAAGCTCATCTCTGCTTCTGCACACCAAGTGCCCCGTCCTCTGCCGCTCACCGCTCTGCCAGGGTGGGGACAGCAGTCAGAGCCGAGGTGGGAAAGACGGTCTTGGAAGGCCCCCTGCTTCCAGGCAGCGTATAGCATCGCTCTCACATGGCCACCAGTGCTGCTTGCATGGCGTATTTGCTGTATCTTTGTGGAGGAGCTGAGGTGAAATTTCCCCCTCTCACACCAGACAATGCCAGGAATTATTCTGGAGTGTTATTGAATACACGGTGCCCTGCACTTTAGTGGGGCTTTAACTGTGGGGGAAAAAGCATTAAAAACGGCATTCAGAGCTCTTAGCCTGTCTTTTGTCCTCTGTTTGTTTTTTCTGGCCACATTCAGATTGCCGGCTTTGTCTGTGTTTGTGAAGTGCTATTAGCATCGATGGCATCGCTGAAATAGCCGTAATAATAAGAGGCATCGATCTACGCTGAGTAAAGGTCTGAGGACCACTGAGAGGGGCCAGGCTGAATTTCCTTGATGTCAGGAGAAGAGCGTGTGTGGACGCACACATGCACTCTCCCCCCACCCCGTGTTTTTTGCCACGAGGGTCCTTTGCTCGAGCCCACGCAGGGCTGCACGCCCGACGGGCACCCACCCTCCCAGCGAGCCGGGGTCTGCGCCCGCGGGAGGAGAGGCGGCAGCCCGGGAGTGGGCAGGAGCAGGGAGCCGGAGTGATTCAGCCCTCAGCTGGCGAGCTCGCGGTGCCTACCCTTTGTTTATTCCCGCTCTGCTCAGAAGCTCGTGTGTGCCGAGCAGGAGGATAACAACTCCGCTGAGGGCTCCGGGGAGGCAGCAGCCTCTGCCTGAGCATGGAGGGGGGCTCGCGCCGCCCTGGGTTTGCTCATCACCCGCCGCAGGGACATGGGCTTGGGATAGGTGCTGGGCTCCCAAGCTCCACGGTGGGCAGGCGGGCAGGCGGGCAGGCGGGCATGGGCGTTTGGCCCAGCTCTGGCACGCTGCCTGCCAGCCTCCCCGCAGGCTGGGGGCACGCCGTCGGTGCACAGGAGAGGCCTGGGGCGAGCACGCAGCTCTGCTTTCGCAGGAGGGAGGAAGGAGGCCTGCCCAGAGGGATGCTCTGCATGGGAATCTCCACCCCTAGGCTTGGTTAAATGGCTGGTGGAGGAAGGCCAAGCCATTGTCTTTCTCAAAAGCTCCCACCGGCCAAAAGAGCCGTCCAAGGGAAGGCTCATGGGACCCAGCGAAGGGACTCCGGCAGAGCCTCGGGCTCCAGCCCGTGCCAACACGGAGGGCCCCAGTGCAGCTGCCTTGGACCCGCCTTGGCCCACGGCCAGCCATGCTGTGGGGACAGCTAGGTAGAAGCAGGACAGAGTGGGAAGCACCCCAGGAGAGCCCTGCGAGAGGAAGCAGGAGGGGAAGGTGCACTTTAGAAGCAAAGTTTGTGTCCATTACTGCCGGAGAAATCAGCCTCCGCTGGAAGAGCCAGCGCTGGGCAAATCTGCTAATGCTGCTCGATAAATCAGTGTCCATTATGGAATGGGGTGAACAGTGGGCAGCGCTCGGGAAGTCGTGCACTTAGTCCTGAGTAAGATGCCACCAGCTCAGCATGCGCCGAGCCTCCGAGGAGGCCCTGAGGATCACCAGGTCCCACCTCAGTCCTCAGAGGCGTCCCCCAACCCTTGCAGCCCCTTTCCTCTCATGTACCGGGGGGGGGGGTGGGGGGGGGGGGTGGGGGGGGTGGGATGGTAGTGAAAAAAGAGGAGCAAAGCGCTTTGCAGAGGTAGCTGCGGTAGGACGGGCCGCTCTGAGATCGCCGGGGTAGCCTGGCATCTCCCCTCCGCAGGCTCGAGCAGGGCTGGGCGCTGAAGCGGGGGCGACCGGCAGCGCTCCTCCGGTCCGTCCGAGGCGGCACCGGCGGCGGAGGAGCGGGGACCGCCAGTGCCCCCCCGCCTCTGCAAGGGCTGCCGGGGGCCACCAGCCGCCGACTGGCCCCGGTTCGCCGCCGACCCGCGGGCGCCACAGCATCCCCGCCCGTGCGCGGGAGAGCGCGGCCCTTCCGCGGAAAGCCCCGCTCCGCCCTGCCCCGCCGCCCGCGGGGGACGGGGGGCTGCCCCCGCCGCACCGCCCCGGCCCCGGGGGGCCCGCACATCGCCCCCCCCCCCCGGCTCTCGCCTCCCCTCGCCGCGCCGGAGCGGGGGAGGCGGCGGGAGGAGGGGACTGGCCGCGGCCGCCGCTCCCGGCTCCGCGCCGCTCCGCGCACCGCCCCGCGCCCGCCGGCGGCTCCTCCCGGAGGGGAGGCGGGGGCCGGCGCGGCGGCGGCTCCCAGCCCGGCCCCGCCGCGGCAGACCCGGCCGGCGGCAGCGGGCGTGCGGAGCCCGGGCCGTGCCAGCCCGCCCGGTGGGGCGATGCCGCCGCCGCCGCCCCGCAGAGCCGCCGCCGCCGCCCGTCCGGCGGGCGCGGAGGGGAGGCAGCCGGTCTCCGCGCGTCCCTAGGGCGGCCCCGGAGCGGCCCCGTGCCCGGCCCGGCCCTTCCCCCGGGCTCGGGGCTGGGGGGGCGGCTCGGACCCGGGAGCGCCGCCGCCTCTCGTCTGTCGCTGCGGAGAGGGGGAGCTGCGTTACTGCAGGTGGAGGTTTTGGCGGAGGGGGTGGGGGCCGGGGGAGATGCCATTTCTGACCGAAGGAGATCGCCGGCGAGAATGAGATGCAGGTAAGCGAGGCGGGGATGCTGGAGCGGGGGGGGGACCGGAGCCGGCGGTACCGGCGGTGAGGGGGAGCCGGGGGGCTCCGTCCCCCCGGGCCGGACCCGCGTCGCTGCCCTCGGGCCGGAGCCGCGCCGGTGCTCGGGGCTGCCGAGCTGGGAACTTCGTGCGTGCACCGGAGAGGGCGCGGCGGGTGCGTGTGTGTGTGTGTGTGTGTGTGCGCGCTGCCGGTGCCCGCCGGTGCCGGGTTTGCACCGCGCCCCGGGGTGCGGCTGCGGGTCGCGGGGAGCGATGCGGGCACCGCCGGGCGGGGAGGAGCGGGGGGGCGGGAAGGGACAGCGGGGGCTGCCCGCCGCGGGGACGTGTGCCCCGGGCCCTGCCGTCCGCCAGCCCCTCTGGCGCTGATCCTGCCGCCTGCACCGCCCCGGTGTCTTCTTCGCTGGGCTGCCCGCCCCGGCGCCGCTGCCGGTTCCCCCCGCAGCCCCTGCCCAGCCCCGCGGGCACGGGCACCCCGCAGCCAGGCGGGGCCGGGGTGCGGGGCCGGGGTCCCGCCCGGGGCTGACTCGCCCAGCGCAGGGCTGGGGCTCGGTGGTGCTGAGACAGGCGCAGAGCTGCATCCCGATGTGGGAGCTCTCCTCCTCCCCCCGGTAGTGAAGCAGATGAGTTAGCCGGTCTGGAGCGGATTACATATTCAGGTAGGGTATGGCCGGGACAGCGCTACCTGCCAGGGCTGGCAGGGGAGCAGGGGGATCAGCGCTCAGGCAGGCTGTGCCCAGCTCCCCTACCAGCAAGGGTTAACTGAAGAGGAGGAATCGGCCCTCTGCCGGTCCCCAGGGCAGAGACACGAAGGGTTAAATACGGGCAGGGAGAGCTCACCAGCCCTGAGTGACCAGGCTGGAGGCAGGAGCCATGGGGGGTAATTTTTCAGGGCGGGGGCTCACCTCTCCATCACCAGCCCCCCAGGCTGGAGGTAGGTGAGTCGGGGCCGTGGGGAGTTGCGCCGGATGGGATGATGCCTCAGGCTCTGGGAGGGGGAGGCTCTGGGGGCACTGAAGGCTCCCCCCGCCTGGGCTCAGCCCCACACACAGGAGCCAGCCCGGAGAACTGGAGATGCTGGGGAGGGTCAGGCTGCCAGTGCAGGCTCAGTCCTCGGTTTGCGTCTGGCAGAAAAAAGAAGGGGGTTGTGGTGAAGGGGCTTCGCAGGACAGCCGGGGTTGCGAGGATGCCCAGGAGCCTGCTGGCCAGAAGGGCTTTGGGAGCCCTCCCGGGCAGTGCCGTTGCTTGTTGCTCTCTGATACCGTGTGTAGGTTATTGGATTTTTCACCTTGCGCCTTGGATGTATAAATAGCCTGTGCGAAGGGTAGAGGCATGGTTTGCTCCAGGTGCTGGAGGTGCCACCTCCGAGAAGAAATGGGAGGGTTGGTGCCATGAAAGTGATTTGCACAAGGAAGGAGGGACAGCAGGTGAGCGTGAGTGTGGGCACGGGTGGGATCAGGTCTCCTCGCCGCGGGTGCGGGCTGGTTGGCGAAGCCGAGGCTTTGCTGCCTCTCTCTGCCTGTCGCTAGCCCAGCTACCGCCCCAGCAGCCGCCATCCACGGTCCTTCCCCAGCAAACGCCCTTTCCAGCAAGCGGCTCTACCTGCCGGCTTGCAGCAGGGGACTGGTGTGAGAGCCCCACGCTGCCCCCAGCCCACGCTGCTCTCCAGGGTCTCAGCCCACGGGGGGAGCATGGGGCAGCGCAGTTCAGGCATCCCCAGGAGCAGCCCCACTGCACAGATCTGCTCCTTTTCCATTCTCCCTCCACCTCCCCTTCCTCTGCACCACCTCCGGGAGCCCCGCTCTGAAATCATATCCCTTCCACATCCCCATCCCAGCCCTCCTGCCAGCCTTAACCCTCTCCTCGCTGCTCTGCCACTTGCAGCAGTCCTGACCTGACCTTCACGCCTGCCAGAGACGGCCGTGGAGCAGTGGCGTGGCTGTGCCTCCAGCCAGCCCGCCGGCATGGGGGCTGCATGGACCTCACCAGGGCTGTGGGTGCTGCCCAACCCGTCCCCACCCCAGAGGCAGCTATCCCAGCCCCACGCCGGCACCACAGCCCAAACCTTTGTTCCACCCCCTTCCTCTGCATCAGTTCCCTCGGTTTCAAGTGCATGGCTTGTCCTTCTCCTGGACCTCTTGCAAATGCAAACGGCCAGTAACACCCCGTGCCTGGCCCAGGTGCCACGGAGCAGAGGGGCAGCGTTGCTCTCCTGGTGCACGAAGCCCCGCTCAGCCCTCCGCCCATCCCAGCAGCACGGGCTGGGGCTTGGTGGGAGGAGATGTCTGGGCTGGCCGTGCCTTCTGGCCTGCTGCTCCTGGCTCCTTCCTGGAGCACGTTGGCTCGGTAGCTTAGTACCAGGGAGGACAGGTGCTCTCTGAAGCTCTTAGACTGGCAAGGCTGGTGAGCAAGGCTGAGAGAGAAATGTGTCCCTGGGCTAAACCCTCCACGTCTTCTTCCTACAGACACACTGGGACCGTTTTCCCCGTAGCCAGGCCCTTCCGCTCCCTGCCCAGTGCCTGCTGCTCTGGGACAGGGACAGACACTCCTGGCAGGCAGCAGTGTCCCCGGTGGGGACTTTGCAGGTTACCAGCTAGCAGGAGGGGGCTTCTCCTCCTCTCTCTGCTCTAAGCCCCCATCCAGCAGCTCGGAGCGGGCAGGGCCGCAGGCAGTGCCACGTGCCTGCCCCGGGTGCTCGGGCAGCCCCAGCTTTCGCTGTGGCTCTCGCAGGACGAGCAGGAGGTGACTGGAGGAGATAGTGGAGCTGAGTTTACAGCACCTAGGGAAGAGTCAGGTTTTCCAAGCCTTTTTGTGGAGGGATTAATTACAAAACGAATGGTTATACTTCTGTAATACCGTACCGTGCTGCAGTTACTCTACACCTATAACGTAATTACTCTGTGATACCTCTAATTACCACTGTTTCATATCACTGGAAGGTTAACAGCATGACTGAATGACTTAGTATTCCTTTGGTTTCCTACTTAATACAGTCACTGTAATGATGCTGAAGTTTATACTGCTTGATGTATGTAACAAGTATAAAATCCTGTAACTTAAGGTTTTATTTCAGGGGTTGATAAATCACTTTATAATAATGCCACAATTATAGTGTAATTATAATGTAATTACGATTGCTGAATTATAAAGCACAACTGAACCTATTGTGGTTTGATGAGGATTAATACACCCCATCAGTTGTTGCTTCAGGTACATGGTTGTCACTGGCAGTGACGGGGCCGACTGTGTTGGCCGGCTGTTGGGTGCAGGCTGCTGTGACAGCTCTGGGGTGTCAGGGCTGGAGGTTGGACCCTGTCCCCTTGAGGTAGGGGAGGATGTATTTGCAACGGGCACATCTCTGTGAAAGTCCTGGTGGAAAATGCGACTCCGCCAACTCTCTTGCAAAGCTTCAGGTGTGGAAACTGCTGGAGAGACCCTTTTCCATGTCACCTCAGCTGAGTCCTGCCAGCCCTTGGGTCCTCCCTTGCTTTGTGGCCCCTTGGGCAGTTTGCCTGGGGTGGATGTTAGTGGCACCATTGACTCCTATGGACTCTCCTTCCACGGTACAGGCTAACGTGAGCTCAGTGTCCCCCTTTATGCTCGACACCGACCACTGTGGCAGTGACTTGGGGCTGGCGAGGGGAGGGCACAGTCGGTGGTGCAAGTCGTGGCATGGCTTGGCAAGGGAGGGTGCTTCCCGGCTCTTGAACATATCCAATACACTGAGTCAGCAGCTCTCCTCTGTTCTGTGCTAAACCCCGAGAAGGGAAGGGAGCAGGGTTTATCCTAGCATGAGCAGAATTGGCTTTTGGTGGGAAAGGAGCCAGAAGAGCTTGTCAGGTATCGGGGAAGGCTGGGATGAGAGAGAAGAGGTCTACAAATGCTTAACTCAAATCAAACAACTCAAGAAAAATAAAGGGAGAAAGCAGCTGAAGGCCATGGCCTCAATTTTCTTCCGAGTCAATTTTTTCCCCCTTCTCTCTCTCCATCTGGGGGAGTAAAAATTGGAGCTTGCCGAGGGGAATGGCTGCATGGAGAGAGATCTCTGTGTCTTTGCCACATGTCCCAGCTCCCTGTGACCCTAGCTGGGGCTATGTCTTACTAACAGCCAGTTTTGGTGGCTGTTTGAACCTGCAGCCTCTGGGACAGCATCAGGGCCTGTGTGGTACAGAGAGGGAGAGGAGCGTCTGAGGACGGCGCTGGCTTGGGGAAGGGGAGGAACACCAGCCGTGCCCCCCCCCCCGCCCAAGGGCTTCCCCAGCCCCGGGAGCACTGTCAGCAGTGCAGCGTGGCCTCTGCCCCATCTTGGCATGGCAAGGCAGGAGAAAGACAGGTCGCACAAAGGTGACCGTGTCTGAGCGGGCAGCGTTAATTATCAGCTTGACCTGGGCAATTGAATAAATGCTGATAAATGCCTCAGAGAGCCTCATCTCCTCTTTAGCCCGGGCAGGGAGCATGAGGCTCCCTCCATCCCTGAGAGCAGCAAGTCACGCTGGCTGGCTCGGGAAGGGGCGACAGTGGGGGGAGCGCCCAGCTTGAGCAGAGACCCCACACCACTGGAGTTAATGGCTGTGCTGGGGCAAGAACCCAGGTAATTCCTGCCTTGCAGGAGCAGCAGTTAGGGGTGACTAACAGAACCCATCTGGACCATGCCTTGCCCTGCCAAGAGGATACACAGAGTGTATGGATTCATTGGCAGCCGTGTTGGGGGGAGCCCCAGCATGACCCCCCCCCAGCTCAGTCCTCCCTCTGGTCTCGCCAAACCTTTGCTGCCGTCCCTTGCCCTCCACGGCCCCGTGCACCATCCAAACAGCATCTCCTAACTGAGTGTGGGGCTGGGCTAGGCAGCAGGTCAGCATCCCTGTCGCTGGGAGCTTGGCTTGGTTTTGCTCATTCTCCCAGTTACGCACAGAAATGGCTTCTGTTTAGCCGTCCTGCATGTTTTCTTCCATCATTTTTTTCATGTGTCTCTATAAGGCGGTCAGCCTTCGGTGCTCACAGCATTCTGCAGTGGATGTGTGTCCACACGTGGGCATGACACTCCTGGGCTCCAGAGAAGGACCCAGGTGTCCTGGTCAGAGGCCAGAGGCCCATGTCTCAGGGCTGGGGTCGGTTCCTGAGCTGGGGTGAGCCAGAGGGTCCCTTCAGGGAGTGGGGACAGGGTGAGGAGGTGCAGGACTGGGCTGTGCCTCCCGGGACATGCTTTATACAGCCCAACACCATCCAAGTGATGCTCAAATGGCAAAATACCTGCTGGCAGCCATCAGGCAGGGCTGATCCCCTGCTCTGGGGACAGGCTGGCCACTGCTCCCTGAGGGATGTGCCCATGAGCAGCCAGCCCCTGCCCTTGCTGCTGTGGGGGCCCCGGGCTGGGTGCCCATGGTGCAGCCCAGCCCCTGCTACCCTGCACAGCCCCTGCTCCCCTGGCACCCCTTTCCCCCCTGCCACACCACATTGCTCGTAGTTACCTCAGTAGGACCCCCACATAATATTTTTTTGGTCATTTCCATTCCGTTTCTTCATCAGAATGCAAAACATTAAATATCGCTCTTGTAATTATGGTTAATTTCATAACCAGCACCTTAATTGGATTGGTCTCTGATGGGGAATTCTCGTAGGAGGAAGAAGCAGAAATATTTTGACGTGATCTATTCTTTCAGCTCTTTGTTTGGATTTGAGATGTCGAGTGTGAAATGAGAAACAACTGATTTAGACCCCGAAGGCAACCTGGGGGCGGCGAGCAAAGTCTGAGCACTCTTGGAGGCTCTTCTTACCCTTTGCGCAGGCAAACGTCTACCTCCTGTACCTGAACCTGGCCTTTCCCCACCACCCCTTTGGATTGGGGGTAGTCACAGAGAGCCAAATTGATATGGTCTAACCCAAAATGGGAGCCAGGGGGGCCATGACAGGTGAGCACTGGCCTGGTGGCTTGCTTCTGCCCCAGCTCCGCTGGCAGGTGGCTCGTGCATTGTGCCATGGAGCAAGGCACAGCAATGAGGATTGGGTAGAAAAAAAAAATGGCAGCTGTAGCTGTGCTTTAAATGAATGTGCACTGCAGGAGCCAGAGGAAGGAAAGGAATTAGGGCCACAGTGGTGAGCAGCATGGAAAGCTCCTTGCCTGGCCCATGCTGGGGGAGCAGCCTGGCACAGCTCTGCACGCTCCCAGTGGGTCCAAGTCTGCCACCAGGACCTCAGGGATGTGAGGGACACCCAAAGGGACACCTCTTTTCTGCTGCAACCGAGCAGGCAAGGGCTCACCTGCATCCCCAAGCTCGGAGAGGGACACCAGCCCCTCTTGTGCCCTGATGAACCAGGTTATTTCAGCACTGCTGCCGAGGGCAGCAAGCCCCGTGGGAGTCCCAGCGGCCCCCCAGCGCTCAGCTGGGGCTGTCCCACGCGGTGGCTGTCCCACGGAGATGGTGTGCTGCCTCTCGCGCTGCCACTTTGGGCTGGCGCTACGATTTGCTCTGGGAAACATAGAATTGTGCTGCCATTAGGTGCTGCCATTAAACTGATTTGTGCTCAGCCTGTTTATTCTTTTCAATGGGAAACGATACAGAAGCTGAACCGAAATGGAAACCCTGGCCTTGCATTTCCGATTTAATTTCTATGCACTGTATTTCCCTGTGATTACTTCTGTTCTCACATACAGCCCAGAGTGCAGGCTCTGTATTATTATCAGCATCACTGGGGAGAAGGAGGAAGGGGCGGAAGGCATCTCTTGCAGCTCAAGCAAAACACAACAAAACCACCCCAACACAGCCCTCTGTCGAGGGCAGCAGGGGAACTGCTCCCTCCCCATGGTGGGGCCCTCTCTTTTTTCTCCGTGCCCACAGACTCAGCGCAGTCGCCCACTGGAAGACAGAAAAGGCCGAGGAATGGCACGGCTCCCCATGGCGTGGCTGAGGCTGCTGGCGTGCTGACACCCCTTATCGTAGGCATTAAACCGATCGTGCTTTTCGCCTCTGCTCCAGCTGCTTCGCAGCCGCGGGGCAGTGCTGCCTGCCCTGCACCGAGCCCTTCCCCAGCACGACGCTGCAGGACGGCGCTGGGTCTCCCAGGATCCTTCCCCAAAGCGCTGGGGGCTGAGATTCGCTGAGGCACAGCACCTGCAGCCAGTGCCGACTCAGCTTGGGGCACCCTTGCTAGTGAAATCAATGCATTTGATTTCATGAAATTGCCCTAAAAAATCTCAGTTTCCAGTGCTTTATTTTCTCCTCTCAACCAGCATTTCCCACCTTTTCCTTCTTGCCTGGGGGGGTTCTGTGGTTTGGGTGCAGCGCCAGGACCCCAGGAGCTCTGTGTGCAGCCCCCCTACCTTCAGAGGAGCGTATCGGCAGGGCTGGCACCACCTGGAGCGCAAATCCTGGCCAGGCCACATCCCGCAGCACCTCCCCACCGCAGAGGTTTGGGCTGGGAAGGGCTGGCGAGGTGATGACCCCTCGTCCCCAGCTGCCGGCAGCGCCTGGCCGCTCATACCCGCACTCTGCCCAGCTTCACGGGTACGGCTGGCTGCAGGACAGGCGGGCTCAGCCATGGCTCAGCACAGTTTGTTTTTATCTAATCTATTTCATTGTTGAATGAAACAATAACAGCAAATACAGGCCCTGAAGACAAGCCATAAATAATGCAAAAATCAAACAAGCGAGAAAGGGGGAAAGAAAAAAGAATTATACATGTAAAACCAGCACAGAGAAAGCCAGGCTGGGAAGAGGAATCTTCTCTTCGTGTTTGCCATCGCTCATGCTTTCTTTGGCTCCCTTTTTTTCTCCACTTCTCTCTTTCTGGAAATACCTGCAGCACTAAATTTGTTATTATGTGAACAAAACTTAATAAGAACTGGGAGGGGGAGAGAAAGAGAACTGGCTTGCGGGAAAGAGTTGGGAAATGACGTGGGTGGAGAGAACCAGGGCGGTCGTCTCACAACACCTTGAGACACAGCCATGCCCCTGCCTGCCACCCCGCTCTGCCCCTGTGTCCCCACGGGTGGCGGGGCAGGGACCGCTCTGCCGACCTGCCCAGCAGTCGTGGGGCCGTCAGTCCTGGCAGCATGGCACACGTGTGCCCTAGCACCCCGCGCAGCTGGGCCTGCCAATGGGTTATCACACAGACATCTTCACTGGGCTGGGCTGCAGACGGCCTCCCTCAAAAGGCTTCCGAGGCCACATATTTTAGGCAGCAGTATAAAAATATCAGGGCCGGTCCTAAAGGGAGATAAATCAGCAGGTTTCCCTGGAGTCAGCGAAGCTGCTGAGTTTATGCCCTCTGAAGTCCTCTCGCTATTATCCCAAAGGTTTCCAGGGCTCCAGAGCAGCCCTTGTACTGGTTGTAGGGGTGTTTAAAGGATGTGGTGTGGGAACAGAAGTGATGCCATAAGTAGGGTCTAAGCTTAAATTAAATGTAAAGAATGTGACCAGTCCCTGGCAGCAGCACTGCTCTGTAGCATTGCAGGCTTGGGACATGCTCGCTGGTCCCCGCTTGCTGTGGCTGCCCGGTGTTTGGGACTTTGATCCGGGGTTTCACCTTGAAGCATGGCAGGGACAGAGTGGGGGCAGAGCGGCTCGGACTCGTGGCTGTTAGAGGGGGTCATGTCACAAAGCTTCAGCGATGTACCCTTATGGCCCTGGGGAGTGGGGTTGCTCATGGGGCCAGGGTGTCAGCCTGGTTTGGCATTTGCCCTCCTGCTGAGCCAGTGCTGGGTGAGGGAGAGCAGAAGGCACTGGGGCTGCTCCCCCACCTCTGCTTGTGGCCCTGATTTCCTGCTGCTGGGGCTGACGGGTGCCCCAGCCCCCCTCCCGGTGCTAAGCAGAGCTCCAGGGCGCTGCAGAGCCATGGGACACTTTTTGGCAGAGGCTGGTGGCTGGAGGGGACAGGCTGTCCCCAGACAGGGAGCAGTGAGGAGGGAGCAGCTTGTCTTGGTGCCAGCCAGCCACCCCTGCCAGGCCTTTTGTGGTGCCCCCGAGTGTGGTTTGTGCATTGGGGCTGCCAGGAGCAGTGGCTCAGCCTGGCAGGGCCTGCCCACCTCGCTGCTGGGACACTGGCACCAGCCGTGGCACAGGGACCATCCTCGGGGGCAGGTGCCTGGGTCTGGGGGAGCAGGAAGCCATCAGTCACCACCGAGGTGAGCCCGTACAGAAATGCCATCTGCTCCTGGTCTGGAGGAAACGCGCTCTGGCAGCGGGGTGACTTTATACCAGCCGCTTTTATGCTACGTCAGGTGGTGTCCTGCCCTGACACAAAGGCAGGGTGTAGCGCAGGCACCGTACAGCTGCGCTCCGGCTGATTCAGCAGCGCTGCGACAGCGTGCTGAGCCACGCGGAGCCACCCCAGCAGTACCGGGGCCATGCAGAGCCGGTGGGCAGGACGGCCCAGCTGCCTGAGCTCTTCCTCATTCTCCAGACCAAAATCTACCGCTGCTGTCCAGGAGAGGAACCTTTGCAGGGCCCTCGCTGGTGCCAGGGCTGCTCGGAGCCCTCCTGGGGAGCGCAGAAGACGTTTGGGTACCACTGGAGCCCATTCCTAGGAAAAATCAATCCTCCCCCCAGTGCGACAAGAAGGGGTGGCTGCGAGCCATGGCTGGGCCGTGCTAGAAGGAGAAGGCAGTTTTCTCCCTGCAGAGGAGTGGGATGGTGGCCCAGGCTCTGGCAGCTGTCATTACCCTGCTCTCCCCAAAGGGCCTTTGCAGGCGCCGCCTCGGGGACGGCCTTGTCCCGCTACGCCTTGCTGGCCACGGGCACGGCGAGGCCTTCGCAATGTCAGCGTGACCCTGGCGGCTCTCCCAGAAGACACTCATTGGACAGACCTTTCTTTCACCTCTCCGGTGCAAATGTTTCCATAGCCCTAGGAAGGGCCTGGGGTTTTTCCATCTTGCTTTCACAGCTACAGACAGGGAAGAAAAAACATTTACAGAGACCCTCATGCTATACTGAAGCCTCCTCTACCCAGCGCTCACCCGTCAGTTGAGTGCCTGCTGAGCTCGGGGCCTTCGGGTGAGCACCTAAAACATCCTGGTGACCCAGCCCATGACGACAGAGACAGGAATCCCAAGGGGATTTGCTGAAATAAAGACAGAAAATGGAGAAGCCCCATTCAACTAGCTGGCGCACGTCCTTCCCGTCATCCCAGTGCACACCATCCTCCTGCTCTCCTGCAGACCCAGCCTGAAACGTCTCCAGTGCTGGAATCCCAAGGCCAATCCTTGGGAGATACTTCCCCAGCAAACACAGCTCTCCTGTTCTTTGTCTCGCAAGCAGAAAAAAAATCAGCCTCCTCCCAGCTTGCCTTGAACCACCAACCGGCAGTGGCTGCGGCAGCGGTGGGCCAGCCTGCGTCCCGGCCACCTCAGTCGATGAGGAGGGGAGCGTGGCTGGCTCCGAGCCCGAGCTCCACGGTGTGCTGCACCCTTACACTCCTCATTTATCTCTTGCTAGCTCAGGACTTTACACCCCTGGCATCCACAGCTGCCTTTGCAATTACTTATTGATCACTTGTCAGGATGTTTTCTTTGCTGATGGGGCAGTGAAGCATGTGTAGCTAAAGAGAGAGAAAAAACATTAAAAACGAAGGAGCAGAGGTGTGAGGAAGGTGAGCAGCTCTTGCACAGATGTGATCGCAGCAAGAAACAGCCTCAGCAAAAACTGCTCTGAGCTTCAGCATCCTGCAGAGAGGACTGGGATCTCTTTCCCATCACCCTGCTCCAACAACCTGCCTGCCGAGGCTGAAAACTGCTCTCCAGGTTGTCTCTGGGCCATCCCCGGTTGTGCCTCCACCGTACGTGTCTATCCCTCAGTGGGGTGAAGCAGATCCACAGCCCAGAGCCAAACCAGTGGACAGCTGGGCCAAAGCCTCCCCCTTCCAGCGTCCTGGCCCCTCAGCCCACTTTAGAGCTCTTCACTGCCCCTGTGCATCCCCCTCCCCTTTTTTCTGCTCTTCTTGCTCTTTGGCTCAGTGCCTCCCTGACTTAATCCCCTGTGGCGCTGGGGGCACCACGTTTTGGGTGGAAGAGCCCATTGCGGCGAGGAAACGCCTTTGCGGGGTAGTCCCGCAGGCCGGCTGCTGCGGGTATCTGGTGCCAGCCAGGCGGTGTCAGTGCCGGAAGGGGATTTGCATCTTAAATACTTCTCCGTGCTCTTTTACAGCCTCAGAGCAACTGCCAGAGCAGATCAGGTTGCGGCACACCTATTCCAGGCTCCCGCCTCAGAGCAGCTGAAAGCAGATACTTCAGAAGGCTGAGCAAAATCCCCGGGCTGGAGAGTCATGCCTTCCCGTGGGTGAGCGGGAGCCGGTGGCCCTGGGGAAGCTTGTGGCTGGTGGGGCTGGGGGTGGGCTACTCTCTGGCTAACCTGCTGTGGGTCACTGCCTCGCACGGCTTGCTTGTGTGTCCCCACCGCCCCGAGCGAGGCACTGCTGGAGGGGTCCTTCTCAGCTTCTGCTCATTTCTCCCCTGCTTCTCACACCCTCTTGTGCTGTTTCTGGAGGGTTTGGGGCCAGGATAGGACATAGGGCAGCCCTTTGCACTGCAGCAGCCTGGTTTCATGCCCTTTCTTAATGGCCCATCCATTAATGAAGGCCCAGTGGAAATGCGGCGGCAGCTTTCCATCACCCAGGCCAGCGCTGTGCCTCCAGCCACCCCGTCTGCTGCCCACCAGCCAGCCTGGCAGCACCCAGAGCTTACTTCAGGCTCTCCCTCTTTGGTTTCTTTTTACCCATGTGAAGCAGCATGGTCCCAGGAGGGAAACAGCCCCCCCTCCGCCCCTGCTCCCACCCTTCCCTGACCATCCCTGGGCACCAGAAGGAGGGCAGTTACTACCCAGGTGGGAAAAGAGGAGGAAGAGGGAGGAGGTAGGGTGGGGAAGAGGGTGAGACAAAACCAAAGGGCCCACAAATGTGCACTGGACGCAGAGGGAATGATGGAGAGATGAGGAAATGGGCACAAACATGTTTGGCAAATTAAAGCTTCGCCCTTTGTTTTGCTGCTTTGCAGATAGCTATAGGAACACTTAGTGCAGAGCCCGGGGTCTGGATAAGCAACTCTTTTAGCAGCAGGAAAGGTTGTTAAATATTTATTTGTAAACCTGGAGTCTTTATCTCTAAAATGTAGTCAAGTTCAATAAAATTTGATTTAGCTGGAGCAGCTTAGAGGAGACGAGAGCACAGACTACAAGAGCTGTGTCTCGCTGGCTTTGTGTGAAGCTGGCAGGCCAGAGGTGGGGGCGAGCCCATGGCTGACCCACACCCGTACCCGTAGCCACACTGCAGCCCAGTGTGGGTGCCCAGTGCTGCTGGGACCAGGCTCGCTCCTGGTGCCCCACGGCACCGCAGCAAGGTCAGCTCCTGTGGGGACAGACGGGGTGGGGGACGTGCTCCCCTGGCCCTGCTGAGCCCCCAGAGCGCTGCGGGCCCCCCCGCCACGGATATGGCTTGCGTTGTCCTAAATTGCCTGTTGTCGTTCGATGCTCTCGAAAGCATCTGGTTCAAGGGTGAACGTCTCCCACACTGTAATTTATGGCTGCCAGGTGGGGGTTATAGCTGACTCGGGGATTTTTGCCGCTTGCTCGCTGTCAGCGCAGCAGACAGATCGCTCGGTGCTGAGGCACACCAGCCTGGCCCCAGCCGCTGGGCACCCGCGGGGCGGTGAGCAGGGGACAGCCAGGGGCAGCGGTGAGAGCGGAGGGCACGGCCAGGCCTGCTGCCCACCCCTTGGGGCAGGGAGGCAGTGGCAGCCTCGGGAGCACACCCAGGTGCCGAGCCTGGGCTCCCTCCTGGGTCATCGCCTGGGTTTGGTTTCCCTGGGGCTGATCCCCCCCCACGCCGGGGCAGCCTGTGACCGTCACGACGGAGCAAACCCCGCGCACGTCAGTGCTCACACCCGGCCCCGGGCTGCGTTTCCAGGCACAGGCCCAGAATAGCATCTTTCCTCGCAGCGCTGCTCCCAGCCGGAGACACTCAGCTGGTCCTGCTGCATTTAGCACTGCGGGAGCGCAGCTCCAGCGCACCCATCTGCGCCTCTCGGGCCGAGGCTAGCAGCTTCCCCGGGGAGGGGGTTGTACGTTGGAGCCCTCGTCCCCAGGCAGCAGGGTGGCAAGGACGAGTGTCAGTGGATGCCGTGGCTCTGGGCATGATTTTTGCTTTGGGTTGCACTGGTTTGCTCATTGCCTAAAGGCAGCAAGTCTGGCAGCTGCTCCTTTCTTATCGATTCTTTTTTTTTAATGTGCAAAATGAGAGTCACGTTCACGCCAGAGGGCTGCAGCTCTCCCTGGGCTGGCCTGGCCTGTGCGCCGCAGCCGTGTGGCCTGATCCTGCCTGGCAGATCCTGCTGGGGCCGTGGCCGGGCACCCTGAGGGGTGCTTGGGCACATTTCACCGTCCTCCTCAGAGTAAATCTGGGAGGACTTCAATTTTTGGAAAGCCCTTAGTGGCACTTTGTCTCCGTCACTTCCCAGTTTCCTGCAGGCAGCAACAGCTGCGAGTGGCCACTGCTGTCTCTCCCCCAGCGACACCAAGCCCCCTCCCCAGAGTTGCCCAAGCCCACTCGAGGTGGCCACAGCCCCTCGCCTGGCCAGCACCTGTGGTCCCAGCAGCGGGCACCATGTGGCAGCAGAGGTGGGACAGCCAACAGGACAGCCCTAACTTCGGGCTGAGCCGCGCTGATGCGACGCGAGTCCAGCCGCTGTGGGGATGCGTGATGGCTGCTGTAAAGCCACGTGTGGGTTGTTGACCTCAGCTCACTCAAAAATCACAATTCGAGTCATTTTTAGAAGGGCACCTTTTAATATCCACCTCACCTTGAGGCACGAATATTCCTCTCTTGAAACAGCCAGAGGTAAATGGGAACCAGAAGTGATTTAAAGCTCATCTTAGCCCCGAATTTTCCAGCTTATTCATTGTCTTTCTCCCAAAGCTCTTCTCTGACTCTGGCTATTAAGATTACGGATGTTTTTGTCAGGGATTGTATTTATCACGGATTTAAATTTAGCTCAGAACTAATAACATGTGAGGTGTGTCTAGACTTAATTCTACGCAAGTGGGCTTGTCTCGTCTTGAACACCATGCAGATTTTGCTTCATTCATCTATCATCACCTCTTTGCTTATATTTTAGCCATCGATGCTGCGCTGCTCCCAGCAGCTCTGGCCACTGCTCCTCTGCCGAGGCCAGCGCAGGGACAGCAGCACGGGACCAATCCCCTGCGTGGGTGCAATCCCCTTCCCACTGTTGGAGGCACCTGTGGCCTGGCGGAGGCCGGGGCTGATGCAGGAGCCGTGTGTGGGGCCCCACGGCAGTTCTGGGCTCTCACCCCCGCCCCACGCCTGGCAGGGACCAGCACGCGGCTGCACGCACGGGCAAAGCTGAAATTTCAGCATAGAACACAGCCAAATAAGGCCGGCTGCCTGGCACTCTAATGAGCTGAAGTCTTTTCAGCCCTGGTATAATTAAGCCCCTTAGACTGTATTTTGTTTTGTATGCAGTGTTTTGCTTTCTTTGATGGCTTTCTTAGCACGGCTGTGAGGAGCAGGAATTGGTTTCTGAGAAACACCGGCCGAGGGAGGCTGCGAGCGAGCCGGCACCTCACGGGCATTCACCGGCCACGTGCTGCCCATGGGAAGAGGCAGTGACAGCGGCGGGGGGAACCCCTGGCAGCTGAGCCCTGGCCGGGCTGCAGTGTGAGCGTGGGGAGCAAATCCACATGCAGCCCTTTGCCCAGGAGCTGCCACCCGGCCGTGCCGTCCCGGCCCCAGCACAGCCCCTCGGCAGGTCCCGGTCCCAGCCCAGCGGCAGCACAACAGTAGCGGTGATCCCGCTCGGATTTGTAAGGCTGCCCAGCCCCGTCAGCACTAGGGAGGTGATGACATGGGAGATGATGAATTGTAAATACCCAGCAAATGGCTCTTCGCAGCCTGGCCCAGGCCCAAGCGAACCCACTGGAAATGTTTCCACTGGAATGGGACGTGCTGGCCCGGGGCCGGCAGGAGGGAGCTCGGCACTGCTGCCAGGGGAGCTGTGCAGGATCAGCTCCCGGCACCGCGCCCCTTTGCTTAGGGGAGGGATGTGCTTTGGAGGGTCCCCAGCGACCAGCCCCGCTGCAGAGATAGCGGGGAAAGGGGATGGAGAAGGACGGTGAACTGGGAGGAAACCACGGGAGGATTTCTGTGGGGACTGCAGGACCTCACAGCCAGCTCGCCTGGTGTGCCAAGGCCGGGTGGTTTCCGAGACGGAGCTGGTGGACACTTTTATGGCCCGTCCATCATCCTTCATCCTTGCATCTTACAAAGAAATTTTGACTAATTTTTTGGGAACAAAAGTTATACTTGGGTCGTATATCTGTGTGAAATGATGAATATAAACAGATGCAATGGAAGTAATGCTCAGAATGCGTACCAGACCCATAAATAGTGCCAGAGCAGGGAAAGTAATGTACAGGATATAGAATGATGGATACAAACGGAGCCAATGGAAGTAATGTATTGAGTATATTCAGCGATAGCCATAAATAGCATTAGTGGAAGTAATGCAGAGTGTACACATAACAATGGATATAAACATGGTCCAGAGTAGCTGTACATCTAATATGCAATATTAATATGATTTGATTCCTCATAACAGCTTGAACAACAAGGAAATAAATGCAACGGTGGCAGCGCGACAGGGAGCGTTCGCTTCCGCCTGCCGATAGGCCGGGGCGGTTCTGGGCTGGGGCACGAGCCAGACCACAACCCCCGAGGTTGGTTCCCACGGAGCTGTCGCCCTTACTCCCTGCTCAAACACCCCGCTCCCAGCTGACCCCAAGTGGGGTTCCCCCAGATGCGCAATCCTGAGCTCAGCTCCTCTGCATTTGCAAAGCAGCCTTTATATTCAGGCTCCATCTACAGGGAACAGAATAATTTCAAGAGCTTAAAATAGGATGTAGATAGATGTGTTTAGTATTAAATTTTTTTTTTTTTAAGAAGCCGAGGAAGTGAGGTTTGTCTGACACAGATTCCTCAAGGCTTTCCACTCAAAGTCTGTGCACGTTCAGTCACCAAGTGGAAAGCTGGGGGCTGGGGGGGAGAGATGGTCTCGTAGCCAAAGGGCTGGATTTCAGCTCGAAAATGAGCAGCTCTGCTCTGCTTCAGCGGTGCCTTTTGCCTTAACGTCAGCTCTACCAGGATGGTAAACCTTTTGCCATGGCTGTGCCGGTCGTTTGCTCACGTCCACCTTGCTTTCTGTCCCCCGTGTTACCTGCAGGTGAGAGATAGGATGGTAGCTGGGGAGGCGAGTATGCGCAGCCCAATCCTGGCCTGCTGGCAGCCGATTCTCCTCCTGATGCTGGGATCCATCCTGTCCGGCTCCGCCACAGGCTGCCCGCCACGCTGCGAGTGCTCCGCCCAGGAGCGCGCCGTCCTGTGCCACCGAAAGCGATTCATGGTTGTGCCGGAGGGGATCCCGACCGAGACCAGGCTGCTGGACTTGGGCAAGAACCGCATCAAGACACTCAATCAGGATGAATTTGCCAATTACCCTCACCTGGAGGAGCTGGAGCTAAATGAGAACATTATCAGTGCCATTGAACCTGGGGCTTTCAACAACCTCTTCAACCTCAGGACGCTGGGGCTCAGGAGTAACAGACTCAAGCTGATCCCCTTGGGGGTGTTTACTGGACTCAGCAACCTTACCAAGCTAGACATTAGTGAGAACAAAATTGTGATCCTCCTAGACTACATGTTCCAGGACTTGTACAACCTGAAGTCTTTGGAGGTGGGGGACAACGACCTTGTCTACATCTCCCACCGGGCCTTCAGCGGCCTCAACAGCCTGGAGCAGCTGACCCTGGAGAAATGCAACCTGACCTCCATCCCCACGGAGGCCCTGTCTCACCTTCATGGCTTGATCGTGCTGCGACTGCGCCATCTGAACATCAACACCATCCGGGATTACTCATTCAAGAGGCTGTACCGGCTCAAGGTCCTCGAGATCTCACACTGGCCCTACCTGGACACTATGACGTCCAACTGCCTCTACGGGTTGAACCTGACCTCCTTGTCCATCACCCACTGCAACCTGACGTCCATCCCATACGTGTCGGTGAGGCACTTGGTTTACCTCCGGTTCCTGAACCTGTCCTACAACCCCATCGTCACCATCGAGGGCTCCATGCTCCATGACCTGCTCAGGCTGCAGGAGATCCAGTTGGTGGGAGGGCAGCTCACCACGGTCGAGCCCTTCGCCTTCCGCGGCCTCAATTACCTGCGCATCCTGAACGTGTCAGGGAACTTGCTGACCACCCTGGAGGAGTCGGCCTTCCACTCAGTGGGCAACCTGGAGACGCTCATCCTCGACAACAACCCCTTAGCCTGCGACTGTCGGCTGCTCTGGGTTTTCCGGCGGCGATGGAGGTTGAACTTCAACAAGCAGCAGCCCACCTGCTCCACCCCTGAGTTCGTCCAGGGCAAGGAGTTCAAAGACTTCCCCGACGTCCTCCTGCCCAACTACTTCACTTGCCGCCGAGCACGGATACGGGACCGCAAACCTCAGCAGATCTTCGTGGACGAAGGCCACACTGTCCATTTTGTCTGCCGGGCAGATGGGGACCCGCCCCCCACCATCATGTGGCTCTCTCCCCGGAAGCACCTCATCTCTACCAAAACCAACGGGCGGCTCACTGTCTTCCCTGACGGCACGCTGGAGGTGCGCTACGCCCAGATCCAGGACAATGGCACCTACCTATGCATCGCCAGCAACGCAGGTGGCAACGACACCATGCTGGCCCACCTGCACGTGCGCAGCTACTCCCCCGACTGGCCCCACCAGCCCAACAAGACCTTCGCGTTCATCTCCAACCAGCCCAACGAGAGCGATGCCAACAGCACGCGCGCCACCGTGCCTTTCCCCTTTGACATCAAGACTCTCATCATCGCCACCACCATGGGCTTCATTTCCTTCCTGGGCGTCGTGCTCTTCTGTCTGGTGCTCCTCTTCCTGTGGAGCCGGGGGAAAGGCAACACCAAGCACAACATTGAGATCGAGTACGTGCCACGCAAGTCCGACGCAGGCATCAGCTCTGCCGACGCGCCGCGCAAGTTCAACATGAAAATGATTTAACCAGGCGACAATTTGCAAATAATAATGGTGGGGTTTTTTTAAAAAAAAAAAAAAAGAACAAATGAACAAATAAAAAATAATTTAAAAAGAAACATTGCTACAAACATACCGACCTCTCTCCTTCCACCGCTCCCTCAGCCCCTGTCCAAACCCACTGCACCCGCACTGTCACCACCTCTTCCTCCTCCTCTTCTTCTTTATACCAGGAAAACATTCAGCCGATGTCTTCTGGGCTCCTGTGTTTGTAAGGACTTTGTCTGATGGACTCTGGTGTCAGATATAACTTTGAGAGGGAAAAACAACAGAGGGGGGAAAAAAAAAGAAAGAAAAAAGAAATAAAAATCAATAAAAAGTTACGAACTTTCTTCTGTAACTTTGATTTCAATAATTATGGATTTTTATGAAAACTTGAAATAATAAAAAAACCCTATTTCCTATAGATAGTTGGAATGCAAAATCTTGACTTCTTGATCTGTCCAGTCCTGTATCACTGGCGAGCACTCGCTTTCTCGCTGCGGAGGCATTTTCCAGCCACCTCACTAAGAACAGCCCCAGGCCAGGGCGAGTCTCCCGCTGATGCCAAAGGTTCACGCTCCCCCAAAAGGCACCTCCCGCAGTGTCTTGGGCCCTGCACAGCACCGAGAGGAGTTTGACTGTTTTTTCCCAAGGACCGGTTGTGGTTTTATAGCCAGTTCCCCTGCCCACCCACGGAGCGGGGCCGCAGCACTGCCCTGTGTGAGCGGTACGTAGCGTGGCGGTGGCTGCCTGCCCTCTGCGCGGTCAGCAGGACGCAAAGCCCCGTCGCAGGGCAGGCAGCAGGGCAGGCAGCAGGGCAGGCAGCAGCTCACCGTGCCCGCAGCCCCCAGGCTGAGAGCCAGCAGGGCCAGGCTAGGGCCAGGCTTTGCCCAGGCGTTGCTGGGGGTACCTGGGATCCTGCTGCCTCGCACGTGGGGAGAGGACTTTCTGCCTGCCATTGCCAGCAGCGCCGTGGTGTCCCCTCTCCGACTGGCACAAGCTGGCTCTTGTGCTCTGGACAGCTGTCCCTGTGGGCAGGGATGCTGCCATCCCATCAGCACCCTTGCTGGCAGCACAAGCAGGCAGCACCCTGCCTGGCCCTGCCCGCCCGGGCACCCCCAGCCCCTGGTACCCTCCAGCACTGCTCCCCACCCACCTGTAATGATTCTCATGGTGGTTTTTGGACCTGACCGCTGGCAGCCAGACTCACAAGCACCCTCGGGCACGTCCAAGGGAATTTGGCTTCCAGGTTTGCAGGAGACCTGGTCTGAAAAAAAAAAAAATTACATAATGTTCATAAACACACACGTGCACAGCCTGAGCCAGAGGAGAACAGGCACGGGGCTGTGGCAGGGAGGTGCTGCAGGCTGTAACACGCTGCCTGCCCTGGGGCTAGCTCCACCATGGCATCTGGTCACACCGTGGCCTCTGGTCACCAGGCTGCAACCTGCCTCTGCTCAGCTCTGGTACTGGGGATCAGGAGCTCTGGGAGGTTTGTATTGCCTCAACAAGGAAAAGGGAAGGAATGGGGGTTAAATCGGCCCCCGGGCAGGGCTGTGGGAGAGGGGTGACAGTGCCACCCTGCCCTGAGACCAGAGCTATGTACTGCAGCAGGACATGGCACAGGCTACAGAAAGCATCGGCATAAAAGTGTTGTACAGCAAATGATTTAAAAAGAGCAAGTCAGGAGGGCAACCACAGAGGGAGAGTGAAATTAAGAGAGAGAAAGCAATGGGGAAAGAGATGGCTCAAGTGACGCTTTGAAAATAAGAGAAGCACCATCGGACCAGCTCAGCCCTTCCCCAGATGGTTTGTGGCAACTTCCCAACCCCAGAAGGTGCAGAGTGGGGTGAAGGCCACAGCCAGCCCCCCACGGGGCCTTTCCGTGGGAGAAACAGGGCCAGTACCGCAGCCTGGGGTCCCCAGCACAGCCTGATTGCCCTTGGCTGTGCTGGAAGCACAAAACATCCCTGCAGACGATGGTAATACGGGCACTAAAGGTTTTTATAGGCACCACCACAGCAGCGGGTGCTTCCCATCCTTCCTGACTGCCACCAGGGCCAGTGGCACCTCCCCGGCCAGCGGCTTCCTGGCCTGCCCAGCCTCAGCGGCATCGCCGAGGTGGCTGAGCCGAGATTGGCGTGCTTGATTTGTAAAGCACTTAAGGAGTCTTCAGGGATCAAAGTCACTACAAGATGATAAAAAATAAGCGACAGGAACCTGGAACGCCAACAGGGAAAAGAATGGATTTGCTTTTCTTCCAGCAATGTGCCAATCTAGAAGAACCAACCTGAAACATCTGTGCTTGTGGGGAGGGGGGATCTTTCGCTAGTTTCAGCTTTCTATTCATCTTCAAACAAAACATTTTGTGTTCCTTTCTCGGCAGTGGGTTTCAGGAGCTTTGATTTGTTAGTTTCTCATCTTGAACCCATCTTTCCTTTATAACTTTGAAACCAAAACATTTTTTTCAAAGCCTTTTGCTTTTGTTTTGCTTTTAAAAAGAGCTGAAGCAAAATGCTTCTTTGTGAGCTTCTCCGCCCACCTGTGTTTAACCAACAGTTTCAGTGAGCTAAATATGAAACCACAAACAGCAACACACAAACCTAGGCCTGAAGCTGAAGGCAGGCACGCTCGGCCCCACCTGCACCACAGATCCTGCTCCAGGGACCCCGAGCACCGGTTTGGAGCAGCGCTCCCAGGGGAGAGGCAGGGACATCCAAGGCCTCAGCTCTCTGGAGGAAGATGCGAAGCCAAGCACGGCCGAGGAAGCCGCGTACAGCAGCACGTTTGGTGCAGAAATCTCTGTTTGAGCCCTGTTGCCAGGACTGAAAATAACTCAGTGGCTCAACAAATGGCAGAGAGATGGAGGGGGGTCTCCGTGATCCTGGACAGCTATTAACACTGGCAATCTGAAAGAGCTTCTTAATTGACTCCAGTTATCCTGTTTTAATGCTGTAATCAAAAGAGCTAATTCAACACACACAGATTTGAAAAAAAAACCTAATAACCAAGTCCAACAAGGTATTTGCAGCACACTACAGTGTTTCATCAATCAAAGGGAGGAATCAAGTCTTTCACTGTTAAAAAGAAGCTTTAAAAAAAAGAAAAGGGGAGAGAAAATTATTTCTTTCCTGTGTAACATCTCAGGCTGTGCTAGCGCAGGATTTCTCCCAGCCCAGGACCTGCCACCCAGACCCACCACCTCTGGCTGCTGGAAACCCTGCCGGGGGAAGCCCCGCTGCCTGCCCTGCATCCCGGCTGCGGCTCACAGTCCCTCATTAGCAAGTTTGCCTGGTGCTCTGTGGCACTGCTGCCTGCCACACAGTTTATTATCCACACTGATTTTTTTAATCTTCGATGCTTTGTGAACTGGATAATTTTTTTTTTTCAGTCACCATGTGATTAAAGCAGACGGATGGAGCAGAAGAAAAGCATCTCAGAGTAGCCGGCATCTCAGATCAGTAATTTTCATGGCTGGTAAAGATGGGGAAAAAAACCCCAAAGAATAAACTCTCTCTCTCTCCTTTGCTGAAATTTACAGTATGTTTCTACTGCCGTTTAATCAGGGGTGAGAGAGCAGGGGCTGGGTTCCAGCATTGCTCTTCAGGTAACCGTGGGCCGTGTGTCAGAGCAAGGCAGTGCTTTTCACTTGTTTCTTTTAAATAAGGATAAATACAAAGCACTTTATAAAAGAGCTTCAAAAAGGTAGCGAAAAACCCAGGAAGAAATGTGTTTAGGGCATGGAGGGGCAAACCTGCCTCACCTCCTCTGCTTCCAAGACTGGGAGCCCCATGGGGATCTCCATGACAGGCCCCATGTGTTGGGACGAGGCAGGGAGGAGGACAAGGGGTTATTCAGCACTTCTGACCTGGGCACATCACCCGCCGCAGGCACGTCCCTCCCCAGTAGGCTCCACATTCCCCCCACGCCATGGGCTGTGGCTGGCAGGTGCCTGGCTCTCCCCTTCCACCACAGAGGCAGGAGCAGAGTTACGAGCACCCTGCGGGAGACCCATTTGTACCCGCCGACTCCCCGCCCCTCCTCATCAATCCCTGTGCCCACTCAGCCTCTCTCCCCCGATGCTCAGAGGCTCGCAGAGCAGCGCAAAAGGCCAGGTTTGAGGCCAACACCTTTGCCTACACCAGGGTGCAGGGGACCAGAGGAGAGGGGTCGGGCTGGCCCTTCGCCTCCCTGCGCCCCACAGCCCCCCGGTTCTCTGCCCACAGCCCCTGGCTGTGCTGCCCAGGCTTGCTGCCTTCCCCTGTTTCTATCAGGCCTTATCGCGCTTAATTTTACTCCTTCTCTCACTAACTGCCCTCCCTCTCTTATCTCTGCTTCAGAGTCAATTTTTTACTCTCTCCCTTTTTTCTTCCTTATCACTCGCTCTTCCCTTTTTTTTTTTTTTTATTTATTTTTTAAAATACTTTCTGCCTTCTGAGCTTCTCCCTGGCTCTCCTGCCATTTTTCTCTGTCAAGTGCTCTTCTCTCCCCATCACGTCTGTGCTTCCCGCGGTCCCCTCTCTGCACACACATTTCTCCCCCACATCTCTGCCTCCCTTCTCCCCTGGCAGGGTCTCATCCTGCTCCCTCCACAGCAAGCAGCACAGTGGCACAGAGGGTGGAGGGAAAGACTTTCTGGCTTCATCTCCTTTCCTCCTTTCTCCCTTTTCCTTCCCACTCTTCTCCCACCCTCCTGCCTTGTCCCCCTTTTCCCACCTCCTCCTTCCTCACTCCCCACGTGCTCCCTGGCCCTGCCCGGCCGGTTTGCCATGGGAGAGTGCACGGACTCTGCAGCACTGTCCCTGCTACCAAGTGTTTGCAGGACACGGCAGAGGAGAAAGGCTTTGAGGTGCAGGAGCTCAACACCCCACAGGAGACGGGTTGGGGAGCAGCCCTCCTCCCCAGCTCCCTGGCTCTGTCATAGGTACATGCAGCTCCTCCAGGAAAAAGCAGGCCTATTGCTTTCCTCTCTTTTTTCTGGGTCTGTATCTGCATGCTTATGATAGATTTACTGTGATTCTATCGGTTTATGATTAAAACCCATAAATTTTACTAGGCCTTTTTCTTATTTTCCATAATCCGCAGGATTCAAGGCAATCAAATCTTAACTGGAAAGCATGGGCTGTGCAGTTAGGTCCTGGTGTAATGGGGAATGGTTCATTTCCCAATCTACCCCCATTACTGGTGGTACTAAAGAAATATTGCCCTGCGAAAGAGATTTTTCCTCAGTTCCCTTTAAAACAATGTCCTTACCTGAGCAAAGGATCAGAGGAACAATACGAACCTCAACTAAAACACAGTGCCCCGGCCACTGCTGTTTGTTCCCATCCTGAGGTTTCCGAGAGGATTTTCCCAGCAGACTCGGGCAGGTGCTGAGGGTCTCAGGGTGACCCAGCCTGGGCAGAGCAGGGTTGCAGTTGTGGGTCCCTGTCAGCTGCTTCGTCTCAGCTCCCCATCACCAGGCAGCGGGTAGCTCCAGCCCCTCCGGAGACTTCATCATGTGCCTGTTATGATCCAGGTAATAAGACATTTCATTCAAATGAGCAAATTTATTCCAGTGGCACTTTAATAACAAAATCAATAAAACTACACTTCCCAGCAGGGCTTTATCATATGCTAAAACTGCAGCATATTGCCTGGATATACTAAATTCTCTCCCTGAAATAAAGTGCAAAGTTTAGAAGACAGATGACACCATTTGCGGCACTAGTAGGATAATACCCTAATAAATCCACGGCCACCTGGGCACTTCAGAGTTGTCACACACTGCACTTGGTGGCCACTGAGAACTTCCCAATGACAGCAAGAACAGGGATGAGAACTTTGTGCTCCTCAGGCTCACGGTGCAGGTGTAGGGAGCGTGGGCTCTGGAGGACACCCCTGTGCCAGAGCAGCGAGGCATCCACACACGCAGACCAGCCAGAGCAGACTGCGTACATGGGAGCATCATGGAGCCAGTTACCAGGGGGGGTTACCTTAGCTGTGGTGGCTCTATCTGAAAGAATTGGCTCTGATGGGGTGGGAAGGCGAGTGTTCAGCTTGGGGACCTGCTGCTCCATGCCACAGGGACCGGGCTGGCCTCTGCCAGCAGAGCTCCTCTGTGTCACCACTAAGCTAGAAAAGAGATGGAACAGTCAGGAAACGCTGCTGGTCCTGCAAGCCCGAGAGTCAGCAGCACCCCGGGACAGGCCCGAGGAAGCACCCACGTAAGCAGGCAGTTGCTGCCCTGCCCCACGTGCGGCTGTGACCCCTCTGTGCAGGATTCCACCCTCTGAGCCCTGCACCGGGCTCTACAGCTGCGCTCCCACAGACCGTCCCTCTCGCTCCCTGCCCACCTCGCCATCCCCCTCAATTACCGCTGGCCGCTTCACCACCGTTCCCCCTATCATTACACTCCAGCACCTTGCCCGACGTGAGATTATGGCTCTTCCCTCCTCCATATCCTTCCCAGACCATCATCCTTCAGCTCTCCAAACCCTGCCCTGCTCCCAGCCATTCCCGTCTGCCAGTCAGCCATGTCCCACCAGCTCTCTCCTCCTCCTCGTCCCTCCAGCTCGTGCTTCCCAAGCCTATCAGTGTTTCCCAGCCTTGAGTGCTGTGAAACTAATTAGCTCCCTACAAAGATTGAGGAATAATTAGGGACTCCACTGAAAGCATGAAACTAGGGCATCTCGCCTTAAATAAACGCGAGGAAGTGTCTCTCCGCTCTGCTGACGGCCTGCGATTGCTTCAAGCAGATGATTACACGACTTACCGTCCCTTGGCTCCCACTCCAGGCATGTTCACCAGAGGTGCCTCTGCCTCCATCTGGATTTTTCGGCTCATGTCCCTGCCACTAAAGCCGATCCTCCCCAGAGCTCCATGGCTAGCCAGGCACCGAAGCAAGCAGGCAGCTTTCCTGGAGATGCTGGGGCTGCTGGTTGGGGCGCTGCCTTCTCAGTGGTCCACCATCTCCAGGTCTCTCTGAGGGAAAGCTAGAACCAAGCATGGAAAAAAAACATTTGCAAAATTTATATTCCAGTTGCCTCCACTGGGTAGAAGAGACACTAAAACAGCCTTTCCCCTGGGCAGCTCCACCATGATGGGCAGGAGTCTGCCCTGCCCCATACTGGAGTCCCTAAAGAAGAGGGTGATACAAGAGGAGGAGGGTCTGGAGGCTGCACAGCTCCTCCTTGCTCATGCACAGACCACCCTGGGGACTCAACTTGGGCATGCTGAAGTCCCCTGGTGACACGGAGGGGTTCCATGCAAACCCGTGTCTACCCTGAGGAAACACCCATCCCTCCTGCCTCCTCGAGATGATGAGCAGGAGATGGAGTCAGAGGCAGCCCAGAATGAGGCATCTCTGACCTTCAGCACTCGCTCATCTCCCTGGTATTGCAAATGATCCCTCCTCCAGCCATTGTCTGTGCCTGAAGTGCTCCACACAGTTTTGTCACTTACTAATGATATTTAATAACAACCTGACACTCAGCCCCTGCATCTCACTCGGAGACCTGAGGCAGCTGTGCCGGAAGCCTGACTAATGTCCCCAGCCATTTGTGGAGGAGCGGTGCTTGCTGCCTCCCGGGGCAGGTGGGACAGGGTGTGGGGAGGGAAGCATTGCTTCAAGCCCTTCAGAAGAGCCTCTGCAGCTCCTGCTCCCTCTGAGCCTGCTCAGCCCAGGCTGAGCATCCCCTCCTGTCCTCAGCCCACCCCTCCTGCCCTCGCCCATGGTGAGCAGTGCTGGCAGCCACAGTGGGAAAGGACAAGTTGTCATCTTAGGGACCGACCAGCAAAGGACCTCATGGAGATTATGGCACATTATCTGAAGCCACAACGCCTGCCATCAGAGGTTTTGTGGCCTTTATGGGTTTGGTTTGTTCTTCTTAGGGTTTTCTAGTGCCTCAGATCCACAGCTGCAGAAGGGAAGGAGGGGTGGGAAGGGGGTCCTAAGTGGCAGCCTACATCAAACCTGAGGACACTGTTTCAGCATCAGGTCTGGCCAAGCTGTGCTGGAGAAAGCAAACCTGACCCTCATCCAGCCACAGCTCCTCCTCAGTGGTCCAGAGAGGTGAGGTATCAGGCGTCTGTCACCCACAGGACATTTCCTTGCCATACCCAAGGACACAGGCTTTCTCTTGTGCGAGGGTTCAGCGACCACGGAAGGTCTGCACCCCGAGAATGGCCGTGCTGAGTCAGCCCCAGAGCCGTGCACCTCAGGAGCGTGTCCTCAGCCATGGCTGCAGGCAGGTGCCTATGGCAGAGAGAAGGCCCAGGAGAGTACAGAATAACCCTAATAACCCACCTTCTGTGCAATCCCTCCCAGCCTCCGGCAACCTGAGGTTAGAGAGCTTCTGAGCCACACAGTGCCTCTGCACCATTTTCTTATTAGTTCTTAACAAACCTTTCTTCCTTGAAGTTGTCTGATTGCATTTTTTAATCTGCTCATGCCCCTGGCCTGCAGCAGCAGTTGTAGCAGTGGGTGCCACCCCCAGATCCTGTTCGGTGCTTGGTGCCACCAGCAAGGTGCTCAGCACATCCTGCGCTGTGCATATGAAATCTCTGCTGCAAATGCAGTCCCGCTCCTTTGTTTCCACCTCTGAAGGGTTAAGGATTTGCAGAGAGCAGGTGAAGCTCGGCAGAACAGGCAGGGCTGCCTGGCTGCCTGCTAAAGCTGTATCTGCACCAGCAAATGGGCTGAAGCAGCTGCTCCCTTCTCCTGGGTGACTGCTTAAAGGGACAAAGCCAAGGTCGATTAGACCCAGCCCTGGACCTGCCTTTTCTTTCTCTTTCCTTTTTCCCAGGGCTCACAAGTGTTGACAATTCAAACAGATGAGGATTCAGGACAAAAAGCAAGAGTGAGGGCTTCAAACGCCTTCATTTAACAACCCTTCCCAGGCAGACTGGCAGGACAGCTTAGCATTGCCTTTTCCACTACAGCTTGCCTGCCTGTTGCCACCCGCTCCAGAAACCATGGGAGAAGAGACCCAAAGCTTTTTAATTTCCCGTGCTGCTCTTTTTTTGTGTAACCAGATAGCATGGTTTCACACTCACTGTGTCTGCTCACAGTGTATAAATCCTTTGTGGCAGAGCCATTTTAGGGATAAAACCTCCACCTGTGACATCTTACATCAGGCTGAAAACAGAGGCAGGGCCAGGCTGTTTGCCCTGGAGCAAGTGTCCTTGGTTCTGCCCCAAGAACCAGAGAGCAGAAGAGTCCCTGGGCATTGCTGCAGCCTGGCAGAGGGCTGCTCCATGCAGAAAGAGGCAGGATTAGGTGGGGAACGGGCTGCAGGCTCTCCACCCCCCTCCATGGCAAGCAAGCCTCTCTGATGGGATGCTCTTGAAGCGAATCTGCCAAATCCATGGCCCAGGTGCCTCCAGGCACACGCACCCTGAGCTGTCAGTAAGGCTGTGCTGTCAGGACCCCAGTGACAGCACCGAAGCTGAGAGCATTTTCCAAAAGCAGAAGTGTGATGAGGAAGAAGAGACACCAAGTCACCTCAGACAAACAGTCTTGCCCAGCAACAAGAAGGTCTGGCTCTGGCACCTTCAAAGCAGCATGAGAAGCACCCTGAAAGACTGGGGTGGGTTGGGGTCTGTGTAGAACAAGGAGGTTCCTTCTGGCACCAGGCCCTCACAGATGGGTGCTCAAGGCAGCAAACAGAGGTGTCTTTATCCTGCAGTGCAAGCGGAGCTGTTCTTGTCTTTCAGACACACACCTAATCATTTTTAAGATCTGTGCCTCAGAACTATCTTTTTGATAAAACTAATCACAGGCTTAAATTACAGATAAATACCCGATATTAAAAGAACAGTTTGAAAAGGAGGAAAGGGGTAGTTTAACGGTGCTCATTTTCTCTGCTTTTCTATAGCACACATCTTGGGCTATTTAACTGTAGAGCTTATGAAGCTTCATTCTGACAACTCTCCTTTCTTTCAAATGTGGCTTCCACAAATGTTTCCCCTGGTTTCTTTACCCGCTATGCTGCTGTTAGCTGTATTATTGCAGCAGTCACCGTATCTCCAGCTGAGACTAGGAAGCAGGCATGCAAAGAGCTGTATGAAAACACAAACAAAGGAATAGACCTGGTGCTTAAAAGGCTGGACCCAAAAGCATCTACATGGGGAATGAGGGACACCTAGGTGCCCACAAGGGATCTGGGCTATAATAGCTCAACAAAGAAGAGTAGCTGAAAAAAAATCAAAGCTGCAAGTGGCTCAAGAGCCAGGATGAGGACAGCAGCCTGTGCCAGCATAGCTCTCCAGCCCACACCTCTGCTGGTCCTTGTGCTGCCAGCCAGGACAGAGCGGCTGCTGTTGGGCTGGCAGGAATGATCCAGCTCTAGGTGCTTTTAAGCACCACACAATCCAGGCTCACGCTGGCTTCCTCTGCTCTGTGGGGAACAATGGCTTTGATCAACAGAAGATTGCTGAGTTAATTGTAATGATATTCTAATAAAGCTGGGGAGATTAATTACGGCTCTTTATCAGAGCTGGCCCTCTGCCAAGGGTTTGCAAAATTGTTTTCCTCTGTTTCTTGTCATTTGAATTTAGGAGAAGAAAGGAGGAAGTTGGGTGCCTTTTTTTCCTCCAGCACTCAGGAGTGTGGCCTTGTGCCCTGCTCACGCTCACAGCTCGGCACATTTACAGAGGGGAGCAGGGAGGGTGCAGACAGAGAAAGCAAATGGAGAGTGACAGAGCAAACCAATTAGACATGATGCAGCACAATTACGCTCCTAGTCAATAAGTGGGTCGGTGCAGAGAAGTACAAAGGGACGAGGCAACGGTGTGTGGACCACAGACATCGCTTCATGCAGGGTGAACCCGGGGCACATTACACCTTTCCAGGCCAGGAGGGACAAGACACACACAGTGCTCACCATGAGGGCTCACAGCGGTGGCACTGACAACGGGCAGAAAAGCTTCATGGCCTTCATTCTTGCTCGTACCACACCGGCACAGAAAAGCAAGTGTCCGGAGAGCAGCCAGAGCCCTGCTAAGTGGCCTTGGGGAATGTGAGACTCAAACCTTCCTATTTCACTTGACAAATAGCTGTTCCTTCCAGGGAAGATTTAGCAGTGTCCAGGCAGGTGAGAGACAGACCTGCCGAGGAACGATCCAGGCTGGAAGGCAGCAGATCAATCAGGCAGAGCTGCCTGCTCTCGCTCACGGAGAAAGAAGAGGCCCTTCCTGCAGCTGGCTGGCACGCAGTGTGCTGGCGGAAGAGGCTGCAAGTCAAACCAGAGGGGGAAATGTGCTCCTCACACAAACCAGAGAGAAAGCCGAGGATTAAAATAATAAAATGTACTTTTAAGCAGGCAGCAGAGAAGTACCGGGAAACTTCGTACCAACAGGTCAGGGCTTACCACTTTGAGGAGTTAAAATGCCACCACCTAACCCACAGCCTTCAGCTCTCCGAGGGCACCCATGCCACTCCAGAGGCATTTTCCTGAATGGCTCTAGGAAGATGACACATTGCTACTGCTCATGAACCATGAAGACAGAGTGGGAGTCTAGATTAAAATTTTAAGTATTATTCCTACCAAACAGAACCTATCCAGGTTTTATGCATCTGAGACATGCTCACGCAGGACCAGCCCCGTGGGGCCCCTGCTCTCCCTGCAGCAGCGGGACCGGCACGCAGCACGGTGCTTTCTGCTGACCCCTTCCCCTGCCAGGCACAAGCTGCAACACTCACCTGCGGCTGCCGAAACGCAGCCTGTGCTGGGGTGGCACACAGCCATGCTGCTGTCTGCCAGCCCGTTGCGTGCCAGCTTCGGCCAGTGTCACTGGAACAGAGTGGGCTGGCACAGCAAGCCCAAATGTATTCATCTGAGCTGAAAATCTGGCAAGAGTAGACAGTGAGCAGCAACCTCCAGGTGCAACACGGCCACTCACAACCTCCGACTGCCTTTCCAAAGCAACACGGGTGCACCAAGCACTTTTCACCTGCTGAAGGACCAGAACACAACGGGAACATCCTCTGTGCTAAACCAGAGGACTTACAGCAAGGTCACAACACAGTAAGAGAAGGGTCTGTGTTTTCTACCATCGCCCTGATAACAACCTAGATGATTCTTTAGGGTTTTCAATGACCCATAAAAACTATCTCACATCTGAAATGTTTGCTCCAACTGAGAGGAAAAAATGCTGATCTAAATACTTTTCTCCGGGAACATGACAGAAACAATTATTCATTTAGGCTTTTGTAAAGACTATTGAGTTTGGCAAAATGTTGCTCCAGGGGTAAAATAACTGGAAAAAAATGTCAAAAACATTTAAAAGCCTTATTGTTTTTAGGCAAGGAAACTCCAGTTTTCCCATTTTGGAACAAATCCTTACACTAAATGTGAGTTTATCTTAAATACAAAGAAATAAACAAAACAGAGAACAGGTACCAAGAAGATCAATACCGAAAAGCAAAGTGTTGCAGAACTGTTTTCATAACCTTCCATCCCAAGAAAATTTGTCCTTTTATGCCAATTCTGGGTGACCAAAGTATTTCAGCAGCTCAAGATATTCCTTAAGAATAAAATCTCATTTCCAGTTGCCTCAAGACCTTACCCCTGCCTGGGACGGGCCTGGTACCGGCCCCTCTCAGAGGGGGGATACAACTGGGGGTGTGCCCAGCGGCAGCCATCCCTCCGGCACACGCTACACGAGATTACCCATAAATAAAATCATCGGCATCGGCTCTCGTGTTCATTTCACAGGCGGCTGCTCTGCTGACAGGTTTCACACGCTGCTACTGTGTCTTGTCAGCTTTATACTCTCAGGCCAACGCCAGCTCACCAGCTCCGATGTATATACATAAAAATAAATGGCTCAGAAACCCCAATAAAGTGACAGATAACATAATGGGACCTGGCTTCAGAAAATAAGCTTGTTTATGGAACCTCTGTGCCTCCAAATTTGATTTATGTCATGCGGGCTATCTCTCAGCGAGGGTTTGGGGAGGACTTGCTTCCCATGGGTGGTGGGGGGACAGCTGCTGGTTGAGAGCTGCCTTTAGGGCTCCTGCCCCAAGACTGGCACCATTAGTGTCAGGAGCAGAGAGCAGAGCTTCCCACAGGATTGGGTTGATGTGATCTTCCTCCAGCTCCCACAGGAGCTCAGCATTTTTGCTAGCAGCCGTCCCAGCCGGGTCTGATACCCGCCCCACCGGCCCGCCTCAGGGAAGCTCTCCTCATCTGCTCTGAGCCCTCTCCCACACAACTCCCTCCCTTGGGCTTTCTGGGCTTGCCCATGCTGTCTGCAAGCTGGAGGTAGCTGCAAAGAGCTCAGGGCTTCAGCAGCCAGCAGAGCATATGAAGTAAAACCAGACAGTGCCTAAAGGAGAGCATGTGAGCTTCAAACAGGAGAACTCTTGATGGCATGAGCAGGTTCTCCCAGTAGCCCCTTTGCTCTGGGCTGCAGATGGTCCTTATTCAATCTCTTGTTAGAAGAGCTTCCTTGCAAACAGGGATAATCCTTCATTTGATGTTTGCTCCCTTGGATATCACTGTTCACAGCAAGCACTGCAATTTGTGTTTATTCTTGCCAAGCCATGTTTATTCTTGAGCCGCTTTGATTGTTACAGTGAAGGCTGGGATGGCTCTTTCAGTCAAAGTGCCTGTTTCCAGGGGGCTAATAATGAGAGTCTTGTCAATCTTGAGACACAAGGGAAAAAACCACAGCCCCTCCTCTCACAGAAAACAATCAGCCGCTGCCAGACCCCACGCTTCGTACTTCTCAGTCTTTGATATGTGGCTTGAAGATCCTTAGCTCCAGCCTCAAGCAGACGTGCCACCGGGACACCAGCCCCAATGTCTTTCCTGTAGAGGAGCGTAGAGGCTCTCGGGAAAAGCCTCACAGCCACAGTGTATAAATGCCTTGAGACACGGATGTTGGAACAGCCCAGTGCCACACACAGGATGGATGCCTGGTGCGGGGTGAGCCTAGCAGAGCCTGCATGGTGGAGCTGGGCTGCTGGGACAGACACACCAGAGCTCCTGCCCCAGAGGAGCTCTTCAGAGCAACCCACGGGCCCAGAGAGTTCAAGCTGCAGATGACGGGTCACGGTAATTTGCTGCAATTTCCTACACCATGATTACAGAATCACAGAATCATCTCAGTTGGAAAGGACCTTGAAGATCATCAAGTCCAACCATTAACCTAGCACTGACAGTTCTCAACTACACCATATCCCTCAGCGCTATGTCAACCCGACTCTTAAACACTTCCAGGGATGGGGACTCTACTACCTCCCTGGGCAATCCATTCCAATGCCTGACTACCTGTTCTGTAAAGAAATACTTCCTGACATCTAGTCTAAACCTTCCCTGGCGCAACTTGAGGCCATTCCCTCTTGTCTTATCACTTATTACTTGGTTAAAGAGGCTCATCCCCAGCCCTCTGCAACCTCCTTTCAGGGAGTTGTAGAGGGCCATGAGGTCTCCCCCAGCCTCCTCTTCTCCAGACTAAACCCCCCCAGTTCCCTCAGCCGCTCCCCATCAGACCTGTGCTCCAGACCCTGCACCAGCTCCATTGCCCTTCTCTGGACACGCTCGAGTCATTCAATGGCCTTTTTGGAGGGAGAGGCCCAAAGCTGAACCCAGTCACCGAGGTGCGGCCTCACCAGTGCCGAGTACAGGGGCAAGATCACTTCCCTGTCCCTGCTGGCCACGCTATTGCTGATGCAAGCCAGGATGCCATTGGCCTTCTTGGCCACCTGGGCACACTGCTGGCTCATGTTCAGCCAGCTGTCAATCACCCCCCCAGGTCCCTCTCTGACTGGCAGCTCTCCAGCCACTCCTCCCCAAGCCTGTAGCGCTGCTGGGGGTTGTTGTGGCCGAAGTGCAGCACCCGGCATTTGGCCGTATTGAAACTCCTCCAGTTGCCCTCAGCCCATCGCTCCAGCCTGTCCAGGTCTCTCTGCAGAGCCTCCCTACCCTCGAGCAGATCAACACTCCCACCCAACTTGGTGTCATCTGCAAACTTACTGAGGGTGCACTCGATCCCCTTGTCTAGGTCATCAATAAAGATGTTAAACAGGAGTGGCCTCAAAACCGAGATTGATGATTGATGATTGATGATTGATGCACCCAGCAATTTCTGTCCTGAGCCCAGGCTCCCACGTGCAGAGCAAATCCCCAGCTAACTGCTGCCAAGCATGAACGTGAGAGGTAGGGTTACCCCTGCAAATGCAGGATCACATGCACAGACCTGCCATGGCAGAGCAGGGGAACCTCAGGCTCAGATGGCAACCACATGGCTCCCCATCCCTTGTTCCAATCTCCAGGCTTTCGTCCCATTGAGATTTTAATCAAACCTTACGTTATGCTGCCATTTGTCTGGGTCTTAGTACGAAGGAGAGCTGTGGGGGAGGTTTCCCCTCAAATTAAATAATTAAAATGTTTTTCTCAGGCTAAATAATTTTAATTTTTTCCCCCCAGCAGATCAGTGGCAATAAATATTTAATACATTCCTTGCTTCACTGCATTCAGCATGTTGCCATTTTAGAAATCATTTTATTGTGTGTATTTTTCTTCTTTTAATTACAGTCACCCAGTATCAAACCACTTCAATAAATAATCAAAGGCAGGGGAGAGACGGGGCAGCCGTGACGCTTCAGGAGATGCGTGCTGTGCTACTGGCACAGGGAGCTATGGAAAGGAGGTATGGAGGGGAGCTATGGAGGGGAGGTACGGGGGGGAGGTACGGAGGGGAGCTATGCATCCCATGCTGGCAGCCACCGCAGCTCCTGCTTGGGGCTGACAGCTGACCCCCACCTGAACGCCACAATCCTGGCTGCAACCAGCTCCTTCGGGGTTACTGAAATAAAGCCTCAGAGAGGGACGTGGTGCTTGCCAGCTCCAGCGCAAAGGTCCATCCAGCCAATATCCTCTCTGGCAGGGGCCAGCAGTGAATGCCAGGGGACGGGTGTAAAAGCTGGCCAAGCGTGCACTGATACTTCCCCAGGACGCTCCTCCAGCCGCCGGCAATCTGCGGCTGAAGGACTTCCTGAGTCAGGCATCCTATCTCTCCTTTAAAAGCTCTCAATGGATTTTTTTTTTCTTCCAAGAATTTCTCTGATTACAAGGATAGCCCAAGTGCTTCTTAACTGTTCTCTGTCCAAACCAGCCCCTGATTTCCAGTGCCAACAGGTAAAGATGCCCTCCATGCCAGCAGCTGCCGGTGATGCTGGGTGTAGTGAGCGGGGACTATGAGGGAGCAGATGTCAGAAACTGCCCCCCATGCTGCTGGAAGCTGGGAGCCCCAGCCCTTCACTGCATGGCCAGATCCCGCTGCTCCCACAGCCATTCCCCCCCAGCCACCCGGCTCATGGCCCCAGCGGCCTGGCAGGGAGAGGGTTACCATCTCCCGCAGCTGTCACCACAGCCAGCCTGGTGAATGGGATTAGCAAAAATGAATAGAAATACTACATGAAGCTAATAAGATCTGAGGGGAGTTCCTTAGACAAGTTGATTTCCAAATTGGACCGACTTTAACCTCACATAAATAAAAATGAACGCTTATAAAATATGGTGGAAAAATCCATAAGGGCAGATGAAGGCATTGATGCATTTTTATCTCCCTCCTGCACTTGCAGTACAGAGCGGGGCTCCACGTGCTGCTCAGGATCACCATGACCCTGCCTGTGCTCCAGATTAGCCCAGGCAGGTAGTGTTTGGGGCTGGACTCGATCTGCAACAGCAAATGCTTGCCCTGGGGTGTCCCTCAGCCACCAGCAAGCTTCAGGGTCTGGGAAGCTCCCCTGGGCTGGCTGCCTGCACTCTCCACTCCAGGCATGATGCAGCAGGCATCATGCAAGAAGGGGCAGGGGCTCAACCTGCCCCCCATCAGCACTGAGCTGTACGAACCCAGCGCAAAGCAAGTCTCCATCTCTGGGTGCCAGAGAAGGTCCCTCTCTGGTATCCAGACACCTCTTTTCACTAAAGCTGGAGGAACATAACGTCCCCACCCAGCCTGCCAAATTCAGCTTGAATTCACCACTGCTTCCATAAAGCGTGGCAGCAGGACAGACATACGTCACACATGCACAGAGCCCGGCGGATCTCATGAGCTTGTATTTCTTTAGGCAACCACTGTGATAAAAGGCCCTGCCCCAAAGGTCTTCAGGCTAAGCAGAAGATGAGAAGGACCAGGAGAAAGCAGGGTCACTGCCTGACAGACAGGTGGTTCCCACACTTGCACCCGAGCCATCGTCACCAATCTGGGAGAGAGGCTGGCAAAGGAGGGGTGAAGGGCAGGGACACATTTCTTGCAGGGTGCATCTAGGAGCTCCTCTTTAAGCAAGAGGCACCGGGGCAGAAAGCAGAGAGCTGGGAGACACAGTGAGTGCTGGCAGAGGCTGTCACCAGAGGCTGACTGACAGTGAGAAACCACATGTGGAGAGGGACTACGAGGTTAACAGGAAAGAAAGCTGTGAAAGGCCTGGAGAGCAGAGACAGGTAACTGCTGTTTGCCAGCAGGAACCAGCACAAGCAAGTAAAGCATGGGTGACACAAGCAAAATGACAGGCGAGGAAAATGATCCTTGCAACAGAGCTCTGAACAGGCAGGAGTGGGAGAAGATTGCATTTGTCAAGGCCAGAGAAAGGGATGTTGAAGGAATTGAGCCATGAGACGATGACACTTCGGATGAGAGTTTTAGCCGTACCTTAGCAACCCGACACAAGGGAATGAAGCAGGCTGAGCACAGCCATCTCACCCGCAGGCAACACCGAGCTGGCCCTTGGATTGGGGTAACCTTCATTTACCCACGTGGAGCTTGCACACGGATGCTGAGATCCGGGTCCAGGCAGTGCAGGAGGTGATGGCAACTGAGGACAGGCTCTGACGAGCCATTCCTGAACATAATCATCTGTTGGCATGATGAAGAAGATCTTCAGACAGACAAGACAAACGAAGAGGTAGACAGAAAACGAGGAAAGATGATTTGGGTTGCCAAGGGAGGACAGGTCTTCAAGAGGTCTGTGGGACGAGGGATCAGGAGGAGGGAAGTGTTCTGCTGGTGCAGAGCTGTTGCCAGGGAGAGCTTATCAGCATCAGGGAAAGCAGGGCACAGGGCCAGCCCTGCGCTGGAACCAGAGGAGCAGAGCCAGCCACCAGTCATCGACAGCACGTTCAAAAAGCTATGGAAATTGGGGTGGAAAAAGGGGTGGGGGAGAGCTGATGGGGTCTAAGGTAGAAGGGAAAAAAAGCAGGCCTGTCTGGGAAGATCAAAGGGAAAAGAGGTAGGGAATTACAGTGCAAGGAAAAAGTCACTGCACCCCCCTGCAAGCTCAGCCAAGCCTCCTGCAGGCCAACCAGGTGAGAGGTATCAGGAGGCAAAGCCCTAAATACTGCTCAGAAATACTGCTAACAGCAGCAGCTGCCCTATGAAAAGGGGTCTGGCCTTTGGAAAATAACGTGGGCAATAACAAAGTGGAGCAGCCTTAAATATCCATTTCCTCCACATAGATAACACTGTCTATAACTTTGGCTTTACAAGCAAATATTTACAGGGCAGAGAATCTACAAAAGATAAGTGAAATAACTTCTGGGCTGCTTGGCACAGAGACCAGAGCTCAGAGATGAGCTCTTTTTGCCTAAAGTGAGCAAGGTCCCTGGAAAAGAGGGATGGGTCCAGGGACTTGGGCAACTGGCTGACACTGAAAGCCACGTGCCTGTCTGAAAGCACAAGCAGTCATTTGATGCTTGTGAGATCTTTTCTCTGCTGCCACGTGCCAGCCCAGAGCCGGTTGTGTGCAGGACCTGGTGTTAACAGCTGGTTTTGCTGGCAGTCAGGGGAAAGGTCTGTGAACTCACAGTTCTGCTTCTGCCAGGAGATAACCTGGAGATGGTGGAAGAGCCAGGGTCCAACAGCTAGTGCTCTGTGCTCACCCATGAAACCCATCACTCACCCGTATCAGCAGGTTTCAGCTCAAGAAGAGGGCAAACATCTCAGCCTCATGCGTGTTGTACCTGTTACGAGCCTCCCTGCCTCCAGCCCTCCCTGCCATCCTCCTTGGCACCACTTGAGCACATTTTTGGGAGATGCATCATTGCCGGACAACACCAACCTCAAGGAACTGGTCCCAAAAATATGAGCGTGTCCCAGGGGAAGCCTGCCAGTCCCCTTCCCAGCCACCTCCCAGCAGCTGAGGGAGCACTGGGCACACAGCAGTTGCAGTGTTTCTGAAATAATATTGTGCACAATTTTAGATCAATAAAAAAAGGCAAAGTTTTTTCACTCAATTCAGGAGTAAAAAAAACCCCAACAAACCCAGACCCATGTACTAAATCCTCCAAGGTTTTTGTGGCACTGAAATTCAGGCTCAGAGCAACTTTTTAGGAAAGAGGAATTCCTGCTGTGTCCCTCCTCTGCACTCACTGCTCATTATCCTCAGCATGGAAATTTTTCCTACCATTTCAGGAGGTGCTTTGAGCTGTTTTCAGCTCAAAATGCTCTGTGCAGTGAATCCAGATTGGAGTTGGTAGGCAGGGGTAACAGGAGGCTGCAGGCGGGAACAAAACCCCCCCACAACACATACAACATAAAGACACTTCCAGCCTTGAAGCCACCGTAAATCCAGACCTTGCAAACTCCTCCTGAGTTTTACTGGTCAAGTTTCATTGAATTTGGCAGTGCAAGGAATTAAGCCCACGTGTGAGTCAGTGCAGGATCAGGGCCTTGGTGTGTGAGGGGCAGGCACACGCGGGAGCGTTGCAGGACACGGCGTGCACCCACTCACCTCCCCTCTGTCTCGTCAAGTTGCGTTGGAGCAGATCAAACGCAAAAACCCACAAGCGGGTTCTTCTCCTCAAACACTGTCACGGCTACTCCAGAAACAAAGGACGATTATAAGGGAAGAAGCCTCTCTCTGCCCAGGGGAAATCAGATTGCTGCTTTCATGTTTGGGCTGTGTCACTATAGGGGCTGGGAGCCAGTGTGCCTGCAGCATGGGATGGGTGGCTCTGCCCATGGTACAATTCAGGGCTTGGACAAGTCCCTGATCCTCTCGTGGGGCACGAGGTACAGGAGAAGGACTTATAAGGGCTTCGTAGCTGGCTCAGGCAGGGACAGACACACAGGCGTGCAGGGTAGATTGGGACGAAGGCAAGGGAAACTGTTCATAAAAGTGATGGATTTAATTTTCCCCTCTCCCCACTAAAATGCAGGTTTCGTCTCAACCCAGAGACATACGGGTCAAATTTGGAGATGAACTTCAGAAAAAAGTAAAAATGAAAATTTCAGACCTGATTTTTTTGTTCCTGGACATTTCTGAAACAGAGCACTTTTCACTTGGGAAGTGAGCCAGCATGCACAAACAAGAAGCAAAATGAAATGACCCCAAACAAATGAAGTAGATTTTCATGGTTTGTTTCTTCCTCGGGGTGTGCATGAGGGGAAAGAGATCATTGTCAGTCTCCCAGTGACATTTTTTTAACTGTTCTACTTCAGACACCACACTGAAAAACTGAATTATTCAGATAGCTCTAATTGCAGCTCCGAGGTACCCTTCCCTTCCTTCACCTGGTACCATCCTGGGCAGAAACCGCTGTTTCCTACTGCTTTCCCAAGGGATACAAGCTCTACCCACACCCAGAGATCATCATGTACCTACTCCCAACAGCACAACACTTTGGGGGGAAAGAGGGTTTTTACAGAGGAGCGTGCGCAAGCCCGTACGTGCGCTTATAAACTTTGCGGGGTGGAAGGAAGAACAAGAAATAATGAATCCCTTTGCACTCGCTAAGTCCAAACAAATAGACTGAAGTGGGAGCCTGATTTGCATTGGTTTGATTGAAGATGTAATTTGCTGCTGAATAAATGTGGTTGAGTCCAAATCAAACCCTTAGTCCCTCAGACATTATAACTCTTTCCTTTCTTCCCTCAGGGTTTGCCAACCTTTAAGGCTGACCAAGGATGATGTATTACAAGAAGGAATGGCCTTAAATAAGAGAAGGGCAAGTTTAGAATAGACATAAGGAAAGACTTCCC
The DNA here is from genome assembly GCF_031877795.1 of Strix aluco. Lineage (NCBI taxonomy): Eukaryota > Metazoa > Chordata > Aves > Strigiformes > Strigidae > Strix > Strix aluco. Next base: position 6,318,630 of record NC_133942.1, read on the forward strand.
ATAAGGAAGACGGAGATGTTTAAAAGAACCTCCAAGAAAAGGTGTCATCACTAGGCATGACTGCAGCCAGCCCAGCCCCACATCCCACACAGTGTCACCTCAGAATTACGGTGGCCCTCACAAGACAGAGCTGTGCCCTATGCCATGGGGCTGGGGCTCTGTTTTCCCAGCAGCCTCCTGCTCAGAGCCTTTATATCTACCATAGCTCCCCTCAGTCTATCCCACGGGTCCCCATCAATGCAGGCAGCTCTCCTGGTGCCAGCATTTCACCTGGGTTGTCCATAGCATGGTATGTTGTATGATATCCTCAGGATGGGTGGGAGACATGCAGCTCCTGGTAAGCATGTATTGCTAGGATGGGCCTCTGATAGAAATCTCCGCCCAAATTTAATGCTATTAAAATCGGGAAGTTTTTTCCAGAGCTTTTCAGGATCTTAGGGCCTTGGCTGTGCTGCCTCTCCCCCAGTAAAGCCTGGTGAGATTCAGACCTTTGCTCATATCTCACTGGCTCATCACAAACACCACCCAGCTGGAACTGGCACTTAAATGCCTTCCTCAGGCTATCGCTGACTGGGTGAACCTGCTCCCCATCAGAGTCCTGCTACATGGTGAGCCCCCTCACTTGTTCTCTTTTCTTTCCTTACAGTACCATATTTATGAGATCCCTCCAAGGTGTCTATTGATCTCTCAGGCAGCCTTGGCCACACAGCAGCTATCAGAGCAGCAAGGATCCCGTCAGCCTCTCGGGCAGGGAGCAAAGGGGAACCAGGGCCCTGCAAGAACAGATTGACCTGGCAGCAGAGGAGGAGGTCGCCCCCATCCTTGCTAGCCCCATCCCAAGGCACACCACAGTCCTTCCCCTTCACCCGCCCCCCCACCATCGCAGCTGCATCCAACTGTCAGGCAGCATAGTGCTGAGTAGAGGAGACACAAGCCAGTGCAAGAGAAAGGAGAAAAACAGCTACAACAATGAAAAATGGTGCATTATAGTCAGGGAGGAAGTTACTCACATGTTACTGAGCAGCTCTTTGCTTTGCCCTTTGTCTGAAGCCCTGAGGACTCGCAGCCACGCTATGAACATGCAGCAGAGACATGCATCTCCTGGGCATGAATTCTGCCCCTGCACAAGCTTTACCACTCCAACTGCAGCTTCCCAGTGCAGAGCATCCCTGGAAAGAACAAGGATGCTCACAGCCTCAATTTATGTGAGGGAAATCCATCACAAGGCATGAAAGCCTTTCATTCAGGACAATTTGTTGCAGGAGTTATAAACTGAGGTGCTGGGAAGCCAATTGTCAGGCCAGGAGCACTGCAGATTGGCAAGGTGGAGAGGGCTGCCCCTGCAAGAGGGATGAGAGCTACCTAATAAACATTTATGGGGCAGATGAGGCTGTAAATAGCACGGCCGCTCCCGAGCTGGGCATGGGGGAGAGAAGAGGGCAGGGGTAGGCAGCCTCGTCCCTGGACGCCGTTTGTAACCTGGAGTCATCACTCAGAAGCAAGGACCATGGTGCAGGCAACGTCAAGGCCAGAGGAAGGGAGAGAGGGAGAGATTGATTATCCCATAAATCAATTGCTGGGCACTGATTACAAAATAAACCACCAGGGCAAAGGTCAAGTGCTTTATTATATCACCCAGCCCACAAGATTTATTTACCACTTGGGCCATCAGTCCCTCTTGCCATCTATTACAGGGAGCTGCAGCTCTCCCTTCCCAGACACAACCACACACAGCCCTGCAGGCAGCAGCACAAGGCTTGGAGAAAAGATCCAGCAGCCAGGAGCAGGCAGGTCCAGGCATCAATCCTGTACGTCCTATATAGCCACATCTACAGCACTGGGAAAGGTGACAGCCAGGCAGACCGACCCAGCTGCAGACACCAGTGGTGGCTGAGGGTGGTCACCTAGTCCTCCATCACCATCAGGCTGCCTTGGAGCAAATTACTTCTCCATGGTGGGAGAGACCAGAGGAACATGGTCCCCTCTGCAAAGAGCCACCAGTGCTGGGGTGCACCATGAAGAGACTCCCACAGCCAGCTGACCTCTGGGTGCACTTGCCATTTCTTTCTGGGCTTCAGGAATGATCAAACCCTTTGAGAGGATCAGCAACTTCCCAGCAGGGGAGCAGGGCCTCACTCCAAATCAGATCTGTACCCAGACAAGTTTCCATGCCCACTTCTGCCACCTAAGCTCTGTATCCATACAGGGAGAGCTGCATGTCTCATAGCACTCAACTGGAATTCAGCCTACAAAACTTTTTTTTTCTCCCCCCTTCCCTTTCTAACTTTAGATTTTAAACACAGGCAGCAATAAGAGGAATTCCTGGGAGTATTGTTCATCTGTTTCCCATAAGCTGCTTGTCACTGACCATGAAAAGATTTCTCAGTCTGACTCCCAAAATATAAAAACCCTAAAATGGACATTTTTGAGTCCTTCACATCAACCAAAGGAGAATAACGTCAGAGCTGTAGGATGTGTGTGTGCGTGTACTCAAGAGGGTGGCAAAGAAACATCATGGGGAGGAGGAGAGGTGCCAGCCCGTGTGCCGTGGGCAGGGTGTCTTCTGCCTGCCTCCGACCGCACAGCCCACGTCTGCCTGCGGCTGGGGGAGGCGAAGGCATGAGCCTGGATGCTGCTGGGTGGGCTGCGAGGGGGTGAGAGTGCAGACAGCCTGGGCTGAGGCTGTTTCCACTTACGGATGTTCCCATTGACCATGAGGCTGTTACCCCCACCCCCCTGCACGACAGCACTCTGCCAAAATGGTTGCTGCAGTTGGCACTTGCCTGGGAGTTTATTTTTCTTTCTAGAAGCGCTAAATGTTTTGACTCCTATTTTAGCCCATCTGCCAGCAGAGAGCGGAGGCTCCAGCTCACGGGCCCAGCCACACATTCCCACAAGGCACGCAGAATACCACCACACAGAGGGGCACCACCACTAAGGGGACAGTTGAGGTGGTGAATTGCAACACACTCCGACCCTGATGAAAGTCAGTGCTGTCACTAGAAAAGTCTCAGTGATTGACCCTGGCTGGGGATACAGTCATACAGTCCTCGCAGACACCTCCTGCCCTAGGGTAGGATTCAGCCATCTTTTGTAGGGCAGCTTGTGGCCCTGACAATCGCTGCTCTACTCCTACTGATTCTACCCTCTCAGTAAGCTCGACCACCACTCAACACCCACTGTCTCCAGCTTGAAGACATAAGGTACCCTCATCCCCAAGAGGTAAAGCCCCCACCGCAGTTTCTCTGAATTGTAACAAAAACATACCCAGTCCTCCAGGACAATTCTATGTCCCAGCAGAATCAGTAAAGCACAAGGACCCATGGTTGTTCCATCAGTCCCTGCTTCCCCAAGGGAGGCAGCAAACTCCACAGGAGGAGTCCTAACAGTGCAGAGACGGGCATCTCTACCAGTAGCTGTGTTGCGCTCAGGAGTTACGTTTTCCACTGCATGGGTGGGCTCCTCAGAGCATGGTGCTCATCTCCAGAGCTGGCGTTGTCAGCCACAATCACCACCTTGACCTTGGTGGGGAAGCGTGTGATAGGTAGTTGGCCCCTCCTGCGTTCTCCCAAGGAACCCGATGGCAACAATATATTATTCCCAGCATTGATTGCCTCATTTCTGGAGGCTTCTGAAAATTCCTTGGAGTCAACAGTATATTACTTTTAGGGCTTGGCATGCCTGCTCCTCTCCCATAGGGGTTTTGACCTGCACAGACATCCATCACTCCTATCGTTTGGCCTAGCTCCATGTTTCTGATGGCAGTAATGAACTGAGGTTGGTGTGAGACAGTTACATTCCCCAGCCCTCCCTTCACTCCTCCTGGCAGATTTAGAAGTTCACATTTAATCTGAAAGAGGGAAGATGGGAGAGCAGCCTCACCAGCTGCAGTTTCTGTAAATGTCAGGATAGGAATGAGATCTTAGCAAGCCTTAATATGCTATGCAAATCCTCAGAGCATGACCGTGTGTTGCCAGGGCTTTTTATTTCCCTCCGTGGTAATCGGAGAGACAAGGATTAAAAAGAGGAGTTGCCACATAACTAGCTGGTCCCTCTTCTTTACTAGCCAATGTATAAAGACACTATCTGGACATACAGGCCTAAGGCTTTGTAAGGCTCTACAGGCAGAGGCAGGTGTTCTCCTAAAGGGTGCTAGCCAAAGACTTTTGCCTGCATCTCCCTACTTTGGAGTACGTCTGGTGTACATGCAAGGGGATGAGGCACGTGTGCATGCTTCTGCCTGTATCAGTGAACAGCCACGGATTTGGCATATGCGTGGCTGAAAGTGAGACTGTGCTCCATGGAGATGGGATGAGTAGGAGGCACTGCATGGTGCCCAGGCTTGCAGTTCTGGGTACCTCTCTCTACAACTGCATGTTTATACCACTTTTTTTCCTTTACTTTTTTTTATGCATCAGGAAAGCTCCATCATTTTCCTCTCCTGTAATGATGGTGACCTGATTAAAATTTTTATTGGATTTTACAAAATAATTTCATACATACTGTTCCCTGGAGCCCTGCAGGGTGGAGGGGAGGCGGGGGAACAGAAAAAGAGAGAAGAGAGTATATTAAGAATGAGGTAGGGAAGGAAAATATTTTATTTTACTCTGAAATGATTTTTTCTGAATGAATAATAGATTAGAAATCACACTTTTTTTTTTTTTTTTTTTTTTTTTAAATAGTGCTCTTACAAGTGCCCCTGAAATATGCAGGCATGAAAGTCACCACTTGAACATTTCAGGCCTATTTCAGTAACAGCTTTGCTTTCCCACTGCAGCTCCCAACCCTTTTCAACACCTCTCAGCAGCGAGCAAGCCATGGCAAAACAGGCTGCCGAAGCCTTGGAGATGGGCAGGAACATGAGGAGACAGACCCCTGACCCTTCTGGTCATCCACAGCACTTTCATCAGTCAGCCCAAAGCATCCCCTGATGCCTGACTCCTGTTTTAACTTGATGTTTTAACGTATGACCAAACTGGGTAGAGGCATCACTTTGTCCCTCTCCTGCAGGGACTCTAATCTGGGGTTGGTCCCAGCGACTCCAAAGAGCTTCTTATTAACAAAGCCACAAAGACAGGCCAGAAGCAGCAGGTTGTGTGGGTCCACACACCAGACTCTTGCCTCCTACCTCCCTGTCCCCAGCCTTGGCCAGTGACAGCTTGGTGAGCCTGATGTGCCCCAGGGGAGCTCATCAAGCAGGGCAGACCTCTGGGAAGCTTAAGGCAAATGAAACACAAGTGACAAAGGAAGGTTTGAAAGTTGAGATTGTCTTGCTATTTTTGCTATTTTAGCATTTTTCTACTCTTTTCCAACACCAACAAGGCAATGTTCTAATACTAACATTTCAGGTGTAGAAATCCCACTGTTGTTTTGCTCCAGTCCCTAGAAAGAAGTCAGGGCTTTGCTAGTTTGAGGAATGTCATGGGGATGATTTAGTTACCCAAGTCCATTTTCATATATTTAAATTAGATTGCAACCCTCTGGCCCAGGGACTAGCTGTTGCCTTCCAGAGGAAGACAGTCACTCCTGCAATGGGCAGCTTTGAACCCTAGGTCCCAGTGCAATAAAAAAAATGCTTTTCAAGGAGCTCAGTGCTTTCTTCAGATGTCCTTTCAGAAGTACCCCCGCAGGGCTGGCTTGTTTGAAATTTAGTTTTCCTGGTGGATGCTTATGAAATAAATATTTCAGTGCCTCACCAGAGTCCCCCCAAGGGGCAATAAGTCTCTGAGCCAAATCTGATGCCAGTTGAGTCTCAGGTGACAGCAACCACAGTTGAGTGAAATCAAGGTGAAGAATAAAGCACTTTACACTCTGTGGGCACTGTCCATGGCCAGCAGCTGAGATTGCCTGCAAGCATCTAGCTCTCTAGGTGGTTCTCAAGGTCACATTGCTGGAGGTATTAGGGTTGTCTGGGTAACCTTTAATATATGTTTTGGAATGAGTTTGGGGGATGAGGGTTGAAATTTTTTCCAGCATCATGTTCTCTAACAATTGCTGTTTGACATTTCCCCACAGGTTCTAGTTTTCTTCCTGCAACGAATGTTCAGACAAGCTCCAGGTCAGGCCACCTCTGCAATCCCCACCTCTGGGAGGGGACTGTAACCCCCTGAACCCTGCTTTCCTGCCACTTGCCTGGGTGGGACAGGACTGCTCTTTTACAAGCCATCCTCCACATATCCGCTTTGTTGTTACAGGGATCAGTGGTGAAGTGTTATCTCACCTCAAAGCATGGAAAAACCACCTCACCCCCAGCAGTACCACATGCCACACCTGGGACTTCAGAGGGCTCTGCGGTCTGCCCTCAGAGCACCACCCCTCCTGCTCCTGCCACATCCCACTAAGGCACTGTCCCCACGAGTGGGGCCAACCCCAGTCCGTGCGGGCTCTGTACAAACCATCCCTGACCCGGAGACCGACAGTGAAAAGATCTGGCAGCACACAAAAATACCTTGTAGCAGAAAGGGATTTGCAATGTAGCGAATAGCTAACTGATAAATACTATAGCAAGAAAAGTCCAAGCCCTGGATAAAAATGGCTTATGGTGTTAAGCTGTGCCCATGGTCCGAGAAATGGAGGGCACCTGCAGCCGCTATTACGTTGTCCCACACCCAGCACAAAACCGCCGTTTGTTTCCGACTGACTTTTATTTCAAGTTAAAGACAGCAACAAAGAAAAGAAGAATATAAAGCCTCCCCAAGGGGCTAAGCACAACAATTCACCGTGCAGCCTAACAGGAGCGAGACACAAAATGGCAGCTGCTCCTGCAAGCGGGCAAAGCCAGCTCCTGCCTTCCTGAGCGCAAAGAGCAGCGGCAGCTCCTGCTGCTGCACAGCTGCCTCGGTCCTGGCTCAGGATCTCAGGAAGTGGATGAGAGATTAGGGACATTAATTTCTACTCTGTGATGGGCAAAGAGAACAACCCACAGGCTCTAACCAAACTTGAATCTTTCTGGAACTCAGGCATTAATCTGTAGGAAGAATAATAACTCCATCTAAGTATTTGCATTTTACTCTTCCTGGTTTGTGAGGAGATACAACGCAGACACAGCCACCCTCCGCCAGGCGACAGGCTCATGTATAACATAGAACTCTAGGAATCTCATACGTGATCTGCAGGCCTGCTTCCAGACCTCACAGCTTCATCTCCTCCCATAGAAGCTCCTGGGAAGCCTCCAGGCTTTGAAGCTTGCATCTGCATATCAGCAGCCCTCCATCCAGGCTCCCTGGAGTGCCTGCCTCGAAGCTGAGGGCAGCCACCAGCTCACTGGCCACTGGCTTGGCTCATTTCTTGTCCCTAAATCACACACGCAGATGGGTTTAAATACATCAAATGATTTCCTAACCTCACATCTCCCTGTGAGCAGGGGCTGAAGCTGTCGCAGACATGTTATGCAGGGGCAAACAGGGGAGGTGTGGATTTGGGAACCCTTGATCTGCTCCCAGACCAGTGGGAAGGGACAGGTCAACATCAGCTTGCACCATCCCCTGCCGTCAAAAGCCATCTTTTACAGGCAGGGATTTGGCAGCCAGTGTGTAAAAGGAGCTTCTAGTCCACACCACAAAATGCCATCGCCACAAGTTACATCTCTTGACCTTCACCAAAGCAGCGGAGCATTAACTGGGTCCCTTGGCACACAGAGGAAGCTTGTGCTGTCGCCGCTTCATCCTGGATAACGAGGGCTTTAATCTCCAGGTTTGTCAACTTAGCACCTTGCCAGAACTAGGACTCATTTTTAGTATTAAAAAATAATGCATATTTATCAAACCTAGTCAGGCAGCAGGGAGGGGGAAACAGCTGGCAGCAGCCTCCCTCTCCCCATCTGACATGTGCTTGCCATTTTTCGCAGTTTCAACAGCTCTCCAGCTCTAGTCCTTATAATTACGATGAAAAAAGCCTCACACTCGACCATAGCGCCTTGCAGCCAAGATGCCAATGTGTTTCCACATAAAAGCCTTGTTGCAAAAACCCTAAAATTTTTCAGAGTCTCTGCTTTATTCCCATCCTCCCTTATATCATTGTATTCACATGATGTTCAATTATTTACAAGCATACAAAACACTCCAGCCCAGATTCTCAACTGGTATTAATCAGTGAAGTGCCAACTAAATCAACGGAGCTACAAAGATTTGCTCCGGAGAAGGATCTGTCCTGCTGTCCCTGAAGGCCGCTTCTTCCCTCCACAGTACACTTTGGGAAGGAGAGGATAAACAACAGCTTTTTTTTTTTTCATTCCCCAAGTTTGCCAGACACATGCAAGCACACTAATGCCCATGGAGACCATCTCCCCACTGCTGACCTACTTTTCATTCATGTGCCTGCGACACACTTGTCTCCCATGGCAGCCCCAGGTGTTCCTGGAAGCAGGCACCCACACCTTGCTCAGAGCCCTGTGGCAACACCAGGAGCTCTGTGCACGGGGCAGGCCCCTGGGTACTAGGATAACATCCTTGACTTCAATGACACATGAGGCTTTCAGATTATTCAGCCATACCAAAGCTTCCTTGGAACTGGTGCAGCATCATCTGTCTCCAGTCCATTCCTTCAGGGCTTTTTCTCCATCCTTTTCAGGTGGCAGCACTTTCAAGGAGGCCCAAAGGGGGACAGCTTCCCCTGGCTGGTGAGCACAGAGGGCTATCACACAAGACGGTCTCCTTTAGAGAGGGCTGATCATTTCCAGCTTTCCAGCCTCCACCATTTTAATTCAACAAGACCAGCAGAGCCCCAGGACATAGATCACAAATCGGAGAGGCCAATATATTGGGATAGGCATGGGACATTCCTCTAAAGCTATAGGACAATCTTCAATCAATGAGTGCTTTTTTAGGATGGATGAATCCCCACAGACAACACGAAGCTTTCCACAAGATCAGGGCCAGGACAACAAATCTTTTAGTAAGTCTCTTTATCAGGACTTGTGATCACACAAAAAGCAGAAACTGACTTTTGAAAGACATTGTTATTTGCACCTTCACTTAGAATCAGAAAGTGAAGAGTTCAAGAAAACATAATACGAGTCTAAAGAACAGGTCTGTTCCCTTGAGAGCATTTTCATGCACAGACTGGAGAATCGCGTGTGAAACCCTGGGCCCCTGGGCATCTCATTAGAAGACAAAAGTTTAAATTTACTCCTACTACCATCACCAGTTCACAAACCGAGGCCACTCCATTCAAAACTGGAAGGCCAAGGAAGTGCAGGAGACAGATACCAGGCTGGGTCTTATGGCACTGAACCCAGCTTACTCATCCCTCATGTACCACCACAGCAAAGATATGTCACAAGGCCTTCATCATGACTGGAATCATAATATCCATGATTCACATGGAAGACTTTTATACAAAGCACAAGATAAAAATAAAATGAAGGGGAAAAAACTTAATAAGAAACTTGTTTCATTCCCTACAAGACGGATAAACCAAGACGAATGTAAACAGCTCAACTTGACCCAAATATTTTTTCGTTGCTGAGTAACCCAGCAAAAAATGTTGTTATCTCACTAGCATCTGTGGAGATTAGATAGAATGGAATTTTAAACAAACATTCGTTGTCCCTTGTTTTAGGAATTTCAGCCTGGACATGAACTCTTGGGACTGCTGCTCTTGCAGCACCTCTGACCCCTTTCAGTAAGGAACAAACAGTGGAGGAGCGCAGGAAGCATCTGTAACATCTCCAACACATTAACATGCTGTTGACATGAAGGTTTACATGAAATATTCGTGTTTACAGCTTTCCAAATTCTTCTAAGAGAAGGACGCGGCTGCTTTGCGAAGGCTAAGAGCAGGAAATACACGCGCAGGCCATGACTACAGCAGGAGGTGGGAGGAGGGGTAGTCACAGCAGATGGCTTCGAGCCATTTTGGGTGGCAGTAGGCACCCGCCAAGGGGCTCAGACTTTACAACCCACACTGGCTGCCATATGTTGCGACGGTGGCTCAGCATCACACAGGACCCAATTTATAGCATACTTCATGGCTGCAAGTACCACACTACCCTCTTACTGCTCTCCATTAGTACAATCGCTTTTCTGCCAAGTATCTTCTAGCACCTCACTATCATATTAACTGATTTTTTTCATGTTTTTGTAGGTGGAGGGAGATCTGATAGATCAGTTGAGAGATTCAGGCATGAGGTTTTAGTCTCATTTGCGCTCTGGAGGTCAGGCCTGCTCACTCCTTCACTCCCTCCCAACAGATAAGCGCTATCGCAACAACACACAGATGCTTTTAGAGATCACCTTGGCCCTTGCTAAGCTGTGTAGCATTTCTGCTGTGTGTGTCCTGGAGTTAGAAGTGCATGGCAAGTAAGCCTGTACCTGTGACACTGGGAGCTCGGAACAGGTCGGGTGGGGAGTTTACAGCTCTGAAAATGGCAGCCCTTCAGCAACAGCAGACTTCCTTGTTGAATTTCTCCTGGAGTAACTCAGGGAAGTGAGAGCAGAGGGAAAGGCCTGGAGGTGGTAGGATGGCAGTCAGTCTTCCATCAGCCAGGGCTTGGAGGGAGAGGATGCCAACAGCACCTGGTAACAGGCTGCAATGAAAAGATGTGCACTAATTGCAGAGTGAAGGTACAGCATCGCTGTGCTATCATGTGCTTTTGTTGCTGCAGCAGCAGCAATATAACCCCAGTGCTGTGGCATGATGGCAGGGCAATACTGCAGCCCAACAAGCTTTGGAGATGGGGGAAGTGGGATGCCTTCCCCCAAATTGAGAGCAGGGTCCTTCCACCCTGGCATGGGGGAGGCTCTCACCTCTGGAGGACTCTCTGGGAAATATGGCAGTCTGCTCAAAATAGTTAGTCTCAGTCACATACAGACAACTGAATGGGCTGGACCTTCTACCCCACATGAGAGCAATGGATGAGAGGTCAGTTCATGCTCGGTCACTGGAAGGAGCAGGTCACCTTGAACCACTGGTTTACATCCCAGCTGGGTCAGCCCAGCTGCAAAACTAAAGATGAAGGCAATTTACTCTCTAAGGGTCCTTAAAATATCAACTCAGTGCAAGTATTACAGCTCCCACCAGGTCTCTGAGGGAGGACAGTCATCCACACTCGTGCTAGGCAACTGCAGTTGCATCTCTCAGATTCATGGAGAATCTGGGATATTTTTAACATTTTGAAAGAAACAGCCACTCAGCGTTGGTTATTTTAACTCAGTACAGAGTCTGTGCATGCAGACCAGTCCTACTGCACGTACACTTGCTAGTGCCCTGCTCCTCTCTCCATGGCAGCTGCTGGTCATGGCCCGTTTTGCCTCCTACCTCACAGCAGTTGCATTTTAATCCTCAGGTGATGCATCTCCTCAACATGCACAATGGGCACAGCCAGGGAGCTTCCTGGAGGAAGCTATTACAGAAATTGAGCTCACCCAAACAATTAAAAAAGGTGAAATATATCTCAAAGCTCCATTTTTTCTCTCCACTACACCTAGGACCTACATCAGACTAAAATTCATCAGTGGGAGCAGACTTTGCTCTTTTCCACTTGCTGCCTGAACCTCTATCAGTGCTGACAGCTCTACAGGGCTACCCAGAAGCTCCAGTTCACCAAGGAGGTCAACACAGTCCAGCTGTCCTGTTTAGGTTGGATCAACCAGTTCCATAAAGGAAGTAATATTGATTATACCAGTGCAGACCAGAGCCTAGGAGCATTTGGCCCCAGAGCAGCACTTCCAGGCTTGGAGAGAAGAGGCTTCTGTCTGATCACAGCCTTCTGAAAGGCTTTACTCCTCCTGCCCTACCTGGCAGCTAACACATCACAGCCAACTCCATAATCCCCCCAGCAAAGCAGATCTCAGCTGCAACTTAATCTTAACTTCCCCTTCAGCTCTCACAGCCAGCTCAAGTGAAAATGAAAAACAACTGATAAAGGAAAGCCCACAAAATGAAGCAGGTGGTGAAAGGCCCAGAGGCAGAGAATGCAACTGGAAGGAGCAACGCCACCACAGATCTAGCAATGCAAACATTAATTGCTTTTTAATTGTTCCACTGCTTTCCTTCCCCAGTGGCTGGTAATCGTGGGATTCCTGCCTGCCCTCGGTGGCTAAGGAGGAGAGGAAAACCAAGAGTGTGTCAGCGGAGGAAGCCCAGGAACCAAGCATCCACAAAGGACTGTTTTACCCTGCAGTGGGCAGCAGGCAGGTTCAGCAACCCCCAAGGTGCTGACATTTCTTTTGAGCACCACTGCAGAGCAAGTCTCCTGGGACACCTCAGCCACCTCAGGCGGGATCTAAATCACCAGTGCTACTTATGTGGAGACTATGGAGAAGTTCTTGAGTTTCCACCTGACTCAAGAGCATGATTTGCTTCTTATCAGAGATATGGGTAGGAAAGAGCATAAACAAAGCAAGAACAGTCCGTATGTTTTGCCCCAGATTCAGCTGCATTTCTGAGGTGCTAAGGAACAGAGGGAATGACCTTCGCTGTCCTGCTGCCCCCATGCCCCTGGATCCAGTCACTTCCAGCTCTCAGAGAAGGGCCCCATTGTCTCTCAGCAAACCTCCTGTTATCAAGATCCTTATGACAAAGCTGGCTTTGTGCACCTCTATGCTCCTTTGTGACCTGGAGAAGCCCAGCCTGGTAAAGCACAGCCACCACTAGATACCACTCATCAGCTGTCATGAGCATCATCTGCAAGTGTCTCCATCCCCTCCAACCTCTCCCCACAATAGTCCTGAGCCAGCACCAGGTTCAGACTTTCAAGCCTTCAGCAGATCCCTTCTATGGGAATCTCACCCAGCACCATGCATACAATCCTATAGCAGCCACAGAAGAGTAAATAAATAACCAATCTTAGCTAAACCTTCCTCCAAGTGGGCAGGAACCAGTGCTGCCATTTTTGCTGGCATGCTCATTACAGTGAGAGAAGTGACTCACATCTTTAATGGGAGCTCAGAGGAGAGGGACTAGGGAAATGGCATCTCATCCAGCCTTTCCCTAGCCAAGCCTCTTAATGAGAGGTGAAAAAGAAGCGTCATCATTTTTCACACAGGAGAACAGAATTGGTACTACAGAAGCACAAATGCACTTTTCACTCAGTGCAGCTGGTCAACACACAAGAGCTGCTGTACAGTGGGAAGATCTGGGCTTGAACGCTGTCAGTGCCTGCAAGGAGACAACCAGGCATGTTGTGAGGAAGGGAGGACTGAACCCCAGGCCACCGGATCACAGGACAAAAGCTTCCAAAGGAAGAGCGAAAAGCAAGTCCCCTGAAGCTTGCAGCAGGACCACATCCATGGCCACCATGACATCTGGCCACTAGAGCGTGACAAGACACCACCGAGGGCACATGGACAACCACCCCATCGCCACTTTGGTGCTAAGGGGCAACAAACAATTTGGGGTCCATGAGAGAGACACTTCAGTGGCAGTGGCCAACAACACAACGTACGTACTGCAGACAGGAGGCTCTTGTGCCTTCACATGCACTGCCCTGTTCCCTGAGGACCAAATTTCAAACCCTCCAAAAATCAATGAGATAACAAGGAGATGAGTTGCAGCCAATATGGATTTGTCAAGAGCAAATCACATCAAGACAATCTATCTTCCTCCTATAACAGCATAACAGGCTTTCAGCAGAGAGCACTACCTGTCAAACATCACAGCTTCAGTAAGGCTTTTGCCACTGTCTTGCTTGCCATTCCCATAAGCGAGGGGAGTATGGTCTTAAGAGAAATAATGACAGGGCAGGTATAAAACTGTTCAGATGGCCATATGCAGAGGGCAGATACCAGTGGTCTCCTCTGTTACAAAGGAAGAACGTGTTGACAAATAGGATTTTGTAGGAGTCTGTCACATACCAGCCCTCTTCAGAGCTTTCACTACTGGCCTGGATGATAGAGCAAAAAGGAAACTTATTAAATTTGCAGGTAGCATGAAGGTGGGAAGAACTGCAGGTTCTTTTAGAAGACAGGATTAGAAGATCTTGATATCTTGAGAAATCATCCTTTTTTCTTTGAGGCAGATACAAGGGTGAGGTTTTTCTCTCAGGCAGGAATAATCAGCTGTCCAAGAACAAGTGTCCAAATACAAAGAACAAATTTTCAGGGACTACTGCTTCACTGCTCTTGCATATCAAGGGCTACTGATGCTGCCAGGTGTCTGGGGCCTCTTGTTCTTGACCCTATGACAGTAGTGTCTAGGGTCCAAGACAGACTAGCAGCATGTTGTGTTAGGCAGGCATGTACTCAGGGCATCCCTTCCCAAGCAGCTTGCAAACAGAATCAGTATCAAGCTCAAAGGGCCCTGAACATGATCAGCAAACACGAATTCCCACTCCCAGGCTGCTCTTTATCTACTGCATCACTGTCACCTTGTTGCAACTGGCACATTCACTGTCTTCTCTGAGGACTGCTTTCAGCAGGGAAGGTGTTCCTGTGCCAGCAGCACATCATGCTAATGATGACAGCCAAGCACATACTAGATCTGACTGCTGTGCATACCATACATGTTTCATAAAGTTGTCCCAACTGCCTTCTGAAGCCCTCCCCATAACCATCTGCACCTGATTCTGCTGTCAAGTGATCTTCCTCAGCCCCTGCTACATCTCGTACCATTTTAACCTGCAGACTCCACAAGACAAGGACTTCCCATCTCCAGTTGAGTTTGCCACTGGAAGCAAACAAAGCACAAATGCCCTGCAAAAATAACAAACGAGCATGTCCAGATGTGGCACTTTTTATGGAAAGCCATGGCCAAGCCCCTGCAATGGGCTACATTTCTAGCCTGCAGGGAAGAGGCACTTACAACCGTTCTCCACATGATCTTTGGACTTTCCTCTCTCACCATGTATTTGTTTTATCTTAGTGTGAGCTGGTAGGGAAGCAGACCTTGCAACTTTGATGTTCCAGGTAAGTTCATTCGCTGCCAGAATAAGAAAGTAGAGTTTCCAAATAAGTGACATTTCTCTTCCTCAGAAGAGTTGCTTTTGGCAGCCAATTGCAGGGAATACTGCGAAGTAGCAATGGATTGATTTGGCTCCTATGGAGGTGACTAATGGGAACATGATCCAACAGCTAAGGCAGAGGACTAGATGGCAATGCCCCCCACAGCTGCTTTTGTAAGAAGACACTTCCCTCACATGTAATGAGGGAGTCCTCCCTGTGTGTACATATTCTGGGGGTGAATACAGGACATTTTTGCCACATGCTTCAAGAACCCAGAATGAGAAGCAAATGCTTGAAATGAAAGCAGGAGAGCCAGGCTAGGAAAGGCAAGTCAGCATTGCACTTGAGGTTCAGCAGCACCCAGTCCACTGGCAAAACCCTCTTCACTGCTGCGGATGTGAGTGATGGGTATTGACAAGGCAGATTACACAGAACATCACCCAGACCATGGGCTTTTAGCACCCTGTGGAGCATGATTGAATGCAGTCTTATTCCTCCAGAATAAAGTCTGAAATAAGGCGTTGCAGCAGAAATTATAGTGAGACTCAGGGTCATCCCAGGGCAGGTCTCTTCATGGCAAGGGGCAAGACAATCTATGCATCAGGAACTTGATCAAATTTAAAGAAAGGTCACAGGAAGAGTCAATGCAGAAGATGAACTGGCTTGTATTTATTAGCCAGCACAAAAGACAGGAGCAAGATCAAGCCATAAAAGCAAGGCATTAACACCTCTATGATCAGCATAAATCCGTGAGGATCTGCCATCTCTCACCAGTACTTATTGCGGTTTCCCTCCTGAAGGATGGGCTGTGCACGTACATCTGTACACACTCCTCCAGACTAAGAGCCTCACAGCATCTGACAACCTTGGAGCAGTCAGGTGAGGCTCCGCAGCCTGCCACTGCATTTCCTCCTTCAGAAGAGCTTGGGCATCATTACTGCACACTTAACACTGTTGAAAAGCCTGTGAAGTTTAAAACAGGATCAACATCGCTTCTGTCATTCACACGGATGCCAATGCCACAAGGGTGTCCTAGAACTTCAACAAGAGCAGCTCGCAGCTAAGGGACTACACTTGGAGCTGAACTGAAGTTACAGACTCTGTAAATTCACCTCAAAAGTTGCACTGAGTACTGGAGCCAGGGGCTAGTGGTGCTACTGGCACAGTCAGTTCAGTTCTTAGCTTACGCTTCTTTGTGTCCCTTGCTGCCTTTAAGCTACCATGTCAGAGCACCTGTGATCCACACTATTAATGCCAGGATCTCAGCTCATCCCAGTCTGAGAACAGTGCCACAGCCACAGTTATTCATGCCTTTTGTCACCTCTCAACTAGACCACAGCAGTATGACAGCCCTGCAGCATGCAAGAACTTCTAGCTGAAATATGGTCTGCATCCCTAAGTGCTCTGTAATCCTGTTACCCACAGCCACACCAGGCTGGTCCTGCCTCACACCTCCTGATACAAAGGTCCAGGAGAAATCTGACTCAAGGCCTTGGCCCTCATGTTCCTGTAGCCTCAGCAGCAGAGCTAAGGCTGCCTTCCAGGATGGAGTCCTGGGCATGGCATGTTTGATCCTAGCAGAGCACCAGTGTGCCTCACAAGGGCTGATCTCATCCATACACAGCAGACAGCCTTCTCAGCCCCTGTTGTCTCTGCCCAGGGAGCGCAGGCTATCACAAACTTTTCCTGTTGCAAACAACTGGGTTTCTTTGGGCTACTTGGTCTGACAGAAATACACCATGACGTGTGGATTTAAAGGAAACACCCTAGAACATGACTTTCCACTGCAGGCACTTAACCCCTGGGATGACACTGAAATATCTAGACCCTGACAGATGCAGACCCATTCACTGTAATGCATGACTCAAAGATGCTCAGATATAGACCTGCAGAGCACAGGAAGCTCTGTCTACAGCCTACACTAATGGTGGAGCGCTTACGAACTCCCAGTCAGCTTGTTCAGCCATATCAAATTAGCATGGAAGTTGTTTCGTTCCTTTGGAACAGGACTGGGAGAGTTTATTTGGAACAGGACAGATATTAGAGACATGAATGGGAGAGGTGGGCTCTCCAGTGCAAGCAGTGACTATCATGGCACAAAGTGGCAGAAAGAAAGAGACAGTGTTTGTGCCTCTGCTGAGCTCATACTATTCCCCTATGGCTTAGCTCCCTCAGCTGTAAAGACAAGGATAACTTTGCTCACCTATCAATTTCCTATTTGCATCAGGTAAAAAGAATAAAGGTCTGCTCCCATGAGGTTCTGATTCACTCTGCTGAAGGTGCCTTATTCTTTTAAGACAAGTTAATGGGAGTTGTGGTAAAAAGCAATCCGCCTTGTTTGGAAGTGCTGGAAGAGATGACTTATCAAGAAAGGCAGCCTCAATGCTTCATCTTGCAGATTCCCAAACATTGCTATAGGCCTTTTCTTTACCTGCCTCTGCCAATTTTCACCATGAGCTGTATTGCTTTATTATCGTCTCTCTAAGGTTCCTCCACATGCTCCAAGCTCATCCCAGACTGCCTAAATGCCAGCCGTTGCAGGCAGAGAGCCATTAGCACTGCAGTGCTGTTATTGCTGATGCCTGGGCTGGAATTAATGCAGCTCAGACACAGCGCAGTGAAAATATTGACTTTCCAGCTAATCAAACCAAATTCCATGAAAGCTACAACTTCAAACTTCAAAAAAATCCATCAATGATTCATAAATATTTGAAAGTGCCAGATTGATTGCATCTGGATTACTGCAGCAGTGGGGGCCGAGGTCTGGCTGAGAAGGAGATGCACTAGACAGCTGCTCAGACCTTGATGTCACGTATCACCTTGCACTACCAGGACTGCACAAATCTTGCCAGCTTCAGACAGAGGATGAACGCTATATCCCAGTGCTACGTTATCTATGCTGGTATAGCCCTACTCACTCCAGAGCATCCAGACTGCAGGTAGGATGTACCTTCCCAGCTGCTGGGACCACAAAGATTAGAAGCCTAAAAACTTGGTTGTTCAATTTCTGACTCTGGAATAAATATATATATATATATATATACACGCCCCCCTCCTTCACCCATTGCCCACCCACCAACCAGGTTGTTGGTGTTGCCAGAACATACCAACCTTCACCCTGCCTCCTGGGAAGCAAGACAATTTGTTATCTTGGCCTTCTCTCCACCCAGCCCAGCCCTCTCATCTTCACGCCATCCATCCAACCAAGGAGAAGTGTTTTATTTTCCTAACAACTTTTCCAAGGGAAACAAAATCCAGGAAATTATGCAACATGTAACAAGTCAAGATGATCTATTTTTACTTCACAGAGAAGCTCCAACTTTTCCCACATAAAAGAAAATTAATCTGCTGTCTAATTCCAACTTAGAGGAGAGAGGGGGAAACTTTTTTGGAAAGAAACACAATAAATAAATTTGGTTGTATTGCAGAGTCTTTGCTGCATAAAAGTTGGTTTGCAAAGCCGTTTCAGGCTGCCTTTGTCCTCCAAGTCTCTGGAGCTACATTTGTACACATGCACGAAGTTCTCTCTTGTGAAACCATATATTCAGCTGTTGAAATCCAGAGGAGAAACAGAGGTCTACAAATCTTACCCTGAAACACAAAACTGTCCTTCATTAGCAACTGATGGAGGACAGAGTCCCAAATGAACTGGAAGAGCCATTCCCCTTCAGGGCACGGAAGACAAGTATCAGAAGAGGACCAAGGCAGGCGCACGGCACTGTGCCAAGCCAGATCTCCCACAACTGCACCTCATCCTTCAATGACTGCTGTGGCAGGAAGCACAAATGCTGACTGAAGTGCTCCCACGATTTCAGCATTCAGAGTCTCTCCTCTGAAATCCTCCTCTGTAATCCTGTAAGCTAACACAGTGCAGCTCCGCACTGCAGCCTCTCCCTTGGTGGGAGCATTAATAACTTCATGGGGCCTGCCGAGGCAGCTGGGCGAGCACACACTGCACCTGCACAAGGATGGTCTCAGTACTAAGACAAGCAGTAAGGTTCAGCCCTGTCCTGAGAGGCTGGCGCTATTCTGTCAAACATGCCAACGGACCCAGCTTTCCCAGGAACACTGTATCCACCTTCACGTAGAAAGGCATGGGCACAAAACCTCAGTTCACTGTGCCAGGTACCTCTTGTCCATGGTGTGCACGCAGAGCGCAGTGTGGATGTGCTGATGGCAAGGACTGTCCCAAACTATAAGGGACAAAAGGTCTTTGGGTATCTGCTCCTGATCCTTTATGGAGGTCAAGCTCCCAAAGTCTGCCAGCTGCTTGACCACAGACCCTGTCAACAAGGAAAACATTTAGCTGCCAGCCTTCTCCAATTTCAGAATTCCACCAAGCTCTAGGCAAAGGGCTTTTCCCTCCCTGGCCTTAAATGCAGTGGACACTGTACCTCAATACTCAAAACACTGCTTGCACTGCAATAAGGAAATTGAAGTACCTGTATCTTTCTCACCACTGAAAACAAACTGAGGCCCTAAGATAGGGATTCTAGCACTAGATTGGAAAACATTCCTTGCCCATAAGCTTCCTGAAGCAAGCCTTCCCATCTTTCACACCAGAGTACAGATACCTTTAAAGCAATTGATTCTACAGCACTGCTGGTTCCTCCCCAAACATTGAAGAATAGTCTCACCCTCTGTATATTTAAAAAAATATTTTCCCTAATCAGGAGAGAAACAGGATAATCACTTGAAGTAATTTAGTGAACTAGTTAAGATTCACAAAAACATCACTTTTATTCGGCAGGGATGGCATATACATCAGTTTGACCCTCAGTACTGATGTCAGGAGTTTGAGGGCAGGGCTGCATCTCGGTTCTGTGCAACTGCAGTGCCAGAGCATGGGGTTCATGAATCTCAAATGAGGATCACAAATATCACAACAGTCAACAACGCAGCAAACATGCAGATACTGCTCTGCCTGCGTTTTCTACCACAACGCCGCACTGCCTAGGCCTGTGACACTGCTTTGTAAGAGACTGCATGAGGAGGAGAGAGGTCCCTGGTAGTGCCACATAATCAACACTTGTCTCAGATGCCACCTTCCCTCATTTCCAGTGCCGCTGCCTTTTCCTGTTCTCCACCATTCAGTTCTGTCTGCCCTCCCCACCCAGGTCAGCTGCTTCTCCAACCCTGCTGCCTGCACACACACATTATTTCTCGTCATCATCCACATCCTCGCTCCCAAGGGTGAAATTGTTTCTTTGCATGAAAATCAGGGGCCAAGGTTGAAACTTGGACTTCAGTTTAAGTAAAAGCCATTAAAAAAACCCCTGTACTCTGAGTTTGCTCATGTAAATCAATGGCATGCTAGCAGATGTACCAAATATCCCCCAATGTGCATGTGTCAGTGTATTTCTTCCTTCAGAGATCATTAATGGCTCATGACCAAGGTCAGGAGTCAAGTCTAAGACTTTGCTGCTGATATAAAGGAAAGCATCTCTTCAGTGACACAGGGCACAACCTGCCCAACTAATAGACTCACAGGAACTCCATTCCCAGACCTCATCCATCCCCCAATTTACAAATAATAAATTGCTATTTTAAAGCTGCTCTCTAGGAACAGCATCCTGAGCCTTCCCCACCCCTTGGAGAGTGTAAACACAAAGATGAGAAGACTGAAACACACAGCGGATTAAAATCGCTGTAGCTAAAATCAGCTTCAAAGCCAGAATAAAAGCAAAGCACAACGCCAAAATCTTCTGGAAAAAGAAGGGTTTTTAGCAGAGAAGGCCTAAAATGGGCAGACTTGGGACCAACCCCCCCCCAGCTACCACAAGCAAGGGCTCTCAGTCACCATAGAGACAACACACAGGCACGATGCTCCTGTCCCCGCTTCGCAACCTCTGTCTCCTCCGAGGCTCCGGAGCAGATGGCAAGCTGTGAGCAAGGGGAAGGAGGGACTGGTGAAATGCTGCATGTAAATAAGACTGCTAAACACTCCTGTTGTGACTCGGCGGCAGCCAGGAAAGGCTATTAAGGGGCTGCTGGAGGCAAACGGTTAGCCAGCAGTAATGAGCTGGCTACGAGTGACTGATTCCATGTCAAGGTTGGGCGGTATCGATCAGAGATGTACGGCTGCAGTCCTGCCACTTCAGAAAAGATGCAGGCTGATGGATCGCCTGCAAGGCCCATGTCACCAGGGAAAGGCAAGGGAGTACAGCGTCCAGAGAGAGACCAGGACAGCACCGGAACTCTGGTCAGGAGCCATCCCGAGCATCTGCCTGTTTCTAGAAGCTAATGAAGATATTCCTTTTGCTGCTGTCCTGATGCCCTCAGGAGCATCTTTTCATCATGGATTTCTATCTGGGTCTGGAAGCAGGGAAGGGGGATAACTTTGCTTCTTTAGAGAAAAATACGATGTGATTCGTACCACAGCAGCCATAGTCCTGACAGAGACTCCTCCCCACTGACAGCAAAGGGAAGGTGAAGATGCACAATGACATTGCCATGCTTTGACATGGGAAAGGCTGGGTCATTGCAGCTTAGACTGTCACATCGCCACACCAGCCAAGAAGCAGGTGTTTTTTCAGGAGCCCCACCTTTCTTACCAGACTTGGAGGATGTCTTGGGTTTGTCTTTTTTCCTTTTTTTTTTTTTTTTTTTTAGTTTTCATCTGAGAAATTTTCCCCCCTTAAAATTATCTCTTGTCTTTGTGCAAGGAACCTGTGTATCTCCTGGGCTTAACCCACTGCACCAAGAGAACGGAACAGCTCTGCACCTCACAGATGGACTGATGTAGCTTCTCAGTGCTTGTTTGGTGCCCAAAGCAACATCAGCTGGTCCCTCCACACACATGCAAGGCTAAGCCTTCTGCACAGCTACATCAGCACACCAGTGCCCTAGGTGAGAGGAGCAGGAACAATGTCCATTTGTATTGCATCATCACAGCAAGACCTTGACAGATTAGGGCAGCCTAACAGCCATGAAGACTGTCCCTTGGAGGAGAGGAGTATCCCCACTCGGTGCTAACTAGCACACCATATCCCAGCTCAGTTTGCAGGGCCTAAGGGTTTGAGATTAAGGATCTGCCCAGGATCACTCATGAGACCATTGACCAGCAGTTATGGATTTCTCTGGGTGTATGCTCTTCCATCCCTCCCTTATACAGCCTAAAAAGACTAGTGATAGTCACAGCTCAAATACTTTATTTAAAGGCTGCCTTGAGGACTAGAAGTTAATTATAAAACTAACTGACCTAGGCTCTCTGCCATACTACCTCAGGAGGAGTCTGGAAGGGTGGGGGTACTGCTAATGCATGTCTAGAGAGCATGTGTTTTACCTCCCAGCTCTTATTTCTCATTATTAATGTCAAGGTTTTTTAACAAAATTTGTCTTGGTCAATTAACTCAGACAGGGATGCTTGTAACATTCCAAATAAAGCCAGCCACATCCTGCGCTCAGAAAGATGAGCGAGCACAGCTCAGGAAACGAGGGAATGACAAGGGCAAGGCATGACTCACATCCACCCTGCTCCTGCATCCCAGAGAACAGCCCACCCCGTGAGCCTGCCGAGGACACTGATACACCAACAGGCTCCTGCTGTCCCCATAAGACTTCTCTTTGCTCTCCTGCAAACTGAGGCTAACACCTGCCTGTGGCAGAGAAGATAAAAACCTGTTTTGAAGAATATTTGCCCAGTGGATCTACCACAATAAAAGCACACGACAAGTCACAAAGAAGCTTGCGATAGCCCTGTTGCAGACCAAAAATAGAAAGAGGGATCCCTTTTCATAGAAAGGTGTTACTTTCACATCAAAATATCTCCTGGTTTGATTTTTATCAGATTCAATCACAGTGCATTGCAATTTAAGGTACAGTCAGACAGACCATGTCCATGAGGGGCCACCCAGCACCTTTGCAGTTCGGTAAGAATCGCATTGTGGAAGCTGGGGCCAATACCCTTGTTTTTCAGTAGTTATTCATGGTCTGCTGTGGGTCACTTCATGTGGGTTCTTTTCCTTGCCTGGATGGCCACTGATGTTGAATTGGAAGGCAGTGACCAGTTGGCACCTAAGAGAGGTACAGGCAGATTCCTGACTGCTGAATAAGTCCACTTCGCTTCCCAAAAATGCTTTAGGCTGGCCCCAACCGAAAAACATTGTTTCTGTACCAAAGCATCCAAGTGTTGGTCTAAAGTATGTCATATCCAAGAGAAAGGATTAGTTCCAGGGAAATCTGGTCAAAAAAGTAATTTGAAACTGCTTCATACTTCCAAAACAAAGTGTTTTGACTATCAAAATTTCATCTCTTGGCTGAAAAAACCTTTAACCAAACAGCTCAAATTTAGGGTGCTCACAGAAGCTGTACTTTCACATAAATAGAAGTCATTGTACAAATAGTGAGGAAGGATTTCTGAAAGCCGTCATCTGAACTCACCGCTTTTCCTGAGGAACACATTCACAAGTATATTTTTTGCTACAGGAATTATAACACATGTCATTTCCAACAAGAACATGCACAAGACTCACTAACATCTCAAATCTGAAATATGGACAGAGCAGGCACAAACCAGTGGGTGCCTGGAGCAAGAATTGCCTCCGGCCTCCCTGCAGGCCTTCCTCAGCAAGTCAACTGCTAATGAAGAGCTAGTAACGACCAGTTTTGGGGGACCAGCCCCCACACACTGCGTGGGCAGGGCAGACCTTGCTGCAGACTGTCACCTGGATTGCCAAATGCAGAGAGACCAGGAGAGGGAAGACTCCAGGAAGCACCAAGATCTGCAAGGGATGAGGCTTGTGTGGAGAAAAGCAAAGTGCTGGTGACCACAATGAGAACCCAGCCCTGCACCAAACGGCTGTTTTGGGTGAGAGTTTATTCATGATGCCACCACAATCTCGTTTTCCAAGCCATGGAAATGAGTACAGCTCCACACTTTTTTTTTTTTTTAGGCCAGAGCTCACCTAAAAGCTGGATCTCAGCAGATGTCAGCTCTTGCCAGCCATGGAGTAGAAATTTCAGGGCGTGGGTCCAGAGCATACTGCTTTTGGCCATGCAAAGCCTACTAAAATTCCCCCCTCAACCACTATTTTTCATCCCAGCCCCTCCAGCAGCTCATTCCTGCCCTCACAACACAGCTCACGATGTGCTCGCACACCTCTGCTGTGCTGGTACAGCTATCAGGAGCTGCGTTTTACAACCAGATCATTTCAGTGATGAAACGTAGAGTGAAGCCTCATAAACAGCTCTATCAGTGTAACCAAGGGAGCCATGTAGGACCTTCTCGAGCCATCTTCACAACAAAACACCACAGGCATACATCCCTGCTCAAAACATTTCAGTATGTGCTCTCTGTTTAAGGGTTACTGACCCCAGCAGTGTTTCAGCTGATGAACTGAGGCTCCATTCTGGCTTTGAACTGCTCACATCTGCACAGACTTGTGTGGCAGCACCATGGCTGACTTCTGGTTCTTCTCCCTGCCACAACACACCTCACCCATGCTAGTCCTTTGCAGCCAGGGCCACCTCCATGGCACTTACCCCACACCAAGAAGCAGCCTACACGCCCTGAATATTACCATATTGGTAAGAGGGCATCCCAGTGCCTGCACCAGAACACACGAAAAACTGTAGCTAACAAAATAAATAAATGCCAGCCTCTGACCCAGGAGTGCAGAAAGATTACTGATTTGATTTACAATACAAACTAAAACTTGAAGAAAAGACTGATTTTTACTAATACTTGGAGCCTTAACTGGGTTCATAGTTCGTTCAAAGGGGAGGTGGGAATTGCGCAGAGCAGAACAGTCCATGAGCTGTTGCTGCTGCACAGGTGTGGAAGGTAAGTTAAGAAACACCTGAAGAAGGTCAGCTGGGTCTATCCAGCAGCCCAAGAAAAAGAGTTTTCAGAATAATGTTTTAGTAGCGAATCCTGCTTTGAGCTGCCCCTGGCTAGCCAGCCCTTGGCAACGCAGACAGCCAGCGCTGGATGACAGCAGCCAGCTCTCCAACTGCATCCAGCCAGCACACTCCTCGTGTAACTGGGGGCACAGCATCGCATCCTGCAGGTCCCCAGAGTCAAGGGGCGAGCGCAGCCCACCCGGCCCAGCGGTACTGACAGGCACTGTCTCTTAGGCCAGCACGGGCTTCTGTCTGCTGATGTCAAGTGCTGCAGATCAGAGGCAGGATCAATACCACACTCCTGCAAAACCAGCACCGCACTGAGGTCACCGATTTGACACTGGCTAGAAACAGAAGTAAAACTGACCTCATCGATTTTCATTTTCCAAGCAAAGGCAGTGAGGCAGGAGGAGACTAGCAGTGCCAATGGCAAAAGACTAATTTGGTGGGGGTTTTCTATTTTGAATTCTTTTACATTTAATATCCATGTTCTTGATCCCACAGAGATTTACGATTCCTTTGGGCCTGCACGCTTGAGTAAGGTTGTGCATGCATTTAAGCGACAGTGGGATCTAAACCCAAGTTGTTACTAAGTACTAGGTAAGCAAATTTGCTTAATAGGATTTTTAATTTGCCATTATCCCTTTAAAAATGTATTTGTTCTCTGCTAAATAGTAATAAATTAGCCTAACAGCAATCATTTATATTTCTTTATCATCTTGGAGGCATCTCAATACATTTTCCCAACCACAGCAGTCCAATGAGGCTACACCAACTGACACATGTAGATCTCCCAGGGCATGGTTAGAAGATGGGGTCTTTACAGTAGAAGGCTTGAATTTTTCAGTAACTCAATGAAAAATGTATTTATAATTTCAAGTGGGAGGGGAGATGCACAGGAGCTCCACAAGAAGAGTTTAATCTGTTGAAAGGATGAAATCTTCCAGCAGATTTTTCTACCCTGCCCACTTACCCCCACCCCCCTGCCATCACACATTGGGAAACTGAGAAGCACCCAGCAAGCCCAGCCCTTTCAGAGAAGCTGACACAGCCTCTTACACACCTGAGCTTTGGCATACAGTCACTCACAGCCTGGCTGCTTATACCAGTGCCACCAATTGCCTCCCCCTGCACTACACCAGATCATCCCAGCTCCAGAGGCGCACACTCCTCGTGGTGCAGAGATGCAGCAAAGCCCAGAGCCCAGCCCAGGCACAAGAGCCCAGGCTTGCCTGCTTCTTTGATGTTGGTTTCAACATACAAGGATCAATCCCGGAGAAACTGCTCTTTCATAGGGACTGCAAACCTTTTATCTTGGGGCTTGCCTGCTTTCCAGAGCTCCCTCCCCAAACCCAGAAGGGTATTAGCCCCTGAGACGAGGCTGAAGAGGTGACAGACACTAACCAGGCAGGCATATCCAAACTGTGGCACTAAACCCTCTAGATTTTGGCACTCCTCCTCTCCACCATGACATGCAGCATGTATCACAACCCATTTCACTCCCAATGCTATCTTCAGAGCAGCACTATGGCAAATGCAGGGAGGGGAAAGAACAGCAATGCCCAAAGAGGCAGAGAGGCTTATCCAGGGTGACGCAGGATAAATGTGCTACCTCTCCCCCAAACAGCCACGTCCCAGTCACATTGCCCTCCCCGCTCTCCACTAAACCGAGCTGTTCATTTGAGTGTAGCTGAATGGTAATGAAGCACTTGGTGGAAATAGATTTTTTGTTCCGCCTGGTCGTGGACTGCTGGAGACAGGGGTCATTAGCTATGCATCGCTAGCAGGCAGCCGTTCCCTCATTAGCAGGCCACTCGTCTACTCCAGCCACCTACATTATTGGTTCAAAAGAGTGTGCCCAGCCATTATTGCCCTCACTAGAAACTCAGCCTAATTGGCTTAGGAGAAATACAGGTTAAGAGCATGAACAGCTCTGCAGCTAACATGGCTTTGCCAAGTCATGATTTTACGAGTTCAGGGAATTGCATATCCTCAGGTCCCGGAATCTTAGGCACTGTACTTAACCTCACTTTCTGAATCAGCTGAAGAAGATGGGATGCTTCTAAACCTCATGGCTATAGAGGGGGGAAGAGCTGGTCCTCAGAGGGCTACAAACCAGATGATACAAGCTTACTTTTTTTTTTCCTCTTTATTCTTTGAGCGGCACAATTTGGGGGCCATTTCCTAAGAAAGATTTGGTAATACAACTTCCACAAACGCAGAAGAACAACATGCTTTGCTCCTCTGAGCCCAGGAAGCAGTTGGCGGGCAGCCTGCTCTCCCATAGCTTTCTTTGTCCTCTCAAGCCAGGCGTAGGCAGAGCCCCCTCTGAGACCAGGGTACCCTGCCAGCACAGCTCGCTGCAGCCCCTCATCCTGCACCCACCAGCCTGCCCCTGCTTATAGGGCTGGTGTAACTCAGTTCACTACTACAGTCCAACTTCACACTTGAGGGAGAGGGAAGGAATGAGGGCTAGAAGAGATATCTCCAGCCACAACCAAAACACATCCAGCAAAGCATACCTTCAGTTCCTGAGCTTTCCCTGTTCAGATCAGTCACCCTTCACTGATCAACAATTCACAGTCCTTCTCAAGCTTTTACAGAGGCTTCTCTCCCCTGAAGTTGAAAGAGCATACCAGAATCACCCCCAAAGATCTCCTTGCTTGCACATCTCTCCCCAGTACCCTGACTATCACGCCCTCACCTCCTCTAGTCAACAAGATTGATTACCTCTTGTTAGCAGCTCCAGGTGCTCCAATGCTCACCTGGCATCAGGTTTCTTATCCCTTCTTGAGCAACTCAATCTAGTGGAAGGTGTTCCTGCCCATGGCAGGGGGTTAGAACTAGATGATCTTTAAGGTCCCTTTCAATACAGACCATTCTATGATTCTTTGCTATTCCTCTCTGCTAGTACCATCTGCTTGCAATTACCCCAGGGCTGAGCAAGGGACACTACTGATGGGCCATCCCCCACCGTGTCCTTGACACCACCTGAAACTTCTGTACTAACACATCTCTAATTTCAGCTGCCTCCTCATTTCCAAGCCTCTTGGCTGGGACAGGACTTGATTTCAGCCTTGCAACCCACATTCACAGAACTGGTGGGGCTTGCCTGGTTTCCTGGGACCCTTACTCTCAGCAGTCACTCGACTTGGTGTTAGGGGTCTGTCTGAACCTTCATCACAAGTCAGGGCTCAGCTGGCCTGCTGAGAACTCAAGCAGACTAAAATGGATGGGAGAACTAGCACCGTCATGCTCACCTTGCAGCCTGTTTCCATGGCTGAAGACCCAGAAAACTCCAAAAGAGAAAATAGCTCCAGAAGTTGCATCTGATGTGGTACAGCCTCTGACCACTGTATGCACTGCGTGCAATGACTCTTTAAACGGTGCACACGCATCCAGCTGCAGGTGGTAGGACTGCAACCAGAGTCATAAAAAGAAGAGAAAGTTTTAGAAATAAGTCAGCTTGCATCATTCTGATAAAATTCCCTGCAAATTGCGAGAAGAAATTTAGTTCTTTACATTGATGTATGACACAGAGGAGTTACGTGTTTAAGGCTTTTTTGATAGCATTGTTCATGCAAGCTTCCCTATACCTCTTGCAGTAGCAGATGTCTCACTCTCTGGATAGAGGCAATATATAATACAGACCTTGCCTATCTTACTAGAGCAGATCAGAAATTTTTCATCAAAGCATTGCTTACCACCAAAAAAATTAATCCATTTTCATTTAAATCAACACATTTCAGAAAATACTAATGTCACATAGACTATTCAATAGTCTTTCAATTTTAAAATATGAAACAAAGCATTTTGATAAGTCTAAAACGCCTTGCTCAAAATTATTTTTCCAAACAAAATCATTGTTTTTGTATTTTAAAAATACTGGCAAGCTGCAAAGGCTGAAATAGAAATGAAATGTTTAATTTTGGAAGAACATATGCTTCATCAGAATTTTTAACATTCGTTTCAGAGTCGAAGGAAAAACTGATGCCGCAGACTTTCTTGTCAAAAGGAAAACTCACTTCTTCCCGAGTCCTAATATTTATCACTTCTGTTCAGTGTTAACAAAATGCAGAAATACTTTTCACTTCCCATGCAAATGCAGGGAGCAGATTTCTGTTAAATAGCTTCTGCGCTCCACCCCAGAGGCAGCTGCGATTCAGCCCTCTGCAAATCCCCCATTTCATGTGCGAAAGTCTTTGGCTCTGGAGGTGACAGCCTTACAGTGACAGCAGCCTCCTGTCATGACTGGCCAAAGCAGCGAGCAATAGATCAACGTTCCTGTCGCACTCGCTGTCAGTACGTGGCCGTTAGCGGGCAAAGCGATGAATCCGCCGGGACTGAATTAATTGAATCCCAATCCTACAGGCATCCTCCAGAGACTGGAGTTGGACACAGCAATCCGTGCCTTTGGCACAGGAGCGCCGCTTTTGTTTTAAAGTACCTCTTTCCCAGAATATGTTTAAAAGTGATTAGCAATTGGCACGTAAAAAAATGACAGAAAGCTTCATTACACATTAAAATTCAAATCTGTGGTTAGCGCTTCTCCTCCGCTCGCCATTCACCCAGACTGGGAGAGAGCAGGGAAGGGGGCAACGTGGGCCTGGATGGGTGCGAAGCCGCTCTGCAGTGACAGGGCAAGAGCAAGCAGCAGGAGCAAATGTCCTTCCCATTGCCCCTCCGAAAAACGGTTCCTGGAACGACCTGGCAAATCTAGCTCTGGTCTCTGTGCGCCATGTGGTCCTTCAGCCTCTCCACTATCGTTGCCTAGAAAAGTACCGATGGGTGATTAGTACCTGTCTACACAAGCAGGACTGAGGCATCCATCAATCTCACACAGGCCACCACACAGCCAAGGGATGGAGAAGGGGACTTCTCTGCCAGAGGAGATAACAAAATCCACACTTGACTCAGTATAAGCAGCTCCAGCTTTCTCACTGGAGGAAGGGGCAAAGGGTTTGCTGTTCAATGTCCCAGTGAGCACCAGAGTTAAAGGGCTTTGTAGAAAAAGTACGTGGAAAGGGGAACACTTAAAATGAAGCATGCTTAAGAAATCCTTCCCCATCCCTCTCATGACTTTTTTGATTGTGAAAATGCTAAGTTGTTTCAGGATAGAGGGGTGGGTAAGTGTGCAATACCCCCATTTCAAGTGCTCCTGTCTCAAATAAATGTGTTTGAGATGCACCTGCAGGCCCTGGGGAAAGGGGCAGCTCCTGCCAGAAAACGAGGAGTGCCCAAACTCAGGGGGGCTGTGGGGCCTCACTGTCCCAGCCAGCCAGAGGGGTTTGCTCTCAATTTAAAGCTGCTCATAACCCCACCCAGGTATAGTCAGGTGTACAGCTGACACAGCCACAGCATCTCAAGAGGGTTTTGCATGTACACCAGGTTACTCACACCCCAGCGGGCTGCAGGGTAGGAAAGGACTGACAGCGTTTGTCCCACGTGATATTTGCAACTTTCTCTTTTCCTAACACCTTTGAGAAAAGGAAGAGTCTTGTTCTAAACCTTATACAACTGTCGCCAAACAGTGCCCATCCCACCGAGATCTGGGCCCTTCTGTCTCTCCTGATAGTGCCTGTATCCCTCAGAGGGTCACAAAACGCCACCAGCAAGAAGCGGACTCTGCCGGCAGAGGCAGGAGCTTTGCACTCAGCAGCTGGTGGCACACACCAGCCCACGAGGCCCAACATTCAGGGCAGCCTGTTTGAAGGCATGGGGACTCACACGCCTCGGCCGCAACAGGGGGTCCCCAAAATACCCATGCATTAGGCCTGCTCGCAGGGGACAAGCACCTTCTGAGTCATTTCACAGCCTTCAAACATGGGTTTTGTGCGCTGGGTTATAAAGAGATGGGGAAAGAAGTCTTGAAAAGATCAGAGTTTTTTCATCTTTTAGCGAGGTGGCATGGGAAGGGGTGGGGATCATGTGTCTCAGTGGTGGAGCAATTCATGAGGCCCACAAGCTTCCCTGAAAGGAGGCAAGGCAGTCCTAGAGAGATCAATCGCAATTTTATCTACCCTTTTCAAGTTCTCATTTCTTTTTATCCTGTACTGCCAGATAAAAATCTCTGCCTCAAACATGGGTAAGGAGATAGAGCTTTATTATACTATTCCAAAAACATTAGACGCTGTAGGCTTCACCCTTTTATGAGTTCACTTTTCTGGCACTCCCCTCTCTGCCCCCCCAAATCCCTTCCCTTTAATATTTTTTCTCTCCAAATCAGAACAACAGGCACAAAACTAATTATGTGATATTTCAGATCCATGTTGTGTTAATGGCACCAGATCGCGTGTGACATTTCCGACTTGTTAGACTATTATTCTCGCTTATTGTTATCTCTGCTGCTCTGAATACAGGCTCAGGGCTTTATATCCCCAC
The DNA here is from genome assembly GCF_031877795.1 of Strix aluco. Lineage (NCBI taxonomy): Eukaryota > Metazoa > Chordata > Aves > Strigiformes > Strigidae > Strix > Strix aluco. The sequence continues at coordinate 6,349,733 of NC_133942.1, forward strand.
CATGCACCAGGCTCCCACCCCCTCCTTCCCTCTCTTGTTCTCATTTATCAGCCTGTGAGGATCTGTGGAATATTAAACTGGGCCATGCTGGATTGCTCACTCTGCTCATTGTGGGCACTGGTGGAAGCGAAGGTGGAAACGATGGATCAGAGAAGGCAGGGAAAAGCAAATGCCATCAGAGATTATGGGAAGAAGCCACCAGAGCAAAAGCCAGCCCAGGGGAATCACTCCAACTTTAGGTGGAGTTGTGCCAGGCTGTGAGAAGATGTCTATCCCTCAGGTGACCTTCCAGTGATGGCTGGCCATCTCACCTGGCTTGTATTCTGCAGGGATAGACAGGAGTCCACAAGGACTCTTCTGATGTAGCTTCATCTCCCAAATGCCCTTCTTGAAAAGACAAAATGGTTGCTTCTGCTTAGACCTATGGTCTGGCCTTCAGCTGTGAAGGCAACGCACTTACACTGGCCTTGAGCCCCTGGGGTGCCTCACAGAGGTGATAGCTGGGGGGTCATGTCACACCTACAGCCTCTGTTGCTGACCATAAACCCAACGAGATGTCCTTTAACTCTAGGTTTAGTGATGGAAGCTGAGGTCCAAAAGCACAAATAGCCCAGCGAACATCGGCTGCTTTGCAGCTGCAGCATGAGGCAGAACAAATGGCAGGATTTAATAAAGGGGTGCTGCTGCCACCATACGCCTACCAGGCAAATATCCGCAATGCCACCTCAGGGATGGGACTTCCTAAGGGAATATCACAGTGCAGCTGTCACCCCTTTAGGGCTAGTTCATGGTCCCAGGGGTACAGGGGAATATGCAATCATTTTACATAGTTTTAGCTGCTCCTTCACGTTCCTGAAGAGCTCCGATATCCCTAGGACTGCTGAAGGTATTGGCCCAAATGCTGCCATCATTTTGTTTCACTTCCTGAATGATTGTGCTCCCGGGTCTCTTTAGTCATACAAATACAGCAGCTGATTTGTCTCCACGCAGCACTCAACGAGATGGAGGGTGCCAAGTTCTTCCCATTGATATAGGCAGAGACAGTGCAATCATGCCAGCACTGAGACTACAGGGAAAAGACTGAGAGGGTCCTCTGCCTCCACTCCTGCTTGCTGAGGCTTCCCAGCCTGCCACAAATCACTCTTCTCTCTCCATCCAAATTCCTCTGCTGCCTTCCAACCTCACCCTTGCTCCTGCTCCCTGCCACGATGAGAGTGAGCAGCACTCCAGAGAAAGCCCATGTGCCTGGCTCCAGCCGGTGGGTCTCTGAAACTCCTTTGTGAAAGCACTTCAGGAGAGAGCCATACTGGTAACTAAAACAGGGTGAGGGCGCAGGCTTCAGACACCCTGTCACGGTCATCCAAGCTGTTTAACTGTTCACACACTCCCTGGCCCGCGCTAGCCAGCGCTCTCCCAGACAATCCTGGACACAGTTCAGGGGATGGCATGAGCTGCAGACTGTCACCAGTGAACTGCATGGGAGAGGCCAAAGTTTAGTTGTATCAGCACAAACCATACCACACCATGCCCCCTCAGGGCCAGGGACTTGGATCCTGGCTCGTTATATTTACTAGAACAGATACAACCTTGGTACAAATGAGCTTTAGAGAGGAGTCCTTGCCAGGAATATAATCTCCAGCTTCGTTCCTCTAGGGCTCAATCCAAGAAGAGTTTGCAATCATGTACTGCTCCCTCTATGCCAAGGAGCTGGGAGGGGGGTGCAATATCAAAAACCTGAATATTCAGGGAAAATTGCTTTCTGTAACTGTGAGCCTCCGTCTTGGTTTAAGCCCCACCCAACTCTGATGCCACCAGCAGGGCTGGAAGCCACCTTGACTCCCTGCCACTGGAGCCCTTATGAGGGAAATCAGGGAGGCCACAGATGCAGGCAGGGCTCTGCGAGTTCCCAGACAGGCCTGGGTTGTCTGTACGAGTCTGTGGGTTGTAGGCTGTTTAGCAGACACACACACAGACCTGAAATAAACTTCAGCTGGGAATAGGCTGATTCCAGAAGCATCTGCAGGGATCTGCTGCAGGAACAGCTTGGCGAGAGCTGCTCATGGGAATGGTGCTGTGCCACAGTGACACGCCCTCGAGGGCCCCAGGCAAGCAGCAATTTGTGGGGTTTCTTTGCAACAATTCCTGTCCAAAGGCACTCTGGCTGCCCTTCTGGTCCATAATCCACTGAAACGCTGGCTCTGAGCAGCGCCAGGTTCAGCTCTATGACCCCATTTCTGTGGGCTCTCAACCCCTGTCTTGAAAAGAGGGACTCACAGGAGACTGTTACCAAGGAAAAAGAGAGCAAGCTGGCCTCGTTGCAACCCCAGCCCTTTCGCAGTGGGGTCTGTCACTCTCCTGCCTTAGCACCTTGCACCCCCTGCCCAAGCACCCATATGTGCTCTCTGCCTGCTCTCGGACCACTCTGCACCGTCCCCCTGGTCCCCATGTCACCACTCCTCCCTGGAGCAGCTGCAGCACAATATGCTCCACAACTTGTTAAGGGGGATGGGAGGAGGAGCAGCAAGATATAAATAAATAAAATAAAATATGTCTAGCTTAATCCTTTTATCACTATACTTCTTTCAGTCGTTTACAGAGATAATAATCGCCCAGGCTCTGCAGGAAGCACTGATGGAAGCAAGCACAGAAATCTCGTGGCAGCACCCTGCTCTCTCATCTGCTGTCACTTGGGTGCAAGGCAAGAAAACAAAGTCTTAGAGGGCCGGGCCAGGAGCTAGAGCCAGCATGGCTGGCCGTGAGGTGAGCAAGGTCGGGGCCAGCAGGACGCGGAAAAGGTTAAAAAATGGGAAGGGGGGAAGAATCAGAAGCAAAGCTATAGAAGGAGAAATGCAGACAGAGGGAGCAAGATAAAACAGCACAGTGGTACCAAGGAACAGAGCAAGAGAGGGAAGAGACAATATAGCAAAAAGCAAAGCCAGCACACACATAAGTTTAAAGTCTCACTTTCCTTGGAGATTGACCAAAGGTCAAACTGCTGGTCCACGCCAGGGTCTGGAAGCCGTGCCCAGGGCTCCTGGCTGCTCTGCCCCAAGGTGCAGGAACAGCTGGAGCAACTCAGATTCCCTGCTGTGTCCCCAGCAGGGACAACGCTCCCTGGGGAGGGACCCGGTGTCCTGATGGCCACCACGGTCTCTACTACATTCAGCAAGGAAGCAGGAGAGAAAAATGTCCCTCTGGGCAAGGGCAAGAGAATCACAGCAGGTTCCTCCTGGGGGAAACTGGGCTTTGAGCTGACGCTGGCTGAAAGCCACCCAAACACGGCAGCAGAAAGAGCTCAGCATGTGCAGTCCTCTTAGCACATGTTGACTCAAATGCTCCCACATAAAATGGCAGCTGTCTCTTCCAGTAAACAGATGCCTTCATGGCTTTAAAGGGCAGTGGATCAAGGTCATCTTTTCCCGAGGGTTAGCCATCTCTTTCTTTTTTTCCCTTCAGGCTTGCTAATATGGTACATCAGGCAGCTAGCTCTTCAGCATATCTCTTTCAGACACACTGATTCACACATCGATTCACCTAAATGCAGCACCAAATTCAACCCCATTTTTCCCATCTTCTTCCCACCCTGGAGAGTATCCCACCAGACCCCAAAGGTGCCTGGCACAGAGCTCCCACCCCTCTGGGCTCCAGCCAGGCCTGTCATCTGCAGCACCCAGGAGAAAGGACCCTTCGTCCAGGAAATATCAAGTACCTCTGGGTGTGATTTTTAATTTCCTGCAACACTAAGATCTACAATGCGATACCAGGAAAACAACACTTGTTATTTGTCTTGGTTTTATCCAGCCATAAACCATCAGCACCGCAAGGCTCAGGGAGCTGTGCCTATGATGGCTGCACACGCTTTGAAGCAAGATCCCTGCGTGCCTGTCTCTGGCTCCTGCCCGGGGTCCCCATGCATCAGCTGGGCTGTGGGGAAGCTGCCTCTGGCTTCTCTCCAAGGGGAAAAGCTTCCTGGGAGGGTCAGGCTGAGATTTCCCAGGCAATCCTTGCTGAACACAGTTGGTTTTAGTCTCTTTACTTTCTTCAGGCCCCTTCCATGAGCCCAGCCAGCTGCAAGCCTGAAGTAGTGGCCCCTCCACACATCCTGAGAAGATCTATGTGCATTGAGAGTGCTTTGTAAGTTAAAAATGCCAGTGCTTTATTCTGTCCATCCCCACAGAAGGGGGCAGTGCTCTGGGAGAGAGACAGGAGAAAACAGCTATTTAAATCAGTGTGTTCCTGTATGGGACTATTGTCAGTACTGAGAACATGCCATGGAGCCAAAGATCAGTTGAAAAAGAAGCAAAAAGCAAATCAATGTCCTGACAAGGACATTCAGTTGATCACCAAATGTCATCTCTCCTCAGCCCTCAGGTCCCTTGGGCTGTGCTCCTGATTTTATTTCCTAGCTCAGTGAGGAGACCATACAGATGGGTTTGGGGAGAAAGTGGCGGGGGAGAAGGCTGCTCTGGCTGGATCTGTCCCTTGCCTAGCACACTGCCTGCCCTGGTTATAGGTCCAATGCCAGGAGAGTGACACACAGCCATGTCGTGTTTCCCCCGTGCATTTCCAGGGGACCCTCGTATAATCTGACCTTCGTGCTATAAACCTGTGGGTGATTGCTGAGTAAGTCATTTCCTCCTGGGTGATTTAGCAGGGACTGTCGATGGAGCTGCAGTTTGTCTGGATTAGAAGAAGAATTCATCAGGCAGAGGCATGGCCCACCTGCCTGTCTCCTCTCATTCCTGTCTCCACAGCCATTCCCTGCTCGCTGGGCCCAGCAGTCCTGCCCCCTTTCTCCCCAAACAGCTCTGAGCTTTCAGGAGGGAAGAAGTCAAGCTGGGAAAGAGGTGCTGGGCTGCCTCTGCTCTTTTCTTTCCCTGTCATAAAGCTCTTAGAGTCAGCTCTGCAGTCCGGGGAATATTATCTCTCTATGCTGCTGTTAATCTCTTTATGGCATCATTTGACCCCTTCTAACATCCATTGATTTCTGAACTACCCTTTACGGCAACTCTTCAGATCCCTTTGGTCTAAATTACTAAACATCAGTGCCCAGGGCAAAATGGGAACAAATAAAGCAACAGGGAAAAGTCCATTCAGTAACCAATGACTTCGCTGGCCACTTTTGAGGCCCCTTCCTTCTCCTTCCTTCCCCGCCTCTCAGCCTCCCCTCTGTGTGCATCCTACAGATCCTCCTAAAAGCAGCTCCCTCCTTCCCTTCCTCCCAGCACACAGAGGCACCTCATCCTACCACAGCTGTGCTCTGAAAACAGGCACGATGGTACCTCCCATCACACATCTGGCAGTAGGTACTGAGCCCACCTGGCACCATCTCAGATCTTCCAGCCCTGCAACCTCCCGCAGGCACCATCACTCTCAGGTGCTCCTTTTGCAAAGGATGTTGCCACCCTCAAGGCTGAGATGGCCAAACTCACGACACTTGAAGTCACAGCCAGAAGAAGCTCCTGGCCAAGCCTTTCTCAAGCAGCCTAATAGGGCAACTCAACAAGAGATGAAGGCTGCTGCTTTTCATTTACTGGACAAATGACTTTTCACTCCAGATTAATATGTTTTAATTTATTTCTGTTTTCCTGAGCTCACCCCTTGTCCAGCAGTGGCTGTCTCCTTGCCTCATGCTTGCTACTTGTCCAAATGAAATACTGAGCTGTATTGTCTACTATTATGGTAAAATACACAATATATCACACTGATGCATTCTGTGAGTATGACATAAAAATGACGAATGTGCTCTGGCCAAACACTGAAATGTATTCATCCCGCATTAGTGCAAAATGAATATTAATATGCTCGAAAATGGCTCGGGTGATGAGAGTTTTGTGTCATATTAGAGAGGACACTTCATTCCTTCCTCATTTTTTAGACAGCATCAGCCCCCAGTTCTGACACAAGCCCTAGGATATCTAGCACAAGCTTATTTTGACAGAACTCCAGCCAGGACCACAGAGGGTGAAATGCTTGAACACAACACAGAAGCTGAGGCCCATGGAACAGATTTAGAAGGCCAGGGTGGTACCAAAGTTAAAACGGTCCCAGCTTTCTCTGTGCTGCAAATGCCTCATGATCTATCTTTTGTATATCATCGTCCCCTCCTCCACTTTCTTCAATCTCTGAATATGTCAAAGACCACCATGAGGGCTTAATGGATTGTGGGATCAGTTCATCAAATTTGGATTTGGCTGGATTCACCTGCTGAGTGCAAATTTGTGTCAGCTTTTCATAATTACTGCCCTCCTCTATGAGGTGCGATAGAATAGCTGATGAGTGCAATGGTGAAGATAATATACTTTACAATTAGGCCATTTAATTATTCCATTGTGTGATTTCCATAACCACAACCATATCTCTGCAAATTTATAGAGCACGTACAACAGAATATACCAAGTGAAGAGGAAAAGCAATGATTTTAATGTATTAATCATAAAAAACCCTTTCCTCAACTCTGCTCTGAAAGACTCAAGCACTGAAAGTGGCTCCATCTAAGGTCTGCATGCCATGATTACTGCCCTGGAGGTACCAGGAGCCATACACATACATACTCACAGACAGTCTTTGCCCCGCAGTACATACTAGATAAGTAAGACAAAGTGGGGAGAGGCGAGTGAGATTTTCACCTTCTCTTAGCCACGTCTCAGGTGACGTTTTCTTATACAGTTGCTTAGCTGCTGCATCTTTGTCAGATTTCCTGGACTGCAACATCCCCAACCCAGTGTCAGCGGTTGAGCCCAGCTCACCAGGGCTTCATCTGCTTCCAGGGGATGAGGAATTCCAGGCCAGGTCTAGCACATTCATTTCTCTCCCTCTGGCCAGTGCTTCAAGGGAAGGCAAAACAAACATGTGTTTTATCATTATGGGTACAAAACTGCAAAGCCAGGACCAGTCAGATGGCTCCAGAAATGAGCACTTGCAACTCTGTGGGCCCCACAGTGCAGCCCCTTGTGCCCCCATGCCCATTGCACACAAACCCTCTCTCGCAGCCATGCGTTACTGAACAAAAAAGCCTCAAAAGCAGCTCCAAAGGAACTGTTTGTACCTGGACTGCTCACCACAGCCTTTCATCTCCAGCAAGTGGGCCTTTCTACAGCACCATCAATACAGGATGGAGAAGGAATCATTAGATGTGGCACTTCCATCAATATCTCTAAGAGGAACAGGTGACATGAAAAAAGGTGAACCCGAGACCTCTTCAGACTGGAGACAAAGAAATTACAAGGTTCTTTTATTTTAGATGGGTTAGCATTTTGGTTTATATCTATATCTATACCTAATTTATATACCTAGAAATGTAGCATCCATTTTTCCTTTGTAAATGGGAAGTGGAGGCTGAAAGCTACAACCTTTGCCTAGAAGACTAAATGGCCTTTGGAATAGGCTGATAAGTGATAAAAACAACCTGCAAAAGCACGTATCCTTGCATCATTTAAGATGACCTTTTAGAAGGGAGACACAGGAAAAGGGGAGAAAATGAACAGAGGAAAAAAAAAAGCTGGGGGAAACAAAATTTTAAAACCAAACATCCGCTGTTGGCATTTGAAGCAGCTGCTGCTAGAACAAGAAAATAAAAATAAAAAGAGATTCGACATTTTATTTCCCCCTATCAAACAATATATCCCAGCTAATGGCAGTAGAATAAAAATTTACCCGATGCAGCCTGCAAGAGAGGCAAGAGAGGAAGAGGAGAGAACAGGGAAGAGGGAGGGGAGAAAGGTTATTATAAATGTGTCAAGCTTGTTTATGGCCCTTTATCAGCAAGCACAGCGGAAAGAGAGAGGCACCGTTAGCGCATTTTAAAAGTGTTTGGCAGCTTTGTTTGGGAATGTAAATAATCTTTATATTCAGGAGCATTTATGTTTCAAGGAACACGCAGGCACGTGCCACCTGTGCCAACAGATTTTTGAAGGACCTTCTGACATCCCTGCTGGGCTCTGCCTCCTGGGTCTGTGCCATGGGTGCTTCATCTAAAGGTCTGAAACCGCATTCGATGGAAAAGGCTGCGCTGGGGATATAAAGGGAGTTAGGGGAGGACTTGAAACCCACAGAAAACCCTTCAGTCAAGGTCAGATGCTGGGCTGGTTCACCTCCTCCCTGAAGTCAGGGGGGTTAGATTCCTCTTCCAGTGATGTTGCTGCAAATCTGGAGGAAGGCAGCTCCGATGCTCAGTGCAGAAGACCACGGCTATGCCCAAACCGCAGCCCCCCTGGGTGCAGAGTGCAGCAGCAGGGGGTCAGTCCCACAAAGGATCTGATCACCCCTTTTTCTGCTGTTCCCAGTCTCTACTGCAGTTAATGTAAGTGATAGGTAAATCACTCCCATATATTTACATGGAAAATATATTATCAGGAATACCCATGCCCTGAAGGGAGCTGACATCTCATTTTTCACAGGCAAGACGGGGAGGGAGAGTCCCAAAGAGCAGCGGTGGCAGAGATAAACCAGGAGACTGCCATGAACACGGAGACAAAGGAGGACACCGCGGTGCCTCTCCCCATCGCGGCGAGGGAGATTCACGCTCCGCAGATTAATTCTGAAGCAGTGTTTAACACATCTCCCTTTGGGGATGAAGGATTTGTCCTGCGTTTCAATGAGACATTCAAAATCATGCTCATCATTCTCGGAAATCACACTTAGTTAAATTGTCACCTCTCAAGCGCGAAGGCAGGCATGGGGCTGTGCTCTGCACAGGAGCTGGAAAGCCCGGGCAGCAGGGAGGAGAGCAAAGCCAGTGGGGTGATGGTGGGATGGCCACGTGGCTGGGGCAGGCTGGCATCAGTGTGGAGAAGCAGCAGAGGGGCTTGAAACATGGCAGCATGAAGCCAGGAAGCTTGATTTGAGGGCTTGAAGGAGAGGCAGCTCATGGGATGGCCGTGGGGCTGGTGAGGACTAGGAGGGAGCTGGGGAGATGAATGAGTGGGTGTGCAACCACCAGTATGCAGCAGAGGAAAACAAGGGTGCCTGGAAGAGGGGCAATGGCCAGAGGGCAAGGTTTTCCTTCTTGTGTGGGAGATGCAGACTGGTCACGCTAAGCCTTTCCTTTTCTGATCGATCTTTTATGCCTTCATCTTTCTTGTCTCTTTCCTTCACTCCTTGATCTGGCAAAAGAGCATAAAATTCAGAGGGAACATGCACCTTTGCTGTCCTTGCAGATCCTGGACTCCTGCAGCCAGCAGAGGAAAGGGAGAACAGCCCAAAAGGATCAGCAGATGAGTACATGCATAAAGAAACCCAAATCTCTACCAGGTACCTTGGTGGCCTGCTCCAGTATCCACCACACGTAAAAGGTATGAGATGAACAGCCTTGGGAACATCTCTGTAAGCACAGAAAGGCAGAGCAGATGCAGTGACAGCACAGGCTGTGCTCTGCTTTCACTGTAAAGCCACTCTGAGCTGGAGGGTCCCACCCAAGTCACCAGTCTGGGTGTCTCCACTCCAGTCACACAACTGTCTGTGGGACGGTTATTGGAGGAATTCCTCTCCCATGAGACTCCAGAACTGCCAACTGATGGGCGACAACTTCAGTTGCTACTGACCTGAGGACATCTGAACAAGAGTCCAAAGTCCTTTTTTACCCTTTTATTGCTCTTGAGATTCTTCACATCTGCTTTCTGAAAAGGTGTGGCTGCATTAAATTTAGCGTAGATTTGGAAGACATGAACCCAGCATAAGAGCAAAAGGTGGATTTTTTTAAAGCCAGCACAGCAGCACTTTCCAGGAGGCACTGGAATACTGTCAAACCTGTGATACCCTCCTGCTAAGCAGCCAGCAAATTCACCTTCCCCTGTGCAGCCAGGTGCCTGGAAATCGTCATATAAAGGAATTTAAATGTAGATGTGTGATATTTACTGCAAAGCACGACCTGCACACAGACAGGGGAAGGAATGCTTGAACAGGAGGAGTAAATGACTATCGCAGGCAGAAAACCCACTGCAATTCATGCATCACACAAATGGTTGTGTATATTAAAGCAATGAGGACAAAGGGTATTGATTTAGCACAAGTATCAAGAGTCCCAGGTGCTAAAACCTGAAGAAATACAAACTGTGCTGGGCAGAATAACAACAAAACGAAATGATAAAAGGATATGAGTGTTTGAAAAGACGCGTAGGACGGGCTATAAATTCTAATAATCCATATTTCTCGAAAGCAGCAGCTATTGACTCAAAAACAAAAGAGCAGGCATTGTAATGTAACAAATGTCAGACGGGATAGCAGCAGGAATTCAATTTGCTCTGGCCATATATCAACTTGAAACTTAATGTAATGGCACGTAGTTAAAGCTGCACCCTCACTTAATGGCTATTACCAGTCCTGGGTGGGTTTTCCAGCAAGCATAAAGCAGTGAGTAATTGGCCCCGCTCTGTCTGCATCACTGCTAATGAAAAAAAACACGCTCTAGCCTGGCAGCAGCGGGAGAAGGGGAAGGCAGGGAACCCAGGCAGAAGCAGGCAGCACTAGAGCTGCCAACAGCCTGCCCTGCCAGGATCCCTTGAAAGAGTTTCAGGAGAGACCTCTGGGACTTCAGCTGACCAGCTGAAGTCTTTTGTATACAGGCCGGATCCTCAAGGCAGCAGCCTGACATCCTTGTTAGCCTCCTAAGTGAACTGGATTCAGGCCTGCTGGAAGAAGAGGAGGAGAAACCCTGGGTGGTTACACCTCATCCAGCTCCTAAGCATCCACTATTTATTACTACTTGGGCAGTGGCTCTGCAGTCAGCCAATTAAGGCCATTGTAATTACTTCTCTTCAGTGACTGCAAACGGCCAAGTTAAACGACAGATTTCCCGTTCAACAGTTATTGCGGCTGCTGAAGTGAAGAAGCAGAAGTGTCGGCATTGCTGAGAATATGCTCTGACCATATGTTAGAGGCAAGAGACACTTATTGAATGGAAGAGGAGGCGGTGGGGGAGGAGGCAGGAGGCATGGATGTGGGACAGGAACCTTTGTAGCAATGAAGCATCCAAAGCAATCAAGGGAGGGCAAAGATGTAAAGCTGTCCTAATCACTTTATTGCAGATATGCAGGGGCATTCCCAATAGGCACATTAGAGTTTCTACCAAGAGCAAAGCTTGCAAAATGTTAACTTTCTAGGGATATGCCACTCCAAATTTCAGGACACAATTTTGGAACAATCAAAAATAAGATCAGCCCCTGGGAGAAACTCTCTCAGGTTTGTCATTGAGCCTCACGCATGGCAGGAAAGGACTCTGGAAGGTCAGTCAGTGCTGTGCTAACCTCCCTGCAGCACAAACACCATCAGTTGTATTCTGTATCATGAAATATGGAATTGTGGCCTTTGACTTTACTTTGTGGGAATGATGCTCTTTCAATGCTTCTCAGGAGGCTATTTAAATGGCTTCTACAGCCTTTTCTTAAAGCAATAAAGATACCCAGAGCTTGGGTCTCAGCTTTGTCTCCTCATTTACCATGAACCATACCTAGAATTTGCAGAGATGTCTAATGGAGCCATGGATTGCTGCAAGTAAAGGTCGCTTTGGGTGGCACAGCCTATTTTCATTGTGTCGCAACACTGTGAGGCATTGGTTGAGTTTCTGCACAGAGGAGCTGCTGAGCTGTGTAAAACCTGGCACAGGCTCCCTGGGACCCCAGCCACTCTCCTTAGGGACAAGAGGCGCTCATTTTGCTGAGAATTTTCCTGCATCCATCCATGGGTGAGGACACAGCCTAGCCTCAACACCACAAAGAACAAGGTCAAGTAAGAGCCCAGCTCTCTCATTTACCCCTGCACTTAGTGTCCAGTTCACACAGAAGGTAGAGAGTAGATTTTTGTGTTGTTCAGACAGCTGATAAATACAAATGGAGTGCAGGAGGCCAAGTGTGCCCATAGGAACCAGGCCTTCAGTTCCAGAAACCGGAAAGGGAAAGGGAGTTTGTACAAATCCACATTCCAGATTAAATCTCATCTTTAAACCCTGAGTTCCAGTAACAGTATCTGTTTTGATGCCCACATGCCTTGCTTTCCTCAGTAATCTCAGCCATCAGTCTCCTGTGACTGACAACACCAGGAATGAATCTCTTTTGAAGCTGACAAAACTCACTCTGAACTGATTTTCTCTTGAGCTGTGTTTATCTGAGACTGATATTGAAGAAAGCAGCTCTGAAGAAATCACAGCCTATATTTACCCCCCAGATCTGCACTGATGCAGCAACAGCCACCAAGCGTGGCCAAGGCCAGTCTTGGCAAGAGCAATACCTGCCAGCAAGCAGGATGGTTCATTTTCTGTTCCCCAGGCCCCTTTCCCTGCGAGAGCCAAGGCGGTGTTGACATGGTCTTGGCTGATTCCCATGGAGACCTGGGGCAGGCTGCCTGGCAGAGAGGGGACCCCAGCCTGACTCACAACAAAACAGTTGAAAATATTCCGGGCGTCTGTTTACAGCCCCATAAAGATTTTATGCAGTGCATTTAGCCTCATGTCTCTGCATTCATCGTGTTAAATGCTGAACGTTTTACTTTAATGCCATAGTGGCTACAAGCAGGAATACTTAACTTCAATAAATAAGAAGTAATCACATTTTCCCAGTGAATAGATTGAATATGGCCACTGGGAGAGTTCACCTTCTGAAGTCGAAAGCCAGGGGCTGTCGCTAGGGTTTCCAGCAAACTATAGACCCTGTGGAGCATCTCCAGGAAAAAAAAAAAAATTAAAAATAATGGTATAAATAATAAAGTTTATGCATCTTTTAATTGAGGAACTGGTCTGTAGCTTGGGCACAGCACACTTGTGCCCAAAAGCCAACATTAAACATTCAAATTTAGGCAATGGAGGGAAAGAGGGACAGAAGCAGATGGACTAAAACTCTATGCATTTGTGAGTAAAATCTACTGGAAAAGCACATTTGTGCTCCTTGGAAACTAGACCATTTTATGGAAGAACACACACACAGAAAAGGAGCTTCTCAAGTGAGTCCAGATTATCACAACAGACTCCCAGGCACAGTTTCTGCAGATCTCTAACTAGCTTTATCTAGGCTTTAGGCACACTCCTTCTATCTACCTGGGAGCTCCAGGCATGACAACCAGCTAAATTCCTTTGGTTGCAATAACTCCTTCCTTGAGGTGGGAACATGGCCAACTCAGAGAGCCATGCTTCAGCCTATGACCTACATGTTCACTGTTAGGAAGAGCTCAACGTCTCATGAGATAATAGCTTCATTGCTGCACCCAACAGGAATTTTACCAGGAAAGGAATTCAGGATAGGTTGGCAATGTATTAATTATGTTTGAGCTACCCCAGTTGAAGTGATACTCAATAAGAAGTCCTGACCAAGAAGGTCAAAACCTAACTGAATGTCTCCTGATTTTAACTCAAAACACCTTGCCACATTGATATGTTCACATTAGGTAACTATATTCTTCCATCTCCTTCCAAACACACTTCCCACCTCTCTCCTCCACTCCCTGACTCTGAGCATCTCTCTACTCCAATTTTCTCATCTAAAATTGGCCCTCCCTTGTTTCTCTCCAGCATTTTCTCCTTACCAACCAGACGACCAACTCAATTCATTTGCATCCTAATTTAACCACACTCCAAATCTGTCATTCAACTGTCAGCTGTAATGTTAGGAAACAACAGTTCAACACCTTCTGCACCACATCACTCCCAAATAAGCTCTTTTAATTCTGAACTATTGGGTTCTGTTGATAACCTGGTTGCACCACAGTTGTCTAAATGTAGTCCTTGGCTATAGAAAAGAAATATGATCCATAAGGGGTCTGATCTCCAGGTTACTCTTTCAAGAGCATAGGTGGTGCTGATGCCAGCAAACCTGATGCACACTGTAACAGAACTTCTTGTCCAATAGATGAGAAGGATGGGGTAGGCAGAGACAATGCCTAGAAGATAATAGTTGTCCCTACCGAAAGCATCCTTCTTGCAGCTCCCAGGTTGTTAGATTCTGAAAACACAAAGATGTTTGTGTGAAGCTTCAAGATATCAGTTCCACTAAACTGCTCCCAAGAACTTTACTGTGAGACTCTGAAGCAAAAACCGAGATGGTGGTTGACTTGCAGCTGTGCTCTACAGCTTGCCCATGGCATCTATTCTCAGCCACAGAGATGCCGGGAATTAGGCTGTGGTGATAGAAAGTGGGAAGCTCATTTTCTTTCTCCATCTGTCTTTTTCTCTCTCTCAGTTGTCTACAGAAAAATGGCAACTCTGAAGTTGACAACCAGACACCAGTGTTATCCCATGACTGGTGGTCCACCAAAGAATATGACAAGATTTTCAATCTCCTTCAGCAGAGATCTTCCAGAAGACCCTTGATCAGCTCTCCTCAACTCTACATAATGATCCACAAGGTCTCTAACAGCAGCTTCCACAACATCACCCAGAATACCTTGCATGTCTCCCTTTGAAGCTGTGACCTGATTACCATAAGCAACACACTGCAGATGTACCTCTGCAAGCCCAGAAGCATCAGGGGAAATGAATATATTAGTATTTATCGTATTAATGCAGATCAAGCTGGGTATTTGTTCTGACATTTCAATAATAGCTTTTTCTATTTTTTTAAAGCAGCAGCTTGTATTTTCTTCTCCCTTAAATAATTCATTGTTACATTAAACTTATTTTAAATTGGTGTCTTTTTTTCATCAAACTAAAACCTTATTTGCATGGCCAAAAGGGAAAAAAAGGTATAAATGAAAACTCCCTCTTTTCTCTTCTCCATTCTTTCATTCCCTCTTTTTTTCTCTCTTGTTAAAATCTCTTAATCAAAGTGACAATCTGTCTTTCCCAGGAAGGAAGCTGGCGCCTTTGAACAGTGCTGCTCCGATAGCTCTCTGCTTTGATGTGGGATTTAACTTATGCCTTTAGCAATCTCAAGTGTCTGTGCACACATGCACTGCGTGCCTGCATGTATCCATGCGTGTGTTTCTGTGTTTGTCCTTGCTGCACATACACAACCTGACCCACCCACACATGCAAAAAAAAAAAAAAAAAAAAAAAAAAAAGGGAAGGGAAAAACAGAAAATGCCATGAAAATACCACACAAAGCAATGTGAACCTCGTAGAGTTGCTACTGAGCAAGGACCTTGTTCTTTGCCTTTTCCCACAGTGACATCTTCAAGCACTTCATCAGCTGTTAACTTCAGTGAATACAAAGCGGTCTGTTACAGGAGCATGATACCCTGTAGAAGGTCAGGTGCGTACTGGAAGCTCTGTTCCTGCAGTTCGTGGTCCCTGGACCATGGCTACAGTATGTTCACATCCAGCATCCTCCTGGGTGATGAGACACAGTGTGTGATTGTGGTGTTATCATGCAACTTGCTGTCCTCTTCCTCTTCCTTCCTTCAGTTTGACTCCAGGATGCCCCTGTTCTCAGTCACTCTCCTGCTTTGACAAGTTTCCCTCTTCCTTTCTTTTAGCCCCCCTGACCTCAGTACTGTCTCTGGGGGACAGCAAGGTCTCCATCTTGTCTCTTCCTTGAGGATACAGCATAGCCTTGTCTGGTATGGCACAGTTGGCAGATTTGACCTCAGGGAATATAAACCCAGGTTTGGGCCAACGGATCACCTCAAGAGGCTGGGCCCACCTTGTTTCCCATGGGTGATTACTCCCTAGACAACTGCTCCTTCCCCTTGCCAGCAGGGCTGCCTCTCACCGTTGTCCTGGTGCCTGTTTTGTTGTGGGATGAATGCCATAGAAAGCAAAAACAGAGCAGAGCTATTGACATCTTCCCATTTCACAGCCAGAAAGCTCCCTCCCTACCAGATAAGGAAGCACCATCACTTGCTGCTATGATTTTACAGCAGTTATTCATCACATAATTCCCCAAGACCTCCACTCTATTTTTAGCAAGTTCCTTCTGGGATTTCACCCAACCCTTTAGAGATAGCCTTCCTGATCAGTATTGGGACCTTTCTCATCCTTAAGAGAAGTTCTTGGTCTAAGCAAATCAGATGTCTTGGTTTTGTGTACATTGGAGATTTTACAGGTGCTTCTACTTACTGAAAGTCTTCCCCAGTGGTTTTCCCTAACAGCAGGCCAAGTGTACAAATGCTTTACAAAATACTGAACAACATGAACCTCAGTACTACAAATCTCCAAAGCAGCTTCAAGTCAGAAAAAACAAAACCTTGACAAGAACAGAATCCAGTACTGCCTCAAGTTTCTTGTACCAAAAGCCAATCTTTAGAGCAAAATTGGTATCTTCTCAATGCCCCACTATCAAGAGTCTAAGGGGTCTTTTAAAGTTTAATGTTTCAAGTTTTACCCACTTTTCTACTCCTTTAAAAACATACACACAAACACACACATACAAACATACACAGAAACACACTATTTTTTTCTGGATTTTTTCCTTGCTTTTATGTGTCCTGCTCCTCACCTCTTCTAAGGGTTACTGGAATTTGTGTTGGTAAACTGTCTCACAGAAACAAAGCGAAGGTGGGAAACAAAGCAAATTTTCTCCCTGCCTACTCTGGGTACTTCTGCTGAGCCACTGCAAATTCCTGCACCACTGGGGAAAGCTTACACCTTGCCCATGGTGACCAAACAGGGAGATGTCAGAAGAGATCTATCTAATTTTCCAGTATCTGCATTGCAAACAATGGATTATAATCAAGACAGAAAATAACGATAGCCACAGAGTAGGAGGACACAATACTCCAGACAGCACGGGACCTCCAGACTCCACCTAAACAATTGCTGTCCCTCATTCTTTTTTGATTGAGTCACTCTCTGGCCAATCTGAGGTCTGCTGCACGGATGCTCTTCTCATCTCCATGGTACCCTTAGGTTCATCTCCTTCTATTTTGAGAACCTCTGTGCTCTCCTTTGCTTGGATCCTTTCAGTGCCCTCTCAGGGCATTATCCCGTTGAGCATGTATTGTCTCCAGAATCTTTTGCCCCCGCTACAGATCCCCTTCACTGGATATCTGTAAGTCCTTGATCATCCAAAACCAAGAGTTATATGCCCTCTGTGGAGGAGTAAGAGAACACAGCAGTTGTCACTTAAAAACCAAGGAGGTCTGGAGGCTAGTGATGGACTGCCTATGTCCAGGGATTGTGGGAGAGGACACAAGGTAGGCTTGAGATGGAGACCAAGGAGAAACGGAGTTACTGGGGAATGAAACTGAGAGAAGAGGAATAGAAGAGACAAAAAGTGAGAAAAGAATGACCAGGGAATGGGCAGAAAATGAGGAAGATGTTTTACAGCGGATAGGAAGCATTTTTTTCACATGTATCAGGAAGCAGGGAGATCACCAGGGATTTTCCAGGGCATTCACCATAGCTAGAATATACCCAGGAAACTTTCCACACCCAGCTTTTGTAATGTTTGATGTAGGACGTAAAGTCTGACTCTTACTCCTCAGAGGTACAGCCCTGAGCTAGAACTTTACCACTTCACTGTCTGTCCTGACCGCTTTTACATGGACAGCTAAATCCATCCAGATACACTTCCCCTCTAAGCGTCCTGCTTTCCAGAGCTACTGAGCATCCACAGCTCCTGCCACACATAACGCACAGCCCCTCTGAGAATCAGCACACCTGCTTAGAGCCAGATCTCTTTGCACAGCTTTGGGAAACAGGGCACAAGAGGAGGCTGTGCTGAATCTTGCTGCCAGTTCCAAACCTGTTCCCCCAGTGCTGTCTGGGGTATCTGGGGTCCGGCTCTACAATACATGGTGTATGCATGCCTTGCACATTGCAATTTGTGGGCTCAGTGTGCTGCCTGAGATAAAAGCCAGGGATGGGATCTCTCTGCAGAATCCCTATGTCATTTCTAGCAGGCAAGAAATGCAAAAGGACAGGACAAGCATGTCCAGGTATAGGCCACCTATGCATAGCCATGCCAGTCCAAGCACACCTCCTTCCCTGCTTTGTGCTCGGTGGTGCTACCTATCCGAGTCTGCTGTCTGCAGTCACTGTGCTGCACTCACCCTCGCTTTACATTCTGCATCTCCCTCCTGAGATTTGCTGCCAGCTTAATAGAGTGCACACTGGAGAAGGTCCCCCTCCGCCCCTACCCTCATGCATACCCAATCAGGCCTCCTGATCATGCAAATTAAATACAGCAATATCACCCCCCTTGCACCTCTATCCTGCCCCATTCCAGCACAAAGAGGGGGGGGGGGGGGGGGGGGAGTAACAAACCCTCCATTCATAACCAAAAACATTAATTATATGTAATGATGGGCAGTCAACTCCCTGAAGCATTTGCATAATTACTAATGCTAATGGATTCAGAGTGCCTCTCTCCTTCTCGTGGAGGAAATTTAATTGGAAAATGCATAAAAGCATGAGGAGGGAGGAGGGTGCTCCGAGTGGTCTGAAGTGGCACACGCAAAGCAGAGGAGCTCTCTGGGAACAGAGGAGGGAACCTGGGCACTCCCTCCCTGCTCCCATGGCCAACCTGCCTTTTCTTCCCTCACCTGCTCTGGCATTACCCCCATTTCTGGGGAGCAGGCACAGGAGCAAGCAAGGGGGAGATTTAGAGAGCATTCAGGTCAGCTGTCTTGACACCAAGGGAATTATAAAAATAAGATCTAATGAAATTAAGAAATTCTCAGCTATGTGCCTCAAAGACAGCAAGTAATGCCGCTTTCTTGGCAGTAAGATTTCTTGGGCCCTCTGGCCCCACAAATCTCCAATAGCTGCATCTCCCTGTGTACCCGTATACATGCTGGCAGCTGCCGAGCTTCCCTAAGGCAGAACTTGCTGCTTTCTCCCTGCTGCCTCTAGTTACGTTGCCAACAAGCCCGGCTCCCTTTCCGCAGCAAAACCGACCTCGCGGCAAAGGGCTGGCTGCAGCACAACAACGAGAGAGCTCAAACCTCTCCATGTCCTTATGGGAATGCTTTTTCCTCATTTCTGTCAACTTAATGATGGCTAAAGGAGGTGTCAAATCTGGGGCTGGGCCATCTCCTGTGGTCTTCTCAGGCCTGCAGCTCCCCACCCCCCACCCCTGCTCTCCAGGCCAGCACATCTCTGTGGCCAGTACTTTGTAGGAAGTGAACAAGAGTTCATGTGGCCATGTGTTTGAGGTTCAATTCTTCTACCCTTTCCCTCCATTTACGCCCTGTCTCTCTGGAGTTTGGCCCAGGGTCTGGGTCTGTGTCCTGCAGATGGTGCACAGCAGGTCAGTTACCTTCAAGCCCACTGCCCCTGCCCTCCTTGAGGGGCTGAGTTCCTGAATGGAGGTGAGTTTTGCGCTGCACTGTGAGCAGCTGGTGAGGCAGCAGATGGCTGGGAATCTGTAAAAATAAAAAAAAACCTGGGGCCCTGACAGCAGCACTTTTATTGTTCACTCATTCCCACTGCTGCCAGACTCCGAATGCATATCAAACAGGGTACATGCCCTTGCAAACACGATCACAGACAATTGTGCAAAATGGTGACAAAACTACTCTAACATCCCCAGCCAAGAGGTCCGAAGAGGACACCCTGTAACAATAAGAAACCTCTGCATTATCTTGGAGGAGAATCAACCCCTTCATCTTGCCCCTTTGCCATACTTTAGCAGTGGCACAACACCCCGAGGGACTGGACACCAGTCATTTTTTTTATTGCACTATAAGGCACTGTGCACACCTTCGGCAGTGCATAAATAATAAATAACAGCAATAATATGGTCCCTTGAGCAAAGCAGCATTTCATCAGCAAGAAAATCATCCTCCCTTTCTCTCTTAACATTCCAGCGGGTGCCCACTGGCAGCCCCTTACTCTGGGAGGGGTTTGCACATCTGCTTTCCATTGCAACCAGCCAGTAATTCAGGGGAGGTCATGACTGTTTACCATCTTTCTGTTGTGAGATAAGTTTGGTAAACTTTTCATACTTGTGAGGATGAGGGAGCAGAGCCAGGCAAAAAGCAGTTTTGGCGATGAATCCCTCTCTTTCTGACTTCTGACTTGCAGCAGCAGCAGCTGCTCAGGGCCTGGGTCTCCATTTTAAACACTGCCAATAAGACAGAAATCCGACTGACACCTACATGCACCAGAACCAGTGCCTTAGGCAAGGCTGAGATGGAAAGTGTTTCAACTATCCTTGTCCTCTTTTGTCAGCTCGCCAGGGACCTCATTCGAGACCTGCCGAATTCAGTGGAAACTGCAGGTTTCCAGCACCTCCACAAAACAAATGAACAAAACCCCTCAGGAGCCCAACTTACAACATGGAGAGTGGAAGTATTGGTATATACCCAGACAATATTTCTTACTCAGGCATGTTTGAGTGACTGATTCTTTCTCAGAATATTGTTTAAGCCATAAGTGACTTAACAATAACAAATTCTGAATTTTATCAGTATACCTTGTTCACTCTAGACCCCCCAAAACAGGCTTTAAACTATTTCCCTTAGGAGATTTCTGAAGTCTAAGCTCTCAGCCTACATTTCGCTTTACTTTGTTTGGTTTTTTTTTTTTTTAAATAATGACACATTTGGACATATAGATGTTTTGCCTGGATTACAAAACACTTTGAAATCCAGTGCACATTTGATCCATTTTTCCAATATAGTAGAAATGCACAGACACCATGGGGCACATTTTCACTCCCTCTAGCTAATCCCAATGCAGAGAGTAGCCCAGCATCCCTTCTTTTAGAAAACATCCTTTTTTCATTCATTTATCACTAGAGAAAGGAGAAGACTGAAACAAAGAAAAAACGGCAAAAAACCCCCACTAAGCAGTGTAACTGTTGACTAAACCTTGTTACAGTCAAGAGTGCAACCTGAACAAACCTTAACTTTTAACAGAAATTATCCACACATTTCCATTGAGAAAAATGTTTTTAATTGTTGTATGAAGCCTGCATCAGACTTCAGACCAGCAATGGGAACCATGAAGGTGGTTTTGCTTGATATTACCCCAGAGCTCTGTTCTTGGCTTTGTAACCCACTTAAGGGAAAGAAAGGCAAGGAAGAACAATTCTGCAGGAGTTTACTAAGGTAATATGAAAAGCAAGCAACTGCCACAGTGAGTATTATTTCATTTTATTGCAAAGATCTAACGCTACTGTGTGCAAAATAGGAGCTTGAAATATGGTAGCAGATTTTTCTCGTAGGGCCCTCAAACTTTTTAAGTGAAGGCTGCCCCAGAGCACTGCGACAATATTTGCCCAGTCTCAGCTGCCTACACATGGAGGGAAACTCCCTCCCCTTCGGGGCTTGATGTGCCAGGATGCCTGCCTGTTCCCAGATGCAGGAGGAGAGCTGCCAGCAGCACAGCAGAAATAATGAGTTTCCTTACAGCTCAGGACAAGGAATGGACAAGAGTTTTTGGGGACAAAAGAGAGACAGATTTCCTCAAAAGCAAGCACAGGCCCTCCCTCCGATCCTGCAGTTAGGCTAAAGATTGAGAAGGGAGAAAAATCAATGAGTCGAAGGACTGGAACTGACTGAGAAAGATACTTCAAATGCTCACTTCCCCAGAGACAGTCCGGAGTGACTCAGGCTGTCTTGCAAAGGCTGCTTCATTTCCCCAGACTATCTTGTTATTTGAGATCGAGTGTTGGGTAAGTGATCTCAAATGGCAATAGTTCATATTTGTATAGCATCTTCAACACCAATGTCTTTACAAATTTCATACTGAAATGGTCTCAACCGTCACTAGGATCCAAAAGGCAAGTGAGCAGACTATACTTATTTTTTAAAAGAGAAGTTCACTCAGATTGCCATATTTTCTGAGCCTGGTGATCTCTAAAGATTATTTTTTCCCCTATATTTATCACGGCCTAAATCTGGAGTCCCAGTGGCTGGAGGGTTGCTGGCCCATGAACAAGAATGATACAGAACCAATTTAAAAAAAAAAAGATATCTGGAATAAAAAGTGAATCTAAGAATAATTTACTTATTGTTTCTTGGTCAGGTAACAACCTCATTGGCAACGGCAGCACTATAGCAATAACTCAAGACACATCTCCTGAAGATTTAGTATTTTCCAAGGTGAGTGAAGAAATGATTTTGCATAAATTATTGAAGGTAGCTATAATTGTCAGAAGTCTCACAATGGGTTTTGCAGAGGAAGTTTCTCAGTTGCTCATGGTGGACTGTCAGATGCAAGACAGCATGCAAACAAAACATTGTAAAGGTTACTACTGAATAGATTCGAAGAACATCTCTGAGAAGGGTTATTGGCTGGAAATAGAGAGTAACAAAGTGGTTTCTGTGAAACCACAAAAGCACACAACAACACTATTTAGTTGTTTGCACAGATCTCTTGAATGCAGCAGCAAATTAAATAACGTTGTTTCTACAAGATTAACCCATAGCTAAAATGCTGCATCTTCATAAGGCAAAATCTTTGTTTATTGACAAAAATATATTAACTTCTTTTTCAGTACAGGAAATAAAGACATCCCGGAGAAGGACAATTTTATTTGCTGTCTCTAATGCTACAACCTTTGGAAATATAAAAATATTTCCAATAATCATTTATAACTACAAAGCTGAAAAGGAAGCAACCCATTGTCTTCTTGATTACTTTGAAAGCAGTGCTGAAATTTTATTTGGAATATTTCTAAAAGTTAAAGATTTACTGTAATGAAATTATTTCAATATTGGCAAAGTGTCTCCACTTGTAATTGGTAATGTTCATGCTCATTTGTATATGGAGTTATATTTCCCAAGGCTAATGGAATATAAGAATATATCACATAGCAAGTATGCCATAGATATATCATTCTTTGATCAAGGGGGCTGCATTGAAAAAAGTTTTAAATCTTTTTGACTCATCTCCCAAAGCGTTCCAGTGTTCCCACAGGGCATTTCTGTGTGCTACATTTGAAAAGATTTTTGTACTGTTCTTAAACTACTGGAAGTGACTGGTGCAGGGGAAAAGGATGGGATTGTTCAGTAGCAATTTTTAAGCTCTTTCAGGCTAACGAACACAGAGAGGCACTTTCAGTACTCCACGCCACTTACGGTCCTTTTACAGTGTGCTAAAAGCATTTTAATGATAGAGTTTTAAAATTAAAACAATGGCAAAACACATTAATTGAAAGGTAAGTTACAAAAGGCAGTTGAAGAGAAATTATTTGGCCATAAATGCGACTTTACTCTAAGAACGCATTGTATCCAGAAAAAAGAAAACGGAAAGGAATTGCATTCAGCAATATGCATTAGCTCTCAAATGTCTGCCTTCACATTTCAATTATCTAAACTGCCTTAATCTAATTCAGCCACTGAAAAAAACTGTTGACTTCTCAGGAAACCATGAATATTACTCAAAGGCCGAAATTTCTCAAAAAGCTTTGTGGAGCTGTACCCTGACTACAGCACATACTGAGAGAGTTGATAACGTGAGCACAGGCTTCAGAAATCCTATAGTCACAACTGGCCAAAGTTATTTAAACTCTGGGTCTTGAGCCTCCTAACTCTTGTAGCATGCATCACAGCCCTTCCTTCCCTTTAGAAATAGAAATAACAGAAACAAGCTAAGAGAGATTGCAGAAATATTGACTCTGTTAAGGCTGAGTTTCAAATTAAAGTCAATTTCAATTATACATGTAAAGAGTTTTGTGAAATAATTTAAAAAAACAAAGATACATTGAAATGCATTGAAACTGCTAATAAGTATTATATTTTAGATAAGAATTGACACTTAAGAAAATTGAATTTTGTACTTGCAGGCAATGGAAAAGTAGACTAGAAATGTTAAGGAAAATAGTAGTTCTTTAAAAAGTGATTTAAAACAATTAGCTAAGAAAGGTGTTTCTGCTAATTCTGTGATATTAGAGTCCCACGTGTATCTAGTTTCCAAGAAATGATAGTCAAAGCTACTGTACGGCGTTCCTTCAGCCAAACACAGAGACAGAGGAGCTCTGCGTAGCACAGGCTTTCAGCTCAAGAATAGCCATTTCCACACCCTCAGAGACAGCAGAGACACAGTCCAGAGAAATTTCCTCACCTGGCAAAAGGGAATTTGAGGACGGATCACCATTTTCTCCAGTCCTTCACAGATCATTCTGGCAGAAGGAAGCTCTCTAGGACAGTTACTTTTCCAGGTGCACACTACTTTCAGCACTCACATGGTTCCCATCACACATGAACCTGTGCACCTCAGTGGTTTTTTTTAAAAGCATGTATTTTGTCGTAACACTTCAAAATGTTGTAACAACACTTTAAACCATTGGATTTCTTGCAGAGGTTGAGGTTTTTGGCTTACCTGGTTCTGAACATCAAGGCCCACACAACGAGGCACACCAGTCACAAGACTGTACTCTTCATTCAGCCCAAAATTTGTCCAATCACCATCCTTTATATCTCACAAGTATTGTACATATTTTTGTAACATAGTCAAATACAGTGAAGACTTAAATAAGAACTGCCATCCCGTTGAAGGCTTTGTCCTCAAACTACTTAGAGATGTGCATTCCAGATAAGCGTGGATCTTGTAGCTGCTGTTTGCTGGCTGTGCATTTATTACAGGACCCGTAGCTCCTCACAGACATACTTGGACCAGGAGTGCATATGCAAATCCAGGACATGACCCAGAATTGCACCCAGACTCACACATACACAGGCAGCATCCTCACAACTGCCTTCCCTAACAAGGAACCTGGGTTAGATGCTTAAATAAAGCCTTGGAAATCTGTATTCCAGTCATGATTTCACCACAGACTCCCTGTGTGACCTTCGGCAGGTCATTTAAGCTCTTTGTAAAAATAAGACTGATAACACTTCCACTATCTGCCTTGCCTATTTAGACCTTAAGCTCCGCAGGCAGAGATTGTCTCTTACATGCACTGAGCCTGTAACAGTTGGGGCCTCTAATAACTACTATAATACAGATAATTATGAACAGGAACAATGCAAACAGCACTGACAGGGACAGGGCTGCACTACCCCCAAAAACATTGCAAAAGGAAAAAAAGTACAAAGCAGAAAGTTGTGGTTGAGCAGAACTGGGATATTATCAAACGCAAACATATTTTTGAGCTCTCTGATCAAACCGGAAGGCAGGTTTTGGGCTGTAACGAAAGAAATCGTGTTATTACCCACTTGCACAGCCTGACAGCACAGCCCCATGCAGAACGCATGAAAGCTTTCCCTTTCTATTATGCTTAGGTGCTGTGATGGAAACTCATTTTTTCTCCTTTTCATAAATAAAAACGTAAATGACTAGCAGTCTGGAAAGTGAAAGTCTTGCAGGGGGGGAGCTGCTCTCATGTTTTATCAATGAGAAAGCAGAGAACTGGGCATCATGATTTGTCTGTTTGCCTGTTTTCATTATCTTTTTAATGTTAACATTAAAGTCTTCTGGAGACTGTATTAAAAAAACCTGCTGTAGAATGACTATTTGAATAGAGATGAAATGCACCTTTGAGAATAGCAGGTAATAGCAAGGCTTTGCTTCTGCCTATGAGCTGGGAAATATGTTGTAATGTCAATGCTGGGGTTTGCTGAAAAATTCTTTCCTGTTCCAGGTTCTCTGTTTCTTCTCATATCTTTTGGCCTTTGCTCAACAACAGTACAAAGAGCCAGGGGCCACAGGATCCCATCAGCAGCACTTACTAGCTCTAAATGCCCATGCGATACAGCTGCTCTGACTCACTGCAGACTGCTGCTCCAGCCAGTGCTGCTCCAGCCAGTGCTGCCCCGCCGGCCCACAAGCTGCACCCCAGGGTGCAATCCCAGTCCGTCCACTGGGAACCTGACTGCTCAGGTATGCTCTGTTTAAAAGGGAGGTGCAGTGGCAAAAAACCCAAAGAAAACAGCTGTACTTTTATGCCCCTTTCTTACGGCATACAAAGTAGAGCCTGAAACCTTTGGACTAGGTTTCGTTTCGTTGATTTTTTTAATTGGATTGTTTTCATTCCTGTTTGGGTGGGTTTTTTTGTGTTTTGGTGTTGGGTTTTTTTCCTCCAATTGGACATTCAGGTCTTGTTGATCCCGTTTCTCTGGAAGATTTTGTGGATGGGTTGAGAACTAATAGGTTTAGGATATCAGAGGAACCAATAAATTGGAAGAGCCCTAAAAATCACAAACAGATTTTTATCTAAAATGAGGCAGTTGCTTAAAGGGTACCACCAAGATGCATTTTACCAACCTAACAAATGTTAAGGCCAGCTTTTGCATAGCAGGAGGTGCAGACTGCTTAGGAAATCAGCTTCACAGCCCACCCAAAAACACTGAGGCAAGTGCAACCCCCTCCCCACCCCCCCCAATCCTTATGGGCACACACACAGACGGATTTTTAACAAGGAGTAAGCAGTTTTCCTGTGAATTCCTCTGCTCCTCTTACTGGTTTCTGACAGACTCTTCCATATCCACCATTGCATCCCCGTGCAAGAGCAGCTGATAATTATCCTCTCTTGGGCATTAAAGCCAGAAGCGATGGGTGAGATCACTTATGCCACATTCACATTTTTCATAAACGCATATATGTTGCTTATGCCACAATTCATTCCTTCTGTCACTGCTCCGCTACAGAAATACTGGCAATGGGACATGATTATCTGCTAGTGCCCTTCTGTCCCTGCAACTCCTGATGGAGATGGAAAAAAAGCAGAATAGAGTAGAAAAGCTCTACCAATTCTCTCTGAAGGCTTAAGCAAACCTGCCACCTCTGAGTTTCCTGGAGCAGCTATTCCCACATGTGTAGCATGCAGATGAAGGAAACTATTTGATTTCAAAATCAAAAACCTGATCAACTCCAAGGCAAAGTAAAAACATCATAGCCCAGAAAGTAGCCATTAGCTAACTGTGAGTGACAAGGTGACTCCATCCTGTGTTTCTTCTTTGCCTTCTTCATGAAGACCCATCTACACCCCCAGCTCCTATCCAGGGGCAGGGGTGCATGTTGGGCTCCCATCTGAGCTCCACAGAGGAGCCAGTGCTGGTCACTGGGGAGCCAGAGCCCTTATGGAGTCTGTGATTAAGGGATACTGTACCCCAACTGCACTCAAGCAGGTGCTTACCTGCACCGAAAACTCAATAGTAAAATAGTCAATAGGAAAATTGTAACTTGTTATAAAGGAAATCATTGGGACCTAAAGTGCCGGCCTAAAGATGAGCACAGTCCCCAGTGCACTCCTGAATCAGGGCCAGGATAAGCAAAGAGCAGAGGAAAGGGAATTATTTCAGCTTTGTTCCCTTCTGGATGTTCCATATGCTCCAGCCAGCTGTTCTGGGTTTGTTCATACTCATTACAGTGGGTATGTGTGACAGACTCTACCTCCCTTCAGAGTGACTCAATCATATAGGGTCTCAAATGGTTTGCTCAAAGCTCTATTGCAGTTTGCACTGCCCCCCCCCCCCAGCTCCACACCCCACATTCCCCCTGTATTTCCTCCTGTCTAAATCTCATGGCTTTAACAAGTCACACCCTCTGGACAAGAGGAAGGTTAGGTGACTGTTCTCTCTGTTCATTCAGTTTCCTCCTTCACCCCCTGCTCATCCACCATCTTACATACATCTCAGCAACCAGAGAGAACACACTTCACTAAAAGAACAAGCAAACTTGTTTTGGGGGTCAAATTTATAGCCAAGAAGCTCTTAACACCCCCCTCCCCCCCCTTTTTCCTTTCAGAAGGCTATGCAGCAAAGCTAAGAGAAAAATGGTGATGGGGTGCAGCAAAGCCCACCATGCTCTGCCGATCCCACCAGTTTCACATCATGCAAACTGCACGTGCAGTTCTGGAGCTGCCGGAGAGCAACCGCCCCAGCATTCATGCTCCTGCAGTATTTTCTGCTAGACACACCAACACAAACACAACACCCCCTGCCCATAGCCTGAAACGGTGCGCAGCAGGCTTGTGGAACACATTCACAGGTTCAGAGATAGCATGATCCCAGAGCCCAACCTGATGCACAGCCACCATAGAAGCGTTCCCAATTAGTTCTGCCTCCACCACCCACACGATGCCACCGTCCAGCTGCCAACTCCCTGCAGGATCCCAGAGGGAGCGGAGACTCAACCACAGCTATAACCCAGTATCAGCTTTTCACAGCGTACAGTATACAGCATGGGGCCAAATCCTGAACTTTGGGATCAGGAGGACCTTTGGCATACAACAGAAGGTGACCAGCACATCTCAGGATCAGACCCCTCATTTATTCTCCATGTCCCCCTAAGCAGGGGGGCACACTGCTAGGAAAAGTCTTCAGGTTTTAGTATTCTGTCATTCTTTCCAAAAGCTGCTGTGCCACTTGCCCATAGTGGGTCTGAAATGTGATGACAGGAGAATTTGACTGTTCTCCCGCTGCTGTCCCAAACCATCTCATCTCCCAAAGACCCGCAGCCTTCTCTGAGCCTTTCTTATTACTTCATCCATTCAAACACAGAAATCCTTCCCCATCATTTTTTCCAGTAGATTTCCCTTCCACTGGCTCAGAGTGGTTCCTCCCACTGTTCCCCCACATGTTTTCTCTCAGCTTTAATCAAAGTCACTTCCTTATTTCCCAGCTGATTACCCAAGTGCTGTCTGGCCCTCAGCCACCCTCAGAGCTGGCATAAGCAGGTGCAGCTCTGACAAAGTGACATCAATCTGTGTGCACCCTGAATTGGAGTTGTCTCCCTGATGGAGACCTCTTGCTCCTAAGTATTTCTGAAAGCACAGTCTCATGGTTTGCACATGTGACTGAAGTGCAGGAGAGGAGTCAGTTCTTGCCTCTTTAACCTACTTCTAGGATCACCAAATGAATAAGCTGCCTCATCCTATACACCTTCTACCTCTCTTTGAAATGTAAATGCACTCTTTTCAGCTTGGGTGTTAGCGTTTTGGGTCAGAGGGATTGATGAGACTGCTGAGTGCTCCTGTGGTACCAGCAGAGCCTTTATTTACATTTCTCTCTACCGCCAAATCACTCTGTGCTCTCTGCTCTCCCTTGTTATTGTCCCATTGCAAGATTCTCCCATTCAGAGCCCCTTCCCAGCAAAAAGAGCATCTTACTCTCCTCAGTACTCGGCAAAGGAAGCCTGCCAAATACACAGACAAGATCTGGCTTTTCTACACCAATACTACACAGGTAGTGGAGCCTGTCGAACCCAGCCTGTACCTTGCATAAGTAGGAGGCACCTGCAATTGCACTATTGCACATAACTGTAACCTGATGTGAAGGAGAAAAATAACTCCTTCCTAGCCTTACTGTTTTCCAGCTGATTTGAAGAAATGCCTGTCTGCAGATCCGTCTTCAGGGAACTCCCAGAGTCCTGGAGCACAGGCAGATACAAACCCGAGCCTGGTTTTTAGAAGAAATATTTGTGCCAGGAGTCTTGAAAATATTTCTAAGCTACAGGCAACACTGTGCTGACTCACACTTCCACCAAAACCCATTCAAGTTTTCAGAAGCGTCAATGATATCTGCGCAGGGACCTCCAGCTCTTTGAGTTATTAGGTTTGCTTTACTAGTGAAGCCAGCAGGAAATCTTGTGTTTTGGACACCAACAGAATTTGAGCAGTGGAACTCCTTGCTTCAGGGGGCTGGATGCTATAAATTCTTGTAAGTTGAACAAGCGACTGCACAAATTCAAGGGAGAAAACCCCATCTAGAGCTACTGAATGTAATGAAATTACATTTGGGCACGAAAGTCATAAATCTCTGGAGGTGGAGAGAGCATATTAAGGAGGTGTCATTACCTGGTTGCCCTGTTCCTACATTCTTCCTCAGGCATCCACTATTTACCACTGCAGGAGAAAGCAAGCTTGGCTAGATGGACATTTGATCTCGCATACTGCAGTTGCTCTTATGTAGCCTAAGGCAAACAAAGCACTCCCAAATTCACCTGTATCTCTAAACTACTTACACAAACCCTCACAAGTCTGTCCATCTTCCCCACCTGTCACCACACTGCACTAGGAGCTACAGCAAAGAGCCACAACGTCACGATGAATGACTTGCCTCTTAATTCAATTCAGAAAGTGCTCCTATTGAGTGTCAGAGACCTACATTTACCTCTATTACCTTAAACACCCGAGGGACTACAGGAGAATAGTTGTCCCAAGCACAGCAAGAGAGGAGGACATGGCTAGAAAGTGAGTGGCCTTAGATGAGCTGATTTCCCTCTCTCCCCAAGCGCAGTGACTGTACCACCTGACTGTGATACCATCATCAATGTACATGACTGCACTCACAGTTTATTTGCATTCCTCAGCTTGGATGCGATGAATCCAAACTTCATCAACATACACATGTAGAGAACAGACTCTGCACCTCATTGTCCAGTATGATGAACCAATACACTGCCAGAGTCTGAGTCTTTCATGAAAAATGTTTTTGAGGAATTACAGGACAGCATCTCTGTGAACACTGTGAGAAGGGCTGTTCTCTCACGCTCCTGTGTCTTGTGCCACTGTGGGCAAATAACCTCAGCATTTGGCCAAAGGAAAAGCAAACAAGACCAGAGTCCCATTATGATGCTAGAGAGAAGGATGTGCAAAGGAGGCCTCCCAAGGTCATGGCGGAGAAAACACATCCACAGCTGTACCAGCAGCTGTCAGGCTCTGCCAAGATGCCTTTGCTGAGGAGGTCTCTGCAAAAATAAAAGGCATCACTGAGCACAGGGACTAGATATGGGCAGCATGTATTGGGCTCCTCTGGCCTGGGTGCAGAGAATAAAGCCCACCTGCTTGTTCCCTGCGCATGGAGCTCTGCACCATCCCTTCAGACACAGTTCAGCCTCACGCTGGAGAAAAAAAAAGGGAGGTGCTAAAGGCCAGAGTGTCTCCTTTTTTCCTTGACAGCTCTGAAGCACCAAACATACCACAGCATCTGGCTAAGCAGCCTGGCTCACGCTGTCGCTCCCTTGCCAAGGAGACTGACTGACAGATTAGATCAGACACACAGATGATGGACTGGGACATCTTGAAGCCCCATCTCAAGCCGCCTGCCGACTTCTGTTGGCAGCGTTAATCTCCAGTGACAGAGAGACCCCCACATGCATAAACCAGATGTGCAGCACTAAGTAGGGCACCATGTCATATATGCTAAGGGGAGCACAAGGGACTTCTAAGGTGCCTTGGTGCATGCTAGGGCAGAACAGCCCAGTTAGAAACTCTGCCACTGATGTGAAGAAAGGCTGAAATTGCTGCTGTGAAGAGGGAAGTAGAATAGAGAAGTTCCAGGATACGGATGGGAGGGTTGAAGCCTCCCTCAAGACAGCCTGTACGTAACTCTTCACAAAGCTTCCTATCAGTAGGAGATCTATAAAGCATTTTTCCTGTCACTAGGAGATCTCTGAAATCTCTAAAACGAATGCCAACGAGCAGTGACAAAATTAAGCCTTGATCACAGAGGGTCATGTTCCGCACCGGCTGTGCTGCACACACAGTGATCCATCAGCCGTGTCGTTCACTGGCTGGCTGCAGGGACAGCCTCTGCTTCTCCTGCTTCTTCCATGTTCCAGTGTGACCTCTGCCTGATCTCCACTTCAAATGCTCCATCTCCAGCCCCTCTGTCTTCCCTGGCGGCACATATACCCTCTGCTTCCCCCACAAAGCTATGAATCATGATAGAATAATAAGCTCATTTATGAGCTGCACACAAGCCCAAAGGACCAAAGAGCGGAATAAATCGCTACAAAGCTCTCTAAGCCGATTTATTCATTCAACAGTTTTTTGCTTTGACTCTAGCCTCCTCTAACCGGTGTCCAAACAATGTGGTAGTACAACAGGACAAACAGCAACCTTCTTTCAGGAGGTTCATTACTTTTGTCTTTTCAAGATCAAGAGATGAACTGACTTGTAAAGGATTTGAATCCCAGCGCAACAGCTGAATGCATCACTGCTCCGACCAATTCTCAGGCTTGCAGTAAGGCCTGCAGCAGTGTGTAATATGTAAATGAACTACTAACACAGGCTTACAGCACGCAGCTCCGCAGGAGGAAAGATACTGCCTAACCTCCAGGGTCCTCTTGTCCTCAGGATGGTGGACGAGGATTTAATCATGGGCCTCTCTCAGGCTAGGGAGACTTCTGAAGTTGCACACAGCTGTTTGCTGACTGATACAAAAGGACTTTGCCCTTCTTTCACACTAAGGATCACAACACTATGCAGATACCAGTCCTCCCAGGCATAGCTGCATCCATACAATAGCTCAGAATCGCTCACTATATATTACAAATAGGAAACTGGGCAAGGCAGGTTGAAAACACTGATCTGAGTTTGCCTTTCAAGGGAGGTACAGAGCTGGGCTAGAAATCTTCAGATTCCTCCTGCCTGTCCCTCACCATCCCACTTCCCTTTTGCCTTTCCCCCATCCTTCATGCCAAAAGCTCAAGTTTGCATGTTGGTTTTTGCCAGGCCTGTCTGTTCTTCGGGTTTACCCATTCCTGTGCTTTCTCACCTCAGCCTCACAAAGATGCTGGTAGGAAAGTTGTATTCCTGTATCTTTTTCATCACAGGTCAGGTGCAGAGAATTAGAACACATGGTCACGCAGTGTATCCAAGTATCCAAGTATCCAAGTATCCAAGCCTGGAGTTTCTCTTCTTCAACCTCACAACAGAATGTGGGATCTAGTATAGTGCACATGATCGAGCAACTGGAGATCCCAGATCTGCTGCTATATCTGCCCCAAATTATCTGAAGGGCTCAGGTAACAAGGTTTTCTCATCTACAAGAAATGCATAGCAATTGCCCTTTAAGCTCTTGTTACTTGCATTACAGCACATCCTAAGGGGTCATATCTCAGGCCCACACGTACAGGCAGATT
Source organism: Strix aluco (assembly GCF_031877795.1). Taxonomy (NCBI): domain Eukaryota; kingdom Metazoa; phylum Chordata; class Aves; order Strigiformes; family Strigidae; genus Strix; species Strix aluco. Next base: position 6,382,353 of record NC_133942.1, read on the forward strand.
TTTTTAGGAGGGCGACAAAAACTGTACAATCATTCAATAACTCAGCCCAGTGGAACATTCATCCTGGAACACAGGAGAGGGTCAGGGTCCCATAGCAGACTACACTGATACTCCCAAAGCCTCTCTGTGACTATTAGGTGCTATACAGACATGGAAGATTAGTCTCTTATAGATGCTGTGGGTAGGAACGATGAAGGAAAAAGAAGCAGGGCACAGCTAAAAAAGAAGGCACAAGATGGCATCTATTAGCAAGCATTCTATTTAGTGACTATCTGTAAACCAGGCAGTATGAGTAAGAGATATTAATGGATCTCTGACAGGCCCCTGCTATTATTGTTTCACAGGGGCAAAACAGTAAAAAGGAAGTCTTAAGAATGAGCAGGTTGAGTTCCTTGACTCATTACTCCCTGTAAAGTCCTAAAAGCACCATAGTGAGACAGAAAGCACCATATCAAGCTGCAAACAGTATTTCCCTGATCCGGGGAGGGGAGGGGGTGGGGGGGGGGTTAGCCTTTGGGAGGTAGTTGGCTACTTTCACTGATGTCCGCTCTGCCAAATCCACAAGATTTTCCAAAATCACTCTGCAGAACAGTTGGCTTTCCAACTATGTTGCCCTCATGCTGAGAGTATCCCTTATTTATCTCCGTGGGGATGAAAGGAGCTGGGAGGAAGGCATTCAGTTCTTGTTCAAATGAATCCCTCTTTGCTTTCAAAACAGCCCAGGAATCTCTCAGCTGGCATTTTTGTTCATGACTAAACAGTGGTGGAGGGTGTAATACGTGGCTTAAAGGAACAGCTCACTATGAACACATAAACAAACTGCCAGGCTCACGTTGCCTTTGCTTTGCAGCAGGACTCAGAGACATCGGGCTTTGAAGGGCTTTTACAACCCCCTTTCCTTTACATAATTAAAAAGTGATTATTTTTGTAACACAGGATGGAATCATGTTCAACAGCCTGATGACAGCAAGGAGCTAAAGTAGGGGAGGGGGAGGCACACTTTGCAACTAAAGGATAAATGGCCTTCAAAAATTGTGGAGGAGGAACAGAAATTGCAAGGAAAGGAGAGGCTGGAAGTGAAAGGAGGAGGTATTTGATTCCTGTAGGGGTGTAAATTTCGGCAAAGTGCTTGCTTCAAGATCAGGGTTGAGGTCCATTTAGCAGAGCAGTGGGGGAGAATCTGAGAACCATATTAGTAAAGACAATGAATTCTTCCCTGTGCCCTCAGTGCAGGCTCGACTCAGCACCCATTGCAGTTATTGGAAATCTTCCAAATGATTGTACTGACCCTTAAAAGGGTGGACTAGGAACCATTAGCAGGAGACATCCAGGACTGAACAAAATTTGAAGTCTCTGAAGGTATCCCACACGAACTGGAATCTCTTCAGCTCCGTGGGGAACTGGCCAAAGTCTTCTGCTGGAGCGCAAGTGAAGCTGCCAAACAAGATAGGAAACAGTTGGAAAAAGGAAGGCTGACCTCATTGATTGCATGGTTTGTCCATTTGTCTTTAGGAAGGATAATGCCGTATCTTTCTTGCAAAGATGAGGATGAAGAACAATTTGCTTGGCAGTTCAGGGGAGCAGTGGTGGAGGCAGTGATGATGTATCACGTTTGCCCCATGCTGCAACACAGCCAGGCACATGTTAACTCAGCGCCATGCTAATTAAGACTTGACAATGCCTGAGCAGCTCACAAAACAGGCAGAACCCACTTGTGCTGCCTGTGGAGAGCTACCCCAGCAGTACCACTACTTGCATGCGAAGCAGCCAATTTAAGTTTGGTCTTGTTTACCTTCAATAATGGCAGTCTCACTGTACTTACAGAAAGTTGTTTGGTTGGTGTTTTTTTTTTTTTTTTTTTAAAAAAAAAGCCATTCTGGCACTGATTTCAAAGGCAGGTAGTCGGTTTGGTGCTTTGAAGAATCCCTTGGATTCAAAAATCAAGAACCTACATCCTGAATGCTTTACGACACTTTTCTTAAGAGGCTACAAAGTGCTTTTGAATAAGGGACTCAGTCTCTTGAAGGCATTTTGCTACCATAGAGGTGCTACTGTAGCTTGTACAGCTGAACAGCTTCAAACTGGTTCCAAATAACCATAATGCAGAGGCTGATCCAAAACTGTATTCATTTTTTCCTCATTTTCACAGGCAAAATAACCACTTAAATTTGGCCTTGCATCAATAAATTGCCCCAGATAATAGGATAGATGAAAAGAAGAGCTGACTAGCAGGAAAATATAATAAAAAGGTGCTTGACTGCATGAGTCAGTACTGGCCTCTGTGTCAGTGGCACAATTAGTCCTCCCCTTGCAGGCCACATGGTTTGGTGTTGTATTTGACAGACAAATCAATCCTCCCCTTTTTCTAAGCACTGTCTAATGAATAAATCAGCAAGGTCACTGGTGTTGCTGCTTCGCCCTTTTCCTGCCAGCCAGCTGGAGCTGGACCTGCTGCCTGGCTCCATCTGCTGTGCTTCCAACAGGATCCAAGTGTCCTGGGGAGCGAGACGAAGCAGTTAAAACACACGACTGGGCAGCAAAAGTCCCTGGGTTTACTCCTGACTAATGTGTTGTCTTGGGCAAGTCACACCACCAACCCTTTAGGCCAAACAATGCATTCACTTAGCACATCTTATCTGCTGAACCAGCTGTGGAGCAAGAGAAGGAAATCAAGGAATACTGCAGAAAGGAAAAAGTACCAAAGGACTTCAGGTCACTGCTGGCTTTGCATTGGTCTAGTTCACCACTGCCATGTGCAATGAAGGTGGAAAACCTGGCACATCCAACGAGGAGTCCTTCAAGGAGGACAGCCCAGCTCCGCAGCGGTTGAGGCAGACTGTTTTATTGCATGCCGAAGCAGAGTGGGAGTTTCCATGCATCAGCCACCACGCACCAGACGAGGGGGCAGGAGGACATGCTGCAGCCAGCCCTTTCCCAGCCTGCCTCAGTCCATACCCTGCTTGCTTGCCCACAGCCTCCAGCACAGCAGGACCAGAGCTTTGCTTGAGAGCCCTAGATTGTTATGCCAAGGCACTATAAACAAATTGCTATAGTGATCTGGTCTTGTGCATGCAAAGGGGCCCTGAGCTAGTTAATGCAATAATAACAACAATAGCAGTAATTTACTCAGCACCAAGTATGTATTAAGTGTTTTCAAAACACACAGGAAGATGAGGCTGCTGTCCCAAAGCACTCATTCTAAATGGAGAGAAAGGGGAGATGGAAAAACAAACATGAGAGGACCAAGTGAGACTGTCAGCATGTCTGAGACCTGCCAGATGAAGCTTATTGCAGACCTGTTGCAAAACTGCCACCTGACCCTAGAGAAAGTTGAGCTGTGCTTGCTTTTGTTGCTTTACCCAAAGCTATTCCCATGGAGGATTTGCCCAGAACTCCACACAAGGCCTCCACCCCCTCCACCACACCCCCAACTATAGAACTTCCCACCTCTCATCTAGTTGTTTCACTCCCACATCTGCCTCCACTTCACTGAGCACCCCTAAAATCGAGGCAGACCAGTGAATAACACGACCTAAACGCTTTTTAGGGGCCCATAGAAAGCACTTCCTTTGGCCTGAGCCAAAGCCTGGTATAAGGAATGAATGTATCTCTTTTGAGAAAAAGAGATGCCTTCTCAAAGAAAGAGTCAGCCAAGAAGGCAGAGGCAAGTGCTGAAGGAAAAGGGATGACACAGTGCTCACTAGGCCTGAAGTCAACTGAGGAGAGTCTCCCCGCTTCTGACCCTATGGACAGCATTCTTTGAGAGAACAGCACATATTCCCCCCTGCAAGCCATGGGCAGCAGTCAGTCATACATAGGAGAAGAATGACTGAGCTAGAAAATGGCTGAGGACTCCATGTGACAAGACTCCTACCCTCAAAAGGAGGCATTTTCTCACCTCATACCCTTTCCTTCACTGCCCTTCTAACATTGCAGTCAGTTCCCCAGCCCTACCTTCAGCACCCTGCCCAGTGCTGGCTGTCCTCCTTTCTGACCTACTGTCACCCTCCCTTTTCCCTGCCAAGCTGACAGGCTGCTCTCCAGGACCCAGGGAGCTTTGCCCCTTTGCTAGACTGTGAGGTCTCTGGAAAAGGGGCCTGCCTTCCCTTTGTTAGCTCTGAGGGCCTGTGATACACGGGAGCCAGTGGGTGCTCACTCTCCCTAGTTCTCACCCACACATCTGCATGATTTGTGGATGCGATGGCACACAAGCACTTAGGAAAGCTGCAAGAAAGAAACTTGTGCAGGGATAACCCAGCAGCCTGGCACAGCAGGAGTACCCTGAATACAGCCAGACATGAGCAAAAGAAGAAAGCAGAGCAGAAGGGAGAGCAGAGGCAGGAGGAGGGGATAGTATGGACTTGCAGGAGGAATCAGAGGAGTCAAGTGGTGCACCTCAATGCGAGGCAAGCAGTCCAGCAGGAGGAAAACAAGAGGCTGATGAAGCCTTTGGGAAGATGACTGCAAATCAGTCTCTTTTCCTTGATATTACAATGAGTTACCTACCACTAACTATGTTCCTGAAACGGGCCAGGAAACCCTGGTCCTGAGAGAGTATTACAGCCTGGAGAAGCATGTGTGTCTTCACCACACCAACCTTGCCCACCAAGGGGACAGGAGATACTCCTAGGAAAAACACCAGAACAAATCCTTTGCCTTAGCTGGGCTAGCCAGAACATGTCTCTAACATCCTACCTGAGGTGTTGATTGGAAGTTCCATTTAGATATTAAGCAACAAGAGGAACACTGCAATGCCTTTCTTGTCATACAGCACACTTAAACCACTTCTGCTCGAGCCTAAAAGCTATCAGGGCAGTTGACTGCCCCTGACCAGCTGTTAGCCACCACACCAAGGAAAGGCCCAGCCACCCAAGCGGCAGAAGAAGAGAGGATCCCCATACAGTAATGAAAGATGACTAACTGTTAGGCCATTGGTACAGATATTAATTACTAATACAGCTTTCTGCCATGCAGGCATTCTAGTAATTGTATGAACAACAAGTTCAAGTGCCTCGTTCCATCAAATTGATGGAATAAGAAGCAAACACTCCTCTGAGCGAGTATGAATCACCAAAATGCAGCCACCCCTAGGGTGGGATGCAACTGTGTGCAGTGACAGCACCTAATCTATTAAGGCAGAAATGAGCGTGGCTGTACCAGCCAAAACAGAAGACAGAAGTGAAACAAGGCAGAGAGTGTCAAAATTCCTCCCTGTCACAGCTTTCCTAAAATCAGAGGGGAGAAACCAGAAGCAGATCTCTTGTTATTAACCCTGCAGCTGGCCCTGATGCACAGTGACCCTCTGTCACGAACACCCTCATTAGTGACTCCAAGGGCTAAAGACACCTCAGAGGCTCACATCTCATCTTGAAAACACCCCCACTACTGATCATTTGCACCTTCCTCGCTGGCATAGATGTGGTAGTGGTTGAGGATGTTGTAAGGACAGAGCCAAGCACTAGGAGGAAGATGAAGAGCCTGTTGGATTTTGTACAAGGCATAGCTCCACGCACTGCAACTTGTAGCACGTCCTCAATCACATCTCCCTCCCACACCACAGAAAACAAAAGCGCTGTGGGAGGAGATGTCTGGCTGCTACTGGCTTGGCTTGGCCTCCCTTCTCTGCCTTCCTCCTTACCCCCAGGATGGAGGAGTTAACCATATGCTGACTTCAGTATGCCAAGATGCACAAAAGCTGCTGCCTTTTTTCCTGTTGGTCTGTTTGAACATGCAACACTTCATCTCTCCCTTCTCCCCTTCACCGTCTTGTATAATAATAGTCTGTATATACAGGTACTCAGTGGACAGTAAGGCTGTAAATCTAGCTCTAAGAGAGTAAATTCAGCTTTCTAAAAAACACACATTCATTGTCAGTGAGTACAGGAACCTGGGGTTTTGCAGACAGCAAGGTTATTAAATGCTGTTGTCAGAACAGCTTTATTTGACTGCATCAGCTTTTGTAGATATAAGTGAAATGGAGTTCAGTCCTGCTTGGGATTGCCACCAGCACTGCACAGCCTGGGAGCACAGGCAACAGCCACTGCCTTCCAGGACACTCTTGCTTGCTCATATACAGACCACACGGCACATCAACACCAAGCCAATAACACAACACCAACGCAGCAAAACCGGGCCCTATGTCCATGAGTGAGGCTAAGCTTTATAGTGCTTTTTGTCTATATCTTACTTGAGAGACAGAATTCCTCCAAGTTTAAGCTCTCAAGGGAGCATCAGGAAACAGCAGGGTCCAGCTCTCCCATAAACACAGACAAGCCTGGAAGCAGAAAGGTGACCATGAGCCAGGCTGGGCAGCAATATGATATAGCCCCACAGCACCTGAGCCAGGCAGACAAAAATGGGTCCTACTAACAGATCATCAGGCAAAAGCAAAGTAACAAACCAGGTCTGAGGTCAATCCAGGAAATTCAAACAATTCTCAATTCAGGAAAGGACTGAAGCCCAGGTTTTAAATGGTGCTCCAGGACTGATGGGCAGTGGGGGTGGATAGAGGTCACAGGTGAGGGTGGTCAGGGCAGTTAAAGCCTATTAGTGCACTCACTGCCCTAACAGAGAAATGCTGTGTTCTAGGGGTCAACTCTGCTGTCCCTTTTCATGAGGAAGACTTTTCTGAAGGGAACAGGGCTGCCTGAAGTTGTTCCTTCCTTCTGGACCTGCTGTCAAAGAGTATTGAGCTGAAGAAAATGAGGAAGCTGCAAGAGATAGCAGACACTGAAGGGAGAAGGGAAGGTGACAGAAGGAAAGTAAAGGGAAATGAAGAGAAAGAGAAGGCAGAGGACAAATTATAATCACTTGGAGAGAGGCAAGAAATCCTTCATGCTCACATGAGTCCCTCATGCCAGTCCCTTCAAGTCCCATTGAGATCACTAGCTAGTACTGCCATGACTTGAAAGCAACTTTCCTCTTTGGTGCAGACAGGACAGGCAGCTGCCTGGAGCCCACTCCACACGTGTTGCCCCACTGACCCCAATTCCTACTTCAGAGAAGTGACAACTTTCAGCAGGCAGCGTAGTGGGAGAATCTATCTTGGGACCACAGAGGCAACATCTCCTCAGCTGAGAATCCCAGGAAGAGATTTTGCTGCAGGACATTGAGAGAGGTGACCCAGATCCCACAAGGATTCTGAGTAGAGGCTCTGTTACAATGACCAGCTCTTGCTGCAGACAGTTGAAATTTATTCCTAGCAGCTTCCAGGGTACTTTGAAGGAGATCTTCTTGTTTCAAACACTAACCTAGAAAAAAATTGGCCTTTTTTTGTCCTGGAGCATTCAAAACAAAGCAAACTTCCCCATGTCCCAGAAGACCATCACTTCACCTGCTGATGCACATGCTTAGAGTCCATTTTGGGTTCCCTCTGGAAAAAGGATTTATCTTGCAGAAGCATCCCAGGATCGGTTTCTATCCCAGTGGAAGCCCTACAAAGCCACATCACTGCTTAGTCATATGGTTATCCAGCACCATGAGACTGACTGTCAGGTCCTCCCAAGCTACAGAAGCCAAGAAGTTACATTAGAGATCCAAGTGCAAGAGGACAGTGTAAGACAGCAACACGAACCACTGGACTGAGACAAGTGAGAGAGAATCAGGCTCTGCATATGGAGGTGTCACAACTTTTTAGGATCTCTATAAAGCAATAGAGCTAAAAGCAATAGAGCTGGGCCCAAATGTGGAGAGCACGAGGAAGAAAACAAGGGACAGAGCAAACCACAAGCAACATGGGCAGCCTTTTGTAGTTCACACAGGTGACCACTAGATAGCTCCCTGGCTGAACAGGGCATATTCAGCAAAATTCCTATCTTTCTGTTTTTATGAAGTTTCAAAAGCTGCTTGAGGGAGTATCTAATGTGAATCAAGCATTGAAAGCAACTTGGCAAATCTCTGCTTTAATATAGAGCCTCACTGTAATTAATATCAGATTGTAGAACTCTGGGATGTACTGCCAGGAGGTCAGTGGAGTGTCTCTGGCATTTTCCTGAGGACCTTTAGGCTGAACAGTAAGGAAATGCATGGGGCAAGCACAGCAGCTTTATGGCTTCAAAAGGACACTGCCTCTCTCTGTAACAGTTTACAGAAGTAGGGTTCAGTCCATGCTCCTCATGTCCCTGGGAGTCCAGGGACTAATTTTGGATCAGATTAGCAGGCCCACTGTCAGAAATCTGAAACTAATTTTGCAGCAATCTGCACCTCACTTACGAAACCTCTCAAGGTGCACAAATAAAAAACGTGAAGATTTTGGCGGAAGACAGCCTCAGTGCATCCTCCTGCTGCATCAGCTCTATTATTAGTACAGGCTATTAGCCCTCTGTCCCATGCATCCCAGATATGCAGAGAGACCTACACACCCATGGGGCCACATAGAGCAAGGTTTGGCTATTGCAAAGCTGCACCTTCAAAAGCTGAACTACAAAACTTCAGCTTAATGGTTTTTCATTGTTAGTATCCAAGTATGCCCAGCACCTAATGATCTCCCAAGCAACTGTCCATGAAAAAGGCCTGTAACAAACCAACAGCCTCCTGAGCTCTCCAGAGAAGCTGCAATGTCAAGCCCCGAGTTCACAGTTGTCATATTTCTCCAGCTGCCCAAAGGCAAAGGGGGTAGCTCCTCCTTAGGGTACAGTAGCGATCCGAAGGAAAAGCAAAGAGTGACCCTACAATGAATTAAGGACAGAGGGGACTAGACGTGGCAGGACAGATGTGGGTGTCCCCAGCAGCCCTGCAGACTGCGTGGGGCACACACCAGCATGCAGGGGTATTTCTGGGACCCCAGATGGTTTCTCTGCACCAGCACTGGGCGGGGGAGCGGCAAAGGGCTGCACAGAGCTGGGGCACAGAGCTGCCGCTGCTCGGGAGGCACTACCTGCAGGGCTGCCTCTCCCTGCCTTGGCACCTGGGGGCTGCAGCCTGGAGGCAAAAGGGGAGCCTGGTTTGGGGGCACAGCCTGCACCAAAGTCCTCTCTACTTTAAGAGCTCTTCCAGAGCACAGCTTGGGTGGGAAGAGGATCTAAAGGACCCAAGAGAGCTTCACAGCCACTTCTCTCCAGCAGAACTGGCTTAATTTCTGTCTCTCCAGGCTTATCACAGGCTTTAAATGCCCACATTTAAGTGATTTGTCAAAACAGGGTGCAGGCACCCCAGGTCTTTGCACCCAGAGCATCCCTCTAGAGTGCAGCAGCTCTCTGTGCTGACTCCCGAGGGTAGCTGTCCCCAGGCGCTCACTGCCCTGCCAGCCACCAGCACTGCCAGGCCGAGGGACCTGGAGAGAGCAAGGTCCCCCACAAAACTGCACACTGAGAGGTAGGCAAGTCTGCAGCCACCCAGAGCAAGCCCACCCCAAAAGTATCATGGGACAGGGAAGCAGGGACATCCCCAAGGCATAAGCCTTTCCTATGGGAACCAATCTGAGCACAGAATGCTGAGCAAGGTGCTTTCACGTGTCCTGTGTAACTGCAGGTTACGTTCACCCTAGCCAACGGTTGCCTTAAATCGACAGAAAATAGCATGGTGAGAAGCAGGCAGCAAAACAATGAGAAGAGGATGAGGAGAGACCAGGAAATAGATATTTCTAGCTTCTAAATAAATCTGACAGGGAATATTCGTCTTAAATCAGGGTTGCCACAAAGCCAGTTGGAAATCTGCCTGGCCAGTTTTCCTGTCACCTTGCCAGTTGCTGGGGAGACAGCTGAATTTGCCGAGACTATTTTTTTAATGTCCAAGAACAGGATTTGCTGCACATGCCCAGACACTTTGTACATGCCCAACTGCCCTGACTACCTTGGACTTGCTCATCTTAAACTGCTCTCACAACAGACCCACATGGGTGGTACATCATTTCCCAAACCTATCTAAGTGGAGTCAAGAGAGCTGTGCAAGTAAAGCATGCACACAGTGCACACTGGACTCCTTCTGGCCCAGGATTTAGCATAAAATGCCCCATCATCTACACAGACAGTTCTCAGTCCAAGTCTGGACACATTTTTGTTGTGGGTGTAAGTAAAGATTAGATGGCATATACTGCTTCCACTCAGCAGTCCAAATGGCTCCCATCTTGGTAGCCTTCCAAAGCCTTTTCATAGTTTCCCTTAAGAGACACATTGTCCTACAGTTGGCCACAAAAAGCTCCCACAGCATCTCAGCAGACAGGACTATGCAAAAAGCCCTGAATACATATAGCAAGAGAGCAGACAGGGAAGACTCGGGGATGTAGGTCGAATTTGCAGGCTTGAGGCTGTCACCACAGACATCTTGACCCAACCTGGGTATTTCCCAGGCCAAGTGTGATGGAGACACAAGCACTAGCCTGTGTCTCTCCTCAGAGAATTTTTAACCTACGTCAAGTCAATCTTCTAATCATACATTAAACCTTGAGAAAGCAAGGCAATTGCAGCTTTAAGCCACACGAATGGGACTACCAGCACTTAGAGCTGACCTCAGACAGCTAACCTGGGAGGAAAATTATTTTAACTGGTCAGAAACCCACCTTTCTGGGAGAGCAATGCAATTTTTACAAGGCGCTCCACTCCAGCTCCATTCTGCCACTGTGGAAGCCAACATTACAAGCCGGCTTCAGTGGGAGCAAATCAAGGCAACCTTAACATCTCCAAAAATCCAAGCTGATTTTCCTACCTTTTTCTCTCTGCAGTTTGAGTGTCCTGAACACAGCCCCACCTTCCCACTGTCACCATGTTATACTCCCCAAACACATGCACAGCTCACTGAAAACAAGGGTTAAGAAGAAAACAGCAGTTTTCTGCCTGGCATTCGCATTGTTGGATTCTAGCCTGGAAATAAAGGAATATAGAAAAACACTTGTAAAAATATAAACACAATGTGCTCAAATCATGCTTCCATTGACTTTGAACAGTGTTATGCCTGGAGTGAAATGGCTCTGCTGGGCTTAAGCTTGTCCTCAGAAACACGTTCTGGGTTCTCAGCAATGCCATGGGAACTACATGGGTATCTCCAAGGGAAGAATTTGGCCAACTATACTTAACTATTCAAAATTTCAGGGTTATTTGCAGAATATGGGCCAGAGTCCCATAAAAGCAAAACAATCTGAAGAAAAAGATATTCCAGAATGACTGTGAAATAGCAAACTGCACCCTCTGCTCTCATCAAAGCACATCAATTTACAAAGTGATCAGCACGGGTATTGATTCAGACAAGGAAGAGGCAATATTTACCTAAGCACCTGCGCTTATGGTGTGTTAGACTTACCAAACAGCCTGCTACCCCAGCATTCATATACTGTGGGAGAGAATTCTCTATCATTGCAGCCTTAAAAGAGCCATGAAGCAGTAGATAGCATACGCAAAATTGTGCTTTTTGGCAGCAGGGGAATAAGTCATTCTGTGTTAGAGCCAGAGCCTTCTGCTTTGGGTCACGTTGACTCAAATGAGCTGCTAAAACCCATTCTCACGTGTTCTCCTCCCTCTTGTTGCTGTACTCTTCCCTAAAAATCCCTGCGCCTGGGACTTTAGCAGGAATTTCTTTCCCAACCTTCTCATAAGGAGGAAAAAGCACAGAGCTTAGCAAAGAAAGCGCAAGAACCATACACTCCTCTTCCCACACTCTTGTCATTTTTCTCCCACAGTCCCCACCTGCTGAATTCAGCCTGGGTGTTGTGAACAGCAGAGGAGGAAGAGCAGTGGTTCATGTTCATCCTGGAAAGTCCCCAGCCCTCCACTCATGTGCTCTTCAGTTCAATCCACTCTTCCTAACCAAATCCCCCTATTCCCATTTCCCAACCCTAGAACTAGTTGTTCAGCAGCTGACTTCAGGCATAAAAGAGTAGTAGATGTAAGGAATGCCACTGGGACTCTCAGCAGAGGAATCTGCAATATCAGGAATCAGTTTAAAAGGCCTGAACCATCTCCCAAAGCAGATATTGATGGGTCCAGAACATGGTTTCCTGGGGTGTATTTAATAGCATTTTCCAGGAAAACGTTGTTGCTATCATGTATGCTTGTCAGCTCCAGTATACTGCATTCACTGCAAACATAGGGAGGTATATTCAACTTAAAATATCATTAACCCAGAATAGGGCTTACTTCTGCAACAGGGGTCTTACTTCTGTGGTGAATGACATTTCCTCACCCTTGAGAAAGCAAATCTAAACCCCAAAGAGTTCTCATCCCCAGGCAAGCAGGTCCCAAAAAATGCTCACTGCCTAATAAAGATTATTAGGACCTTTTATGTGTCACTAGGTAATGGTTGTAGGTTGATACCAGAAAATGCACACAGGTAAGCCACGACCAGCACCCTCAGAAATGTACCTGTGATGGCAGGGGAGGAAACCCAGAAAAGAAGATACCAAAAGCAGCTTTAAGGTGTTCCCCTTCTAATTTCTTTTCCTTTTGCCAGCTTCTAGAGCAGAAAGGACTTCATCCTGAGCGACAAGCAGCACCTCTTCCTGCTCTTCTCACACATGAGATCAGTGGCACATTTCAGATTCAGTCCTACCCCAATTTTGTCACCATTTCAGGAATTGCACAGACATGTTACAGGACATCCCTAAAGCCACCTAATTCACCACTCTCCTACAACAGAGCTGGCTCTATGCCACACAGCCACACACCAGCAGAACAGGGCAGAATCACCTTGGCTGCAGCTTGCACTCCTTGATACATCCCAGGCAGAGAGCTAGCATGTAGACCATGCAGCACTTTGACTTAGACTTCATCTCCCCCTCTTAGCACACAGTTTTTCTTTCCTGCCAGCCCTCAGCTAAAACAACAAGGCCATATCAGCAAGTGGGACAGCTGGACCCGATATAGTGGCACAGACCTGGTACCATACCAGTATCAAGAGCTAGTAATTTAGGTACCATTTGGTAGCAGGTATATCTGGAATCACAGTACGGCTCTGGCAGCACTACAGTGCCCATTGCTTCCAGGCACCATTTGTAGTAGTAATGCAATTCACATAATGATAAGCTTACTGCAGGTGGAGCTGCCAGCACCCTCAGCAGGTAGAGCTAGGAGACACTTCTCATTCCCAGTCCATTTCAACACACTTTTGAAAAACTACTTCACAATCTAATGTTTTCCCAGAGCTGAAAAGTGGTTTGAATCATCTCAGAAAAAATCACTTCAGCTGCTTGTGAGTTACAGAATGATGAAAAGCACACTTTGGGGGAAAAAAAAAAAACCCACAACTAAACCCAAAAGCCTTCTAGCCAGAAAGCATGGCTGGTGCTCGAAACCTAGCACATGGAGTCTCAATGAGGAGTCTGTGCTTTCCTAAATTGGAAGAAGTTTGGCTTTGATTTAACGAAGTTATGAGTGTATGAAAATTGCATACTTAGCATGCAATGTAGTAGAAGCCTTTGTGCAGTCTTAACTCTGCATTAGCATATTCTTATTCATTTAATTAAGTGTTGCAAATTGTTTTTCCGTTAATTATTTCAGTTATGGACATTATTATTTTCCCTTTTGGAAGACAGAATCTATTTCAGGAGGGTTAATAATCCTGCTAACTCTCCTTTCCTAAACTGTTCATTGCTGCTGATAAGGTTCCACCTGCTTTTGTTAGACTGTAGGCTTCTAGCTCATTTATAATTGGATACATCCTGTACCAAATATCTCTAGAAGTGCTGATATGATATCCCAGATGGTAATATTCTCTCTTTCCTCTGCGTGTAATTTCACGAAAAGGCCCACTGACAGCTAGTGTTTAAAGAAAATTTCTGTATGCAGACATGGTAGGTGATCAGATCTGTTTTATATTAGGGATGGGTAAAATCCATCCAGATGAAAAAGAAGCAAAGAAGAGTGTATCAGAGCCAGGGAATGGCACCTGGGAGTCCTGGACTTTATTCCCAGCACCGCCACAGATCTGTTACGGAACAGTTAAAGTGCTCCACCTCAGCCTTCCTCATCTAAAACGGGCTTATTATTGACTGTACCTGCCTGGCAGGTGTCTAGTGGGTATTAGTTAATATTTGGAAACACTTTGAGATCCTCTGAGGGAAGGTACAATATAAATGCAAAGTAGTTGCACTGCTACTCTATTAACTGTTGACAGCCTGCTCTGCTCCTGCTTGAACTGTCTGCCCACATATCTGAACCAACGATGAATGCAAAGAATTAAGATGAGTAACAGTCCCAATCAAAAAGCCATCCAGAGGGGAGTCTCCATGAATTTTCTAAGAAGTCTATCTCCCACCTCCTTGCTATTAGTACACAAAAGCAAACCTCTTTATGCAATAAAGGACTGCTCGGCAAAGCATAAAGAGCCGAAGGCATAATCAGGACTAAACACGCATTAAATTCTTTTCCCATAACTTATTCAAACATTTCACATCTGCAAAACTGAGCTGGGAATCTCAGAAGGAGGGTCTCCCCCTCTGTCACATGGTACCATTCTAAACGTCTTCAGGGAAAAAAAAAACAATGAGGACAATATTTTTCAACCTGCAGCTCAGCAATTGGTCTCCTCCTTCTGTAAAATCATCTGCATACCATATACAAAAGCAACAAGGGACAGGACAGTAAAGTAATAATTTTTCAAAAGGTCTATAGGCTGTCCCTGCATTGAGAAAGAATAACAGACACTGGACTACAAGATCTAATGTGTTTTAACCTCAAAGCATCACATAAACATTAAGCTCATGAACCTGATCTCTAGGATGTGATATTATTCTTTTCGTTCTGTAAGATAGACTCTGAAAGATTGAGGAGTGCCTCCCAAAATTCATTTGGCCTCAAACCAGGCAAAAAAGGAAACAGCAGCTGGACACTGTTCGTGGTGCATGACTGCAAAGGCAGCTTTGCACACAATGCTGAAATCCACTCCAAGCACCTTAAAACTGTACTGCCCCTCTTCAGCCTCCTTTCATCTCTCTTCACCCAACAGTGTTTATCTTTCTCTTAAACTCACACACATCCCGAAGTAAATTATAAGGCCAGGGCACTAGGCAGGGTCAAAGGCTAGCATATGAATTTACTGTACTGTCTTCACTCTCCCAGAAGCCTTTCCTGAGTCCTAATAAAGATCTCTGAAACAAGATGCTAATGCTGGATTATCCGGGTAATCTCCCAGAGTTACTTCCCTGGTTTGCCTGGTTATAAATAATGAATTAGGCTTTTACTTATTATTTCTTCTGCCCTTTGGGGTCGCTGCGAGTCTTGGGAAGGAATACAAATTTAAGGATATTAGATCCATTTATTAATATCAATTTCTGCCAATCCTGCATGAGAGATGTTCCTTGCCCAGTGCATGCTATTGATACAATGAAGTGGCTGGGATGTTAATGGCATGGATCTAATAGCTAAGAACTGGCCCTGCCTTACTCACCATTCCCATAAATTGAATTTTAAAAAGGCAGATGGGTGCTTCATAAGTGGAAACAGAATCATGTGCCAGCTTTCATTTCTTTTCCATTCCTGAGCACTGGTGAAATTAAAGTCTCCCCACTGGCTTTGTCCACATAAGCCTGTCATTACAATTTAGTCCCAGTCTTAGGAGTCCCTGCTATTCCCATGCTGGATTTCTAAAGCAGCCTGGCCAATGCATCTTAACCACTTCACTGCTGCCTTCCACTGCATCATGCATTCAGCAGCAGCAACCACAGGGGCTTGCAAAGCTCTTCAAACTGAGAGCGCCAGATCTGTACCACAGCCCCTCCTCTTTCTCCCTCTTGCCTTATTCCATCTGCTCTTTGACATAAAAGCAATTAATTCCAGTCACAAATATGAGTATGCCTGCAGCACTGACCCGGCTGAGAGTCCCCAGCTGAGCCATACTCAAGGGGCTGGAATTAAGTTCAGCCACAGTTTGAGTGCTGGTAGACTCCTTAGTCCAGACAGCATGCTTTTACAAGCAGGCTCCTCAGCCTGCCCAGGGGTCTTCTGCCAGCAACAGCAAGAGCCAAGTGCAACAACGTGCTGATGAGTGCCAATATTTTTACCAAAAACTCAGATAAAATTACTGCCTCTTGGTTTCTATGTACCAATTGTGATCATAGATAGCCATATGAGCACTCCTGGTAGGCTTCAGTGTGCAGTTCACCCAATTACCTTAAAAAGTCTCATACAAAGTCCACTCACTAAAAGGATCAGTTACCAACCATCAGCTGAAGGACAGGGAGTAGAAGGCAAGTAAGCTTGATCATACAGATGTTTCTGAGACACCAGGCCTGCTCAGAGGTGGGCTGGGCAGGACAGGGCAGTATCACTGCTGACCACTCTACACCATCTCTCCTACTAGTCAGTAACTCTGTGACTTTAGCAAGCCTTGCATGAGCAAGGCCCTAGCATACAGCACAACCAGTCTCCATCTTCACCGTAGTGATCCCCCTCCAGCTCTTTAGCACCAGGCTCAAAGGCAAGGCCAGAGCCATCACACACATGTGTAAGGCACAGAGGTCACTCCCTTGGCTGAGGATCTTGAGCTGAGACAGAATTTGAGTGTTAATCAGGGTTTGTTTGATGTTTTAATCCAGTCAACTCTTGAACTCCAGACACATCCTCAATAAAGTCCAGCCATTGTCCCTACCTTTACAGATGCTCCTGAGGGCATCCTTGTGAATACCAACTTTCTCTGTAACCCCCATGCTACATCTCCCTCCTGCAACGCCAAAGTTTGCCCAGTGAACGCAGCAGCTCTGTAATTGCTGTGGCTCCTACACATAGTTCACCACCGCTATCTCCCCAAGCCCCGGCTTGTGGTCATGTTGCAAAAATATTTGGAAATCTCAGCCAAAATGCACATTTCCTGTTGCAAAGAGTTTCTCTAGGTTTCAAAATATTTCTCAAATCTTTTTCACTTTGACGTCATTTCATCTACACCTTTGAAACATGGATCTCCTTTCTGTAAGAAAAACACAGCTCTTTAAAGACCTTTTATGCTTAAAATGCATCTTTTCAATATCAACCACATATCTGAAACAAAATAGGGAGTGTATGAATCACTGGCACTGAAGATTGTTGGCACAGCTAAAGGGACTAGGACTTGTCCTGATTGATATTGCCCATGTAATGGGCAATCACTACTGGAGATCTTCCCCTGGTGCACATTTCATGGCCCTCAGCATTTGCAGATCCATTCACATTTACTCATGGAGCCTCTGGAAGTCATGCTTGTCTCAGCAGCAGCAGATATTAGTGACTTCCTCTCTTAAAAAGTGTTAAGTGTTATCTCATGAGGAAAGGCCAGTCTGCCACTGTGCTTGAATTAGGACTTGACACTCCTTTTTCTCCCTTGAAGCACAGACCATTTGTTCCCCTTCTCTCTCAGGTGGCGTAATTGAGTCCCTTGGGGAATGTTGTTAATTGAATGGGAAGTGAGACTGTCTGAGGCAGCAAAAAAGGCAGATGGTTATGACTGAGGGATAAGTCAGATGTGGCTTTAAGTTCTGCTGCCAACTGAAAGCCCATCCCTTGGAGATTAGGGATTTCAGTGATGGTCTCAGTGTGAAGGTCACAAGAGTAGATACTCTCTCCTTCTCCATGCCTTTGCGATGACCACAGAGAAATTGTCTGATCACCACACCTGAGGTATAATACCCTAGGACTGTCTGGAGACATGCTCATCACCCTACCTGAAGGTTTCCTTGCAGTGCTGATGTATATGGGATTTTGTCCCTTTGACTTTGTTATGAGATGGTTATGTTGCAGCCAATGGAATCCTACAGCAAGCTTGGGAAGAAGCAGAGAGTATGAGCAGTGTGGGAGATATGGAGGGGAGAGCACTGTGCTATTCATAGCTCATATCCCAGAAGAAAGGAAAGTCTTCAGATCAGTTCTATATTTCACTGACAGCCAATGCAAACATTTTAAAGCTGGTGTTGATCTGCCAGAGCTGGGAAGGAGTAAAAACACACACACACAATTGCTGCTGCTTCTGCTGAATTTTGTATGAAATGGGGTAATCTCAGAGGCCTATGAACAATGTATTAGAACAGCCTATCCCACAGCTTAGAAATGCACGAGCAAGCAGCTGGCTGCCCATCCACTTGGGAAAACAGGAGCAGGCTGAGCCTTGCCATGCTTTTGAGGCAATTAAAAACAAAACAGGCAGAGAGAGAGATTGAGAGACAGAAAGAGGGAAGGAATTTCCTCATTGCACAGAGGGTTCGGTTTTAAGCCCACACACCACAGTGTCTGACATCGTTCTTTGTGGATCACTTAATATCATCCCACCAGACACAGCATCTGACATCAGCCTTTGCGGATCAGTCTGTTGCAATACCAGACTTGCTGCCTTCTCACAATCGCAGAGATAAGTACCTGAAAGATCCCAGCCCAGTCCTGGTGGGATGGGCTAAATGGCAGCTGACACACCCCTAATATCACCTGTCTGGAGACAGCTCTCAGGTGCAGAGAAAAACCCTGACTTCAGCACTTTCACAAGGGATGTTTAACTGCATCTTGACTGGTCAAGCTCTTCCTGGAGTAACTACACTCAGCTTACACCCAGCCTCACTGCTTCAAACTGGCTGCAACAGAGGCAGCTGCCGCTGTGATCTGGAGAGCGAGGCAGGCTGTGCAGCCCCACAGCCGCTGCCAGCTCACACCTCCCCGTGCCAGCTGAAGCTAGTGGGATGAGGGAAAGAATTTTCTCCCTCCTCTGCCCTCCAGCTACATTGTTCATGCCCTGCCCAAAAGTGAGTATAATGCAAATTTTCAGGCATGGTTGCAAACTGTGGATGAAGTGATCTGGAGCCCCTTACAATGCAAGATCTCTGTTCATCGTTGTAATACTGTTTCGTGCACACCTCTCACAAGCAGAGGTGAGATTTTAAACAAGGACAGACGAAAAGCAAGTTTAGATGCAGAGGATAAGACCGAGGCAGTAGAGATTAAAGCAGCCAAAGGAAAGCTGAAAGTCGTACTGTGGCATCCCATTGCTTTCTACCCCTGACAGACCTGGCTTTTAAACACCACTCCTGCATCGCTTTGTGCAGTGACTGCTCCATGAAATTATTTACCAAGGCAATCAAAGAAGAAAAAAAAAAAAAAGATCCAGGAAGTTACTCAGATTACAAGTCTGCACAATTAAAACCTTGATATTTATGGCACTGTAAGACAGAGACACATTAATAAATAATACTTTGCTCTTCTCCAGCACTTTTCCTCTAATGATCTCCAAGCAATTTACAAGTTTTTGCTAGCTGAGCTTCACCAAACCCCTGTGAGGTAAGGATGAGATAAATTGAGCCCCTTTGCTCCCAGCCAAAGTTAAGATCTCTGGGAGGGAAGCAATGTAATACGGCAAAGCAACATTGCCAAATGCATGCGAGCACGAAAATAAGCTAAGTGCATGATTTTTAACTGTTGAGCAATACCTAAAACATCAACTCAAGCTGAGTCTTCACCATGCTGGGCACTACCTGACACACACTAATGATATTCCTTGAGCCAAGGACATGAGACGTGTGAAGCATAAAAGAATATGGGGTCAGGGCAGGTAGGAAGCCACATAAGAAGCGTCTCGCATACATTCTACTCATTGCAGTGCTCTAATCACCACGCAGCATGCCCTGGCTGTTTGAGGCTGGCACTCTATTGCAGGAAGAATATTGTCTGAAGAACACCTGAATTATCAGGGTCTGGGCTTCCCTCAGGAAGGAACTACAGCAGCATCTTTGGCATCCAGGGCCCAGACACAACAGAGGCACAGGGTAGCAGATGGCAGCAGGACTGGTTGGCAGCCAGCTGGCTGGGTTACACAGAGCTGTTTGGGAAGCTGATCAAGGCCTTCAGACCATGGGAATGTCGCCCAGGTGAGCACTGCAGAGCTGAGCAGATTCACATCTAACCAGAGAAGCCTGTAGCTGAAGTGGATGTAGGCTCTAGCCCCTCCATCACTCCAGAGTCCCTCCTTCCACTCCTTTATCCTGGTAGAGTGTGAGATTATCTCATACACTCTGAAAAGGAACAAGTCCTTCTTCCTCCTGGGAGCAGAGAAAGCTGCCAGGTTAGGACATGGGGACCCCAGAGGCTAGAGTGCCTTCAGGCCACAATTCAGTAACAGATCCCTGTGGGTCTGACACTAACACCATTACCTGCATTAGCTCTTGGGAGCTGAAGAAACCTTCTCAGAGTCTTTTGCCCTCAAAGCTCAAGAGATTCACCTTTGCTTATTCTTTTCAAAGCTGGGTCCTATGTGCACTGACTAATGATGGCAAGATTTAGTGCAGACCAGACTCTGCTGCAGTCAGTACAAAGCCTGATGCTTGCCCCACATGAGGAGGTGTGCAAAAGCAGAGAGATCTTTGTGACCTTTTGCACAGGTTGGCTTCTCCAAGCTCAAACCTGCAGGGCAAGCACAGTGGAGGGGTACTGCACAACTGCTAGGTGGTCTTGCTGCTCACTTTTTGGCCTACTTCCAAAGCCAGCTGATTTACCACACTGTCAAGAAGAGAAATTAGATGCCTTGCTTAAAGGTTTATATTTATTCTAATAAAAAACCCCGCAACCTACCCAGTAACTGCTAGAAATATGTGTAAACCAGTTAAACACACTTTATAAAACCTTACAACAATAATACACTTTTACTGAAACAATCACAGGAGCAATTCACCTGTACTTACTGTCCAGTCATCTGAGCACAAACAGCCCTGAGATTTATGTGTGAGTAGAAACATAATTTCTATTATCTCCGACATTAAACTTGGCAATGGAAAATCCCATGCCTGGAGTGCAAAATCAATTTCAATAACCAGAATAGCAAGAAGTCAAAGGCAGGACTTGGAAAGGACATGAGTTTCTCAAATAGCCAGCCAGCTTTCTTTATAATGGGGATGCCATTGGGATAGGATGGGATGGGCAATTGGATATTCTGGCTAGATTTTCTCTCTCAGCATGAAATATTGCTGTAGCTACATGAGGCTGGTTCTGGACCACAGTAGTGGCTCTCAAACTTTGTTTTCCCTGTCAAACCCCACACTTGGGGCATATGTGACAGAAGAGAAATGACCAAACTACAGGATTTAAGACTGCTTTTCACTGCATCCAGACCTGAAATACAGCTAGTCCAGAATGCTGCCTCTGAGGCAGGACCAGGTGCATCAGAACAAGATGTGCTAAATCCTACAAGGGGTAATCTGCCCCTCAACCCAATCCTCACTGCAGCAAAAGCACCTGTGTGAGAGGTTTCCTGGATAACAGATTAGGGATACAGGTAGAGCTGATCCTGTCTTGGAGAAAGCAGATGAGTTAGGTAACCTGCCAAGATCCATTTCAGGCTGATTTGGTGCAATTACAAGACATTGCCTTAAACCTGACACACAAGACTTTAAATCTTTCCACTGTTGATGTTTTAGGGTGACAGAGGGGAGTGTTGCCATAACTGTTTGCCAGCAAAATACCAGCTCCCCATGTAAGCTCACCCCGAACAGCAATATTCTACTTTGGAGGCAAAACTCAGGTTTTTTGAGCTCCATAGTTTTCTAAAGTTATAATGCCGTTCCTAGAAGTTATCAGCTGCAGATGGGGAAAGCTGCAAGCATGAGTTCAGAAGCGATGCTTTCACACACTTGTACTCATGCATTCTCTTCTAGGACCTGTTTATTGAGGACTATTTTACAGAAAGCTTTGACAGCACTGCTGAACCATGTACTTAGATCCTCATATGCATCCTTGTGCAGACAGAGCCTCACAGCCTTTGCTTCCCAGGGAGTCATGTCAGGTTTTAATCCATTACTCCAGTCTCTGGGAATAAAGCCAGGCTGGTACTAGGACAACTTTGCCCTGTAAAGGCAAATCTTTCACCCTTCATTATAAACAGGTTCCCCCCTACCCCCACTGTGAATTCAAGATTCAAATCCAAAAGCAGCTATTTCAACATTTATCAGAAAAGACAGACAAGGGATAGACACAAAACCCTTCTAAAAGAGGCACTAAAAAAATTAAATGCCATCTTCAGTGCAAGAATATTCAGAAGTCACAAAGAGCTGAGCCTCTGCCATGAACTACAATCAAGCAGAAATGAACCCAAGGCATGAACCGCTCTTCTAGCTCCCCTCACTCATGTCTGTATGATAACCAACAGCCAGTGCTGCAGAAAAGGAGAGAGACTCCTGAGTGATCCTTCCTAATAGATTCGTCTTTTATCATGTTTTCATGACCTTTGTAAAAGGCAATTTAAATTCTAATTGTCCTGTGAGCACCACAGGAATCAATTAGTGACAAGAGATGTTAATTGTGCAGACTGGGAGGAGGCATTGCTAGGCTGCTCAGCTCCAACACGGGGTTAAGAGCCCAGGGGAATGCTGGGATGGTTGGGGCTTTAATCAGTCCTCCTTTTTTAATAGTTTCCATGTTGTGCTGCAGTTGTCAAGGTCCATTAGTCTTCTGGAGCACTGAATGAAGCAGTGGCATCCTCTCCATTCCTGCACTCCGCAAGCACACACACAAAGGATCAGAACGAACTGCCATTGAGAAAGCAAATCCTAAAACCTCTTTCTCTTTTTGTTCTTGCTTCCCGCTCCCTACAGACCCTGCACAGAAATCAGGCCTTGGGCACTGGCTATTACAAAGCAAATGCTTAATGTTGGTGGGCTGTAGCGGAGGTGAGCCTGGTCCTGTCATCTCAAGATACAGCTTGAGCTGTCTACCGAAAGCAAACGCTCCTATTCTTGTACCAGGGCACAGTGCTTCTCTCATGAAGACCCTGGCACTGCTCAGACTGTCCTTTGAAATGCCAGACAAAGGTCAGGCTGAATGCCCAGTATTTAGACTACACAGGCACGGCTGGAGAAAATCTGCCTGAGCCAGAATGAGAATATGTAGCCCAATAGACTGTCCAGCCCATCCTGGCACAGATACTTCTCAATAAAAGAGGACTTGGCACAAGTAATCAGGTGCACTCTGAGATACATTATTTGTTACCTATTTCTCGTCAGGTGAGAGTGGTCCTACCCTGCCAACCATCAACCTTAGAAGCTGCCTTGGGCAGGGGCTGTGCCTGCCCCCGTAGAATCTGGGAATTCACACTTCAAAATCTCACTCCCCAACTCTAGGGCTAAGGCCTTCACAAAGACAGGAGAAAGGCATGCATCCTTCCTTGTAAATGAATATCTGATATAAAGAAAAACTGCAGGATAAAAGATAAACTGGTGTTAGATTTGTCTTTCAAGTCTGTATTTGCACTCTCTCTCATTCTCACAGTCATATATTAGCTCCGGAAACTGAACTGGATCATACCAGAGAGCTGGATTTAACCCCAGATCCGATGCACAGGACTGCAGGCTCAGTCCAGCTGCGTTCCTTCTAAGCCTCTACCTTCAGCCGTCTGCTCCTTCTGTCAAAGCTCTTGGTATTTCTAGGCTCAAACCCCACAGCCATGGCAAATTTCTGGATTTCTGCTGCACCCCGGTCATAGATGTTACACCTCTTCCCCCTCCTCCCAAAATATTTAGCCACACCCCTTCCCCCATCCCATGGCACTGACCTTCCTTTAACCAGCCAGACTGTTGTTCAAACTGGGGACTGTCCAAAGGCTGGGACAGCTTTTTCCTGCCAATATCACCCTCTTTCCAGATGATGGCTGGTATTTCTCTGACTCCTTAACTCACTCTTTGCTGGTCATCTGAATAACTCACTGTCTTGAGGATCCCACATTCAAGCTTTCTTGCCTGCAAATCCAAGAGGGGGTTAGCACAGCTCCCGTCACACCCAGCACAACCAACCTATGCTACTCACAGCACATTGCTGCAGCACATCACAGCACGCTCTCCAGGTCCCCACAGGGTTCTCAGTGTCCCAGGTAGGCCAGCAATCATGACTGGTGAAGGATCTTAGTGACTCAGAGTCAAAGGACTTTATATTTGGTGCTTCAACCTTCCACAACACATCTGGCCAAAGGCCCAAAGTCATCCCACCCATACGTAGCTGGGCTGCCAGTGAGGCTGCTAAGAGCTGAATTACTTTTCATCTCTATATCTACAGAAAAAGCTTGAAGGTGCTTTGGTCAGGAAGGAAGAATCCACTCCACCAGTAGCACCAATTCCACTTCTCCCCCACCTTAAGCCAGTAAGAGAGTAAAACTACCTCCAGTGCCTTCACCTCCATAGCAAAATCTCACCAATCACCTTCTCCTGGAACTGTTTACTCTCAGGTTTGAGATTCTTCTTACCTGAGAGATCAGCCTCTTCCCCAAAGTGTGCCTGCTCCCAGTGCTTCACTAGGATGTTTAATTACTTCTGATTCTGCCTGAAGCAGAGTAAATGCTCTTTCTCAGCAAATGCTTTTCTTGGGAATGCTCTCCCCATGGACACAGAATAATTATTATTATTTTTTTTAAATCTGTGCCACATTCTCTAGCAGCCTCTGGAATAAGAGATAGGGTCCATTTTTGTAAAGAGCACTGAACACAATGGGAATGTCCTGTATGACACCACCATCATATATCCTAGCCAGATTATTGTCATTTTTCAAACTGAGCTTTAGGCACTCAACCCAGAAGAAAGGAGGAGAGAGAGGACCTCAGAGTCTGTGAAAGTCTCAGGGCTTCTGCTCCCTGGTGGTGGCATCAGAACCAACAGAGATCCTTCCCTGTTACTCATGAGCATGAAGCTAAGTGTAGCTTTAGCTACCTGTAATTTGGAAGAAATAGTTAACCTACTTACATAGGACAATGCCTCCATACAGATTCATGTCTGATGGCAAAACTGCTATGCAGCAATTCCTCCCTTAATGCTCTCAGAACAAATGTTATTAATGGTTCAGCTCACGGTTTCCAGAGATCCTATTATTTTTATTGCAAATCCCACATGCAGGAAGTTTTCTGAGGGCAGAAAGCCTCAAGCATACTGGCAGGACACTAGATGGAGGATGGCCCAGCCCAGAAAAGTTGCTTAGGGACTAAGTAAGCCAGAGAAAACATGTGGTGTGGCCAAGTTTGAGACTCAAGCCAGCAGGGCAGCAAGAAGCCTGGCATTAGCATTGCACTGTAATTTCTGAGACATCTCCTTCCCTCTGCAGGAAACCCAGAGCTTCACACCAGCACAATGAACTTCTGTGGCACAAATGGGAAGAAAAACTGGCAGGTGTGAAGTGCAATCCCCATGTGAGGTTCCTCCCATCCCTTGCCAGATAGTCCTTTCCAGCTGCCACATCCATTTGCCTGAGCAGTGGAACAAAGCCAGTTTCACTCCCACCATCTTTATGAAATAGAATTAGCAGTTTCTCTACTCGTCCTCGGCCCAGTGCATCTACAAAGTCTTTTTTGAATTTCCATTAAAAATAATAATGCATTTCGCTCTGCTTCACAAGGCCCATTGCTCACCTGCCCACATCTCTTTCAGACTCTACTAGTCTTCCTTTCTTCCACCAGCATAATCATTTTATGCTTTCATCTTTTCCTTCCATTGTTTGGGTGAGTGTGGACACATTTTTATTGCTGAGATTTACAAAACAGCTTAGTCAACCGTTACATAGCAGACCTGATACGGCTCTAGAATTAGGAAGGAATGACTGTGTTATTTAGTCCCCACACCACACACGTGGCTCTGTGCTTACAGTCTCACACCTGACGGGAGGTTCACTACTAGAGCCCCACACTGCAGAGCCCAGGTCTGGTATGCAAAGTGCTATACAGACTCCTAGTGAGTTTGTTCTGGTACATCGGTTCCTCTGCAAGGTTTGATGTCCTCATACAAAATTAGTGTACAGTAAACCCAATCCTTTAAAACCAAACAAGATACAAATGCCTTCTGAAGGACCATGGCAGGAAAGAGTAAAATGGTCTCATATGTCAAGAGATTCCCTGAGGCATCAGTTCCCCATGCCTAGAGACCAGCTGAGAAGAGAAACTCCCTCTGGAGGCTGCTAATGCCTTCCTCTGCTTTCTGAAAAGGATGAGAAAGACAGGCTTGCTCTTTCTTCCTTTTCCACTTTATTCATTCACCAGCATCTGCATTGCGTGCTAACACAGTCTGCACTATCCCTGAACATTCAAGGGAAGGCAGGAGGAGCTCCAGTCAAGCCTACGGTCTCAGCGAAGGCTGCATTCACAGCTAGTCACTCAGAGCGACAGAAAAGCCTCATGCGTAAGCTGCTCTCATATAGGAGCTGATGTAAAGAGCTGCCAGAGGAAACCTTCGTCTTGGCATAGTAACTTCTAACACTTCCATAAATCCAAGGAATTAGTCTGCATATATTGTAATATCTAACCTGCTAATAATATGTATAATGCACAGGATGTGTACATGTAAGAGATATATATCATATACACAGGTGCTGTTAACACAAAAGATGATATAGTGTATCATACATATAAACATCATATATCTAATTACTAGACATTACTCCAGACATATCTGGTTTTGCCTATGCCTTTAGCATTCACTGAATATGCCTTAGAGGTCCTGATTTTCCTAATCCTAAATGTAATCTTTACCCTTCATTTTAACCCCTACAAAATTGCTGCCCTGAATGCCTCCTGTGATGCTGTTACTTATTCACAGTTAAAGACAGCATTATTTCATCAGCCCATCTACCTCTTGCTCTCCTGATTCTCTCTATTCACAAGCAGCTCTACTTCTTTCCTTTTTCTGTTCACCTGGAATAGCCTGTAATGGCTCCCCCATGGATCCTCACTACCCACCTGTCTTGGTCCAAGCATTATGGTTGGAATCAGGTGCCTCACTGAGAGCGGTGACTGGTGGTTTTCATCAGCTGAACTGTGCTCAAGGCAGGTGCTAAAGTTTCACCAACTTTTGCCTTTTTTTCTCCTCTGCTCCTACAAGAGAGATCCTATAAAAAAGGAGAGAGGTCCAAGCATGGGTACCTTCAAAAACACACCAGGTCCTACACCTCAGCAACCAAACATCTCTTTGACCAGACGCATTAGAAGGAAAGAAAGAGAGTGAAAAAGAAGTAGCAGTTATGAAAACTGGGCTACAAAGAGAGGCCAGCAAGATAGGAACTTCATTTGCCAAGTAGGAATTTAAACCAATTAGCTTCTAGTAGCATGGAGTGTTGACACCAATTTGACTCAAAAGCTGCTATTATTTTTCAAAGGCATTTTCTCCAGCTGTCAGAAAACACAGCCACATTCAAAAGCTACAAGACAACATACCAACTTTCAAACAACTGAGCTGCAGCCAAGTTCCCATGATGTCACCTGGCACTGACCACATCAGAACTGGGTCGTCAGAGCACAACCACTTGCCCTTCCAGTAACAGGTCTTGCACACCCAATCTGGCACCAGTCACGTTCACAGGCATTGCGAACTTTCCCAGCTCCAGTCTGGCACTCAGCATGTGACTTATGAAGTCATGGCACTGAGTACTACCAGCCACTGAGTCCAGCAGCAAAAATGCTTCTTGCATCAGATCTTTGTAGCACCAGCCATGCCCATACCAAGTCCATGCAGCCCTAAGGTAGCATATATAACTGAGCCTCCTGCTGGAAAAAAAAAAAAGAAAATTTGGATCTCTCAGCACCAACTCGGACCATTTCTGTCTGGGACTGACAATGGAGACTGCCACAAAGCAGCCAGTGGAACAGACCCAAATATGTGAGAAAGCCATGCGAACAGACCAAATCCTACTGGACCAAGCACTGGCCACTATTATACTCTCCCAGCTCTCGCTGATGGCAAAGAGAAGGTTACATTAACTTGACCATGACAGATGGTTTAGGATTTGAGGGCTGGTATTGCATTTCTGAAAGGCTGTTTCTGACAGTCACTGTCCAACCTGTTCAAAGGCCATCAGCTTGCATAACAGAGAAAGAGTTCAGACAAGCCCCATGATGCCCAGATACTGTTTGCTGCCCACATTGTCATATTTTCCTTTCAAAACCTCAGTTTCAGGAAACAAAGGGAAAAGCAAGAGAAGGAAATGTGGTGGCCACCATTTTAGCTTTCCATGACCCACATGATAGCTCATAGGGCAAACATGAGTCTCCACAGCTTGATATGAACAGTATAACTCCACAGCTGAGGAGCATGTCTGACTCGCATCCTTGTTGGACTGAAAACAAATACAGAGAATTCCCTATCCTCTTCTGCCCGGCTCAATGATGCAGTGAGTTAAGGAATAAGAGGCAACGGCGACAAGTTCCTGCCCAGCACAGCAGGCGCGTCCCCTCTGTGACTACCCCACCTTCCCAGGTGCCCTTGCATAATAGGCCATACCTGGCTCTGCAAGTGGAACCGAACAATAACGAGGGTGATGGTTCATTTAGCTTGGAGGTGTTGCTGAGGTTAATTTGGCCTACGCCCTGATTCAAAACTGCTTCCATAAAGAAAAAAAGATGAGTTGTTGTCATAGGAGACTCCCTTCTGAAGGGAACAGAAGGCCAAATAAGCTGACTGGACCCACTTCTTAGGGTAGTCTGCTGCCTCCCTGGGGCCCAGGTTAAAGATGTGAAGAGAAAGCTTCCTAACATGGTACAGACCTCAGATTATTACCCATTATTGATTTTTCATGTAGGCAGCGATGAAGTTGCAACAAGAAATCCGAGGGCAATCAAGAGAGACTTCAGGGCCTTGAGACAACTAGTTAAGGGATCAGGAGCACAATCAGTTTTCTCGTCCATCCTTTCAGTTGCAGGGAATGATGAGGGAAGAAACAAGAAGAGCCAGCAGATCAGTAGCTGTCTTTGAGCCTGGTGTCACTGTCAGAATTTTGGGTCTTTTCATCATGGGTCGGTTTACACAACACCAGGCCTGCTGGCAACAGACAGGGTACACCTGTCTCAAAGGGGGAAAAGGATCTTTATGCAGGAGTTAGCAGGGCTCACTGAAAGAGCTTTAAACTACATTTGAAGGGAGAGAGGGATAAAATGAGTCTTACTAGAGATAAGCCTGTTTGAGGGATGGTGTGCTAGAGAGGTCCTTTGGTACGCTGTCTCAGTGGAGGTAGGGGGTGGAGGCCATGTTGCAGCAAAGACGCAAGGGTTACTGATGTGTTAGAAACCATGGAAACACCTCAGAATGGTCACATAGGAATTAGGGTTTCTCATCCCAAAAAGGTGGCAGGATCAATGGCCCAACTGAAGAGCATCTACATCAATGCACGCAGCATGGGTAAAAACCAGGAGGAGCTGGAAGCTGTTATGCAGCAGGAAAACTGATACAGTTGCCATCACGGACACATGGTGGGATGACTTGCACAACTGGAGTGCTGCAATGGATGGCTATAAACTTTTCAGAAGGGACAGGCAAGGAAGGAGAGGCAGGGGGGTAGCCCTGCACGTTAGTGTTTTGATTGTCTAGAGCTTAGTGACGGTGATGAGAGGGTTGAGTGTTTATGGGTAAGAATCAGGGGAAAGGCCAACAAGGCAGATACGGTGAGAGTCTGTTATAGACCACCAAACCAGGATGAAGAGGCAGATGAAATATTCTATAAGCAGCTTGGAGAAGTCTCACAATCACTAGCCCTTCTTCTTGTGGGGGACTTCAACTTATCAGATATCTGCTGGAAATATAATACAGCAGAGAGGAAACAGTCTAGAAAGTTCCTGGAGTGTGTGGAAGAGACTTTCCTGACACAGTTATTGAGTGAGCCAACTAGGGAAGGCACACCCCTGGACCTGTTGTTTGTGAACAGAGAAGGACTTGTGGGTGATGTGATGGTTGGAGGTCGTCTTATGCATAGTGATCACAAAACAATAGTTTTCAATTCTCAGAAAAGGAGGGGGTTCAGCAGAACTCCTACCTTGGACTTCCAGAGGGCAGACTTTGGCCTGATTAGGGACCTGGTTGACACAGTCCCTTGGGAGGAAGTCCTGAAGGGCAAAGGGGTCCAGGAAGGCTGGGCATTCTTCAAGAAGGAAATCTTAGACACAGGAGCAGGCTGTCCCCATGTGTGGAAAGACCAGCCATCAGGGAAGACAGGCCTGGCTGAACAGAGAGCTTTGGCTGGAACTCAGGAAAAAAAGGAGTTCATGAGAGAGTTTATGAGAGAGTTTGGAAGAAGGTTATGGAGCTGGTCAGCTTGAGTACCACCAGGTAGCACATACAGGACAACCAGGCGATCAAGCCCTGTCAGCATGGGTTTATGAAAGGCAGGTCCTGCTTGACTGACCTGATCTCCTTCTATGACAAGGTGACCTGTTTAGCAGATGAGGGAAAAGGCTGTGGTTGTTGTCTACTTAAACTTTGACACTATTTCCCACAGCATTCTCTGGGACAAACTGGGTGCTCGTGGCTTGGATAGGCATACTCTTCGCTGGGTAAAGAACTGGCTGGATGGCTGGGCCCAAAGAGTTGTGGTGAACGGAGTTAAACCCAGTTGGCGGCCAGTCACAAGTGGTGTTCCCAGGACTCGGTACTGGGGCCAGTTCTGTTTAATATCTTTCTCAATGAACTGGGCAAAGGGATCGAGTGCACCCTCAGTCAGTCTGCAGATGACACCACGTTGGGTGGGAGGCTCCTCAGAGGGGTCTAGGCAGGCTGGAGCGATGGGCTGAGGCCAATTGTATGAGGTTCAACAAGGCTGAGTGCCAGGTCCTGCACTTGGGTCACAACAACCCCACGCCAAAGGCTTTGGGGAAGAAGGGCTGGAAAACTGCCCAGCAAAACAGGACCTGGGGGTGTTGGTTGACAGGTGGCTGAATATGAGCCAGCATTGTGCCCAGGTGGCCAAGAAGGCCATCCACATCCTGGCTTGTATCATCAATAGTGGCCAACAGGACTAGGGAAGGGATTGTTCCCCTTTACTCCGTGCTGGTGAGGCCACACCTTGAATACTGTGTTCAGTTTTGGGCCCCTCACTACAAGACAGACATCAAGGCACTGGAGTGCATCTGAAGAAGAGCAACAAATCTGGTGAAGGGGCTGGAGCACAAGTCCTGTGAGGGGCAGCTGAGGGAAGTGGGGGTGTTTAACCTGGAGAAAAGGAAACTCAGGGGAAACCTTATTGGTCTCTACAACTACCTGAAAGGAGGTTGTAGCAAGGTGGGTGTCAGTCTCTTCTAAGTAACACGCAATAGGACAAGAGGAAATTGCCTCAAGTTGCAACAGGGGAGGTTTAGATTGGATATTAGGAAAAATTTCTTCACCGAAAGGGTTGACAAGCATTGGAACACGCTGCCCAGGGAAGTGGTGGAGTCAACATCCCTGGAGATATTTAAAAGACATGTAGACGTGGCACTTAGGGACACGGTTAGTGGTGGACTTTGCAGTGCTAGGTTAATGGTTGGACTTGGTCTTAAAGGTCTTTTCCAACCTAAACAATTCTATGACCCTATGAAAAGGAAAAAATAAGATATAGGCCAGCACGCTACATAAAGTCTCTCTGACATAAAGGGAAGGTTGCGGCTGTGTCCTCTGCATCAGGCCATAGTAAAGTAAACACAAAATGGCAGCAGTTTCTAGCAGAGCTCTAGAAGAGATGTTAATGTCTCCCAGCAAGGCAGACACAGCTCCACCAAAGCATTCTGATGGCTTCACACAGGAGAGAGTCTAGTAGAGCTGGGCAAAGACCTGAACTTGGCAACGTCTGAAACGGCCTTTCCAGAAGCTGAGACACCCAACCTTTTTCTGGAAACTCTGGAAACCAAACTGCAAGGAAATTAAAGCAGAGGGTGTTGACATGACCTCCAACAGCAGCTGGCCTTAATGCTTCTTTTACTTATACATATATACACACAAATGTGAGAGCAGAGGAGCCTTCTGGGTTGCTGTCCCTCCAGTAAGTGGTACATTCTCAATAATGTTCCTAAAACCGACATTCTTTTGCCAGTCTGACAAGGAACCCCACATTTTGCTAGGGACGCACAAGGCCTTGCTGTTTGGGAGGGGAAAAGTGATGGGGCACACAACCCTAGCTTAACCAACTACTTAGAGAGGCACTCAGGGCTGTGTCCCAGGGTGGTGAATACAGCAGACATCTCTATTAGCAAGTCTGTAGCCTTCTGACATTGTGCTGTCATGGTGGAGAAAACTGTTACAGTAATGAGGGATGTAATTAAAATGTAGCTTGTACATGTGTGGGGAAAAACTTACTTGCAGACTGAGAACATGGGAAAATGAGATGTGACTTGAAGCTAATGGAAGGAAACAGCTCACTGAGGAAACAGAAGATTGTTTTAACAGCAACAGCCACTGGGTGGTAGAGTCTGCTACCAAGAGATGTGGTCAAGAAGGCAGTGCTGCAAGGAGCCAGCAGTGGTTTAGGTAGAGTAGTAACCATGCTAATGCAGGGAAGCCCTAAAAAGCCTGGAGGTCAGTTATATCCCAATGGTCCCCCTCTGCCTCTCTCCCAGTTTATACAAAAGCAAAGCAGAAAGAGCGTGTGCTTGGTCAAAAGGAACACATGGGGTTACACTGAAACCCCTAATTAAGCTGACGCAAGATGGGTAACACCAAAATCAGTTCCAAGATCAATATTTCTATTCATTTACAAGCATAACAAGGTTAGAGAGGTGAGCAGAGTAAATAATTAACTCATTTACAGGCTTTTTTTAAAAACAGAAAGAGTCATTTTAATCTCCTGGGTACTTAGCTATGCAGTTGACATTAATCACAACTACAGCAATTATTTGAAGTATTTGATTAATCAATCGAGAGGACAAACAGAGCTAGGCCAAACTACCCTTGCTGCATAGCTCTAATGGTCAATCAGTCAATGCATAGGTGTTGGCTTT
The DNA here is from genome assembly GCF_031877795.1 of Strix aluco. Classification (NCBI taxonomy): domain Eukaryota; kingdom Metazoa; phylum Chordata; class Aves; order Strigiformes; family Strigidae; genus Strix; species Strix aluco. The sequence goes on from NC_133942.1 coordinate 6,414,915, forward strand.
CAGAAATGTGACATGTTTCCTGCTGGGTATAACATAACAAGTCCTCTGGCTGGCTGGATATAACAACGAGATGGATATAACACTTCAAATGGGGAAGATGGAGCCCATGATGCTTTCAAACTAAACTAAAGAGCATTTATTAATGCTAGACTTGCTGAATGGTGATTCTGATCACTTGTGGCTCTCCAGCTACTAAAGCGCAATCACATGCTTGCACAGACCTGATACTACACATGAAAAATGCCATTACATGACAGTGCCAACATTGGCAGAGGGCTAAAACTCCTAAACCTGTCCTTCTCATCTATAATATGAGCAGTTATTTCAATGAAGGAAGAATAATGAACTTAGAAGATGGTCTGAACTTTATTATTATTTAAAAAATCAGGTTAGAAAAGCTCAGGTGTACATAGCAATTTTTTCTTGCTATTTTTCCTTCTAATAATCATGCCATAGTGGAATTCCAGTTTACAACTCCTACTACTGGTAGCAGCGATCTTCAGTTTTGTTCAATTAAGTTTGCAGAGTCTTGGAAAACTACCCAAATCAAATTTCAGCACCTTTTTGAGAATGCTCACACCTACCAGCAGACAGCTGGTAAAGTGCTGTATTAAAGAACATTCTCATCTGGTTTTGCTCTGGATTAGGCTGCTGCTTTCAAAAATGCAAATGTTAACTCCCAGAACAAACTTGGCTTGATGATACTAAGCTTATGTGTAAACTGAAATGCAGCAGACTTTCATTACAAGAGCTCAACCATTTAAAAGGATGAAAATTACAAGAAGGGGCACATTTTTAAAAACAAATATTGGAACACTCAACCTGTATTTTATTGATTATGTTTTCCCCATCTAACACTTCTACTGCTGAATACAAATGAAACTAACATTTCTTTTAACACAAAAACTGGAAATTATCAAAAATCTTTTGGACTAGAACTCTTGCAGGAAATCCATCTGCTTTATGGTCATGGTAACGCAAAGTTCTGATGTGTGGCAACTGATTGCACTCCCTTCTGAGCACGACCCAGGTGAAAAGCAGGCTTTCCTGTGTGTGCACAGGACACCAGACTGCCACACAAGGGAGAAGCACGCTCCCAAACCTTTCTATGTAGATCCCTCACACGCAAAGCCAGGAGATTCCCACTCCAGTGTAGAGGACACCCTGCACAAAGAGAGGCAGTGTCTAGAATATGTCAGCACATGTGCTTTCAGTAATATCAACCACTCCAAGTTTTTAGTCTGCTCTTCAAGCAGCATATTTCTTACATCTGGCATGCAAAATACTGTAATGGTGAAGAACGTCCCATTTTGATTTAAATGAATGCATTTATTTCCAAATGGGAGACCGCAAGTTAAACAAACACATTTCTCTCTTTGCACATGAAAGCATTGTTTTGTCACAGATGTACAGTATAATACATTTATTTTCTCAATTGTTTTGTATTTGTAAGGCACTGCCAGTTATTTGGATAGGTTTGTAAGGATGAAGCAAATTGCTCTGTGGGGCTCTATTCAGGGAACATAATATTCCCACAAAAGCACCATAATTCTGCATGCAGCAACACAAACTACCACGACATTGCGGCAGCTGGCAGGGTGGATAGAGTTAGCATTATCAAAACCAGCATGACAACTCTACTCCAAAACCCCCTTACATGCATAAATTAATGATGAATGTACATTGATTAGCCCCCACCCAGATTCCAAGGAACTCTGCCATATAACTTTGAACCTCACCACATTTATTTTGTCAGTTCACAATGCCTGGGGACCACTTCAGATTTTTCTTGAATTGCACTGGCCTTGCCCAAGTCTCTTAAGCCCTGCTTGCATAAGCACACTGGGGAAGATTAGGGACTGTGCTACAGCCCCTAAGCCATGGGGATCAGCCAAGAACAGAGAATGGTATTAGTAATGTGCCAGGCAGTGCATTTTGGGAGGTCTGCCACACAGAAAGCTGGGAGGAAGAAGATCCTGGCAGGGATCACATCTATGTTTCAAAAATTAGATATAAATTCATCTGTACCTAATCCTTCTGACGAAATAGCTCCCTTCTCCAGGCATGCAGCACGGCATAACAAGATGTCACAGAAACACTTCACGTGACACTTTTTCATCACAACTACAATAGGCTGGAACTACGCACAGACTCAGTGGACACTGCTGCCCCAATATCCTCAGGCTTCTCCATCCATCTGCCAGCTTCCTACACAGGTCCCTCTAACCAGTTCTCACCTGGCACACTGCAGCTTCCTGAAACTTGACCACAAAGGCCTTCCTACCCATCTTTAAGTCCTTCTGGTTACACAGAAATGGGTTTAAAAAAAAAAGAATAAAGAAAATGTGTTCTTAGTGCAGGCTGACTAAGCCAAGTTAGTTACCTCAGGTTAAAGCAGGAGTGAAGACAAGGCAGCTTGTCCTGGAGGCTCGAGTAGAACATAACGTGGTAATTCACATTTCAAGTCAGCTCTTCTACTGTGATACTCAAACTGAGTGCAATGCCTTTAGCATACATAGGTAGATAGGTAGGTTCATACTGAGTATATAAGACAATGATAATGATACATAGGCAGACTGAACATCTAGATCTGCTAGGAAAGCCTCCTGTTTGGCTGCTACCTCTCCAAAATGTCCCTGCAGTTTCCTATGTCAGTTGATTTGACCTTTAACTAAAGGCACATCTTCACTTAGTGACTAGTTTCTGTGGGTCACCTGTGGAGCTGCTTCAGTCAGGCTTCACTTTGCATACTAATGACTCCTCTCAGCCTATGAATATGCTTTTGGGTGCTGCTTCTGTTATCATATACAAGCTCAGCTTGAGCAAACCCTGTGCAGCCTAGTTTATATGAGCAGGTGCACTGAAATTGAGCAAGAGAGAAAAATCTGTGTCAGCAGGAATATCAAGAGAGGAGCAGTGGAGGGGGGCCTTAAAGAAACAACCACCACCTGCTTTACACACATCGTCTCCTACAGACACAAGAGCTGGAAGTTCTGTGAAGAGGTCTAACAATGATCAAGACACTAACTTTAAGGTCAGGTATCAACTGGAATTCTTTATCCAGCTACAGAGAAGCTTTTTGGGATCTCATGGTTCTTCTAAGCCCATCTGTCCGTCACCTGTTTGTATGCAGCATCATTTGCAGCTTTTCTTGATGCAGTAACAGCTCATGACCTCAGAAAATTTACTACTTATAGCACTGACAGATAATAAAAACAGTGCGGAAGGGAATTTGGGCTGAAAAGAATCTCAGCTTTCTACATTTTTTGCAGAATTAATTTAGTTTTGATCAGTCAGCTCTACTTGTGGAAGCCAGGAAAGAGCTGACTCAGTAAACACACTGAGTGGTGAACACACACAGCAACCTAATGACGGCAATGGTGATTTTGTGGTAACTTGTGTACCACTGCTGAACATCACTGGAAAAGAAGAATAAGGACGAGTCCTGCAATATATTGCTGTGCTCCCTACTAGACCAGCTGAAATCTTGCTGGCAGAGTCCTGAGGAAGGTCTTGAGAATCTGCCTTTGGTGGAGTTAGGGGGCGGCAAAAAAAAGCAGTGTCACTGTAACAGAGCATAGATAGCTCTTTCAAAACACTTTTCAGCTGAGTTCTCTAAGCTCTTTGCAAAGGTGAGTCAGACCATTATCCTTGTTTTGCACATCTCCATGTGATTTACCCAAAGTGACTTACCAAAAATGAGCCACCCCTCGAGATGTCCAGCCCATCTTTTCCAATTCACAGCCTGTCATTCATCAAGCTACAGCAACAGATCCCCTGGAAGGCAGCAGTCCCTGACCACTGAGATGACATGAAGAGCACAGGGGCTGGGATGATTTTCCTGCTGCTGGTTGTTACCCGAGTAAATTTGAGAGAGGCTGTTCTCACAAACAGCTGTCAGAGGCAAAGGTAGAGGGACAGGAAGGCACATGTGGCAGCATCCCTGCTGGGACAGGAAGGCAGCACTGCTGCCGAGCCAGAACTATCCACTGCACAGGTGGGCTGATCCCACTGCCAGTCACAGCAAAGAGACTAATTACATAGAAATAACTCCTATAGGAGAAAGCAGATTATCTGTGCATTTGCTAGCAAGGTGGATGAGGGTGTTGCAGAATCAGGTCAGGTGAAGGTATTCACCAAATTCACCCACACTTAGACACTGGGCTGGTGGGGAGCAAGGGAGAAGAGGGAGCCAGTGTGGCTGGATGGAAGTACAAAAGCAGGTGAAATAGATTTACAAGACGATCTGAAGTAGTAACTTCTCAGAATAAGGCAGCAATTGCAATGAAATACACCAATATCATATGGCAATCAATACAGATTGAAAATGTGTCAGTTTTACAAAACACCTCCCCATTTCAAAGTGGATCATTAAGAAAAAAAAAAGTGAAACTATTCACTGCAGTTAACACACTTGAAACCGAAACTTTTTCTGTTTCTGAAGTTATTACATGACTTCATGTCTGAAATGAGCAAATGGAAAAGAAAACATCACTCACACAGCATTGAACTCAGCACCATTGTTTTTCTCCAGGTGACCGCTAAGGGTCTCTCTTGCTTAATATGGGCCACAATGGAGATTTTTCTCCCTCTGTCACGATGTTTTGTCATCCAAATTCATCCCTTCCCCCATCCATACTACCTAACCATCCCACGGGACACCAAACCACTAACACCTCACATCATCTCCTCTCACCAGTTTCAAACCGAGTGGTTAATGACACATCTTTTGGGGTTTTCACGTGCATGGAATGCCACATGCAACCTTTCCTGGGCAAGCAGAACACAGACGGAGCCACAGCAATGAACACTATCCATGATCTCTCTGCATGGTCACAGTATCTGTACATGCCTCAGAAGTGTAACTGTGGGCCAAACACGCCTCATTCTAGAGGCAAACACATCCTTGCTTCTCGGAGGCTGCAAGCATCAGTGTGATACCAGATTTCATGGTATGGATTCTAGCCTCACACGTCTAGATGTGTGGACAGCAAACAAGAAAGCCAGTGGTTACAAAACATGAACTATAAGTAACTAGTAGGTAATTATGGAGGGATGTGTCTGTGTGGCTCAGCTCCAACATCAACAGAGGGAAGAGCTCTGCCTATTGAGTCAGCAGCAGCATTTCCTTCCAGCCCTTGGGTTTTCCCGACAGGTCTCCCCTGTGACTTACTGCCCAGACCCACAGTGGCTGAGCTCATAAAAGCTGCTGAGCTCACACCCCCAGGGAATGGGGCTCCAGTCCCCCCTCACCAGGAGAAGTTTCCTGGCCACAACTGTGCTCCAAGGACACAGTGCCTCATCAGCCTCTCTATTACAGCAACTGAACAGAATACTAATGACATCCCAGTCCCAGCCATATCATGGAAGCTTCAGAAACACCATGCCATCATCAGACAAGGGCTGCTCAAGTCACACAAGAGTTTTATAGTGCCCCAGCCCTTTGATTATCCCTGAGTCCCAAACTGTCTATAGCCCGAGTTCAACCCCATGTAGGAGTGAAGTCAGCACCTCCTCTGCAGGACAAGAATTTGGTCAATGGGAGATTAAATGAGAGGAAGATGTTTCTTAATCAGAGACCAGATACATCTAGAAACCACAGAAGTATGCCAGACCTTCACATTATCACAAGGTGAACGAATACGCAGTTGGGCATTTTCTATTGTGTCTCTTCAGCAGGCAAGGGTATCTGAACTCTTCCATACTTATTTCATGTCTGCTATTTGAATGGACAAATGAAATGGACATTTCATTCATTTTCCTGTTTGTCCTACTGCTTCCTTCTATTTCTGTTTTTCTTCCTTTTCTATTCCTTTCTCAGTCCCACACTCTGTTTCTACTACTGTCCCCATCCCCACCAACAGAGCTAAACAGTGAACACACACTGGTCTGTCTATTCCATGTAATTCCCCGCTATAATTTTCTCTCAGCACATTTGTTAGCCCAATAAATTAGTCACTAAAAGGTTTCCAATGACAAGCAGGACTTGGACCTCTGAAAACCTCACCTCACCGGCTCAGGAGCCAGATCACATGAACAAGTTAAAGCAGCTGGTTTGATGGGGAACAGAGAGTATTTGCCAGTGCTCTGCAGTAAAGCATCTGCTCAGCTGGCCATGGACTTTTCTGTGCTACTGCAGCAGCACCTTTACATCTCTAACAGAGCTAGAGCACCAGCAGAGTAATTCACCAGGTCTGCAGGACATCTGAAGACATTTCTGAAGACCAGATAAGAGGAAGATGAAAAGTTCAGCTTCAGAACTGCATGCGTCTCAAACAATAAACGTTTTGAGTGATCAGCATTTCTAGGCAGTGAAACAAATGAGTGTTTCCATTCCCAGGGGAAGTGGGAAGCTAGCAAACTCCACTCCTCTATTCCGTAGCATACAGGAAATCTGAGTGATTGGTGGCAGCAGAATAGGGAAATGCACGTTCAGCTTATATTTCCAATGTAAATGACTTGCCACCTCACCCCTCTGCTTCCTCTTCCTTCACACACTCCCCACACCGCGGCTGGTATCTGTAGTATGTGTGGAACAGGAAGAAAAGAAAAAAGGACAATCCTTGTTAGACTGTTTTCCCCCCAACCCAATTTAAACGAGCAAAGATAACAGGCAAAAACAAAGGTCAAAGAGCTGTTCAGGGCTGAGCTCTTTTTGCCCACACACCCAGTGTGGTGGCATAGGGATGGACTAAAGAATCCTGCAGCGCTGCTCCCAGACCCCACTAAAAGACAGCTATCTGTGTCAGGTGCAGACAGCTAGCCCCTGCTCTTGCAGAATTTCACCTTGCATTACAAAGGTCAAAGCGGTAAGGAAAGAGGCTTTTTAAAATGCTGTGCACTGTTTGAGGGGCCTGTCCGATTCACAGGGACGCTGAGACACAGCAATTGCCAAGGCAAGAGAACAAACCCAGAGGAACGCAGCGAACATCCGCTTGCAGGAGGCGTGCCCCTGTCCTTTCCCAGGCAGCTCAGTGAGAGGTGCTTATTTTTACAAAGCAGGCTCTGAGATCTTAAAGAACCGATGTTGTCGCGGTGCCCTAAACCAATGAGTATGTGACCTACTCGTTCCCACTCTGTCCCTTGACCTTTTCCCATAGCATTTTCCAAAAGCATCACATGAAAAATAGCCCTTCTCAGGTCTCCAGAGGCTTTGGAGACAGCATCAAAGCTCTGTGCTTATAAACAATTCCAGCTAGGCCAAAATGCCATTCCAGCATCAGGGGTCCCGGGATTTGTAAGCCTGTCACAAGGAATTGGAGGGAGAGGGGGCAGGGGAGAGGCAGCATATGTTGCCAAGGGAAGCTGCCAGGCAGCTAGGGTGCGAGCTGAGCTCCACGAACACCCTGTAGGCTGAGATAGGGTTTAGCCACACACCTCAGAGGCTACACAGGATCTCTTTTTGCCTCCTTCCTTATTACAGAGAGCTTGCAAGCTCTCTGAGCGTGGAAGTCATTTACTGCATTGATCCTTCAGCCTAATCCTCCTGTTCTCTCCCTCCTCCTCTCACCTTGCACATCCACTAACGCTCCAGCATCCATCCTGGAGGTGAATTTACAGTCCAGATGGAGACAGGGAACTCGACAGACTGCAGAGGGACAGTCCTTGAACATTAGGGCTAGTTATTTGTTGACTCTTCAGGATTTGAAGACAAAATAGCAGCTGGCCAATGAATACCTACAGGAATCCCTGTCAGCTCCCTCTGGTGTCTCACACCATCCCTGGCACACTCCTGCCTTTTGCTAAAGGGCTGAGAAAGCTTCAACTGTTTCCAGTTTTTGTGTTTCTGCATATCTCCAGATCTAGTTTCTCTTGGCAATGGCTGCACACACTCCTTGAGCACCTTCTAAAAAGCGAATGCTGCAGAAGGCACTCCATAATTAAGACTTTTCCTCAACCACCATTTTCTTCCTCTCGCTCCAACCCATTCTTCATTTTCGCTGTATTTGTTCCTTTGTCCTCCTGGCTGTATTCTCCTATTCCTACCGCAGGCTACAGGCAAGGCCTTCAGTTGGGCAATCCACAGCAAAGGCTGTTTGAAGACTAATTACAGTTCAGGGATCATATTCCCTTGTTTCAGTGTACTACTGTTACCATTAGGGGAGAGAGACAGGCAGAAAAAAAGGAGATAAGCCACTAACAACCACCTCCTAGCAATCTCCTAGCATGCCACGACCTCCCCCCGATTGTGCGTGGAGCTTCACAGTCGCTCAGATCGGTGTGCTGACCCTGCGGGTTGAAGGCACCCCCAAGCGTGGTCTGACACTGCTGCAGCCATCCCAACAGAGCCCTTGAGTGCACCGGCCTTCCCAAGCCCTTCACAGTTCCCTGTTCCCAAGCCGTGCTGTGTCCCTTCTGTCCTTGTCTTCAGGGCATTGTCCTGTCATTTGGCATTGCTTGCCTCCTGCCATCCCCACTCTGCCTGCCTCCTGCTGGGCTCCTCCTCTCCCCAGCCTCGTCAAAGGGTGCAGCCACATACCACCTTCCCTCCAGCTCCACCACTCTAGTCTGCGTCACGTACTCCACAGTACAGCCCAGCAGCCAAGGAAAAACATTTTTGTGTCTGAATATGTGGAATGGTGCTAGTTGCAGCCAGGCAGGTTTGTGTTTGGCTAGCTCTTATGTGGTAATAGGGACATTGCACTCTTGCAGGGCAATAATTTCAGTCCCAACAAGGAAACTGGATAATTACAGAGAAAAGCAGCAGGCGCTTCAATCATTCCTACTCTGTCAGGTCTTTTAAAATGTCATTGAACAGAAATGGTGGGATAATGAAGGCCTTGACTCACTTTCAAAGCACCTGACAGGACAGCCAAGAGGAAGCAACAAGGTTAGGAGGGCTACATCATCCTTCCTGGTTCCTGGGGACTGACCCTAGAGGATGAGAGATCTGGGACAGGATGGTATGATCACAGGATGGCATAAAATAGAAATATAGTCATCTGAATTCTTTTGCTGTAGATGTCTCCAATTTAAGAACAAACCTCCTGACTTTACCTTGGTTGATCTTGTTCATTTTGTATTTTACTTGTGGCTCTTCTTCACCATTTTCCCTTTTATATAGCATCAGAAAAGCATTAACTCATGACTTTGTTCCATTCCACTGACATAACTGCTTAAATATCCTTCCTGATGTTTTGACATATATCACTTGGACAGACACTTAGAAATTTAAACCATGGAAGCTGGAGGACATTTTAAAAAATTAGAAAATATGTGGACAACTCTTCTGTTATTTTAACAATATGAAGACTCAACACTTCTGGAACTCTGCCAGCAAATGCAGGAAAATATGTGCTTACAGTGCACAAATATAAAACTGAGCACACTGATTTTTAGACATAAACCACACTTTACTACACATTGTGCACACATGCTATAACCCCCACCTTCACAAACACATTTATAGCACATAAGGCAGGCACAGGTTATTTTCAGTGCAAAGTACCTCTTGTTTCTATAGACAAGAGCATGTGTACTGAGGATGTATACATACATTGAGCGTGCAAACAAAACACCCATTCATTCTATGTAACAAAGATCTAGATCTACAAAATCAAGAATTGCACCTGTATATCAGTTCAGAATAAATTTGACATTAGCAAATGTACAATTGCTGTGAAAGGAAATAATATATCTGATGCACTCAAAAAACCCACCCTTAATTGTTCAGTCCAGAAAACAGGAAAAAGAACAATCAAATGAAATGACAATATGTATGCACTGTACATGTACAAAACGTACACTGGTGAAAGCACACCACCATAAACAAACGCAGTATTCCCAAAAGACTTATCCATACACTAATGTTGTGCTCAAACGCACACAGGCAGATCCTTAACCATATGTTCACCTGCACAAATATACATCAGAAGAACAAAAGCCCACTGAGCATAAAGGAGCCCAAAATGCACACTTTAGAAATGAGAAACACACTCCACAAATACCCAAATACACAACCCATGCATAAATGTTTTATATGCGCTCCATAGAAATTAATTCATACGTCTTAAATGAAGGCTGCATGTCATAAGCCTAATGTACTGGGGGTTGCTTTTCACCCTGTAGTTCAGAGCACAGCACACAGAGCAGTGGGTTGCAGCTGGCCCCACATAGGTTCAGTATTGATAGTTCATAAAACATGCGTAGAATTTAGTCTTCTGCCACAGCACACACCTGCATTGCTGGGTGGAATTCCCCAGAGCTAGCCTATAACTGTCAGGACTGCCATGCTGCTACACCAGCCAAGAGACATTTGGAGATTCATTTGCAATTCTCCCATTCTTTCCCCCTGACTAGGGGACCCAGGATTCAAGCTTATGTGGGGGTAAACTACTGCAACCTTCACACAGGCATCTTAATCACCACTGTGCCCTCCCACGTTACTACCTATACAACTACAGTGGAGGGCATCACTCACAAATTCCACTGTAGCTCGAGTCACAATGTGAGCAATGAAGCATTTGCAGGAGGTGGAGGATAAAGGCATTTTACTCCCCTATATTGCCCAGATACGACCTCTGATAATTTTACAGTCAGATGATCAAGTATCTAAACAGAAACAAATGCATCTAATCAAACACATCAGTGGGCAATGCCAGACCAACCAGCCAGGCATGACTCCAGTATTAATCAAAAGCATGAGGCAGAATACCCTGCTGCATGCCTGAGCCCCTTAAGGCCTAGAGACAGTCTTCCACTTCAGAAAGATTTGCATACAGTTTTGTGAGGAAGCACCTTATTCACATCAGTTTCTGTCCACTACAGGCTAAATGAGATATCCCAGTGATCCCCTGGGGGCCAGCTAGAGCACTAGACTCAGCTTCAGCTGCTTCACGTTCCAGACCCACTTCAGCTACATACACACAAAGAAATCCTGTGGCAGATGATTAGTTTCATCTATTGCAGACTGTTTAAAAGTGCCTGACCTAAACGCATCATAAAGGCTTAGAAACAGCCAGGCACATCCACAGCATGCTTGCTCCTGCTTCCAGAAATGTACATTTCTCTCTGCTGTGATGAAATCTAGACTCGCTCAGATACAGCTGTCCAAGTTAAGTGACACAAAGTGCCATCCTCATCTCTCCCTTGGTCGTTCATCAGGGAAATCGGAATCAACACTGCTCCTTTAGCTCTGCTCTGCCAAAAGTTACAGTCTCTTTAAGACAGGCTCTATAAATGCTATAAACTTGCACGGTACCGTGTATGGAGAAGGATCTCTTCCTGCTATCACAGACCAGTCTAACGGTAGAGCGAGGGGGGAGACATCACTCAGGTTCTGCCTCATCCCCTCCCAAGCACCTCTGACCAAGCAAAGGTTGTGGAAATCTAGAAAAATGGGGAGTCATCTTTCTTCCCCAGGTACCTATGTGGTGAGCAGAGCTAACCAAAAGAAAAAACAAAACAAAAACCAGGAGAGACTAATGAATAAAAATAACAGACTCTCTGCTTTTCTCCTTGTAATTTCCCCACCCTAGACAGCTGTAATGTGGAAAGTATTGAAATTTAAATCACACCTCAGCCTAACCTCAGCTGACAGGCTGCCGATGCAATAATCTCAGCCTGGCTATCTTCTTTCAGGGAGAACGACAAACCAACTAAAGGAAAGTGATAAATTTTCAATTTTATTTTAAAATATACCAGATGGGAGATTTTATTGGAGTCATAAATATGTCAAAAGCAATGTTAGCATATGATTGGAGATTGGCCCCACCAAGGGAGCAGCTCTCCCTGTTTAGAAGTACCATCAGATTCTTAATAAGAAGCTCCAGTTAGACTGCAGCAAAACAGTCTGTACATTAAAGCAATTGAATGTCTATTTGCCAGATATCTTTTTCTCTTCTCTGTCTGCCCCCAGGTTACAAAATGCAGGAGAAATGAAGGTGCTGAGGTCAGACTTAAGCATCACCAGTTTGGGTTCTCGTTTTGTTGTCAAAACATGGCTCAAGTGTATTTGATTTCTCACCAGTATTTGAAAACTGAATTTCATGTCAGTCAACGAAGCTTCCTTTGATTTCCTAGAATCCCAACCAGTAGATGTCAACTAAATTAAGCTTCAGATTTAAACTAAATCAAATTCAAGCCATGGGTCAACCTCAAATTCCAGAAATAGTGCTTGGCCTCCGTCCCAAAGTTTCATGTGAGCTAAAACCAGTTCTAAATCCCACCAGCCATTTCCAGAAATACGAGTTGCCTTTTGTAGCCTCTACACCTCTCCTCCTTCTACCACTGGTGCTGTGACAGATCACAGTAGTCTAACAGGAAGAAGCCTGATATTTATGCCTTTTCATCATTTCAAAGGTTTTACAGACTGGCTCTACCAGTTATGTCTTCGAGCATGTTTCCAGCCTTCCAGTTCAGTCAGGAAATCCTCATATTCTCATACCATTAAATTCAAATTAATCAACTGTACCACCATTGATTCCCATCACCACAGAATCTAGCTCATTGAACCTTTGACACTAAAAACTGGATGCAGAGCAAGTGAAAAATAACAATAATCTGTTATTTTATAGTTTTTCACATAAATGCTTTGCAGATTTAATCATATAGCCATGAAACTGTAAAAAGTGTTACAGAATTAATAAGAGATCTGATACATAACATATTACAGAGTAATATGCTGCAGTTATAGCTAATCTAACACAGTAACAGCACAGCAGAGGGGAAGGCAAGAAAGAGGCATAAGCAAAAAGTGACTTTGCATATGTTAGAGGTCTATGGTCTTTTTAGACTTCACTTGTTCCTCAAAGGAATGCTAGATGCTATTTCAGCACTCTCTCTAACAGATTGATCATTTGCTGTAGAAGGCTTTTAAAAAACTTTCTGAACATAAAACACCATCAGATACATTTATCACAAAATATCATCCTCCTACCCACAGCCTCCAGTCCTGGACATGCCATTCATTGGTCATGAAGCAGCAGATGCATCAAGACAAGGCGAAGCTTTTAGCAGCTTTTTAATCTGAAGGAGCAGATTGAAATAGAGGAATCATACCCATCAGTCTTAAGCTTAAAATATTTTGACTTAATGTACTACACAGTAAGGTTGGCATTCCTCTGGCTTCTGCAGTTTTCGATGGGGACTTGGACAATTCATCACTGATTGGCGCAAGGTCAAGAGAATCTGGCAAAGTACAAAAAAGCTGGGAAAGAATTCAGCTTGCAATAAAATGCATTTGACAAAACAGAAACCCATGCTGTGGATATGAAAGAACATGGCCTGGCTCTAATCTTCCACCCTCAGGAAGACTCACTGAGAAAGCAGAAGTGACCAGTTCCAAGCACACTTGAAACTATCATTTCCTAAAATTCTGTCTAACAAGCCTCAGCACTGACAATACTGGAAGAATATGGACAAAGGTGAATTCAGGAACACTGCTGCCTTCGCAGGTTAAAAGGCCTGCTAGGCCATTTCCACTATGGAACCCATGCAACTATTTTGGGCACTAATGTCTATAAGGGTGCTGTAATGGCCTGTTGTACCACAGTATGGTAAAGCTGTAACCTCTCCAGGACCAAGACTGCAGCTTACTGTATGTCTGTACAATATCTAACACAATGGAGCTCCAGTTCTAATAGCAGCCTGTGTTATTGCACTACAACAATGGGAGATGATAACTTAGGTAATGAAAATAACGCATCAGGAATATCTATGGCATAATTACACAGTTTATTCAAAGCACCTCATCAAATTGTTCAGCAACTTAAACACAGACATAGAGGCAGATACTCCTAGATTAAGAAGCAAATTATGATTAGTGCAGGTATAATTGCCTTGGAAACTCCCCCCATTTTCAGTCAGGCCAAGGACTGGCTAGTAACATGTTCAGGCAAGCACATATTTCTCCTTCTGAAAGATAAGCCCCAAATGCTTGATTAAGAGCAGTCTGAAAACACAGGAATCCGTGAGCACTGCATCTCTGATCCCAGGAGAAACTGACCTTAGGCAGCTTGGTAAGCTTCACACTTACACTAAGATGTCTTCAGGGCATTCTCCAGTTAATGTGTTACACTAATAAAGTCTATTTAATTATTTGAATAAATCTTACTATTTAATAAATCACTTAACAAAGAAGTGAACTCTTTTAGGTATTGACTAGTTAACCTACCTGGCAAACAAGTAATATCCAGGCAAGTAAGAGCATTACTTCTCCAGGTTCCTCAGTTCCAAATCCCTCCAGTACTGGGTAAACCTGCTGCCTCACTAGAAAGCTGTCCCATTCTATCACTGCAGCACACACTAACTACAAAGGTCTCAGAAGGCTACACTACTCTCGGTTTTGGCAGCCGTATGCCATCAGCCCCCAGAGAAGACCCTACTATAATCTCAAGAGCATATAATGCTGCCATCCAACACTGCAGTATCCCATTCGGCACAGGATGACCTCCTTTCCAGCACATCCTGAACACCCCTCCAGTGTTGTCAGATGTCATGCACGCTCACTTGTGCTCTTGCTATGTGTCTGTCTGCCTTCAGGAAAAACCCAAGCATCAATTCAGATGTAGAGCTGGAGGCCTGACAACACACATTCACCTTTTTCACGAATTCGCAGCACCAGGAACAACCCACAGGGGTGGGCAACCAGTAAAAAATGGTCTGTAACCAGGTCAGTCCTGCTAGGACCCTTCTTTTTTGTTTCCCTGATCCTCTCTTCCCTCCCTAGCACCAAGCCAGAACCTGGACACATGAGCAGACACAGGCTTCCCTCTGATGCAGCAGCTACTTATAAATTATACAACAAATTAAAATTACTTTATCACAGTGATAACACCATCATCTGCAGTGTTTATGGGTTAATAAATTGTGTCCATGAATGAATATGTGCTGACTCATTAACTAAGCTGCAAGTGAGAGCTGTTCATCTCTTCTGCAATACCCTGAAAACCAGTGTCCCTCCTCTGCCAGGGAATTCATTTTTATTTTCACTGCTCTGGAGAAGGGAACAGGAGGGGGGAGGAGGGAATTATTTCCTCTTGCTTGCTTCCCGCATTAGTAAAGCCCTGGAGGTTATTTAAATGGTAACTTCAAAGGAGGTATATGATCGCTCTGTTTACTGCTGTAGGAGTCTCATTTTACACTCAGATTTAAAAGCCTCTCTGACTCAGAGGCAAACAGCATCACTTACAGGCTTTGGAGCTTCACAGATACAGCCAGCTCAGGTGCAAGGGACCAGGAGGAAGGAGAGAGACAGAGAAAAGATTATTTTTTTAATTTTTTTTTTTTTTTTAAACCACGGAATGTTGGACAGGAAGAATTTTCATGGATATAACTTACTGGGCTCTGCAGGGAGTGATAGGGAATGATTTCCCATGAATAGTGAGCCTAAATGCTCCAAGTAGGGAGTAAGAGGCTGTTTGGTTGTTAGGACAGTAAGGGAAAGGAATTATGAAGAGCTGCTCTGAAGCACAGGGACAGTTACAGAGGGAAGAAAATCAGAGATTCTCATGTACCGAGCCTCCTGCACACTTATCCAACATGTCTTTTCACCAAGTCTTGAGGCTAGTAAGTATTAGCTGCAATGCATTCATTCCATCACCCCCTCCTCCCAGGGATGGCTGTGCGTCAGGCAATGAGTTACCTTGGCAAGGCTTGTTAAGTAGATTCACTAATACAGAAGGAAGTTTTTTTTTTTAAAAAAAATGCTCCTGGCACTTGGAGCATAAACTGCATTTGTGATGACTCTTTGTTCTCCTAAGCACTGATTTCTCAGTCTGACATTACAGGTGGATTTGGAAGGGAGATAAGGTTTAGAGAGAAGGTAATTCCCCCTGCCACCCTCCAGATTAGACCCAGACAGTACAATGAGCAGCCCATGTCACATCATGGCAGTACAGGCTCCTTAACAACAGCCTAGACCCCTTCCCACTGTTTTCATGGCTGCATCTAGTTTTGGTCACTGAGAACCTACCACACATGTGAAATTTAATTGGTTAGTTTTAAGAATAATGTTTATAAGTGTGGTTTGGTTTTTTTTTTTTCCTGGAAGCAGAGCTCTACTAGGAAAAGCTCCTCTCCTCCATCCCTGCTTGAGAAACTAAGCACATGGAAGATGCAGGCAAGATCAAAGAAACCATCTCCCTAGAGAACCTCAGGGTAGGATTTGTAAATGCAAGTGCTTCTGCAATTGGGCATATGGACTTGCCCCTAAAACTCAAGCTGGTCAAACCCGAGAACTATGAATTTTCAACAAAATCTATGCATTTTTTCCCATGGGCATAACTAAAATGAATCTTCTGACAGAAACCCATTTTGACAAATTTTCTGACACATTCTCCCTAATACTGCCTACAGCAGGAAGCAGCAAGATTACATGGTAGAAATATCACCTTGTGGGAGAAATAAGCTCCAGGTAGTGCCAGCACTTACATATGGTTGAATGTAACTGCTCCAAGCATATTTCAACTTCTGTCTCCATCAGGCTTGCAAATTATTGCATATATATTCATCTGATACAAAGAAAGTGGGCTCTGATACAAAGAAAGTGGGCTTTTAAAAGGATTTTTTTTTTCTCCTCGGGAAAAAAAAAAGGTTGTTTTAATTAGAATCTACTGGCTAAAAGCCTTTTTTTGGAGCAATTGCATCAATTCTGTTCCATTAGCCACTATATGAACCTGGATTAGGAAATAACTTGATACATTGCTGAAAAAAGAAAGTAAATGAGAACAGTATAACAAAGCCCTCTGCCTAGAAGCAATCAAGTATCCAAGAGGATTGTGAGGGGGGTTGTGAAGAATGCATACCCTTATTTGTGTGTTTCATTCTTTTTTGAATAATTGCAGTGTATATGAAAGCACAGGACTGACAGCAATAGCTAATGCTCTCAGAAGAGGTCATGAACCATGGTGAGCAAGTCTAGATGGAGAAGGCAGATATCTCTGCAAGTTCTGCTGAAAACCTTCCATCCTAAGACAGTCCTCCCTGTAGTTACAAAGCACTCCAGATGCCAAACAAGCATGTGACTGATGTGTTTGGTCTCTCGCAAGTTCATAAAACCCCTTCTGTACTGAGAACAAGTACCCAAATAATCTTAGACTCTGAAGGTAAAACTGTATTATCAGTTCCACCTGTACCCCCCATCACTTCAGTCAACACATTCAAAGGTGCACAGGAGATCAAAATTCTGCTCAAATCCTAGATTTTTAAAGCTTGCATGTGACAATGGCTGGGTCTTCAAAGTGTTCTGAAAGAAACTAACTGAAGGGTATGGACATATTAAACAACAAGGCACCGTTTTTGCAAAATCTTTACGTCAGAGAGTTTATTCAGACAGATGGGCGGGCTGTCCTCTGTGTAAGGCTCTGTTCTAGAAGCTCAGAGATGAAAAACAAAATGTAAATTCAACAAGTGAATATTCATAAGATGAAAACTTCACAAGACTATTTTATATTTAGAAGTCTTTGCTTGAGAACATACCTTCCTAAACCAGACATTTAAACTAACGAACAAACCATCCAGACTGACACTAGCTCTGAACCTTCTCATCACAGAAGCTCAGCAATGTCTCCGGGGAGATCTGGAGCTGACAGGAACCCTTCCCTCATGGGCAGCAACTGAGCCAGCTCTAGATCTACCGGTGAAGCCTAAATCTGATCTGTTTTATTCTGTTTTCTCCTCTTCTCCCAACTTCACACCAGCTTAATAAAACAAGATTTCTCACCTGTGACTTCTCCATGTGTAGAAGAGAAAAGGTGGGAAAAGGTCATTTTGACTGACAGGTTTTCTTCTGCTCACATCCTCCAGAATGATGACCAGCTCCTAATCACCATGCCAGCTTCCTGGCAGTGCCACTCTTTCCTGAGCTGAAACAGCACTCAGTATTCATCCCTCTCCAGTTAAACCCCTTGTAGCAGTCTGTCATCTGTCCTAAATCTTCAAAACAAGCAGTGGAAACACAATTCACCCTGAGCAAGGAGCAAGACCGAAATTCAGAAGAGACTAAGTAGTCCAGTGAAGAGAAGATACAGGTTGTGGAGAGTAGTGAATTTAGGATCCTGAGAAACAAGTTTTTTGTAATGGTATTATTTACTATGCACTCTCTGTAGACAACGAACCTAAACAGGGCTCATTAGTATGCTAAAAATCAGTTTCTAAACTGATACAGTTAAATTACATAAGACTATGGATACTGATTTTAATACTGGATCATTTCATTTTATTAATGCATCCACACCAAAATTAAGTATTTTGGCATAAATATATGTCCAGGCAGACTACATCTGTATGCTTAAAGATGGTTAAAAATCACACTTTCATTATATTAATAATTTCTAGCTAGGTGAACAAGCCCAGTCAAAAGGTTATTTCTGGCTCCCACACTCAGTCATATCATTCATTCTCTTTTATCCACTGTACCTTCCTGATTCATTTTCTGACTACTATGCCATGCAAACAAAAAAGGACTGTCTTCAGAAGACAACACAAGACCTTTGTCACCTCCTTGTATAGATACCATTTCTGTTTGCGCTCTTAAAGGCCAGAGCTTGAGAAAGAATAATGAAAGCAAGATACAACTGCATTATTTGTGCTATTGTAGGCAGCACATCTCAAACAGAAAAGAGTTATCACAAATCTGCCTTAAATAACAATAAAAAACCTGACAAATTATTATTTCTAATCCCTAATCCTCTTAACCATATCCAAAACTATTATTGGAGGTTAACAGAACAATGCCTAGAGATTCCTATTCAGATCACAGTGATATTTCCTGGACGCTGCTGACACACAGGCTAAGACACAGCCCCCTTTTCAGGCAGCTCTCAGTCTAAATGGATGATGTTTACTCTTTTCATTTGCACAATGAAGCACTGAAGCAGAGAAAAAGAAATGACCTGCCCAAGAACTCTCTCTACATCAGTTCTTTTATCATCCTCATCACTGAAGTATCTGAGTATCTTTTGCTAGTATGTTGACCAGACCACAAGACAGAAATAGCATCTGTCACACACAGAAAGTCTATCTCAGAGCCTAGAAACTAAAACTAGATTATCTGGATCCAGGCTCAGTCCTCCCACCTCACCCTGAGGAGACCTTCCTCTCAACAGATCTGTGATGTGAAAAAGCATTGGGCCTGAATAGTCAAATAGTAGATTCGGGGAATTTATTACTAGAGAACTTCCAAATTGAATTGAAATTTCCTGTCATTAAGAAAAAGTAGCAACTGTGTTTCTTTAAGTGACAGGACTGACATTTTTGTGATTTGAAACTCCTTGCTAGGATTTTAAAGTGTTGATATTTTATCATCAAATTGGAACCCAGCTGACAAGTATCAATAATACGAGAAGCTCAGCAGAGAAACAGTGACCCCCATTATTTGTGAAAGAGCACTGCTATTTTAGCTGAAGAATTGTATGCTTTTTCAGCCTTGTAATGCAACGCGGGAGTTCCTCTTTGATTTTTCTTAGGAGAAACCCCATGTACATTCCTCTGTGAAGCTGTATTGCAGGATTGGAGATACTGGATAAGTCTAGGAAAAGCCGCAGAGCCAGTTTCAGCTTCCCTACAGATTGATAATCCATAACCACATATATAATGGCTGAAGACTGCAGATGAAGTCCTGGCTCCAGCAAATTCAGTGACCAAATTTTCATTAATTTCAAGGGGGCCAAAACTTTTCTCTGAAGATTTGGCTCTACAGAACAGTTGATCTAATTGTGAAATACCTACTACTAGCTCAAAAGTGTCAAAACCACATGACAACAAACTGAACTGAGACAAACAAACCTGATGCTTCATATTAGTTCAGGGCATAGATGTGCTCCAGAAGAGTTTCTGATGAAGTTACTGCTGTCTGTCCTCTACAACCAGCATGAACACCACATAATGTATTCAGGCTAGCTCAACAGAAGTGATATAGTGTGACTCAAACACATACTGCCTAGTAATTTAGCAACCTCCAAATGGTTTTTAACATTCATGAAACTGTTGTCTGTGGTCTTATCATGAGGCAGTTGTAAGACCACCTATGTAAGATGACTGAACAAGTCAGCTTTGTGTCCTAAGGCATGGATGCTGATCTACACGATTCTCCCTCACAGAACAGCTGTATCTGAGAAAAGTCTTTATAGCAGTCTCTCACACTACAGTCAGTCAATTTTAAGTTGATTTTTGTTCTTCATCTTTGATTTTCTCTCTGTCTTTGTTCTGCTGGTGCTTCAGCGTTAGAGGAAACCATTTCTTTAACATTATCACTGTCTTGGGCTGTAATTCACCGCAGGTTCTGCTACAACATCATTGAACTCAACTACTGACTAATCTTTTTGTTAAAAACTGACTTCAGAATCCACCATTATTCTTATGCTTCTCTGCACTGCCAAGAGCATTTGACACATCTTTTCTTGTATGGGACTGAATTGGGATAAGACAAGATAGGAAAAGCAAACACAGAGTAGGATAAGCCTTGGTAGATGGCAGCCTACAGCATCGTTTAACTAAAAATTGAATGCCTAGACAGCAACTAGGTGTGAAATACCATGTGACACTGAGTAGTGCTGGTTGGTACCAAAGCAAAATTGCATCTGTGTAACAGTCACTCTTAAAGAGGATCTTGGGATTCCTTCTGCCATCACTTATATGAGAAAAGGAAGTTTATACAATGTCAAAAGGATTCAGAGAGATGGAGAAAGCACCAAGTGAATGAATCCATGCAAGCCAGAGAGCAAAGTCCAGCAGTGATGAGTCACAGGGGAGGTCAGGACTGAAGGTGAGAAGGGACAAAGATTAAGTCGGAGTTGGGATATATTGAGAAAGATGTAGAGACCAAATCCTGCCTGCAGTTATGCCCATGAAAACCTGAAGAAATCAAAGGGCTGCATTAGTCCAAGACGGACTACCAGATTTGGAAACAGACCAGATGCAGTACATATAGATCTATTTCCTTAAAGGGTGATAACCCTCAAACTCAAAGCAGCACTACCAGAAAGAGAGATGCAAGAGATGTGATGAGAAAATATAAACACGGGAATAAGGCAAGCATGTCCAGACATCATTGCCAAGCTCAGCAGGTATGTTACAGAGTATACCTAACATTTCATCTGGCTTCAAATTGCTCCTTTTGCAGGCGATAAAATTACTGCACAAATCCCAGAGAATAAACTGAGTTAACACCCCATTAAATACAACAGACTTTCAATTCACGGTAAGGACGTGCCCAGATTAAGCTACCCCTGTACAAACTGGCCCATGGGTAATATACATCAGTTCTGCTGACTTATGGTATAAAAAAAAGAAAGAAAGAAAAAGAAAAAAAAAGAAAAACACCAAGGTGCTTGGGAGTGAATTCCATTAGGAGGAATTCCTACAAGGTAAGAAAGGATATGTTCTTTGAAGCATGCTTAAACAGCACAACATATTCTTCCATAAACATTCTTTCTACGGTTGAATGCATACCCCAAGGGAGAAAGCCAGGCATTTGTTATTTTGTGTGTTTTCTTTTATCAGTACCATGATCTTGCCCCTCATCCCCCTCCCCCCTAGATTAAGCAGTCTTGATTTTATACTTTCAGTTTGTTTTGTCAGAATCTGGCTTGGAAACTGGTACCAGAGAAAATGGCACTGTTGCTGGGCTGATTTGTTGCCCCCATTTCACAGAAGACAAGATAATTTAGAACACTTACTTCCATAGTGTTGCCTTTTCTAAACACTTCAGTTGCAGTAGTTGTGGGCCCCTTCTAAATCCACTACTCCTCCAGTGACATTGAGAAAAAAAACTTTATAGGAAAAATCTCTGCTGGCAGAGGCAGTGACTCGATTTTATCTGGTTTTAAGCTGAAACAGCTTAGCATAAAGGAAGAGGGCAAGGGAGGGAAAGGCAGGCAGGTCAGGAAAACATACAGATAAGGGCAACAGCATGAAGTCAGGAGTTAGATGTGGCTTGTCACATATTTACTGACACTAGATGCTGAAAAGGGGATGGTTCTCTATAGTCTGTGCTCCCACATCATTTCCATGTACAATTTCATGAAATAGTGAACCAAAATGCAAGCAAGATAACTCCAGAAAGGAGTTCCTGCTTCTTCTATCCTCTCTGATCCTCCACTTCCTTTGCACAAACCCTAGCGCTTGCCAGACTCGTGAGCTCAGCCAATTCACAAAATACAGAAAGCTTTCAGCAAGAAAAAAGCTGGGTAGTTTTCTACTATTTTGATGAGTTAGTGAAGCTCACAGTTGGGCAGGGATGCTCTTGGCTGGAGTAAGATCATAGCGAAGCAGCTACCACCATGCTGTATATGCTCTAGCTCCAGAGAGCTGGCAGTGCTGTTTAAGTGTGAAGCTGTTGCGGGCTCCCAGAATGAAAACCAGCTCTGCAAAGACACAGTACTATGTAAATACCAACAGTTGCAAAGCTTCCATTACATGGATTTATGTATTCACAGCTCCTGCTAGTTAGGAAGCTAGAGAAGAAGTCAGCTGTGCTGCTTTTACATATCAGCCAACACACAGAATCAGCTTTAGCCAACTAGAAACCTTTATCACAGCCATTCCATGCTGTCAGAACAAGAACTTCAAAGACATGCAAACTGAGTTCATGTTTTATTTGCCGTACCAGCATTTCCTTGTAACACAAGAATGCTTGCTGTACCACTTCCACCCTGACCAGCCCTCAAAGCATGGTAGGAAAAAGAATAATGTATCTGCATGAAACAAAGAAATAAAATAATTAAAAAAAACCCCACCAAACGAAACAAAACACAAAAACCCCAAGAAACTACCATCTGCTTAGAACAAAACCGGAGAACTGAGAAAAGCAGAAGCTCCCTGGCTCTGGCTCCCACTAACACTAGCTTTTTCACTCTCACTTTGAGATACCAAGATTTATCATTAGAGGGCACTGCTTCTCCCAGTAGAAAATGGGTTCTTTTCCTTATGTGAATAGATACTTCAGACATCTGGAAATGCACATTTACCTCATAAATGTGAAGTCCTGAAACTAGGATGCAGCTGGAATTCTGTTTTCACATTTGCTACTTTTTCTGCTCAAAACCACTTCAAGAATGTATGGAATATGCAGGTCTGAATCTAAACTTACTAAGGCTAAAAACTTAACCATTTCTGCACTGGCAGTAGGTGAACAGTAACCTCAGGAATAAATGAAAATTCTATTCCTGTATCCTTATTCCTGCTGTCCTTATCCTACAAGATTTTAATGGGGTGAGGGTAGGTGGTAATTCTTATTCACCTTTTTCAGAAAAAAATGGGTCGTAAACAGAATTTGACTCTGTGCATTTACATATGCCAGGGCCACTCATTAATAAGGCAAGTAAGCAGAAGAAATATTACACCCTTCCCTCCTGCATATCAAGTTCATAGCATATGCTTGAAAGCCACATGCTGGTATACAGCCACATTTCTTCTAAAGGAGCAGATGCTCTACTTCTATAGAAGTGTTTTAAAAGAACTGAAATCTTTTGAGGACAAAGTCAACACCCTCCATAATCCATGCTTAAAGACAAGGAAAACAGCATGTGTACTGCTGTTTCCAAGCATATACAACACTCATGCTAAAAAAGCCACAGTCCTTTCCGGGAAAGGTGTTAGATTAATTTTCCAGAGCTTTTCACACTCCTGGACTCAGCCATCCTGCTGGCTTGCATTCTGATAAACTTCCTGCATCTCTTCCTCCCCCGTCCAAACAGTTTACTTCTCTTCCTCCAATATTAAAGAAACACAAACAACTTGGGCAGGAATTTGAAGTGTCATAGAGGAAAAGAAACTTCCTCTGAGAAGAATTAGAATACTAATACAGTTGTTAACATCCATTTTGAAGGGCAAGTGGTTGAAACAGTATGTTTATATGCCTAAAATTTCAGCTTGGGATTGCTCTGCAAGTGTCCTGGGCTTAAGCAACATTATTTCAAATAAATTAGATGAGGGAATTCTTTCTTAACTAACACTGGAACAGATTTAATAAAACTAAAACTGCCAATGTGAGATTGAAAGAGAAATCCCATGGTACCATTATTCCAGAAAGAAAACTAGACCTCTTTCTGATTCCCAGACAGCCAGGTATTTGGTGGTCGTGAGTATCATTCTTCTACTCAATTCAAGGAAGCCAGATGGATATCTAGCAGCCAAGGATTTGGACAGCCAGAACTCTTTATACATACATATTTAGAATCCAAATTTATGAACAAAAAGATCAGATGGACTTCAACGCATGGACGTTCTTCTGGGGAAAAGTGACAATGCCTTTCACCTTCCAGAGCATGCTTGACCAAAGCTACACACCTGTAAACAGTAGTATTTAACAACTTTAGGAGATGAACCATTTCATCAACAGGAAAAGAGAAAGCAAAGGATCTTAGAATCTTCTTATATCTTAGAATAACTTACATCAATTCAATAATATATACACAATTATGATTTAATATCAACAAAACCAAATTTTTCAACCACGCTGTACTAGCATAAGCGCAGGGACAGCTATGGGGCCAGGGTAAATCAGCACCAGAATCCTCTTGCCAGGCCTGAGCAGATATGCACATAAGGAATGAATTCTAACAAATTGCTTAAATATTTACGCTTACAATATTCAAATTAAACATATGCATGTTAGTAAGTCTGGAAGACTATCCTGCTTATGTTCTTCATAATTCCCTTTACTTACTTCCCCTAAAGCTTATACTTTATAAACAGTAGCACTTGTGACCAGCTGGAAACTTCTCCATTTATCAGCAAGAGAATCAAAGCTTTCTGTTTATTAAACTCAGAGAGCTTCTCAAGTCTTTAATCAAAACTTTTCTTTCCACACACTGCAAGCAAACTGCCTAACAAATTAGCAAAATGTACCGATACCTACACTTTCTTGGAGAACCTTGTATGTCCACCATTTCTAATGTCACCATTTCTCATTTCAATAACAATTAGAAATGTCACCATTTCTAATTTCAGAATCCCACTGTACTATTTATCATGTTAAAAAGAATATGTTATATTCCCCTAAAACATGAAAGCTAGGACAGTTTCGCTACATAATACAGTTTCTGGTATCAGTGAATTATTTACATATACTTATAGAGGAGGATGGAGGCTTAATTTCTGATGACACAAACCTGGATATAAAGACAGAGCATGAAGGAGATGAAGAAAAAGAAGCATTCTAAATAGAACAATGTGCATGGTTAGCAACATGCAGTGGCTTCAAATCCCATTAATGGGTTAACTGGGCACACTGTTTCTAGTACCTTCTTAAATGTATTCTCATTAAATAAGTATTTCCAGATATTTTTCAAAGAATACATGCTTCCTCAGGACTGTTTTAAGATGTGCTTCATTTTTTTTTTATATATTTCTGATCTATAGCACTGATGTGGCAAGTAATTTGGGAAGTCAATTTTTATAAATTTAAGTCTAGTCAACTCAGTGGAACCACTCACAAGTAGAAAGTTGACCTCATGCTTAAGCACTTCAGGATCAGGACCTAAAACCCTAGTTTAACTGTTTTCACATGATGCAATTCTCCACTCAACTGAACAAGCAATCCCCCTTCTACATTGTTTCTCTACCTCTCCATCTCCCTGCAGGTCTTTAAGTGTTACTTCAGCACTTCACAAAGTAATTAACAGAACTGATGGCATTTCAGTACTAAGTTTCCCTTATTAGTATATGCATGCAAAGAAAATCTGTATAGTTTAAAATAAACATTGATTTTTCAAACCTACAGAGCTGTCTGAACACTGTGTTGTGGCTACAAATAGACACAAACACAATAAACCTGTGTTGCATGTGTCCCCATACTGGGGTGAAACATTAAGTCAAAGACAGAAAATGAGAGAATAGCAGATCACTCATCACATCTCCCTCACAATGTACCTTTAAAATAGCGCTCACACAGTAGCCATAGTTCAGTGAAATCTGCCATCAGCATCACACCTCTCTTCTCTAAGGTGTTTCTCTAAGTTAGAAAACTTC
The DNA here is from genome assembly GCF_031877795.1 of Strix aluco. Lineage (NCBI taxonomy): Eukaryota > Metazoa > Chordata > Aves > Strigiformes > Strigidae > Strix > Strix aluco. Next base: position 6,440,826 of record NC_133942.1, read on the forward strand.
ATAGAGTAGGAAGCCGTGCATTTTCATGTCTAGCATGATTCGTACAGCCACCTTTTCCTCTTGCTGCCCTCCCAAACTGTGCTTGGAAATATCCTAGATGCATTTGCTTGTCATTACTTTGGCACAAATACTCACAACCTTGCACTGCACAGGTCTCCATATAGCAGTAATAATACAGACTTAAGCTTCAAACCTTCACAAACCCCAGTTTTTATATCTTCAAATACACAAACTATCAGTGTCTACATGTTAAATGATAAAAATCAAAACCCCGCAGCATAAGAATTACAGGTTTATTAGTATAACCCATAAATCAGTTTATAGAAGTGTTATTCCTTGTATTACGTAATGGATGTGGATACTTTACCACATACCAAAATGGTACAAGACATACAAAATCCAGAGATTTCATAATTAAGATGGCAAATTATGAATATATTCAAAAAAGTTAAAGAACCCCTCAATACTGTGAGCAATGAGGAAGAAAGAGGCAGCAAACTATTCATGGTTCACAAGGAGAAAAATTCTATGGCAGAAGTAGAGGATAGACCTGAGTGTACTCCTGACTCTGAAGGATACAAATGTATTGAAGCAAAAGATTAAAAAAAAAAAGAGACCTAATTTCAGATTCCAAATACATTATCAACAGGAACCTGCCTGAGGAAAGAGGAAGTGATCTCTTCCTCTTAAAAGAGCCCAAAGCCCTCAAATCCCCCTAACTGCCCTTAGATGATTATTAATCAACAGTCCAACTGACCAGCAGCAAACGGGGTAACAAACAGGAAAAACCAGCAGAAATATTACACTACACTGTCTTAAATTGAGCATGATTGACCACCATCTGCTCCTGATGCCATGTAAAGCACTACAGGTTAGAAAGGAACTAGATCTTTGTCTTGTAATAAACTTATTGCTGCTTTGCTCTTAATTTTTTCCTCCAGGTGTGCACCTGTTTTGCTATTACCTTCTCCAACTCTGGACTAGCCAGCATCACACAGTAGCTATTCTCCTACAGGAGATTTACCTATATTCATTCTATTTTTTATATCTTTACCATTTCATAATTGGCTTTACAAAATCTCCAAAGCATTGTAAATCTCAATGTGCAGTCCGTCCCAGATAGCTGAGAGTATCTGAACCAAGTCTGTTGGTATACAGAGAGACAAGGCATTAATTTGGCAATCAAAGTAATGAGATGTGACCACAAAAGTGACATAAAGACATGGTTGCTTACAGCACTGTGACCTCAGAAAGAGCACCAGTGGAGGCACAAATCATCCAAACTCCTCCACAGAGGATCTACACCCAAAGTATAAATTTCACGAGGCTACAGTTTGGCTCCATACTCAGCAAGCAGAAGGGAAGATATATTATAAAAATCTAGTAGGGGAAAAGAAAATCAAGAGGGGGGGCAATAAGTATAACACAGAAGGGTCTTATAGGAAGAGAAAATAAATAATGGTGGTGGGAAATAAGGAAGGACAAAGGAAGACAAGGATGTCAAAAAGGGCCGAGAGATAGACATGACATTTTTGAAGTTACTCAAGGTGGGGAACAAAGATGACAGGAAGGGTCCTGATAACAATTAGCTATAACCAAAGACCTCTGAAGTTTTAATCACCATAAATAAAAACTACTTCCTTGAGCTTTTTCAGAGGGAGATACACTTACAATGGAGAGAGGGAAGGAGCAAATTGTTTCCTTTCGAAGGTTAACATGGAGTTGCCAAAATCTCTCAGATGAGAGAGCAATGCTAGTAATAATTCTTTCATGAAAATACAGTTAAAATTGAATCAGAATGGATTCAATGTTGAACAATTTTAATGAAGCAAGTGTCAAACAAGCACATCAACTTCTTAAAAACAAAGGAACTCCAAAGTTTAATTACAAAAACATTGTACAGAAAACTTGGCATCTCAACAATTCCAAACACATTAATCCAGCAAATGGATTCCGTTTTCATATATTTCTTTTAACATTTCTCTAAGTGACAAAAGCATTTTATCCCACTCTTCTTGACACCCACTTCATTTTTTACATTTTTTTAATCAGCCAACACTGAAAAATGTAAACTGAAGTGACACTCAGAAAACACTGGAAAGACAAAATCCATTTTTATAGGGTTAATCAATGTAACTAAGAAGCTTCTTAATGAGACAAAACATCATCTGTCACATTGCTAAGCAAGAATTTAGCCTTCTCTCAGATGCTTTAAGATGGGTACACCACCTCCTCTCCTTCCTTGTGGGAAAAAGCAAGGGATTTGTCAGCCCCCAGCTAATAATATCACCTTAAACTTCCTATCCCATAACACTTGCATGCTACTCAAAAGAATGATGTATTAGCAGTACGCCACAAGCTGAGAGCTGCATCAAACTTATGTAAGCAGGAGCAGCCTGCAGCCAGCCATACCTTATTTACGGTATGTGTACGTCACAGCCTGGAATTGCATCCTACTATCATATTACATAGCAATTTCCGGAGTCTTTACGGGATACAACTCCAGGTATTAGGTAAGATGCCATAGACTGAACTTTAGAATTTTGTAAATCAACTTTTGGCTATGCAGTGCATTTTGGCCGCTTCAGTAAAAGTCAAATATCATCAATTCTAAAAAACAAGATACACACAGGAAATGAAGTTGCTTCTTCTGGAGACATTATTAACCTGTAGAATTTTTTCCCTGCACAATACTTGTTACAGAATCCACTAAAAAAGTTCATGCCAACATCAGTTGGTCTCATCCATGCTAAGGAAAATGGAGGTCAATGCAGCAAATAGAGGTTCTTTTTTGTGAAGTCTTGAAAATGAGACCGAAGACAAGAGAAAGGAGTTTCCTCCCCGAAGGAAGACTTGAATTTACATGAAAATCCTTGCTGCCTGGCTACAGCAATAAGCCCATGCGTAAGCAGATACCCAACATACAAGGTGCTGACCTGGAGATGGCTTCAGGCAACGATGAAGTCCATGAGTACACCGTGGGAAAAGAAGAAACTGCTTTTTAATCTTCAAATACTTGTGTTAGAGATACGTTAAAGTGATGCTGACTGCAATTCACTCCAGTAATGAAAGCAATCTCCAATTCATAACAGGGAAATCTTAAAGATTTCTTAAGGAGGAGCAAGAAGATTGTCATGTGGAAGAAAGAGCATTTCAACCACTACCATAAAGCCCAGAGGTGTCCGACAAGCACTCAACCAAAGTCTGAATTAACAACTTGACAGGAAACAAAGGGCAGCAAATAATTTGCATAAGTTAGTGCAGACAGTAGGTGCCTTCATCTTTGACAGGAGATGCAGTGTAGCTCAGCAAGATTACAGACTCTAGCATGCAGTTTTACTTGATATAAGTGAAAGGCCATTTAGGTCACATTGGAACATAATATGTTGAATGCTATAGGCTCCACAGGCTGTACTTTAACTGTACAAAAGGTGAAAGCACTTACAGGCTGTAATGTAGAATTCTGTGGGCTGCTATGTGGATCTAGCTGCTAATAACCTTCTCTGTCCTAATAATTCATGCAAAAATACGTGTGCTGCTTTCAGGCATATTGCTTCCCAGCACTGTGATTTCAGGAAGGCAGAAAAAAGGCAATCCCCCTGCCCATTTCTCTTTTTATAGAATACCACTCTCACCATGAGATCATTCTCTCTAAAACAAGGCAGTAACATTAAATTAGACTGAGCAACATATCAGAGGAAGGACAAGCTTTGTGGTTTTAGTCTAAAATGGAGATTCCGATTTTCCCTGCTGAGAACAACTAACGTCTCATTTTCTATCTTGATTAGCACTGACCTTTGCGGTAGTAAAATGCTCCATCAAACATTTTCAAAAGATAACAGGAGATCTTCACAGAAGAGCAGGATGCTATGTGAAAGAGAGGTGCTTGAAGAGAGGGGGGAGAGAGGAAGTGTGTCTCGTAGTAGAATCAAGTCAAAGCATCAACCACAGCCAGTCTCTAGCAGGGAGCAAGCTCACATTGTAGAAATTGCAGGCCAACACAAAAGAAAACAGGATTCTGCTTAAGAAAAGCTTATATAAACATAGAAGGCAGGGTAGGACAAGACAGTGCACCAAGGAAGACTGCCTGTTCTAGAAGAGAACACAAGCGCTGCTATCCAGTACTGCAAGTATCAGATAACAAGATCAAAAGAACAAAACTAAAGTGGAAGAAGGTAATCCCACAAGATAAACATGAACACAAAATAAAAGACACTAGAAGACATTAGGCAATAGAACACATCAAAGTTATTACTACAACACATAGGCTGACTTCATTTTACGAACTGCGAGATTTCATCTCCACAGTGAGCCAGTCCACAGAAAGTAGGCACCCTCACACCCAGCAAAATTAATAAGAAACTGAAGATTGCACAAAAGTTGCATGCTCTTAAATGTTTACACAGAGGACAGTTCCAAATGTTTAGTGGGTGGTGTCCGTGGCTTCTTAAGACCTTTTAATGCATTGATCTATTTGTCTCACTGACAAACCACAAAGGCAGGGACCAGGACAAACCTGCAATTCTGCCTCCCACCCCTAGTCTTTCCCTCATGGCTTCTTATTCCACACTGGCCAAAAGAATTTTGTAAAGCATCCCTGGGTCACGAGACCTGCAGACAAAACAGAAGAATAAGTGTTAGAAGACTACGATCTGCCAGGATTAAATAGGCACCATGACATTATTGTTTGCATGATTCATCTGAAAACACAGTATTAAGAAGTATAGCAAAGAAGCCTACAGAGACAGAACTGTAACTGAATTCCTGTTTCCATCCAAAGAACAGTGCTAAATAACGAAAAGCTTCCTCTTCTCCCCCATATACTGCTTGAAGTTCTCTTTACCATACAGTACACAAAAACTAAAACATTCACTAGTATAGTCAAATAGTCACTAAACACAATGTACCAAACCAAAACCCACCTCAGTTCTGTGAATTACAGTGGTTGACAAGAGTATCATAATAAATAGAGTTTTCTACGAACTTGATTTTAATGTGTCTCAACAGGATTATTTGGTTGAAAGACATTACATTTAGGAGAACTAATATACTTCATAGGCATGTTAACAAAGGGACAATGATGATGACAGTTTACTGATACAGTTTATCAGATGCCAGCTGAACCTTTCTATCTGTTGAGGGAAGCTCTACATTTTCCTAGGTTTGGCTCCAATAAAGCCCAACCCTCTACCTTCTAAGATTTTGTCAGAAAATATAATCATTGCCAAGTGAACATCAGTGTAGTTACTAGTCCTATGAATTACTTGATCATTATATCCAGTTACAGGCATGCCTTTATATAATGAAACTAGGTGATTGTTAATCATGTTTTTAACTGCCTCACATTGTTTTGCTGCTAAAAAGGGGGAAGGTATTGGTAGGAGGGGGAAGAAGGGAATGGAGTCCTATTTTTCAACTATAAAGAGAAAGAAAGAATTCTAAAGCAAGAATTATTTTTTCCAAACCTATTACAACTGAATCCAGTTTATTCAAGAAAAAGGTATTTGCATTTTTAACAACACAGAAATTGTCCATCATTTAGGAAATATGAATCTGTCTGACATGAGAACCAAAGTCTTGATTTTAGTAGCCTTGAGATAAGATTTTTCTGGCAAGGTGCTTAAAGGACAAACATGTGTTTCAGGGCCCGGCACGCCCTTCTAATAACTGATTGATGAGAAACTGCTTTCCCTCTTAGACTTTCTGTAAAACCTCCCCATCCCCCGATTCTCTTTTTGAGCTTGAGTGCTAATCGAAAACAGTATACGAAAATGAGGAGGTTGATGAGCTACTGAAAAATCCCAGACCTGGATCGACAAGCTGTTCCCTTCATAAATAGCAGCAGTAAAGGCACTTCTTTATTCTGCTGGGAGCTCAGTCATCTCTTAGAACTATAGTCCGTTCCATCTGGCTACCCTCTGGAAGGACAATGATCTTTTAGCTTAAGCCACACTATAATGGGGAACTGTAATTAACTGTTCTACACAGTATCACAAAAGGTCAGAATCAGAAAGGATGAAAAGCCTGTCTTCATATTGCAGATGGCACAACATTTGCATTTCTAAACACTATTCAACACATGTACAGTAGATCTCTACTCAATAAATGCCTAAAGAATGCAGGTATGTACCCAGTTAAAACAGAAGTAGGCAAACTCCTAATGGCTGTCTAGTGCTGTGCATTATGGGGAAAGTGGGAGAGTAAGCAGTGTGGGAAATGCAAAGCAGCATAGTAGTGCAGAAAGACTGAGTAGAAAAACAAATCAACAAAGAAATACCAGTTCCCTATTACAGTCTTCTAAGCTGTTAAACAGAAGCAAAGATGCAGAATCATGAGCTGAGTAATAATCTATGCACAAACCACACGATCATTAGAGTCTCAGCAAATGCGACATGTAGCCTGAACCACACATCAGCACTTCATTTACACGTGAACCTTCATAACCAGAAGAGCCTGACTACAGGTGCTACGGAGCAGGTAGTTGCAGGATATTTTCAGTTTTTAAGAGTTGAGTTCACCTGTAACCTCTTGAGACAAATAATATTCCTCTGTGACCATCCGATTCTACAATTAATGCAGAATTTTTCAGATTTACTTCACTCAAGAAAGGAACCTTCTTCTAAATTAGTCACCCTGTTACTAAAATGTAAATAATTTATCTTTTTACACCATTCTGTCAGTATTCTTATTCACCTTACACAAGTAGGACAGACAATTATTTATGTCTTTATACAAAAGATCTTGGAGCTAAGAGAAACTTCAGAACCCTTTCATGCTGTTGGATATTTTCAACCCCTTTGACTTTGCTTACGTCAGCCTGCTCCTGTGACTTCGAGGAAGAAAACTTTTTTGATTGTACAACATGGTGACCAGCACAAGAATCACTGTCAGAACAAGTGCCAGAGGTACAGAGTAGATGCCAAACAACAGCAGCCTAAGAGCAAACGCTTACCCAGTCACTAGCGTTCAAGTCTGTTTACCACATCTCGGACTGTGGCTATGAGGTTCTCGTTCTCCTGTGGGTTAGCCATAATAATACTGTGCAGCCTATTCATGTAGGAATCAATAGTTTCCATTGTGGGTGTTTCCCCGCTACCTAGAGTTAACACAGGAAAAAGAGCCACAGAATATTTAGATGACAGCAATTCCAAAAAGTTAAGACTATGCTAAAGGCAATTTGTGCCAACATGCAAACTGCTATAAGAGGTGATTTGCCATGCACCACCTCTTGTGACAGATTCTGTAAAACGATGTTCTCCTAACTCCACGAAGTGAGTAGTTCCAAGAATATCAGGACTAATGAAGCACGGTTTTCCTGGATTTGGGTCTCATAGTTGACTATAACAAACTCTTTCAACTGGGCATTCATAGTATCTAAATGGCAATACAGATGCAGCTTTTCTTTTCATCAGGGAACTTGCAGGTCCTGTCTTTCCTATTTAGAAACATTTTCACAAACCAAGTGGAGAGCAAGGACTGAATACATGTCTCACTTTATTAGGAAGAGTAAAAGCAGTAAGGAAAAAAAAGCCATGTTGAAATAAAGCAGTGACACTAAACCTTACCCTGCACGCATTTGAAGATTTCATTACCTAATACAACAAAAGCTCAGAAACAGCCAAGATCACAGAACTACAACAGCAGGCCACGTGCTGGAAATTCACAACATCGCATAAACATTAGAAGTTAAATTTAATATGTCAGACAGTCATAAAGAAAAAAAAGTGTCTTACCTGGTAGTGGGACTCCAGCAAAGCTGGTTGTGAGTGCTTGGCGTAAGGTCTCTAGATGCTGTTGCAGCACTGTGTTGCGGCTCCGCTCTTGTATCACATCCACCTCCAATTTCTCCACCGCAGTACGCATACTCTCAACATGTTTCTGCAGAGCAGCATTTCTCTCCTCAAACTCCATGTTGGATTTACGCAGCTGCCGCAGCTCAGCTTCACGTGCTGTGAATATCAACCCATTCCCATGTAGTCAAAAAACTATAAAAACCACCATATCTGTGATTGGTGGGCAATGAAGCAGAATGTTCTAGAGTGCTCAACTGATTATTACAAATAGCTTTGGTTTATAGATGAAAAAGCATCATATCATGGAGCACTGACAGTGCCTAGAGTAGTACTTAGACTTAATTTCTAGAGAGATAGACAAATTAAAAGATATTCAAAGCATCGGAATGGAAGTGAACAGGGGAACTGATTAGGAAGGAAGATGGCAAGACAGATTTCAAATGCATTCAGTATGACATAGCTTAGCAGCAGTGGCGAGAGGCCTACAGACAAGACATTAGTTACAAAAAGACATTTCTATTGATCATCAGGAAAAGTATCTGAATCTGAAGTCTGTTCAGTCAAGAAAGTCTCCAAGAAATCTGGTAAAAAATCCTAAACTCTTGGGACATGCAGCTATGAAAAACAAACAGAATAACAGAAAATGTATCAGTGGAATCTTTCCAGGGGAAGAAAAAACAAAATAATGCTAACTAGCTTGAATCATCATCATGCTATATCTTAGGTATTTCTTAATCGTGCAAAACAGCAGACCCATCTTGGACTGGCTGGAATAACAGGCATTAAACATCAGAAACATTCTCCAAAAAGGATAGTTTTGGAAGACAAAGCCAGGAAAAACTGCTGTTGCAGCCGCTGTGTTTGTACAGAGGTAAGGTAATATCAGAAACACTGATCAGCTATACCCAAGTCATTACTTCAGCTGACATGGGTGAGTGCAAGGACTCTTCAGCTGGATAAAACCTGCCAAAAACTTGGGAAAAGCAGAGAGGGGGCCCTGCAAAAGTTTAACTTACCTTTACTATGATTCAGAAACTCTTCTGTGAAAATTGGAATATCAAAAACAGATCTCTCCTTAGTATCTGCTTCTTTCTACAAAAGAAAGATTAACACATAGCTAAATAGTGCTTGTTTTCAGGAATTCCTGAAATTATTTTGATCAACAGAAAGAGAAGGGAGCCCAAAAACTGAGATAAAGAGCTGGGTGGATGGAAGACACTTCCAGCTCCTACCAAGAAAGGCCAAAGGGTAGGTGTCTCAGCTTTTAAAGATACAGGTTTAATAAAGCCAAATATGATTATCAAGAAATACCATATAACATACTAAAATATACCCTTTCACCCTAATGACATTACATATCAGAATAATTCAGTTTTAAAACTATCTGAATTCATTTATATTTTCCACTGGAAAGCATTTCACCATCAACTGACACATTCTGAAATAGTCTATACAGGACTATCAACAAACAGGCAATAAAGTGAGCAAAACACACAGTAAGTTTCATGGTTCATTCTCTTTCACTACAACAGCCAGGAGAAAGAACAGCTAAAGGAAAAACAAGCAACTTTTCCACAGTGTACTAATTCCACGTGCCTGTTCCAAACTGGGAGACATGTGCATTTTGGCTCCGAAAAAGATGGGAGCTGCACAATGCTTCAAGCAAGTCACATCTTTGAAAGATTTAGATGCATGCTGCCACTATTGAAAAGAAAGTATATAGACACAATTTGTAAGAGTCTATGGGGAAAACCTGTTTACAGAATATCCTGGAAGGATAAAGGTGAATATGTCTTGGCATATTTTGCTGTTAGAAAGCAGTCGTTCACCCTGGCTATGGCAGGTATGCATTAATGGCTTCAAGGAACCGGACTGTTGTCTCCTGCATACTGCAAAACCGAACACTGCAACATTTTTTCACTTTAAGACACAAAATAAGTTTGTCATCTTAAGATCTTATGATTGCCTGTAGTCAAGGGTTTCCTGTCAACTTTCAGATCTCTTCACCTAATTGCTGATAATGTTGGTAAATTCAACAATGTGAACTTGAGACTATTAAAATCTAAGAGAGAATTGCAGGTGCAGAAGATTTGATGCCACTTTATGGTTTGTGAGAATAATAGGCTTTCTTTAGAAAAACCTTTTCAATCAGGAAATGCTCTATAACTTAGTCAAAAAACCTAAAAAACTTAATTTGACTTAAAGAGAAAAACCTACCATAATATATTTCAGTCACCGTTTCTGCACATCAAAATCAACGGGAATTAATGCTTGCTTTAAAGCCTGCATTGCTATTGACAAAGCCAATGCAGATTTGGTTTGATAAACTGCAGCAACTACAATCAACCTGTTACTTAATATAGAAACAAAGTTAAGCATGAGAGAATGTCTGTGGAGAACAAAAGCTTTTCAAACCTCTCAAACACCACGATTGATAATGTACCACAAACTCATCCTCCAAAATTATGCAGTGTCAAACATGATTTGGTGCCCAGCAGAAGACCTAAATGTTTAACGACTGATAAAGGAAATTCTGGCAACTGAGCTCAGAGTATCATATTGGTGTCTGGCACATAAAGGGGCTAGAGGGGCTGAGCTGAATGCCATTTGGCAGTCAGTCAAGATAGACAAGACTAGATGGAACTTCAGATACTCTGTCGTTACCTGAGGAGACTGTCAATTGATTGTTTTTAAAATAAAAGACAAGCTGAGTTTTATTGTCTCGGTAGAACTACAGCTGGGAAACTGTATTTCCTGAGTGAGAACTCAAAGTTCACTTGGCCCGAATCAACTGAAGATGCACTAGAAGCAGGTGGAACTGAAGGGAGGGGGAACAAACCTTCCCAGCTCTGACCCACACAGTAGGGTGTCACTAGGGGTTCATGATTACACGTGCTCTTTGTGACGTTTTGATACTTGCTGCTATAGGGAAAAAGTCTCAAGAATATGTATTTAGAAATGAGAAGTCACTTACAGAAGCGTGCATAATGCATTCATTTTGCCTCAACCCTCCCCAGATGGCTAGGAATTCATTTCACCCCAAAACCTAGGATCTCAACATAAGCGTGCACTAAGAAACACTGGCAGTTATGAAGCTTGGTTAAAACACCTGCGGGACATCCATCTTAGATGTTCTAATTCACACTTACTATTGTTACCTGCGTGCAAAGAGGCACTGGCTTGGATCATCCCTGACTCCTAGAGAATAGATGGTGGAGGAGAGGGTACTGTGAAGAGGAGAGGGTATTCTATTTGCAGCCCTATGATACAGGCTCTTCAGGTAAAACCAAAAAAGATTAGCTGAAAACTGTTCAGCTTCTGAAAGGCAACCAAGAAATTCTACTAAATTGGAGAGTGATAATGAACACCAGCAGCGCTCTTCCATGAGAGGATACATTACCCAGCACATAAAAGATCCTCTTGACAGAGGATCAGTAGTTAAGCCACTGATGTTCACTCAGAATTAAAATCATAAGATTCTGATTACCTCCTATTGAAAAAGCCCGGTCTGTTCAGGTTGCATATCATTTTGTCATCCCTCAAATCAAAAGAGAACCAAAATTATTGTTTCTATCATTTGCCTTAAATAAGATTGAGGTGCTTCTGGAGTGTCAACAAATAATAGCATTCTCATCTGGTTATTAAAACTGAAGTTGCTCTTTGGAGGTTCCAGAACAAATCAGACTTGAAGTTATTAGAAACATGGTGCAATACAGTAAAGAGAAAACCGAGATTCAGGGCAGGGTTTAAGCTCATCCTTCCTTGTATGGTCAGGTGCAGACAATGTAAGGAACAGATATAATAAATTTACGACTTCATAAAAAGAAAGTTCTCAGAATACACGGTTTTCTTCTTGTATGTTTATACTACAGCAGCCATTTCCCTATCTTCAAAGGTTGCAGATACTACCAGGCAATGCCCAATCTCCCTGCCATATATGTATAAATCTTTGAAATCTTGCCAGTAAGATGTTATGTACCTGACTGCATGAAGCTAGACCTACTCTGAATCAAACAGCTTGAGGAAAGAAGCAATAACAGAACAGTGGAGAACAATTAACAATGGTTTGGTCACTACTGATGACAATTAACTGTTCTAGTGTATGTTGCTGTATGTCATATTTATGAAACTAGGATTTGGAGGAAGAAAAATGTTCTATTTTGTGCCCACAGATGAGCTCACTGAGACAGTGTCTCCGTGTTTTTCATGGCTGTATCTGCCTATTAAAAGTTTCCTCTCACCTTCCCAAGCCTCATCCTTTTGTTATTTTTTTATTATAATTAGTATTTGAATTGTTCATTGCAACACTTTTTGGAAGTCATCTCTATATATAATATTTAAAATCAGTTCTTCAACACTGATTCACAGCAACCAAATCATGAACGCCTAAGTAGAGCAAGGGGAGAAGGTTTCTTTGACCTTATGTTCTTATATTCTCTCAAGAAGTAATTTAATGAGATCATACCTACTAATCACAAACACAATAATAATCGTCAATGTGGATAAGAGAAAGCAGCAAGGCAACAAAAGCTTTAGTCTTGCTTCCAAGTAACAGCTTGAGTATACACTTCTAAAAGCAATCTAAACCTTCTTGACTCCCTTGCAGCAAAGATGTGAAAGCATATCAGGTGATAAGCATGTGGAATTTTATAATATAAAGGTGAAAAATGCTAAGAAAAGATGACTGCCTAACATGTTGCCAGCTCAACTGTGTAATAATTATCTGATGAAGCTCAAAAGCTCTACAGGGTATGGAGGACTCCTTTTTAACTGCATTTAATGACATGAGATTTCAGCAACAGTAGCTTGAGTTAGAAGGATGACTAGTAAGACTCTGAATTTGTAGTTTGCCACCTGTGTAATTTAAAAGTTATGTGAACCTCAGTCAACCTAGACCTTGAAGCCTTCAGTAATGTGTTTTGGTACAATTAAAGACAAACTCAGATTCAGTGACTAAAGAATCAGAAATCCTGGGGAGCATGTACTTACAAAGATTAATCTTACTGCAAGTACTTCCTTTAAGAGTTAATGAAAAGGCATATTGAAAACATGCTACCAAAGCATTTTCCTGGAAGTGAAACTTATTTTCCTTAAAGTAGACAAGACCAGTAGTTGCCTCTCAGCAGCATGCAGCCTTGTCACTATTGTAATGAACACATTAAAAAGCAACTCGATTGCTTTCCCAAGGCAAAAAAACCTCAAAGAGAAACAGATCTTTCAGAAAGGCCTATTGCTTACAAGTGAAGAGGCTGGGTATAAACAAGATTTTTCATTGCTTTTTGTTTGCAATTTATTGGTAGCCATGAAAGAAGCTCTGTGGCCCTAGGTAATACAACTGGAGAAAGTTTCAGCACTTCAAGGGGAGAGTCAGGATGCACAAGATTTGTGGTATGTCTCAACCAAGACACAGGCATCTTATCTCCAGACATTATTACCTTTTCCAATACTTACATATTCAAGGGGTGGGGGGGGGGGTGGGGTGTTGTCAGAAGGAGATTTAAGCCCCAGAGGTCTCCCAATGATTTGGTTACTTCACCCATTTTCTGCTCAAGCAAGTCACAAGCATTCACGTTGCTGCAGAAAATCAGTACCTCAAAATAGCAACCTAAAGGTGCTAACTTGCAAAGTTTATCTAGGTCTCAAGCTATTTGCACATTTTAACTCGGTATCTACTTACCAAATAATAATTAAAATTCTCTGCTTCGATAAATTGCAAAGTAAAAATTTTACAAGTTGAACCTCTAACACACCAGATACTTAAAGGCTCTATTATACTGACTCGCACCCATTGATTTACTTAAAACATAGATCTGTTTTGTAATGTGAAGCGTACCCTACACTCACACTTTATCTCAGATCATTTGTACCTGCCCAAGACTTGATAAATTTAGTTTTCACCATACTAATGTGAGCATAAGCGTACTCACTTGTTCCTAACTTTTGATCAAAAACTGCATAGGAAGGGGAAGAATCCATACTCTGAACCTCCGATTAGGGTCTTCATCTGGCATAAACTGGTTTTTATTGATTTCACTAGAAACTTTTATCATCTGAAAATCTACTCACTGATGTACAAGGGTAGAATGAAGAGGTTTACCTCATGATCATGGGCTGGCTGTCTTGCTCCATCTGAAAAAGAAAAAAATAAACAAGAAATCCCCCAAAATACACAAGATTTGAGAAAACAAGAACCAAAGAATTAAAGCAGTTACACAACCATAATTACACAACAGTTATAGACAGAAAACTCGTGCAGCTTTCCTAATAAGCCACATAGAAGCTGTGTCTAACTTTAATGCTTTTAATGCACATCCTCCGATACAATCTAGATACAGTTAAATTTACATAAATCTAATCACTTTACACATAGCTGATGCAAATGCCATAGAAAGAAGACATTCACTTTTTAACAAGCCTTTAAATCAAAGGCTTTAAAATGAGTGTCAGGCTACATGACTACCTGGGAATCTTCTGTTGTTCTAGCAAGGCACATATTTTTGTCCCGTTCAATACCTTGTCTGTGTGATTTGCCTTTTTGTCTGTCCTGTGCTTTCCTGCTAAAGACTTTGTAGGCTTCAGTCTTCTGATACTGCTCCAGCTCCCGCATATAACGCTCCTTATCTCTATCTGCTTCATCAAGGTATCGCTGAAACAAAAAAGTCCAAGAGTTTCAGGGAGTTTCCTCCCCTTCAGGAGGAAGGGAAGAAAAACAACTTGTCAGTTGAAGTGCTGATCCATTTCACCTATGCAAACAGGAAAGGAGTGAAGAAACAATGAGAATGTGTGTGAGATGCAAAGACACAAGATTTCTGGATAAAATTATTCTGGTGTCCCGTTTTCTCTTTTTAAATTTTTTTTTTTTTTTAATTAATTCAAATCACTTCTGTTAACTCTTCTTTGCTAGACTTGCTACTAAGCTATGCAACTCAGCTGAATATTACCTACACATTATAGACCTAGTACTGAAGGCTTGCCTTTCTGTGGCTGGGATTAAACGCCACCAAACAAGAACGCCTGGACAGATCATGCTTTAATGTTCAGGTCTGTAACAGTGGGGTTGCAATACACTCTTGTTTTCATGCCCCACAGACAAAAAGCACTACCATTCTACAACCACACACTCTGCCCATCTGAGAGGTGAACTCAGGAACACATCATGGCTATTGGAAAAGAGCAGCATAAAGATAAAAGAGCCTAGGCTATATCAATTTAAGCTATCTGCATTTAGGTTAAATCTTTTTTTTTTTTTCTGGTCTGAAGCTATTTCACACATCTGCATAACAGAATAAGCTTAACTAGACAATTCTTTAGGGGAACTCATGAACTGAAAAACATTTAAGGAGTGGTTGCAACACTAATGGGATCCCTTCAAGAAAAAAGTTGCCTTCCCAATTTTTTCCCCCAACTTGAAAATTCAATGGAAGTAAGTATTAAATCATCGTGAACCTTAGACACCTGGTGTGTCTTTTATTTTCATTAAGTCATCATGACAATACATGTAACTGTTACAAATTCCATGCATTTGCAACACTTAATGTTCTGGATTGAGGTGCAAATTTGGTGATGGTGGGTTTGCATTGCTTTTGGACATGGTATTCTTCTGTAAGACATGAATTCTTCTTTTCCATCTCCAGCAATGTGCTGCTGAAAAAGCGCAGTTAAAAACAACACAAGTTCTTCCTCCTTAACTTGTGTTCTGGATGGATTGTTTTGAATCAGTAAGAATGAGTTCTGCTGCATTACCTGTACGTAGATGTCCTAGGTTTTCTAGCATGGATCTATACATCTCATTAGATATTTCCCCATACAGGGGAATAACAAGAAGAATGGTTATTAGGATGCTTGCTTTATGACTTTAGTAATGCTCTTTTTCTGGGGGAGACTCAGTGTTTGGTCAGTCCAGTCAGGTCAACTGACCTGTCCTTATGCTTACCAAATAGGAAGGGAAGTAGCAAGACCACATGGCTGAAACAGGGGAAATGCAAGACTTTCCCTTCAACTTTTCTATCAGACAGCCAGTTTGCTAATTGCTGGAGATCAGCCCCAAGAGCACAATGTCAAACATGCTTTTCCCCTGGATGATGGGACACTAACCCACAGTCAGTACTCAGCAGTCTTTCCCTGACTCACTATAGGTTAGAGACTCTCAGCTTTACTCAAAAAAGGACAGATTCCCTGGGGATTTAAAAAACAGCATACAGAATAGAGATTTGACCTCAATCTCCTTTTTCTTAGGTTAAAAATCTGTCTCAGACATGGTGAGAATATGTTAAGGGCAGGGGGTAGAGGGGCAGAATGTCTTATTGTCTTCTACCCCTCTCCCAGCAGACAGCAACACCATTCACTACAGATGTATTACCAAATGAACCACTTTGCCTTGACACACATTTTCCATGATGGTTAAAACACTATGCCTATGCACCATTTTACAATATCTCTGTATAATTTGTATTCTACACGCTTAGTAAAAAAGTAACAAAAGGAACTCTTGTTTTTTGCATCATCCCATTTTTCATCCAGTCATCATAAAAACTTTTAAGTGTTATTTTGTCCTGAAAGTATTTTCAAAACCTTAAATGTCCTGATAAATTCATATGATAGCATCAAATTGCACTGTGATTTAACTACTGCTTTGGTGTAATCTCCACTTGGCAGTCAGCGTGAATGGCAAGACACTCGTAGCAATAACAAGGTCCACTCCAGGAGGAGTTAAAAGAACCAGACCCAACACTGACTTGGGCTTCAGTCATGTATCACAGTGTAGGAGGCCACAGCAGTCCCAATTAGAAGACATCACATTCTGACTGAAAAGTGGGAAAAAAACCTTTTCCTGAGGTAATGTGTGTAGAAACTCGAATACGTAACTCTCACTGTCTCATCCATCACACAGATTTCAACTTTCTTTCTAGGGCTAGCAATAATTCAAAACATTGTCTAAAAGTTTATTCATGTTAACCATCTCCTTCAGTAACCTTTCAGGTCTGCTTGTCTTGCTCTAAGACACCAGATGTTTATATACATTGATGAGTTTGTAAAACAAACAGATCGGCAAAACCGTTCAAAGCAGCTCTGAAATCCTGCCAAGTGCTCCTCAGTCACAGTGAGTAAATGCCTGCCTCATCCTTCCAATGGCTTTAGCCTTGGAAACTGGTAGGTCTCAGCTGTATCTGAGGTAGGTACAACTGAGTTACATCCAGATGAATCGCATAAGCCATGGGATGTCTCACTAGAGCAACCCCGCTCTTCTGAATTCTTGCACTATCTAGAGGATACAGTTCTCCTTGAGTCACACCTGGATGAGATACTATGGCCCTACCAAGGTTCATAACTTGAACTCTGGAGGACCTGTGCTTCTTATTTGAAATATATTCCTAAACACAACTTTAATCAAAAGCCTATCTTAACTTCCTCACTACACAACAATATTCCCATTTAACAGTAATCATAATCCAACAAGGAAAAGGGAGTTTAATGGTACCCGTTTCTCCTCAGGAGGCAGTTTACTCCATTCATTGCCCAGCATCCTGGTGATCTCTGGGAAAGGGACTTCAGGCCTCTTCGCTCGAAGCTGCTCCCTACGCTCATTCATGAATCGCACATACCCTGTGAGGGGGGATTTGGGGGCATTGGTGTCCCTAAGGGGTTTCTTCCTCTTTCTCCCTTTGGCCCAGCCTCCTCGTTTAGTTCTTTGCTGCTGCAAAATGAAAATGGAAGAAAATTCAGATTGAAGGAAAAGAATTACCACCTCTGGAAGGAATAAATATTCATGTCTCAAACATTTTCATCAGGAGTATGTTGCTGCAATACATCCTCTCCATGGATGTAAATTTCAAACCTTACTTTAGAACAATCCTGACTTTTGTCTAAGCAAAGCCAAAGAAGTCTCCCTGTGAAAAGTTGTTTGTAGTATCTCCTGGTCCACAGGGACAATAAAATAATATTTGCATCAACTTCTGATTGTAAAACCATGAGAATTGATCACCCATGAAATTATCATCCTAGATAATCGAGGTGGAAATGGTTTTTTTGTTTGTGGTTTGATTTTTTTTTTTTAATTATTCTCACCTTCACATACCCTCCTTCCCAGTCATTTGCCTCAATATGGAGGGATCTTGTGTATTAATTAACAACTGTTAACCAGTTATTTTGCCCCTTCCAAATCTTTCGCCTTCGTGCATTATGTGCCCAAAATGTGGGTGAAAGGACACTATACAGGCTTTTCTAGTCTAATCTATTCTATAGGCTTTCCTTCCCACTAGTCACCTCCAATAGAGAGATGAACAAACTCCAAAGGAGGGAACATTGTAAGATTTGCCTGTGGCACACTGTGAGCTCACAGGGATAATGTTAATCACCACTCATCCTCTTGGTTTCATACTAATATAGCAATCTCTGGAAAACACTGTTTTCTTGTGCTATGTACACACAACTATTTCAGTACCTCTAATCTCTCCCCAGATCAACATGTTCCTGCCATCATGTTAGTTTTAGTTTGCTTCCTGGAATTTTACTGCTTCCTTAATTAAACAAGGACCTCACAGCTGAAGACAAACTACACAGAGGAATATCAAATGCATCTATCAAAAAAACCAAACCCACTTTCTTGTCAAATTTCAGTTCCTTCATGATTTAACCATCAAAAATCAGTATGGGATGGTACACAAGGTATAGTCTAAAGCACTAAGCACAATGCTTTCAAAGACATCAATTACTCCCAGAAGAGTACAATAGTCTCCCTTTCCTGATCACAAGAGAAAATTAGCTGTGGCAGTTGAACCAGTCTGTGCAGCACCAGTCTGTGGACCCTGGTGGCTAAGCTAGAGACACGCTTGCTGTTCTTTGTACGTTATGACTGCCAGCTTTCCTTGGCTATCTGTGTGCAGTTGTGCAACAGGAGAAAACTAGAGAGAATCAAAAGATGAAAATGGCAAATGGATGAAAATTTGTGAACCTATCCAAAGAAATCTGAGTAGGTAAGACAAACTATAATGACAAAACTCCATGCTTTTGCTTCATTGAGAAGTCACTATTATTTCATCTCACCTCCTCCTCAGGCTTCTGCTCAGTGTTTTCAGCAGTATTAGAGGACTCATTTTGCAGCTGCTGAACCTGTGACAAATCCTCCACCAAATCTGGGTTATTCACAGACTGTGAAGTTCCACCACTGAATGAACTCTCAGAATGAGCTAATCTGAAAAAGCACATAACAGCAAAAGAAAAAATTTAATCAACATATTGCTAAATCACCATATTGCTAAATCACTTCCTCCCTAATCTTCTAAAACATGCAAAAATGTTGCAAATATATTCAGTTCTTACACTAGCAAGAAAAAGATTTTAAAGAGTCATTTTTGAAGAAGTGGCTGTTCCATCCAAGCAACTGCTGTAACTACCATACTTACTATGGACTTTCAAAGATAGTTTGATTTTTAAAGTGTTACTTTGTTTCATTTTTAGTGAAGCTTTTGATTATACAAACAACTGTCAAGCAAGTAAACGTTTGGATCAGAAATCAGAAAGCATGAATCTACGCTTCTTCAAAAATACTGTAGGGACTCTGAAATTCATCTTCAACCAATACACACCCTTCTGGATGCATTTAAGATATTTCTCCACAAATACACTTAAAGGTTTGTGGTTGTGTATGATTTGGATTGAGTTTCATTCAACATAATCTCCTGTTGATACATGTGGGTATATAAATCACAAACATGACTAGCTCCCAACAGGCTCCTGAATGGCCACTATTTAATTTTTCTGCAAGAGCTGGATCAATCAACCTTACTCTAAGAAAGGGAAAGCTGTCTAGAGGCAAAAAAAAAAGCATGCAGAAATATTTCTGAAGGAAGGTAGACAGAGAGGAGCACATATTTTGGGGCAACAACCCCATAGTCATTCTCACCACTGCACTCAGTGGGAAAATCAATATAAAATTTTAGGATTTATCTCAGATTCTAATCCCTTCTTGAGCCAGACCAAAGATTACTTGGCCTTGCCCAGTCATATTCATGAAAATTACTGTAACAGCAGCATATGCTTCAGATCTACTTTGTTCATTTACTCAGATCTACAGCTACTTACACGCATGCCAAATTTTAAATATTTAAAATAATTGTTCGCATTAATGTAGAATACAACTATAGAAAACTGATATAATTAACAGAATTGTTAGTTGAACGCGTACAGGAAAATCTGTCTTTAAATAGAGAACAGCATATTTTCATTACTCACTATAATCAGCAATTGTGGCATAATTATTGGTAAAGACACAAGGGCTGGAGAGAGCCATGCCTGACTTTCAGATACCAGATTGAGTTCATATTACTAACAATTAGAGAGGGAGAAAGGGAACAAAGCGTACACACTCCTGTAAGTTAACGACATTTGGTATGTGTCAAAAAGAAAATGGAACAACACAGCTTCCTAGAATCACTGTTATGGTTTGAAGAACATTTCAGCTTTCCTATCCGTTAGCCCTTAGCAGGGAAGCTTTCTAAACTACACATACAGGAAAAACTTCAAAGTGATGTAGCCATTTGCAGTGAAAGCTGATGAAAGCTCATTCAATACCTCTTAAACACAAACCTCATTTGAACATGTACCTCATTTAGCACCAGCAAGTTTTAAGTCCCAGATATGTACATCCAAATTCAGACCTGCTGGAAGTAAACGTGTCCATATTCATTTTTACAGTGCTTTACCTGCCTGCAAAGTCTGAATGTTATTGCTTGGTGCATTACAAAACAGAAAAGAAACTTCAAGTATCAAAACACAGCAAGAATCCAGTGTATTCCTAAAAGACAACTTCTTTTGTCATTGTGATTTTAAGAGAGGCCATTGTTTCAGTCTGTAAAAGCAAAGGCAGTCTGACAAAAGTGAAAGGCATCAGTTTCTCAGTGATTTTCTGAGATGAGCAATGAATAGTATATCTTTAATAGAAATAATTCATTTAGCAGGGACCACTATAGCCAACAGATACATCCTCCCTCTCCGCCCCCATCATGCTGTCTAAATCTCTCTTAAAGACTAAAATTCTATGGAAGCAAACACTTAAAGACAAGAGATGTAAAAGAAAAGTTTGTGACTATTTGCATCAGTTCAGAAGAGCCCTGGTTTCTCCTAAATAGAGTCCTGCAATGATCTATCAAGGCCAAAGGTGTGTTGTAGGATTTAATTTTGCTGGTTTTGTTTTTTTTTTTAATTATGTAGAATGCCTTCTTCCCACTAAAACAGATTCCCTGTCTAGAGACAGTATCTATCAGCTGAAGGTTAAAAAGAAGTAGTTGCTTACCCAGTTACATTAATTTCACTACCTTCCTTAGATCCATCTTCATCTGTAAAAAGTGGAGGAAGGTTGGAGCCAGCCACCAAGTTCTCCATACCTCTGGTTAAAGAAAAGAAAGCAAAAAGGGTAAGTTAATTAACTCATTGTTTCCCTTCAGCAGCACTTCAGTTTAAACATTACAACATACCACAAATTTTTTCACCCAGTAAACCAACTGGCCAGTGAGTCATAGCTGGCTGGCCCCAGGACAGATCCTATAGGTAGCTGTGCTTAAGGTCAGAGAATAAAGATCAGAAAGGATGCGTCAGTTCAGAGTTCCCCTCTTAACTGAGCCCTGTGTCAATGCCACAGTAATGCTGGAAATCACTGTAGCACTCTATTTTACCCCTTGAGAAAAATTTTCATTCATCATACACAGCACACAGGTACGCAGATCCCACTCTTCCAATGCACCTTCCTGTTCAGCCTCAACCACGCACCCTCAGCACAGATGTTTCTGTGTTGACCCCAAAAGAAAACTAAGTCCCCCCTGAAGTTTCAAATTAAGACTGTAGGTGATAATTCCTTGTCCACATTTTCACAATAGATCTAGGCACATAGTTGCGTGTTATTGCTAAGAGAACACAGCAATGTTTGCTAGATTGTTTTAAGCTTCAACTCCCATAGAACAGTTACAGAAGCAAGCAGTTTAAGGCACAATATACTTCTCATTGAATACAGTTTCCAAGTTAGAATTAGTTTCTTTTGTATCCTTGTAGCCTGCGATGGGAATTTGATGTGAGATAAGAAATCCAAAGAATAGTTAAAATCATTCATCCCTTTTCTTACTAAAGTATAGAACTGTCGTATCATAGGGAAAAAACATCCCAAAATGAAAAGCCTTAACCACCTCACTCTAGGATTATGGGTTGCAGTTTCAACCCATTTTCAAGGGTCATACTAGTTACCTTTCTCTTCTTTCAGTTTAGAAGTCACCGTTGATGAGCTAGCAGATATTCAGCTTGAGTATTGCTATCCCTTTCAGCTAGTATACTTAGGCTTTAAGCTTGGAGGGACTGGTGTGCGTTATAATCTTGTGCTGCTTTCTCCTGGATTGGTATGCTTTCCACTCAGCATTGAAATCAAAGTCATCTGAGACACAAAATCCTGCTCCATGTTTTTAATATTGTATGTGTTTTCCCATACCCCACCCCAGTTGCACAGGCAAAGGTTTTCTACAAAGGTAATGACACCATTTCTTACACGTTATATCACTTCCAGATCCCTATTGCAAGTACTACATCTGACATGGCACAGAACCTGTGTCAACAAACCAGTGAATACAGCAGGCACCCAAAGGGAAGCACTGTGCTCCCACTCAAAGGATTTTGGATGAGAGACATTTATTCCACAGCTATATTTGGTTAAAATTGGTCAAAGGATTCAAAAGACTATTCTCAGGAACCAAGAGCGTAATCATACATCTCATATTCTGTTTTGAGATCGTGAACTCTGCTCTATTCATTTCATGTCTCCCTTTGAAAACATATGAATATCTGCTCCCTTTAGCAACAGCTCTACACCTTCATAAGTTACTACAGATGTTAGTGATAAATGAGTCTCTGGTAAGCATCCAACTTGCTCAGTTAAGCAAATGTGCAGTTAATGCTCACAGTAGATCAGTTGAGTGATTCCATGAAACAGGCATTGTGTCAATCTAATTTCCACCATTAAGTTCATTTAAGTTTCCAAAGACTATTCTTCCTATACAGAATGAGAGAGCAAGAAAAAAAGAGTAGTTATCTCATTTTTCAGATTACATGCACCTTTTTCTCTTCTGCTTTTCCAACTGCTGAGATCCTTAGATCATCCTGAAGAATCCCATAATTTTGATTCCTTATCTAGAAAATAATGAAAGTTAAGCAGACTGCTTCTAGGTGGTACATTGACTTCTAGCAGAGACATCCTTTACACATGTATAGGAAAGACTCAACCAGGAATAAAGAAATCTAATTCCTGCTCTACTATCGTAAACCATGAACTGAGTACCATTTTGAGGTCTCAGCCCCAACAGAGATGTGGGCAAAGCTGGAGACTCCAGCAAAGGGCTGCCAAGACAGTCAGGGGCCTAGAGGCACCTGACCTGATAAGGGACACTGAGGAAACCAGGCTTGCTCAGTCTGACAGAGGCCAAGGGCAAATCTAATTCATGCTGAAAGCTACCTGATCGAAGTAGCAGAGGTGATTGAACCAAACTCAGCAGTTATATTGGCTCTGCACATTCAGATTGGACACCAGGAGGGTAGCACAACACCTGAACAGGCTGCCAGAGATGGCAGTGGAGTCTATCCTTGTAGATTTTAAATGCTCAGTTACACAAAGCTGTAACTGACCTAAACTAGTGTTGGCAACAGTCCTGCTTTGAGGGGGAGGCTGGACTAAGATGACCTCCAGATGTCCCTTCCAAGCAACATCTGCAGTTCTCTGAACTGGAACTCTACATTATGCTTTCTTTCAAATACTAGCATCTCTGACATAAAAAGGAAGAAACCTCAAATAATACAATGCTTTTAGGAAAAGTGGCAAGATACTCTGGTGGAACACATGGGATTTTAATTCTTGAAGACGGAAGCGCAAACAGTACTTCCTCAGAAATAGAAAAGAATCTACATTGAGGCTAGGGCTTTATGTATTATAAGAAAATCTGAAAATTCAACTGATTTGAAGAATGAGCCCTTCACTGATGCCCAGAAAGCTGTTTAAGCACAGCTACTAAATATACAACATAAATTGCTTCTTACAGTTGTCAAATAAGAAAGGAGTGAAGTTTTGCTTTATGTCACACAATCATTTAGTTTTGTCAGAAGTCTTAAATTATCATCTTCAAAAAAGAAAGCTAAAGCAATTAGACTAAAACGTTGTGAATCTATTTTTATGTATATGAAAAGCTTTATACATGTCTGAAAAAATAAAATAGCTTGCTTTGTTGTCAAGGCACCTCCAGCAGCCCTCTCGGGGTCAAGGACCTCTTCTCAGCCTCATCACATCAATCTACTGGCACTTAGCACTCCCACACATGTCTTAAAACAATACATATCCTCTGCATCTGAACATACCATTACCAAGTGTTGCTGTCCCTCATGCCCACTGTGACCTTCCCACCAGGTCCCGCTATGTCTGTTCACATCTGGACCTAGTCAGCAGCAGCAGAGTCTAAGCTTTCTTTCAAACTGTGGGGAGGCAGCCGGACATCAACCTTAACAACATATAAACAGAACACAAACACAGGAAGCTGGGACAACACACACTTCATTCTTGAATTTCTTTTTTATTTAACCCATATGCTTCAGATACTAACTCTTTCAGTTGATACTGAGCCACGTCCTAAATAAAATTTAACATCAGTGAATTTACAATGGCTTCTAATCTATTCCAGAAAGCCAGAAAACAAGACAGTTCCCCAAAAGCTCACTGAGAACAGATGGGAACCTACACAAGTCTTACAGTCACATTTCTCATGAATAACTGTCCCATGCCTCTGCTCTAAAACTACTATCCCCTAGTTTCAGCCCCACCATAGAGCTAGGTGTTCATTTCAGGGATGTGACAAAATGGGCAAAACAAAAACCTGAAGACAAGAACAGTAATGGGGAAGGGAATTGCTGCTTCTCAAACTTAAGCCTTTACAGAATTCACAGGACTTGAAAAGGACAGTTGGCAAGCCCCATCTAGATTTGTTCTGAATATTTGTGCAGCTTCGTCAATTTAAAGTCTGGCTAAAGTGCCTAGCGAGACACACCTAAATTAAAGGCACAAGAAAATATACTTAGTTTTTTAACAGCTAACACATATACCCTATTTTCGTTTTTTAACTATATCTACCCAAATGCAAAAGTAAAACTGAAATTGATGTTAAACTCTAAACCTTTACAAGCACTACAATTCAATGCAAGTAAGCACCACCTCCAAATAAAACTAATTCTAACTAGAGCAGCTCTGAGTTCACTGTACTGCTGCACTACAAGTTGTATCGGCTCACGGAAGCAATCAGCTAAGTGGGAATACATAAAGACTGATTTAGTTATTAACAGCAACATTTATTAAAGTGCTTGAAGAACCGTGATTTATTTTCAGATATATCAGTTCTGGAAGATCCAGCACATACTCAATTCTATTTCTTTTACAACTTTTGCAGGGTGGAGCAAAGACTCCAGCCAAACCAAAACTGTAATGCTCAATCTTACCAACACTTGGGAGTTTCACAGAGATTCTGCTTTTATTTTAAGCACAATATTGCTCAACCAGAAATGTCTTCTCAGAATGCCACCAGCAGACATCTCTCCCACTCCACTACTGATAAGCCAATACAGTCAGCAAGACATTTTTCTGACTTTATCTTAGTTCCAAACACTCCAGGCTCTCCTATGCACTGATTTTACTCCCAAGTGCAGACTCCACAGGAACTTGAGATTTAGTTGTTCGTTTGTTTTCCCCTTGTATTTCCTACATCCAGCATAACAGTGGTCAGTTGTGAAACAGCAGTAACAACCTAACCTACAGAGGCTGGGAGAGCTTTTGGATGTCTGGTTTGGGGTGCACGACCAACCACTATTTAAAAAGGATAAAAAAAACAAAAGAAAAAAAGCAAGTACAAGGACCAAGGAGGAAGAGTGCAAGCTTAAGCTTCAGACAACAAAGCAGCATTATGTGTGCAAAAAACCACGACAAGACCAAGAAAAACACCAGTGAAGAACAAGTTTCTTAACATTCCATGCTCTCAATGTTTAAACATTGATAAGATTTCCAAAGATCCATTAGTCACATATACTGACATTAGTTAAACCTCTTTACAAGCCTGAAGAAGATTCTACTTTATCCTAAACCATCAAAAATCCAGCTTAATTTATCTTTTTCTCTCCCTTCCTCCCTTCCCTTATCTCTCAGAGAAAACAAAGGCTTCACGGTGCAGAAAATCTACAACAGTATTCTGTAACTTTCAATTCAAGTTTTCTACCTGGACATTTCAGTCGCATTCAATGTGAGATAATACTACGGTGTACCAACACAGTTTGACAGTATTACTTGGGAAATTAAAGGATTTATACAGCATAAAGATTTAAGTGCTACTACACATATTAACATACAGGGAAGAATCAAACACTAGTTAATCAGATACCTTTCAAAAACAGAAGTATAGTTTAAATAAACGTTATTAATTTCTTCTCACATTAGCTTTTGTAGGCCATGTCATATAATTGTAATGTTATTTTAGTAGGAAAGATAAGAGCTGAGTTGTATTTTGAGTAAGCTGAAAGTTACCATATGATCTAATTTCTAGTCACATCTGTACAGTAGAAAGGAAAAGTTAAAAGAAGGTAGTTTTAAAATCAGGGTGAGAACAAATCCATGGTAGAGGCTGACTTTCCCATAACATCATTACTATGGTTGCACCGTTAACAATGCTATTACAGGGCAGCAGACCTAAACACACAGGTGATGCATCATCTAAAGCCCAAGTTTTTTTAAGAGCCTTTTACACATGCAATAAACAAAGGGTAAAATTTGTCACAGCCAACTTTTTCTTCAAAGAATCTGATCATTTTACTCAAACAGCAGAGAGACTATTTAAAATGTGCAATCAAGCCATTTTATCTAGCAGACCACCTCAGTTTAGCACATCCACATTCTTATTTTTCCAAGGAGATGACTAGAGTCAGAGTAGAACCTGTTCGTGGCCAGCCTGTTACAACAATGCAGACTACAAGCAGCCATTCTTCTCTTACACTGTGTACTGTTGTCTCATGGCTCACCTGAGATGAAGTAACAGTCTCTTCCAGACCCAAAGCAGTTACCGTACACTCTCCAAAATGTTCATTGCTTCCACAAAATGTAACTTGCTTTGCTTGTGTAAAGTGATTCACAACATACGTGAAATGAGACTGGACTCACAGTGTCTGCACAAGTCTGGTCACGCACTAAGTCACTGCCAATTGCAGACTGACTTCTTACTCATCCCAAGGCCACATGGAGACTTAAGATGGCTCTGAACACTGGAAAAGGATGAAAAGAGTCCTTGGCAATGCTACATTTTCAATGACTGCATCGTATCAGATAATGTTAAGCAAAAACCATATAATAAAAGTCAAGAATTATTATTTAGCCATCCAATTAAAAGGTATGGTTATGAATGCATATTTACTACAGTTAATCATATTTAAATATGAAGTCAGCATCAGAAATCCAATTTACATCCTGATTATAAAACACTGCAGGAGTTCCAATTACCTCATTGCCAGCTCTAGTTTTAGAAATGTTACTGCTGAGTGGAGGCTTTTTCCCCCATACTTCCTATTCCTGAAGTCTCTCATCCTTCTTTGCCAGAACAAATAGCTCCAAACTTTACCACTCAGAGGATAACAGTTTAAAAAAATAACCTTCTGCTACGTCACAGAAGAACCACAGTATTCCTTATCTAAGCATCAGAATCCAAGCACTTCATACTGCAAATACCTTAAATTCAGATGATTTACTGAGAGAAAAATCTGTAGGATCATCACTTCCTCTGTCTGTTCACATGCAGCCAGAATATCAGAAAACTGAAGCAAGTACATCTCCAATTAAAACTACACTGCTTCTGGAGCTGTCAGAGGAAATTCAGATTCTCTCTTGACAGGAGCATTTGCATCCATCAAGCTGGAGCAGAAGCATATTATCCAGCATTCTTGACTGCAAAAATCAGATTTGACTTTTTCCCTATAAGTAACTCATTAAACAAAGGTCTTTGTGACTTTAGGAAAATTGCAAGCCAAACTTAATGGGATGAAGGTTTTTCTGTCAGACCAGAACATATATACCAGAGAACAGGCAACTGCTTTTATTTTTACTTCTTGCCAGTAAAAACAAAGAAACACTAGAGACCAAAATAAAGACTTGTAGGAAAAATTTCCAGAGTTCCACTGCATTTCCAAGCCACTTAAGGAAAGAAGGGAGAGATGTAAAGCTTAGTTTCATGCTTAGTTTATTTGGATCTTTGTGGCAAATGCTAGCAAAGCTATTAATACTCAAACCTTAGTAACAGCTGCCAAACATCTGCAAAAATGTATTTTTAAAAAACACAAGTGTTCAATTCTATATTCTACTCTTATTTATATAAATGCATTAGGATGGAGCATATACAAGACATCTCATGTATATAAAATCCTCCTGTTCCCTGGAATGTAAGCTCTTATTCACACAGGAAAGGTACATACCCAACCCTGCAGACAAAAGCAAGAACAGCTCCACACTGAATTCTCTCTCCCTTCAAATACATGAAAGAAATTTTGCATAAGCAATAAACAAGCTTTTTAGATCACTCAAGGAAAAAACGAAACCCCACAATGAGATGACTACAATTAGTTGTGCCATCCACCCCCAGATAACTAAAATCAGTAACTGTGGTGCAGGTACCAGAGGGAAGGTTTTACTATCCAGCCCTTCATTACAGGTATTGAGCACCTATGGATTAGGATAGTTCATTTCATTCTGAATTAACATTCTTAATGATGGTATCAGTTGCCATTTAACATGATACCATTAACATATAGAACTCCACAAAATTAATGTTAATCTTCATGTTATAGATCTCACATAAGAAAATACAAACCACTCAGATCACAAAAAATAAGTATTGAAATAAATCTTGAGAAGTTTTAATTTTAATTAATCACTCTAACGTATGGCACTGGCTTTTGAAATTTTTCCATGAAAACCTCCTCTGAACTTCCAGTTACTATAGGCAATTTAGTCTACCTCTTCACCTGCTCTGTCATTTGAAAATTTCTCCAGGATCAGAGGACATCATATTTCACAAGACAAAGTTTTCCAATAGCTATTTTTACATGAACATGGCAAAAGGGTTACCCCATAAAAAAACCCACCGCCAACAACTATGTAACAGACAAACCACAGCTGAAGCACAGACACTTCTCTGAAACCACAGTGATTATAAATCATCCAAGACTTTACCAGATCCTGATAGCTTCCCCATCATTAAGTAAACTGCTACTTTCTTTCAAAATCAAAGTTCAGTTCCTCTGATCATTTATGTCAGTAAGACTCAATCATTTCACTGTTTGTGGAATGCAGCCATAAAAGTGCCATGAGCAAAGCAGTTTATTAAAAAATGTAAATGAACAGACTGAAGTTTTTCATGGTGTTTGTCCAGCTCTAACATTTACCAGCATCACACAAGTAAAACAAAAAACAGTATTAATTAATGCTTGAGGACTGCTTTGATTTAAAATACCAAGCAAGTATTCTGAACTAAAGATAACTCTGAATGTCAGGGAAATCCTGATTGTGACTGGCCAGTGAAACGAAAGGTTACATATTTGAAAATAAAATAACTGAAGAGTGGATACACCTGCCAAGATTGAAAAGTTGTTTTAAAGCTATTTTAGCACTTTTGCTCACTCTCAAAGCCTTACTCATCACAGAAGTTGTCAGAGAAGTACAGTATATACTCCTAGCTCACTTAGATTCTGGGAGAGGAAACTCTTGCTGCTGTCAGAGGAATACAGATTGGAATTTCTCATGCACATATCCACCGAAACAAGTCATTACTGACCATTTTACAGAATATGGGGTTGAATACTTTGGATGTGAGAATATACTGAAAAAGCGATTGAGTATGTACTTGAATGACTCACCACAGGCTTCATGACCCAACACAAAAGAATCTACTCTGACCTCAAGAGCCACAAAGACAGCATGGAACTGGATATTTTAAATGCACTGATATGGGTACAGGGACAAAGGTTAGAGGAAATCAAGTGTGGGAAGAGTCAGTGATTCTCACACAAAACAGGCGACTAATTCTGCCCTTTTTCAGAAAAGGCCCATCTTCAGAAAAAATATGACACTCCAGCTTCCATACATTTTTGTTCTCATTTTCTTGCTGTTGTCTTACACTATTCCAACATAAAACAAATTAGTTTGATCAAAAACCTGTCATTTAGAAGAAATCACAATTTTTAGATAGCCTTGGTTGTGCAAAATACAGGTATATAAACATTTACTCTGATCTGCTATTTCTTACCCTTTAGAAGATCAACAGAACTGATAGTAGCAAATTCTTTCTAATAGCAACGGTGAAGATCTAGATTGGACTGTTTGTTTCTAATCTGTTCTTGAAGCTCTCTGGTAATAGATTAATATGTATCAGAAATGAAAGTTTGGATGTATGCATGAAGCACACCAAAATCCCTTTTCAGTCAAGGCTCTTCTAGCAGTCTTTAATTTGAGACTGTTTCACACACATCATATCATTGACATCATAGGATCAAAATTGTATAGACCTCAGAAACAGACTTATGGAAAAATGAATAAGGAAAACCAGCACAAAAGAACAGACATGAGGTTCAAGCAAGTATCAGGATATCGGTGGACACTGCTTACAAAACCTTGTCTGGATCCATGAAAAGAAAAGAAACAGAAATATAAGTGACAGCATGATCCTGGCAAAGCATCGTCTCTCCTGGAGCAGCAGACAGATCCTTTGACCAGTGCTAGCAAGACTTTAAAGTTGTCTGAGGCCCCCAATGAAATGTGTAAAGATAAATACTATTGGGAAAGACTATACCCAAAACATGAATAAAAAATTTCAGGGATATTTGAAAAGACTGAAACTATATGCTCTTACTAGGCACATACCAGCACTCCCCTCTCACCACCACAAGGGAAAGCACACAGAAATTTTAAAATCATACAAGAACCCAGATACTTCCATGGCTCCATAAAAGAATTGGCTTCTACAAACAGGAGAATGCAGACAAGTTAGAATAAAGCTTCCAAAGGCAACAGGAAATTATGCTGTTTAGCATCATGAATGGAAAAACCAGGGAAAAAAAACAAAGTTTTTGAGTAGCCTGACTGCTCTCTGGTTTTAAGCACTAAATCAGACATCCAGAGATGTGCGTGAGGTATGTGAAGAGGCAGGTAGAGAGCACATGTCTGGAACACTTATGGCATACGTAATGAAAATACTTAATTTTGCAGCTGAAGTCGAACTGAAAAGAAAGAAGCCATGCCAGCAGCATGCCTAAATATCCAAGGCTGAGTGCTCAAAACAACAGGTAAACATTTGTAGTATTTCATCTGTTCCCCAAGCCACTTCCAGTAGTCCAAACAAATTGCCATGAGGACAGCAGCTAACTTCTTTCCACTGTCTTCCTTGCCAATGCTGCAATCTCTTCTTTGTGCCTATCCTGTCATATCATAGGCAAGATGTCAAAAGAAGCCAGGGGAAAACAGTGACCAAGAGCAGAGCATCGCTGACTAGACCTTGGAGTCAAACAGCATACAAGAACCTGGGAAAAGTGTGGCTAAGACCTATAACAATGTGCTCTTCCAACCTCTCTTCCACAGCTGCTTCTCAGATGCTGGAAACAAGGAACCAGAGATGGGAGACTGCACAAGCTCTTCAAAATAGAGTTGATCTACATACACAATAAATTTAGTCCTAAAAGAGAATTTAAATCTTTTCAAATAGCCTGAAGACTGAACAGACACAAAGATCAAGGTCCTGCATGTAACACAGTCTCAAATACTTAAGTCTGAAAGGATTCCTAATTCATGTTTAGTTATAAATGTTCTGAAAGATATTTGGCACTCAGGTTTGAGTATTTACTGTATTTAGCAGACAGCAAAGATTTATACTGCTTTTACATTTCCTTTTGATGATTTAATTTCTATATATATTTGTTAAGTAAATATGGTTCCTCTGAGCTAAAGCATAAATATTATCCCAACACCCCTATATATGGGTAAAGATGCATAGCTGGTTTTATGAAGGTCATATAGGAAATCTCTAAGAGCTAAGAATACAATCAAACTTCAGAAACAGTCTTTAAAATTCTACCAGTCTTAACTCTTATTTTGGACATCTCAACTGTTAGTCCTTAGTTTCTACAAGTCGTCGTGAGAATCTGACTTGAATATACATTATGCAATTCTTACTGCAAAGAGAAATAAGAACTAAAGTCTGCATGATCCTTGACAAAAGGTCAGTAACACTCTGGTTTACACAGCATTACATAGTGGGAAAATGGAAAAATATTTGTATTTTCAGAAGGGCTACAAAATAGATTTCACCTCAGTATAACCTCATAATCCAAAGTTCATTGCCTTGATCAGAAACAGACAAAACAAACTGGTGGAAAACGAGAGTTTAGGCAATACTCTGCCTTTTTTGATTTGTGGACCCTAAACATTTTACAATGAAGTGCAAGCACAGTGCTGCAAATTCAGGAAACTCACTTTCCTTGGTTACCTTTTGCAGCCAGTTAAAAGCAAGTACACTGGTTGCCTGAGGATCCATTACCACATTTAATCCTAAAAGTTCTCAGGAGCTTTTCAGTTAGACAACTATCTTTTCAGTCACTAGCACTCCCTTTTCATTTATAAAAAGGTCCTCTGAAAAGGCACTCATCTGTATTTTGCTACTCCCACATCACCCAGAACAAAGGCAAAAAACCATGACATTGCTTTTTAATCATTATATTTTTAAAAGCAGAAAGCATTCAGCTTCTGTGAAAACTTAAACAATCATATTTGAGCTTACGGACTTCCTGACATAAAACATTTATTACAGTAACGAAAGCTTGGCTTTCCTGGTCTATAACAGTCTCCCAAAAAGCTAATTCCCGCCCTGGAACTGTTTCCTGACCTCTAGAAAGGGTCAACTATGTATAACTGTAGTCAAAATATGCCCATGGCATTCCAAAGGTCCATGGTAAGCTCACTAAAAAGAATCCAGCAGGTTCAGTTCACATCTCAACTGATCTTTGTTTTTCATTATAAAATAGCCACTCCAGAAGAACTTAAGTAACTCTTAAGTAAATCTGTAAGTAACCCTGCCATAAGTAGCACACACAGATTCTTCAGCAATGAGTACACAGTTTTCAAAACAGGCTAGTCACCATCCTGCCAGCAATGCGTAAACCTCCAAGAGCAGGTTGTAATGTGTAAATAAAGAGTCCTGAGACCATAGAGGACTATTGCACCAGACACTACTTAATATCTCCCATCTGCAGCATAATATGCCTATATCTTGGAGTTTAGCATGTAAAAGACAAATAAAAGGCGAAGCCTATTATTTGAAACTATACTAAGTAATCAAGCTCATTAGGAAAGACTGTTCAAAATTTCAGCAAATTGTATTTTTTGGACAATTGAAGTATATTTCATTTACAGCTAACAGTTCAGTTAACAAGAAGCAGAAACATTCATCCACTTAATAATGATCTTTTCCTCTACTCAAGTATCCATGTCTTAATCACCATGAACTTGTCTGTATTCCTATCCAAAATGTCTTTCTCAGTAACATCACCTGATAATCACACATTTTATACGTAAATATCTTCTAACCGTAGAAAAAATCTGCAGATTCCAACTAGTTTTGCTGGCTAAGATCCACCCAACAAAGCATTAATGAGCAAGGAATGTGTCTAGTCACCACGTTTTCTTTGTTGGCTGTTTCTGCCCAGTTGTGGAGGAAGAGGAAGGAAACAATATGAGAAAAGTTCATGTTTTCTGCTAGACTGAATGAATCGCACTTCCAAAAATCAAGAAAATACATCTCTTGTATCATTCACATTTAAAGACTCGAAGACTGCTTTAGACTAGACTGTCTGCCTCAAAGCTTCTGGTCAAACAGAAGTAAACCAGCAAACACCCTCACTGTTTTTTTGTATGTGTGTTAGGAAGGCTACCAACAGCTGAAGAAATAAGCACTGTTTATCCTCAGGACAGAGGCGGTGATGAATAGAAGACAGGACATAAAAGCAGCTGAAAAGATTCCTTACAATGGCCACAGGAATAGAGAAGAGGAGCATCAGACAACACTTTTCCCAGTCCTGACAAATCTTGAGGGGCAGAAAGGACAAGACAATTCTCTCTACCACCAGAACAGAGATGGTAAGTTTTTACTTTATTCATCTATTAAATACAGAAATCCATCGAGAACAACCTTAGCATGGAATCCAGGATCTGCTCTCCAATTACTGAAGCTACAGCTGGACTTCCAATCTTATACTGCTCCTACAAAAAGATTCCCTCACCCTTTGTATTAAGCTCAGATTTACTCTCAACACTGAATACAACAAGCAGTATTTACTCCAAACCATTTCAACAAATTGTAAAAACAAATGTAAGTTGTCATTTCAGAGAGGAGTTGTGTTAGCCTCACTACACAGAACCAAACTTTCAGTGATTTCAAGTAGATTTAATTCAGTAGCAGGTTTAAGTAGGTTTTTTTCTTTTCTTCAAATGAAAAGCTTCGCTCAGGGCTGCTGTGCTTGCCACTCAACTAATTAGTCCTCTTGTTCAATATATTCTGTCCTTCAAGTGGAGGAGACAACATAATGAACTGCATACACTTTCACAAGATTACAGGGACAGAAAACCAAGGGACCAAGAAGATACTGTAACATCAAGCTCTTCATTGGGTATAAGCAAAAGATAAGTTCTCATTTTTAGCCTTAGAGAGGATATACTATTATTTGCTTGACAATAGTGGTTTAAATCTGAAAAGAAATGGAGTCTCTACTATATCAAAAATTGAAGGGACAGTTTGTGCCAAAGTTAGATTAAGGTTCAAAAGTAACACTCATGCCACTAGTAGCATGCAACCATCTTCACAGAGATATGCAAGCCCTACCCAAACAATCAAGTATTTCCTCCTTACTACAAGTATGGCAGTTCAGACTTAAGAGTGACTGCTGCCACGAGTGAGGATGGGAGCTATTATGTTCAAAGGTAGGTCTATCTGCATGAGAGAAAGTTCACAAAAATCAGACGCAGAGACAAGTGAAAAAGTTTCTTGAGAACTCACTGGAAGAAAGAAGTCAGGGAATATTCATGTCTCTTGATTCCTTCAAGAACCAGCTGCTTGACCATACTGTAACCTCAAAGTGGTCATTTAATTCTAAAATGAAGGCTAGAGACATGTTAGTTTCAGTTAGTGATTGCAGAGACACCACTTACAGAGACAAATTCGTTTTTACAATAAGAACTGGCAGCTGATGACTTACTTTCTCACTGGCTTTAAAAATTAGATCTTACAAACCTCTCTGCATCCTCTCATCAATACAATTTATTTCAACTCCATCAGCTTCTTCCCACATGGCACCATCTCCTTATGGGTTCAACAAGCCTCCCATAGTCTGAATTTCTCAATAGCAGTTAGAAATCATGGTTTGTCACTGTAGTATTTAACACCAATACACTTGCAACCCCTCCTACATGTTCAACATCCAAAAAGCAACTGATTTCTCAACTATTTCACTAATTTCTCATTTCTTCTCTATTTCTTCAAATAAATTGCCATTCTAATTCCTTGTCAGCTTTTGCTGATGTACTGTCTAGCTTCTTTGGGGTGATTACTTCGCCTTTCATTTATCTTTTAAGCACCAAGTTATTTAGCAGTAGAAAGCCACAGCAAACACCAGGTAACTTCTCTCACTGATCTGCAAAAACCTCCAATTGCTCCAATTTCTGTATTTTTAATTACAATGGTATACAAATACATCCGCAGTAGTGAGATATTAGCAAGCAAGTTCGGAACTAGAGATGCTTACAAGTCTCAAAAATGGAGGTATGACAGATACATTTCCTATTATAAACCAACAACTCATTTGAGTAAAATTTATCTGCGTACAACAGACTAGTGTACCTTTTCCATGATAACTTTCAGTTAATATATTACTGCAAGGCTGCATTATCACAATCCTGCCTCATCACTTACCCTGAGTCTTCTATTGGTCAGTCACTGATCCACATTCACACAAGCTGGAAGGAAAAAAACCCAACCATGCAATAGAGCTATAGACCAGTAAGTTCCTACCTTTACATAGCATTGTTTAAAGGTCTCCATAAAAAGTCAATTATACACATTTATCTGACAAACATTACTGACCTCAGACTTGAGAATAAACAATTATGCATCAATAAAGAAAAAACATTTCTCTAAACATAATTCCCAGAAGTCTGTAATATAAAGACACGGAGATAAAAGCTCAAGTTCAATTTTTTTTTAAAGTTTCTAGCCTTTACTATGCATTTGAAATCTCCCGTCTTCCCACTCTTCCTCGCTATAAAAATTTAAACCCTTTGTGTGTGTTTATCTGTATATCAGTACTTACAATACTCTTCCACGTAACAGCAATGAAAGAACATAAACTTTAGGAACATGCTGGAAAGTTTCTTGTAATCTGTTATTTCCTGCATGCTTTGCAAACCCTTCTGATAAATGTATTTTCTGTAATTCACTTGGGAAATACTTGGTTGAAATGGCATTGGAACAAAAATGTATGTTTTTACAACTGGCAATACAATTATGCAAGGAACTTAGCTAAAAAAACCCAAACATTTAAAGCATTTTCCTATAGAGAAAATGCAAGTAAGCCATATATAATGGAGTTCACATTTTCTCATGCTTGTAATGAATTTTAACATTGTCTTCACCTTATAGAAACTTAACAGAAAAGGTTTCTCAAGTAAGGAAAATATCTTTGATATTAGGATGATTTTCATATCACTACTCAAAACAGTTCACATAAAGTGAATTGCAGTTATTAATTCTAGTAACATGCAGCTATTAATTCTATATCTTTTTATATCCAAATGTAAACAGATGAACAATCAAACCAAATCTTATGTCAAGACAAAACCCACTTTGATTAGTCTAATAAAAATACTTGGAAGATTTTTATACTTTCAAGAAAGTTTCCTGGACTAAACCAGCTTATTTCCTGTCCGTAAAGCTGTAGTATACTCACATACACAGGCTAGAGGGGATGATTGTGATCACCCAGACTGACCCATGTAGCACTGGCCACCTACCCTTTGTTAAAAAAAGAACACAAAGGGGAATTCAAATCTACATAATGGTTACCCAGTCTTGTTTTAAAGACTGACACTAAGAGAAGCATCACTGCATCAGCTATCCCACACCGTAGTTATGCACACAGTAAATTTGCACGACTTTATATTGTAGCAGTCACTTAGACTCTGTTACATTTTCACAGGCTAGACCCTATCAGCTAAAAACTTGTATCAACAAATTCTGATTAAGTTGTTATTTGATAAATGTATCCTTTCAAGAAGTTAAAGGCAGCACCTGCATTCATTTTTAGGACTGAAAATATGTCTTTAACTCCTTTTCAGACTGATTGTGTGCTACCAACCCCTTCTGAATTCCAAAAGTAGCTGTAGCAGCATCAGCTGCAGAAGACATGTATTACTACCTCACCCATTAAGACTCCTCTGTTCTCATACCTAAGGCTTAGCTACTCAGAGCTTCACTAAATGCTAATGTTCACAGCTGGATTATCCAGTCACCTCCAACATTTCTTCATGTCACTGCTTCCAAGGAGGCCTTTCCCAGCCCATACTTGTCCTGAGCTATACTAATTTAAATGTGACCAAATATAAAGTCTGGTTTGCTTGAGTACAGTCTCTAAAAACAAAAACCTAAACCAGGTTGGTTAGTAAACCACAACTACTGAAAAAGCAGTTGTCACATTACCTCTCCCCAAGTAACCAAGAAGTTTCAAATTTATGTCATTTTGTTCAAAGACATCAAATTTCAGAAAGCAGGCTGAAAAAGGCACTATTTATGACTTTCAATTGACATTTTAAAAGCCAGGGATCAAACTAATACAATTCAGAAGCTTTTTTCTGCCTTGTTCCTATACTCAGAGCTTAAAAACATATGATTTGTGTTCCCACGTTTCCATTAAGCGTTTGGTGTTAGTGAAAGTTTACAGAATCCTGATAATGTCACACAATGATTTATACATTACTGTCAACTGATGAAGCAGAACAGGAAACTAGCAAAACACTGGCAGCATAAATTGAGCATTAGACAAATATAATTTTCCAGCCTCTTTCTCAAGCTTAGCATATTTTGCTACAACCTAGATTTAAGGATAGGTTACCGAGTAGCAGCTTGGTGCCGCAGAGAGGGGAAGGTCTGGATCCCTTCTCCTTTCTCACCTGGTTATGACACTCTCCACAGCTTACTGGACTTGTCACAGAGTTTCTCAAACTCCCCAACTCTTCCCTTTGGGAGAATGGCAGGGAAGAGGGGAAGCTGGGTATCTTCCCCCAGCTCAGATACATAGCTGAAAGGACACAGAGGCCTCAAATAAATATCAGAGCTTATTAAAAAAAGAATGTGTATGGAAACTCCCACTTCCACGGGTGGTAAACCATCATATTAAGCTCCATGAGCCACACCAAATCACTGAAGATAACTTTTTTGACTCATTCTGCTAGTAGCCACTTGTAGTTGTCAGATGACATGGTCATCTGCTCGCAATGAAGATAAGCCAAGTGCTAGAAGGTGCAGACAATAGCTCTCCACTGCCTAAGGCTATAGCTTTAGGGCAGCCTAAGCCTATTAAACTACTAACTACTCATATAGCATCATCTTCAGCCTGGCACCTCTTCACTGGACAAGTCAGTGCTTCAGCATGCTAAAGAAACAGAATAGCTTAGTTCATTTATCAAAGTAGTTTATGCCAGATTAAAGGGTGAAATGGCTCAGGAAAGGATCCAACAAGCATTGCAGCTGGCAGAAGAAAAAGGGATGCAAGTAGCACCGCAGAGTTAGTGACTTACATTTCTATCACCCTATAGCCTGAAATTCAGCTCTCACTATAATTCTAGTGGTGTCAGAAATTAAGAACGTTTGAAACTATTCCAGTAACTGAGGGTCCCAAAAGAGTCATAATTGGGAGGAACGATGATTACCAGAAAAAATTAGGATTATCTCAAGATGACTTGACATTTTCAGGTAGGGTTTTTTTTCCAGTCTAAACCTAAACATTTATTCTCCTGATGAAAGCTGAGAATCTTTCCTGTAAGTCTGGAAAAAGAACTTGAATTCCACAAATTCTGATTCACTTGTTCTAACGAGGGATACTTATTACGCTGGCTCGTCATATCTTATATGAATTGCAGCAAATATACTTTCTTATCGTAAACTCAGCAGAAGAGTAGTTGAAGTCTACTCTGTCATGCTTTCCACATAATGAAACAGTGAGGATTTAGTCAAATAACGGTTCTCTCAATTTCATTGCATCAGTAGCATGAGTCATGTGCGATGCCAGCTTAAGCATACTGCAGTAAATTGCACCCCAAGCCAAAACTCGGCTCCAGAGGACTTTAGCATGGTTACCGATGACATTAACTGCCTAGATGTCAGGACTGAAAAAACCTGCTATGCCATGTTTTTTAATGCAACTACACTGCTGACCAGGCACACACAAAAACCATTTTTTTCCCATGGTTACTATTCGATTTTGCATTGGCACAGTTTAAACTCCAACAGAAACAATGAATCTTCTAATGTTACACTGCCTCCGCTAAGTTTTCCAAATTTCTCCCACTTCATCACTGCTTTGGTACTCTGTTTTGAATCACAAATCTCCAGCTCCTGTTTTAGAGTGCTCCTTTGTTGAGACAATCACAATCATTCAGATCCAAGCAGCAAGAACTAACATAAAACCTGCTCATTAGGAAATATATCCTGAAAGTGAAAGAAAAGCATTCTAATATGCCTCTGTAGTTCAGGACTTTTGGAGACTGAAGATTTGATCATCTGCTCTAGAAACTCTATAGAACTTGTAATTAATGAGATATTCCAACAAGATGCTTGTGTATTTGAAGATATGGTAGCTTTAAATGGAATATCTTTATTCAATCTTAAATTTTTTATCCTTTGGGTATCAGAAGATGTCTTTGTCAATGCGCTGGATAAGTGAAATAGCAAACAAGGAAGATAATGCTTATTCTTAAAGCCAGCTGTGGAGAAGTGGGACATGAGAGGAGCACTGTACCAAGGGAGAAGGTTTAGAATGCCAGTAAAAAAATGCAAACAAACCCTTAGAATTACAACATACGCCAAGCTTTTTTCTTACCTTTGTGTGCCATTTATCCTGCACTGGGAACATTCCCCTCCGCCCCCCAGTCTTCTTGGCAGAAATGTGATGTTAGCGAACTCCAGATTTAAAAGTGTGAAAGAAGATTCACAGTTTACTGTTTTCAGTACTTTGCTTGGTGTTGATCTGTTTTCTCTGATGTTCAGTCTCATACTATTACCAGAACTTGTTTTGCCACAGCTCTCCGCTGCTTTTCCAGCTATGGAGACTGACACTTGCCATATATTGTCAGGCACTGAATTTTGAACACTAACTCCATTACATAAGA
Organism: Strix aluco; assembly: GCF_031877795.1. NCBI lineage: Eukaryota > Metazoa > Chordata > Aves > Strigiformes > Strigidae > Strix > Strix aluco. Next base: position 6,481,137 of record NC_133942.1, read on the forward strand.
AATTCACCCTTCAGTTGATATGATTCAACATATAATTATGGCCCAAGAGTCATGAGCCTGAGATTCTTTCTTAGCCTATTCTTACACAAGTGACAAAGACAGGCCATTCTTAAAAAAAAGTTAATTTGCAATACCGATGTTTTGTCAATTACTAGTTTTCAGCAAACAGCACTCCAAAGTTAGAAAACAGCACACAATCTTATGTCCAAGGCTTTGAAACAGCAACCAAGAGAATTCCAAGAAAAACAGTTTCTTTCTTAAGTAACAAGCACAAAAAATTCACAAAAAACTAATTCATGTTATTCCACTTACCTGAAATAAAAGGAACTACAGAATAGACATAGCTAAGTCAGACCTGCTTTAACCACCCTTTGGTTAAGACTGTCTGAGAACCCATCCAACTAAAGCAAGCAACTGTACTGCAGGCTTATGTACATATTTACATCCCACCATAATAATACAAAATATTCCTTAGTCATCCATTAAGGTTGTTTTTTAAAAATCCCCAAATCTCACTCATTCCCTGCAGTTGCTGTGACATCTATCACATCCAGGGGACAAACCAGGTAACAGTTGCACCATCTGAGTAGCTAGTTACCCAGTGCAGTTTAACTTAACATCACAGGGGATTGTCCTATTCCACAAACCGCGCATCTGTTTCTCTTCAGCCAGAAGTGGTGTACAAAAACGCAGCAAGCTGTTCAGAGGGCTAAAGTGGAAGCCCAGCAATGCTCCTTCCTGACAGTAACATCCCCTGACCTGCTGCATAATCAGATAAGCATCAGGATAAAGAAAAGGAACATAACTGGCCTTTGAGCAACTGTTTACTGTATCAGCATGGATCCAGAGCAGCTAAGGTTGAGTACCCCCTCGATTTCATAGATCATACAGTTTTGTGTTATGGTTAAACATGGGCCTTACCACTTCCCCATCTTATTGCTCACGGTCTTCTTCACAACCGGTCACGCTCGCCGCCCTCACACATACACTAGCATTCATGCAAACTGTTTGTTTTTCAACTTGTCCAAGTCCTTGAACTAGTTTACCAGCTAGATAAAAAAGTTTTCATCTCATATGCTTCAAAACAGTTTGTCAAAACCAGACATGAATGCTAGCATCAGAGGACAACAGCAGTGAAGACTCACTGGCTCAAGCTCCTTTAGAATTGCACCACCAAGCAGAAAGCACAAGTCATATATACACCACCACTTAAAGTCCTAGTAAGTTCTATAGATGACAAATATTTTGAAGGGCAATTAATAAAGCTTTGTTGAGAGTTTCTTTTGGCTGCAAACAATCCCTCAGACACCACTGTATAAAGCTATGAATTTATCTTTTCATATTTGAACACAACAATAAAACAAAAGCAGACTTTCCCCTGGTAATTCACTAAATTGCCAAGAAATCCTGTGTTCTGCACTAGTTAACGGAAGGAAAAAAAAAGGAAAAAGCATTCAGAAATAAATTCCGTCAGTCTTAAGTCTCTTGATTTCAATTAATAACTGACATTTCCACTATCTTCATTCTCTTATGTGCTTCACACATGTTTATCACCAGTAACAAAACTTTACGCCACTCAGTCTTTTGACTAAACAACTCTTCCCATTTCCATGCTATAGCAATGTTTTGAACTACAGGCTAAGGGTGTCAGCTGCTCACCTCATTACTTATCCCAGCCACAATGCCCAAAAGACACATCCCAAAGTCTTAAGATTCTGTTTTACCTGGAGAAACAGCATGAGCAATCCAAGCCATAACAATGTCAGAAACAGTGAAGTATAAGATTTATTTTGTTATTCATCGTATGCCATGTAAGATGTATGGTCCAAAAGACTGAAATCAGTCAGCCAAAGTCTGCTATTGCCCTAGTTTCCTGCAAAGGACAGCAGGATCATTTGTTTCTATGATCAAAATTGTTAGTAAGCCTCTTTGAAGACAACTTTGCACAACTTCCATTTAACATATTTACTATTAAAAAGAATAATCTAGTCAGTAGCGTTCATAATGTCATTTCTGAAAGACAAGTTTTCTTCAAAGTGCATCAGCATTTGCGAGAGTAAGGTCAATTAACAGGGAAGATTTCCTAATAAATTTAGAACATGGAAGCATTCAGTTGTTCCACCACAATTGGTTTTGTTTCCCTGTAACACAGAATGAAGATTTCTCCCAGATAAACACAGCCATTCAAAACTAGCTCTAGCTGCAATTCACCAAAAGCTGTCCTTATCCAACTGTTATTAATTAGCCCTTCAGAAACAGAATGTCAGTCTCAGGTTTGTCCCTAATAGATAGGTATAAACAATGCCATTTATTGCTTCAATAAGAATTAACCTTCTGTGGGATTAACTTGCATACAAAAAGCTTTTACAGATACATCCCAACAATCCCATTATGGAAGAAATTATTACAAGACTAGTCTGTTTTAAATTGCTTACCATCTGACCTATCCCACTGGGAATAACACTGGCAGTGTATGTACAAGCCCAGATCCAGCTGTTTTGCCCTCAGAACTCAGTGACCAGCATCAGACTACACAGAGTAAGAACTAATGGCTGTCATCTCAGCTAAGGGCTGCGCTACTAACGCCACTGGAGCAGGAACAAGCCAGTTCTGTAGTCAGACAATACAACATGACCAGCACTGCAGATCTTGCCAGTGGAGGCTGAGCTACATTACTAATAAAAGTTTCAGTTACCCTTGCACTGTATATTTCAAATAGACACCAACTAGCCTTAGCAGCTTTCATGAACAAATCCACTGGGGAAAATAACAGTGGTTTCTGAAAACAAACTGTTCTTAGTAAATTCATACCTAGTGAATACTGAGTGTTGAAGTGTTTTGATTCACAACTCTTCATGTCTTAAAAAGAACTGAAGTTTAACAATTCCCATGAACACAAGAAATATTCCTCTTTCTAAGGGAAATCATGGAAGTGAAAAACAAAAAAGCTTAAGAGAATGCAGAAAGCAACCTAGTTTGGGGAGCTCTCCAAAGCCAATCAAATTATAGACAGAAAGACATTTTATTAGGGTACATGAGCAACTAGCAAAAAGAAAAAAAAAAAGACACCCGTTCTTCATTCACCTACTGTCCTTGAAATAGTACATGCACTTCCCTTGAGCTACCCTTCTCTCTCACAGATCATTATCAGAAGAGTATCCCCATTATTCTAAGTGCAGCCTCTTCACTTGTGCTCTAACATCTAACAGTTTCTCACAGCACATGCCACAACACTCAAAAAAACCAGCACAGCTCTGCACGCACTTCAGTAACCGTGAATGAGAGTACTTCAGTTTTTCAACCACAGCCTGGAGAGGGCAGGAGGTACAGTAAGAATTCAGAAACCTGTATCAGCTTGTGAAACATGCTCTAAATTTGCCTGTAACCTTTGTCCTAGTCAGTGGTAAGCTTGAGGAAAATCTCATCCAAGAACTGGCCCTAAAACAAATCCTATTTAATCAAAGAGAAACACTTACTATAAAAGGCTGAGCTTGCTTTGGCAGGTGAGGGGGTATACCTTGATAACTTGTCACACCTTGATACTAAGTGACCCTTTATTCAAATACATTGTGAACAGATACACTCACAAAGAAAGCTTACAAAGTTCATTTGAACACATTAGTTTACAGCTTTCTAAATTCCTGTGCTCTGATACCAAGAATAACTTTGTGATGCGGGTACAAAGCAAAAACACAGCTCACAGGCACTGCTTTCATTCAGAAGTCTAGGAGCAGCGAGGAAATCAGCACGTCTCCTCAGTTCTCTGCACAGTCCCTGACCATCGGACACAGAAAGCCTGGACTTGTTGAGGGAAGATGTCCTGCAAGAACAGAAGATGGAAGACAGTAAGAATCTCTCTCCGCTTGGTTGCTTTATTGCAAAGTACTAGAATTTGTTATAGTCATCTCCTAACAGTCAGGTACACACAGAAGAGTTGAACCCTATTCTCAGGTGCTAAAGAAACATCTGTGTAAGAAACATGATTCTTTTCTCCCTTCTCCAAGCCACAAAAGGTGAATCTGTGGTGTTACCCTCTGTGTACCACATCATGAACAACCAAAGGAAAAAAATATTCAATTTGCAATGAAGACAGAGAGGTCAGATCACACAATCTACACTTCTCCTATTTTGAAAACTGCTAGTATCCTATACAAAACCTAACTTAAGAATTTTAAGACTAATCAGAATACTCCATTTTTGCCACCATTTCTAAGGCTTGATCTCCTTACAATTAGTAATCTCAACTTCTGTATTGAGACATGCCAGGTTTCTAAGAACAGTAAAAAAAATTTAATCACTTTCCCTCAATTTCCTCTAAAGTGACTCTAAAGTTACAGTATTTGCCAGTGACTGGTATAGTTCTAGAAATGCGAGTATCTCATCCCTTCTAACAAGCATATAACGTTAAGTGTGTCAGAAAAAAAAATAAACCAGCATTTCCCTAATATCTTCAAATACCAGATCGTTAGTGTCCCTACACATGTGGCCTGGATTTAAAAAAAACCCCAACATGTCATGAAAATAAATTCTTTGTTTTCAACAGCTGATTATGTTTTAAGAATGATCACTTCAGACTAACAGACATAAACTTGCTAGAGCATGGTTCCCCCAAATTATTGTGCCCACATCTGTCACTACGTGGCCTTAGCCAAGCTTAGTCCACCTACACAAAAGAATTATGTTTTCAAAGATCTAACAAGACTTTACCTGCTGAAAAAGGCATTAACTGTAAACCAGTAAGAAAGTTTCCCCTACAGTGGCACTAGCACTGACATTACCCAGCTTCTATTTGCTTAGAACAGTCCTAACCAGATTTTGAAACTTAAATGTCCTAGAACAGTGGTCTCTAAAGCAGGTCACACATGCAAGACAATTCACTGAGGTGTGGGCAGAAAACATTTTTTGCCACATTAATAAATATTTTTTTAAAATAGTGTTTATTTCATTTTTATCTTATCCTAATTTCCATTTTTGAGTATGATTTATAATATATCAGTACAGTAATACCTGTACATAGTTGATAAGTCAATAAATATGCATATATTGGGGTGCATGCTAAAAAGGTTTTCTGACTGATAGGCACACACAGCCAAAAAAAAAAATGAGAGGTCACTTCTCTAGAAAGCAGAAGTTCCCTTTCTCTGTGAACAGAATTTTCCTTTTTTCCAGTGAGTAAAAAAAGAGTATTTACATTTGTCTTGCCTACCCTCAATTTTCCTAGATGCCACTAAATTCACAAGTTAGACCAATCTTACTCACTCACAAGATAGTTTTGGGGTTCTTGCCTTAGAATATCTCCAACAGCCAGCTCCACGTCTAGAAGCCCCTAGCTCCCTTCAAAGGGTCCAACACCACAACAACACTAAAGAGCTTTACTTTGCTCCAGGAAGCGAGGACCAGGCCGGTTTAACTCTAGTGCTGGTATTTCAGGGGACTCGAATGAATGGCGCCTCACAAGGCACGTGGCTCCAGTGTTTTCAATTCTAGGGTTGGGGCTTTTTTAGCAACCTCAACGATAAGAAACTGAAGTTCCTCAGGAACAGGCAATGAATGTGAAAACTTCTTACTGGCGACAAATGACCTGCTCGACCCTAAGTGGACATAATGAAAAAATAAACAGAACTAAGGAATCATTAAATATTATTCTCTCTTATCTCTTTGCAGAAACCGAGGGAAGGGATAAGGGTTATAAGGAAGAACACAGAAAGCCAAGTGCCTAGACCCTCACCCAGCTCTTCCCCCTCACCCAAGGCGAGCCCTGGTGCTTCCCCCCAGCCCCCCTCACCAGCGGGCCACAGCAAACAGGCAGCCCACCGGCAAGCGCGGGGCGGGCGGGAGGCCGGCAGCGAAGCCCGTCAGGCCTGGCCCCGGGAAGGCCGGCCCCGGGCCGCCAGCAGCGCCGCTGGGGGGCCGCTCCCCGCCTCACCACTGCCCACCGCGGCGGGAGAGGGGCGACTACCGACCCCCTTCCCCTGTCCCGGGCAAGGAAAGGAGAGGAGAAGGGCCCGAGGCCGCGGCCCTCCCTACTGACCTGCCGGAGGCGACTCTCCGCAGGGCCGGGGGTCTCCCGCCGGAGCCCGCTCCCCTCAGCCCGCGCAGTCGCCGTCGCCTCCTTCACGCGCACGGTCGCGTTACCGCCCCCCAGCCCACGCGAATCTCTCCGCCCCCGCCTCCCGCCCCCGGGCGTCCCTCTCGCCTTCCCCGAGAGAACACCTCAGGAGAAGCACCGGCCGGGCTGGGAAAGCACCCGCCGCCACCACCCGCCACCTCGCCCAGCAGCCCGGCGCGGGAATAGAAACAACACACCGGGACTACTTTCTCTACACAAGCGGAAGCGCACTAACTCGCTGCGCGCGCAGAAACACGGCAAAAAGATTTTAAAGGGCCGAGCGGAGCGCGCAGCACGCTGGGAGTGGTAGTCCGCGCACGCCGACCCCGCCCACCGCGCCCCCTCGCCTCTCCCCGGCCAATGGGCGGCCGCGCTGCACGTGATGGGCGGGCGGGGGGGCGTCTCCCCTCCGCTGGGGCGCGCGCGAAGGGCGGTGCGCGGGGGCGGGGCGGGGCCGGGCCGGGCCGGGCCGGCGGCGCCCGGAGTTAGTTGTTGCGCGCGGGCGCGGCGGTCGCAGCCCCGTCCCGGGAGTCGGTTCTTCTGCGGGGCCCGGCGGCTGCGGGGGCCGGCCGTTACCGAGCTTCCTCCGTACAGCTACCGCCGTCTTCTCCTCGCCGCCTGCCTACGGGAGGCGCCGCGCGGCCGGTGAGCCCCTGCCAGGTGAGGGGCCGGTCCGGGTCCAGGGGCGGCGGCGGGGGGGGGGGGCGGCCCCTCTCGCCGTGAGGGGAGGCCGGGGGGCGGCGGCGGCCCTGCGCCGGCAGCTCGTGTTTCCTCAGCGAGGCCCTGGGCGGGGGGAGCGAGGAGGGGCCCCGGCGCGCTTCGGCGGGGCACGGGGGGAGCGGCGGGCGCAACCGCTGCCTGCTCGCTTTTCCTGGGGGGGTCCCGCCGGCGCCCCCTGCCCCGGCCCCAGCGGGCGGCGCTGGCCCTTGCTGCGCCCGGAGGGTCCGCCTGGCGCCGGCAGCCGCCCCGGGGCCCCCGCGGGGCCGTGCGGCGCCCTCGCTCCCAGCCGCGGCGCTGGGCCCCCGGGTCGCCGCCGACAGCCCCCGGGGCCTGTGGCGGCGAAGGGGGATTCCTGCTGCCTACACCTCGGCTGGAAGTTTTGCGGCGCGATCCTGCGCTCCATATATCGTGTCTGAGCCTGCTCGGGAGCGCTGCGCGGCTTCGCAGCGGACACCTTCTAGGAATTTCACGATGATAAAGCCGCTGTAGGTGCCAGGTGGATGCTGTCCCTGTCGGGACTCTGTCCTTACTCTGTTATTACTGCGAATTCCTCACATAAAAGGCTTTACGTGTTAGTGTGTACGTGTGTAGCTACATTCCATCCTCCTTTCATGCTTTTGGTGCTTGACGGTTGTTTTGGAGTTTTAGGTGGGTCGGTCTGTTTGCCTGTTTTATTGCGGGTGAAGCTGAAACTAGACTGTAAAGGCTGGGATTTGCGTTGGGACAGCAAGTGAAACGATGTAATAAATACGTTGCAGTGGTTAGCTACTTATCAGGCAGCCGATATCTAACACGGAATGGCCAGGCTGCTCTTGGGTGAGCACAAGGAGAAGGAGGAGGGGTAGCGTTGCCTGGTGGATCTCTGACCTCGAATTTAGTAGGGGTCCTTTCTCGGAGAACATAATTTCTGTTTGCTTTAGGTCTTTGCTGTTTTATTTTGTAGAGCTTGGCTTTCATTCTTCCTTAATCACTTCATAAGGGGATCCAAAGTTTTTCTCCTTGCTAGTCACGGCTTGAAGGCTGTTCAATGTCTGCTAAAGCACTTCATTCTCAGATATTTGGGGCAAAAACAACACACAAGATATATGGGCAGGAAGGAAAGGACACACAGTTGTTTTAGGAGCCAAGACTTCATGGAATTCCAATAATTAAGTTCTATAGTTAGAAAGTTTACATAAACTTGTATAAAATTGCCAGCTGAGCAGCTACGTTTGTTACAAATTAGATACATTTAATTCTAAGTGACTTTTGTTTGACTTACAACCTCATCTACACAGTTTGATTCCAGTGGGGTAGCAGAGCAGGAAATACTTTCGGATGTTTTATTTGGTCGTTTTGACTAGTTAGAACTCTTAATCTAGTTTTACACTGGCTTAAAAGGTTTTGTCTGTAAAGTAGCTAAGATGATTTATCCAGATGAAACATCTTCCTGGCAGAGCTACTGCTCCAGTGTGTTTTCAGGAAAACCTCATTTTGTTCTCTGAAATGTAGAAGTATGCAAGAAGTGAATTACCAATTTTTCCATGAGTAACTTTCCATGGTTAATCTTATGTATTCATTTCGTGATGGATTTACCTTATTGTTAGGATATCTCACTTAGATAACTTAACTCACAGACTTCCTAAATTACTTTCTTGGCTCGTTCTGTTTGGCTGGAATGCCTGTTCCTCACCTGGACAGCAGTGGCAGGTAGGGTGTGATTCCCGAGCCTGGGCAGGAGGTACCAGCTGCAGAGCCGGGGGCCAGCAGGCTTTCCTGCCTCGCCTTTCTGCTAGTGGGCACTTGCACCCAGCTACACGCGCGTGGAAACAAGAAGCTGATGAGAGTGAGCTTCACTCATGGACACAACATTTGCATTTCTTTCTACTTTAGAACATACATTAGCCATGTAAATAAATATACAGTTATTTTGAAACAACAGCATTCCCTATGTATCGGTAAGTCTTATGGTTGCTTCAGAGAAAGAGAGAGTGAAGAGACAAAATACCATTTCAACTTCTTAGGTAATTTGTGTTTCTGACTCTTCAGCTCTTTAGAAAATCTACTTGCAAGCATATTTACCAAAATATGTATTCTTTTCTATTTACTTTTCAAATAAAGGAATTGGTTGGAATCAATCATTTAAGAAAAATAAAGGGGGGAATGGTTCCTAAATGTTTTTTTGCCTAAACAGGGTAGTAAAATATTAAGATAACTATTGTAAGTTATTGATGAGGGTCACAGACATTGGTAATCACTGAACCTTCTGTATTGTGCTAGGTGAAATATGTCCGTGAAAAGCTTACTATAAGTTAACAAGTTGTAACATGTTTTCTTTTCTGTACCTTGATCCTGAATTTACACTTGTATGTCTCTACTTCCCTTTTCCTTTTCCTGTTTAGTCTTTGCTCTTAGGTTTCCCTTCTTCCTAGAGCTGCCCTCTAGGGCATTAGGAATTAGACCCTCCTATCCCTGCTAGTTGCCCATGTTTTCTTTCCCCTTTTTTCTGAAGGGATCTGCAGCTTTACTCCTTGTCTCTGCTTTTCTTTTCCTAGCTGTTTTCTGATGAGATTGGATTTCAGGTGGCGTTAACTCAGTAGTCCTTTCTCTTTTTTTGTACGTATGGCTGTTAGCCCTTTTTTTCCCCAGCCCTTGAAAAGAGAGCCCCAAAGGTCTAAACTGGGGGTTGTGAGGTGCGGATCAGAGACGGGCTCTGTCTTCTGCCAGCTTCCACCCTGGTCCTGCTTCCTGTGCTGCAGCCACGCTGCTCCCTCCCATGTAGTCAGTGTGTCACAGCTGAGATGCGGCTGGGGGCACAACAGTGAGATGCAGGTGCCGTGGGTATAATGATGAGATAGTGCTGCACTTGTGAAGAGGACTGTGAACTTTGTGGAGTACGTGTGACATGACAAGGGATCGTAAAGAAAACACCTGACACGGGGAAACTGAAAATAAAACTTTATCTTTCTGCTATTAATATGTGATAACTCCAGATGCTTTTAACCTACTTAGAATATAAAAATCATAATCTGTAAAATGTGTTTCAGTTTATTAGTTGGAGCAGAGTTCAAAGAAATAATATCAAGTTATTTGCAAGCCATATGTAGCGTTTACTGGCTGTTAGTGGCAGCCAAAAATCACCAGTGAGGCAAAATCTGTGCTATAGGTATGTAGAGTAACATGGATTTTGGAGGAGGAGATGTGTGGCCCCTGTCCACAACCAAGGGAAAGAGGCTTCAGGTTCTCCATGCTAATACCCAAAAGGGTTGATGGAGCATGGTGCTGCGTTCTGTGATTGCGTTACCTGTGATAAGCTGGTACAGAGACCTTGTCTGTAGAGTTTTGATCGGTATTACCAGTTCTGCCACCCTTCTGTGCTCCCACACATGACCACTATTTAAGGACTAAGCATTGCACTGGGATTTACATTGGCCTAAGGCTGAAATACTTTCATTGTTTCATATGTAAGCGCACAATAATGTAGAATTCCCATTACCATACAGTTTTAAATTTAGAGTGGAAAAATACAGACTGCAAACTGGAATCAGACTTGCTAGTTGACTTTCACTGTTTTAAAGTAGAGTGAAGTGGAACGAGTAAACAGTATACACTGAGAGGAATACGAGAGCTTTAGTATTTCTGCAGTGTTGGTGACAAGGATAAATTACTTGGGTTTACTTCATAACAATTCTAATTAGTTATCCAATATTTGAACCGCAGTTTCAATAAGTTGTGGTTTAGTATTGTAGGCTCTGTGTTTCCTTTTGGGTTTTCCAAATCATAAGCAGAAATTATCAACCATGTGAGAAATTTTCAGTCTTCCTTTTTCCTAAGATAGATAAGTGGCTGAGTCACTAAAGCAATTTCTTTCCCCATATCTCCTTAAGTGGACTGAGTTGATTTGAGATTGCCTGACTGTTGAAAATGTGGATAGAGGAAAACTACGCAGTGGGTGTAGCTCTGAGGTCACTTTCTTTAGATTGATTTTCTAATAGAACCCCACCAGCTATTACAAAAGTTACCACGTTAACCCACTGAGTTATGAAACAGCTTTACCACAAATGTTTTTGGGTTTGTCTGTTCAGATGACACCAAGAACAACAGAATTTCAGAACCCCTCTGGAGCCTAGTTCACCATTTTGCTCCTCCTTGTAATCACATACTGCTGTGCAGCATGAGTACAAAATCAGTTTTAAGGTGTGCCACTTGGAGAAGTATTTTGTAATCAATCTGTAACTGTTTGGGGTTTTTTTTAAATCATTAATTTTGGGGAAAACTGTCACCCCGGCTAGTTTCCTTTTTGTGTGAGTATGTGGAAAAAATCTCCAAATAGTAGGTCCCTTATTAGGCTCACTACCCATAACTGCTGTGTATGGGCCTGGCCTTAACTGAGCTGCTTTTGTATGAATTATAGTAGCAGTAACACAAAAGATGACAATGATGTTTATTGAACATCTGCACTTTGATCACCAAATAGTTATGTTTATGTTTAAAAGATGTGTAAATATGGTGTGTAGAATGTACTTAAGAGCATTAATTTGTTGTCTGTACCTCAAAATGCCTTCAGAATTCATGGTTCTTCTTGCTTAGGAGTCGTCTTCTTAGCTGCTATCCTCTAGAGCAGAGGATGTTTAATTTCCCCATAAAATTAAATCCTCAACATGGGAAAAAATTATTTTATCCTTTTAAAGTGCAAAAAATTATAAATATTGCCTAGGAAAGACGTTTTAAAATCCTTCAGTTTGTAGGCTTTATCCCACATTTTACTTAAGAGTAATAGTTCAGTTAAAAAACCTTACATGCACTTAAACATAAATGCTGAAAAATGCTCAACAGTCTTAATGCAGTCACTGTTGACTGCAGGAGACATTCTTAGCGAAGTTTTTGAAATCACAGTAAACAAATGGATAAAAATCATGCCAGGCTAAACATTGTAGGCTTCTAGCAATAGTTGTTTTAGTAACATCTTGTCTGAGACACCAGTTCAGTGTGGTGCTAAAAAGTAAGATCGCTGACTTCATAAAGTTAGTGCTATTTCAGAAAACATTGCTACTAGCACATGATTTGCCAAATGCAACCTCATTGATGTTTAAGCACATTTGGATTATTATATTATTTGATAGAGGTGCTATAGGAAACTATTTAGTGATACAGTCACAGTTTGACCTTACATGTTTTTGTAAAACCATTAAATAAGTGCAGATCTCAATCCTAAAATGTTCTTTCTTGGATGCATGCCTGTATTTATACAGGCCTCTCTACAAAGCTCACCAGCGGAGGAAAACAGTATATAATACAAAAGATGTAAATTCTGCATGTGTATATTTACATCCAGTCTTCCAGCTCTGAGGCTCTTACTGTCAAAAAAACCTTCATAAGCATTTAAAGGACATTTAAATGTACGTTATAAACATGAACAAATATAGATATCCTTCTACATTGACTTCATGTATATTCCCTTTTACTATAAATTTCTGTACATATCACAGATGCTCTTGCTGTTGTCTCAGCTGCCAAATAGCCTCTTACTGAGTATCATTGTTTTGCTTTTATACTTGTTGGTGTCCTTTCTGTGGGTATTTTAATGCAGCAAGAGGAAGGAAGAGTAGTTTAAAAAGTATATCATCTCCCCCCAAATTGGCCAGTAAATTCAGAAACATGCATGTCTGAAGGTAATAGAGACACTTAAAAATCCTATAGCTCTTGAGCTGAAACTGTCCTTGGGTAACTATTAGTCTTCTAGCACCTTTTTTCCTCAGGCAAGTTTTGCCTTTCTCTCTACCTTGTATTAGCCTAATAGTCTTCTGCAGAGTAACCCCGAGCCTGTTTGGAACCCCGCTGAAATCACTGATTCTCTCTGTAAAGGCTCAGAATTACATCAATATTGCTTTAATAAACTTTGACATTTAATGCAAATATATACAAGCTCAGAGAGAATAAATATAGGAGTTTTCCATGGAGGAATAAGTTACATTGCGTAATTGTTTTTCATTTGCTCTAAGACTTGCTAATTGTCTTTCTAGATGGAGTAGTTTTGCTTAAAAACAGGTTGCACAATATTCTCTAGTCTCAGACTTTAAGTCAGTAACTATATGGTTAAGAAGTGTGACTCCTACTGTTTGGAATGATCTTTGGAGAAGACAGTTTATTTAATGACTTTTGTACTGTAAACTGTAGGCATTCTCGGTTTTTAGAAGCTGGGAGATAGCTCATAGTAAAGATGTAGAGAATGTGGGGCACATGAAAACTCTTCAGTATGATCAGTTCTATATGCTTTGATCGTGCAACCATTTGCAGTCTGTTGTAGTCATTGGAGCAACTCGCTGAACTTGGTGTTAAATATACATCCTAGGCATAAACATTGACTATTTTAGAGCTTTATACCTGTAAAACTGTATTTTCATACTGTGGCTTTTTTTTTTTTTTAAGTGGTTGTTTGAAGGGATGGAATATCAGATTATTAGCAAGGAAGTCTCAAACCTGCTCTGCTGCTAATGAAGCTGTCAGTAATGTATCTTTTGATCGTAACAACAAAATTTTGGAAGTATTATGGCAGGCCTTCTTAAAATGAGGCAGACTCCTATTTGGAGGTCACTATCTCTGGCTAGAAAAGATTGCTTGGAAAGTGCAGAAAAAGAAGGCATGTTACGACAAAGCTTGCTGAAGCTTGAAGTGCTCCTGTGCCTATGAATTTTGCCTAGTATTTCTTGTACAGTAAAGGCAGTATCCCTGTTAGAGAAAATGTCAGTACAAGCAGAGCTTAACATACATTGAATTTACCCTGTGATCTGTATTGGTTCTGGCTGCGGTATCGTAATTGTCATCTTGCTCGGTAAACCTGTTGGCAGGCAGGGTGCTGGGTCATGGTTCCTTACAAGTTAACCCACTTATCTTCTTAGAGTAGGAACGAATCTCTTCCAAAGGTGATTCTTTAAGGACAGTTGTTCAGAAAGTGGTACATCAGAAAGAATGTTGCACTCTGGTATATAAAGTACCTGTTTTTAGCAGTTCATAGATACTGTTAGTAACAGTTGCCATGAAAAACCTCCTGCGACAGCTTTGCAGGTTTAAGGTGAGATTGCAAAGCGGTTAGACCAAGATTCCTCAGCTGAATTGGAGATTTAGTCATGGTGAGTTCTCCTGTGTTCTGTGTAATTATCTCTGTTTTTCTGCTTGTTGGAATGTGAGAAGTGTTTGATTGTTTTGCTTGTTTGTGCAGTTGCTTTCAAAGAGAGGAGCTGAATCGGGTTCCTTTCTGATTGGTATTGCCACTCAGCATCAGCATGGTATTCAGTAAATACATTATTCAAATACAATATTGCAAATCATACTAGATTGTATAATATTGTAAATAGTAAGAAGTGGTGCATTTAAAAAAAAAAAAAAAAAGCCTGGTTCTCAAACTCCCCCCCCACCCCCCTTTTTTTTTTACTAGCCTGAAATTTTAATTTGTAGTGCATAACAGTGATAACATTGCAGGCTTTTTTCCTACTCTGTCCTATGCAGATTGACTTTATTGCTTATGGTTGTACATTATCTTTGTTTATCAGTGTAAATCAACAGAGCTATTCCTGAACAATGGAGATAGCAATGGACAGACCTTTTGAAGCCAAATTGGCAGACTGAGAAACAGTGTTGTATAGAAACATGTTGAAAAAGATAACCAGCACGGGTTATCAGGGGGTTCTGCTCAACCCCCTACAGAGGAGATTATGGAAAAGGCTGTGTAATAGTATTTTCTAAAATATTACTAGGCAACTGCTGGGGCACTTGATGGAAGGTTCATGCATACACTAATAATTCATACGGGAAATAACAGTAAGCAGATGAAATACCAAAGCAACAGCATTTAAATGTAAGTGGGAATTAGATTCTTAAGATTTCAAATGTTACATAATTGGGTTTTTTTCCCTAGAGTTGAATACCTGCAATTCTTTGCATATTAAGTCATGGTCTGCCTACACAGAAAGCTGATTTTGGGTGTCTTCATATATAAGTTGTTAAACATCCAAACAAAATGAAATCTGTAGAACACAGAAGGAAATATGAATCCATATAATGAATACTGTTGTCTTCAGTGGCAAGCACTGCTTACTGAGAAGGGATTATAAATTCAGCCAGTAGTCCCTGAAATTGTATTATGTGGATAACACACTGAAATTTTTTTGTATTGTGCTGGCTAAAAGAGTTGGTGTAGTTTTTCCATCAAACAACAATCACCAAAAAAAGGTTGAAAATATATTGGAAGAAGCAGCCGCCAATGTTGGTTCATAGTTGCAGTGATTGTGCTGGATGCAAATAGCTGAACTGCGGATAAAAAAGATTATTGAACAAGTGAAACAATTGAAAACTAGTATCAGTTTCTAAACAAATGTATGCTCTGCTTTTCCGAAACTCATAGTATTGTTATGGTTGTAGTGTATACGTTACAGAGGAGCATTCATCAGCACAGCCTCGTATCAAAGGCAGTTTCTCTACAGCAGAATGGCATTTTGGATTTGTCTCTTGTAGGAGATGCTTGTCCATTCAAACTTGTATTTCAAGTGATACGGAAACAGTTTTGATTATAATTTTAAATCTTTCTTTCTTTCCTTTTAGTGAACATGAGGCAATAAAGGGTTTCTTGTAATTTTTGTCTTTCTCCTGCCGGTTTACAAAATGTCTGTAACTTAGGTATTTTAAATCTGTAGATCCCAGCTACTTTTAACTTAGTTGATTTTGCCACATGGTTCAAGGTTTCTTTTCCATCACTGTTCTTCCTTGAGCTCTCCCAGAAGTTTCAGGGGTAATTGTTCTGCAGGGAAGATAGGTGTATATTAGATAAATGTATGTTCATTGGATGATCCACAGTACAATCTCTGCCCTGCCTGCATAATCTGCTTAACAGCTCTGAAAAATTACTTCCAGTGGACAGTTAAAAGCCTGGACAACTCCTGTATCCTTCTAGGACTAATCAGTACAGGGCTTGCTGTCTCGTAGGTGCCTTTGCAGTCATCGGTCTGCACGTCTAACGGTTTTTCTTGAACATGCTTGATTTTTTCTCGGCGGTAGTTTTATGATCTAGTTTAGAAGGGAGAGCAGTCACACCACAAGAAGGAAACTCTGTTCATTACTTAGATGAATTTGTATTCTGAGGACTTAAAAAGTACAAGGAGAATGGACAATCATATCTTCACAAAGCACCTTTCTGGGGCTGATAAGGAACACATGCTATACATCACATTAACTCACCATTTTCATATCCTTGGATATACATAACAGTGTTATTTAAGAACAGAAAATATGCAGAGAGTAGAAGGGATAGAATTCTTGAAATTGAGTGGTACCTGAAAAATTAGAAACCCAGTCTTTAGTATAAGGGAATAAAAACATGGAAATATAAGTCTGCTGCCTTTTTCCATGAAAGAGAAAAGTGAAGACTTCTCATTATTAAGACAACTATCTTTCTGAAAGCTGCTTTGCTAATTGGTGCAACCCTAATGTGTCTGCACTGGATATGCTAGGACCTGTGATAAGCATTTCCTTTTAGAAAAGCTGTACACAACGTGGAAATAGAGGGAACATCATCTCTTCTGCCTCTTTAAAATGTGTTGGAATAAATGTGTCTTTTTGAAAGGTTTTTTTGCATATTTTTCAGATGAGCAACTCTCTTGAGCTTTGTGCTTTTTATTACATAACATTTATGTTTTTAAAGTTCTGAGCATGACCTCAGGTTTTTATTTTGATTTTAGTGAAGTATTTGCTGCTTGTGGCCATATAAAACCTGAGAGATTTTTCTGTCTTCTAGCTCTAAGACCTGTAGTCCCTCACAGTTCATATGGGAGCCTTAAATGTGTAGTCTTTCAAGTAGAAAATATTTTCTTTAGTACTTTTAGAATTCAAAATCATTGCAATTTGCTCTGTATAAAATTATAACTTTCTCAGAAAATATTGGCACAAACTGTGGAAGCTGTTAGTTTTGGGAACTTTTGTTCGAATTACTCATTTTCTCTGCTTTTATTTCTTCTTTTGCTTCATAGTTAGAGGCTAGTGGACAAAGCAAACAGCACAGAAGGGCCTACTTTGGAATCTGGCAAAAAGGCAATGACTTAGAAAAGAGAATATGCCTTCTGAGGGGAAAAAATGTCCTTGAACTGAAGAAACGATTTTAGGAGCTGTGGCTTATTTTGTTGTTTGGCTCTGCAAACTAGTCAGTTTTGGCACTTTCGTGCACCAACTCCGCTAATTCATATCTTGCATGTATTCATATAGTTCTAGTTTTCTAGAAAAGAGTTATTAACAGATCCATTTTAGTATTTGTGAAAGTTAAGGTATATAATTTCTGTTGATAGTTGAAGAGGACTGTGTGACTGTAAATATCTTTGGCCATGAAGAGTTTGGACAGACATGTTCATTCTACACTACGTTGCTCTGAAACCCAAGGGTTAGGAAAAGATTTATATCTCAAAATCAACTTTTTAGTATTAGTGAGAAGAAATATGTTCTGCAAACTTTAATTCAAAAAGGAGACATTTTTTATTATTTTCACAGAACTGAGCTCAAATTTGTCTGGACATGTATATGTATATCTTACAGACATATCTGTGCTGAAATGGCTATTAATGCTGGTTTAGGAAGTAGTGTTAAATCTCTAGATATACTCATATTTCAGGAAGAGTCCATTTTTACCTGCAGAGTAGCACTGTAGAAGGTAACAGTGACTTAAAAACTCAGAGCAGCATATGAACCCAGCATTTCACTGTCTGGGGGGTGTGACTAAAGTTGCCATCTCCTTCCAGAAATTTGGTCTGACTTTGGTTTTCTAAATTTTTTTTCTTTAAAGTGCTGGTTGAGGAAATATTTAATGAGCATCCCAGCTGGCTGTGTGTTGGAAGCAGATAGGCAGCAGTGAAATGGCTTTTTCAATCATCTCCAATCAAAACCCAGAACTCCATAATTCACTGATTTAACAAATAAGAGAACTAAAAGCTTGCCTGAAGTCAGTTATTCCAGAGTTTAAAAGAGCACTCAGAACACTCTCATAGTTTTACTTTGCTAACTCACCCTTTGAAAGCAACTATGGTAAATATTTATTTAGTTGCCATAATCCAGTATGGGTATTTCTTTTGACCTCAGCAGTTAGGCTGAGTTAGGCTACTGCTTCGAAGAGCTTCAAGTCTTTAGTTCAAGTGGTAGAGATTTATGGCTTTATATCACAAAGTGTATTTCTACAGGCTTATCCTGGCACTGTTATATTTTGGTTTTGAAACTCTGTTGTATTGTCATCTTTCTTGTATAACTTGCTGTCAAAGTACATGCCAGGTCATGGGTTATGGTCTGTTCAGAGCAACCGTAGGTTTTGCTCGTTAAATATTTCTCTCTGGGTTGGAAGAGCTACACTGCATATCGGAAGCTTGCAGTCAAACCTACTGATGAGTATTTACTTTTCTCATGGCTGAATACTTAAAGTTAGCATGTGATTTGGGAGAAATCTTTGAAATTAATTTCTGTATTGTTCAGCAACAAGAAAAACTTGGAAATTGGGATGATGATTAGTTTGTTGCTTAGTTTTCAGATTGTTTTAATCAGAAATTTCAATTTTAAGATAGGAGAAGAGCACATAGAGTAAATAGGGTTTTGCTGTTTTTAGAGCATTGAAGATCCTGCCTTTAAACTCCAAGTCATAGACTGCATAAATATGTTTGAAGTAAGGACGCCTCATTTTTGTGTTTCATTGTTCACCTAAAGATCACTTTTTCCATCATTTGTGAGGAGGGATCAAACAGGCTGTGTGCAAAACGGCAAAATGCCTTCAAGTCTCTTGGTGTTGTCAGGTCATGATTAAAGCTTGATAAGATGAGAATGATTGGCAGAATGACATGCACCCATATTTTTTTAACTCTTCTGTAAAATATACTAAAATCTAAAATAGGGCATAGTGTTCTCAACAGAATGACTGTGGCAAAAACTTTGACAATGCAAACATTGTCACTCGTGGAGCTGAAACGGTTGGAAACAACAAAAAGGCAAAGTGGGAATACATTAAGTTGTCTGAAATATTTAGTAGCAATGATCTGCATTAAAATAACTTGATAAAATTAACTGATGCTTTTTGTCACTTCTTTTGCATAGCACTTTTCATATGTGCACCACAGTCTTGCAGCAAGAAAATGAGGCTCTGCACTGAGGTTCTGAAGCGGGCTGATCTGGCTAATACTTTATTGCAAGGATTTATTTCTTAATCTGAGTTGGAGAATTTGAAGTACAGGCTGGTTTTTAGCAGGCTGATTTAGATTTTGTTTGATTTAGGAATATACAGAATAGGACTGCTGTAATTAGAGCTTGGTGGCAGCTTTTGGCAAGTCCTGAATCATTTGTGCAGTAGTATTGTATGGAGAGAACACGATGGATTTTGAGGGAGGGGAAATCAGAACAATGTGCTGATTTGCTTGTGTGGGCTAATATGACTCATTTAGAATGAACTCTTAAGTTTTTTTAGGAAAAACTGACAGGCTAACCTCAGGTTTCAAATCAATTTAAATTGTCTAGCAAGCTGTAAGTCTCCCTTCAATCCACAAGGCCCTAGCAATTCTCCATGGTTTTGGGTCAGCAGTTTACAAACACTGCCTGGGCCAGTGATCTGTGAAATCAATCTTTGAGTCTTCCTGATGCTGCCTTTGAACAGTTTCATTGATGGCAAAGTAGAAATGACTGTCAGGCCTCAGGATTGGATTATAAAAATTCTAAAACTTAAAACATACAGAATACGAAATGTTGGTTAAAACACTTGGAAAGTTTCTCTACTCTTTGAATGGAAAACTTTGGACCAGAAATTTTCTGAAGGTGTGTTGCAAGATACTGAACAGGATCGTTTTGATAATGTGGTGATAATGCATAAATATATTGAAGACATTTTGCCCATCTTAGAAATTGAAAGTACTTATAGGAAGCAGCCTGCTGGCTGGCTAGTTGCATGATAAAACTGACAATTTGTGGATTCAGAAATACTTAACTGCTTTTATTCTGTGAATGCATAAGATGGATTATATACAACACTTCCTAGTTAGTGAGAAGTCAGTGGTTTTAAAGATTTAAGTCTGATGTAGTAATGGTTACACCTGCCACATGGTCTGCTCCTCTTGTTGAAAATGTTTGTTTAAAATGGCACTGTGATGTTTTCCTCGCATCTAGTGTCTTACCTATGCTAGTAAAATGTGCTTTCTGTTGTTGCTTCAGACATCTGTGACAACTGACTTATTGTTGCTACCCTGTGCCAAATTGTGTTTCTTATTAAGTAATTTTTTTCAAAAACAATTTTTTTGGGAGAAGTTTCTTACGTACTGACTCCAGCTATCGTGCTTCAGTCTGGCAGTGTATTTGGATATCCCTGTGAAGGGCCCATATCTTTCTGATGAATCTACCATCTTTTGCCCTTATATTTTCTTTCAACACAGCATTACATGCTCTCTTTAAAATATCTATAGAATATTGTGTGTTCCGTATTGTAGGATTCACTGCATTGTAGGTGAAAACTTAGTGTTGTGGAAATCTTAGTCCTGCCTATGTGTGCTGAAAAATTGATGCAACCCGTTAAAAAATTTGATAGTGTTGGCTTTTACTAATGACAAATCAACTGATGCTTTCAGGTCTAGGAAGGCATATAGGGTGCCTCCCTTAAAACTTAAGCTGTATGTAAGAATAAGAACAGCTGTTTGAAATGTCACAGCAGTCTGGGAACTGGCCATACAAGGAGCACTCTCCTTACAAAGATAGGTCTGTCTGATTCATATGTTGCATATGTGTTAAAGTTCATGGGGCTCTTTGTCTAGATGTTACGTGCATTTAATCTTTGAGGTGTTAGAAAGCTGCTCTAGATATTATTAGAATGGTAGAAAGGAAGTGGAAAAGAGGGAAAACAGACTTACTGAATATTTCAGCGGTTGTTTGCCAAATCACATTTTGGGATTCATTTCTATTTTAAATACTACAGTGGCTGCCAAAGCTGGCAAACCGTGATCCCCTTTGGAAGGGGGAGGAGACTTCATTACTTCTCTGCGGAGGAGGGACATCACTTCTTTTTCCTGTTGCTTTGTTTTTCCTTTTGTAGTGAACAAAGAAATTCTGGGGGACAAAAGTAGAAAAAGCCATTTTTTCAAAGCTTTTCTAGAAATTTTACAAAACAATGGGTTTGATTTACACTTTAAATGTGGTTTCCTGTCTTCTCTCGCATCATTTGCATACCTTTAAAAATAGTTTGGTTTAACTTTATAGGAATGTGTCCTTTCCTCAGCGCTGGTCAGGGTATTGTTTCTTTGATTATTTCCAAGTGCATATAAGCAAGAAGTGATCAAATTTAATCACCAAACAATTGGCCAGATTTGCAAAAAGGAAAGCTGATTAGAATCACCAAAAAAACCCCAGGCTGCACATAGAATAATGTGTATGCTTAAATAACTAAAGCCTACAGTTTATAAGAGAAGGTGGCTGACCAGCAAAAAGGAGCAAGGGGGGGGGGGGGGACGGACGACACCAAAAAAACCTGGGAGCCAAAAAATCTATGGCTTTTCTTCCTGCCTTTGTCATGCCTCACTTGTAGCCTTGGAAACTGAGACAAAGAGGTTAAGAAACTTGCTCACTCTTAAAATGGAGATAAGATAAAATGTACAGCTTATTTCAGTCTCGCATATTCCTCTGCAAAGTGCTCTAAGTGAACTGTGTTGTTTTTTAAATAGTATAGTCTATATGATGAACTTGTTTATTTAGG
The DNA here is from genome assembly GCF_031877795.1 of Strix aluco. Classification (NCBI taxonomy): domain Eukaryota; kingdom Metazoa; phylum Chordata; class Aves; order Strigiformes; family Strigidae; genus Strix; species Strix aluco. The sequence goes on from NC_133942.1 coordinate 6,502,688, forward strand.
ACTTGAGACAATGAAGCCACGTTTAGTTGTGTTACTGTGCCTAGCTGCTAGACTGATCCTTTGTTGTAATCCATCAGTCTTTCCGGGTTATTTCATCATCTCCTCTATCAGGAGGGTGTTGGGTGTTTTGGTCAAACTAGACAATTCTCGAACTTTCATCAGGATGCAAAGTATCTCCAGCACATAAGCACACTGACGAGTCAGAGTACAGAGGAGGTGGTTGGCTGTATGCTTTTCAAACAAGCTCTTGTTTTTCCTCAAGGAGTATAAACCAGGAATTCACGACTGTGGGATCAAAACATTGGAAAGTGTTTTTGGCAAACTGATCAACTGTGAAACAGTTAGGAGCTCTTATTTTTTAAGTCTGAAAGTGACATTTTTAAGTTTAGTTAAGTTCTGTACTTAGGGCTTTTGTTTTATAGGCTCTTTGGTTGTTCATGTGTTGTTTATATTAATGCAGCTCATTTGTAGGCAATGCAGACACTTTTAGAAATTGTAAGACTGTGGAGACATTTAATGGCTAAGGATAAATTGCACAGCTGTGGACACTATTTATACTTTCCTATATAGAAAAGAGTCTGTATCATGAAACAAGCATAGCTCAATGTTGTGAGTTTCACGGTTTTTTTAATCTTGGTGAGCACTTGCCAGCTTTTAGTTCTACAGGTTAAAAAGTGTTAGCATGCCCATATCCTAAGAAGAAAAAGATCATGCATTACCCATTAAGAAAATAAGAGAACACTGTATATTTAAGAAAGGAGAGAGAAGGTAGATGGGCTGAAGTAAAATATTTAAAAATCTTAGCAAGGAATTCTGGAAACGCTGCGTAAGATTTCTAGGCTGAGAGCATAGTTCCTAAATATGCAAAGGGGACTGTAAGAATTTAAATATGATCAAAAATAGCCAGGATTTGCTAGAATACAAAGTGAACAGTAACTCATGCAACAAGTGAGTTTACAGATTAAGGATCTGAAGCCTCTGCAATGCAATACATCCCTTCCAGAAGAAGGAAATGCCCAAGCCCACTTCTAAAAGAGCAATTTAAAGCCATTTCCAGCTTTCTAAAATATGTAAGGAAAAATAATTATAATTTTAATAATTATATCTCAACCAAAGGATCCAGAAAGGGAGCAAGCTGTTTGTTCTTGGTAGATGTGTTAATGATGGGAATCTTTTAGAAGTCAACTTTAAAGGACAAAAGGACAAACACAATTATAGGATGTGTAAAATGGAAATTAGGCAGTGAGACAGAAATGGAATTGCTTCAAAGATGAGAGGCTAGGATAAATTAAAAACTACCAGATACTATCTTCGAAATACTGGAATCTAATATCTTTGGCAATTACTTTGAAAAAAGTTCGCTGAGAGAAACCATAGGAAATTGCAGACACTGTATAGTTCTGTGCTCCTAGTTTGTATATCTTACACACAGATTGTGGATATTTTCAAGTTGACCTCCTATTTTATATCTCAAAAATTCCATAAAATTACTTTGTTATTTAAAATATCTCTGAATGCTTCCACATCCTCTAGAGATTGGGTTGCAACATTGTCGTTTGTTCGCTTTTCCCCCTTAGTGCTCTAAAATCCACAAGCTTGTTCTGTCTGAGATTGCTGTCTCTTATGGGAACCAGGGGATAGGTTTAGTGGGTGAATTATGAAGTAATTTGATCAAGGGCTCAGAAGATACAATCTTTCCTCTCTTTTATTCCCTTGTAATGTCAACACTGTGGTTTTTAAAAAATAATAATTTGCACGTATGCTCTGAAATTCCAACTTTGGCTCTGACTTGTCCTAAGCTGTTACCACTTTGTTGGGGTTGATCTGATACGGGTTACTATTTGACAGCTCTTGTCCCTCTAAGAAACTAATTTCCAAATTATATATTACAAAAGTTTGATCAAAAGATAAAGCTTGAACTAATAAGATGAATAACTTACTGACATCAAAGGGAAAATGGAATGGGGCAAAGCTGAGACCCTGGAGCACTGATGTGTTCCCAGAATCTTTCTTGTGGATGACTATTGCGGACCACTGTGTGTGTGTGTGATTACCATTATTATTTCTAAAAATGAGGCTGTTCACTACCAAAAAATAAAATCTGGGTAATAACTATTTTTCAGAATATTTAATACCTTTATACTTTTATTTTTGATTCAGATATTTATGAAGTTCTTAGACCTGCTGGCCACAACCCTTCAATGCGGTTCTGCTGTCTGTCGGTGCAGACTGATAAATTCTTTCCAGATGAAGTTAGAACCCATGAAGGGGATATTGTCCCTTACCTTTCAGTCATCCCTCAACTCCAGGTTACTGCTCCTGCATTCGAGATGCAGAACAGAGCTGCAATACCTCTTAGTTGATTTCAGTACAGTGTGAAGCAGATGAGTTTACATCACTGTTAGGGTTTTAAACATCTTAAACCTAACTTGCTTTACTTTGCACTGAAATGAGCTTGCACAGTCATTCACCGTATTCTCGCTGACAGACAGTAGCTTGATAAATCACTTCATATGACAAGAGCAAGTTTTTACTTCTTGACTGATGTCTTCAGCCCACCCTCGAATGATGTATTTTTTCCATTCTTCAGATGACTGGTAATGTGAAAAAACAATACATGGGTGCAGTAAAAAGTTGTGAGTGAACAGCAACTGGCTGCCTCCTCCCTTTGACAGTGTACCTCTACTGCATAAACCAGAAATGTACTTCTGTGGTAGCTTTCTGCAGTTGTTTGTTTTGAGAAGAATCGCTTTAGTGTGTTGCCATTATCTGAATGAGACCTTTTAAGAGAGATTTCTCTTAAGCATTTAGATGGGTTTATACATGTATGCTGTTTTATTGCATATTTAGTTTTTTCCACTTTGTGCATTTTAGTCCAAGAATGTTGCGTTCAAGGAGATCATGGAAGATTGTTAGCTGGCTCAGCAGCTTGATGGGGCCCTGCTGTGGAAAACCTGCATCTTCTAGATTCTTTTTAAATTGCACAGTGTTAAGTGATTTGTGATTCCAGTCTGAAAAGCCCTACCATTACCTTAGAATTCTTGAAAGTGAGACAAACTTAATGTTGTTCTTGTTGCTGCCATGTCAGAGAACCACTGTACGAAATGTGCTGCAAACTTAGCTCCTGACTTCACAGCAACAGCTATTTAAACCTTACTGTCCATCAGACACTTCCACAAAGGCTGCTACATCGTGTCTCAGTACAGTAGCAGTTTGCTTCTGCTTCCTGGGATGATAGAAGAAATAAGGTTCATAAATGGCACAATACAAGCTAATTAAATGTTCTTTAAAGGTCTTTTATTACACAAACTGTTAGCATTACCCTGGTGACTATGTACAAATACATCAATAGGATAATCCAGCTGTAGTTGCAAGGTTCTCTGTCTTATCACATTGCAGTCTGGGCAGCTCTGGCATGCAAAAACTTTTGATGATGAGCTCATTAGTGTTTCTCGATTTACTTGCTGTGAAGCAGTAAGTGCGAATAGTTGTTTCAGACTTGTAGGTTTTTGAAACAGCCTTATTTTTTTATCAAATGTATAGAAAATAGCAAACTTTCTGAAAAGATTGTAATATGAAGTGTGCAAGAGCTAAAAGCCTGCACCAAGTGACAGAATTTAACAAAACGTGGAACTTAATAGCAAAGGAAGGGATATCACCTCATATTCTACTGGTTTCCCAACAGTAATGAAACTGTGTGTGATGTAGCACTAGTTAAATGCAGACTGCAATGTTTCAAATGCAACAATAGTATGGGCAGTCAGGCTTTTACATTCAAAACAGACCTCTTCATCAAAGGAACAAAAGGTTTTACAGATGGCTTTGTATAGCCTTGGCTTCTAACAATACCTGATCAATCTCTGTGAAGACAAAATAACTCAAATAGATTTGGGGGACAAATAAGTTCTTTGTAAAAGTATTTCTTTCATAAGTTTTTTTATGAAATTAAGGAAAATAGAAATATAGTTCTAAAGAGTTTTTTAATAGGAATTTTTAAAAGGAATTTGAATTAAGAAAGGATATAACTAATGATATGAAAGTGTAATTAAATATTTATGATACTGTCAAATCATACTTCCCATGTGCTTACACAAAGCCAAACATATTTTTTGTGTTCCTCTTGTGTATTTCTATTCTGAGATTTGGGGTCATGGGTAAATTAATGAGTCTTATGTGCATCCAAGCTCTTAAACCCTCTTGCCTTCTTCCTGTTGTGCAATCAGTTTTCCCAGGAGTTTGTCAGTCACAGTGGAGTAATGTGCATTTGCTCCCTGAACAACCTGCACTAACCAGAACTCTTGGGGTATTTTATGATTCCCTTCTGGAAGGTGCCTGTAGCGTGATTATCCATAATCCATCAGTATTCCTTGGAATCTCTTTTATCCAAGGTAGACAGCATTGCAAGAATCATTCTGAAGAATACATCATGTGGAGAAAACATACTTTTCTCTAGAGGGATTGTGTAGGAGTTAAATACCATCTCAACTTCATGACTTTTGTAGGGAAAAAATGTTAAAGCTGCATATCTGAAGGAATAGAAACTATACTTTGATTATTATAATAATATTTGGCTTTAAGCAGCCAGACTGGCTAAATCTAGATTAGGAACCAAACCCTTCACTGGTGCTTGATAATCCTAATGCACTGGTGTTCTGTGATACTGTGGTGGTTTTCACTTGGGAATGAAAACCCCCTCTGAAAACTGACTAGCCATTTAATCCATGTTTAAAAAGAATAAATTATATTGGGAGTTATAAACAGATTAAGAAGAGCTTGAGTGTGTTATAGTCTGAAGAATCCTACAGTTATCATAAAAATCAATGTTGCAAGATGGCAGTAAAACTTCCTTACTGCCTTGATGCTGAGCTTCTACAAGCAGACAAGAAATCAAAGAGAATGAGGAGGAGGAGGATTGTTTTATGACATGCAACTGTTGCCAGTGAGATTCTTGGTTGCCATCAGAAAAGCAATTTCACTTAATGGTTATGATAAGCTACAAATTCAGACATACACAAATGTTGCATTAAAACAGCATACCGTCAGGTCCTGTGCACCTCTCATCTTTTATCCCAAATAGCTGTTTAGCTATCCAGAGCTTTGGAAGCAAGAAAACAGGTCCTTTCAAGGTTATAGCTCGTCATGCTTGGATAATGCAATTCAGAAAAGCCTAAACACAACAAATCAAAATCTGTGAAATGATGCATGGCTTCATGCTTCTGTAATTTTGAAAAAGTACATATAGATTTCCATTCTTCCATTCCAAAGAGCCCTTGAAGTATGTCAGGTATTTATAGCTTTGGATGTCTCACTTGTACATGCGGGAGTTAATGACTCACACCTTTTCCAAACAATTGAAGTGCTTCCTGAACAGTAGAGAAAACATGCCTTCCTCTGCTCAAGTACTGATTCACATTTGTTTGTTGTCGTGTGGCAAACACCATTTGGCATGTTTACTCCCAGGTCTTAATTACCCTGCAGCAGTACTTTTCTCTTTATAGATCTTATTTCCTTTCCTTCTCTCAGCTGTAGCATGAAACAGCACCTAAATTAATGCAAAAATAATAGCCTAGTTCTTCCTTCCATCTTTCCTCCTCTCCCCAGCTGCATGCTTCTGCTTCTTCCACTGTCACCAGCACCTGTGGGTCCTCCAGTGATCTTGATTCAACTCGTTAAAGCAACAGAAAATTAATCCAGTGAAGAAAAGACAGTTTTAGCAATAGGTTTGCAATTCAGATTGGCTCTTTGGGGAGGGTCATCAGCATCAGAACCAGCACCAAGGAGGGAGTCAGATTGGCACCAGGAACATACTAAGGGGGAGGGACCTATGCAATATCCCTATATTGAATATAATGAAATAACAGTAAACTGTTAATTCTGCTCAACCATTGCTTTTGTTAAAGATTTATATTGCCTTTCATTTCTGAAAGAGCTTATCTGTGTCAGGTGAACACAGGACTGAAGCATGTGAGAAGGTAACAGAAGATGCTCCAGGGCCGGAAGAGAAGGAAATGGCGCTATCAGTTCTGGCTGCTAGCCATGTAATCCTTTAATTGTTACCTGAATCTGCACCCTCGGTCTCTGGTTTTGACAGACATGTTGCATAAGCCATCATAAAGAGTTGCCCTACTCCTCATTCCCCTCATCTCTTGGTTTTGTGCTGTGCTAGCACAGGTACTTGTACAGCTGTGTCAAGAAATGGATCCCAGAAAAACTGGGAACAAGCTGAGTGATGCTTATTTAGCTGACTTACTGTTTGCTCAAATCAGTTCAACCTGCAGCCATGCAGAATGTTGTCAGCATCACCGAGAATGAGTTGTGTTATACATTTTTTTCATCTCCTTAGCCATATTGGCGTTCCCATCTGCTTATCATGAATTTGTTGCCCCCTCATTTGTGCTGAAAACAGATTCATAGGGCAACGCTGGAAAGCAGGCCATGGAAACGTTGTGGGCTTAGTACCTGCGATGGGGAGTGTGTCATGGGCCCAAGGGAGAAGCAAATCTGCAGAATGGCAGCAGCAGGATTTGGGAGAGCTGGCTGGGGAGATGACAGTGTTCCAAGATGAGTTCGTCACAAAAGAAACTATTATTTACCCATACTTTCAGATTATTTGTGTAGCTTTCTGATGCTTTTATTTGAATTAAAAGAAAATGTTGGAGACATAGTAATTTGTTGTTTAAAAATGCAATGAAACATTTATAGCATTTGTGACAAAATCTCGGATGTGGTTAAAATAAAGTTATTTTCAGTCCTTGGGCTTAGTGAAACAGCATGCTTTGAATTTTAAGTCCTATGTACTGTTGTAAATGTTATCTGTCCTTTGCGGAAGAATTCCTAGCGTGCTAGATCAGATCTCTCCCAAGATGGTCCACTTTGCACGGGTTTTGTTATCCAATCAGTCTTCATTCTGTTCATTCCTCTGCCCTTTATTAATGCCTCTTCCTGCTTTTCATCCTCCTTCTGTATATATTTGAATGCAGCCCATTTCCCTAAACGTAGCTTTTCTATTTAAATGTACCAGTGGTACTTACTCATTATTCTCCCACACCCAAACAACTCGGATTTGTTTCCCCTTTTGATAATTTTTGCTGTTGGCCAATTACATTTATGTCTGTCTTCTGCTTCAGGAATTCCACAAGTTAAATATTTTAACAGGCAATCAATACTATAGGCAGTTTTGCAAAACAATCTAGCAAAAACACTGTTAGGAAACTAGCAATCTTCCTCTGCTCAAAATAAACTAATATACAAACCCAAAATTTCCCCACCACATCCTGCTCAAATGTCTATCTTCATACACAAATAAAAATACTTGAAATATTATGAGATTCCTGTGGGTTCTTTAAATGAAATGACCTTCTCTTGCTATCCCAGGTTTAAAAGAAAATAATAATTCAAAACCCAAAATGCTTTTCCTAAACTAACTAGACCACACAGGTTGCAGTATGCATATTGTAAGGACAGTGAAGGGTTGTGCTGTAATAGAGTTTATTAGAGAAATCTGGAGCAAAGCCATCTATAGACTAGACAGATTAGAAGCATGACAACTGGACGCTGTTTCTTTCTGTCATCCTTCTTTACAGCATTTGAAAAAGAAATTGAACTGATATCCCTCATACCTCAAAGCTGTGCCTTAAGGGAGCCATTATGTTCACTCCTCTTAGCACAGAGGCTAAATTTATTTTATAATCAAGTGTTAATGCAAGAAAAAACATCTGCTTTTTAATGCTGGAAAACGTGAGCAGAATTTGTCTTCTGAGTATATTGCAAGTGGTGTTGCAGTTCGGAAAAATAATTTTTGTTTAGGCTTTTGGGCTTTAAAACAATGCTCCCCACCATTCAAAATTTTAGAAGTTTCATCTTTATGGAATTACGAATATAACTGAAAATATTTGGGTGTATTTTTATGAACTGAGAAAACTGCTTGTTGGAGTACCTTCTCACTTGTACTCTTCTACTGCATATAACCAAGTGAAACTTGTCAAACTGTAATCCCTATCTTCAAAATGGGTCTTTCTCCTAGGCTGCATTGGCCCTCAGTATTTGGAATGATTCATTTTTCACAAGTATCGTTGTAACTTGTTGCAGTTGCTGGTTTTGCATTATTAATGAAAATCAGAATTAAAAAGCCTGTCTGCTTACCAACAGATTCTCATCGAAGGAGTTTTGTCTCAAAAACATTTTGGCAGGAGTATTTAGCTATTTCATTCTGATCCGCCAAATATATTCACTACATATTAACAAATAAATTTGACTATGACAATAAATATCTATTGACATAATGCATTGCAGCAGTTGTATTTTGGTAACTTTCAATTCTTTTTCTTTCCTTCTTGGGTTGTTACATATGCATAAAATACAAATGGGTTGTCCTATATCCATATATTGATAACTTTAGTTACCACCTCCCTCCAGATGCTAGATTTTCCATTTTTTCCCACAAGTTTAGTTTAGCTAACATGGGAGATGGACTTGGTGAATTTGTTATCCTATTGACTCAGTCCAAATTCAGCGTCACATAAAACATGACCAGCCTGAAATTCTCTCTCTTTTGTAGTGACGGCATCCTTTTTGTGAGTGTCAAAGAAAAGTACAAAATTTCTCCCCAAAAGAAAATAGTTTCTTTAGGAACTAGCTGCTGCTGTTTTTATTTTGCTCAGAGAACTACTCAAATCTGATCTTCCAAACCAAAAGCCAACTATTAACGTGTATTCAAGAGGCAAGCTTTGCCAGGGTAGGAAAATGACTTCCATTTTTCTAATCAAGCAAAACTGAAGTGACAAATTTAAAACAGTGTGACTTATATGGGGGTGGGGATTAATGAGGTGATTCTGTGATAATTTATTGAACATGTGATCTGTAAATTAAACAATTATTCTTCTACAGATTGTTTGTATTCTAAATAAACTGGGATGATTCAAAACACACCCCAACTTCTTGCAAGAGCTTGGAATAATTCTCGCAAGAAACCTGTCCTTGGACCAACCTGCCTAATGAACTTGATGGTGTTCAATATCTACATGCCAAATGTAAATAAATATTTTATCATTATGGATCAGTTACCTGATAGATTATACAGTAATGGATCTGATAGCTGTTCAGATGGAGCTTTTATGATGTTGATTATCCTTTTGGGACTTATAGGGAAATGGAAGTTCTTGAGGTCACTGGAAAATTTTATGTGTTAGGGTGGAAAGATAAGACTGAAAACACAAATCTATTTGTTCATGTTTGGAAAAGGTGGAGAGAAGTTTTTGCGGTGAAAAATCTCAGTTTTATGACCAAAGTGATTCACAAAAGTGAGTTAATTTTCCTGAGCTACTTTACACTTTTTTTTTCCCCTAAAGAGTTCAAATATATGTAGTTGAACCTTTTAACTTTGAATTGTTTAGCATGGTGGTATTGCTTGGCATAAGCACAAAACTAAAAAATGCTGTGGAATATCTAATTTCCTTTAAAAGAAGTTTTTACTCCTCTGTGTGGGGCAAACAACATGTTCTTTGAAAACTGGGATTTTTTTTTTTTTTAAACATCTCTGAGTAGAGAGCTTAATTTCCAATATGCTTGCCCTTTTGTTCCTCATTTCCCTGTTTTAGTCTGTTCCCACTGCCACCATGCCCTTCTGTCGCACCCATTGCATCCTACGATGGCCTTGTTACCTCACCCAAAGATGAGACGGCAGGGTTGTGGCTAGGCTGGAGCTGTACATGTAAGGCTTGTTTGGCTGGCCAGTCGATTACTGAACTCTGTCAAGCCTTTCTCAGCAGTGCACTACCTTGGTTCTTTCTGCCTTTATTAGCTGGTACTTTTTGCAAAATTTACAGATTTTAAGATGCATTTGTAGTCCTAACTCTCCTTTTATTTGCTTGGCAGTTGTTAAGGGAGGACACATAGCAACAAACTTCATTTTCTTAGAATACAAATATGGACATGTGATTTATAGGAAATTAGTACAATGGAGTAAGTCTTAGAATTTTTTGACAATATTTTGTTATACCATGCCCAATTCAAGTTTTTACCTAAAATTATCATAATATTTGGAAGAGTGGTTTCTCTAAATGTGTTTCTATGGTCAGAAATAACTTGCAAAAAAAGATGAAATGACATTCTTGGAAATTAGATTTGCCTCTTCTGTATAATCTTGAAGTGGAGCAATATTAAAAGCATGAAGCTGTTTACAAGTGAACATCCCAGAGGTACTTAACTGTGATTCAGCAGATGCAGTTTCTTGATTGTGTTAAACTGATCTTAGGCAGTACTGCCAAAGAAAGGGGTCTCAGCAGTATTAGCACTTGTGCAGATGTGACCAGAGTCGAATTCCTAATCTGGCTGGAAATTTTCCTGTGTGGGGGATTAGTTTCCAGCCAGATTAGGAGCCACATCTATCTAGCTGATTACACAACCCACAAGCACTTTCATCAGCAACAGCTGGGAACATGCAGCCAAAGTAGTGGAGGGATAGTCCCTTAGACCAAAATTGCAGATTTTTATCTTCTTACACAGATTGTAAATCTGCACCTTAAGAAATGTTTTGTTAACATGCTGATGGGCTCAGAAAGGCTCAGCTGCTAGTGTACTGTTGAAAGAGAAAAACAAAGATCCAAAAGCTTGTTGCTTTAAGCATATTTGAGTGTGCAGTAATAGATCATTTTGAAAGTAAATTTATTACTGAATAAGTTCGGGTGTTTTGGAGCAGAAAACCCTGTAAACATGTTTTGTACCTTTGCAAGCTAAAAAAGGCTCTGCCGTTCGTAATGTTTTATACACTGCTGTATTTATACTACATAAATTTCACCCAATTTTTAGCCTCGGATAGAAAGTTTGATACAGATGTTAAGACTTTTAAGATACTAGGAATGAGAGATGTCAGTATAACACAGCTAAAATATGGTGGATTAAACTAATTTTGCTTTCAGGCTGTCTTTTTTTTTTTTTTTTGTTAGATAATTATACCTTAAGACCTAATATGTCATTCTAGATTCTTCACTTCCATTTCAATTGATTTTTCAGGTTTATCTTGGAGGACTTTACTTAGAGGGCATGGGGAGGGAGGTGATGAGATGCTGATCATAGCGGCACCATTCTGAGAGCTATAAGGCTATTTCCTGGTTTGTATATTTTCAAGATCAGTTTTTAAAAATTGTATTGGTTTCTGTTCCTCATGCCTTAGGAAGGCGCTGCTTAGGCTGGATTGGCACAGTATGGTTTTGGCTCAGCTGATTCCACTACTTGGCATTTCATCTTGCCATGGCATACTTGGGGCTCAGCATTCACTTGCTGTATTAAATAATTGAGATTATAAAGGTAGTGAGTACTTGCTCCATCAAACAAATAGTATGTTTTGGGGCAGACCAGTATGCATATTGCTGTGTGGCTGATAAAAAATGTTTAAGTTGCTACAAAGATAGACAAGGGTCATTGGAAGATTGCGTCCTTTTGTTTCTTGTTTAAGTCCTTACTTACTGTTCCTTGTGCAATGAACTTTTATAGTTTCAGTGTGCAAAACATGGTCTTCTCCTGTTAAATGTCATTCAGTGTTTTTCACTGGAAATGTTAAACCTACAACAGGTAATTAATCTTTCCTTAGTAATACTGGTTTTATTCTCCAACCCTTTAAGATATCTCATGGGTCTTGAGTAGATGATAAAGCTGTGATAGTGAATAGTTTGCTTTCAATGAACCTAATGGTGAAATAGGTTTTGCCCTCTGAAGTCCAGTATGTTTTTTCCCCATAGTTGCTCTGCAGTATGATTTCTTTTTTCCTTGATTGTGATACACTTTTAGTCAAAAGTCTCCTCTGGGCCATGGCCATCTACAGTCTTCACTGCCATCAACTGCTGTCCTCCTCATCCTGCAGGTCACACTTCAGGTAGCACATTTTAGGTAATATCAAACACACAGAAAGTCCAGCCTTTGTTTAGGTAGGAGCTTGAACACAGTAATTACACATTTGTTTTTAGCCTCCAGTGAGCGTTTTCACTAGGAATACCAGTAATGAAAGGAACTGCCTAGCAGGCAGATCAAAACTGAGCATCTTTCATAGATCAAATACTTTTTTAGTTTTTGTATATTACTGGAATAACCACCCAAGTTAAGGTTTAAGCATTGACTGTTTGAGCACTCCGGAAGAGTATGTGGTTTTGGGCTGCATGGAAAGGCAGAGGATGCTAGCAGTGTGCTTTTTCATCCTTCAAAAATACCTGTACAGGATTTCCCTATGAGCTTGTCCAAATACATATCCACAGAGAAATAAGATGCTGCTCTGTGGAGTGGTGAGTATTTAAACAAAACATGGGTAGCTTATGAAAAATCTCCTCTGGAGAGGGTTTTATGTTTCAGTAAGATCTTTAGGTTGTTGATTTCTGCAGTGCTTCTGATTCTTACTCTGAAAGTGTGAAGAGAATTATGTTGAATTGTGACAGTGTACCCCAGTTTTGAAAGGATGTCCTACTTAAGGAAATATTCATAGAGCTTAATAAAGTATTACTTAGCTTTAAGGTTTATTTGTGTAGATTTGAATTCAGGAAATTGCATTGTGATGCAAAAACTGGAGCAGCTAAAAGGAAAGGAGATTAATATACTAAGACTTGGAAGGGGAAGCTGGAGCTTGGAGGATTTTGTTGGGCACTGATTTTCATATTTAACTAAGAAACTTTCTGTAAACCTTTCTTTTTCTTTTTTCCTTTGGAGCAGAATAAGGATTCAGGATCAAAAAGATGTTATTGATACATATAAGCTGAAGATGTTTCTAATCTTTGTGCAGAAATTTTTCTGCTTATTCAGATCTGGGCATGCTTCACTCAGGCATTTCTTTCCAGGGACTCATTAAAATGAATGCACAAGTAGTATCAGATCATTTTTATTCAGCTACGTTATTAACAAAATAGAAAGTTGGAGTGATTAAGCCATGAAACTGTAACTGTCCCTCAGGAACACCTCAGCAATTGTGCCTCAGAGTGTTTCCTATTTGATTTCAATGCTTTCTTCCACAGAGGAAAGAGGTAGCGGTACAAAGATGAGCTTGTGCATGTCTACAGATAGAAAGACTGGCATTTGCAGAAGAGTCTACATTATGTGATATGTTTAAAACTGAGAACTTAACGTTGGAATTTTTTTCATAAAGATGGTATATATTTAATTTTATTGCTGTAGACAGTAACTGCAAATCATAAAAAAAATAGAAAAATGTGAAAGCTTTGTAGGATTTTGTGCCATGAATTATATCACAAAATACCATACAAAATTCCAGTAGAAAACATTAGGTATCTCATATATCACTTTCTCTTACTATTAAGAAAAGTGTAGCATTACAACTTTGTTATGTTTTTCACTGGGGGGAAAAAAAATCTCTTTGAACAGAAGAATGAGTTATAAAGGAATAAAACTATAGAAAATTAATCTATAGTGATGAGATAACTTAAGATCCTCAAGGAGTATATACCTTCCCCTGTTTGTTTTTTTTCTTTAAAAAGGCACACAAAAAGCCCCACCACAACACAAAAAAGCCCCACAGTTTTGGAAAGAAAAATAAAGATTGTCAATAACTTAATGAAGAAAATAGCTAATGAAATGTTAGTGTTTAAAAATACTGGCCTAAAAGTCAGTTGAAAAAGTAATTTGTACATGTAATCTTTCTCACCTGTCTACAAGAAAGCATGGGTCTCCTCAGGGGTGACTTATAGCCTGTATTCTGTATGCACCTTGTAAGTTAATGTCTCTGTGCTGTAACTTCAGGACAACAAATGTGCATGAACTCTATTTTCCACTGCAGTTGAACTGGGGCGTTCTCAGCTTGGCAGTTCATCAGGGCGGCTGGAAGCACCATGACCTTTCTAATTTATACAGCAGCATCTTAGCAGCCTTTGAAATACCTGAGCTGAGAAGTTGTGTCTTTTGTGTGTGGTCTGTAATCAAAATGTTCACACCTGTTATGAATGAGAAAGTTGTTCTAAAACTTTCAGTGTCTGAGTTGGGGAGGGGGGTACATGTGAAAAATAAGGTTCGTAACTGCACCAAATCCCTTCTGAGTAATATGCAGGCTGGGAAGGTGAAACACTAGATACTCTGGTGCATACTTGTACTTCATTCTATGTAAATATATATGGTATGTGTATTTATGACTACATACAGCACAAAATAGCTGGTGCGTATGGCACATTAATTACTGCGTTAGGAGGTGCCTGACAGGACTGTGTTGTCTTTAAGATTTTTAAATCAGAAGTTTTATAAAGAGATGTGCAAATAAAAATTACTGAGTGAGACTTCGAGGTAAAAAACACCAAAACTTTTAGAAATCTTGATTTAGAAAATTCAGAATAGCATTCACATGCACAAGTAATCTTCAAAGAGTTAACACAGATCATCTCTGACTTGCAGACAGCAGATCTTTAAAGATAACAATCTGTGGAAAAAACAAATGGGTAAAGGCAGCTCATCTTAGTGGTCTAATTAAAAAAGAGCATTTCTAGGCTAAATCTTTGATAATTATAATTCCCAGAAAAGCAACAATATTTTTCACTCATTCAAACTTCATTGCCATTAAATAATACTCCTTGGTTTTCTACTGTTCCTCTTTTAGAAGAGTGTGTTTCTTTTGGCAGGTAAGTACACTAGAAAGCTCAGGATCATTTGGTTATTTTGGAGGAGCTGGAGCTGTTTGAGAAGATAGGAATTTCTGTTTAGAATGGAAAACTGATCCTAATGATCTCTTTGGAGACAGAATGGTCTTTCAAATTCTTTTACTTCTGGATATTAGAAAAGTACTTCTGTGGAAAAAAGATTTGTATGTTGAAACTGAAATATGATGTGAGCTGAATACGTGTCCAGATAAATTCCACTAGTTACTGTTTTCACTGTACTACTTCTGATTAAAAGTAACCTTAAAGATTTCTTAGTGTTCACAAAACCAAGGTTTGTTAATCTGGCAATACTTTCTTTTCTTACAGTATCTATACTTCATCCACTGTACACCCTAATTTTGTATGTTCATCTATCCATGAGGAGAGTAACAGGGTGACTATCCCGGGTAAGCACTAGGCAGTACACTTAGGAGACTGGCTTCCAGTTACCGCGAGTCTCTGACACACTGCAAATCATCCAAAGCTATTTGGGGCCGGAGGGCACTTAAGAAGCAACATTTTTGATGAACAAATTTAAGTGTAGCTTCTAGTTTAACAACAATGAGGAATGGAGGTTAGTAACTTCTTAAAAATAGGAATAATGTTTAATTAGCCAGAATTGTGTGGGTCAGGGAGTGATATTTATGGGCTGAGACATTCAGTTGTGTTGGACTGACAAGTTGATATATACAAATTTTTATTTTGAAGCATTTAAGTTTTTATACATAATTAACTTGATACAACTTCATAAAAGCCAGAGGAAAAACTGTATTTTTTAACAGGACATCTTTTTATTTTTCCTTCCATAATGAACGTACACTGCTAATATTTAATCTTCAACATGTCCCAGATCATGGACTGAAATAATCAGATCACCTTTATTCTGAGATGTTTTTCTTAACTGCCTGGAATTAATTGGTCTGAGTTCAACTAGGTTAAAGTGAATATACTATAGCTGCAAAAGAAAATTTGGAAAAATACTGCCAATTCATTAATCTTTGTGTCCTGATTCTGATATGCAGTACAAAACCTCCATAAAATCTATGTGTTTACAGGAAGATAACCATTATTCTTTTGATAATCTCTATCAGTACTATTTTAAAGAATTTATAGTTATCCATTCCTTGTTTTATTTCATCTTTCTTCTGCTTTATAACTGACATTTTTTTTCATTGTAGTCCAAAAATATTATCAAATAGCCTGATCAGTTGAACACTTGTGTTATGACATGCTGTTTAAAAGCCTTAAGTGGAAGGTAAATGTTAGTGTGATAAAAGAGAACTTTAAGAAAGAACAAGTGTCATACACATTAGCTTTGAAAAGGCAGTGTAGTGCTGTGTTTCACTGCTTGTAATATAAACTGATGTAAGTAAAGGGGTATTTTATAAAAAGGAAATTGCAATTAAGGAAATAGCATGTTCCTTAATTACTGCCATTTCAGAATGATTGACAGTAAAACGGTGTTCTGTGTCCTGCTCTTTAGAGGAGTTTAACAGGCATGAGCTCTAAGGAACGTCTGGTTTTTAAGCATTTTTATCCTATACCATATAGTAATTCTGCCCATTGATTTTTGTAGGTGGCAAGGTGACTTTGCCAGTTGCATAGATAGGAAGGGAAGGTACAACAGTTACTATACAATGCCTGGAAAAAAATCCCCATCCAAGACCTATGGAATTAGGAGCATATGATTAATCAAAATGGAGTGTGAAATGAGGTGGAGCGCCTACAGCTCCCTAGCTCCTGTTCCTACGCCTGCTTAACAAAGCCAGTGAAAGAACACAGGAGCTCCCTCTTTTCCCACAGAGTATGTCTGGGTGTTCCCGCCAGCTGCTCTAGCATTTAGATTATCTCATTTAGGGGACTTCAAAACAGAAGAAAGAGGATCATAAACAAGTATGGGATCAGATCTAAGTAGAGATCTAACTAGATAACTTTACTCCATAGGCAAACCCTCATTACTATTGAGTGTTTGCACAGAATGAAAAGCAGTTTTATAGAAGTAAGGTGGCAGGAGACACCAAGAAAACTAAGCAACTTGTATCAGGGTTGCTTTTAGACATACACTGCAGTTCTGGCCATAACAAGTAGCTATTACTGCATAATAATAATTCCTTTCCAGATACTCTGTCACCAATGACTGTATTGCCCGTTGTAACTAATACCTGGTGGGAATATGGATCCCCTGTATGGCCACGTACAGAACCTGAGTGCTTAGTCCCAGGATGAGTCTATAGTCTCTCTTTTCCCCTCTCATGGTTTTCTATATTGTACTGTCAAAGTGAGTATTTGATGGTGAATGTGAATTCTGTCTCTGGGCATCCTTGACATTTGTAGACTACTGGTATCTTACTCTCTGCACAACCAGACTGGACCTACATGTTGTCTAATTAAAATAGCAGATTTTAAAGATCTTTAGTGACTGCCATATTGAATGATTTTCAAACCTTTTCGATCTAATTTTCAGCAGTGTAACTTCCTTAAGGTTCCTGATGTTTTGTCTCTAAGAATATGGGCTCTTCAAGGTGGATAATTCTTTGGATGACAAGTTATTCCACAGACCATTTCAAGAGTATTTATTGACTGATAGATCCTAATGGCTTCTGAAATGCTGCATCTTGATTTGGTCTGGAAATCTGAGTAGATAACAAATGCTGTTTGTTTGTCTTTTGGGATAAGATTAATGAGCCTTGCAAATTACTAAGGACTATCCTCTCATCATCCAGACCTGATTTCTCTGAATAGGTGCTGCATGCTAAAAGCTACTCATTAGTAGGTGAACTGATAGCTGAATGTATTTATTATTGATGGCTTGGTGGGAATTTCCCTGTCTGAAAAAGGGTGGTAGGCTGACAGAAATACTTTGCATGGAAAGGTGATGTTAAAAGATTAGCCATTTTGTGCATTTATTTCTGAAGATGCGTGTGTTTGGATTCATGCCGTGGGGTTCCCAGCATGAAAAATTATCGCTGGGAAGTAGATTGAATCTTGTCTTGCACCCCTCTCACTGTTCTTACAGACCCGTGAGATTTTTATTATAACTGATATAATCTGAAGCACGTTCCTGTAAAAGTAGTACCATTTTATTTAGCTTTTCTTCAACAATATATTGTAATTTCTATCAGTGTTTTACCACACCAAAATGGGCTGTTAAGCAAAGCTAAAGCAATGAAGCAGAAGAGAGTCCTGGATTTCAGCATGGCTACTGTAGTATCCTAGATGTTATCAAAACTAGCTTCAAAGCATTACTGCCAGCTATAAGGCACAGAAAGCAGGCATTACTCTGACTGAACTCGTAATCCTTGAAGTTTGAATCTGCTCTTAAAGATCTATTGAGACAAAATTTCATTATTATGTATCCCATTAAGAGAATATATTACTAGTATATGTAGGATAACTTTTCTGCTAATGTACAGATTTAAAATGTTTTATGAAAATAAATCAATACCTTAAAATGAAACCCAAACCTCAGAAGGCCAATTTTCTTTAAGACATGGCTCGTTCAGGAGGATTAATGGCTCCTGGTGGTATATCTCCACTTAAGCCTGTCTAAATCTGGATTGCCACAACCTTATTGTGTGACATGTCCTGCCTGTATCGCTCCCACCCCACTGCCACGTGCCCACTCCCTCTGGCTCCTCGTGGTGGCACTTGCACAGTTGCCAGCTGGATCAGCTCCCCGAACTGGCTCACCGTGGGAACATGCGAGTATCCCTGTACCTGCACCAGAAGGGGCAGAAGCTCAGAAGCCAGCAACAAGGGTAGGGCTGTGCCAGCCCGGGTTTAGATTGATTTAAGATGTTGTAGATGCACACCCTTTTGAAACGTCACTCATTTGGAATATATTATCTTCAAGTTTCCGCTGAGCCTGAAAGTTTCTAGTTGAAATGGATTTTAGATTAAGCAGAGAATTTGCAAAACAATAGGAGAGAAAAATTGTAGCATGAGTCATAAGCATGGGACCTTCCACCACTGTATGCTTAGAACTGCTGAAATCCTGTGGATTAGTTAACAGAATCACTGTAGTTTCCAGCATGTCATCAGCTACTATGTCCATTGTACTTTCAGTTTGTTGGAATAAAAGAACCAGTTTAGTCATCAAAACTTAGTGTTAGTATAAAACTCTGTAGTTTATGACCACTTTTTTGAACAACATAGCTTAGATGATGTCTTAAATTAAATGCTGATGTTTGTTAAATGTTTATTGGGTTTATATGTTGTTTATTTCTCATAACATCTGTGACATGCTAGGCACATCCCAAAACACTAAAAAGTGTATATTACTTTGGAAATTCACAAAGTAATGACTGATGGAGGAAAGAGAGGACAATACAATGTATCGAGGCGTTTGTATTAAATGCCAAGTTAATAAGTGGAGTAATTGTAATAGAGCATTGGCTGGGGTACATGATTTGCAGTTCACCTGCACTGGCTAGAGGGAACTGCCAGGTTAAAACAGTGAGGACTGTAAATGGTCTATTCAGAGGTCACTGAAAATCCAGATGGTTTAACTGAGTGTGTAATAATAAAAAAAATTGAAAAAAGTGGTATGTGGAATCAGTCATAACTCTGACAGAGCTACACTTAGAATAAAATCAGAATCGGGAGAAACAAACTTCTTTTTAGCTGACTGTTGAAGTATATCCCAATCTTTTTATTTCAGTTTGAAACATGAGCTTTCTTAGTCACCATAGCACAATAATAATTACTGTAAAATGGAGTTAAATCTTTATTTTTGCAATTGTTTGTCTTAACTGCTTTGACATTTAGTGACAGAATCATAGGAAAACAAATACTGCTTAGAGGCAGTTAAAGTGGCAGTCAGTATCTAATAGATGTGGGGCACTTTGGTCTTTCTCTGGTTTTCCTTATCTACCATATTTATCACTGAGAAGCTCAGAAGTCTTCTGCAAAGCTTCTACAAGATTTTGATGATGTCAAAATGTCTCGGAGTAATTTTTAACATTGAAGTTTAGATGAGACTGTAAAGGCTTTCTGCCTAGCTTTTATTGTTAAATCGTTTTCTATGCCTTCAGTAACTCATATCTGCTACCAATCAGCATGCAAAGCTCTGTGGCAGTTGGCCACACAGACTTTCTCAGAAGCGGGGATCTATGGAAATGTTAGCCTTCCGAGCCAGCCTGACCTTCTGAACTGGCTGCTGAGGATTGGGAAGGGTTTTCTTACAGTTTGGCTTCCAGGCAGCTAGCTGTCCCCATCAGCCTGCCTGGTGGGCTGCAGCAGTCGTTGGAAACTTTGAAAACCTTCCATTCACAGGACTTGATGCCCGCTGGTGCGTAACGGCATCAGATGACAAGTTCGTTGCTAGCTATAACAACTGCCAGGATGTTTCTTAGGTCTTCTGTAACTCATCAAGCAGGCAGTTTGGCATCCTTGAGAACATACTTGCAAACTCCAAAGCATATTGTCTTCAGAAACGAAATACTGAATTCCACACCCGTCCCTCTCCTCTTCCAAAACCACTTTTTATTCTAAAATAAGACATTTTCTTAAACTATTCTGTTTAACCAAATTGGTATTTTTTTCATGAATTTTCTGAATAATGCCATTCAGCAATGGCATTATTCACAAAAGATACTTTTTCTTTTTGTACATTTGAGAGGATAATGTAGCCAAACTTGGAATTTAACAAAATCTGGAAATGTTTCTCTGCATTGAGTAGTAAATCATTAGTTTGGGCAAGTTTACATGGCACCGTTCTGAAGACTTTGATATCAAATAGTATATCTGCGTTGGCAAAGTGAAATGCATTTAAATTTCCTATGGAACTTAGAATTTTTGTAACTTGTGGAGTGCTTAAAAGCTCTCATCTCAGTATTTAACCATTTAAATGCTTCTTCTCTGAATCTGCTCCCTACTCATCATTGCCATATCTCTCCCTCAGTCTTCTGTTGCTCTTTCCCATCTCTTAATGTTTCTTTAGTTTATCGTGTGTGGAGAACAGAAAGCAAATTAAAGCTAGGATGACATCTATGGTGGCGTTGCAGCCCAGTAAAATCTGACTTCCCATCCTTTTCTGGTCATTCGTTTCCACTTCTGTTCTGCCTCCTGCCTTGTGCCAGCACACGTGTTTGTGCAGCCGCGTGGTGAACCGAATCAGGGAAGTGATTCAGCTGCCAAAAAAGACCCAACTGCCAGCATAAAGCGATGTTGACTTGGTGGTTAGGCTGGCATAGGAACAAACAGCTGGGGGAGAAAAGGTAGGAATTATTTAAGTTTGTTCTTCTGCTGAAAAAATTATAAGTGAGCCACAGCCTAAAAATTAAGGTTTTGCCTAAAAATAAGTGATATGTAAATTCGGGGGGGGGGAAAAAAAACAATGAACATGAGCAGATTTAATTTAAAATGATTGCCACTTACTAGTGTATATTCTTGTGTTTGTTTCCAATCCTTGTGTTGATTTAGCCCAGGTCAGTTCCTCACTAAGTTAAATTAAATCAATAAAATATTCTTGAGTAGATAATGTGTACCCATACGAGCAGTGCTGATGAGGCTTAGGAAAACTACTTGATTGCTGAAATTTTACTACAAGGTTTTCAGATGCAATTTCTGTAAACCAGCAGGTTTGCAGGTTGCAGCCTCCTTCAGGAGCACGGTAGAAGCTGATACTTGAAATGCAGGTGTGTCAGGCACTGCCTGAACTCAGTGCAGCCCATGTATACTGGGATCAGCCAGCTGAACCCAACTAGCAGGTTTGCAGTGTTCGTATTTATGAGCACACCGCACCATTGACTCACCTTTGGGTCTGTCGGGGCAAATGAGAAGGATTCTTTATGGATCAAGTATTCACTATCAGTTTTTCCACTTATTTTTCATTTTTCTCTAATGGTAGAGACAAACTTGCACCTACACAGTTGTTTGTGTGCTACTGTATGGCTTGTAGATAATAGTGACAGAGTTAAAATAGATAAAGCAATTTGGGAAGTATTCCCAAAGTGAAGTTATCTGTAAGGACGTAATCCGATCTAGCCATTTGCTGCTGCTAAGGAAGTTCCTGAGCACTCTGCCCTTCCCCTTCCTCCCCACCCACGTTGGTGCTACCACCTCAGATCTTTGTCAGCTGATTTAACTCACTAACTCGGCAGAACGTGAACCTGGCAAAGGTAGCTAGCTTTCTGCTGCGTTGGTGAGTTGATGGGCACAGAAGAGGAAGCAGAACCACGTGGCTGACAGCAAAGGCAGGGAAAGGAGTGAATCCTCAGTCTTTCATCTGTGATGACAGTGTTGTGTAACTTCACTCTTAATGGTAGAGGTAACGCAGATAGGAGCACTGCTTATACCAGTAACGCTGTGTATGTGTAAGGTATCTAACTATAGACCTTTTGTTGCAAAGGCTGCCTTCTGTGATATCACCTCTAATACTGAAACAAAGCTAAGATTTTGTCAGTCCTAAAGGTACTGGAATTAGGTGATTTTTACATGGTAATTAATGGTAATAATTAGGAAAAAGGTATTAAAGAGTATATAACACTAAGGAAGAAGCCAATTAAGGTTGCAGTCAACTTTTCTGAAGTGAGAAGGCAAGCCAAAATGTGTACTGTTATGTTGGCAAACTCTTTGAAGTCCAGAAAACCAGTGAAACCCAAAACAAAGATGCTCAATTTGAGTTTTTGTTGACTAACAGGATAGAGGAAAAGTGGTTATTACAGAGTATATCTTTTACCTTCATTCTGCATGTCAGATAATTCAATTTCCTGTTCAGTATGCTGCTTTAGCATAAGAGAGGAAGAAATCTTCTCCTAGGTACTGTCATCTGCTGTGAAGGAGAGCAAGACAGCTTCTGAATTACAGGCCTGCCCTCTGGAAGCGGGGAGGTTAGACAGCGTACCCCCTCTGGGTGGCAGGGGCTGTTTGGTGCACAGCTTCTTCAGGGCACTGTTGGCTTTGACCTGTGCCCAAACTGCTGCACAGCAGATGATGGTAGTGTGGTAAACATATGGCCATGTGGTAAACCAGATCAAGAAACCAGTTCAGGTTTAAAATCTTCATAAAACAAATGAAAGAATATTTATGACACGGCTTTTTCCATTGTTTGGCATCTTTTACTGCCCTGTGGTCTCCGTGCATCTGCCTCTCCTTGCTTACAGCCAGTAAGTTAGTGCTCAGATCTCAGCCCAAGAGCTCCTGCCTTGATTTCAAATGATCAGAATATAATTCCAATTTGTGTCTTCCTCCCCTTTGTTTTTCCCTGTCAGTTTTTCCTGAAGTACACTGTGCATAGCCAAGCTGAAACACGACTGTAAGCTAGCACACAGTTCATAACTCGGAGGAAAAAATACTTTCTCTTTAGCTTACAAAACAATAGCTTAAGAACTTTTTGCTAAAGGGAGGAAAGACCTAATGCATGTACTTGATACTTTTTGCAATTGAATTCTACTGTGAAAATGAACCTTTAATTTAAGTGTAACTTCTGAAACTCACAAATAAATGTTTGTGATGAGCAATGAAGTATAGACATCAGACAATTTTAGCTTCGTCACTGTACTCCTAAGGTGGTGTTTTTCTGGGGAGCATGTTGTGACAGCATTAGTTATTATGGCTTCTGTCTTTTGCCTTTATTCTGTAACACACAGATGTAAGCTATATTAAACCTGCAAGCCCTGTTACAGCCAACAATTTTCCATTGTTTTTTGTTCTGCTGGTTTCCTACAAGAGAGGTTCTCACACTGTAGTCGGCAAAAATATATTAAACAGTTTCTTTTTAAATGCAAAGTTTGAGTATATGCAACAGTCTGTGTGAAACTACTCAGTCTGCATGAAACCCAGTGGCCTGTTAGATCATTTTACAAACAAAGTTTAGGAAACAATCCTATCCAGGTCAAGTTCCCTCTCAGCCCTCTGGCAGAGAGGAAAATGCTGACAAGTATGATGCTTTTATTCACAGTGATATCTTGTAGAGGAAAAAACTTCAATATGCATACAGAGATTTTTAACTCTTAAGTACCGTCTTTCTCAAAGGTCATGGAATAATCAGTTTGTGTCCCTTACATAAGGAAAATTGTCTCAATTTCTTAAATTACAAAGGGAAAGAGGATTTATAGTTACCTCAGTATACATTTCTAAATATTTTTACTTGTTAAGTAGCTATTTTCACAACAGTTTGTTCTTTCCTTTATACATAAATTTTGTGTAATGCTCAAAATTCTGTGTGCAAACAGGTCTGAGCCTAAAAGGAAATAATGGAAATTACTTTCAGCCATACTTCTCGGCACCCAGCAAGCATGTATCTTAGAAAGATAAAGTGAAGGGAGATTGCATGAAACCAATCAGAGCTGTTAAGCTGCAGCAATACAAAACCGTTGGTATTTTAAATAAAAGGTTAAAATAAATTCCTGTGGGTTAGTGCTGGACTATTTGAAATTCCCCTAAGTTTAAAAGAAAAAAGGAGACGGAATTTTAACCAGCTCATTTGATAGAAAATGACCTGCAGATGGGGTTTGAGAGAATAATAGGTGGCAGATTACAGTGGGAAAATTGTGGCAGAGCAGCAGCTCAGACTTTGATACATTTATGCAGAGTGGGCAGCAGAGAGATGTGAAGAATTCCCCACTGCATACGTTGCGGAGCACCAGCATAATACACTCGTTTTATTTCCACTGACTGCTGATGTACTGTAGCTGTTCATAGCAGCAATATGTTTATGAAGTCATATGCTGAAAAGATTTAAAATATTGGAAGTGTTACACAGAGTGCAAATATCAGTGGGTTTTCTACCATTTATGTGCATATTTTCATTGCACAGTCATATGTGGAAACCCTAGTGTTTCTTCCAGTCTGGTCCTGCTTTGTTCTAGGGCAAATACCCCTTCCCTAGTTCCCAGTGTCATGAAATGTATTTAGTAAATACCAAATTTTTTCAACACTTGATGTAGCCTATGGAAAATGCAAAAATAGATATTTTTTTTTTCAGACCTTCATAATTCTGCCAAATTAGAGCGATTTTATGAAGATGGCAAAAATTTTACAGCCACCAAAATTCAATTATATAGTGACTTCCTAAGCAGGAAGGTTCGGTAGCACTGGAATCTTTTTTTCCTTTCCTCTGCCTTACTGCAAGTTTACAACAAAAAAATTGGGATTGCTTGGGCAGCATACAAAAATTGAAATATTTTCATGAATGACACATGCAGGCATATTTTTTATTAAATAATGGAAACCAACATTTTTAATGCAACTTATAGCATTTATCAGCACATTTTTGATATGAAGAAATATACTCTAAAATTCTGTGGGCTTCTACAGCCCAGGGATGCAATAATATGGAATACATTTCATGTGTGTCTCCTGTGGGATTTGTCTTTTTTTTTTTTTAATAGACCCTTTGGTACTTGAGATACTGGATGTTAGAAGTGCATGTTTTTTTCAAAGATGTTAATAGATTACATTTTGTAGTAGCAAATGAACAATATTAGTCTCTAGAACTACCAAGACTCTTGCACTTACACTTGAACTTGTGTAGAAGCTTACAAGAGAGGAAAACTGAATATGTGTGTGCAGAGCCTGCTGTGGGTATATTTTGAAGCATTTTCTTAAAACAAGATGTTTACCCCAGGGGGACTGTACTTGTAGTGACCTTACTTGACCCCAGCTGGAACTCATTAAATACTCCTTTAGTGAAGAACAGTTGCAAGAAGCTGTTCCCTCCTGTACCACTAGCACACCATCAGGTGGTAGTTAGCTGAGAAAAGCAACTTTGCCTGTAACAGTTACTCCGTAGTGTTTCAGTGTGGGTAATAGTGACCTGATAGCCCAAGTCCGAGGGGAGCCGTTTTTTAGAGACTGACCAGTGTACTAGATCAAAATGCATCCTCCAAAGTTTTGGGAATAGTTTGTACTTTTGGAAGTGAATATTAAATATCCCAGTTGGCTTTTAATACTGGAAAAGAAAAGTAAGTTCCAGGTATTACAGTTACAGCTTTAAAAGTATAAGATTACTAGTAATCATTCTTCATCCTCCTTTACCACCACCTACTGTCCATTTATTTGCAAGATGTTTCACTGCCATTATTTCTTTTCTTGCTAAATAGAAATACAGTTAGAATACAAAGTCTCGTTAGTGTACTGCCTCTAGCATGGCTGTCTCTTTATAGATGGGATAGAAAGTTATAAAAAGCAGTGAAGTGCTCATTTGAGGGGGAAACAGAGCACACAAATTATTTCAGCATTATTTCCGCTCTGTAAAGCATGAAGGCACAGAGAAGTAATCTGATTTCTACTACAAATCTTAAAGGTTTTCACCCTATTTTAAATCATCTAACAATGCTTGAACAGTTCTGTTGCTTGCAAATATGCAGCATCACAGTGAACCTTCATTTATTTTCTATGTTTTTTTCCCCAAAAAACATTTTCTCTACCTTTAAACATGCCTCTCAGTTCTTGCTACTGTAGAATTCTTTCACCCTCTTCCCAAAAGCATCTGAATAGGACGTGTAGTCTCACTTGAAAAGAATGCAAAAGAGGAATGCAGGGTGGAGAGTTGGAGGTATGGAGCAGCACCCAGTCAGAATGATTACATATATCAGGACACTTCAAACTGGAAGATAGGTTAAGGGAGGCCTGCAAAAAAAAAATCACAAATCATAATGTCATAGGAAAAAGTAAATAGGGGGTGATACAAAGGAACAAGTTTCTTATCTGTGGGTCTATTTTTTTCCAACAAGAACCTGGCAGCTCAAAACAAATGCACAAAGGTACTTCACACAAAGCTGTTACGCTGTGGAATGTCCTTTCACAGGATGTTGTGGATACAAAATTGTAAATGGGTTCAAAAGGTAATTGGATAAATTTATGAAGGAAAATTCCATGCAAGACTATCAAGTACAAATATGCCATTTCTTATACAAGAAGACTCTAAGCTGTAAATTGCTGGAGAGTGGGAGAGGGCTTGGAGAAAGTGTTGCTGTTAATGCCTTTATGCTCTGGGCTGCTGCCAGAAGCAGACTAATGGACAAGCTGGGCTTTTGGTCTGATCTGCTCAGCTGCTGTCATCCTGTAAACCATTTTTGTCCTACCTAGGGCTTTCCTTGGGGTATT
This sequence comes from Strix aluco, assembly GCF_031877795.1. Lineage (NCBI taxonomy): Eukaryota > Metazoa > Chordata > Aves > Strigiformes > Strigidae > Strix > Strix aluco. The sequence continues at coordinate 6,529,357 of NC_133942.1, forward strand.
TATGATCCTTCTGATCTTCTTTTCAACACCTTTTGTATTTGGCAACTTTGCTTAATCTCCAGTTTACCTCTGTTATTTCAAATGTCATCAGCTGAATAGCATCATCCCTTCTTATATGAAGTCTATTATGGTCAGTTAATATTTACTGGAAGTTAATAATTTATCCTCTGCAGATGGAGCACTCTTACTTTTCCATGACAATCAACTCTTCTGTTCCTAAATTTGCGTTCGGGAGTAAAATGTTTGAAAAAGCAACTTGTTACTTCAGCTTTTCCAATTTGGAGTTTTATTCTGAACTAACATATAATAAATGCTCCTCTAGGAAATGATTTTAAGAGATTTTTCTGTAGCTTTGGTAACTGTTTTATTGAAGTATAACATTCATTGAGGTCACCCTGGATGATTCCTTGAGCTATTTGAGCCACGTTACTTAGGCCCTGTGGTCTGCACCAACCTGCCAAATTGCTCCTGTCCAGCAGCAGTTCTTATTTTTGATCCAGGTTCCCCCCTTATTGCTGTTACCTAGTTCCTCCTTTCTGTGTATTGCCAGTGAAATGTTTCTCATCATGGGTTTTCAGCTATGCATGTTATCACTCCTTTCACTTCCTTACTTCTTTTAACTTTGTCTCTTTTTTTTTTTTGACTGAAGATTTCAAATAAACGTTTTTCTCTGGCAAGAGAGTATAGAATTAAAGCTTCTCAGGTTCTCCCTTTTCGTATGAGTTCCTATATCAACACAAGTGTGTAACTCTTAAGCTTGATGTTAAACTTCAGTATCATCCTTTTAATATGCTTTTTTTTTTTTTGAGAAAATGTTCTGCCCTATTTAGAAGCACCAAGTGATGCTGCAGCTAAGCTTAGCGTGGGTCAAGTAAGCCTTACTGCGTATTGTCTGCTGTCCTTGCACGTTTCCGTATTGCACAGGACCTATTGTTTCCAGCTTGCAGCTGTTCTATACAGCTCAATCTGTGTAGCTGCCAAAACCGCTTCATGGCCAAGCTGTCTCTAGTAAGAGAGTTTAAAGAAATTATCTTCCCTTTCTTCAGTGGTTTGAAAGATGGAGATGCTTCGGACTGTGATGCAAAATTTCCCCAGTGTGTTCAATTCCTGTGCTATGGTGAAGTGGTTAAACAGTGGGTTTTAAACAGTGCAATGCGATGTTGTGCATGCTGACAAAATAAGACAACAGGACAGTGCAGGTCACAGGCAAGAGAATTTCGGTTGATTTTAGGGAAAAAACTTGAACCACTGAACACTTGCTGAATTTTGTGTCATTTAAATGGCTAGCACTTAATATTTCAGAAATAGTAAGTGCTACTTTCTGCAGTTCCCTATTACAACTCTAGTTTATTTCCATCAGTATTTTCAAACTGCAGTCAGAACAAGAAAAAGTTCCTTAAAATACTTGAGGGGAGAGAAATAGCATAGCGAGAAATCGCAAAGCCTTTTCCTGATGTCCTCAGACCTTTGCTGCGGGGTGTTACTCTCATTCCAAGTGCTTTTTGCCTTAAGGTGGCTTTTCAGTAAATACTACTAGTTTTGTAAAATTTGTCAGGGTTCAATTAGATTTTCTATTCAAAGCACTGTAAATTTTGACCTGTCTTCAGGCTCTGCTTATAATGTTGACTGACCCACAGGTCTGGTCATTTTAACTGAACTGATGTTCATTTTCTGGCATCTTACTAATTCAACCAGGAGTATTTGTTGCATTTCTTTGTCTTCTGGCTATTTCGTCCAATTCAGTTTGCTCTCTGCTGTAGTTTTCTCACTTTAGGTTTACATTATTATATTAGTGCCTTTCTCATTCTGAGGTCAAATGGTACTTCAGTGAGAAGTCAGAATGTGAGGATTGGCTCATGTCACAAACTTAATTTAACCATCATTTATGTTCTTGGAAGCACTCAATTTTTTATCCATTTCATTTATCTTAATACCTTCTTTTAAGTAAAACTTTGACAAATTGTCGCAATACATGGAAGATACTTTAGCATAGTCTTTTGAAAATAATTTTCCTAAAGATCAGTGTGAATTCTTGTCCAGAACAGACTTAAAATAATGGTGCTATGAAATGTCAAAGCTGGTAAAACTATTAAAAAGGAATTTTGACTAATGGCCCGTGTATGTGGCTTAACATTTAAGTAAAGATTGCATTTCTGACTTCAGTTATTAGAAAAATTCAGCTAGAGCATTTCTCTACAGCTTCCTGCTGACTTAAGTTTTCTTTGTCTGGCTATAGCTGTGGGAAGAGCTCAGTGCAACACATCTCTGGAATTTTCCAGCTTTGTTCGGGGTGCTGTTCGCGCTCCGCTTGCAGCCACGAGCCCTCTCTCCGGGGGCATGCTGGCTTTCTGGGCTCAAGTGGTGTTTTGTGTTAAAGCCGAGTCAGTTTTCTGGGCTAAATACTTCCGTGGAAGCCCACACTGAGAAAGGTAGTTTCCATGTAAGTGAATCAGGGAACTGTGTGTTGACAAGCCAGGGAGATGGCAGGCTTGAAAAAACAAGATTCCATTCTGACAGAGCCATCGAGGTCATTCCTAAAAATATGTAATTCACAATTGCTTTTTGGGTTTTGTTTTTTGTTGTTTTGTTTATTTTTACTTCCTGGTTTACTAACAAATCATGTACTATTTGTAATCCAGTATCAATCTCAATTTTTTTTTTTTTTGCTTTTCAGTTTTTTCACCATATGAATTGTTAGTGATTTTTTTGTTTGTTTGTTGCCATCCAGAATTTTTACAGGAATTTTATAACCAACTAGTGAATGCTCTGACAGTCTAAGGGTCAGTCAAAATACATACCAGTTTCCTGCCCCATTACTTCACATCCTACATGCTGGTGATGTACTCGCATGTCTGCCATTTAGTTCAAGGGACACACAGGAACAACAGAGATGGGTTCCCTGGCTTAGGGAAAGGAAAGGACAAACTGCATAATGAATCACCGGTACCTACACATACAGCATCGCTGACAGGCAGTCCCTACAAGTCAAATGGGTTGCAGAGTGCTGCATTAGCCTGCTGTCCTTTTGGAAGTGATACACCCAAGGTGGTGGTATGATTCATATTGTGTTTATTTTGGTACTCAAATTGCAGCTGTAGGAAAGTTCTTTCAAGTACACTGATGTTGAGGACTTGGTTTGCTTGTGTATGCGGTATTAACCTATTCAGCAGGCTTAAATCAGACTCTTCCTCTTCTCTCAGGAAATGAATTCATTTTATATGTACAGATTTCATAAGGAGAATGCCATGAATGCATTCAATCTGCCAGTTCCTCTTCGTATCACAATTCAGTAAGATTTTCTGATAACCTTTGTTGTACATCCATGAGTGTTTCTTCCTGTGGGGAGGGTGTGTGAAGCTGACAGCTACAGTCTGAGGCAGCATGTTAATGGTAGGCTTGTTTGAGATGCAGCCCTGGAGTTCTATCAGGAAATACACTGCCATTTCACATCTTTGTTGAATTGAAACCAGGGAATCAACATTATGTATTCAAGAGCAAGAAAAATGGCATTTGCAGCAGGGTGTAATTTTATTTTTATGGTCCCAAGCATTCTTTTGTTTGCAATTTTGGCTTTTAATGTATTCACGATATCTTGAAAGAGGGGTATATGTGGAGGTGGGATTTTTTAACATTGTGGGGTTTGTTGTTGTTTCTAGCTTATATAAATGTATATATTCTGTAAAGATCAAAGGTGACCTGAAAAGAGGGTTTGTAAGAGATTTTTCATCCAAATGATATTTTTTGGAATACAAACGATGGGGAAAAAAAGAAGAGAAATTTTAAGATAGTTCTCTCAAACTTTGGTTTTGTTCAAAGTTCTTACTTTCACAAGACATCTTATTTTTAGCAGAATTGCTAATAACGCAGTGAAGTATGTGGTAACAAAAGTAATGGTAAGTATTTTAACAAAAATCTCTCCCACTTGATGACACACACACACACACACTCTCTGTGGTTATTTCATTCATTCTCCTGAGAGATTCCTGGACACTTTTCAAGAGCAGATACGCTTTTTTATAATGCTATTTAAAAATATATATGGATTTTCTTTTAAATCTTTTCAGGTGTACTTTATTTTTAAATTTTTATTTGCATATAAAATTTATAAAGTTAGATTATGACAGTACTGTTTCTAGTGCTTCTGAAGCCACCTTTAAAGTCTGCCTTGGATGATCTGTCAACTCAAATTATTAAACTTGCATCTTTTTTGTAGACCCTGTGCAATTACAATATCTTTAATTTGTCTACTTTTTATGGTAAAGTTCAAGGGAAAAGACAAGCCAATTTGTTCATGACAATATTGAAATACTGCTTAATACATTTATTTAAAAGCAAAAAAAATTCTGTTATGATTGAAAGGAAAGGCTGGGAAGAAAATGTGAAATCCCACTGTATGAAGCTATAGAAGTCTTGTCAAAGTCCGAGTACTTGAGAAACTTCAAATGATCTTGCTGATTTAAACAAGGAATTAAGAATTCGCTCAGGGAAAATGTGGGCTATAAGTTGTATAAAACAGAATCAGAAAGGTCATGAGAGATGACAACAAGGTGCATGTCTCACATATGATTTATAGAGTTAAATGCAAATCATATGCATATGTGGAGAAAGTTATTTCAGGTAACTCTGGGGAAATTTTTAAAAGTCCAGTTAATTTCTCAGATTCTTCAAATTTACATATGAACATTATTTGATGGCAGTTTAATGTCTACACTTGTTTGTTACCATTTAAATAGCAACTACATGGGAAGAGCAAAGTATTTATTTGCAAGGGGGAAAGAAAGAAAATGTTCATAATATTCTAAACCACATAGTAGTAGTAGTGTTCCTCAAGTACTAAAACCAGCAGTATTTTGTGTTCATACCTAAAGTGCATTTTCTTTATTAAAAAAATGTTTTATGAGATGACTTGGAGAAACCTCGAAGAAAAGTCTTTCTCTGTTAATTGCCCAAAAGTTAAGGTTGCGCTATTCTCGTGCAAGTAGGCAAATGCTTCTGTAGAAATGCTTTGGGGGAGAGAAATATAAGAACAAACTAAAGCCACAAGGATTTTTGCCATTTTTCATCAGTGATGATGTGCCCTGCCATATGCTACAGGCAGAGGTTATCCCATCGTGATGAAGTGCACGGTGGTAATATGTATATCTGTCCATGTAAGTGAACAAATATGTTTTAGGAGGATTATATAGAAAGATTTAAGCTTAAGAAGCAGCAGCACACACAGGCTCGTAAAGCTAAGGAGAGAACTGCAAAGTGTGTTGGGCGCTTTTTTACTGATGAATGGCTCTTGCCTGGCATGACTGGTATGTGTACAAACAATACTGCTATGTTAACCCACTGCTAAAAGACGTAGTGGAGAGAAACAATTTCATGCGTGTAGACGTGTGTATACCCATAATGTTCAGGATTTATGGTGAGGGGTGAGTACAGGATATTGCAGTGGCAGATCCTGAGGTACTTCTAATAAAAAGAAAGTCTGAAGTCCATAACTTGTAATAATTGTATCACGTATAAAGAAAATCACTTAAACTCTGCTACTATCCTAATAGTAGCTAATATCTGCTACTCTGCTACTACTAACACTCCTCTTTCTCTTAGCACTCCCCTTGCTTATCTTTTGCTGACAAGATGCTGTAAGGAAATACTTCTCTGCATTTCTTTCACTTCTGTCAATCATTGATAATGATGATCTTGAAACTACTCTGCAGTGGCAACTCGCGGTACTTCAGTAAATTGTGGCTTTTGTCAGATAAATTGCATTGGTAAAAATTTTCTTGATCCCTAAAACCTTCATTTATCTTCCCATTAAAAGTATATATATTCTCCAACTTCCATTCTTCCCTTTTAATCTGTAAAGCACAGCATATGATGTGGTTTCTTTGTTGATTTTACAGATAATTTTTAGCCTGTCAAAGACCTTCTGTCTCAACAACTTTGAAACAAAGATTTTTAAATAGATGATAAAGTGCAGCTGCCAGATTAACAGACATAAGAAACTGGAAGGGGAGGATCTCACAGATGGTTCTAATAAAACTGGGCAAACAGCAAAGGAGTGTGGTGGGGGTGGGTGGGGGAGTGGATTGAAATTCAAATCGTAATCCCAGTGCAAGTCTTGGGTTTAGTTTGTGAAAGAAAGTTGCATAAACAGCCATTTGAGGGTTTGGGGTTGGGTGGGGTTTTTATTGTTGCTTTCAATTTTTCCTGTTGCTATAGTACTGCTGATTTTTCCTTCTTCCTGTATCCCTATGTCCATATTGCTTCCTGAGGCTTGTATTGCTGGGCCAGGAGTCCTCCTCTAGAAAGCCACATTCAGATATTTGTAAGATTTTTGTGAACGTGAAATACCAGTAAAAGCCTAGATTTTCCGTAACTGTTGAGATAGGAAATTCTTCTTGTTGTTACAGCAAAGAACAGTAAAAGCAATGCAGTACACTTCTGTTGCTTTACTGACAGGTGCTGCCCTTGGTCCTGTGTTCTGTCCCATAGCCTCTGCACAGGCTGTACAGCTCTTTGTGAATTTAGTAAGTTCCTTTTGGCTAAGATTGGAACTCTTCTCCAAGCTTTAATACGCCATGTGTTCCTTTAATCTATAAGAAGTTTGTACTACATGATTCATTCATAAGGATGGATGACTAGTAGTACCTTCTGTCTTCTTTCTGCTTTCTACTCTTATTAAATAATATTAGGTCTGTAATATTAGGCCAAAAATTAATGAATAAACATTGCAGTAGGAAGGATGCAGCTGAGGGAGGGCGGCCTGGATAGTCCCCGGTGGTCTCAGAATTCAATCACTAGTTCTTCTTGATGTGACAGTTTGGGGTTTCTTGGTGGGAAAATGAGCGTAGTTGTGTTGGTTTTAACCATTTCAATTCAGACTTGCTCATACCTTGAGCTTGGTTTTTCATCGTGGTAGCTCATGGCAAGTTATTTTATTTGGTGAAAGAATGTATGTTCCCAGTGAATATACCCACGATGGCACTTCCAGGTTCAATTGGCGGGTTTGTGTTCTAGAAAGCCAGTTGAATTAGAGTGAATTGTTTCCAACTTTTTAGGATGGCTACTACAGCTGTAAGATGCAGTCTTTTCTTTTCCATTTAGGGTCAGCTGGATGTGGTCACACCATGGTAGGTAGATGTATAGTCAGAGTTCAGTTTTAACCTGCACCTGGACTATCAGACTACAAGAAAGACAAGCTGGTAGCTCTTCTGGGCAGAGAACTGTATTTTCACCACGTTTCCAGAACCAAAGCAATTAATGCCTTTATTTTTTTTTTCCCTCTTGCTAATCTTTCCTTTCTTCGAAGAAAGGAATATTGTTCTGGGACCACACAGACTTTCAACCTACACAGTAGCCCTTTGGGATGTGTTTTCATGTTGCAGTGTCAAAAGCTTTGCAAATCAGTAGTTCAGGAGTGGCAAATCCTTCAAATGCATGAGTAACAGATACTTGTTTTTAAGAGTCCTTAAGCATGAGCAAGTCATTAAGTACTTCATTTCTCTCCATGAATCAGTTCTATTTAAATAGTATATTCATGTTATATTTAATATTTTTAAAAGTAAAAAAAGTTTTGACTTTAAAACTCCCTTTTTCAGAGTCTCTTCTCCTGTACATCTATGAATTTGTATTAAAAACATAAGTATATCTGGAAAGGAAAGGACATTCCCTGTACTGCTTCATTCCCTTTGTCGGTCTCCTTTGAGTGAATGGAGTCTGTCTACAGCATTTCTTCACCCAAGGAGACAATTTTGAAGTGAAGAAGTTATTACACTGTGAAAACAGAATGCATCCCTCTTTATCACCTGGTCAACGGTTAGGTAATGCCACTTTAAAATGCCATCACCCGAGCAGCCTGTCTGTGTGTACAGTAATAAATAACAGCAATATCCCCTCACGCTTCAGGGGGAGCTCTGGAAATTCTGGTCTTCAGATGGGTATTTTCTGTGCCAGGTGACTCGCAGCCTCTTTGGCAAAGCTGTCACGCATCCATTGTGTGCGGGAAGCCTGTGAAATTTCATTGAAGGAAATCCCACAGTTTATTGAAATGCTTTGGGGGTTGATATTGACCCAGTGATGTTGTGTTGTGTTTTGCTGGTACAGTCAATTTGGAAATAGTCTATTCCCCTCTCTTTACTGAATGATGCAAAAAGGATAACCTAACATGCATATTCATAATTATGTATTTTTACAGGTTTTTGTGTCCCAAGATACCAACATGCTGATACATTAAACAGCATAAATCTTGCCAGAATCCTACTAGCTTGGCAAATCTGATAGCCAGCTGAAAGCGAAGAGTAGTTCTTATGATAAAAATTGGGCAATGTACAGAATGCTGAAGTATCACCATTCATTCACAGCCCATGAAGAGTTCACTTGCTGTCAACATTAACAGGAAAAAAATTTCCCAAATCATGCCTTTGCTTCCTTGGGGACTTTCTTCAGTTTTTGCCTCCTTACATAGTCAGCAATCATAACTTGTATGGTGGTTTTTGAAATGTAGACTTCCTGTTACTAATCTTGTAATTAGGTGCCCTTTTATTCATGGGCTGTCACTCAGATTGACAGGACAGATAGCTCCCAGCCTTGGCAGTTGCTAGAAACTAGGGGATGTTTTGCAGAAATGGCTTGTGATTCATTTGTTTAGCATTCCACGCTCTTTGTTTGGTGAGGACAGCTTGTATGGGACTGAGTCACATGGCAGCTCTTTTCATACTGAGTTTCTACTGCCTGCAGCCTCTGTGGAAAGCCAAGGGAAAAAAAGGAGAGGGGGATTTATCTACATCTTCACTTACTCCATCCATGTCAATTGTCTAATAAGAGCAGCAGCTTAAAAGGAAGGATTTCACGTCATCTTTATCAATTAGCTTAAAATGTTGTAAATTAATCTACAGTACCAAGCACTGAAACATAAGTAAATAGAGAGTGGTCAGGGTTTGTGCCAGGATTTGATTCTTTGTGAGTGGTAAATTGCATTTTTTTAAGTCAGTGTGCTGTTTGGGAGTACAATAACAACTTTATATATGATATTCATACCACTTGTTGACTTAGCTACCTTTTAATATGTAATATGCTTATGTTGGAGATGAAATGTTTTCTGTGGCACCTATAAAATATAATGAAACAGCAGCTTTAAAAAACACCTAAATGTTCCTCACGAGCCACAGGAACACCTGATTTATATAAAGCAGTGGTAGTGAATCTGTGCCATCTCCAGCTGTGCCAGAGCTGTTGGAGGGCGATTCTGCAAGGCAAGGCAAATGGCAAGCAAAGCCCTTTGCTACTGCTGTGCAAAGTCTGCAGAATTTTAGGACAGAGGTGAAAATGTTTGTATGCAACTGAAATTAGAAAATGGATGTAAATGTTGGTGTTTTACTATAGTATTCCACCTTATCTATATTTAAAGTAGCGGCACAGGTCAAAATGTAACCGCATTTGGTTTTCTTAATATTTTGTTAGTTTTGCTTTTAGTTTAGGTAATTTCCTGGGATAACAGTCCTGGGAATCGTGAGGATGTTACATACATTAGTTGCCCTCGGTGAATTTTAGTATTGCCAAACATTAAGTACTATTTCTACTGTTATTCTATCTATCTTAAGTTAGACGCTGCTATGGCTATGGCAGTGTTTTTCTTGGTGTTTCCTATAGAGATGTACCCAGAGGTACCTACAATTTGAGAACCTGTGCTGCAGGCTGGTGGAGCTGTGGCCACCTCAAGCACTAAAGGAGGAGAAATCCAGGCGGCTCCTCCTTTAGCCAGCTTCTTTAATTGAGCCTGCTGCCTTAATCCACATAGTTCCCAGTCCTTGCTCTTCTAGCCAGAAGAAAAAAACTCTGGAAGGGGTTAAAATTTTACACAAACACATTGCTTTATTGAGAAACTTTAAATATGTGTTCAATGTAGCTGTTCCATGCCATGAAGCATTTGCCGATTTCTTTGTTCTGCAGGGCTGTTTTTTAATTAATTCAAAGAACTCGGTAATATGCAAAAAGTTTTGCTGCTGAGTGAGGTTCTCAAACAACTAAGGACTGTGGTATTCTCTCACTACTCGTTCTGGAGGCTTTGCAGGGCTCTGTTCTCCTACACCATATTTCTGGCTAATCCCATCTGCAAAAGGGAATTGGTTGGTACATCTCAGACAGGTTGGGAGGAGAACATTAAATTTTCTCTGCCTGGAGTAAACTCTCAACTTCTCTCTAATATCTCCATTTAGAAGGATGAACCACAAGTTGAAGTTTAAGACTAAATTAGTGGCTATTCCTTTATCTGTCTTCAGTAGGAGGTTATTCATCCCTCTCATTAATTACATTTTTAGGCACATAATGTGTGGTTTTGGTTATGATGGCTCTTGCTCATCTCACCTGTTGCTGTTCATCTGCAAAGCTATTTCAGTATCTTCCTTTCAAATGTTCTAAAAAACTGTTTTTGTAGTGATAACTGTTGTCAAGGCATTTTGCTTCTGCTGCTCAGCAGTTGATGGTTTTGCTTGTCGTGCTCATCGGTGCTGTCTTGCTATTGTACAGTCTGTGTATGCTCACCGGACTGTAATTTCTTTTCACTGAAGTTATAAAGTGCTTTGTTCCATGCTATCTGTGGCTTTCATAATACAGATAATTTCTTTGGGCATTTGAGTTTACTTTCTTTCCACCAACTTTGCCGTCCACAAATGTGTTCATACTTGAAGTCACCATAGCAGAATACGGGGAGGGGGGCAGCAGGGGGAAGGGGGGAAAAAAACACCCAGAAACAAAACCCCAAAAGAACCAGCAAGTACTGTCTCCTTGAGTAACTCAAAAGACCTCTGGGAGTGTCAGAGGCACGGCCTGAACACGGTCAGAAAACCAACAAATAACTTCTGGGCTGCTCTAGTAGGGGATGAGCATGCCTGTAAATGTGTCTGACTGTGATTAACGTGAGGGTTATTTAACTTACTCGAATGAAGGTGTAACCATCGTGAACTGCTTATATGCAAACATAAGTGCTGTTAAAGCTGTGTGCTTTCATTCTGTTCAAAGATGCAATATCTGTAGCTAGTTTTCTTCACATTTTTCCTAGCTTGTTCTTCATATTTTGTTTGGAAATTGGAATTAAAAATAAGGAAACTGCTAAGATGGCCTTTTCCTTTTACTAGGAGAAGTTCTCAATTATACCGGCTAGCTTCTGCAGTTCTTCAGTGTGTGTGCTTTTATTGCAAAGCTAGTAGTGTGACTATACGGCAGATAAAATTAAAAGGAGAGTGCAGCAGTATGCTCCTGGGGTTTAGAAAAGAAATTTGAATGCTAAGGAGGAGGAAAAGTCTGGTGTGCAGCTATGTAGCCAGAATTCTGAAAAGAATTCAGGTGTCTTTTTATGTGGGTCTTGTAGCATTTAAGTGATAAGGAGATCACTGAAGAAGGAAAATTACATTGGAAATTTGTTTGAAACATCATTGTCTCTCTTTTACAGAAAATGTTGCTGTCCTGACCAGTAATCATGAAGAGAAGGGGATGAAGTGAATTTGTCTGGAGAAGTAGGAAGTTTTGAAATTTTCAGCAGGATTTATTGCCAGTAGCTGCAGAAGGTTTTGCAAAGCCAACTGTTGGTGTTAGAATGGATGAAATTCCTCAAACTTAAGCGGTAACTAATTTTTCAGACATCTTTTTATTTCCCTAATACAGTATCCTAAGATAATTTGTGTGGATTATAGAGGATATTGTTTTAATACTACCAGAGTTTAAACAGAGTAATCTTATAAGAGCCAAACATTGGATGAATCTGTAATTTTGTGAGTTTCATTTATTAACAAGGAGTTGGAGTTTTAGTATCTGATGGTTTACTTGACAGTTGAAATTTCTTCCTGAGGGTTCATCCTATCTCTTCATCATTGAAAAACTAAATCAGATTTGGCTGTTACTCTATTAGTGACTGTCTTCCTAGCAAAACTGCAATTTGGAACAAGCTGTAGAAGCATCTCTGTACCTGGTTTTAGTTATATGGTAAGTAATTTGTGTGACTTCTGAAACTTAAGAAAAGACACATTTACGTAGTACACTATGATTCTCTTTTTCCATTTTCTTTTCTTTGCCCTTCTTACTCACTTATCCTGTTCTCTGCCCTTCATCCGTTTGTAATCAGGTATGAAACATCTAAAATACTTTTATCTTATACTTGAAACCTGTACTATGTCTTGACCAGGTCAGTGTACTAGTCAGGAATACAAAACTGTGCTACTTCTGAAGTGGGAGCAGAAGGACCCTAGCTTCTCCTACCTATCCATTTGTAGGCTTTGTCCCTTTGTAAAAGTGGGTGAAGTGTAGCCAATCAGTAAAAACAGAAGGGGGGGAGGAATTACCAGACCTTTAGTAGACCAGGATGATGTTTCGATGTCTTTTGAGAGAAGAGAGTAAAAGGTCTTCATGCACTTCTCAAAGCCTCGCTGAACAAGAGAATTTTCCTTAGTTTGGTTACACTGATGGAAAACAGTAAAATCGCTACATGTCTTCCATTTGGCATGCATAAAAAAAGGGTATGTATGTGTTTTTGATAGCTACAATTTCAAAAATGTTAGGAATTCAGATTTTCAGACATTTATAATGGTTCCTCCTACCCTCTGTTCTTGAGGGAGAGGGAACAACTCTGACAGTATATACGTGACTTTTGGTAGAAAAATTAGTACTACACTTACGAACCTTACAAGTATAGCTGTTCTCCTTTACCAGTCCAGGTAAGGTATTTCTTCCACCCATGTATCATAGCCTGTTTTAAAACTTTAATGGGAGAAGTGTTAGTGCCCTAGAATAATTCTATCCTAATTTCTGTGAGGGTAAAGGCAGGCTTTTAGAAAATGTTCAGCATTAACATAACTGTTGCTATCTGAAATCAAGATTAAGGCTCCTTAGGTCACATGAAAGCACAGTCAGACCAGCTCTGAGGAGCCTCCCAGCAACTTGGCCAATGCATCAGCTGATCAATAGACTGGTGGGGTTTTTCTCTAATTGTTTTCCTATCTTTACCAGTTGTCTGGTTTGTTGCCAGAGTTGCTTGTATATTGTCTTTATTGCTGCTGCTGTATTGGCAAGAAGGGAGGGCTTGCAGATTCCATTCATCTGCACTGGTAACAAATGAAGCTCAGAAAGGACTTAAAAGAAAAATGTTTTTCTTCTTTTAATTTTTCAAATTTACTGTGCTCATAATGTTTTGTCTCTGTTCTTCTCCTTACTTCTTCGAATGTGTGCACATATAGATCTCTTAATTCATTGATGTGTCTAAAGAGAAGAGGAGAGAAACACAGTTCCAGTTCTCATGTGTTCATTTTGCAAAAGCTGTGGAGCTGGGGCACTTCAGTGTGCTTTCACATTTCTGTGAGACACTTTAGAGCCCAGAAATATTAGCAGCATGAGTTAAAAAGCAATACTAACCACAAACTCATTTTTACTAAGGAAAATGTACCACCTTGGCATGTCTTAATTCAGCAGATTAGGAAAAGATACAAATAGTTTAGAACCATCATCATTTTAGAGGAAGGAGTCTTAGAGGACTGGAAAGTGATGTTTTGTTTGTACATTGCCCTCTGGCAGAGCAACTTTTTCTTTATGCATCCAGCCTTTGTCAAAACAGCACTAACTGAGAATCTCCCAGGGACAATGGCTTCAGCTGAGGAAACAGGTTCCTGCAATTGTTGCTGTATTGAAATTACTATTATTTAGCTGATAAAAGTGACAATCAGTGGCCCTGGAACAGGAATAACAATGCTATGTGATAGATTTCTCTCCTGCCACAGGAAGATTTTCATAGGCTGAACATCAAGAGGTTTGTGTAGTTCTCGGAAGTGCTGGGTGAGCCGAGCAGGAGGAGGCCCAGCAAGAGCCAGGGGTTGCTGTTTTGGGCAGATCTCCCTGCTGGAGATGCTCCGGAGTGGCCTAGAGTGGCCTAGGTGGGAACGGCTTGAGGATGCCAGGGGAACAGATCCTTTCTGGCTCTGACAACAGCTGGAGGATGTTGCATGGGAGGTGCTCTTGGCTCGGGGATTTTAAATGGGAGGGGTTTCTCTCAGCTTGAGAACACATTTTTTCCGCTTGACTCACTGAGTGAAATCTAAATGAATGATAAAATTTCTAAAAGTAACATTGAATTGGTCAGAATAATAAAAAATGCATTTATCATCAGGAAGGAAGAGCAAAATAAGGGGCAAGATTCAACGAAGAGGAAGTCACCACCTTCTCAATAACAATGGAAGGTTGTAGGCAGCTGAACACACCTTTGTTCAACAGCCTGCCTAGTTCTCCAGCCACACAGTAATTTACAATCAGAGAGAATTTTTCTGAAACTATTATCAGCCTCTTCTCCCACATGCAGTACCCACACACGTTTCTGTAGGGACACTTTCCACTGAAAAGACATTACACTACGAACGTTGTTTGTGTAGGTGAACTCATCATATAGAATGCAAGCCTATATGTGCATGAAAGGAAACTGCCCACTAATTCCTGCAGAACCCATTTTTTTCCAGGAACAACACCAGCCTTTGTTTCTTCTCTTTGGCTTGGCACATAGAGCAAAGAAGGGACATAAAATACTGGCACTGAAGCGGAGCCTGGTGTGACTGATTTATACTGTAGATAAAGCTAGGTACCTGCAGAAGACAGGGAGGGGCTACTGGGGTAAATGTATGTTTAAGATAATAACAATTAAAATTATCTTGTAATGATTTTCTATTTCTACACTGTATTTCCTTTGTTCGCTCCTGAGCAGTTTGCCAAACTTCAGCTGCTGTATCAATTACTTTGTACTTAACAGTTTGAAAAAGCGTTGGGAGCAGAGGCACGATGCTCTGTGTGCTTCTTGTCCAGAGCAGGCCAGCTGCCTTCCCCATCAGTGCTGCAGGAGTCGCAGAATTACATCGCTAAACCAGGGAAGGGCTAGGGGAGCATTTTAACTTCAGTTACACGTGAACAAAAGAAAGATTCAAAACCCAAGATTTTTAGCTCTGTCTCAAACGTAGCTAAAAAATACTAAAATCGGGATATGTTTGGGTTCAGAGGGTTAAGAAGAGACTTTGTTCTTCCCCTGAGACCTGGCTTGCTAGCTTCTTGGGTCCAACCAGGCCTTTCGGTTGAGGTTTAAATGTCTGAAGGTGATGATTCAAAATGGAAACATTGACAGAGTAAGCAGCAGTAACATAAAAATATTTATTAAATGTCCCTATATGCCGTTCTTTCCAAAGAGCAAATGTCATTTTTCATGAGCTTGCATTAGTCTCCATTTTCACTTATGCTTATCTGTGAAATCTGTCCCATCACAGGTATGTTAAAAATACTGTCCTTGTCAGTTCATCTGATAAAAGGAGACTGATGCTTGTGTTTGTTAAATTCATGCTGGTATGATGGCTGTCCCTGGAAACTTCAAATAAGCAGGACAGGCAAAATGGAAAAATCATCTCATAAATTTGTAAAGCTCCAAGCCAGCACTGCTCTTTATTTTGAACAGACTCCTGTATTTTACATCAAAACAACTCTGCTGCTGGGTATCGGATCTTCTAGCTCTTTTTGTGATGGGATGGCAGATTGCTTACTGCAGGAGCAGTGAATTTTCAGTGATGGGGAGATAAGAGACCTTGCTTACACGGTGAGGTCTCCAGTTTTCATTTGTTCAATATTTGTAACAGATTCACCCTCCCTTAATTTCCATCATGTGAAACTAGTGTATTTTACTTTGTCATTTCATTTATCAGCTGTTCAGTTGGTGATAATTAGATTGTATTTTTCATGCTGGGTCCTTTCATTCTTCTCTAGCCTGTTATTATGTGATGTGGTCTTGGCAAGAAACACATTCCTATTCTTAAAAAAAAAAAAAAAAAAACTGAACACATCTCAGATCCTGCTAATTAAGAAAATTATCAACTTCTAGAGTTGAAAAAGATAATCAGCACTTGAGCCTGCTGCAAACAAGAATCATTTTGTATTAACAAGAAGAACTTTCTTACTGAGTTGGAAAAGATTATGTATGTAGTTCCCATAAAAAGAAATTTTTTTAAGTGCTGTCCAGATACTGAAGAGTTATAGCCTATGGTATTGGTGCTATTTTTTTGCTACAACCTGTAAATCAAAGTTGTTACATCAGCTCTGTACGCTCCCTATTAGGAAGTGGCATGTAGGTGATTATGTAAATACCATACTTCTGGCCTGTCTGTTAACATTAAGAGTGGAATGAGGGAATGAGAGACCAGAAAGCAGCCACATATAAAAATATACCTGAGAAAGAGAGCTAAGCTAGCAGCGCCGCACGCTATGGTAGGAGATATGTCTTCTTACAGCACAGCCATTTCCTAACGCAGTCCCCTAGGCGTGTGTGCCAGGCGTGCGTGGAGCGCGGGGGGTCCCGCCGGCCCCGGTTCTGGGCAGTCACGTTCCCCCCGTACACTACAGCACCCACCCCATGCAGTGGGGTGCTTCAGCAACATCTCTTATCTCGCCTTTCAACACAAAATAATCAGAATGTTGGAGGCCCATCAGATTCAAAGCTTTTCTTAGCAATTTATGCGGAATGCAACTTTTTCTTTCAGACATGGATTTCTTTAACCCTCCAAGTATAACTCTGAAAATGCTTTCAGAAACAATCGCTTCTAATGCATAGTCTTTTTTCCTTTGTTCTTACAAAGCAGGATTTTTTCAGCCCAACCATCACTATCTTAAATATGAACATTAGCATACATCTATTCTAAGCAAAAATGCTTCCTAGTTGAATAGGTAGGGGTTTTAACAGACTTCAAAATCATTCCAAAAATACCTGGCTTGCTTTCTTTTCAGCCGTGTCTTATACGTCATTCTTTATATGAGTTAACCTATTTTTTTGCCAAGCTTTTATTTTTATTTCATTACTTTCCATTTCTGGTAATAAAAATTCTCCAAAGAAAAACTGCAGGTTACACTTTAACTCGCACTGTTATGATGATGCTTTGTGATTTGCGTTACAGTGGCATTCCAAAGATATTTAACAAAATTCAGACTTTTCCTACTGAAGGAGTATGTTAGGCAGTGTGCAAACATAATTGGGATGGTTTATTTTTCAATACTAGATAAGAAGGTGCAAGGACAAATAAATCACAAAATGAAAAGAATCCCTATTCCAGATTCTTTACATTCTTGCCTCCCCACCCAGATTTCTTGAGAACACTGCAAGTATGCTACTGAGATGCATGAAGATTTTCATCTTTATAGCCCTACCCAAGATCTAACCATTATTAATCAGTTATCTTTCTCATTGCACCATGTCTTTGCCAACATATTCTGTGGTGTATTGCTGTTTTTACAAACATCTCCACCTGGTTAAAATATTTCAAATTTTTCACAGTAGATTTTTTGAATTAGTAATTAGAAATGAAAGTTGCAGGAGCTACCACTTGATAAAAAGCAGTGATAAAATGTTTTCCCCTGATCAGTGCAGCACTAACTAGCTGTATAACTAGAGGGATTGAATCTTTCTAAAAATTCATATTTTCAGGGAAAGAACTGCTGAAAATAGAATTGGGGAAGACAACTTTCTCTTGTTTGTACTTACTTCCTCTTTTGGATTTTTTTTTTTTGCTGCAGATACAATTCAGGTGCCCAACAATATAAAAATGTATTTCATTACAAGCAGAAGGGGGGATGCATTAGCAGTTTTGCCTTCCAAACATCTCAGACTTCTTGAGCACTGTATGTGCCATCCTCTTTTGTAATAGTTTCAGAGTACATGCATCAGCAGTCAAATCGGTATATTTGACTTGTGGCATAGTACTATTTGGTTTCAATGCCCATATACAGCTTACTCAGGAAGAAACACAAACCCACAAATTTAAAGATGGCATACCGTGGGAAATAAATGTGCATTAGTACAATAATGCCTATCAGAACATTTTGGGGTTTATTTTATTACATCAATGTTGTGGCTTCAGTGTATTTAAATTTAGAGCTTAAACTGAGTGGATTTACAGGTATTAAATTAATCAGAATTTATGACTTTGACTTCTTAATGGAAAAGACATTTTTTCTGCAGCTAAAGAAAGCACCAAGCTTACTGAAGGAAGAATAATCTTTGCCTAATTGTATGACTGTGTCTTAACTGATTTTCAAGATTTTAGCTGATAATATCCATTAAGCTTGATTTCAGTGATGGATACAAAAGTTAACCTTGAATATCTGAGTGGTAGTGACACGCTTGAGTCTTGCATCAGTCAGTATTTGGTTAATTATCCAAGTATCACTGCAAAGAGAGCAGGCTCCAGCTGGCTGTAATTAGGGCTGAATTGTTCCATGCCTTCAAGACAATTTTTACATTCATGGAATCGGCAGCTTTCTGTTGTCCTCATTTCCTGTAGCATAAAAGTCCTTGTATCTCAAAGAACTAAAGAGGGGCAAATAGTGAGAGAGACTGTGTGGAAAAATCTTATTAACATCCTTAAAGGTCTGACTGGGAAATATACATGGCAAATTAAAAAAAAAATAAAAATATCAGGAGTCATAGCCTAAAAGTGTTTTTTCAGTTGATTAGAAGAAAAGGTGGATCTTTAGAAAGCACAGTGGGTTCTATAAAATCTGAAATCTGTGCTCTGTAAATCTTGGTCTTAATGAGAGACCACCAGCCTGTGTAGGAAGAAACTTGGATAGCAAATCAGGAGTGCATGTGACATAAAACAGTCAATGAAGATTCAGTAATTCAGTAGCCATGGGATACAGCACTAAAAGTGCGATATATCACATCCAATTTGTTGAAGTAAGTCTCCCTTTTTTTGTCCTTATGCCGCTGAATTACTAGCACTGCAGTACTGGCATCTGCTCTTCTGGATGTCCTAGCTTCAGGAAACACGCCTCATCTTGCTTTCTCTCTTCACTACTCAGGTCATCGTGACCTGTGCTCTGTGCAGCCTGTTGTTATCAGCCTTTATTTCAAGTCATGATCAAGCCTAGTAAGTTTTCAAATTATTACTCTCTTTGGGGAAGAAATAGCCTTTTGTTTAGTTTGCATGTAAAATTACACATTGGTATTTCAGTAGCATCCAGTGTGGAAGTTATATGCGAGGAACTGTGCAAAAAAAAAAAAAAAAAAGGCAATTAACATGATTCTTTGAAGAGCATCTGTAAATAGGTAATACAGGTCTGTAGCCCCACATGAAGATACACACTAATATGTACTTTAGAACAGGTAAAACAGGGTCATATCTTCTGTGATTTACCTAAGCCACTCGTTGTTCCCAAGGAAAACATGTGGCCCTGGGGAATCTGTTGGACAGAACAATGGTGCTAAGGTGGCCCTCGAAGCAGAGGTTGGGACAGGCTGCTCCCCAGACTGCTCCCATAATTTGAAATGACTGAAGTACTCTACGGGAAGGAGGAATACTTGAGCAGAATGGAACGTTTTTATGTAACATGGTAAGTCAGGCAGTGTGAGCCCAAGAGCTTCAGAACAGTATCTGTCTGTAGGCCATGATGCCTACACAAAACTTGCTGCTCTTCATCTGCTGAAGTCTCTGTGGAAAACTACTTCTTGGGGTGCAGAGGGTAACGGCTCCAACAGCGACCTCACTGCTGCTCCCAGCCACACAGTGTTGTCCCCTCTGTGGCTGAATGTTTGGTGCTTATTGCTTATCTCCATGAGCCCATTCAAGGTGCTCACCTGACAGAAAAGGACTCTTCCTCCCCATCCACAGGTTGATTTGCTGCAGTTTGAAAGCTGAGTCTGTTCTGAGGTGTCACAAGAGCAGCAGAGCCAGTACAAGAGAAGGGGTGAGGGTACCTGAAGGCAAACATCTCCCAACTCAGTTTACAGATGTCTAATAAGCATAAAGGCCTAAAGGAAGTTAACAAAACCAGCAGTTGATACAGAAAGATTACAAGTTAAATTCCTTCTTCTTTATTAAATGCAAATTAAATATTTTCATAGGTAGTAACAGCATATGTCTCACAGATTACCTTCATATCTGTCTGTATTTTCAGATCCAGATCTACTCAGACAATGCAGTGGCTGTGCAGATGTCTCTGAGCTGCATTTCGAAAATGTTTTTGCGGTGTGGTCATGTAACTTATGACTCAACTTTCTGCATGTGAGCAATCGTTCTTCAGTGCCATGGCATTGTTCACTAGACAAACATAGGTACTTTGTGCATAAGAGCACTTTTAGTGTTGCAAATCTGAAGTGTAGAATATACACACACACGCAAATTTGTTTTGTGTGCTGAAATAAACTTTTTCAATTTTCTCTTCTGTACTTGATTACATTATTAATAGAGAATTAATACATGTTTTGCTATTTGGACAAGAATGGTTTATTTACTGAGCTGCTGCTGTGAAAGTTTATATTCTCTAAGCATAGAATTTAGAATCACAGATTCTGTTTATTGACTGAAAGTAAGTCTCAATCCTTACTATCTAGAAAATTTCCTTGAAACTTTACTATGATGACTATGGAAAAACAGCTGAACAGGCAAGTAACTGATATCCAAATCTGTATGTACATAACTGTTTCAGCTCTAGCTATACGCTAATGAATCACTTATACATGGTTTGATATTACTTAAGTCAATCTAGTAACTAGCTGCAAGCAAAGGGAATGGATGAACTATGTCGTGTGTTGTCGTTCCCCCATTATAGAGTCATATGATCGTTTAGGTTGGAAAAGACCTTTAAGATCATCGAGTCCATCCATTAACCTAGCACTGCAAATTCCACCACTAAACCATGTCCCTGAGTGCCACGTCTGCATGTCTTTTAAATATCTCCAGGGATGGTGATTCAACCACTTCCCTGGGCAGCCTGTTCCAAAGCTTGACAACCCTTTCAGTGAAGAAATTTTTCCTAATATCCAATCTAAACCTCCCCTGCTGCAACTTGAGGCTGTTTCTTCTTGCCCTATTGCTGTTACTTGGGAAAAGACACAGACACCCACCTTGCTACAACCTTCTTTCAGGTAGTTGTAGAGGGCGATGAGGTCTTCTCTCGGCCTCCTTTTCTCCAGGCTAAACAACCCCAGTTCCCTCAATCGCTCCTCACAGGACTTGTGCTCCAGACCCTGCACCAGCTCCGTTGCCCTTCTCTGGACACACTCGAGTCATTCAATGGCCTTTTTGGAGTGAGGGGCCCAAAACTGAACCCAGTCATCGAGGTGTGGCCTCATCAGCGCCGAGTACAGGGGCAAGATCCCTTCCCTGTCCCTGCTGGCCACTATTGATATGACACAAGCTAGGATGCCATTGGCCTTCATGGCCACCTGGGCACAATGCTGGCTCATATTCAGCCGCCTGTCAACCAACACCCCCAGGAACTTTTCTGCTGGGCAGCTTTCCAGCTGCTCTTCCCTAAAGCCTTTGCTGTGGGGTTGTTGTGACCCAACTGCAGGACCCGACACTCAGCCTTGTTGAACCTCATACAATTGGCCTCAGCCCATCGCTCCAGCCTACGCAGACCCCTCTGTAGAGCCTCCCTACCCTCCAGGAGATCAACACTCCCACCCAACGTGGTGTCATCTGCAAACTGACTGAGGGTGCACTCGATCCCCTTGCCCAGATCATTCCCATAGGCCAACCCTTCTCATTCCCTTTAGCCTGGGCTAGCACTTAGCCAAAGGAAAGAGGAGCGGGGGCTGTAATTAAATTCCTTCCCTCCCCACTTAAGTTCCCTTTCTTCAGTGTTGGTTTCCAGCAGGGGAATTTGCTGTAGGGTCCCATAAGCACCAATACTGGAGCACAGCTGCACAGTGGCTGATAACATTAAACACATAAAATGGGACTATAACAGGTTTCATTGTGTTTGTAGACCACATAGCCACAGTCTCCATTTAGCATGTTTATTTTTCAGTGGTTTTCAGCAGTCTAAAGATGATATGTTTTCCAAGCACATTAAAAGAGTATTCAATTGTTATGACAAAATGTTAAAGGTACAACTTGCAACAAAATCCAGGAGCTCCTCAAAATTTGCCTCTACCTTGTGGTTCATGAGGTGATTAATCCTACGGTGACCCTGCATTCCCAACTGCCTCACCTCATGCAGAAGTTTAAGCATGTATCTCGCAGTTTGTGGTACAAAGATCAATATAACTTCCAGCATGAGGGATAATGTTTCATAATTGTTCATAGCTGGACACTGACTGCAGTAACTGCTAACCTCTTTCTGCTGCAGTGTGGCTTTTGTGATGAAACGTGATTGGAGTACACTGGAATGTTTAATGCATCATTTTAACAGTACTCTCAAACCCTAGTATCTTGGTATGTTATTATCTCAGACTCTGCAGTTGTTTCTTATTTAAATGTCCTATCTCACTTGAGATTTAATGTAATTAGAACCAGCCTGTGGAAAAATCTTTTTCTATTATGTCTTAGCTATTGTTCCAGTCAAGATGGTAAAGCAAATCAAACAGGATATAATGAAAATGATAAAAACATTTGCAAGAGGCAGTTTTCCTGAGGGAAGTAAAAGACAGCACCACTTTTCATTTTGCTTCATATTTTTAAACATGGTATGTGCCTGGAATAACTCCACAGAGACTTGTCCAATACACCTGAGAGCAGAGTCAGGTACAGCTGACAGCAATCTGACTTGATTGATACCAGAGGGAACCAACAGTACCACAGCAATAAGCCTCTTCTGCTATTAGTGTTGCTTCACTGCCCCGTTCAGCTAACACTAGGTGTGCTTGCCAGCTAAGGTATGTGTGAAGGAGCTGGGTCTGTGTCACTAAGCATCTCCTTAGGTTATCGGTGTTTTCCTCTAGCTATAGTAGCTTGAATGGGGAGGTACGGCTGGAGTGTAGTATCTGAAAAGATACTGCAGAGACAGTCATACCCAAAGCTATAGTGTAACGTGTTTCTCGGGCAAGAAGTGATGTTCCTGGTACAAAGGGGCAGGTAAAAGAATGCCAAAGGCAGAGAGTTAGTTATCTTGGGCTGGCTTGGGGGCAGGATCACGGCAAGGCAGTCTAAGCTGCTCCCTCGCTGCTGTCTCTGCTTAGGTGGATTCTGAGGCATTCCAGTGTTGTTATTCTACATCTTTTGGCTTTTCTATTAGGTTCATAATTCTGTCAAAGCTGTTTTGCAATATCTTTTTCTTTTTTGCGCACAAGCCACTTGTGAAGAGGCTTTTGTGTTGCCAGCATGTATTACAGTAATCTATATTAATTCACAGTAATATTGATAAACTTTAAGTCAGAGAGGCTTAATCAAGCGGCTGCATGCCATAGAATATAGTTAGAAATGCAGTGCTTTCAAGGGGTTTCCAGTCTTGCTATTTTAGCTCACAACAGCTGTGTATCGATGGATCGCATTTCCGAGTTGCACAATGCCTCGCCGTGGCAGAGCAGCCATATTTATCTGGTGCTGTGACGTTAGGTTCATCTTTGACAATGGGGTTTTGAAAATGCAGAGGAGTACAGCCAACTAAATCTGTCTTCATACAAATGTCAGAAGCAACAGATCAATCTCATTCTTCAGAAGCTAGTGACATAGAAATTCAAATGATCAAAATTCAAATTCAAGTAATTCAGATGATCAAAAAATCATTAGTACCTGCAAACTATTCTGAAACTTCAGTTGTAATTTAAAAAACCCCTAAAATTTACCTGAAAAAATTATCTTGTTCATAAGTTTCTGGGTTTGGTGCTGTCTAATTTGTAGAGCACTTCTGCACAAGTTTGTCTTTTCTGTTGCCTTGAACTCTTTGGAAATGAGGAAACAGTAATTTCTTCCTCTCCCCTTCCCCCCATTCCTTCTTTGTAAAGAAATGATTAAATGCTTAGAGTACAAATGCTGCACATGAATATTTATAAGAACTTTTATAACATTTAGCAAGGCAATGTTTCATGGCTGTCTCTTTCTGAATGCACATAATAAAGTACCCATAATTTCTCTGAAGCTGCACTTGCTCTTTATTAATTTGATTGCAGATTGGTAGGAACTGTAGGCTCCTCGGGGCTGTAGGGCTGCTGTTGTTAGTGATGACAAAACACATTGCTGTGTTCCCTACTTTTCTCTTAAAATGCTTGAGTTTAACATTTAGTAAGAATACATTTTTCATGCATCTTTTACATTTCAGTTACAGAAAATTGCTAGGTAGAAATCTTGTTACGTGCATTGGATAAATACCTGATTGCCTGCATTTATACTTTGGTCCTGGAAGAAACAGAGGTAAATGTTTTCTGCTTGAAATACTAACACTGTAGAACAATTGAACGGCCCTGGAGTACACTCTGCAAACCACTTGCAGGATCCTCCTGTTAATACAAAAAATGTTTTAGTCTCCGCTTCTACCTCTGCATATTGTCTCTTGGTAACAGTGCATCCTGGGAACACCTAGTAGTGTACATAATGCCTCAAAGTGTAATGCACCCATTTCAAAAAAGCAGATGGAAACTAGTAGCTGTTAATAGCAGTATTTATCCCATCGACAGAATTTTGACCAGATAAAGCACATGAGTAGTCTAATGAGAGGAGAAGGAAGACTTTAGAAGTGGGCAAAAGGGAGGGCAGAATAGAGTTTGTTGACGTATCAAAGCTGAAGATGATTTTAGAACTGTGTTTGGAAGTTCCTTGCTCATAAGGTTATGTATTATAACCTCTCCCCTCCTCTTTATTTTAAAGAAATTGCTATAAATTGCATGTGCTCATGTCCACAAAGTACTATATTAATGGAAGATTTACAGTGCTTATTTAAAAGCTGGATTGTATTTTCTGTATTGGAAGTTCTTTATTGGAACTTTATAAATGATGTGTAGGTCTGTATGAATGCACGTATTTCAGTAAATACTCCACAAAAAAGAACCTCTTTCAACCACCCATGCCAGCTGAAGTCCTACAGCAAACAGCCGTCACTGCTCATGTTCACCATGGGCTAACATTTTGCTTTGAACATTTCAGGTGGTGTGGTGGTGAAATGTTCCCAGTGTGAGTGCTGGTGCAGCAGCGGGCATGGTTCCCAAAGGCACTGCTGTGGGCAAAGCTGTATAATCTCACATGGAGTCAGCTACAACAGGTAGCCAGAAGTGTCTGGCTGGGGTTTAGGATCTCAGTGCTAGCTATGTTCTGGTAGGCTGGTTTCTATAGAGATATGTTTTAAACATTCAGTGGGTTTACATCTTCCACTGGGATAAGCTGGCTGTCTCATTTTTCCTGGGATTCATCACTAGTATAGTTTTTCTTTTACCATATCTTCTCAGTGTTAAGTTCTCTTTCATCTGGTCACACTGAGTTTAGCTTCCTGCCTGTGATGTGTATGTCTTACATAGATCTCAGTCTGAAGATCTCAGAAATATACCACCATATTTCATACCTGTGAATGTCTTCCTTTTTGTGTGTTTATAAATATGTATAATATATACTTCTCTGCCACTACAGTATACAAACTATACAGGTGTGTTTCTAAAGAAGGCACTATTTATGTGACTTCAACTCCTAAACTACTACTACACTTTCAGAGAGTGATTTCAATCTTTCCCAAATGTTATGGGCACAGCAATTTTTAGAATAATTTTCAAGATTAGAAAAGGAGAACTGAAAGAAACAATATCAACAAGCAGTTTACATTCCAATTAAAGCTGTATACTTGCAGTATGACATTTATTCCCATATATTACAATAATAATATTGAAGGAAAATACTACTCTCAGTTGTGTTTTATTTGTGCAAAACTTTTAAGCCAGCCACCTGATGCATAACCTTTGAACGTGTAAGATTCACAACTTGGTTACCACCGTAAGAAAAGTATGTACTTAACCTGAGATCTGTTTGAGTATGTTTAGCAGCAGTAGTAATGCTGCAGCGTGGTATAACGATCCCATGTTTGCATCTACAAGAAAACAAAGGTATTGTGGACATTGTTGTGGGATAACTTACCATATCCATTCAAATGTCTTAAAAAAATTGGACAATAATAACTACACGAGTTTTTTGAATCACATTCTTCATAGGGAAGATTGAAATTGGACTTCTAAAAAACGGTTTGACAGCTCTTCCTAATTTCTTTCTTAACGTTTTATTTTTAGAGTGTAAAAATAAAGTGTGTGCCAGGAAATGAATAGGCATACCAAGCAGTAAGATTCCAGAGACCTTCTGAGATTTTCATTTGTCTATGGATCGTGGCATATTAAAGGTTCGCAGAGATTTGAGGCAGAATTTATTTTATTACTTTTACATAGCCTCAAACTAGTTCTTCCATCACACCCTATAAAATAAAAACCCTCACTCAAGTAGTGAACTTGCTGCTGGAGTTTCATATCTCACTTAAAACTAGTTACCGCAGAAGGCTCTGTGGCTAAAAGGGCATTGGGCAGTCTGAGGAATCTGCTTTTTTCCTTCTTTACCTCAGCACTGCAGACATTAAAGATGATGCTGCTTAATTTCAGCAAGCAGCCACCTCATTATCTCTGTGAAGTCTCTCTTCTGCTCTCTTCCTTTCCAGTTCTTATTTCTCCAAGTTTTAGCATGCAATTAAGAGTACAGTGGCTGAAGAGTGAAAACTGAATTTTTCCCAATGCTGTTACTTATAAAATGTAATACATCGCCCACACATCCCAAGGCAGTGATTGAAGATCTCGTCTAATTTGTCTTACTTGAGATTTAAGCAAAATCATCTGCTGAGTGTTTCAGACTATCTGTGTGCATTACAATTCATCCAGGCTTCTCCAAAAAGAAAAATGTGAAAGAAGGACATGGTTAATGTACCAGTCTTTTATGTCTAGAGAACAAATTTAACATAGGACATTAGAGATATAGGCCTAGAGTCTATCTTCTGACTACACAATGCTAATTAGCATTATGAAACCATCCTTTTGTTAATCATGTTGAATTATATCAGACTTGGAAGAATTCTCTGCTGGAACAGAAGTACAGTATGTTGGTACTGAATTGCATTTGGCAAACCGCAGCGGGGTTGGCAGCGGAATAGCAGTCAACTGGAGCAAAGCAGCAGCACCACGAGAATGGTGCGAGTGTGACTGGCTGTGCACCTGCTTCCTGGCACAGCCAGAGCACCGCCTCTATCGCAGTGGGGTCTGCGGACACGGCCCGGCTTTAGAAGGCAAGATCTTGCTTTGGCAGAACTAGAGGTGAACGTCAATGAGAGGGTGTATGAAGCAGCTCTTTATAACCAGTGCATTCTGAGAAATGCTCTTAGCTTTTTTTGTGTCTTTCTGCTTTTCTCTTTAGACTTCCTCTCCCTGCAATACCATATGAAAGTAAGGAAATTATTTTGCTCTCTACAGAAAAAAGGAGAACAGATACTCTTACGTAGCAAAAATTTTTGTATAAATATGTATTCTGAGAACCTGCACAGTGCAGAGCACATCTGCTTCAGTTTCTCGGCACAGTTGTGTGAAGCGACGCAGAGGCCAAGTCCTACAACTGCATACAGACATGATAAGCAGCTGATAAATATCCTATTATTGAATTTCATAATTTTTTTTTTTAACATACTGCATTCTGGCATCTGAACATAGTTCTCCTGCCTTCATTGAGTTTGACATATTGCAATTTCTATCAAAATTAAGGTTTTGGGATCACTGTTAACATACTGTGTTTTAACAAAAGGCTTTTTAAAACAGCTGACTTAAAAAACCTGACACTTTTCAGAGTGATTTTTATATGAAAAATTATTTGAGTAGAGGGTACTTAAAACATCCATAGAAGGTGAAGTTACTAGTGATTAATGTTTTGGTTATGCCAAAAAATATTTCTGCAAATTTCTGTGGAAATCTGAAATATTAAACCTTGAATCTTTATGCAAATTACTCAGATTGTTTTTTCTGCTGAATAGCTGCCTGATACTATTCCAAACCAAAAGGTTTGTGCTTTAAAAAAAATTAATTATTTGCAAGACCACGTGTCCCTCCTTCCTCGTGCCTCCATATGTCTTCTTTCCAGATGCCGAATTTTAGTGAGCTATGAATAGGTATCTTCATTAACGGGTATACAAAAGGCTACATTTACTTTTAAATATAGTATGTTTTAATTGAATTTCATATTTTGCTTTGTTGTTAAGAAACTAAAATGGTGCAAATGCAGTATATATTATGTGGATTAGACCTGGCTATAGGTGATAGGTCTGAAACTGATTGGAAGTAGGAGGTGGTTACCACGTTGGCATGGGATGCTATGTATTAATCTTTGTCCTAAAATTAGTCAAGGGTTTTTTTATGAGAAGTCTGAAAGAAAATGTAAATACGGAGAGCAGGAAATCTGAACGCAGAGATACTCACTGATTACACTGAAAAAAGGCTCGAGCAAATCATTTGTATTTATGATGTGCAATTATAAACTAGGAATAAAGAGTCTAGGCCAGGCTTGCCTGTCTTGGCTGAGAGAAGTGAAGGTCCTCAAAGGCTTGTGGAAGTCACGATCACCCTGTTATCATGAGTTCTGGATAACAGTCTGGACTTAAAAGGACAGTGCCTGGGCTCCACATGCAGGGGAATCTATTTTAAGAGTCGGAAGGGTTTGTTTCCATTGTGTTTGTCACCGATGTGAGGCTCCAGGAATGCTGTGTTGTCTTTTGGAGAGCAACAGTCCGAGGGCGCTAATAACAATTCACAAGAGTCACTAGTGAGTAAAGGTTTGAGCAGCTTGTTTTACAGAGAAGAGCTCAATTACTTCATTTTGGTATTTAAAAAAGGGCAAAGTAGAACCAGTAGTACTTAAGTGTGGGGGCAAAAGAAATGAGTAACACTGTGTTGCATAACTGTTGCAATTACCATCACAGTTCACCATTTGACTAACAGTTGGGATCCCATATACTGTTTATATAACCGTAACATATGCCACCATGTGTTATTCAGCCCAGTTCGAGCCCATAACCTTGAAATCTGCTGTACAGATATTTTTTTCTGTATAAATTGCAAGATTAAGTCCTACAGAGAGCATGTAGTCTCTTCTATGGACCGTACTTGGGAGAGCTGGCATACACATCCCCTTGTGCACAGTGTTGATGAAGCAGTATTGGGGAGGCACGATTTAGATTCCTGAGCAATTTTCCTCAGTCAGTGGAGTATTGACATTGTCGACGGAGCCCCAGACCTCAGCAGGGAGTAGCAGGAAGAGTATTGCTACTGCCTTGCAACTTGATGCTGCTTACGTGGACAGAGGAGTAGGTCTTGGTCTCCCAGCTTCTCTTAGACTGGTTCTTAGTATTGTTAACAATTTAATTCAAAATGGCATAGTGTTTCATATGGCAGGAATAAAACCTCCCTCAAGACCCTCCAAGAGGGCAGGTAATAGTAGCCTTTCATATTTTACTCAGGTTGGCAGTGACAGAATGTAATTGCCCTGGGCTTAGTGTGGTTTCCATGAAATCCATTCCTGCACAATGGTGGACTCACAGCGGTCCTGTGTGCTAATAAAGTACACTGTCACAAAAACTTTGTCTGAAAGGTAAAAAATTCAGATGAGTGTGATTCTGCTTTTACCTTCAGATCCCTGTAGATTAGTATTGAGTCATCTCAGCAGTACAAGACTAGAAAATTCACATTGTGTTTTTTCTGGATAGAAAAAGCTTTGTATTTTTAGGATTCTGTCAAGCACAAGTACGAAAATTTATGTTTGGCAATCAACTCCTTTAGGAAAACATTTATATCTGTAAAGGAGAACTAAAGAAAAAGAATTTGAGTGCCATTTCTGCAAACAAATGTTTGTGTTGATTTTCTTTCTCTTTCCTTTGCTAGAGCTTGTTTACAGTGCTTCAGTTCTGTTGTTTCATACTGTGTCCTGACCCATGAATGAGCACTGGCCAGGTTTCAAGCTTGTGATTTTCAAGTATGATCAGCAGCCTCTTAATTAGTGTCTGAGCGCTCTGACAGCATGGCTGTTCATAGGTGGCAGGAACAGCTTCAGGCTGGGCTCGCAGGAACACGTGGAGCAGAAGGGGCTGTGGGAGCAGTGGGGCGTTTGCCAGGCTCCACTCTGGATGCAGTTGCTCTTTGTGATAAGCCACCTCTGGTTTTTAGGGGGCTGGATGCTCCTGCTGCCCACAAGGCAGATTGGTTCTTAGGGCAGGTTTTGCCTGCGTGAAGTCAGCCTTCTCAGAAGCAGTAAGCGATTCCTTCTTTTCCTTTCCTTGTCTTACAGCATTGGCTAAAAATTATAGTGACTTACATACCTGATAGGTTTAAACATCTATCTGTGAAAATGAAGGCCATTTTTTCTCTCATGAAGTAACTTGAGCAAATTCCCTAGCTGCAGAAAACAGTCACTGAATATAAAGATAAAAAACTAATACAGAATTTCTATTACACTTCCTTTCTGATTCTGTCCTTGATTATATTTAATGATGCCTTCACTGCATAGCTCTTTCATGTATGGATTATTTTTAAGTACGGAATCAGAGTTTGTGGACTAAAATAAATTACTCTGGTTTGTTTGGTTTGGTTTTTCTCCCCTGCCCTACATCATGTCTTTTTTGGTAGCCTAAAAAGATGATTACTGACTGTTAGATCCTAGTGTTTTGCTGTTAGTCCTTTTCTGTCACTATGGAAGGATACAGCTGCATCACAGAGCCCCTTCCAGGGTGCCTGGAACACTGGTGTGTTGTGGACTTGAAGATTCTCCAGGGGCTGTGATACTGCTAACTTGATAATCGGGCAAAAGAATATGAAGACTACTGGGTTGTTCTCAGTGGTCTGCAACACAATGTTTTAAATGAAGTAAGGTATTGACTTCTTGGCTTTGGGGTCTGTTTCCACACTGCTGTTACAAGCATACCTGGGTTTTCTATTTGGTGAATCATTTTTAAGGTAGGTAGTTGTAGCTGATACCATTATGGCAAATCCCCTTTGGTACCAAATGGTAAAAAGAAGCAGGAGGGTCTATATTAGCAGCAGCCTTGTTTTGTCTGCACAGCTGAGTTCTCTGAGAACCTGTGCACGCAGTTACACAATAGCATCTTTTCCTCCCTCTGACTGATGTGCTTTGCAAGGAGCATTGTATAGTGGAAATCTGTGCGAAAACTACAGAAAACACAATCCTGGTGTTTGGGGGGGTGTTATCCTAAAAGGACAGTCAGACACAACACTTAGTCATCAGAATAAGTAAAAAAATCAATTCTTGTTTACTGTGAATGCTAAAAGCATATGATTTCAGTATCTGCTAATTCCTTTTCTGAATTTCACCGATGATGGTGCTTTTTATCCCCAACAGCATTGTCTTCAGTGGTGGCTTCCCATTGTACAGGGATGGAGTGTAGGCAAAACATAAGGAGTACCTAAAGAATATCTCTTGTAAAACGTTGTTGTTTTCTCTTTTAACTTCAACACTAGTAGACAATAATATCTTTAACCTTCTGACTTACAGCTCATCACTCATTTCATTGCTGTGGCTTATGGCTGCAGATTAAAATTTCTGGCATTCATCATGCCTGGTAAAGTAGCTTATTGGGATGAATAAATGACATACTAATTAGAAGAGTAGCCTGAATGAGAATAAGCTGCTTGAACTAGCTTTGATGGCCAAAAAATTACCTGTAGCTAGTTTCTCAAGATTATCAAAGAGAACCTCAAATTAGAATGTCTGTCTTTGATCATAGATGCAAGGAACAAGGCAAAACGACTGCACCAAGTGGAAGGCAGTGGGCGGAGGTGGCTGCTGTGGAACGGGAAACTGAAGCAGTTTTTACAAAGATTCAAGCCCTTTCTAAGCACCTGCTCCATCAAGTACTGAATGAGATATCAGTATGTAACTTATTTATATTTTCCACCATAAACTAGTAATGTATGTGTCTTCAAAAGTTGAATTGTTTAGGTCAGTTGTATGACAACATTCAAACAGTACTAATCTTTTGTAAGACTTGCAGTTGGCTTCCTTACCTTAGCAATTACCATCACCTTACTTATGCATTGCTATGGACTTGTATGGATTGTTGTACGTTGCAAGACACGTGCTAGTGAACACAGTCACCTGGCCCAAGCAGCTTATAGCCTGAGGTCTCAGTTGCCCAATATCAAACCTGATTGTGTAGTCATAAAAAGCAGATAAGAACACAAAGAATGTTTTTGGGGCTGAGGTATAAGCCTGGCACCAGAGTGACAAAACGAAGCGTGGGAGGAGAAGAGAAAGGCCTTACCACTGGGAGATAATGGATATTAGCATTATTTCACCATTTAGTTATTTTGCTATATTAAACTATAAAAACACTGAAAGTAAAGAGTAGCATCTGATAAAAAGGAAAAAGCAGAATCATGTTGTTATTGAAGAGATTAATTTTGAGAAGGATTTTGCCAAAGGAAGGCTTATATAGGTAAAATCCCAAACAAAAGGGACATGCCGTACAGAGGTGGAAGCGGTACGTAGTGCGGGTTGACTGGAAGAGTATAGACCAGGAATCTTTAAGACAACATCTTGTATTCTGTGGTTCTTTGGTGCATCAGATCTGGTGAAGTGGGAGAATGGGATCTGTGAGCATGAAGAGACTTGACAGCTGGTGCCGGGTTTCATGAGCCAGGCCTTGTGTGCTGCCGGTGCTCGGGCACCTGGACTCCCGCAGCGGGCCTGTCCCTCACGCTGCCCAAACTTCCTAAATGGACAATAAGGGAATAATCTGCTAATGAGTGCATTTTCTTCTCAACTCAAATAGTTAATGTTCTGTTTAAGCACTGGAATTGGAAACTTTGCGTTTACCCCACCTAATACAACTGTCAGTGTCTTATCCTATGTACAAATGTCTAATTGTTTTTTCTGAATCCAGCTGACCTCTTGATCTCAGTGCCAGCTTGTTTCAGGAAGCATTTTATATGGAATAATTTTCTTTCTACTGATTTAAATATGCTGCACTGGGTTTCTTGCTCTTTTTTTGAGACAAACACTAAGTGGGAACACCCAGTCTACCTTCTTTATGTGACGGATCATTTAATATATTATTTTATTTGTCTCAATTCTGAACTAAACTATCCTAAATCTTTTTGTTTCACTTCATATGGAAAGCTTTTCATCCCTTAAAGTATTTTTGTGGTTGTTTTATGCTGCATTTCTTCCTGAGATGTCATAAATAGAACTGAACACAATACTCAGTAAATCATGTCATTGATTTTCTTACACTGAAAGCACGTAATCTGCTGGTTGCCTTGTGTTTTCTCTTGCACCATTTGTGTGTCTTGCAGTTAGTAATTTGTGGGAACTTCTTAAAAACTTAAAATAAAATTGTGCTGATTCTCTTTTGCTCATCATTTCATTGTTTGGTAGGAAGAAGAGCGAGTTTCCTTCGCAGAAGTCATGACAAAAGGCATGTCCCCCTCACACCGTGCTTAGCTCCTTGCTGTACAGATGCCTGGTTCCAACAAGGGACCACGTAATTCTGTGTGTAGCTCAGCCACCCCGTTCTCAAGTTTCTCCACAGTTCTTGGCTTTACACAGCCCAGCCCTACTGTGCTGTTGCTTTTAATTTATCAGTTATTTTTAATATCTCATTTTTTATAATGGCTGATAGTGTTTTATTTTTAAACTTAATTCTCTCAAGTCTTTATTTAATAACTCATAAGGCTCTTGCAGAGGGGGATGAGACTGATGGAGAGTACTCATCTGGCTTCTCAGCAGTGTGTTTTATCTTCTCTGTTGTAGGTGACCTCTTATACTGGCTGCAATCCACTAATTCTCTCATAAGTTACCTGCTCCCAATACTGCAGTGGTTTGTTTATCTTTGGCTACTTTTTAGTAAGATCCTTCATATCCTTTCTTAATACTATTTTGTAGTTTATTACACACAAGTTACTTTGCTAAACTGAAATTGATATATTGGTTTTTGCTGCATCAGGGCTTCAGCATAAAGATCTTTGGAGCAGAGGTTGCAGTAGTCCAAGGGAGAAGTTTTAAGTAAATTGAAGCTGCAGAATTGATGGATTCAATAATGCAGTGATGATCTACACTGTTTTCTTTCTCAAGCAGTGCTCAGCAGAAGGATAACCACAACCCTTACTGGGGTTTGTAACTATGGAAGCAGAATAATGGTTTTCAGGTATTTCATTTTTGTTTGTTGTGAATACATTCTGGAGAGGTTTGGTAAAGTTTATTCTTCTAGATGTTTTCATGTGCTTAAACAACGGGCAAAAAAAGATCAAAGGGCAGGATTTCAAGTGAGCCTGGGAAAGGTAAATCAAAGATAATTAGATTGGTCAAGGTATAGTCATACCGGTGCATTTTTAATATGCTGTGAAGGGCTTAATTCTCATAATTTTGCTTAAATAGAGTTGGGACAAACTTAAATGCACTGAAATTGATTCTTTTTTTTAATTATCGTTATCATGCTTGTTGCTGTTTTAGCTGATGTGCTTACCCTTAATTTGCTGCTAGATCTTGGAACGTTGTAAACAGGCCTTTTTAGGAAGCAAGGTAAACTAATTATGTGTAAGTCTGGCATATCTTACTGGGGTTTTCTTTTAAAAAAGTAAAAAATGAAACCGAAACTTTTGTGCAAGTAAAAAGTATCCCTAAAGAATATACTGTGCAACACTGAATGATCATTGTAATCCGATCATATATATATGTATGTCTGAATGGTCTTTATAAATTTAAGTTTTGTTAATGCTAAATGATGATTTTTTTCAAAAAGGGAAAACAATATTTTTAATAGTTTTCTCCAGTTAAGAATCTCTTATTATTTGAACTCATAAGAGTTCATATTCAAATACATTCCTTGGCTGGTCTACTGGGCCTCAACACCAAATGTGAGAGCTTGTCCTTCTTATTGTTTTTTGTGTTCTCAGTGTGATGATGCAGAATGTAATCGGATTACCTGGGCAGATCCTGAGGATATTTCGTGCCTTTTCCCTGCTCTGTGGCATTTATCTGTTTGGGTTAGGTAAATTGTAAAGAAATGCCTGTTTTCTTGTGAAGCATTACAGATTGTCTAGCCCTAGGCAGGTTTTTGCTCCAGTTCGTTGGTTATTTCTATCATGGTTTAATCTTACAAGTTTTAGGTAGAAAAAATATATTCAAGGGTTTCCTTCACTTAGTTTTATGAAATATTTATGTAATGTAAACTCTCTTTAAAAGAGAGAAAATATAGTTTGAGAGGTTAAAAACAGAAATAGTTTGAAGCTGCTTTCCTGATTGTTTCATACTGTCTTGCAGTAAGTTTGTAACTAGGGGGTTATTTTTCACTAGTTTGGATAGAAGTGATTCTGTTGTCCTCTCCATCCATCATACCCCCTGCATCTCAGCAGTGTAGTACCATGGTGCTGAAGAGTGGTTCTGAAGTAAATTGGCAACTTTTTAGTCTAGGTCATTGCCTCCTCAATATCCACTGCAGATTCGTTGCATTTTCTGCAGAACTGTCATTTTATGGCCTTGGACAGTTACCAGGGCAGTCAGTTCTGACCGGAAAGAGAAAAAAGAAAGAAGAAAAAAAAAAAAACAAACCTACAACTATCTCCAACAAGATAGAACTTTTCTTTTTTAACAGAAATGATAATGCCGAGCACTTAAGGACATTTCCATCTCTGCTATCTGCCATACTCACAGTTCTGAGTTGTTACAACAATGATCCAATATTTAGTGAATATTAGTTCACTTTGGGAATAAAATTGTGGCAGTTCATAATGCCATTTGCCTTATTTAGTTTCATATTTTTTCCTGACATACCTCATGTGAAGTAAGTGAAGTAAGACTGAACTTAGCATCACACTTAAGAGTCAGGGCCTATTTCTTGATCTTTCACCAAAGTCACTGTTCCTCTCTACAGAAATCTGTATTACAAAATGCTCGTTCACCTTTGTGAAGTGCTGTGAGATCCGTGACTGCACTACTCACATTTTTTAATATTGATACTTTAGATTTCATTTCCAAACTCTGCTGTGGGACTATAGAGTATCTTTTCTTTTTTTCTTGATTTACATTTCACTAATAAGTGCTGCAAGATTATTCCAAGCACAGTGCTTCTGGGTACTGAACGTAACCAAGTGTGTTTCTCAAGGTGCCTTCAAACTGGGACTGTAACTCCTGGCTGTGAAGCTCTTCTCTCTGCGTTGTATTTCATGTATGTAACGGATGTTGCAGTTAGCGTCACTTGGGGTTTTGCTTTCCTTTTAAGTTGGACAAATGATGTCAAATTGAAGAAGAAATTTTTTTTATGGCATGAAGGACAAAAAAACCCCACCTAATTAGCATATGTCACATTTGTTTGTGGTCCCAGTTATCTGTGCTGGATGGTTCAGTGGCCCTGAGTCAGTCAGTCTCAACACTCTGGGAGATGGAGTGTTTCTACAGCCCATTGCCACCCAAGCAGGACTGTATGTGTGAAGTTGGAGTGTTTCAGTTTTTCCAAAAAGTCTCTTAAAATGATTACAATTATATTAAAGTTTAAAAGAAACAGAAATCAGATACTGGCAAAGAATAACCATCACTTTATTCTTGTTATGTTAGACTTATACTAGTGTTTATGATGACCAGCGACTGTCCAGATCCTTATGGGTGGTTCAGACAAAACCAGAAAGCCGGAGTGGTTTCATGGTGTTTGGGCACTCCTGTACAGGAAGCCTAGGATGGATTCCCATTGCTGATTTCTTCAGTCCGAGGACATGCCTGTCAATGGTGAGAGGTTCATGGGTTGTTCAGTAGCAATTCATTGGACTGTTGCCTGGTAAGAAGGCTGATCAGTGCCATTTTTTCTGCAGCATAAAAATTTCAGGCCCATTTTCGTGGATAGCAATGCTAGAGCTAAATGCCTTTTCCCTGGAGGAGGACAAACAAAAGGAAATCTGTACCAAGTATCTAGTGATCTAAGAAGAGATCAAAGAGTGATAGTGTTAGAATTACCAATGATGAAATGCACACTTGTGCGCATTGCTCAGTACTATAGCAGGCATTCATTTAAGGGGAGTTTTTTTGCAGCATACAGCATTGAAAACACATGTCTAATAGGTGCATTCATTTTAATATGCTCATTCATTGAGCAGGCCTGATTAATTAGTGCGTGTCACCATCTGGTACTTACTGAGACTATTCATTTTTAAAATGTTGAAATTGTAGGGAATGTTGCACACCAATTAAGTTCCTTTTAATTGGATTATGTTAGTATAAAGTATTACTGGAGAAGGCCTTCATTGTGATTCAGCCAGCATCCATCTAAAGGAGACCCGCCAGCCTGAAATTACTTAGAACAAAGGGAAAATGCCTGAAATGCATGTTTATTACTATCTTTGTGCACTCCCCAAAGATGATGTCAACAAATAAGAGCCACAAAAATACTTCTGCATTTCAATGCAAAGTTCAGCTCCCCGACATGAGGAGATCTCAGCTGATTACTTCATTTTTGCACTGCAACTCTGAATCTGTCATCGTCTCCCTCTGACCTGGAAGATGAAATATGCTTTTGTGTCTGTTTGTTTGATGGCAACTTAACAGGGTCAGACTGAGCCCTCCTGTGTGCAGTTGTGTATCTGCTGAAATGAGGAGTATTATTGTCATTTACACAGAGTGATTCGGCCTTTAAAGCTGATAAACCATCTGAGCTGACTCAACCATTTAGTGAAGTATCACGATCTGCTGGCTGCAGCACCACAGTAGAAGCAGAACTTGTCTGTCTGTACTTGTTCCTGTCACTGACTCACTTGGTGAATTTTAGTTACTTAACGTCACTGCACTGCAGTGTTTCCGTGTATAAATTGTGAATAGGTAAGTTTACCAACTTACACAAAAAGGCTTTGAGATTAAATGCACAATGGTGATACCACGTATTTACTGTTAATGCTTTCTTTAGAAGCCTAATGCTGGTTTGTAGTTAACATCTGAGGTTGTTATTGCCTTGATTTTTGTGGAGATTGAGTATTTTCAAGTAACTTCTGTCATCTGAACTACTCATTTCAGAAGATCCAAGAGTTGTGCAGAGTAGACATTCCCTCCCATTCCTCAGCAGTTACATGGGCTGTCAGGGAAGCAGGGAAGTTATGGAAGAAAAGATATGTAATTGCTAGCAGCTTAAGAGATCTGATGTGTGACTGCCTGGATCTCTTGCTGACCTTTGTTTTGGAGAGTAGGGTAAAAATCTAGAAATGAACAATGGCAGAATATTTTTTTCTTGTTGTATTTGTGTACGTTTTCATTACTTTCACTGGACTCTGCTGCCCCCTACCAAGTTGCAGCCGCTGTTAGCAGCAATGGAAGCAATAGCCTGAACATGTGAGGAATGTTTTACATTTTTTTAATACTGAAAGAAAATTTCATTTCTGTTATCACTCATAATCACTCTCACGATAATTATCACTCATAATAGGGTATCTGTAGTTGAAACAGTCAATGTATTTTCTTTAAAGGGAGAGGAAAACATCAGAAAAATCACTATTAGTTGTACAGCAGTGAGGAAACTGCCTGAATTTTTTTTAGAATGCAGATACTTCTTTAGACGTATAAAGGTCACTATGAATTTAATTTGTAATAGAATAGGAGTGCTTCTGATTTCAAAGTATGGAAGTAGCACAATGTTGGAATTCTTTTGGTTGTTATCTTAAGATATATTTCCTCTTGTTTGAAGGTGCATGTTTCCTTTGTTCTAGCTGCAGGCAGTGTCAAAGCATGCTCCAGGGACTGTCATCCTGCAGGAGCCCAAGCCCACTGGAAACCCAGATGTAGTTCATAAACCGGAGAAGTCAGTGGCTCTTGTCCATTCCACAGACTGTGTCAAAAATCATATTAGAGAGTGTGGTTGTGATTAAACCATTTCTATTAGGTGTTGAAGAGCAAAAGATCTAAAATATCTATGCATGTCTTGGGTATCTTCTGTGGACAAGCTGTGTGTCTGCATTTACACGGACACATCAACATGTATTTTATTTTTAAGCTGAATTGCTGCAGGTGGTACTCCTGGGATGTGGGGTGTATGTTTGCACAGAGCTATGACCATGCTGTAGTTTTTACTCTGACTGGAGTGCTGTGTTGTGGTTCTGCTATGTTTCTGGTAGTTTGCATTCATATGTTGAGTGTAGTGCTCATTTGGGTTAGAGGAAAACTGACTAGTATCAGTGTATCAGAGTGAGTGCAGCCTGTGGTAAAACATAAAACTGTGGGCATATGAAGGTGTGCAATGGAGTGCTTTCCCATTTGTACCCCAACGTTCTTGGCAGAAAATGCTTAGCCTGGAAGGCCATAAAGCTGTCTGGTTTGTGATAGGATTCTAGAGCAAGTGCAGTTTACGCAGTTTCAGAGAAATAATATCACCCAGTTAAATCTTAAAAACCACACGCGTATGCACTAACCCTTTTGTTTAAATTATTTGGTCAGAGGTTTTATGTAATGGAGAAATATATTTTCCAAGAAAACATTTAGTTTAGATTCCCATTAGTGTAACTTTACGCCTTTTATTTGTTAAATACATGAAAAGGAGCTAACCAGAGTATAAAACTCTAGTGTGTGCGCTCTCTCTCTCTCTCTGATTTTAGGAGAATTATTTCTTAATGCAATTTTTCTGCTTACAATATACGGGCTTGCAAAGTGTTTAAACAACAAATCTTGGCAGAGATCAAAAACACACAAAGACATTTTACTCTGTATATAGAAAACAAAGGCTGAAAGTTTGGGCAGATCTCTATCTGGCAGACATTCTATCTCTTAGGTCATACAGAGAAAGCTTTTGGCACTGACTGTTTGGCAAAAAGCTTTGTCTGGAAACATATTTAGTCAGCGTATGAAATATGATAGCCCTGGTACCATGAATGTGTCTGAAGATACTCTAATAGAGTTAGACTTCAGCCCCATCTGGTGTTGGAACAGGATTGTTATATTAGAGTTTTCCAGCATACTACAGCCCTTTGCCAAAACACAGAGCAGTACGTGAGGAGACTGACAAATTCATACAAGTGTCAGTTTTACTAATGGTTTCTATTGTTTGCTGCACGGATGAAAACCAGTTGTGCCTGTGGTGAATTCCAGCATAGCAGTCCTGCTGCTGAGTTACTAACCACGGGCTCTAGAGAGCTGCATCTTTAACTGAATGGCTTTATTAATACCATTTCAGTGTACCTCTGTGATCAGCAAGTATACTT
This sequence comes from Strix aluco, assembly GCF_031877795.1. NCBI lineage: Eukaryota > Metazoa > Chordata > Aves > Strigiformes > Strigidae > Strix > Strix aluco. The sequence continues at coordinate 6,569,294 of NC_133942.1, forward strand.
CCACCTGAAACCTGTAAGAATATAAAATTATTGATTTTCAGTGCCTGTGGTTGCAGAAGTTGTGGTGGACATACAGATTTTTTTACCTCAGTAAAATGTCTCCAATAATTTGAGTTATGTAACAGTGATGAAGAGACCAGACTTGTGGATTTGGCTTAGAAGGCTTAAGATCTTCAGGCAGTAATTCATGAAACTCTCAAATCATGGATACTCCGATGATGACTGTAAAGCCCAGGAGATTCATGTTTGGTTTTTACTTAGGGCTGATCATTTAAGGAAATAAAAAGGTTTACTCTGAAAGAGATTTTTCAATTGTTATTTTTGGAGGGGTTAGGTAGAAAAGCAACATGTGAAACAAAACAGGGACTAAAAATCCATAGCTTTGTTTTGAGTCAAGAAGAATGGTTTATTGCCACTATTGTAAGCTAAAGCAGAAGGAACAGTGACTTTCTGGAAAGGTTTCCCCAGCATTTTTATCTGACTTTTCCAGGATAACAGTCCAGCCTGTCCTTTCAACCAAAATACCTGTCCAGTTATACTTTGATGAAAAAAATGCTAAAATGGCAGAGTTTGGAATCGCTTGAACATATTTTGTCACTTAAGCTGAGCTCATTCACATTCAAAGCTGAAGCAAATTACCTCAATTGCATTTAGGAGAGTAAACATACTCTTACTTTCCTATCTCATGTTTAAGTAGTTATGTTGAAAGCAATGTGTGCTAATCTTCGGTTTTATATCCTCTTCCTAGCATTTGTTTTATTGGGCAAAATTAAAGGTCAATGGTCCTGAACTAGTCAAGAGAATTACTCTAAATTCTCAGTCATTGCCATTACTCTCTCTTTCTCTGCTTTCAGTAATACAGGGCTTAGCTGCCAAAGTTTTTATTCTTTATGTATGAGAAGAATGATAGTTGCAACTTTTTTTGCATTTCAGTTACACAGGCTTGTAAATTTAGGTAAAAAGAGCTAAGACATCAGCAAAAGGCTACTTATTCCAAGTTGTTCATAGAATGGAAAATGTAAGTATAATGATCAACCCGGTTTTTCCCCATTCTTATCCTCATTCTTTTTTGTGTTTCAGAATGATCACTGCTCAAAACAGTAGCCATACTAAGTGAACGGAGTGGAAACATATGGATGACATTCTTACCATGCACTGAACAGCACAGCATCAAGCGCAAAGCTCTGGGAAAATGTCTGCTTGCAACACTTTCACTGAACACGTCTGGAAACCTGGTGAATGTAAGAACTGCTTCAAGCCCAAAAGCTTGCATCAGTTACCCCCAGTGTCGGAAAAAAAAAACCTCTCACACGGAAATCTGAAATCCAATGCAAACCAAAGTAACAGCCATCGTGGGAGAAATACAGGAAATTTCCGACCACCTGTGGCAAAGAAACCCACTATAGCTGTGAAACCCACCATGATGGTAGTAGATGGGCAGGGTGTATGTGGCGAAATCAGCACACCGGATCATTGTGAGAATAAATCAGTGCCTGCAGGTTGGAACCGAAACAAAGCTGTCTTGAACAAAAAACCACTGAACAATAATAATGAAGATGAAATTGAAGGTTATAGCCATGTTCATAGGCCTTATGGCAACAATGATGGTGTAGGTAAGATACCAAATAACAATAATAATGGACTGACAGAAGTTTTGAAGGAGATTGCGGGTTTGGATGCCACACCTCAGCTAACTGGAAATGAAATGAACTCAAGAGAAACTTTCCTGGGAAGAATAAATAATTGTTATAAGAGGTCATTAGAAAGAAAGATCCCTCCAAGCTGCATGATGGGTGGAATGAAGGATTCACACAGTAAGCATGTTATTCTGAGTGGAAGCACTGAAGTAATAAGTAATGAAGGTGGACGTTTCTGTTATCCGGAGTTCTCTAGCGGAGATGAGAGTGAGGATGACGCGTTTTTTGGCAGCATGCAAGAAGAGCATGAGAGCTGGGATGAAAGTGATGAAGAGTTGCTAGCAATGGAAATTCGTATGAGGGGCCAACCTCGCTTTGCTAATTTTAGAGCTAACACCCTATCTCCTGTTCAGTTCTGTGTTGACAAAAAATGGAATACTGTACCCCTTAGAAACAAGTCTCTCCAGCGGATCTGTGCAGTAGATTATGATGACAGTTACGATGAAATTTTAAATGGTTATGGGGAAGAGACTGTGATTCTTTATGGGCAAGAGAGCATGCAGAGCATGGCATCTTCTGATTCTACATCTCCTGATTCGTCTTTGACAGAAGAGTCTCGCTCTGGAACAACTAGCAGTTCTTCACAGAAGCTCTGTAATGGAGGGTTATCTCCTAGTACTCCTCAGGACCTCAAATTGATTGAACCAGAATATGAAAGTCTTTGTGATAATCAACAAGTGAAGGATGTGTCAAAAACTCCCAGAAATGTTCCGAAAAGTCTGGAAACTCACAAGGCAGTCCTTGCGCTTCGGTTAGAAGAGAAGGATGGCAAAATTGCTGTGCAGACCGATAAGCAAGAGAATAAAAGTTCTTCAGATGTTGCTGGTCAAGCTGTAACTATTAATTTGGTGCCTGTGGAAGAGCAAGCTAAACCTTACAGGGTGGTGAATATGGAACAACCAGTTTGCAAGCCATATACCATAGTAGATGTATCAGCTGCCATGACCAATGAATGTAAGGAGAACCAGACTGAAACCTCAGAAACCAAAAATACATCATCTAACCCGAGCTCACCAGTAACTCCCGGCACGCCTGTTACATCCTCTGCAGCATCACCTGTACGAGTAAATGCTAATCTGAAAAAATCCAGTGCAATCAGATATCAAGAAGTGTGGACTTCTAGTACTAGCCCAAGACAGAAGATACCAAAGGTGGAGTTAATTGCTAACAGCTCTGGACCTTCTGTTCCTCCCAGGAAGACAAGCCACAAGTCAGCTCCTACTTCACCTACAGCTACAAACATTTCTTCAAAAACTATCCCAGTTAAGTCTCCCAATTTATCTGAGATAAAATTCAACAGCTACAATAATGCTGGCATGCCACCTTTTCCTATTATCATTCATGATGAGCCCACTTACGCTAAGAGTTCCAAAAATGCTATTAAAGTTCCTATCGTAATCAATCCAAATGCATATGATAACCTGGCTATCTATAAAAGTTTTCTAGGGACCAGCGGAGAGCTATCCATCAAAGATAAAACTACTAGTGTAATAAGCCACACATATGAAGAAATAGAAACAGAAAGCAAAATGACTGAAGCCATAGGAAGTAAACCCACTGAATGTTCCCAAGCGAAGGGGGTGACTAATAGCTCTGAATGCAGGCTGGGTTCTGTGGCTCAAAAGGTCCAAGAGTTTAATAGCTGTCTCAGTAAAAGTCAGATATCACCACAGAGAAGTCATAGTTCTGACCACAGCTCCCCATCGAGAGTTCAAAAGACAACACAAGAGCCTGCAGCAAAAATAGACATAACACCAGAGGCTTCTGTTGGCGGCAGCAGCAGTGGTAGAGAGAACGCAAGCACGGTGCTTTCACAGATTGTGGCTTCTATCCAGCCTCCGCAGTCTCCTCCAGAAACGCCTCAGTCTGGGCCCAAGTCTTGTAGCGTAGAGGAACTGTATTCCTTACCCCCTGATGCAGATGCTACTAAAAACACCCTGGTACGACCCAAATCTCTGTTTACATCCCAGTCTGAAATAGAGTCATCCAAGACGGTGGAAAACACTGCCGTTAAAATGCAGAAAGACTCACTTTCACAGCCAGTTACCACTCACTCTCCAAAGCCAGTGAGAGCCACGCCAAATACCACAAGTCCCAAAACAGAGCAAGCGCCGCCGTTTCCTCCTCCACGGTCCACTTCGTCACCCTATCATGCAAGTAACTTGTTGCAAAGACATTTCAGCAATTGGACCAAACCAAACAGTCCCACCAGGTCGACAGAGGCTGAGTCAATCCTTCATTCAGAAGGTCGGCGAGCTGCTGATGCGAAACCCAAACGCTGGATATCATTTAAGAGCTTCTTCCGCCGCAGGAAAACCGACGATGAGGAAGACAAAGAGAAAGAAAAAGAGAAAGGAAAATTGGTGGGTCTTGATGGAACTGTCATACATATGCTCCCCCCTCCTCCAGTTCAACGTCATCACTGGTTCAGTGAGGCCAAGTCAGACTCCAGTGAGAAGCCGTCGATTGTTTTCATGTATAGATGTGAACCGGCACAACCTGAACCAAAGGCTGATCTTCAGAACAAGAGTGGAGTGGAGTCTGCCATCGCAGAGGCACTAGCAAAAGACAAAGGAGAAACCCAGGAAAAGTCTCCAGAGAGCTCTGAACAGAAAATAGCGAGTCATTCATCACCAGCTCCGATTCCCAAGAAAATCCCCAGGTATTATAATCAGCTTATCTTTTTTAGTCAATTAGTTGTGAACTATCCTGTACGTACTGCTGAAAAGGGGAGAAATTAAGGAGTTTTATTACATTAAGTGTAATTTTTTCAAAGTATATTTGCTTTAGGTAACTTAAAGCATATTTTTAAAAATTTTGTGTTATATTGGATATCAGAAAAGACTAAAAAAAAATTACTAGAAACAGTACCTGATATTTGGAGTTTGCATTGCAGGTTCACTAATATGTCGTAATAGACAAGTTACATTGAATCAGATACATTTTCTGGAATTTCTAGTTTATGCTATACGTGACTAAAGAATTTCTCCACAGAAACAGAAGGAAACTATCGAAAAGTGTAATAGAAATTAAAAGATCTGTGACTGATAAAAGGTGGTATGCTAACTTTATCTCACATACCTAAGAATACAAAGGATGCTGATTAACTTGGTGCTACACTGCAACATCACTGCAGCACTCCCAAAATAAACCATGTAAAAAAGTAAAAATAGAATTAGATTATCTATAAAATAATCTATCTTTAGCGATGAATATACTTTGTCCCCTAACAGTATTGGATTCTGTAGAGCTGGTCACTCCATTTCTGCCTGACAATTTTGTTCAGTGATTTCATTTTTAATTTTTTTAAAATCAGAGTTTACTAAAATGATTCATTGTTTCAATTTCTGTGAAAGTATTTGGCCGGTAGTTCATGGTAGTTGAACATTTTAGGTCTGTCTCTTGGTTTAAAGGTTACACGTGCTTTCTTGGTTGTCTCTGAACACAAAGAACCATGTTTAGTTCCAGATAGGCATTGTTTTCAACATACCACTGAGTTCCTACAGCTCATGACAGTGCATAACCTAAGAGGGCTGCAGACATTCGTTGCAGTTGGTCACGTGGGCATAGTATGCATTTCAGTGAGTACAGACCACAGCGCTGGATGTATTAGAATATGTCTTCCAATGTTGTTATACAAACCAATTCCAAAATAGCTTCAAACTTGCATTATTTAGTTCATTATAACAATAATCTAGTGGTAGGAAATGAAAAATTTTGTAATGTTTGAGCTATGTGTGAGCCTCAAAAAAATGTATCATGGCAGTGTTCTTTGTTTTTCTTTCTCCATTGTCTATACAAGAAAGTTGCAGTGATTTTTAGTTAAATGGTTTTAAAGTTGACTTAAACTAACAGAAATCTGTGTGAGCATGGTTTGAGTTTACCATAAACTGATTCCTGTTTGTCTTAAAGTAAAATAACTATGTCTTAAACTAACCAAGAGTGACCATTTGCATCAAATGTAATTAAATCACTTTTATATCTTATCTTGGGAACACTGATACAGCATTTTCATGAAGATCAGGACTACTTTTCAGACTGCCTTTTGTCAGATGTGGACAGCTTTGGGTTTTGTAATGTAAGGTGGTGATAGGGTTTGTCATAGTATGATATAAAGCTGGTTTCTGTAGATTTCCATTCAAACTAATTGCCCCAAATACAAGATAGGATGGTCTCCAAAACCTTAGTGTACTATCTGTTTCTGGAGAGGTGGATGAATTGCAATCTCAGGGTCAGGAATTTTATTTCGAAAAAGAACAAAGTACATGAAAAATAAAAAATAGTATTTAAAAAAAAAATCCCAGTACAAATTGTGGGTGTGAGTTTCAGAAACATTAAGCACTTTCACAAAGTATTAAAGTCAGTAGGAGCTGTAAGCACTCAGCATCTCTGTAAGATGTACAGTACCACAATAATACAGGGGTGGGGGCAGTGACAAAAGGGGGTGTCCCTGCATTTACAGTGCATATTGCAGTTTAAGGCTGAAGACAGTGGGGAATGTACCCAAGGCTAGAATAACCCTTGATACGAGTCTAGTCTCTCTAGACTTACCCTAAATGAAATGGGGAGAAGTAGGCAGCTTTAGAGAGCAAGTTAAAGAACTGGAGAAGTCTGTGCTCTCCACCCCCTTTTAGAGGAACCCATTTGTTCTGTTATCTCTTGGGGAACCTAGAGAAAATTAGGTTGTACCAACATTATTTGGGTTTTTAGCAGCATTGCCATCATCAGCAGATTCACTTGATCCCACCTCCTTGGTGCCCCACTCTGGTGCTGGCAAAGCAGTTCATGTGGTCGCCTGTGGTGAACCAGACTGGGGAAGTGATCCAAGTGTAAAACAACTTTGCAGTTAATTTTCAGCCAGATCAATTCGCTGATCTGACAGGGGAGCCAGTCAGGAAGGAGCAGCTGCTTATCTCGGTGGTAAAAGGGCAATTAATGGCTGCAGTCATAGGTGGCACTTGTTCTTAGACTACCTAGAGATGGTGCTATTATAATGTTTTTGATTTTTGCACTGTTACTGGAATACCTTCTGCCATTACTGTTGAAGGCAATTGGTTATTCTGTTCTGTCTCATTCACTTATTCCAAAAAGTATGTTTACTCTTTATTTTTCTGCAAGTCATGATGATATCAGCTAAAACTATATCTTGCAATTTTCCTTGGTGAAAATTGGCATTTTCCAAATGTTAGAATTGGAATTTCTTCTTTCTAACAATATTGTTCTATGGTTTCTACAAATTTCAAAGAAAATACACTGAGGTGCTGAGAAACACATTGTGGGAACACTGGACAGTGGAAATCCTTTATCCTTCAGGAGTTACATTTAGTTACCTTGATGCAATTTGATGCCTTAAGTTATTTTGGTTTTTACTTAATTTTTGTTAAAGAGACCAAGTGAAACCTTATAATGCCAAAAAATGAAGTGGGTTTTTTTTGTTTGTTTAAGGATTTTAGCTTTTGTTTTTAATATCTCAGTAGGTGAGAATCAGGATTGTCAACTTCCATTTTTGCACAAGCAGGAGACATAACAGACAAGGCTGTATTTGTTTTGTGTTAACTCTTCAGGTATTAGTAAGAGATTAGTGTTAATTCAGGCTAAAATATGTGCATGGAAAAGATGTTTAAAAACTTCAGTTAAGCTTGCAAAGACTTAACTTTCCTAACTCAAAATGCCAGCGACAGTAAGCTCACTGAAAAACCAAACTGATGACCTGGAAAATAAACAAGTTTTTAAAATGTCAGATTACTTGGCGGGGAGGGTGGTGTCTGGAAATCAAATTAAATTAAGCTAGAATATTTCCTTACTTTGCAATGGATTACAAAGCTGCTAAAGATGATAACATAACTACAAAACAGGGCTGAAAGTATTTAGTTATCACTAGAAAGGTCAGTTTTTCCCTTTGAACAGCACTTGCAAAATACTCAGTTCTTTTCAAAGCTGAAAACTATCTCTGTTATACAAAAGAACTTGCTTTTGTTTTATCCATGTGATTGTTTCTTTCTGTTTGATGCCAGGATGGTGGTTCAAAAGGAGCTAGCAAATACTCACGTATTAAATTTACCAAAAATTTGTAGATAACTTTTTGCTAAAAAGCAGCACTCACATCAGCTTTTATCATTAATTGGAATGAAAATCAGGTGTTCTTAGAACACCTGTAGTTCATGATGCAGCAGTTGGTTCTCAGGCAAAACCTAAAATTGACCTCTAAAAAGAGAACATGATGATATTTTTGGCCCAAGTCACTGTAATTGATGAAGGTGGTACAGCACAGTGTGGAGTCCACTCAGAAGTTTAAAAAAGATATTCTTCAAAGGCTTTGTTATCTAGTGGATCAAACTGTGGCTGTTGGAGTTTCAGAAGATAAAGGTTTCTCTTCTTCATTGAAAGATCACTGCTTATACCCAGTAGCAGCTTTTTAAATTGAGACGTTTCCTGAAAGAAAACTGCAGCACGGCCTTCTGATTCTTCCTTTCCTATCTTCATAAACCACATCAGAGCTGAACTACAACCTCATTCAGCACTGTTTTAGATGGCAGTGCCTTTGTAAATCAAGGTACAACTGATTTGTGCACAGCTATTTCCATTTCAGTTATGTATTAAACTGAATAGTTTCCTTTCATAGCTACAAGTCAGCCATAACTTTCCTTTATAGGATCTTTGGGCCAGTCTTGGATGAACTAAAGATAAAACTGTATGTTTACTGAAATACTTCCTTCAAGTAGTGAGGTCTAGATATTCATTCCATTCTGCTTTAGATAAGATAGCATTGCTTCATAGCTAAAATTGGGATTACCAATCTAATTCCTAAAATGATGTTAGTCAAAGGGATTTGAGTTCATAGTGGACAGATATGAGTTCCATTGTTCACACCTACAGAACATCACTATCCTGTTGTATCTTGCTTCCAAAAGGAGTGAAATTCTTACACATATTTTAAAGTTTTGTTTTGAACGTTTTTCTTAAAAGCCATGCTTCTCCATTGCAGTTACACACTACATCATCAACTGGTGTTCTTTTAAGGCTATTTTTTGTTAAAATAGCCCCTCAGCATTTCACTGGACACTTTCATGGGCTCTGTACTTACCAGAGGACATAGATATCAAAGCTTTTGGAAATGTCTTGTTATCCTTTAAATCTTACCCCAGTGCCACACTCATAGTACAAATAGTTCACCTTGAGTAACTTCCAGCCAGATTGTTGCTCCTTAAATTAACATAAATGTCAGTGACAGATGAGAAATTTTTAGAAAACTGGCCAAAAACTTGCACAGTTCTGTCCTGCCATGGAAGTGCTTCAGTAGTGTAAGTGATCCTCAAATGCTTTTTGTTGTGCTGATTGCCTTGAGGTTGCTGATGACTGTTCAACACTGTTTGCTTTAAGTTACAGTAAGCCAAATGTGACCTCAAAAATCTGAGTTAGGCATTGAATTTCCACAATACAGGCAATGGAGAAAGACAATTCCAGTGAGGTGAGTTAGAGCACCAAGACTTAAAAGGCCCCGAATGGGTTATTTCTTCAACGGGTTTTTTTAGTATTTTCTGTTATGCCACTAACTGTTATTTAAGGAAAAAAATAGAGGTGACTCTGGGGCTAGGGGTGTGCCACAGTGCACATCGTCTGTGGCGTGGACCTCGAGAACCTGGACAGTGTAGGGAATGGAGCTTACATGTAGGCTTTCTTGATTCCGTGGGACAGGAGCCATGAAATTACTCGGAGTGCTCTGTATATCTAGAGGAATAAGAATGCTCTAACAGGTTACGCAGTAAAAACAACCGGAATCATTGTTCCTCAAAAATGTAGTCATATATTAAGATCAGGATCACATCCAGAGACAGGCAGGAATAACCACCACTGCCACATTCCACCTTCTCATTGTCATTGATCCAATCCTGCAGATTCCACAGCTGCTTCAGGAACTACTTGAGAAGAGAACAAAATCTTTTAAATCACAGGAGGGCTCTGTTTAAAACAAAGTCCTTCCCAGTTTAAAGGACCTCGTGTAAGTCTTAAGGTGAGGTTCTCACCTGAATCCAAAACCTTTTAAGCGTAGCTTGCGTAAATTGGTGAGGAGAATTCAAGCTGAAAAGAAAATTCTTGCTTGAGCAAGTCTACTGAAATGGGAGAAATCCTCACCTTGAAAAGTTCAGGTGGAACTATCAACTTCCCCTTCTCCCCAAATCTATCTTGATTTGCTTTTTTCTAGATATCAGCAAGGTTTACTTACCTTAACAATGTCCAACAGTGCTTTTAAGAGCATTAACCATCTGTCTTACCCTGTTTCATCAATGAAAAACTTTTGTGAGATTTTTCTCTAGAACATCTCTATGCTAACAGAATTGGAAATGATACATGTTCATTAAGCAAGAAGTTTGGTAACATTTTATGTGAAGATTTGTAAACACCAAGGGCTGTTAAAGAACAAAGTAGAAGGGATTTTACCATTTATTACTTTATAAATCTAGTTTAAGAAATGGTACATCGTGTATAATTGTCCTTAACTCCTCTAATACAGTCTGTAAAATGGAAAGACTGAGAACTTAAGATGGATAAAGAAAAATGTCTTTTTTATAATGCACAGTCTATCTGTGGAACTCATTGCCATTAAGTTTCGCTGACACTAAAGAGCTTAGCAGGATGTCTTTACTGGATTATCAAATGTATTCCCTTTATCCATGCAAGCATCACATTATACAAGATTTTAAAAGAAAAAGGAATATAAATTTTTATGCTTCAGGACTAAGCCAACTTCTAAATAATAAGAATTAGTAATAAACTTTATAGCTTAGTTATTTCAGATTGTCATTTGAGAAGTTTCTTTCACTTTCCTCTTTAAGTGACTATTTGTGGCTAATGGTGATAATAAGGAACTGAACTGCATGAGCCCCACTGCAATGGGTTTTCTGTACCCATAATCTACTCTGAAACCTGGGCATTGATCATCTTTGCTCAGTGTTTTGCAGAAATAAAGTGGTCTGTGTTCTGAGTAGAAGTTCCTGTGTAAGGTGGCCTTTGACCGCCCTCAAGCCATTAACCTCTCTGCATTTTTCCTCAAGGATTATTCAGTCAATTTAGGCTTTATATTAGCTTTATTAGCTTAAAAGTGTAGGGCCTGAGGGGATCTCAAAGGGATCTCTTTGAAACTAAATATATCTACAAGTTACACAGATATTTATTTTTTTGTGTAAAACTAAGTCATCTTCCTTGTTGGACTCTCTTCTCAAACTGTATGACTACCACTGATTATTGCTTTGCTGATGTCCACTCAGGGAGATCAGAGTCTCAGCTGGGTCTAAGGCCACATCCAGCTTCTCTCTGAGTTTCTGTCACTGATTTCCACCACTTGGATTTATGTGCTGTCTTACACAGAACTGTACTCCCTCAGCTTGACCTCTAGATCTGACCCTAATTCAGGAATGCACTCTCAGAATCACTTCTTGTAAGTGACTTACAATCATTTCCACTTTATCTCCCTCATATTCATTGCTGTTTATTAATCACTCTGAGAAGGCATGCTCTGAATAGAGGAAAATACAGGTCACACAATAGCTGATTCCACTGTCCTTACAAAAATGAACACTGCACAGGCTGCTCTCTGGATTCTTACTGTTCCCAAAAGACCGAGGCAAGTTAGACCACATCATCTTTTGGCTATCCTCCAAAAACTGTGAAGAAGAGCCTGAGGGAAGGAGTTAGGGGCATTCGTCCCTGCAGGAAAAACACTTTTTAAACAATTTTGAGTTTGTGCACATATGAATGACAAGTATGTGAATTCAGTGGGATGTTATCTGAAGGACAGTCATTTTTATGGCAAGTTTTTTTGCTGCACATAATCTCAGCTTCTTAGGAAAACAAACGTGTTCTCTGTGTGCAAAGGGCTGCTCCCTCCATTAACTGAGTAGTTGTTTCAGCCACATGTGCCCGAGGAGCAGTTCTCAGGTAGTTCATTTCTTATGAAGTTTGTTTTTGAAATAAAAAAGTGGAAAGAATAAGGCTTGGACAGAGGAGGCTGCGCCCACTATGGTAAAAGCTAAATCTGTGCTCTTATGCAAGGCATCAAAGAATCCATCCTGGCAAAATATGTATAAATATCCCAAATAAGGAGATAGCTTTAAGTATCACTTGCTATCAACAAGTAGATACAAAGTTACCAGGCTTTAATGGTTCTAATTTCAGAGCTGTTTATCAGCTGCTCTACTTTTCTCAAAAACTAGTTGTTTTAACTCTTTAGACTATTTCATGAAGCAAAAGCAACTGGGAATTTGGTTCTTGTAGCTTACAGAGTGAGGATGTTTTCGCCTTTTGTTCCTTCTGTGTTCTGTCGGGTTGGCATTTTGCTCGTTGAGTCACTGCACTGCGGACATATGCTTGATCTCTCCGTCTTCACTGTTAAGATACAGGGAGCATTTCCTCACAGATTTCATGGCCTGACATCTAATTGCTGTGCTTTCAAATGTATTAGATTCAGACTCTAAAACTGGTTGGAGTACAGATTTGAGATATTCGCTTACTTTTAACAGTAGGTCAGTCTAAGTTCCTAAAACTCCTCTTGAAATTTGAACCTGCTTTTCCTTAACTAATTAACATGACTAAGACCATAGTTGTCATACCAAAACAGTGATGTAGTAGACAGTGAGCTGTTTTTCATCCACGAAGGCACTGGAAGAGTTAAGAAGGCAGGGCTGTAACTGACTGGTTGCCTGGGGCGCTTTGGCAAGTCCCTGGGACCAACCCCCTAAGGTAAACATTAAGGTGCAGTAGGTGTATCACTCTGTGCAGAGTTCAGCCCTGTTGCTTACAGCTTGCACAACTTGTAGCACATCAGAACACTGTGGAATCAATGGCTCGCCAGAGTTTCAAGACATGATTAAAAGACTCAAGAAGGCCCTGAAAGAATTTCCTTTAATGGGGAATTGTGTGAGTGAGTACAGTGGGTGAGTTGGTATTTTTTTCTTTCTTCCCTTCTAGCTGTTGGTTTACTTTGGCAAAATGCTTCTGAGCTGAGGTTTAGTGTATGAGCTTGCATGTGTCTGGTTTGGAGAATGAGTCTGTCCTGTACCTCACCAATCGATACTAAAAAATTACTTTGAGATATGATAATTCCTGGTTTGTGGCAATGACAGACTGTAAAGCTGTTAGAACCTATTTCTTCTTAAAGAAAACATTCTTATTGAGGAATGCAGGTATGTATATGATTTACAGCAACTACAAGTCTTTAGTTTAATTTCTCATCATCTTGAGAGCCTTGTTACTGCTTTAATTTTATGTATGCTTTACTCTGAAATTAGGTTAACTTTTTAATGTTAATATATTTATGACACATGGAATGTTCTTCACACCATTCCTATGCATGGTACTAAAAATGAACAAAAAATTTTATGCTGATTAAAGATTACATCTTTTTGAACTTATGCCATTTTTTCTCTTTTACTAACAAGTCCTAATGAGTTTTGTTTGTATCGGCCTGCAGTTAAAATTCATGAGTCTGAGTAGAAACAGCATGTGCGTGCTGCACCGTATATGGGGTCTTGTGTTATGCAAAGTATTGGCATGTTTTAATCTTTGTAGTCTGGGATTGCTAGGAGATTGTGTATCATGATTTTCAGTATTTTGGCTTTGGCATAGAGAGACACATGCCTATAATTTATGTTAACTCTTTGAGGATATAATCTCTCCACTACAAGGATTTGTATTACAGAAACTCAGCTGCTCTATTTGAAAATACATAATTTTTGTTTCTGTTCATCAGAAGTTATATTAGGTTTTAAATCTTTACCACAAAAATTAAGTATCTGTACAAATATATGATGTGATCATCTTCTGAAGGAAGTGCATTACTCCTATCCCTTTTGGAAGTCACAAGTACTTAAAATTCCTGCTGTTCTATTTGATCAGGCTGTAATAATGAGAACTAGTGAACAGGACATGGGCTCTTGAGATTTGGCCTATAATGAGTATTTGTTTCTGTGAGTGAGAGAGCATAAAGGCACAAAAATATTTTTGCTCTGACATGTTTTAATGTGGCATATTATTGATAATTGCTGCTACATTTTCAGTAGGATTTGGGGTTTTTTTAATAAACCCGAACATTTTTTTATATATATATATATATATAAAAAATAATTTTTAAATCATACTGCTATAAATATATCCATGGAAAATGATTGAATCCATGATTTTCACAGTTTTGTGCTGTAAGTCATCACAGTTTGATTAAAACTTCATAGTTAATACCAAGCACAGAAGAATGTCTTTATGGCCTTCTGCAATTGGCCTAATGCAGGTGGATTTTCATCCTGGAGAATTTTATATGGGAAATAGATTACTGGCTTAGATGAGCTGCTAGTCTGTTTCCCAAAGTGTCAGTTCCCACAACCCTACTAGTATATGAAAATGTATCATTAAAGTTTTATTCATTTATTAAGACTTTAACAGCCCCCTTGCCATGCCTGGGTATTGTTGATTAAAGCAAAATTGTTCTGATTGGCAAAAAGCACCTTATGTCCTATGAGTCCCCCATGTTTTATGCAGAATCATCCCCGCATATATATGCATACATACATTCCCTGTAGTCAGCTGTAAAATATTTTATTATCCCTTTTGTATGAAAGGCATGAACTACTACATGTTACTATTTCAGTCAAAAGTTGTTGTTTCTCATTAAGGAAAATAAATATTGCAGAGATTTCTTACAAAAAGGAGGGTGAAAGGAGCTTATTTCTTTACCAGTTCATTCCCTTTCCTGAAGGTATTTAATGCCTAATCTGGTATTTTGCCAGTAGGATCTAGTACCCAGCTTTGGTCTCCAGGTGATTTTGTTTTATTTGTTTCAGTCAAGTGCCCGATGATACGACACTGGAGGATTTGTCCCCTCGTGTTCCTAGAGCTGTGTTTGTGAAGCAGGACAATGGTGGCAGTGCCTCAGTCATCCCAGTATCATCTGTCCGTGTCCCACAAGGGGAGGAAGAAAAGGAAGAAGCTTCAAATTCTCCTGACTTAAATCCCTGCAGTGCTACATACAGCAATTTAGGTAAGTGGATTCTCATAGAAGAAAATTTAAATTAGATAAGATTTTGGATCCCTTTCCAGGCTGTGAAGAACCTGAACGACTGAATGTCCTGAAGGTACTGCACAGTCTATTCAACTATCACTGAATTCCTGACCCATATTAAAAAGTTACATAGATGCAAGGCTTCTCTGGAAGATAAGTGAGCCAGACAAATAAGCATTTCCCAATATATAGTATCAATATTGTCAGCCTAATTTTCTAAAGCATTTTGATTTGAAGTGCTGCGAATTTAGGATACCTACAGCCAGATTTTCTAGAAGAACGAAAATCCCATCTTTATTTATGTTCAAGAATATCTGAATGCATGTTTTTAAGTAACGCTCCAATCCTGTAAGCACACCAACATACTAAGCATTTGGACAAGAGTAAACTGACTGCATTGAGATGGCTCACAAATACAGAGGTTTGACATGTCCACACAGGTTTGAGGGATCAAGGACTAAATTTTAAACCCTCAGGTGCATACATTTCTTAGACATTTAATGATATTGTTGCATTTTTTGGCTTAAAGGTGAATTAGTTGTGAACTTATTAGCATGTTCTGCTAATGAAACATTAATTAGGTATTGATTATAAAGCATAAAGAGGAAAAACATCCTGCCCAAGAGTGAAACTAACATCTACCAAGAAATTATAACTTCAAGGAGGAAAACTAAAATTTTTTTTTATGGTGGAATTATTCAGAGATCTAATGAATTATTTTCAGTTCACTGAGGTATATGTATGTATCTGTATCTACATATTTTCTGTATTTAGAACATAGCTACATTACAAATAGAATCCAGGCAGTAGATCTAGCTACATCAAAATATTTATAGCATGGCTAGCCCATGTTCCTAACCAGACTGACATATAAAAGGATCAAGCTACGGTATCATTTAATGTATGAAATATCACTTACTCCTCATGGTGAGATAGCTATTTTTCAGCCAGAGTGCTCAAGCAGTCAAGGGATTACTTGTATTTCATAGCCAAAGTAATGATATTGTGAATCTTCTGTTTAAACCTTTACTCAATTTAGCTCAATTTTCTTATGTAAGATATTACACCTGATGGCAGCTGCTTCATCATACAGTTAGATGCGCTGCTGAGATCTATGGATCTCTGTCCTTTCCACAGCATCTCACAAACTGGGAGTAGTAAACTCATGGGAAACATAATGAAATACCATTGAACACTGGAACAGGTTGCCCAGAGAAGTGGAGTCTCCATCTGTGGAGATACACAAAACCTGCTGGACGTGGTCCTGGACAACCTGCTCCAGCTGACCCTGCCAGAGCAGGGAAGGTTGGACTTGATCATCTCAGGAGGTCCCTTCCAACCTCAATGCTTCTGTGATTGTGCAATCACTTCCCTCAGTCATTGTTTTTGTCAGTGTTGTTCCTGTGTGTGAATGCTCCTTTGTAAAACCGTATAAAACTGAACCCCTTAGCATTTTATTCAAAATCTTCTCGTCATCCTTGGGTCATTTTCAGATTTGTTGTCACCAAAGTAAATTTTAGGTATGAAAGAGTTAAATTAACTTTTAGGCTTGACTTGGTCTGGTTTGGCAAGCTTGCTGCTTGTTGTTAAAAGCAATGCTACCCTAAATGGCACTGAGTTCTCTGGCTGCTGCTCAAACTTTTTTCTGGTTTATTCGAGCTACCTCACTTTCTAATTCAGATAGCCATCAAGAGATGACTAGGTTGGGATATAGAACAATTCCTACTTGTTTTCACATCTTAAATCACCTAAGCACCAAAATCATATATTTTGTAGAATTAACAATTACTGATGTGCGTGAATGAAAGGCTAAACACGAGACTATATAATTGTTACATCACATTTGACTCCTGCTTCAACTGCAGTTGTATCTACAGTTACATTTTACAGCTACATACTATAGTTTGTACTTTGTAAAATATATCATGTAAACATCACAATCTGCAGCATAATGCACAATGTTAACTTTTTTAAAATAATCTAATACACTTTCTGGTTTTTTGTTGAAAAGCAGATAATACTATGTCCTTACTTTGATAAATGTCTAATCTCCAGTTGTGACATGTCACATGAAATTTTATGAAGAGAAATAATGGCAAGCTTTGGTAAATTTCCATCTGTAGTCAGCAGTAGTTTATAATCAGGTACTGTTCTCAAATATATTTGGTTTTGGCCTTCTGCTCCCACAGGAGTTGTCCCATCATCAGTTTACAGTCCTGCCCACAAAAACTGCAAGTGTGCCAGTAAGTATTTGTCAGGGTCTAAATTGCACATGCAACATTTGAGAATAGCTCATCTATAAAATAGGGGCTGTATCTGTTAGTTGATCTAACATGTGAAATCATACATCTAGGAATTTAAAAACAAAAAATGCAGGCAAACAAGATGGAGGATCCCCTCTGGAAATCAGATACAACATAAAAGACTTGGGGTTTTTAGGAATCCTGAGGTCCCACCATGATGATAGGCTAAAAGAGTGCAGTATGTTCCTGGGTGTATAAACAGCAGGAAACTTCAGCAGGAGTTGAGAGGTTATGTGTATCTCATTTTCACCCTGCAACTGCCATGGCCACAGTCAAGCCCTGATGATCACAGTTTAAGAAGAACATTTTAAAAAAATTGTACAGGTTCTAAAGGGCTTTGAAAATGCCTATTTTGACAGGCACGTTATAGTGACTAATTCAAGAAACTGAATCTGTTTAGCTTATCAAAGAAGCAGAGTCTGACTTGATCAGGGTGTGGATGCTCATGTGTTGTTCATGCAGAACTGTGATGAGGGATACCTTTGGTATCAACTATCAAAAGATTTAGCAAAATTCAGTGGCTGCCAGATGAATCTAGATGCAGAAACAAATGTTCAAATGTGTAAGGTAAGGCCTGGATGTTTCTTTTTTAAGGTGTGACCTTATTCTAACAGAATTTAATTCAGGTAAGCCCTGTAGTTTATGATAAGGAAGACAATAGAGTAGATTATTAAAATCCTTGCCTTTACAAATATTTAAATTTTTCTATTGTTGTCTGAATTTGTTGGGAAAATTGACTTGATTGAATTTGTATTGCTCTAAGTAAATTAAGACAGTCTCAATATACTCAGGATTGTATTTCTATCATTTAAAAAAGAATTGGTTATTTTAGTATGAGCTATTTTCTCCTTACACCCAAAGAAAAGGTGAAAAAAGGAGGCTAAGTTTCTAGGTTTTGTGATTGCTGACACTGGAATAAATCCCAGATCACAGCATCTGCCATGGAGTATCGCCTCAGTAAGTTAGATCAGGGCAGTGTGCTTTAGCCAGGCTGTAAATAAGGTAATGATATCATTGTTGACTAAAACCAACAGTTCAGTGACAAACAGTGATTATAGTATCAGTCTGATACATTTTTGTATCTTATATAATTAGTACAGGTAATATCTTTAACATGGTGTAATGGAGGATGGGTAGCAAGACCTGACAAGTCACCAAGGCAGACAACCTGATGCATCTGAAGTTTTTATTTATTTAGCACCTGCAGCCCATCTCACTATATTTCTGTGCACAGTCTCAAAGTACTGGTGAGAAACTGGAGGTGCATCATGAGTGTTACTTAACCAATGTTAGCTTTCCTTTCTGTTATATGTATGATCATTCTGGTAAGATTTTTATCTATTAAACTAACAGTAAATGTGTAAACAGCTGAGTAGAATACAGGACTAACAATCATGTTCGTGTAAACCTGTACTGAATAATTTTATAGAATAGTGTTGTACACGTACTGTGTTTGTTGGAATTGGGGCTGTGAAGCATGCTGGTTGCTTTTGCAGTGGCTGCAAGATACATTTATGCATTTGTGGGTTTTTTCATGGTTTGATTATTTTTATCAGTCAGAGTAAGAGTTTTATTAAGGAGTCATGTATTTTGTACTGGTATTAAAGCTCAGTATAATTGATCTGCTACTTATTAAGGAGTGATGTATTTTGTACTGGTATTAAAGCTCAGTATAATTGATCTGCTACTTAAACAGAGAAATCTTTTCCAGGCTCTGTATTATAATAAAAATGCAGATTGCAAAGGATGATCAATATCCAAGTACAAGGGGGGAAAAAAGTACTAGGACAAGGATAGAGAAGGGGAATTTGTATAGTGGAGGTGGCCAACATATGGACTTAGTGAATACTTTAATCAGCCTTTATAACTTTGTAATGTGAAATGGAGATGTACTGACATGAGAATTACTGGGGCATCTGACTCCATTCCTGGCTGTGGGGAGAAACAGATCAGCAGAGGGTGGACTGCTCCAAGATCCAGCTAGGTGATCAGCCCAGCCCAGCCCTGTTTCCTGCAGACACGTAAGAACAGCTCGAAATTCCTCTTTCTCGCTGGTCTCCACTGTAGAGAGTCCACAGTTTTGATTTTAGATCTCTTGGGGTTTTGATGGATGTGGTCTTGGAAGATTGGTTGCCCATGTTGTACATGCATTATTATTAATTTTTGCTGTTCTTAGCAATGCAAAACATGGAATTCTTGTCAAACTGATGTGATAAGTTGGAGAATGGCAGAGGTGAGAGTCATTTTGGCCATTTTAGCCCTCTGGGTCCTGTTCATTCATCTAAATCCCTGCACTAGGGGATTAGGGATTAAGGAGTACTATAATGGTCACTAAAATTGAGAACAGAATTAATGGTCATGACAAAAGCCTAGTTACTGCTGTTTTCAGCTCTTGTTTTCAAACTCAATCTTCCCACAAGGGATGTTATCTTTGGATAAGAGATGGTAATGGCATATAATCAGAAAAATGCTTTCAAGAATAAAGGAGAATGTAGGATAGATTACCATGTCAAGAGTAAAATTAGTTTGGAGAAAGTACAGAAGCAGCCTGCTCTCACTGGTGTATTGGAGCAATATATGTCTCAGGAATAGTTCTGTTCAAGGAAGGATGGAAGCATGCAGTGTGTCACCCACTTGACTTGCCTAATTCACAATTAGTAGCTTTGCCAATTGAAGAAGTGTTTTCCTTCACAGTTCTGACATACTGCTGATCTGGTCTAAGCAAAAAAGAAAGATGCGTGGATTATCAAGAAATATAAGCAATAATTTTGCATGTCATTGCAAAAAACATGCTTATGGAATATAAATTTGAATTAAATCTGAGCTCAGTGTGTCACATTTGATAGTTTCATGAGCTAACATAAACATGTTGCAGTGCAAAGTGTGATGGTAAATCAGTTACCTGGAAAAAATAAAATTTACATGCTTTTTTTAGGGCTGATTTAGAGTTTCAGACCTCTGCATGGTGTCTGGAGACTTAAGTACTAATAATTAAGTAGTGTAGTGAGATTCTATAATGGAACTGTATTGAACTGTAGAATTCCTTAAAGCTCTCTGGAAAGCTGCTGTCTATAAAGAGTTAATTTTTTTCTGTCTTTGAACAGTCTGGAAGCCACTTCAAAGATCTCTAAGTGGTAGCCTAGTATTGTGCCTGTTCCTCCTTTACATCTGCTTCCCAAGAGTATAGCTCAGGCTGAACCTTTTAATGTTGGAGAGTCTGTGCAGTAGGTAAGAAAATGGTGGGTTTTAAGCAGGCAAGGGGAGAAGGAAATGATAAGCAAGAAAAAGAAGCAAATGCCAAAGAACATTTTTGTGCCTTTGACAGGGACAAAATTTAAGACAACCTTTTTCTTGCTAGACAATTAAAAAAAATGTGGGACATGCAGTATTACACCATGCTTGGGGACAGCTGAGCTGGAAAGACTGGCCCAATGGCCATGAAATAAATGTACACAGCGTTAAGAACTTGACATAAAAACAGTCCAGATATGAAGCTTTTCAAACATAATACAGATGGATAGATTTCAGTATGGAAAATTTGTTCTTGTGGGGAGAAACTATACTGTGACATGACATGTTTTACAAACTCATTTTCCTCAGCTGAGAATACTTGAAAAAGTAACTACATAATGACTTGTACATGCAGTTCTCTGGATCCTGCCACCCCCACCAGACATCTGCAAAGACAACTTCTGGTTATGAAAACCTTCTTCAATTATGTTTTGATGTCACACTTCCAATAGCTATGAAAAGCAGCAAAAGTCACTGGTTGCAGTCACAACACTCTTCTGTATGAATGGCTTTTGGAGGGCAGGGCCATTAAAGCAGACAGAAAATAGAAGAATCAAGAAGAAATGCTGTTATAAATCTCACCTTTCTTGGAGAGCGCTTCTGCTGCTACTGCTTGAGATATGCATCTTGTGCTAATTTGTTTTCTTGCTGTTTCCCTCCAGCATCTGTGCAGTCCTTGGATTAGCAAGTCACACAAGCAGTGCATGTTAGAAAACTGCCTCCTGAAATAGTAGCCTTTCTCAAAACCCCGGCAGTTAGGCTATTCTAGCGTAGTGGGGAAGAGGGTAAGAATGAGAAAATAGGCAAGTGATCTTTAACACACAATGTTGCTGGGGAAAAAGTACATAGGTCACAGATTTTGTAAGAGTAAGCGATTGTGGAAGATGACACGTTTGGATGAGTAAGAAAATTGGATACGAAGTAGAAATGAACTTGTCTCAGGATTATGCAAACAACTGTGGCATCTGGATGTGTGTGTCTGGCATGCAGATGTCAATTCTGCTTTTCACTCTAAATCATGCTACTTTTTGTCTCTGCAAAAGGTACCTGATAGAATTCCTCTACTGCTCAACTGGCACCAGTGTTACATGCTGCAGCATATCAAATGGTGAGAGGAAGAGCTGCTACTGTAGAGCACACTTGCTGCAATACCAAGATCAGAAAGGAGCAGTAGAGGGTCCCCTGAGTGTTAAATTGTTTTAGGCAACCTTGATAACAATTTGAGAGAGATATGCAGGGATTCTCCAATATTTCTAGCCTTTGAGCATTTTTGTTTTGTGGTAGCTAAAAAGTGATGACCCAGGGGAGTTAGTCCTATACAATCTTCCCTAACAATCAGGCATGTACAGAGCTAAGAGAATTTCCTGCTCAAAATTCAGGTTTTTAAACACTGGAATATCCAGGCTTATCACAAAATCCATAAGGATCTTCTGAGGGTTTCTTGAGCTTAAACAAAAGATAGAGATATAACTTTCATTTGTGATGTCGTCTCCTTGGAATGACTGAAAAGAGAATGATTGTTAAGAAGAGCCAAGGCTATTCTGTTTGTAGATACATCTAAAAATACAGTTCTCTGATCTTCTGAAATTAGGAGTCCTTTTCAGCATTCTAACCCAGCGTTCCAGGTTTTTGTGCATTCAGGCTAAGAGGATCTTAGATCCTGTAGTATTCATAAAAACTGTAACAACGTATCTTAAAGCGTAAAGGAAGCTATCTTTTTTCTTTTCAGAGACTGCAAAGTCATTTATTATTAATTATGGACCAAAGTTATGTAATTTCAATCTGAATCTGAGATCCCCCAGTTTGGTTCAGTGTTCCAGTTCAGTCCTCTCTTTACAAGGATTCAGCACATACTATAAATATTCAAATAGTCGTAGTGTCTTTCTACTTGCTGTTCCCTTCTTAAGTGCTCAGCTGCAATTATACAGAGCATCCAGTTCATGTTTGCTGTGTTGCAACTATAAAAATTGGCTTCCTACCTTACCATGCTGGTCAATGAACCTCGCAGGAGTAGTAGAAAACTTAGAAAATAATTTCTCTGAAAATAGTAGTTGATTATTAAGAGTGGAAAAATCTCATTTTGATATGAGGAACAACTGTTTAATTGTCCCAGAGCAGCAAGTTGGTCATTTGTATTGTCTGTTTATTGTTTTTTACTCTCTCTTATATTATTGTCATTTATTTATTCTTCATTTCCAAGGACTCTGGCAGTTATAAAACATAATTGTGCTCTCTAAAAGCCATCCAAAACACATGACAGGAAGTTTATCGTCCTAGAAGCACACAAATGTTTGAAACCAGTCAGTCAGTGGAAATCCTGTGCTTTCATGCATGTAACCTGCTGTTTGGAATCTCTCGACTGAGTCTAGGTCAGATTATCTATGAACATAATATTGCCAACAAAGTTACCTGTGGCAAGTGAGTAAGGGAAATGCACTAGAGAAAGAGGCGGGGGGAGGGGGGGAGTTTTACATTGCAGCTTAAAAAATATTTCTGTTTTTGTAATCTCAAAATATGATCATACTCTTACTGAAAGCAGTGGCAACACATTTGTCAGCTTGAGCGAAAGTAGATTTAACTTCCTTGATGTCACCTCATGAATCTAGTAGGGCACTTTCCAATGTGACTGCCTAAGTATCTAAGTTACGTTATTTGTGTCTGAAGTTTTCTGGTTTCCATTCTGAAGTAATGCTTTCAGGCTCTTTAGCACATTTCAAATCCAAGCGATGCCAAGTGCTTTACAGACTACTATGAGGATATATAGAAAAAGATCAGCTCACCTGCCAGTGAAATGCCCCTCTCAGAGAAATAGTATTCAAAGCCACTTAGCAACATCCACCCATAGTTTTTGCACATTCGAATAGGCAGTAAGGAATAATATTATAGTCAGTTGACTGCAGAAGGAATTATGGGACACTGGGTATAATTACTGAAACAGGAATTTGGCTGGAGTGCCAAAACTGATGTTTGGGTTTTGCTTGTGCTTTTTGTCATTAATCCCCTGTGATGTAAAATGCCAGCATTGCTAGCACTGAAACTGATTTTAATATATAGGCCAAGGTCAAATAAAGACTGGCTGTGTCTGACAATACATATGTGATGCTGATTTGGTCATTTTGCTTTCGAATTAGCTCTTTTCAGATAAGTATTTAGGTTTGCTTCAAATATTGGGGGGGTCCTAGTCAGGTTTGGGAGGTTTTTTGCCTTAAACTTCTTTGCAGAGTGCAAGTATGAGCAGCAGATGCAAAGTACTTTAATCTTCTATTACTATTATCTTTTTATTACGCAGGACAGTCCAGAGCAGCCATGATACCCCCAAAACAGCCAAGGCAACCAAAGGGAGCTTTGGATGATGCCATTGCCTTTGGAGGACTAGTAGACCAGGAGACAATGAACAACTTACAGCCAACACCACCTCCACTGCCAAAGAAAACCATTTTGAGAGCTAACACAGAGCCGACTCCCAGAGATCTCCAGAAGCAGGCTCTGGAGAACAACCTGTGCATTGTGGCCAATCCTACCTACGATATTGACACCAACTGGGAAGCAAGCAGCGCCTGCTCTTCGGTCAGCCTGGAGCTCAAGGTACTGGACAATGAGTCAGGAGATTCCTTGGACAGGCCTACAGAAAAACTAAGGGCAACAACCTCAGCAACTAACAGTGTTTCCAGCCTAACCACTATCAGTATTAAGGAGCGGTGTTCCAATAGCATGGAGTCTCTAACAGGGAGACGCATCTCGCAGACTAAGCAGGGCAAAGGTGTCCAGAAGCCACAAAGGCAAGCACTTTATCGAGGAATTGAAAACCGAGAAGAGGTGGTAGGTAAAATCCGAAGCCTTCACGCTGATTCACTGAAGAAGCTGGCACTTAAATGTGAAGATTTGTTCATGGCTGGACAAAAAGACCAGTTGCGATTCGGGGTGGACAGCTGGTCAGATTTCAGGCTAACCAGTGACAAGCCATGCTGTGAGGCAGGCGATGCGGTTTACTACCCAGCTTCTTACGCAAAAGATCCTCTCAACAATTACGCAGTCAAGGTAAGAGGGGCTTGAAAAACGGTAACCATGACAATCAGTGACAAAACATAACAACAATAACCACAATCTGCCACATGCCCAGTACTGATAAGTCCTATAAATAGAAGTGTGTGCTGCTTGCAGTAGAACTGTGTGAAAAGTAAGATTCCCAGGAATACAGGCTCTTCCTTCTATCAAGAACCATGTATGGCATTGGTATCTGCTGTTTAAGTTTCATCTGTTTTTATTGCAGCTCCAGAATTATTAAAATCAACACAACTTTTTATTTAATTAATGAAATATTGAAGGAAGAGATGTATTATTTTAACTGTGTCGGCAGTTTTTTGGAAACTTCCATTAACAAAATCCTTAGGTCATCTGCATGCAGATGATTCTAAATCATCACTCTTAGGAAAGATTTCAAAGTTTTCCATGTTCAGAGTCATGTAATTTTAAATGTAAAATCTAGGCTAATATATCTTTATGTTCCCATACAAGGTCTTATATTTTCATCAGCATTCATTACTGCCTTTCAAAAGCTCTGTTTAGCCATCAGTGTTGCCTTATGACCTATACTTAAAAAAGTAGAACTTGTCAGTGTTAGTTTTGTGGCCTTTTTCTAAACAAACAATTGATTTGTATCTAGTTTATTCTCCAGCTAACACATAAAAGAAATAAGATTTACTAGATTTACTGCTAATGTACTAATGACTAGTTGGCAGCTATCTCATTAAATGTTGTTACTTTATGGACTTTTGTATAGGTAATTCTTTCTGACTGCTGTATCTCCACGGTTCTGAATGCTTATCTGGTAGGATGATAGTGAGACAGCTGAGACTCATAGCCCTGCCAGGCTTCCTGTGTGACCTTGAGCAAATCATTGAACTTCTGACGACTCCTTGTTGAAACTGAGATAAAACATTTATTACCCAACACAGGTGTGGGAGACTTAATCGATTATTCCTTATAGAGCATGTTGACATTCTCAGGAGGGTGGTGCAAAATGTTGTTACCACTCCTGCATGATTGTTTACAAGAAAGATACAAAAAAATAAAAGGTAAGATTGGTGCAACTGATAGGTTCTTCTGAAACTTGAAAAGGCATCTTTTTATGGCATATCAGTGGGCATAACCATTTATATTTCTTTAGTTATCAAGAACCTCTTTTTGAAAAGATGTGAAATGAAATATGGATACCTTGTGGATGCCACATCCAGTGGTATGAAACAGCCAAGAACCAGACCATGAATATAGCTGGCAATCTACGCTGGTTGCAGAATCAACAGTCTGGCATTACTCAGTTTGGGGGGTTTTTTTAGTTTTAATACAATGATGCAAAAATGGTTGCGTCTAGGACCCGAAGTGGTATTTTTCTATACAGGCAGGTTTATCACTAAGGGAATTGTTCTTTGCACAGTATAGATGTGCCCTTAAAGTACTCCCTGACAGGCAAGACCTATGTAGTTGTTTTCTTATCTGCTGTCCTCCAAAATAAGTTTGTCTTGTAGAAAGCCAGTGAGCAGAACAGCAATGTAGCATGGTCAAATATGTGCTTTTTTTTTTGCTCTCATAATTCTGATGTATTAAAAATAGTTCTCAGACTAACAAAATTTATTGCAGTGTAATAGGTGTGATGGTCTTGAGAGTGAGTTGAAGTATCCACAAAATATCCTTGAGCTGGAGGTCACCATGAGTAGTTCTGTTAGGATGAGAGGAAAAGTTACTCTTGAAAATACTCTCCCTAGCACTTAACGTGATACAGGAAGATACTCTCACTACAAATGTTCTTTGCTTTCTTTATAAGCCAAGCAGGGCCAGCATACAGGACTACTGCTGTCTTTTTGTTTTCTCTTTCACGTATCTTAAGTATTATGCGTTCAGCTAAGTTGGGTTTTCTTCAGTTGTGTGTTTCTTTGGTGTATATTTTTATTACTTCATTCTCTGTGCTAATACATTGAATTTATATAGCGTTGTTTAAGCTGTGGTTACTGGACTTCTTTCCTCTAAAATCAGTTCTAGTACATTTCAACTTTGTCTTAACATTTGCCCCAAGTTGAACTTTGACTTATAAGTCATGAGTCCAGGATCAGATTTGTACAAAATCTCCTAACAACAGATTGTTATTACATTACGCAGAGATTTGGGGAATTTAGCTTCAACAAATATATCAGTTTTACTATAATGAGTATTTTTTGTGTGAGCCAAATTACAGTCTCATCTACCTCCAACAAATAAGCTATGTATTCCTGCCATTTTAAATCCCTTGTCCCCAAAACAGGACAGCAAAAATAGTGAGATTAAAATTACTGGTGTGCCTAGTGAATCCAAAATATAGTCTTCCTGTTATTTTTGATCAAGTCTTAGAAATAGACTTTGAAAGTGTATATGGAGCCACATCTTCGGACAGTGTAAATTTATGTAGCTCTTTTGAGTTTTGTAGAACTCTCTAAGCAACACTGGCTTAATTCAGACACTTCTTGAGTTCTATGATGTTAATATTACATTTGAGAAAAAATGTGATAATGGGTTTAATTATTATTTTCTTTGTAGAAAACAAGAGATTCACCCCCAAATGGTGATAAGAGTCTTAATGCATGTTAAAAACAAAAATTACATTTTAATATTATAGCTCCAAAAGTAGAATTCCAAAACTTAAAATTAAGTTTTAACCATTTGACTACCGCTGAATTAAATTTAGAAGAATGAATCTTTTGTCCAGATGAATGTACTCATGCACCTTTACAATCTGGTGGTATCACCAGCAAAAGATGCTTTGCTAAATTTGGTGGGGAATGAGCTCAACTTGTTCTGTTGGTGTGGATATTAGAGGAAACATTGTTTATAGGGGTGTGTTGTTTCAAAGGATTGTATTGTGCTTTTTGCTTCACTCTCACCTGATCTGCTAGTAAACATCCTGTGCAAAAAAAGTTGCAGGAAGCCATGTGGAAATTGTTTTGACTGAAACATTATAACTAAAAACAGTAAATAAGTGGTGATCAGAAAACTACTTTTCCAAATGGAAAAAACAAGTTCCCTTACAAGAAAGGTTTCCATAAAATTTCAGTCCCTGAGGTATTTTTCCTTCACTAAGTGGAGTACCACCTTCTAAGTAGTTGGTAGATCTGGGATAGTATGGATAAACATTCCCCTGAAACCACAGTCTTATCAGTAATTCCAAATATGTAGTGGAAAGGTTACACTAAAGTAAAAGCAGCAGAGAGCACCAGGTTTTTGTACAAAGGGAATTGGATGAGTTCAATTCTTAGTATTCCTGCACAGACTGAATAAGGCTGTGATATGACACGGATCTTTTTTATTTAAAAAAAATAAAATTACTACTCAGAATGAATAATAATTAGATAATTACTGTGTCAGTGATGTAAACTACTTCCACTTTCAGTATTAAACTCTCAAGGAAATTACTGTACAATATCATAGACACATAGCAATCATGATTCAGAGTCCACACGGAGCACTATAGACATAAAACCCCAGCAGGGTTATGGCCTGCAGCATGTGTGTTCTGGCCACGGGCACATGGTGCAATGCAGTTCAGGTAGGATAACAGGAATTGCAAAGGTGCAAACAGCTCAAAAGGAGCAGTCACAATTTATTGCTTTTATTGCTGCAGGGCAGCAGAAGTTCTAGCAGTAAAAGCTTAGGCTTCCTGCTAAGGTTCCTGTCCCAAGTATAAAATAGAGCAATGCACAAGTAAATAGTATTCGGCTGAGTCTGGCTGACAAGTTTCCTAGTTGCAGCTGACAATTATTTTCTAGTTATGTTTAGTTTGTCACAGTAAGCTAAGGTAGTTTTTTGGTAACTGTTTTCTAGTGGAGCTTCTTGGCAGAAGTGTTATTAAAGGGCATCCCAGAACTTCATGCTTCAGATCAAAATAAAGCTATATATGTTAAACTTTTAGCCCATTCCCAGTTCAGTCACAGCAGCATAGAATTCTGTATTTTGGCACATTGTTAAAAAGTCAAAGCTCTATTCCAAGGCCAGATCAAGAAAATGAGGTCAATCAGAGATCAAACTGGCCTCCTTGAAAAACGAGGTTGTGCCAAGAACAAGCTATCAATTTGGGATTAGCAAAATTTCATTCTACACAGAATTTCATTTGCAGTTGTCCCTCTGTGCAATACAACCAAGTAGCACAGATGGTGCAGTCTTTGCGATCTTCTGTGTTTCTCATTTTCAGCACTTGTAAATTCATTTTCTACAATATTCATCGTACTTTAAGTTCACTGACGCCCTGTAAAACGCATAGGACAGAGTAGAAATGAGATTCCCTGCTGGTAAAGTGGAAGTCAGCTGATGGCACAGTAGGCTACTGGACTCATAAAGGAAAAATAAGAGCTAATGCAGAACAGTTTTTAGAAGCTCTGAAACATTAAAATCTTGCTTCTGAGGGATGGGGGCAGGGGGAGAAAATTGAAATGCTAAGATATAAAGAAACCTGTCATGTCCCTATAAACGTGATAGAAGTTTAGTTCATATGGATGCACTAAAGAAAAACTACATGATGACAGGGCATTCCAGTGAAAAGGAAGATGGAAACTTTCCATTCCTTCCTACTCATATTTCTCTTTTTTCTCATTGCTTTCTTGCATCGTATGGAAGAGCTTTTTCCCAGGAATGCTTCATCTTTTGAACAACCAGCTCTTTATCAGCATTAGTAATAAGACTTGCCAAGCCCTTATCAACACCTTTCTTTCAGCTATAATCACATACCGTATCTTCATAGCTCAGCTGATTGTATTTCATTAAAGCAAATTGTAAATGACTGATTGATCCCACTTTCTGTTGGTGTTGTAGTCAAAGTATTTTCACCTTTTTCTTCTGTGCCCAAAAACAGGAATTCAACATACTATATGTGTAAAAGGCAACAGGATTTCCTTTTTTTTTTTTTTTTTTGTAGACTAGATGACTGGAACAGAGAAAAGCTTTAAATATCATGCAAAGAAAACTGGGCCGTATATTTACTCACAGTTTTGACACAGCATTAACTGTCACAAACAGAAAAGCAGCTCTGTATCCACTCCTTTAGCAATTTATCACAAGCAGTCTAAAACACCTGCTAATGAGGCCATCCAATTTCATAATTTGTTCCCTAAATCTTTTCAAATGTAAATATAGACTTTGGTTGCATAACTTACTATAACTCAAACATTTTGAAAACTTTAAATATTGGTCATTCAGATGATAGTTTTAGGTGATAGTGGAGTTATTCCAATACAAAACGCTAGGGTGAGCATTATTACCCATTAAAAGTATTAAACACTAGCATTCACTACTCTACTGCAAAATGGTAATATAAAATAGAGTTCTGGGTAGAAGCTGCAACTCAGAAAATGTAAAATATTGTAAGTTTGTCCATAATTAAAATTTACACTCTATGAACTGTCTTTGAACAGATCAGTAAGAAAACTTAGTTTGTCTCCACTGCTTACAGCACATCTTCCCCATTCTAGTAAGATACTGTTAAATCAGAATCTGAACTCCGCAATCCAAAACCCCGGGACTTCTTTGGACTCATGCAGCTGTATTTCACAGCAAAAGTCTGAAGAGCAGCCAGACGCTTACAGGAATATATACTACTGCAGGTCTGTCTTTTAGAAACTCTTTAATGAATTTAATGAATTTAGTCGGGTGTCCAATTTGTTGTCATACTCCAGTTTCCGGGTGCTGCTTCTAGACAGTCTAGCTTTCCATTCCCCTTGTCAATGACAGTTTTAGTGTTTGTGTAGTCAGCAATTTAATCAGCCTTAAATAACCCAGCTGCTTCTTGCACTTCTCACTTCAGGTTGTTTGTAAACAAAAAGTGAGAAGCAGAAAAAGCATGTCTAATCAGATCTCAGCCCTCTTGTCTTTGTACATATTGCATGCATGTTCATGTACCCATATAACTTCCCTGTACTAAACAAGAGAAGTTAAAGTGTCCAAAAGCCATCACTATTGGGCATTTGTGGGATTAGAGGGCTTTTCTTCTTTTTTGGTTATCTTACAGCAGAATAAGGAGGGAAAAGCTGTTTTCATGAATGCAGTCATCCTAGTATTGATTTTAATCATAATACTATTTAGTCTTTAATTTCTCTTTTGTTAATATAAAGAGAGGAGTCTGAAACAAAAACTTGTGTTTAAAACCGACATTGGGGAAAGTTTGGCTCTGTTGTGGATTCAGACTTTAGAGTGGACACTGCTCTGAAGGTTTTCGTGAACCACAGTAACAATCAAGTTCATAATGTGACTTGTTCACCCTGGGAAGTGTTAAAAGGATCATTATATATAAAGCTCTGTTCTTCTTGATGCTGGAGAGATCTTAAACTTGGAATACTGTATTCGTCATAGGGTACCACTCTTCAGAAAGATGTAATAAATGAGGAGAATCCAGAAAAGAGCAATAAGAATCAGAGGGTTAGGAATAAAGATAAGAGGAATGAGGGTTGGTTATTTTCAAAAAGAAAATATTTTCCCAAGTGTAAAGGTGTAATGTTTAAAGGGTGGGAATTAATATTTTTTAATATTGGCTAGAAGAAGGGCTATGGGTTTAAATTGAAGTAAAATAGACTTAGGATTGAATAGCAGGAAGAAAGAGAAAGGAGAAGATCGAGAAGGACAACTCTCTCTTGGGGTGTTTTTAGTAGGTTGGAAAGGCAGTTCTTAGGAATGGTTCAGCTGGCAACATACAGATCAGATTTGCCTTGCAGGCCAGTTCTGCTGGATCAGAGGAAAAGGGAATGGGTGCAAAGGCAGCGTACTCTGCCCTAATAACTGAATGCCTTTTGGTGCAGATGTGCGTGGCCAGTCATTTCTACATTAGAAGGAAGCATTACCACATCCACAGAAGCCTACGGAAGTGTGCTTTTGTACTATCACAATTCTAGGATTGACAATATTTTCTAAAAGGAGTGAATCAAGGCTGATTTTGAGAGGTGCAAAATCTATCTCCTATTATTTTAGCTTAAATTCCAGTAATAAATGAGAGCCCTTTTCTGAAGTAAGTAGAAAAAAGAGGCTGTCTAGGAGTAAAATCAGAAACTACCCTTGTAAAGAGTCCCTCCCCATCTTTCCTGTAGGCCCCCTTTACTTCTCCAGGCTGGACAACCCCAACTCTCTCAGCCTGTGCCCATAAGGGAGGGGAGAAGCTCCAGCCCCTGATCATCTTCGTGGCCTCCTCTGGATCTGCTTGAGCAGGTCCATGTCCTTCTTATATTGGAGGCCCCAGAGCTGGACCCAGCACTGCAGGGGGGGGGTCTCATGAGAGCAGAGTAGAGGAGGAGAATCCCCTCCCCATACCTGCTGGCCACACTTCTCTGGATGCAGCCCAGGGTACCGTTGGCTTTCCGGGCTGTGAGCGCACGTTGCTGGCTCACAGTCAGTTTTCCATCCACTAACCCCCCCAAGTCCTTCTCCTTGGGGCTGCTCTCAATCCACTCATGGCCCAGCCTGGATTTCTGCTTGGGATTGCCCCGACCCATGGACAGGACCTTGCACTTGGCCTTGCTGAACTCCATGAGGTTTGCACGTCCCACCTCCCCAGCCTGTCCAGGTCCCTCTGGATGGATCCCTTCCCTCCAGCGTGTGACCGCACCACACAGCTCGGTGTCGTTGTTGAGCTTGCTGAGGGTGCACTCGATCCCACTGTCCATGTCACCAACAAAGATGTTAAACAGCGCTGGTCCCAACCCCGACCCCTGAGGACGCCACTCGTCACTGCTCTCCACTTGGACATCGAGCCACTGACCACAACTGAGTGCGACCATCCAGCCAATTCCTTATCCACCAAGTGCTCCATCCATCAAATCCATGTCTCTCCAATTTAAATTGAGACAAAAATGTCATGTGGGACAGTGTCAAATGCTTTGCACACATCCAGGTAGATGACATCAGTTGCTCTTCCCTCGTCCACTAGCGTTGGATAAGGTTATTTCCTTAACAGCTGTTCTCCCCATCAGATTTGACACACGCTGGTAGGGTCTATACACCACTTTTCTAATTCTGTCTTCTGTGCAGTATTAAGTATTTAATAAATCTGGGGACTTCAGTCTCCAAGACAATCAGCTGACATTTTCTTTTCATATATAATTCAAAGATTAATGCTGTGTTTTTACTGTATTTGTTTAAAATTTTGTAACTCTTGAGAGAAGGGGGGGACAACTTTCCATGATAACTCACTTCACCTCTAACAGCATGAAATACAGTTGAAAATTTAAATTGGCAAGAGCCACTGTACAAAGAGGATAACTACCAACATTTCCAGAAAATTATGAGTTTTGTCTCTTAACTAGAAACTGCATTTTTCAAATTTGTTTTGTTTGTGCATGGCAGTTATAAACAGGCAGTTTAAGCTGCCTACATAGTATGTAGGGAAATTTAAATGCTTGTGAAGTATGGAAATATACACAGTATCAAAGACAGGAAGACAATCCAAATACTCTTACTACCTGTGTCTACTTCCATATGATTATCTGACAATGCACGTTTCCAATCCCATTAAACTATATGTTTCTTAACCCCACAAGCACATAAAAGCTGAAAAACTTTTTTTTTTTTTTTTGGTAGTGAAAGCTAAGTTTATAACTTACCCTACATAAGTTCCTGAGAAGGGGAAAACTGAGGAATGGGGAGAAAAGTCACCTTATGCTTATATTTAGGGCTAGTGTGAGATCTGGGCTCCTTGGTGGTTGTAACTGTGTAGAACTAGTGCTGACTTTTACTAAGCTTATTTATCTGGCTTTCCTTGGTTTTCAGAGATGAGCTCAGGGAAGCTGTAATTTCATGTGAAGAGAGATGTCTTCCTATTTTGTCTTCCTCTGAGCTCTGCAGTTAAGACCTGTTGGTGCATTATACCAACTGAATACTTGGGCTCTAACCTTGTAAAGATTAAAACATACACTTAACCTTACACACTTTGGACAATCTCACTGAAGGCAGTAGAACTAAGGTTAATATGCAAAGGTCAACATGCCAGAGTCTTTGTAGGGCTGTAATTTTAATCAGTAAATGCCTTAGAACAGAGGCCCTGATAGAGGTTGTCCAGTGACTGTTATAAGGGGTTGGAGCTGCCAGTTGTTATGGCAGTGCAAACAATTAATAAGGCTAATTATTATGGTGATAATGTATATATCAACAAGATATTTCTGGACAGAAATTAAATACAGCTGTACATGGCAAAATAAAAACATATACTTAGGATCTTAACAAATAATTTAAAGCAATTAAGGTACCATGTTCTAATGAATTTCCGTTCATCACCTGAGCCACAGCAAGTACGCTTGCCAGCAGCCCTGCCATGCACATGTACACCCCTTGCTGCAGACATGATGTGTTGGCTTGACACAGCTGCAGCTAATAGATTTCAGTTTCCAATTACAGTGGGCAAGGAGCATGCAACCAGTCACTTAACTCAGCTGACAGGTGGTAACTTGTTATGCCATGCTAACGCAGTCATCTGCAATCCTGTGATCATATCCTCAAATATTCTATGGGTGTTTCTTTGTATTTCCTATTGCTATTGATTATTTTTAGCTTGTTCAAGCTTCACACAAAGCTGAGAGAACACAAAATAAAATCATATGGATAAATAAGTAACTGTAAAGTAAGCTTCACTGTGCATTTACCATATATATCAGCTGCTCTTCTGACCAAAAGCGTGACCTGCCTGAACTCTATTTTCCATTGAATAATGTATGCAGAGGGAGAGCTGCTGGCACATACTGGTCTGCAGCTGCTTACTATCCAATGGAAACTGTTCGTGTGCCTTAAGATGTGCCTTCACTGTTCATGTGCCATGTGCCAAGGTCAGTTCAGTGACCTCTTCAGTGCTTGTGTTTAGGATTACTGTGGCTACCCATCAACAAAGTACAAATTTAAAAAAATAAAAGGATATCAAATTTAGAAATTTAAAAGTTTTATCTGTTCTGTTTATTTCCTTCCCCCAGATTTGTAAGAGCAAAGCTAAGGAATCCCAGCAGTATTATCACAGCCTATCTATCCGGCAGAGTCTGGCTATCAACTTTAACATCCAACAGGACTGTGGCCATTTCCTTGCTGAAGTACCAGTTCGTCTCCTTCCATGGGAGGATGCCAATGCACCAGAGGTGGAAGAAGAAGAGCAGGAAGAAGAGGAGAAGGAGCCTGAGCAAAAGAACAGAGATGCTCCTTCCAACACAGAGGCTTCACAGAAAGACAGCTCAAGCAACCAGGGGACCATCAGCAAGCCACGCAGCCGTGTTGTGGTCATCACGCGGGAGGTCCCATACCTAACTGTGGCCGACTTTGTGCGAGAATCTGCGCCCCGCCATGCAAAAAGCCCAGATTTATATGAGAGGCAGGTCTGTCTACTGCTTTTACAGCTGTGTTTGGGCCTGGAGCACCTGAAACCCTATCATATCACACACTGTGATCTGCGGTTAGAGAACCTGCTGCTGGTTCATTCCAGGCCAGGAGGCAGCCCTCTGAGCTCTGAGTCCATGGAACCCAGTCCTAACACTGCCTGCCCAGCCAGACTAATAGTAAGCAATTTCTCCCAGGCCAAGCAGAAGAGTCATATGGTGGATCCTGAGGTCCTACGGGATCAGTCCCGCCTGGCTCCAGAAATCATCACTGCAACACAGTACAAAAAGTGTGATGAGTTCCAGACTGGCATCCTCATCTACGAAATGCTGCACTTACCCAACCCCTTTGATGAGAATCCAGAGCTGAAGGAGAAGGAGTATACTCGTGCTGATCTCCCCAAGATTCCTTGCCGTTCCCTCTACTCTCAAGGGCTTCAGCAACTTGCCAGCTGCCTGCTGAATCCCAACCCTTCAGAGAGGATCCTGATATCAGAAGCCAAGGGAATCCTTCAGTGTTTGCTTTGGGGTCCACGTGAGGACTTGTTCCATGCTCTAAGTACATCTTCCAACCCCTCACGGAGAGATGCTGTACTTCAGAACTGGCTGGATATAAAAAGGACGCTGCTGATGATCAAGTTTGCAGAGAAGTCCTTGGACAGGGACTGTGGAGTTATTCTGGAAGACTGGCTTTGTTGTCAGTATCTGGCTTTTGCCACTATAGACTCACTTCACCGCATTGTGAGAATCATGCAGCAGCACTAGTTTGTAGAGCCTGTTGCTTTTCATGAAGCACCCCACACCTACACCCCAGCCCTCACTCCAGCCTGCCCTAGGGCTCACACTTTGTGTAAGTGTTAAAAAATAGCCTAGATGTCAAAGCCAGCAACTCTGAGCAAATAGGTTCCAACTGGAGAAATTGCATCCTGTACCAAATATGACAGAAACTTTACTTTTTTGCCAGGCCTGTTGGGGATTGATTATATATACATGACTCCATTTAGTTCAGACAGTATGTAACTTGATTAGTATCTGGCTGAAAAGGAGAGCAAACTTTGATACCACTATTTCTACCACTGCAGTAAACAAATTGCCCTCCTCTTCTGGGTAGTTTCTGTCATTTCCGTATGTAGCATTGGTTAATGAATAGCAGTGACCATAAGCAGAGATGGATTAGTTGTAAATGTGAGATGAATGATCCACCACGCCACAAAACACTCATTTGCTTCCATTCCACATACCACACTAAATTTTCTCTCAGCTTAGTCCCCCACAAGCAGGGTGAACTCCTTTTTCCTTTGGTCTCAACCAAACAGATTCTGTTTTTTCTCTTATGCTTTACACCTTCTTTTTTTTTCCTCCCCAGATGTGGTTATCCTGCTGACTGTGACAAGGGTCGGTGGGCAGTAAGCATCTGTGTTCAGTCCTCTTCCCTCCTTCTCTGCCTCTGACTCACTGCCTACCCATATAACCACGGATCCATGATTTCAACAATGCTGCCTTAATCAGACCATTACCCTTAGCTTAAGACCTCTGCGTTAAAAAGCAGAATATGCGTGCTTTGTCTATCCCATTTCCTACATGACATTCACCAGTCTGGACTGTTGATGTACTGTAGCTATAATCACATTTATACAAGAACAATACAACACATGGTGGGCAATTGAAATTCCCCTTCCATTGCAAAGGCACTAAAGCCTGACTTGAAATGGATGGGATGTACATAACCTTCTCTGACAATCACTGCTATGAATCGGGGATGAAAATAACAGCCACCTCTTCTGTTTTATTTTGGTCTGCTCTTGTCACTTGTGCCATATTGCAAAGTGGGACAGAAATTGGCTCTGGTGGTGTCTTGGCAGGAGATAGAAATGTTTAGAGCTTGTCTGTGTGTAGCTAACAGGCCACATGGAGACACTTTTACTGCAGACACAGTTCTCTGAAGGGTAAAAACAAGGGGGCAAAAACACTGTTGTTTAATTATTGAGGGAGCTGTTAAGTTTGGCAGCCACAACTAACAGTATCATGATCCATTTTTCCCACAGCGGTGTTTGGCTGCGTATCTCGTCTGTCGTAACTAGTGTTTTCTAATGTTGCTATAGACAACACCCTAAAAATGGAATGTTGTCAGAATAGCTCTGAGCATTGCAGACAGAGTTTAGGACTAGAACAAGAATTAGTGAGTATTAAAGAGACGGAATTTTTAAAAACTCAACCTGAAGGAGCTTTCCACTTTTAGAGGCCGCTGCTGACTTCCTTCCCTGACTTCATGGCTGTTTCCTATGGAACCTCTGCAGTTGTACCCAACGGTATCTTTGCTCAGTATTGCTAGGCTCTGAATTGTTTCCTGAATTGCTCTGAAGAATTGATCTGGATGCAGGGGAAAAAGTGATACCGAATGTTCTGACCTGGGTGATGGAAAGCAGACAGCCCTAGTTATGAGCCTGTGCTTCTCTCCTATGGATGTATGTGCAATTCTTGTATGTATTTTTTAAAGCTGTACGTTACAGTGTTCACTTTACAAACCAGCCTTTACCTGATGCTAGATCTGCAGCCCCTTCCTTTACTTTCCTGGCACATAAATGCACAGATACCCGTGTGTTCTTTTTATGGATTGATGTTTCATTTTAATTGTTAAAACTGTGAGGAATCAATTCACTTCAGCCTTGAAACAAATAGCCACTTTATACAGCATATGCATGCTTGGACCAGATGCATGGAAACTGAACAAACAGTCCTGCAGGCTTAAAGTCAGCGAAACTAGCTCTGGATCCACACCGTACATTTGGAGGGGTTGAAATGTCTATCTTGTTCTTCTCTGGCATCTATCAGAGCTAAGCTGAATTGTGTGTGGAAGCCTACATCGATTGTGCCGTAGTATAGACTGTCTTTGTGACCTTTCTAAAGATTTTTTTGAAACTTCTGATTATTGTTCTTTTGTTTGATTCACCTGTATCAGTGAAGGATCAGGCAAGGATAAGGATCATATATTTTAATGTGATTTTTTTTTTTTTCTTTCTCTTTTTGGCAAAAAGGTTAGGATGGCGGCATTGATGCAGAAAAAGAGGACAGTGCATTAAAAGCCCAAGTGCAATGTATGTAGTTGAGGTACTTCCACTACATCAGGAAAGAAAGTTTCTATACTACTGCTGAGCAGCTCGTAGAAGAACCTTTACAAAGAATCACACACACGTTCAATGCAGCCCTGCTTTATCTGGACACAGGAGGGCAATGCTCTCATAGCTTAAATACACCAAGCATGACAAGACACTCGCTTACTATCTACTAGCTATTAGTCACAATGTGTTGAGCTATGAGTAGGGCTTCTTGTTCTCTGTGGTCTGGTTTTGTGTTTGTTTTGTAGTGCATGTGCGTACATAACTTCTCACCCAACTCATATAGGCCGTACAAGCAACTCTTGGACCACTTGCCATTGCAGTGGGCTCGTTCCTTGAAGCTGGTAGGTGTTTCCGTGTTTAAGGACACATGTTCAGTGTCACTTTCACGTCAACACGCACATGCAGAGTTGAATTTTGAATGTTTTACAACATACGTATTTAATGCAGCTGGTCCGAAGCCTTTGTATCTCTTGCTATCTAATTTCAGTTTGTACCTTTTGTGATGAACCAATACTCATTTTAGCTCTGCAGTATAGTCAAGCATGGATAGATGTTCACTACCAATCTCCTTCTTGTGCAGCACTGGGTAAACTTTAGCAATTTGTGATGTTGTGTGGTTTTTTTTTTCTTTAAAAAAGAAAGAATGGTCAAAGTAGTCGAACACAATCAGGCCTGAGCTATCCTTGGAGAGCTCGAGGCTGACTTTGCAGATACGCCCATAACCGATGATTGTAACTGTGTTTGTGGTAGTTCTCCATTCTGGGAACAGATTGTGCCACATAAATATACGAGAATGTATGCATTAAACTGATTGTAAACAAATCCTAAGAATGCTACAGCATAATTGCTAAGCAAAAGGAAAAAAACCCGCTCTGTTTGTAACTGGGATCCTGTGTATGACAGGAACAAAAGCCCTGGCTGTGCATGTTATAACTTACTTGAATACGTGCACAGATCTTGAATTTTCTTTTAGCAATGTCGCACTTTCAGTTGAGCTCATGAAATAGGAAGAGCTGCAAATCTAAGATAACAGTATTGCCTGTAAATATATATTTTTCTATGAATAAAAGCTGTCATTCAAATATTTTTAACATGAACTCTAAAGATTTTTCCACTGGAAACTAATTTCTGGAAAAATCAAACACTTGTTTGAAGAATTATGATGAGTGGTTTCTGATCCTATTAGAGCCATTAAAAACCTCTCTAACGTTACAGAGAGAGCACAGTGATTGGATTCACAATGTTTAGTGCCTTGTCAAAAACCTAAAATGTAGCTGGTCAGTTGGTGGAAATCTTACTCTTTCATAATAGCCCTAGAAATGATACTGCCCATATTAGGATGCAAGCAACTTTACAAAACTAAATGCTGTACTTCATATGATACTGAGTTGATCTATTCAATGAGATTTGGTTTTGGAGTTTATGTGAACAAGTTCCTTTAAGTTGCTTGAGGTACAGCATAAACCTGCAGTAACAAAATCGTGGGCTTTCAAATTTGGGATCTGCACAGGGAGAGTAATAGTGGATAACAAGTCAATTGGTCTAGACTGACCACAGGATCAGAAGCAGCCTATTGCTTTGACAATCTACTGCAGACACTCAGCTTCTAGGACGTGAGGAATCTGATTCGTCTGGAAGAAGCAGTGAAGGTAAGATGTGCTGCTCCTGCTGTAGGTAGTGGATGTGCTGCACACCATACCCTGGTGTGAAATGGAAAATGCTGTTAAAACAGGAGTTCTAAAAAACTACTCCTGAGATGTTATAAGAAATGGTTTTGGTTTGTATTTCTCAAATGGGAATTACTTATTCACTAATTATCTTTCAAACCTCAGATCTGGTCCAGTCAATACGCATAACCAGGTGAATATAAAAAGAACCTACTAGTGAAAACTTGTCTACAAATTTTCAGAAATGAAGGAATCCAGAATTTTATTTTGGAGCCTCTGAAACGTCCAAATATAGAAGCCTGGTCTCACTTCAATATTCAGACACGATGAAATCAATAACGCAAGGTAGGATATCATGTTGCTGGCCCACAGACAAGAATGCATGTAGCATTTACAGAAATGTTCCACCTTAAATCTGTTACGCTCCACACATCCAGGCAGCACCCCCAGGGTGTGAATGGATCATCCTGACATTTTAACACAGGGGAATTCCCACATATTGGAAAGAAAAATACATTATTTAAATAAATCACATGTGTGTTAGGGTTCAGCTACTTGGAGAATCTATTCAGCAGCTTCACTCTGTAGGTCCTTAACTTTAGCATGTAAAAATAGTATTTGCTGCTGAAATAAAATGTATCTGTTTCTCAATTCTTGTGCTGAGATGCCCCACCTAATTTTCTTTTGTTTGTAATAGCAATTAAATTCATATGTAAATATAAATTAAATAGTCTTGGTTTTATTTAAATCAATTGTAACTTTTCTGAGGGATACAATGGAAACTGAATCAGACCCTTTAATGCACTTTCCTTTCCTCCTCTCCCCAAATAGGAATTCAGCTGTTTCTCTGCAGAAGCAGTACATGACCATTATTCCCTGCATGACTAGGTCATCTATTTCACTCTGATTTTGCAGAGGTAGTGTTGGTTCTGCTCAAACTCCTGTAAAACCTAGAGCACAATCCGAGCCCTTCAGCCCATGTAGAGAGAGATGTGATGATGATTTAGTTATGCAGTAAGATAACATCAAAGAAGAGCAGAATCGAATTTTAAATACCTCTATAAAAATACACCTGTGGAAATATTCTGTAAACAACCACCTGGATTCCAAACACTTCAAGGGAGGAATACACAAAAAATACTTTTCAAAAGAAATCCTGGGGAGAAATTTCTTTAGGGCACCCTAAAAGGAGGAGCAAGTCTTTCCCACTGCGATGTTGCAGAGAATTTCTAGTAGATGTTTGTTTGGATTTTATTATTCACCTGGATGCAGTATTAGAAGGATGGTAACTTTGAATAGGTGTAGAATGTAATTTAAATAATTTCCTGTAAGTCTCCTTGCATTGGTACTCCACTCAGCATTTAGTTGGAAACCACAGAATGCTTTCAGATCAGAGTTGCCAGTGAGAAATGAAATACTGAACTTACCTGTACATAAGCATTTTTCCACTCTACAGAATTTGAGCATTTGGTTTGTACTTCGGACTATATTTTTTTTTTCCATAAATCCAAGGGGAAGATTTCAGGGATTTAGAAGAGTTTGGAACTTTTTTTATATGGAGGAAATATTTGTTCATATATATATACATACATATATATATGTGTGTGTGTGGGCATGTTGTAATATATATATGTATGTATATAAATTTTTGTATCCCAAAAGTATTCTTTGCCCCTTTTTGCTTGAAAATATATATATTATATATTGTATATATAATATATATTTAAGAGTGTGTAAATTTGAATATAGTCATTTCATAAATAACACCTCTTCAAAAACGACTTGAAACTACTGTTTCTTTGTCCTTTGGCTTGGTGGTATTAGAAGGTTTTGCAGTTGAAATCCTTGGGTTTTTTTCTTTTAAAACTTAATTATGCTGAGCATTTAAGAATATGTTATTGTTTTTAATAAAAGGGGGAAATTTATTTTTCAATTAGGGATTCCAAAATCAATGGACTTTTATAAACGGAATTTCTTTAAATCCCTTGAATAAGGGATATTTTTTTTTTCAACTCCATTCTTGTGGGTAATTTGTATTTGGAATTCCTGGTTGCATTGCTTTATCTGGTGCTTCATATTGATATTTACACGTTTTTATATAAGTAAGTATATAAAATTCAAGCCTTCCTTTGTGATCAGGGGCAGTTACACTCTGGTTTGCTGTGGTACTTTGCTGTGTACTCTGTGGCATTCATGTTACTGTGTAAATAAACTAGTTTTATTACACTCAAAATCAAACTTGCTGTTGTCTCATTCTTCTCTCTTCCTAGGCAATTAGATGAAAATGTGTATTTCTGAGGAAAATGCATGTGGCAAGTCCAGCAAAAGATTGTCCTACAAGAATAGCTGGCTAGTTTGCAGCAGCTGCTGGTGTGCAAGTGTGGCAGATACAAACTTCGGTTGAAGAGTCTGATGCTCTGCACCTCCAGGCATGGCGCCACATTGGCCGGGCATCCCAGCTGCCGGAATTGCCAGTGCTTGGGACATTGTGCCACCTCCCGCCTCTGGCATTTTCCCCAGAAGTCTCACCATGGCTGGCACTATTTCAGCTCCATCTGGACAAGTGGCAGTGGCAGGCCAAAAATAAACTGGCCACCAGCAGCTGCTGTTGACTGAACCAGTGTCTGTCTTGTAAGGCCTTCTTGGAGAGAAGTGACTTGACACGTGAATGAACTGGAGACAGCCACATGTCCACACTGGGGCAGCCATTATCACTGAAGGAGCTGAGCCGAAGGTAGCAATTTCCCTAGTGTGGACAGGGCTTACATGACCTGCTCTGAAGGAATAAAATGACTTTTTAAGTCAAATGTCTATATGCTGAGACAAAGCAGGATGCCTCTGAGGCAGTCGTCTGCAGTGGAATTCATTCTGTGTCTGATCTGTTACCTTGAAGCATACAGCCTGATGGAGGGTCTGTGAAAAACAGATGGGATAATATGCATCTTCCATGATCATGCAGACACACTTCAGTGGCAGTGAGATCAAACAGCTCAATTTTGTACCCAGATTTGATAGGCAGCAATGGTGGCTGCAGATGCTAATTTATTAGCACAGAGCAGATGACACCATATACTTCGGAGCAATGCTGTGCTTCTGCGTGACAATCACACTGCTCACAAATACTTTAAAAAAAAAAAAACAACTCAAACAAACAAAAAAAGCACCCCGAGGGCTTTATTCTTCCACAGTTGCAGTGGCTTTGCACAGGTATGTTATCAATTTCAATGTGATCAGAATTAGTGTAACTACTACAGGCCTTTCACATTTATTCCTTAGACACTGTTTCAAAGCCTTTCAAAACCAGTTTAAGCTATTGTCCTCATCCTTTTTAAAAATACAAAGCTAACTGACTCCAGAGGTGTCAGTAAATATGCAACACGTTTAACAGCCTGACAGATATTTTGTCTTTGCTAGCGTAATCCCTGTTCACTTCAACAAAGTGCCATGGATTTAGCTAAACAGAGTTAGATTATTCCATTTGGCAGTGGCAATCACCACTCTGTAGGGAAAAGATATGCAAAAATAGACTGAAACCTTGTCAAGACATGATAATTATACTAGTTCAACTAAAATCTGTTTGAAATTAACTTAGTTATGTCAGTGCAAACTCTCTTGTGGGTGTCCTTAAGCGGTCACAGTCTGGCATTCTCATTTCAGCTTGTGCCAGACATGAATGCAAGCAAAGCCAACAGATGC
This sequence comes from Strix aluco, assembly GCF_031877795.1. Lineage (NCBI taxonomy): Eukaryota > Metazoa > Chordata > Aves > Strigiformes > Strigidae > Strix > Strix aluco. The sequence goes on from NC_133942.1 coordinate 6,612,466, forward strand.
CTGGTTTCGACTGATGCAAGAATGTATCAGGTTTTTCACCAACTCAGAAATTCACCTTATGGTATACGGGCCCTAAGGATCTATGTTCCTCTACATGATAAACCTTTATTTTCTAGAAAATATCCATGCATCACTTGAGTTCTGCAAGCTACTGCTTTTGCCCAAGTTAGTGAGTTTCTGTGCTGCCATATATGAATCACACCATCCTCCTTACCCAGCAGTGGTTTTAACTGGAGTCAGACAGAAGCAGCTAGCTCCCAAGGCAAACTGCTCAAGTTAAACATTTACCACATCTATCCTGCAGAGAAAAGCTGTAGTTTCCTTTCAACTCTGAGCTAAGACTCCTAGTTCTCTGGAGAAAGATACGCATTAAAACACCACATTGGCCCTTCAAATCTACCACACTTCACTCGGTGGTGCTGCTGCTATCTCAGGAGGCAACACTGGATCCTGGTGCTTAGCCCACCCACCCACTTGGAAGATGGAGGCTGGCTTCTTGCTATCAGCTCAACGCTTTCAAATGAGCACAAAAGTCTTTGGCAAACAGACACTGTGGGAACCACTGGGAGGGCAGCTTGGAGACTCTAAAGCAGATTTGCATATATCAGATCTGAGAACTCAAAATTATATCTATTGAACGTGCATTTTCTATTAGCATCTCCTGCTCTCACCCCCTTGTTTTGCAGTCATTAAGGTGTTATTTTTGTCACATTGCAGCAGACTCAGGACATGAACAGAAGCAGACACTGGAAGTAACTGTCAGTCATTTAAGGTAAAGCCACAAAACCCCCTACTACATCTTATACTCCAAAAGGTAAAGGAAGGAATGGGGGGGTTATTGTAAAGGTATTTACCAATGTCTGTTCTTTTTGGTATCAGCCAGTAGCCCCTGTCCAACAAGCATGTAGAAAGCTGCCTTCTCAAGCTGTTGTGTGTTTTTTTCCAGGTGCTGGGATGTGCCATGTCACTGGTATCACCCAAAGCACCTGGCTTGGCACCCTGGGGTGGGGGAGAGCCCCTACCCCCCTGCGCAGCACCATGATGCCATTTAGAGACAGAACAGCCCCAGGGATAGCACCTGTGTGCAGGGGGGCAGGGGGCAGTTACAGATCTAATGTCAGATGCTAGGTTTTGCCTGATTTCATTGGAGTCTTAATGGTCCAGATTAAGTGCAGTGAACAGCAGAAGATTAACCTTAAAAACATGAAATCCCTGCAGTTTATCTATAAGAAGCAAGCTATTAACTTTGCACCTCTCCAAAGTGCAAAAGAACATAAATGTTCCTCTAAAGAAAACGGAGAATTAAATCAAGATAATAAAATTCTCCTGGTTCCTACATGGGTACTAAATTTAAATCAAGTTACTGTTGGAAATGGGCCAGTAGTCTGCCCATGTACAGCCACTACCTCAATCATCAAAAGAAAAAGAAGACCCCATAACCTGCAAGACAGTCATGCAGCCTCTCTTGTCCAGGAGAGAAAGTCTTCCAAACTTTTTCCATTTATTTTACTGAAAAAGAGGTTTATGCTCTTTCATATTAATACTTCATCTTATGTATTTGTGTTTGCACAGGAATTACTGCTAAAGCTGCGATCAGAGGACACAAGGGTGTGCTTTGGCTTCAAACAAGAAGGAACAACAGGATGTCAGATGATGTTGTGGGATACCGCATGACAAATTTTTTAATGGCATTAGTTATAAATGTTTTAATACCATCCGCTGCTTCATAAAACCCAGACCCAGAGCTTTGCCATCACTAACGCTTTTGCAGCAGTGAACCACTCATTTCCCTATGGCATGAAGCATTTCTCCCCGTGCGTATCATCACCTTGAAGGCTTCAACATGTCCTTCTATAGAAACTTCAGCACACAATCCTACTCTCTTCATTGCTGTGAGTGAGACATTTTTTGTCTGTATGTTTTTGAGGTGATGTGGCTCAAACTGAACGACTCGGAGTAAGGGTATCAGTATTCTGTAGAATGTATTTCATCTCCGGCCTACCCGCACTCTATTTCCTTGTTCTGGGCAGACATCTTCATGCATAGAGCCTTGACTTTTGAAAATTATGGATGTTCACATTATACTATTTAGTCTATTTTTTTGTTAGGAATTAGTCCATGTTCATCCAACTCAAAATTTCCTTTTCTGTTTTTGTCTGCTTTTTCAAATAATTCAAATCCATTTGGAGTCTTCTACAAGCTTCTGCAATTTATGCTAATCTTGAACAGATTTTAATTTGTGATTAATCACTTCTTCTTCCAAATCAGCAGTCAGAAACGTTGAACTAAGACTAGTTCTTGGACACAGTTGTCTGTCTTCCCTAAAGAATTTTTACTTGTTATAGAATTTTTGTTATCTATCCACAATTGGAAGGGTTTTCTTTTTCTCCACTCACCAAAAGTAAAATAAAAATACAATGTGAGTTTTGTCCTGATCCTAAAGCACTTTACAAGAAGGGCACAATTCCTGTGTCACAGATTCAGCAACTGATGCACAGCATGGCAAAGGAACGTGTTCAAGGACACAGCAAGCCATTTGAGGGGAAAAGTATGCAAGAATCCAGGGCCCATTCAACTAAACCATCTCCTACAGTATTTCTACTTACATGTTATTGACCACTCACTCACAACTGTCTGCTATGGCTTGGGAGCCTCCATCAATTAAATCTATCACAGAATGATTTTTATGTAAATACAAATTCATTTTGTTAATTTTAATAATATTTGCTCAAACAAGAAAGTAACGAGCTTACACAGCCTTTAAAAAGAAAGGAATCCAATGCTATACCACTGGAGTAGCAGATCAAGCTCCTCTGACATCCATTTCAGGTCCAATATGCATCTAGAATGAGTCCTCTGCCACTTCATCATCCTCTTCTGTCTCCCAGCACGGTGTCAATATCTCTGCTTTGCAGGAGACAACTCTGCCTCGGAGCACCTCTCCCGCTTGGACTAGCCCTGCTCCTGGCATTGCTGAGCAGCCTTTCTTACAAGGAGGGCATGGGGAATGAGCTTCATTAACATGAATAGGAGTCCAGTGGTCCACTGCCTTGGCACACCATCAGAAATGTGTGTATCAGTCTGTGGGTTTCTTAAGTCCCAAATCTGCTACATTATTATGCTGATGACTTCAGGCAGTCTCTACTGCAAGCTTCAAAGGCCCTCATGTGATGAGCACACACAGTTCATATTACTGCCCAAAAAGAGCGCAGTCTCTTCTGAGACGGTGTATGATACCTTTCATCACCATATTAGCGTAAAATACACTGCATGGAGCTGCAATGAGAGCTGGGAACTTAGGCAGAGAGTAAGGGCATATTGGACATGTCAGGAGGCTGTGTAAACCTTTTTGCTATTGGGCAACTTGCAAAACAGCAAACTGTCAAGGCTCTTTCTTCTGCTTTAGTCAAAAGGCAGACTCCTTAGCAGCTTGGGATCCCTCATACTGTGCTGGGTATCGTTCCAACACCAATGTACTGGAAAAATGCCATCTGCTGAGCAGCAGACCATGGGCTCCATTCAGCCTGATCACTCAGGCATTGGGAGCAGTCACAGTGGAGGCAGGTGGAAAACAGCCAGTCCAAGTCTCCTCTGGAGCTACTGGCTGCCCACAAGGGCTGTCATTACAGCAGTATTGCAAATTTGCCGAGAAAAGGTAGTGGACAATAAAAAATAAAATACTTCAGGTGCATTCTCAAGATGGTATTTGTAAGAAAACAAGAGAGATGCAACACGGTCTCTTCAAAGTCCCTGTCAGCCTCTGTCAAGCACTGCCACATCTGGCAGCTCTCAGTCTCTGGAGAACTGGGGACCTTGTGACATAAGTCAGCTGGGGATGATCTGAGAACCGGCCAGTGAGACTGACTGGTGACTTTCCCACGAGCTGGTATGAAGCAATTGCAGAGCTGCTCTACACTGCTCCATGTACAACCTGGATTTAGCTGCACATCAGAAGTTTTCTTGCCAGCCCTGACTCCTGCCCTGGCCCAGGACTCTGCCAGGTAGTGCATTTTTCCCAGACGACACACTGGACAACAAGGGGAGTGGCTTGCCCATAAAAAGGCTACTGGGCAGGCAAATGGTGCCTACCTGCAATCAGAAAGAGAAGGTTGCAAATGATGCAGCCAGAGTTCAGTGGAGCTATACAAGCTTACAGCACTAAGCATCTAATGTATAAATCCCATTAGCATGTTTTAATAAGTCTAAGAGGAAATTATGTTAGATTCACCATAGACCTCATTCTTTTTTGGAATTCTGTCAATACTCTCCCTACTGGGCTGAGCCTATCACCCATGGCTGACACCACTGGCTGTGCATCTTAGAGGCTTGTGCCAGTAACAGTCACTGGCAAAAATAACTTTTCCATAATATTTTCTTTAATGTTGTGTGTCTTTGTAAGGCTCTTTTCTCTTTTCCCTCTTTCTCTTTTTATTTTTTCTCCTTTGATTCTTTTCCAAATTTTCCCTGTTAGTTATTAACTAAATGCCAACTCACTGTGTATTTGGTAATCAGATTATCTGCTAATACCTGCCTAAAGCAGTCAACATTGATTAAAAGAAAGGGTGGCCATTATGTTATTTTTAATACAAATGATTTAAGTCCTGAGGCTAAGATTGAATTAAAGGAAAGATCAAATTAATGAGGTACTGAATTAAATTAGAAACATCTGATTGCAATATTTCCTACATCTCCAAACTGCCAAAAGAAGACAGTAATATGTCTATGAATTTACATTTTCCCATGAAAAAGTACAAAGAACAGTTTGTTTTAACCGCATCTGGGAAGTGGGCCTTATCATGGATATAGTTAGATAAGCACTCAAAATCTCGAATTTTGAAAGGGGATAGAATGTAATAGCAAAAGATTCTATCTGAATACTAGCCATGAGGTCACTGCTAATTTCTTATTTCACACAATGTAGGCTAGATTTCCGAAGTGCTATCTGTTCACCCACGCCCTCCCACATACACATGTGTACACAATTGCTACGATAGAGAGTTGGAGACGTGGGTGCACACAATCCCTGAAAGCAAAGCTGTGTGCCACATTTTGGATGCAGGCAAATTTAATACAGTCATCCAGTTATTAAGATTGCTTTTTAATAATTTTATTTTTTTCCACACTTCCCAAAGTGTCTTAATGAGGGGTTTGATGTGAAAACACTTCACTAGTTTCTAATTTGGATGCATTTATCAGTTCTAAATATCTCAGGGCATGAAGATTTCAAGCTTGCTCTCTGCAGGGAGCAATCAGTGGGCTCGGGACACTGCCTGACTGAACTGAGCTCCTCGGTTTTAAAAGTGCTCTTTCTAATCTGACTTCTTATCCTACTGATCATCAGCAATCCCATTGCTATTCCTGCCCTGAATCTGACTTCATCACAGAAGTGCTGGTGTTGCACTGCATTTCTGTCATTTTAGTGAAATTCTAAACTGCTTTTGAGAAATGCTTTAACTGACTTCAATTGATTGTTTATTATCTCCCGATCATAAATGCTAATTACATAGCTGAGAAGATTGGTTTGTCTTTATTGCCATACGTTCACACAGAAATGTAGAAAATTAAATTTTTTATGATTTCAATGAATTTCTTTAGTACTTTGATCCAGTGAGTGAAGAGAAAAGATTACTCCTTCCAGTGTGGTTAAATGTGAGAACCTGCTTTACAAAAGCAATAAGCAAAGCAAGAGAACAATCTTGGCATCCTGAAGTTGTGACCTAATTCTATCCTTCACTGTACTTCTTCCTCTCTCCAAAACATCGTAAGTTCAAAATAGCTGCCCTTATATAGGGCAATTCTTCTCTCTACTCAGATAGGTCATTTAAAGAATAAAGGCCATAACTACACATAACCCTCTGAAACAAAAAACAGCCATAGTGCTTACTGGGGCAGAGCATGGCTGGGCTCTGGAATGCTTTACATCTCTGGAAAAGGCCTTCCTTGTGGTAAATGCAGCTGTGTTTTACATCAAAGACAGAATGAGTTTTCCCTGTTGATTTGAATAATCAATTGCAATTAGAGTCAGGAAAAATGCCCAAGTTCAGTGTGCAACTCACTGGATTCGGAGAATCCCCCTGCATATGGCAGATCTCTGGCTTGGCAGGAGTTTGCACGCACAAGGAGGCTCCATTTTGGATGTAGATGTATGTTTGACAAAGGTGCATCTTTTGTCTGTGGAGATCTGAAAGTAAATTAAGATAGCTCCACTGAAGGCCACAGAATTATGCTGATTCAAAACATCTCAGAGCCCAGTTTATGGCATGCAGATGAAAGATATGAAAGGAGCGGCTGTAACGTATTCTTACGTATGCACTGAGTGTGTCAGATGGTAAAACAGCATAGCCATGAGCCTAGGAACCCCTAGACAGTTAAACGGCTTAACTATAAAACCTCACGAGTTAGAAGCTCTTAATAACAAGCTATCCTGTGGTGGGACCCACGGTTGGAGGTACCAAGGTTCAGTGGCTGGTCACCCTGCAACCATGTGCCTCAGCAACTATTCCACACAAAGTGAGGTGAGCAAAGGATGTGCAGTGAGCAGGATGCTTGCTGTGAACAGAAAGCTTCACGTGCCCCACATCAATATTGCCTTGTCCCAGTGTTCTGGTTGTTCAGAATAGGAAAAGGTAAGAAATGCAACCTGACCAGGCTGGCACTGCGCTCCTTACAGGGTTGGTAAACTGCATCTGTCCTCAACACTGACCTGCCACTTTCCATTAGGTGTGGGTAAAAGGAGGTGCTTATTACCCTCCAGAAAAGAGCAACAGGATTCCTGTCCCTCCGTACCGCTCGGGTTATTGGGAACATCAGTACTCCAACTGTCAACAAGAGAAAAGAGACCAAAGGTTTATCGGACAAATCCAGCATGGTCAGGACTGTCCTTGTAAGTAGGGAGGGACTGTGTTATTACAGTTAGGAATTTCCAAATTTGATCTTTTGCCTCTGTTTTCACTGGGTTTTATTGTTGCTTTCTTAACCAAAATTAATCAATAACAGTTGTATAGCACATGTTCTCCCTATTGCTTATTTATAAATATATTTTTAAAGCCTACACTAATATATGCCATGTCTTTCACTACAGAGAAGTTCCCAAGGGATTAAACCAACAAAAAATGAAGATGAAAATATGAGCTTTCACATGATGAAATATAGATTTCCTCAATGGTTTACAGAGCTACTGGCTTCTGTATTTACAGTGGGGTTCATCCCTTATCAAATTTAATCTCAGTATAAAGCTATATTTTAACATTCAGCAAGTTCTCTACCCTTCCAAAATTTCCTCACAGCCTCCTTGCAGGCTTCACAGCCCTGCAGGTTGACATATATGTCATGCTAGGATGTTTCATCAGAAAGCAAAAGACTTTGGACACTGTGGGAGGAAGATTTTATACAACACAGTATCATTGGCAAATGCTTGATCCTCATCCTTCCCATACTGCTAAAATAGATACACCTGTCTGCTTCAGCAGAACAAGTCATCAGATAAACTGCTGGCACTCTACTGTTTCTCACCTACAATATTGACTGATTTTTATAACCAGCTCAGTCCACTCTGTCAAATTATCAGAAACTTTTCTATAATGAATTAAGAAAGCTGCTACATGAAAAAAATGAAACGAGCCTTAGTAACAGCATTTCATTCCTGCAGCATTTGTGTGATTACTGCTGGAGGAAGAACTTCATATGCTGTATCTAGACATAGACACATGATATTTTTGCTAAGTCCATGGGCTATTCTACCAAAACAAAGGAGATGTATTTTCTCCAGTGGTAAGGAAACTCATGTAAGTGATTCAGAGATCCACAGCTGCTGAGGTGATTGCCTGAGATGTGTGGGATACAGAGGATTTATGAGTTAAAAACATGATATTCCAGTCAATTACCTTGGGTTTAAGATGAAATAGAACTGTACTGAAATCAATGGTACTATGGTGTAATGCACTGGAGAATTAAGCTCCGAATCTTTTTACCTGCTCTTTGCCTACAGGAAAACTAAAACTTCTTGGACTCTCTTTCTGTGATAAGACTGCTCAAAGTCCATGTATCCATGAATAGTTAAGGCACCCAAGGATGATGCTTACAAATGGATCACCCAGTTGAGTGGTTTTGTGGAAGTAAACACCAGCAAAAACCACCCTACACCATCCACACCCTACAGCAAATTGTTGATCTAGACAGATTTCTCCTGTGTGTTCTGTAGCAAAGTGAATGTGGCATTATATGGGACAGCTACAAAACAGAGGACAGACTGGAACAGTGGGCAGCAGAAGTGAAAGGCACAGACTGAACTGCTGCCTCAGGCAGGCAGGAAGACTAGGTGCCAGATAATGATCGATGTGCTTGCTGACTACTACCAAGACTGGGACTAACCAGTGAGCTTTGCCTGTGGAGCCCTTCCCGGCTAAAAGGAAAGCACGCCTATGTAGTAAGACATGAGGAGGCCACAAGCACCAGCGCATCCTCCTGCTCCTCAGCACAAATAACAATGGTAACAGTCAAAGACTGGAAAAAGGAATAAAAACCTATTTCTGCATTTGTGAGGAAGCTGTATCTGGCAGTGAGAACACAAGGAGCAGGTCTGCTGGGGGATATCAACTGACTCACTGTCTGCGATGTGCAAGGTACATAAATCCCTGCTTTGGGATCCTGCTGTGCAGAAGTCACCAGATGGTGCTGTACATACAGACTTGGAAGTTATCTTAATGTGGGAACATGTATGGTCTTTGAGGAAATACACTGTTCTTGTTATTTCTGTGAAACCTTTCCTTTAAAGTTTAATTTGCATCTTACTCTTTCCATCTCAAATCACGTTTTGGTTAAGCTGTTTATTCAGAACAGTCTTGGCGTTGGAATTTTTGAAAAGGAATTTACAAGCATGACATTTGCAGCCAGGTCTGCAGAAAGTATGGGAAATATGGGAGAAATGCATAAGCTGCACTGAGAAAATATTTCATCATATAATTTTTATATCACTTATTTTTCCTGCAATGGGAAATACATATGCAAAGCCTGAAAATCTTCTGCCTCACAGTGGATATGTGACATCAGTCCATAAAACCGGTACGAGGTAATAAAAGAAATCTTGTGAGGATGTGGTGAGGATTAAATAGTACTAGTAAAATAGTGGGCTCTTCAGATTCAAATAACTACAGCATAGCAAAGCATTCTTATCTGTTATCAACATAATGCCAGTTGTATCCATCTCCTACTCATCTTCCCTCTAAAATGCTATAACCATCCTGCTTCAATGAAACAATGATTTTAAGACAATCAGCAGAAATATTCAGAATGTGGATTCCTCTTTTTCTCCTTCATCACCCTTTAAGAAAGGATTCATCTCATTAAAACGGGTATGAGAATTTACACCGGCTTTGAGTAGCGGGACGCAGCTCGAGCACGGCGGTGAGCGTCCCCCGAAGCGCTGCGCAGTGTCCGGCAGATGGCGGCCAACGGCGCCCCGGGGAGCCGGGGGACCCCGGGCTGAACGCTGCCGCGACACTCCGGGAGGGCACTGACCGGGGGGGTTTATCTTCCACCCGTTACGAACGAAACTCATTTATCGTGTTCTTTGCAGAGAGAACAAAGCCACATGAGACTTTCACAATGTTGCACTCAACCGGTGTGTAACATGCTAAAAATATAGTAGCACTTGTCGTTTTCATAAAATTTATAATCATTTGAACCATTTATTTCCCCAAATGAAGGCTATCGCTATAGGGCCCTTTGCATAAATCAAGAAGGCCATTAAAAATAGTTTCAGGAGGAGAGCAATTCGTTATGAAATGAAGGTCAATCTCATTAGATCACTGTAGCAGGTATCCTAATAACATCCTGGCAGAAACGAGGTATCTCATTACAGAAGTTGTATTTTGTTTGAAATATTAGGTCGTCATTAAGTGATCTCTGAAATACAAGTAATATTGGCTGTCATAAATTATTCCCCTGACAAACTGGCCTACGCAGAGGTGCTAAAACAATGGTGAGGGTACTGCACAAAGCATAACATTCTCTGTTTTTTTTAGCTGGATTCACCTACTTGATACCTGTTTGCTTTGTTGCTACTTCTGGATACTGAGCCACAGTTGGCTTGCTAAAATTATAGAGAGTGCTGATTTCAGACTGCAACTCAACAGACTACAACTGGTAAGGAAGGTGTTTAATTTTCCTTGTAACAGTTGAGGAGGACTAAGTATCTGCCAGCTGGGAAACACCAAAATTTAGAAGGGAAAAGAGACATTTACGGAGTACAGGTGTAAACATTGCTTTTATAAATACATGAGGAGTTACTTTCCCTTTAATTATCCTCACCCATTTGGAAAGTACCAAGTGTTTCTTTCCAGACCTTTCACTCTACTGGAACCACAGCTGAATCTATGGACGTGTTTAAACACTTCTCTGGAGCTATGTCACGGCACTTAACACCTGGCAGGATTATGCTGAGCATCTGCTCCAAGCCAGTCAATAAAAACCATAAAGATATCACCCTCATCATTCCTAACAGGACAGGCAGAATATCCATGGGAGGGAGCTCAACAGCTACAGGAGTCCTGCTTTCCAGAAACTCCAGACCTCCTAGGTATCAACTAAAGACTCACAAAACACCGGTGAGGTACAACAGCAGCCTCGGGAAATTGTGAGGAAATCAGAAAAAGAGGTTACATGAATTTCCTAGTACCATAAAGTTAATCCAGGCAAGGTTCTCCATCCATGGAGCATGTGCTTTAACTGCAATACCCTCTTTCCTCTCAGTATAATAGGTTTAACCATTAGTGAACTGCAAAGATTGTTGTTAAAAGGTGTGTGTACAAACCCAGATGCTAAATCCTGGAGTAGCTCGTAGCAGATGGCACCAAGAGAACAGTTTGGTAGTGCTGTTTTGTAGAAGCAAAGGCAGCCCTGCTAACTCATTGGTGACTATAGCTTGGTTTTTTTAGGGAGTTTGGGATTTCCTTTAAAAGATTCATCAGTTTTCCAAACAAGTTAGAGAAATACCAGTTACAAGAATGAAATATTTTAATGGAATTTTCTTCAAAAGCACTTCAGCTGCAGATTATGTAATGAACTCTGACAACGGTACTTAGCGGCTGGGGCAGGGAGGCCCCACAACACCTTACAGAGACACCCCAAGGCCCTATGTCCCCCAAGCCATGCCCCCATGTAACCAGACTGAAGCCAGACCCATCATGTAATGGGGACGCAGGGACATGCATGTTGGATGAGGTGCCCATGCAGTGCGTATACAGGCCAAAGTGTAAAGAAGCCTATTTATTTTACTTGTCTTTCTGCTTGTCACTGACTTACTGTCTTATCTTTACATCAGCTTTAAAATGCTATGTTTTCTTTGTGAAACACTTTCTTAGTAGATAAAACACAAACTTAAATAGCTAGGGTGAGAGAGTTGTGAATTGACAGGGTGGATGCTGTAAAAGGGAAAAGGCAATACAGACATACAAAATATGCGCAAGGGACAGGCATGGCACAGTACAAAGCGCACAAAAGCTTTGTGCTTTTTGAACAAAAAACAAACAGCAAGTAGTGATGGTTTACACAGTATCTGTTTACAGCATGGTAAATTCATACTAGTGGAAATGGTTTGAAAGACTGCATGTCTTTCGTCATTCATGAGAGGTGTGGCTTTAGTTAATAGCAATAACTGCACTGGAAATCTTTAAGAAATCATGCACACCTTTGGCTGAGAGCTGCAGGGGACAGTAACAGTCTAGATTCAGGAGAGCTCATCTGGCCAAACACCTAAGCTGCTCATTTAGGGTCCTCTATGTTTAATGGATTGAGATGTGTCCCTCCAGGATGTGATCCATTTTATCTTAAACACCTTCTTTAGGATGGGATGAACCATCCTTTCACTTTCTATTGATTACAGAAGCAACCTGGGGGAAGTAGCTTACATTGCCTGTCAAGACTAGACAGAAACTGGTGAATATCAGGTAAGGTGAAACACATTCCAGGTTCTTGGAGGGTGAAGTCTGAAGAGCATTTCTGCCAAAAGCAAATAAATAACCCACGCTTGCCCACTGTTCATTTCTGCCTATGCATGGCCCTGACAGGTGGGTTGGTGCATATTCTCTTGGGGACCATCCAGTGAACAGACTGGGGAAAAATCCAGGTTAAAAATACAACTTTTTTCCCCTGAGTTATTTTTTACCGTAATCTGCTCCCTCCTCTTGGTTTCCATGGTTACACAAATACTTATACTGGTACCTTTGTTACTGCTGTGTGAAGAAGGGTTAGGGAGAATGGAGAATCCAGCGGAAGGCTGCTGAAGCCGACACTGCTGCAGAAAGGGAAATCTCATCAAACTAGGCTCTGAGATTTCACAAACCTTTCCTTTACAGCAGGTCTGATTTAAGAAGTTCCCGTCCCCCAAGCTCTTCCTCAGCAGTGCCCAGCTATTCATAAATAAAAAAGCATCACCCTCTCTTCAAATAGTTGCACTGGCCCAGCTGGAAAGGGAGTGGGGCAGTGCAAGGACAGGAGTGTATGCCTGCAGGTGTGAAGACAGAAGGGCTTTGTTAGCAGGCTCTGCTGCCACAGGAAAAGTAATGTTACACTGAAGCCATTTTCCAGGATATAGATCCTGAAAAACGAGACGATTGGGGCTGGCAGAGAGCTCATACAGAAAATGAAATCATGGGGGAGTGAGAAGGAAGAAGGTGCTATTTGTAGTTTGGTGTAAAAGACTCCAAAGAACAGAATGGACAGTGCCATGATTTCTCCCTTTTTCTCACAGCATCAAATGGATTCAGCTATTCTCCAGCATCAGAGTGGACTTGGAGGCCAACCTACACCTAGTTCTTAATAAAAACAGTGTTAATGTACCTCTGGGGAAGCTGCCAATAGCAGTGACATGTTTCTAAAAGGAATTTTCTCCTATCTTGCTTTTGAACTATTATATCAGTCCTTTGGATCTATATGCAGAATTGGCTGTATATAGAGGCTTCTAGCTTTAAACTGGTTTTCTGTGATGCTTCTCAAATCTGAAAGGTCTCCCTCCAGCATGCCAACACTTACCATGACACCACAATGACTGGTATCAAATGTGTGTTAGAATAAATCAGATTAGAGCACACAAACATCTTGCATGCCATCCAAAGTATTTGAACAAGGACATATTATTACGTAATTAGTTCATTAAAATTGTATTTAAATGCAGTGTATATGTGTGTATATGTATGTCATTATTGAAAATTGTATTTCATGTGGGTTGTCGGATGATAGATGCTATAAAGAAAAGATAATAAATAATCTCAACCTTTTTTTTTTTTCCACTTCCCTCAGTTGTGAACATTGTTCCTGGTTCCTTCTACATCCCTTCTGTGGCAATAAAATGGACCTTGCTTCCAACATTTGATCATTACCTGAAAGCTCACAGTGTGAGTCCATCAAAAAGTGAAAAAATGCATGGAGTGACTCCTGTGAGATCATTTACTACCAGTGAAGGGCAATTAATGGATTGAAAGTCATGACTGGCATTACTGGGAGCTACAAAATCACATGGGTGGGAATCAAAGTGGTAAGAGATCTCTCCTGCTCCAAAACATGATAGAGTGATTTTCACCATTGCTGCCCTCCCTACTTAACACTGACAGTCACAGTTTCCACCTCTAGTCACTGGTTTACAATACTCTTTGCTGGTTTTGGCTGGGATAGAGTTGCTTTTCTTCACAGTAGCTAGTACAGGGCTATGTTTTGGATTTGTGCTGGAAACAGTGTTGGTAACACGGGGATGTTTTCGTTACTGCTGAGCAGGGCTTACACAGAGTCAAGGCCTTTTCAGCTTCTCACCCCACCCCACCAGCGAGGAGCTGGGAGGGGACAGAGCCGGGACAGCTGACCCCACCTGACCCAACAGATGTCCCAGACACTCTTCAATGTTCATGGACCTTTCCAGGCTATTACACACTTTGAAGAAGCTTACAATTACCTCCTCAGGAGCTGGTGAAGAGCATGAGATTATTCTTTACTACCTAATTCATTCAAATGGAATTAACTCATTTCTATTACATTTACTACAATGTTTGTCCCAAAAGCAAGAATACAGTTTTACTTTTCTAATGCATACCTGCAAATGGAAAATATCACTGCTGTGGAATTGTCCACAGGCCTGTCTAGATGAGCAATTTGTAACAGTCTAGACTCAATTGCATCAATGCAAAATGCACTGTGCCCACAGAGTTTAACTCCCAGTTTTATATAAAAGAATAGAGAGTTGAATCAGGCATAATTAAACTGAAGGGCAAGCTACATCATAATTGTATCTGCTTGCACACTTGTTTCTGCACTTCCAAGTCTGCAAAACAACTTCTCAAGCCACTTACCTTAACCAGCCATTCAGCCAACCTGTCCGGTCTGTACCACCATGGCATCTTTGATTAAATGCTAGAGTGAGCTTCTGCGAGTGCACAAATTATGCAGTTAGTATCTTGCTAGGACACTTACATTCTGTATTTGAGAATTTTGGGCCACCCTTGCGCTGCACTCATCCTTAGTCTTTGATCCTCTCACTCTCTTGAAAGAAGTGGAAGTGCAGGATATCCCTGTATACATTTCTGGTGCACATTTCTGAAAATATTGCCATGATGATAGCTCAAGCTGAATGTTGTGAAATGCTGAATAAACATTCTTTGAAGAATTTCAAAGAGGCTTAAACTGTATTAAAGACAAAAGCACATCTCGGCAGTCAAGCTACCTGTCCACATGAAGAAAGGTGGAGAAGATCTAAGCAGTAAAGCTGTGCTGGAGACAGTTCAGTTCAATTCAGTCAAGCCAGCTATTGAAATTGCAGCCAGTTTTCAAACTACTTGTTACAACCTGCTTCGAGCATGCCTTGCTCCCCGCTCTCCTGGGAACTGCATTGCCTACCCGGAGTTCAGCGAGGCATCCCTCTTCCTCTACCTGCACAGGCAGAGACCTAGAATTTCCTGCCTATGTCCCCATGTAGAGAGGAGGGGCAATTTCTGATGGCATCTTACTATCTGTCCCACCTTTCCCCTAAATGTCACTTGACTGGCATGCCATGCTTGGCATCTCATAGATGCCAGCACAGGCCCACACCTTATTCCAGAGAGAGTCAGTGGATTTGAAGTTATAGAGACTAGTGATACCCAAAAGTTTTGCATGTGTTCTCCAAAGAACCAAGAGTATTTCGCTGCACAAGAGCCTGACAACACTGGTACCCACTATCAGCCAGCTTTCTCTGCATGAGAGCAGCGAGACAGCACTGCAAAGAATGCCAGGCACCGTTACATGTACTTTTCTTCAGGAGCCATGCTTAGAGGAACACTTGGCATTTTTCTTTTTCCTGGTGCTTGATGTTGCCATCTCAGGCAGTGTGAGTCCAGCCCACACAACCCCTCTGCCAATTCAAAAGACTGACTGCAGTCTCTCCATTCCTCCTCTCTCCCCAGCGCTCTTTGCCATCCTCCCCACGAGCCCCTTTTGTTCCCTGCACACGTAACACTGCAAACCCATCGCAGGCCCTTGTGTAACCACACTTGTCTCTTTTCCAGGCATGAAGACCTAGTCCTTTCTTGTATGCTCTTCATCATTCTCAGTTATCAAAGCTAGATGCAAAAAAGAAACCGAAGAGTGTTTACTGAACACCAGTTCCTATGAATCTGTATCAAAATAGGTATTGTGTTGTGAAAGTAGAGAAAATCCATACAGAAAATCAGAGCAGGCTGTTATGTTTGTTAAGTTCAACACTGAAATTGCATAACAGCATTGTTGTACTAAAATTTTTGTAAGAGTTTTTAAATATCATTAATCCGTCTTCTATCAAACTCTTCTTAGAAAGCCTTTTTTTCCTATCAACTCTTAATGGCATTTTTGATAGTATGATCTATATACGCTTTAAAAAATACCATATGTCACAGAATTGTAATATATAAAGCACAGACAGCACATTAAAAAGCAAAAATTACGAGACAATCACACTCTAAATGCCATAAATTCAATGCAAAGCCGTACTAATAATGCAACCAACTTTGAGCATATCTTCTGGTATATAAATTAATTTTTAGTGACAGAAAATGGTCTGATAACGCTTGCAAGATTGGGAAGTTTCATCCATGAGCATATAAGGACTTGAAAAGAAAGCTGAAAAAAGACTTGGTATCTCCATGGTATCCAGGAACTGGTTCTGGATATAACTTCCCAAAATTGTAGGAGGTAAAAAACCTAACTTTGCTACCATGGAAACAGAACAGTGGAATATAACTGATTGTTAGTTTTCTGTCTTTACAGGACTGATCCCTAAAATGCCTTCAATAACATGGGTAGTTTCTTTTTCACCCAAGAAGTAAATCTGCTATAAAAGGAACAAGGAGAAGCTATTGAGCAAGCTCACCAAGCAGGGGAGAGCAGCTCAGGAACACGAGATATTTCTAGGAAGAGTGGAGGATTAGAGAGGAGAAAGAGAATAAAAGAAAGATCAAGAAGAAAGATACCATGATGCCAGAAGAAATAGGGGAGGAGGGGTTTGGTTTGACTAGCAAGACAGCAAACAGGGCCTTCACAATTAAGGGCTAGATCCTGGCCATGCTACCTTATGAATAAATAGGGCAGCAAATAAGGGATAAATACCGTTACCTTGCCCTTGCTTCCAGAGCATACATGCAGTTTCAGCAAAAGCACAGCTTGTCGAAACCATGCACATCTTCCCATCATTTCTTAAGTTACTTTTCCTTTGTTCTTCACTGGCAAATCCCACCCTCTTTGGATGCGTCCAAAATGTTCTAACTATTACCAACACTTGCACTTTCCTCACAGTATGTTGGGTTGTGCCATGTTCTTTTACTTCACTGGAAGGGTTCCTTCTTCCCACTAGACAAATGTCCTCATTGTAAAATGCATTTGCTCTCCCTGCCTGCCATGGTGATTGTACAAATAACGTAGTCACGGGTAGCCAGGTTCAGTTTCTCCTTTAAAATCCATCAGTGCACCAAGAGATCTCCCCACAGTCCAACACCGTGCACCTTTATACCCTTTGCTGGTAGTGGGTTAGCAAGGCAACCCAGCTAGCAAGATCCTCATTGCTGTCGTTTCAGATGTCTCATAGGCAGCTGCTCTTTTGTGGACTTGCCTCAGCTCTTGCCCCCAGCACTCCTGCCCTTCACCCTTCAGCCTCCTGAAGGCACAGTCTTACCATCAAACCACTCCTCAGACGACAGTTGAGTGGAGTTTCTTTTTCCCTCATGATCTAAAGCTCTACTGTGAGATGACATTCGCTGTGGTATGGGGGATCTCTAAGGACAAGAGGAGTGCTGACCTCTCCAGGCTAAGCTGCCATCGAGGCAGACGAACGGCGTCCCTCTCCTGAGGGAGGGGAAGGAATAGCCGCCACAGCGCGCGCGGCCTCGCTGTCACCCCTCAGCGCCGCGGGCCCGGGCCGCGCGCCGAGCGCCACCGCGGGCACGCGGCGGCTCCTTTAAGGGGAGCGGTTCGCCATCTTAGGTTCCTCCGCCCCCTCCTGCCACGTGACGCAAACGGCCGCCATCTTAGGCTCCCCGCGCCGTCGCCTCGGCTTGTCTGGGTCACGTGGGGCGGGGCCGGCGGCGGAGCCGAGCTGAGGGGAGCGGAGCGGAGCGGAGCCGAGCGCCTGGAGACTGAGGGGCGGCAGTGGCAGGCGCCATGGGGCAATGCGGCATCACCTCCTCCAAAACCGTCCTGGTCTTCCTTAACCTTATCTTCTGGGTGAGCGCGGGGGCGGCTGGGGAGGGTCGGGGTCTTCGGCCGTGGGGCTGCCTCTCCCTCAGCGGCGCGTAGGGGGGGCCCGAGCCGGCTGTGGCGCGGGGCCCGGCCCTGAGGGCGCTGCGGGCCGGGCTCGGCCCGGGCCGCCTCGCCGTTATCGGTCCTCGCTCACGTACAACAGTAGTTGGGAGCACCCCCGCGCCGCCTCGCCGGTTCAGTTCGTATTTAAACGGTTTCTGTTTAGCGGGTGTCTTGTGCTCCTTCGCGGGGCCCCGTGTTTTAGCGGTGAGCGCAGTCCCTTCCCTCCCAGTCCACCCCCCCAGAGTCCGGAGGTGGATGAAGCTGAATCTGTTGCCTCAGTCGCCTGGCAATAAAGGTTTAACGAGCATTAGAGATCTTGAGGCAGAGACGCTTGTGTAATTGAATACAGCTTGAGTTGCATTTTTGAGATTTTCAGGTCTCTGATGGTTTAGTTTTTGTAGAGCTGTTACGGCCGTCTAGTTTTAGGCCTTTTACTTTAAGGATGTTTGTCCCAAATACTTAGTGGTAAGTATAGAGCACCGTTTTCTTCCTCCTATTATTAACGCAAAGTTAGGATATATGTAAAACTTCATAGTCCAAAAGCAAATCTTATGTTTTCCTTCTTC
The DNA here is from genome assembly GCF_031877795.1 of Strix aluco. Taxonomy (NCBI): domain Eukaryota; kingdom Metazoa; phylum Chordata; class Aves; order Strigiformes; family Strigidae; genus Strix; species Strix aluco. The sequence goes on from NC_133942.1 coordinate 6,630,822, forward strand.
CAGCAACCACAGTTGCATCGTAGTATTTATGCATCGCTTAAACCTCCCACAACTACAGTCGTGCTGACAGACAAAAGCTTACCCGGGTTGGTGGAACAGTAGGTTGCTCTAAACGACCTTTCTCAGGATGGGCATACAGGCTGTAGCTTGGCATTTATAGTCACTGTAATAATTGGCTTGTCAGAATAACATAACTCTAAATAAATGAAATCAAATTAAAGAATATTCTGTAGACTTCTAAGAATTACTTTTCTGCATTTAGCTACTGCATTTCTCAACATCTAATCCCAGCTCCAGGAACAGAAGATGTGTTGTCCCAGCTGTTCAAAGATTTCAGCTTTGAAAAAGTAATAGTGGGTAATGAGATATTAGAACGTTAAAATGTGGCTATATATAGCTACATCATTTAATATTGAAAGTCATATGAAATCTAACAAGTGTTATAGGATAAATGATCTTGTCTAAATTTTTATAAGGGAATGCCTTTCATGGGTGCCTAAAAATGAATCGTGGTCAGGGAAAATGCATATCTGTGCAGTCTCACCAGCACTTGTGTATACAGCTGTTCAGAGGGATGAGCAGTAAATGTGAGGCATATTTGACTTTAGTGCATATTAGAAGTCTATAATTTTGACTGAAGTGTATAGGCTCCATTCTTTATCTTTGAAGTTTAAGGTGGTTACATCAACCTTTTTAGTAGAGCCGTTTGTTTGGAATCTACTTAGTTGGGTGTGGCTTTTTGTTACATGCATAGTTGCAAATGGCATTTAAAAAGCTAATTAATAGCTGCTACGTCATACTTAAAGTTTTTGACTGGAGGTGTGGTTGTGAGTTGTGTTCTTGAAGGCATTTTGTAGTAGATTTTTCTCTAGTTGCTGATACAAATTAGGTTCCGTTTTGAATAAACGAACATAAGTTCTGTATGCAATTTCTCCCCACTCCAGCAGCTTAGTGATAGTTTTCATGTTTTATGTATTTGAAAGGTATTGTTTGTTATTTGCTCATTTAGTAATTTAATGCATATTGAAGTTTGCAGTTACTCAGCTTAAACAGTGGTGGGTACAAAGTTATTTTGTGTAATTGTGAACCTAGTACTTCACAATTTTTGATAACTTTTTTTCAAAGACAAACTTGTCTTAATTTAAAATGGACAGATAGTATTTAGATAGGATGTACTTTGTGTCAAATTAAAATGTCACCAATCTGGTATTCTGTAAACTGTCTCCAGCCTAAGAAGTCAACTTGTGGTGATAGCTTTTTGGTGGATCGGTAACTGGGTTGCTTGTGCTGGAACACAAGCTGCATGTGGAATGAGGCAGGCTTTCTAAAAGTGAGAATTACAAAAGTCAGTGGTTTTCTTCTCTTTAGCAAGGTATAGGCTAAAAATAGGAAAGAACAAAAGTAGTACATCTTCATTTTTAAATGGCATAAGAGAAAGAAGAATTCCAACTCTTGATCTAGCACGTTTCATTTGTTGACTGAGCTGTGTGCGTTAACGTTTGGTGCCCATCTAGTTGACAATGTAATTGCTTCTGTGCTGTTACAGAAGTCTTTTGCATGTCATTCATATGTAGTTCCAATTTTGATAATTAGATCATTCAGATTTCCACTGAGACTTGACGATAGAAAACTGCCTATAATTGGTTGAGTAACTATGAAACCTCCTTTAATTGCTTTCATAAATGCAATGTGTCTCTGTAGGGTAGTGTATATAAATCTTATATATTATCATCATCATCTTGCACAACCTGGTCTAGGGGAAGGTGTCCCTGCCCATGGCAGGAGGGTTGAAACTAGATGCCTTCCAACCCAAACCATTCTATGATTCTATGATCTTCACGGTCATCTGTAGTAATAGCAAGTTGCTTCTGCGTAGTTTGCTATCGAAACTTATGCAACAGTAGCTGATCAAAGTGAATTATAATTTCCCCGACACCCCACACCTGCCATGGGTCTCATATTTGTGGGAGGACGTGAATGTTCAGAGTGCTTTGGTAGCTGTGTTGCGAATGTGAGATGTTCAGAAAATTATCACTTCTGCTGCCGAAGAAAAAGCAGAGATGTTTTTGTTATACTCTGTAGTCTAGGATGTAACTTACTTTAAGAACTTCTTTCAAGCCTTCTATAAAAGGCAGATGTGGCTGGCTGACAGGTCATAGCCATACCCACCCACTCATTCATTATCTATGACTGCTGACTTTAATAACCCAAACTCCACTCGGTTTGCCAGTGATTGTACAAGTTCATCTCCTTTTGAAAAGTCTTGTGCTACTTACTGAATTTTCTATTTGGCACTATAAAAAAGTCATCTTGTTTCTGTATAGTCTTGTGTGAACTTTTTTCACATCCTGTTAAATTCTTACATTAACTGTACATTCCTACACGTTAATTACTACAGGATTTTTTTTAAAAGAAAATGGGCTAGTTTATCATATAGAAAGCTGCATGGGCTTCTTGCACCTCTCAAAGTTTTTGGTGTGGTACTTTGACAGTTTAGCTGAGGTGTTTGCAGGGATGTCGGGCATCGGGTACATCCTAGTGTAGACACACGTATTGCATTAAAAACACAATACTGCAGGAAAACAAAATCATGAGGAACGGTCATCAAGAGTAGCATAAGATGTTGCATGAAACATTTGAATTTTGGATAATTCAGCAAAGAGTGCTTAAGCTCAAAGGTACTTTACAAAGAAATGCATTGATAGGAAGCATAAGTTAAAGCTTGCAGTTAATAGAAAGATCAGAGGAATACAGAGTACAGATCAGATTAATGTATTTACTAGTGTTTTGTTGTTATGAATTAGTTTTGGAGTATATATGATAAATAGCAAAGGAAGAACAGTGCTTCAGTTGACCTTTATTTTGTGTTAAGTTTGCACAAGATCTATTTGGTCAACTAGTGACTTCATTTTCATTTAGATGATGCTAAGTCTTTTTCTTTAAGGAAAGGTGTTACATAGGAAATAATTGTGATGTGAAGGACAATACATCTTAGAAATAAAATAACGAAACTTTTGGTACATATATTCTCAGAAATACTTTTGGTGGAGTGGAAATCCCAACATTGATCAATCTGTCAAGACTTAGGATGCGATATGTGGAGTTTTTTTCAGTGGAGAAAGATTATAATGACTGGTATGACAGGAAAACATTAAGCTGTAGTCTTTAAAAAATACATAGTTGATAATCAGAAGATATTTTTTGATGAAGATGAAATGTTGAATATGACCAATTACAAATAAAAGATGATCATAAAGTATTTGAGAATAGCATGTTTTTCATAAAAACCTTTTGTTACAGTACAAGTCTGCATAGATTTGAAAGAGGAATAAATAAATCTACCTGGAACAAATATGTAAAGACTACCGTAAAATGTGTTTATTTTGTGAACTCTTAATTTAAGGCTTCATCGGGTGATATGCATAATTCAGTTGAAAGCAGTTTGAAGAAATGAGATGAAGACAAAAGTGCTAGGGAAATGTGTTTACAATATAGGATAGAAGGATAAAATACTTGGAGATGCTTGTAGTCTTCCTTCAGAATAGGGAGTCTGTCTATTTTATATTTCCGAAGAATATATGTGCTCTGACAGCTTGCTCTGCTAAAACGGTACCTAATGTCCTGTGCTTGCTTTGAGGTTTTTTTTCACCTGTGTCCTCCTTGAGAAAAGGAATTAACTCTGCTTCTGCAATGCTTTCAATTCAGTAGTTGTGAACTAACTTTTTAAGTTGCTCTTGCAATTATTTAACTGACTTGAAATCATTAATTTTACAGTTCATTTGACTAAGCTATTATAAAACATTCTTTGGTATGATTGTTTAGAGAAGTCTCAAGGTTTCAGTTCTGTCCAGCAAGAATGCTTTCTACAGTTCTGTGCTCACTTTGCAACATATACATGCTCACCACAGTACAGTAACCATAGTATTAGAAATTATGTAGTATTATCTTAGAGGAACTATCTGTGCTATCTTTTAAAAGGAGCTGTAGCTATCAGTGTGTATGTAGTGTGTTTTGGGTTTCTGGTAGAAGAGAAGAAAGAAAATGGAGCAAAGGGAAAATTCATTGAAATTTGGCAGTAGAAAGAATAAGTAGAAAGTAGAGCTCACTTCCCCTTACATGTAGGAATAAGCCAAGTAATTTTTCTGTTTTACTGGGAGCTTGAGAATTGTTTCTGATCTGGACTTTAAAAGCTGGGGTAATGAAGAAACTTCTTGAGAGTTTTTTGGTGATCAAAGACTATAATTGACAGATGATCCCAAAGGCTACCTGTTGGGGATTACTTGACTGAAGCCTTTTTTGTCTTGGAGGACAGTCACTTGTGGATGTGCAAGTTGAATGTTTTGTGCTTCTGCTGCTATGGTAGTGGAGTGTAATTGCAGGATTGTGTAATGGTTTGGAATCCCATGCATTAATGAAATTAATTTTTTATTTTAAAAATTAATATTTAAGACTCAGTGTTGTGCCTTCTCTGATTTTTCTTAGAATATTTGGATATGAATTTTCAGATAGCAAACGTGGGCCAGGCCCTCCCTGATTTAGGTAAGGTTTCAATTTGCTTTTAAGTAACATAGTAGTATCGTTTAAGTTTCTTTACAAGGTGAGTTTCAAGTATTTGCCTGAGATTTTTCAGGATTTTTTTGCATCTGGTCTCGTGCTTAAAAATAGAACAGAAGCAAAAACAACTTGCAAAGCTAAATGTGTTATCTTTTGAGTAGTATGTGGAATTTGAAATATCTCTTTACCTGGCAAAATTTTGTAGCATGGAGTAATCATTATTGTTCTTGTGCAGGGCAAGGAATCTGAAAACAGTGGGGTGCCAGGTCAAGTTACAACCCTGATGACCAAATAGGTGTAAAAGAATGGCTATATTGTTGACATCTCTTCTAGTTTGAAAAAAAAAAAATAGTCTGCTGGTGCACTGCCTTTGCAATCAGTGATACTTAAAATAGGTAATGCCAAATGCAAAAGCAGCCTTTTGCTTTAGCTGCAAAAGCATTTGAATTTGAGGTTTTTATGCATAGTGTTACAGAATTGAATTTGGCTAGTATAGACAAAGCAGTCTGGCTTACTTGAATTTTACATGGCATGTTTTATAAGCCTTTAAAATATTTCTGTGTTACAAAGTTGAATGAAATTGCTGGTTTTCTTCTAAAGGATTTTTTAAGGCAGTGTTCCAGTTAAGATATTATTGATGAGAACAAAGTAGAATAGTGTCAGGAAGCCATTGGGTTCTAAGGTGGATGGGGATCAATTCAAGCAAGTAGTGAAAATAACGTCAAATATGGGTGTGTATTTGTTTTGGAGGGGAGTGGAGAAGGAGATATGGAGTAGTGAAGTGCTGAAAAGAGTGTCAGACAAAGATATAGCAGAGATACCCTGTAGGGCCTTTGAAGTTAAAACTGGGAAACTAGAGTTTCAAAGACAGAAAGCTAAAAAGAAAAACTTTAGCTGATCAGGAAAACTTTTTATCTGATGTGGTTTGAGCCCACAGGGCAACTGAGTGCCTCTCAGCAGTTCACTCACCCCTTCCCTGCCCAGCTGGGAAGGAGAAAATGAATCAAAAGGCTCAGAAATCTAAGGACAGGGAGGGATAGCTCAGCCATTATGGACATCGGCAAAAGGCAGGCTTGTTAGGGGAAGAAAAAGGACATCACTTTAATTCAAAACATTAACAACAATGACGCTTAACAGACAGAAAGGGACAGTGAGAAGCGTTACCATATCTTAAAAACACCTCCCCTCACCCCTCCTTTCGGCTCAGCTTTGTTCCTGGTATCTCTACGTTCTGCCCCAGGGGCAGGGGATGGGGGAGTACAGTCAGTCTGCTGCTTCTTCCTGCAAGGTGGTGGGAGGAAAGCACTCTTTCGCGTTCTTCCCCCAGCTCCAGGTGGCATCCCTCTCACGGGAGACAGTCCTCCACAAACTGTCTCTGCCGTGAGTCCCCCCCACGGGATGCATTCTTCTCGAGATGTTCCAGCGTGGGTCACCTCCACGTGTTGCAGTCTTCCCAGTGCTAGACTACAACAGCGGGGGCTGCTGCTTCCCACAGAGTCCTGGGGCTCTCCACAGACGGATCTCTGCTCCTCTAGTGACCTCCATGGGTGGCAGGGGGGTGGCCCTGCCGTCTCTCCACGGGATATAGGGGGGAGGGGGTCCTCTACTCCAGTTCACCTCCCCTTCTTCCTCAGCCTTCTTTCCACTGACCTCAGTGTTCACATAAGTGTCCTTGTAATGCCTCCTCACAAGTCCCCCCAACCCCCTCTCAGGTTCGCCTTCTGAAATCCGTTATCACAGACACAGCCGCCATCACTAACTGTCTCGGCCTTGCACAGAGGTGGATCTGACTTGGAGTCGGGGGAGCTTTGAGAAGTTTCTCACAGGGGCCACCGCTGTAACCCCCTCCCGCACTACCGAAAACCCTGCCACACAAAGTGCACTCCAGTGCACCTCCCCCTCTTCCTCCACTACACAAACCCCAGTAATCAGGCTGTGTTGGAGAGAACTGAAAATGTCAGAGCAATACAGTAGAAGTCAAATAATGGAGTACTGTAAAAAAACGCTTTTTAAGATACTGCTCTGAGAAGCCCAAAAACTGGGTGTCAAACTGCAATACCAGTGTCCCTACTTAATGGGTAGGAAATGGTCAGGTGTTGGTATGTGTGGGGGAGTAACTGTTACAAAGAATGAAACTGGTGTAACTGTAGACCCTCAAAAATCTCACCTGAATTGTATGGGGATTTCTTTTTAAGAAAAGAAAAAGGATGTTTGCAGACTAGAAGAGGCAGTAAGTGAGATCAAAGATATGCTGAAGTTTAACGTAAGGAGGGCAATGCATAGGTTGGGATCCTTGGACAAGATCCAGGCAGAAAAGGTGAGGGACTGTTAGTGTGGAAGACTTTTTTCTTACTTTTTTTGCTTCTTTCTATCAAAGACAATGTAGATGGTCTATTGCAGTATGCCATAGGTGTACTTTACAATCCCAGTCTTGAAAGATGTTTTAGTAGTGGAATGAACAGTAATTGGGTTTAGGGTGGTATCTGTATTAATACCAAAATTTACCAGTCAGCAATGGTAAAGTTGGCAGTAGTAGGAATTTATAAGTAGGTGTACTTACCAAAAAGGTAAAATATTCCTTTATCTAACTGGACATCAGGTGTATGTGTTTTCTCCTGACATATACTTCACTGCCTCCTTCATTTCCTTGTTCAGAGAGTATGTGTTTTTCTTCAAACAGTGAATGAAATGAAGATTCTTAAGGGACAAATACTTTTCTTTGGCCTAATTAATTAAGAGTACCAAAAGAAATTCAGAAACTTTTTGTGTGTGTTCTGTTGTGGTCCCAAAGTGAAGAAAATTCAGTAGCAAAGTAAACAGCAAAAGTAACATGAAGAACAATAGTTTGGAAAGATACAAAATCATTGGAGAAGTTTTCATTGGATCTGTTAAGAGCAACATTAGTAGGGTAGTGTAAGGAAACAGTAGTTGTAAATGGAGTTGCAGTGTCCATGGTTGATAAATAAATGATCAACAAAACAACTAGTTTAAATATCTTAGCAGTTGTCATCTTAGCTAGCCAAAATTTTAGCTTTCAAACTGCTGCAGTGTGTGAGCGTTACCGAAAACATGAAAACAGTTCTTGGTGTGTTTGCAGCATACTTATTAAAAACCAACAAAAACTGCAAACAAAAAACCCCACCCACCATCACAACAACAAAACAAACCTGAAACTCTTTCAGGGTGCATCTAGACAGTGTGTAGCCTTGAATACACCTCAATGCATGTGAAAGGTGAAAGCTGACTTTGTGAAATAGGTATGGGCTTAAGAGGCTGTTTTATACCAGCCCAAAGATGGGGGGAAGTTTACTCACTATAAGAACCCCAGATTGTAAATATGCTTTCCTATAATGCTTTGAGTGATGTTTGTCATTGCATGTGTCATTAGATTTTTCCCATTCTCCCTCCAGTTCTTTGTATACTTCTTTGGCTTTTAATAACTCCTTAGAGGCCCATGCTAAAGCAATAATATCAAGCTTTTTCTGAACTACAAGAGGTCTCTGTATCTTTTAAATTTTCCTCTGATGAAAAAGATGTCTGATTGTTCAAGCCTTTTGCAACAAACTGGCTTCGTTGACTATACTTGCCTTGTCAGTCTTTTTAAAGGTTAATTCATCCTGAAATAGGAGTATGCCACTTCAGGTTCAGTACTACAAGTCAGATGCAAACAACTCTGAAAGGATGTGTGAATGCTGAATAACCAGTCATCTCCCTAGAGCATGCATGTGACCTGGCACACATTCTGAAGCTGCTGCCATCTCTATTCAGAGCCTTGAGCAGATCAAGTTCTAGAATTCTGCCTTCAAGCCCTGTTTATCAAAGACTTGTTTGAACTGTGTGCAGTTCATGTATTTGGCTTCCATTTAATGATGGGAAATGCATGATTGTAAATATGGTAGCTTTTTATTCAAATATCTTTGACTTGAGTGAGTTCAGACTTCTGCAGATTTACTGTTTACTCTGCAGGATAGTAAGCACTGAGATTTGGATTTTTTTAATTATCCTTGTGTCTTTACTTGTGATACGTCAGTTTCTCTAGATGATTCCCTTTTTGAGAAGTAAATTATTTAAGCGCATGGTGCTGTTTTGGGGTTTAATTTTGGTTTTTTCTTTTTAAAAGCATGCTTTATTCTTGGGTTCTACTTTATTCTTGGATTGCAACAGGTAATGTCAGTTTAACTGGTGCAGCACTGATCAATGTAGATTGCATACTTTGTGTAGGTAAGACTAGCTCTTTGTCTTTATCTGTTGTTACAATATTTATGCTTTATTTACATTAACATACCACATGATACTGTGGAGGTAAAACAAAATGCATTGTGCTGAGGTCCAGATGTGGATGTTGAAACTACTGAGTTGTGGGGAGGGAGGAAGGACCTCAGGCTAGTCTGGTCCCATCAGCTGAACACCTGTCAGCAGTTAGCACAGTAGATGCACTCATCTTCTGGTCTAGTTTCATCCAAAATGAGTCCTGTTACGTACTCCTAAGACTATTCGCTGATGCAAACTAGGAGGTAGTAAGTGAAAATCATCAGAAGATGAGCAAAAAGGATTGCTTGAAAAGCACATTCCAAATCCCAGCTAAAATGCTGATTTAGAGACCTCACCCCTTCCTGGTTTAGAGACAGGCTGAAGAAAACGCTAAGCATCCTGTGGTGGTGATATGAAAGGAAAAGGGAAGGCACAGGAAACTTGTGTTCCTATAAACTAACTGGGTAGTGTTGTTGTTTTCATTGTTCTGTGATAGACTAGGTATTGTACCTGTTCAAAAATAGTGTTAGACTGTGATACACAGGAAAGGAGTTTTAATCTTCATAGCTTTAAAACTTGTGAAAGCTCCAGAAGGCACCTTTGCTTTCAGGACTTTCTGGGGGTTTTTTTTTCCCCCTGAAGATTACTTGAAGTGTTTCTGAGGAACGGAGCGCAGTAATTTTTAAGGGTATGGTCACTTTGTCAACTTCCTCATTACTCTAGTGTAAGGTTTATAGACATATGAATGCACACTGCTGTTCCCATAATTCTGTAGCTTCTTCCAGAGAAACACCAGTTCCACAACATTCTTCCAAAGCGAAACCTAAGGTCAAGTGCTGTCGTGGCTGACTAGTCATTATGGAAAGGATTTAGTGAAGTCTTCAGATGAGGATGCTTTAATCTGAGAAGTCTTAGAAAAATCTGCCTTTCCAATAGTAATTACAAAATATTATTTTTTTTACAAGTCAGTTTCTGAGACAATATTTATACTTGTCAAACTCATCTTGTCTGGCATGATATTGGAAGAGCAGAGTTTCGTAAAATGTGTATGCTTCTTGAAGCAGGGAAGGAAAGCTAATATCTGTAGACAATTTTTTTTAAAGATTACCCTTTTTTATTTCAAATATTCTTTAAATATATGTGCTCATGCAGTTTATGAACCAGATTTTTTCTTAGTGAAGAAGGAAGCTGCTTAAATTTCACACGACAGAGAAGGATAAAGGGGTTCACAAATGGTTCTGATTTCAATTTTGTGGTCTGTTTTCTGTGCCTAATGCCAGCCACAGCTGTGTTTTTTCATCTGCCACCTTGCAATATACCATATTTCTAACAGGCATTTTAGTTCTTAGAAATGGGAGATTACATCACTGTCCTGTCATTCACATGCTTCATTGCTAGGCAACAGTTAATGTAATTCCATTGTTCAGTGACACTACTTTGAATCTTTGCTTTGTGTACAGAAATTGTATGTCTGCATTTTGCCATGTTGTACCTAACATGGCAGGATTTGTGTAGTTGGATTAACATTTCAACATCTTTTGTGCAAAGGGGCGATTTTGTAATGGCTTGTTCACTTCAGATTTTCTTGTCTGGAGAAGATGTCTTGCTGTTGGTCTTTGTTACTGAATTTTCGGTTTCATTACCATTGTATCTCTATGGCACCTTTTATTGGATGAATGTGAGCCTCCTGGATGCTTTTAAGATTCCTGTGGAGTACACACTTACCTCCACTGCAGAAAGAGAGGCAGAGAGGTGAAATGCATTGCTCAAATCCACACAGAACGGATGGTGCTTTTGAGCTGGCTCTTAATACTACTTTCTGTGACGTAGTGTTTCTATAACAAAGTGCTGCAGGGGATATTCCATATGTAAAGTATTATTCTAGTAGTATTTATGCAGTATTGTTTTATAGGAAGTAGTTGCAGTAGTACTGCGGTACACCTAGTACATTGTAGCAAATAGTGCTGATATACTGGGTATCAGTTGTCCTGTGGCTTGTCTTGTTCTGTGCCACACTGAACAGGTTGCCCAGGGAGGCTGCAGAGTCTCCATCCTTAGATTTTCAAGACTTCAGACAAAGCCTTGAGCAACCTGGTCTGAATTAATTGTTGACCCTGCTTTTAGCAGGAAATCGGATTAAATTATCTCCTGAGGTCCCTCCTGGCCTGAATTATTAATTGATTCTTTGATTCTACAATAGCATGACCCAGTCTTGTAGTATTATAGCTACAGGAACCAGCTATATGTGTGTCTGTCAGCTTTTTGCAACACAGGCATAGGGGTAGTTACAAGGCCACTGAGTGGGAAAGGAGGGCTGGAGGCAGCCCGCAGTGTTCTTTCTCAGATCAGAGCTGAAGTGAGCAATATTCCAGTTAACTCTTGTGCCCAGAGTATGGATTGGATTGTAATGGGGATGCTGCCCTTAACATGCAAATTAAATTCCCCAGGTCTTAGCTTAGTCATTGCAGCTTCTGAGTGGATTGGTTTAGCTTAGCCTTGTATTGGGACACCAAAAAAGTGTCATGAAATATTCAAATTATGTTGTCCATCATTGCAAATGCTTCATTTAGATGTATAGCAGGACTGTGTCATTCTGCAGCAAGTGTGAAGACAGTTGTGAAAGACATTTGTAAAGCAAAAATTGATAAGAGCCTTTGAAATAAATGTATGTTAGCTGGCTCCTCGAGCAAGAGCTGTCTGTCCTTCACTAAATCTGCTCAGCTTAAAGTTAATGAAGGTATTGATGTGTTGGGATCCCTGTAACTGTAAGAGAGGTAAGGTCATACCAGATTGATTTAAGTGCTTTGTCTTAGTGTTTTAAATCTATATAGTGTCAGATCCATCCTACAGGTCTTATTTGCAGTAACTTTAAGTTACTTTGTTTGTTTAATGGACCATTTTTGTACAACAATGCTTCTGAGAACATCTCAAAAGTTTTGTGGTATGTGTCTCTAGGTATTTGGTTCTGTCTTTTAATAATTGGTGGTTTATATCTGTTCCTACCTGCTTTGTTGGTTAGAATCAGATTTTCCGGTGCTGTGAATACTTCAGAAAGGCTGTTATTTCTAGCAGTTCATCTTTTCCCTAGCAAAGGTTGAAGTTTGCAATGTGTGTATCTATTCTGTCTAACGTTAAATCATAGGTAGTAATGAGTGAAATAGAAGACTAAGTATTAGGTAAGTAATGGCAGATTAAAGGACTGCGTACGTGTTCTGAAAAGCTGTTGAATAGCAAATAATTTGCTGCTTGGACGAGCTGGAATCCTGTTCTCAAAAGCATGAGTTTGTAAGTGTTAGACTGTGTAGAAGGTTTTAGTTTACAGCATAGGAAGGAAGTGTTTGAGAACAGGGAGGAAGATTTTGGTGTTCATAGCAGGGTTACCCTCATTTCTTGACTACATGCCTCAGAAGACTCCCATAGTGTAGTCAAAGCTAAATCTGCCTAGATTAAATGCAGTTTGAAAACTACTGGCTAGACTCCGTTCGAGTTGTTCCTAATAAACATATGCTGTGACCTTTCAAAGATGTCTAAATTTTTAAAAATCTGAATTCTGAGGAAGACTACTTTACGGTGTTCAATAAAATAATTGTTGTAAAGTAGTCTTGCTGAAAGGAGGGTTTGGTGTTCAAAGCAATTTACCATGCTGTTGTATGTATTGTAGGCAGCAGCAGGCATACTGTGCTACGTGGGAGCCTATGTGTTCATCACATATGATGACTATGATCACTTCTTTGAAGATGTCTACACACTAATTCCAGCAGTTATTATCATAGCTGTGGGAACACTTCTTTTTATTATTGGACTTATTGGGTGCTGTGCAACAATTCGAGAAAGTCGCTGTGGACTTGCTACGGTAAGTTGCAGAGTTTTTATATGATGATGTTTGGCTGTTGTATACTTGGCTGCATTCCCTTTTAATAAACTTCTGAAATATTTTCTAAAGTTTGTTCTAATCTTATTTTTTGGCCTTATATGTTTTCCCCTTATTTTGTTGTGAACATCTCATTTCAATTTTCTGTTCTAAATAATGGTGCTAAATTAGCCGGTTCTGGCAGCAGGTAGGCTCCTCAGTTTTACCTTTTTTAGAACTGTGGTCATCTTGTTTAAAAAATGTAAAACCATATCATTAAGTCATAACAGTTTTTAAATCTCATTTTTATCTGTTCTGTTTGAAAAGCTGAAATTGGATAGAGAGAAAGGTGAGCTAGGGGCCTTCTTGTTTTAAGTATCTTGCATCAAGGTTGACTGAGGGTTGTTATGATACTTCAGTATTTTTCTGTATGGCTTAATTTGGACACTGTAGTATTTTGTATCATGTGTTTCCAAGCATTTTAACTGTAATTTCAGCTTGAGAATTAGGTAGGAGAGAAGAGAGGCCAGCATTTAAACTGTCTCCACAGGGTTTTTGGTGGGGTTTTTTTTCGTTGGATACAGTGTAGACTTTTTAACAGTTTATTTTAAAAGTGCTCTTAAATATACCAAGGCAAATGCATAGCTTGCTGTGTCTGTCAGTTGTTACAGGGCTTAATCTGAAGAAATGTGCCCTTAGTCCATCTACCACTCTTAGTTACAGCCTGGGTAGTTTCTTTGATGTGACATTCCTATTTATCTAACAGAAAGAAGATTGAAAGAAGCACTTGATTAAAGCACTCTGGCATGGTGTTTTCAGTCCTAATGCACTTGACTGGCTGGGCAGCTGCTTATTACTTGGTGAAGCTCTGAACACTGAAGCTTCTTGAATGAAGTTAATACTGAGCTCATTTGGTCAACTTAAATGTCTGCTTTTAAGTTATCTGTAAAATCAAAACCTCACCTGAAAAAATACTTTAAATAGCAAAATCTGTATGGTGACTTTCAGAGACTAAATGGGTAAACCTCTTTGCACAAACACTCTTGATTTGTATTTTACAGTTTGTGATCATCCTGCTCTTGGTTTTTATCACTGAAGTTGTGGTCGTGGTTCTTGGCTACATCTACAGAGCAAAGGTAATAACTTCTCAATTTCAGTAAATGTTTGGTTGTAAACTGTGACCAAAATACTGAGGTCTAGTCTTTACTGTATTTGGTTCTGTAGAACTGTTAATGGGTATTAAAGGGAATAAAACCAAACCTCTAAGTGGGTTAATTTGAGATATCAATATCTTAAATTTTTAGAACATCAGTATTCTTCAAAGCAAAGCAAAAAGTTTTCTTAGAGGCAAAAAGCTAGCTGGAATATATCATTAACAGTTGAAGAGTAGAGGGGAGTCAAGGTAATCGGTACCATTCCATTTTCCAGATGGTCTTCAAATTTATTTACGCTTTGACTTTGTGAATGATTTAGGTTGCACAATATTTGAACATAGGGCATATTGTTGTGATATGCAGTAACTTAAATGTCATCTTGTGTTTTGGTATACAAACTAACACTGCATAATAATAAAATCAAATAGATTGAATGTGTTAATGTATACTGTCTAGATTTATACAGGTTGTTGACAAGGGTTATGGCTAAAGAAACTGTGACTTCTCCCACTGTTTGTTTAATGGAAGTTAAGAAACAGGACCAGAAAAATTAAATTAATTGTGTTTCTACCAGCATAATATGTGGCAGAAATATACCATGTGGTATTAGAGATACCATAATGTAGCTTGAAGAAATGAAATTTCTAACTTGCACAGTTTCAATGGCTTTTATTATGTCTACATCTAAATTTTGCCAAAAAATTAGCAGAAAAGGCATTTTTAGCTGTGATGTGTAGTATGATCACATTATAGGACTCTCCAGTGATATCTTAATAGGAAGCTGAACTATAACACCATTTACCTTTCTTTGGTCTTCTGTGTGTATATAAACAGCCCAGGTCTTACTAGCTCAGTATTCTCTCCTGCTATCCTGGAAGAAATGGTGAGACAACCATTAAGTAAAAAACTTACAACGGAAGGCTCCCTTGAGTAAGCAGCTAACGAGAGGACCTTGAACTATACATGATAAATCTGGCTTAATAGTTACAATAGGTTGCTTCAACAGAAAATGCTCTATTGGTAATGCTTAAATTCATCTTTTTCTCATGGTCTGCATTTGATTTCTGGCATCTTGGCCATGCACTGAGAAGATTATGTGGGACATGTTAACATGTAGTGGAAGTAGTCCGCAACTGAGGAGAGCAGTACAGTTCCTAGAGAATGGGGAACATGTTGAGTTCTTACATGTTAACTTGAATGGTTGCCTTCTGCTCCAGTACTTGCAGAAGTGTAGTGTATTACAGTATAGTTATTCAGGAATTACCGTGGATCTGAGCAGGTCTAAGCTGTGGTCATCCTACTCTCTTCTGTGTTCCCATCTTAAAGTGGCTTATTCTTTTCCGGTTGACAGCATTCAGAGCAGATAAAAGCAGATGCATAGATCTTTCTTCCCTAGCCCATCTGAAATCAAACACTTGAAAATTGGATTGGTCCCAGCTGCATGTCTCTCATTTCTGTCTTGCTACCATACAGTTTCACAGCTGTAGGTAATGCAGGGTCAGAGCTTGGGGGAAGAGGGAAGGTAGGCTCTTTTTGATGGTGGCATCATCTTACAGTAAGACATTTGTGGGAGTCAGTATTCAAAAACTAAATCTTAAGTCTTTTGAAAGGACAGACAGATTTTGTTGCTAAAAATGACAGTTTTCTACTATCCTGCAGTACTTAGCATCTTAAGCTATTGTTTCCAAGTGCAGCAGAAGTGTCAGAAATAACTTAAATTTATTAACAGTGAGCTGGGAGGTGAAATCTGCTTAGATTTCTGATTATTTTTGCCAGGATAAATAAGGCAGCTCTGTGCTTTTCTAATTTTGTTCTCGTGTTTCTGACATGGCATGTATAGATCTGTGGGGTTTTTGGTTTTGTGTGTTGTTTGTTTTTTTTAAAAAAGGCACCTGAATTGTGTTAGAATTACTTCAGTGTTAACTGTAGAAACTTCCAAACAAAACTTTACAAACAAAAGTAAAGATTGAAGTCATAGCAGTTGTTCATCAAAACTGTTGGTACCAAGTGAGACTGAGGATAATGTCTCAAGAAAGTGGTATTGTGCCCTTTTAAGATAGAATGACTGATCTTGACATCGCTTAATTTTCCAACATGCCTGTAAACCTGCATGTGTGGATCCAGTTCAGACTCGTAGTCCTTCAGAACAATGTGAGGCGTGCCTAGGGCGTATTGTGATACTGACCTGCTGCAGAATCTGCTAGCATTGGTCCTTGTCAGTGAAAGTAAGGCTTTTTGTAAATGGCAGTAGGGATTAAACAGGCTGTCAGTTGCTTGAGGACTTAGTGGCTTTTTTCCCCTGGGTGGAGTAGTTCACTCTCTTCATTTTTCATAAAACCTGCCAGTTAGCTGGAGCTAGTGACTTCTGTTTGCATTGTATGTAATTTGCATGGCTTTCGGGTGTAATGTTGCCCTAATTGAGCCATAAGCCAAATGATATACAAGCAAGCACTGAAATAAATTATTTAAAAACCTATATGACAAATTGAACAGCTGTTTTGTTATATGAATCAGAGTTGTAAATCACATTAGTTAAATCATCAAATAATTGATTTTAAACTAGTATGAGACAAGTTGCCTGTGCAGGCTAAATTGACTTTTATTCATATCTGTCTTGATACTGATTTACTTGTAAAGATAGCCAGCATTCTCGGGTGGGGGGGGAGTGAAGCTTGTGCTCTTGCTGTGGAATATTCTTCTTTAAAGAAGTTAAGGGAGTGATGTGTTAGCAAGACCTTCCTACTGTAACTTGGAAATCTAAAGAATATGTATGTTTAGTTATTGCTCAGCCCTAAGATTACATTCCTTGCATGTAATTCCTGTTGAAAGTGATAGTTCTGAATTGATTTTTTTTCCTCTAATGTTACTATTGTACAAATGTTTAGTTACACCAGACTTTTTGTGCATTTAAGTAACAGTTTACAGTGAAACATACTACTTAAAAGGTTCTAGTAAGATTTCCTCCAAAATGGGCATTATAAGATGCCTTTTGGGGGACAAGTGATGATTCTTGGGTGGCATCCATTTCTAACACATGTACTTGACAGCATCTTTAGCAGCTTGACTCATCTGCAGTAGCTTTAGGAGCTATTCCAGTAGCTGTTGCTATGTACAGTGTACTGCCATCAGCGTTTCTCAAAGTAGGGAGGCACAGAGGGACTGGGACTGAACAGAGACCTTTGTCACTTGTAGGGTAGAAAAGTCAGCCAAAAGATCTCATCTTTGAGAATTTACCTGTGCCTCAAGCAGAATGGGAAGAGCAGGTGGTATGACTTACTCATATCCTTGTGGTCCCAAATAGAACGAGTTAGCCCAGATGGTTATACTGGTTTTGGCTTGGAACTTTGAAGGAGTAGGAGGAAGTGGAAAGGTGAATGCAAGCCCTTATGGAGAGCCCTTAACTTCATGGAATGTCTGCCACAGTGTCATAATAAAAGCAATTTCCTTTGAGATACATTGCAAAGCTACTTTGTCTAAAATCTCATGGAAGATAGCTGCTTGGTTTTTTTCTTGTCCATTAGCTGCAAGGTAGCAGCACCTTTGCAAAAGTCATTAGAAGTTTAAGGAGCTGTACCACCAAAGTATACTAATTTCAGATGTTAGGGGGTTGCCTTGGTTTTCTGAATTGCTATAAGTAGGGGTGAAATTATTTTACCTAGACCTGTACTGCTTCTGTTGGTGTGCTAATGCAGATGCTTTCCTAATACTTCGCAGGTGGAGGATGAAGTTGATCACAGCATTCGGAAAGTATACAATGGATACAATGGGACAAATCCTGATGCAGCCAGTCGTGCTATTGACTATGTACAGAGGCAGGTGAGACTGTGAGGCAGTCCTTTCTGTCCTTAAAACCCAGATGCTGTGTTCCACTCCTACTTGTGTAGCATATCTTTCTCCATTCTGACAAATCGAGGAAAGAGCTGGTTGGTCAATAAATAGCTTAACTTGGTTAAAATGAGTAGAATTATGGCATTGTTGATAGGGCAATGCGTTCTGTGTGATTGGCTATCTGTGAATCAGTGTTTGGATTCAAATATTGAGTACTTAAGTATTTTTCTGCAATATTCCATTGGAAAATGTTCTCACATCTGCACATATTTATCTAGAACATGCTGAGGGAAAAAAGTGTTCTTGATTCTAGCTGAAAGCTAGTGTTGCAAGTTTCTGGATTTGAAGCTAAAAGAACCGATCAGACTTAAGGAATATTCAGGAGCTTTCAACACTCTTACAATTGCATCAACTTAAAAAGTCGTCTAACATTTACATGTTAAAAGTCTCATGTATTTAAGTCGGTGATACTACTAATTCATACCTTGCTTAAAATTCTTCCTAAAAGGGAGAAAGGCAAGAAGCTGGTAAATTGACACTTAGGGCAGTACCTCTGTTTGAGGCTGCACTGTACACAATAAAGCTCTGAGGACTGCGGTAGAGTATAAGCTCTCAGCAGAATGGAACTGTGTGTATTTAATTGGTTCATTCCTGAAGGCTTTCTACGTGGCCACACAGGCATATGACTATATAAAATGAACTTTAATTCTGCACCACAGTTCTGTGAGAAGAGCAAACTGGTTCGTGCCAGGACTATGTCCAGAAAGCAAAGGTTTTTTTCAAGCATCTGTTGTGAGCTTTAAGGATAGAGGTGTTCTAAGCCAAAAATAAAGCTTTTGTCTTGTTTGGGAGGCGTGAGGAAAAAGTGGGTTGTCAAATGTTCCCCAAGAACTTGAATTTCAAGTCTGCATTTTGTAAGGAGTATCTTAAATGTTTTCAGGCTTATAGGCCCCTTTACAATATGCTCAGTCTATGATTTGCTTAAGTAAATGTCAAATAATTTGTGCTACTCAGGTAACTAAGGTAGCCTAATCTTAATACACTTGTGTTCTTGGTATTGCAATTAGAATTGCTGTTTCATCTCACTTCTTGACTGATAAACACATTGACTCTTTACCTGCATGTTTTTCAGCTGCGCTGCTGTGGAATCCATAACTATTCAGACTGGGAGAATACTGTCTGGTTCAAACAAACTAAAAATAACAGCGTGCCGCTTAGCTGTTGCAAAGCAGCCCTCAGCAATTGTACTGGCAGTTTGACCCACCCAATGGACCTTTATTCTGAGGTAAGACAGCCAAAGACAGACCAAAGACACCCAGAGACAGACAAAAGACAGCTACTTATGTAGCTCTGTGCTTTTGCTGACAAATCATTTTGTTTTCTTTTTAGTGGGAGCATGAAGTCTTGGGGGTATTTGCTTTAACAGGAAATAAACATGGTTTTTAGAGGAAAAAACTTTTTTTCATCTGTGATACACTAAGTAATGACTTTTTTTTAGTATTTGGATTATCTTTCTGCCCTGTTTGATGCTTTTTGGGGTGGTTTTGGTGTGCCTAAATGTGGTTGCCAGATGGATATATAAGAAGTCTGCTTGTTTCAGGGGTGTGAGGCTCTGGTTGTAAAGAAGCTTCAGGAGATCATGATGTATGTCATCTGGGCAGCACTAGCATTTGCTGCTATTCAGGTAAGAGAATATTCCTTAGCTGTAACTTTTTTCTCAAATGAAATTCTAAACTGCTGTCCAGGTTATTACAGCTAAGCACAGGATGATGACAGCTTTAGTCCCTGTTCGATTGGTTTGGGGGATAAATGCACATCAGTCAAAACGATCTAAATGCTTTAACACAGAACTTCTCAACCATGTGGGGTCTAAAAGCTACTGCTATGTGCATGTATACTCTATTAGATTTGAAGATAGCTGAACAGTCAATGTTACATGCAGTAATCTACTGGAATGTAAATGGGAAACTTCTTCAAGTATGGAAGTATCATGAATGTGCTCTGATAGCATTTAACACGTGAAGAATTTGCATAGTGTTTGATTTCCAACTTTAAAGCAGATAGCTAGTACTTCATGCCATTTTAGAGGTACATCAGCTTAACTGTGCTTCATGGCATGCAAATAATGTCAGGACCACCCAGGAGGTACACCAGGGTTTTTGATAACATACTCTGCTCTTTTTCAGCTGAGCTTTGCATTGTGTCTTGCAGATTTCTTGGTTTCTGGACTTAAGTAAAAAAAGAGGTTCTAAACTGGAGAGCCTACCTACTTAAAATTGGGAACAGGCTGTCTCCCACATGAACCTTAATTGTTAGTTACCCTGGTCATAAAAAGTAACTGAGGAAATAGACTGATGCGTATCGCAGTATTTATTTAGATCTTTTAAAAAAGACTAGGACTGTCTTTTAAACATGTCTGTAAAATTGGAAGTTTGTGCATCAATTTGGCAGGCTTAGTACATTAATCAAATATGGTGCAAGTGTTATGGCCTCTGAGAAGTGTAGTACATATGCTGAATCCCAAGAGATGTGAAAACTAGTTTCAAAGTTACTTCTGTGCCCTTAATAGCATTTTATTTCAGAAAACATTACATTGTACCTGTTGAGTCAGGCAGTTTAGGTACTTCTGTTTTCAAAAGCAGCTTTTGAGCTGGATTGTATGTTTGAAGGTAAATCTTTTGCAAACAGCCTTGTGAAAATACGGTTAAATTTCTATTTCAATGCTACAAGGATATTACTCATAGGTAACACTGTATACAGTAATGTTGTTGAACTGTCCAGAACCAGGTTACTTCAGCTACGGAACTTTAAATTTGGTGAGATCTGTGCTTGGTCTTTTGAAGGAAGGTATTTTTTTAATTGCCATTCTTAAAACTTAACTTTTAAATCAATATTTAGTCTGCTTGAACACTGAAATATGTGTAATGTAAATGAAGGTATTTACTGCAACCATGATTACTGTGGCAGCTTTTTTTATGTAGGGAAAAAAAAGTATGTTATGAGGCTGGGTGAGCTGAATCCCAAGAGGAGACATTATTTCTAGCTTTGGAGTTTGCAGGTTGGTTAACGAGTCCACCCCAAAATGCAGCACAGTTATAATCCTCTTTGGGATTGGGCCAGACTTTCTGACATGTGCTTGCTATGGAAATGTGGCTGCTTGCATCCTTCTGTTATTCCTGGCTCATCAATTCTAGGCAAACATGTTAGTTGTATTATCCGTTCTGCAGTGGGTGCTCTTTGATTTGTCTCCACATGTCAGTAATCCAGCTACTGGCAGAAAGTACATATTGTATAAACAGCTTGTCAAGAAAATAAGAACATCAGAGAAGTTTCTTTGCTAATGCTGCAGTATAGCATCTTGAAATCTTTTTCTTTAAAGTTAAAACAAGCTATGTGATACCTGTTCAGAAAATGAATAGAAAATAGAGAATACAGGGTGTTTGGAATACCCTTGAAATTTCTGTCTAGTAATATGCACTGAGTGGTAATCACATTTAGTCTATCAGAGGTCATACTCTTGTATCTTTGCTTCACAGTTCAAATGGTTGTAAAGTCACATGTTTTAAAAAGACATTAGTTTTTCTCAAGTTGATTCTAAACAGTATTCAAACTGTTATTTATCTCCTGCAACCTATGTCTTAAGTTGTGACATCCCCTTATTTGTAACACAGAATTTAAGAATGTACTTAGCCTCATTCTCTGCAAAAGAGCCTGTGTGATAATTGATGTGGAGGTAAGAATGGAAACTTCAACAGATGACCTGTAACTGAGGTCGTGTCTTGTAAACTTAAGAGGAGTGATTATGTTTTCCTTACCTTTTGGTGATTTTTACTACCTTTCCTATACTCACTGCAGAGTCCGCTCTGAACTGATTGTTACTTTGTATGTTATGCAGTAAGGTGTCCAAAGTTCATTACCTCTAACAGCTTACATGGAACAAATGTACCCTTCGGTAGTCTTTAAAGTGAAAAGACTGAGAAACGGAGAATTTTTGCAAGGCTTGGAATTTGTAGAAAGCTTAGTCTTTTCTGCATAGAAGTAATTTTTGGTATATTCATGTTTCAGTTACCATGGGGATCTTCCAGTGTGCAATAATTCCCTAGTCTCAACCACAGTGACAGCACAGAACTATTAATAAATAGGAGGCAAACTGAAGGTAGCAAAGGCATTGCAGTGGAATAAAGTGCTACTTGATTAGCTGCTGAGTTCATTCTTAAAGTATAGCTCTTGTAGTTAGTGATCATTTACAAGGTACTGAGCTTGGCATGTGTATACAGCCAGTGAGCTTTTTTTGTACCAAAAAAAAGGCAAACAGGTTTGACGAAAGCAAATAAAATATAGTTACTGCTAGCAGGCAAACTTAAAAATAAAAAAAAACCACACAAAAAAAAACCCAAATCAAACCTGACTGTGGGAGATGTGTCTAAACTTTTCTGAAAGTTGAAGAGGGGGGTGTACGGATCCTTCAACACAGACTGACAGAGTATTTTTGTTCACAATGTTAAGCTATAACTGAAGAGAAACAATCAGATGCCTTACAAAAAGTTTGATGTGCTAGCATAATTTAAAAAATGACATACTTAATTTCTGTAGAGAAAGTTGAAATATGGGGATTACTTCTGTCTTTACAGTGAATTCTAGAAATATGCTCAGTGGCCTCCTAAAGGATATAAATGGCTTAACCAGTAACCCAAAAGTTGATTACATGAGTTCTTATTACAGTACCTGATTGTTTTGGATTTTACACAACTACATAAATTTAATGTCAAGTGAGTCATTGACCAGGATTATCTTTGTGAATAACTGTATATGTGATGGAACTACTTTTATTTATTTGAAATACATGGCTAGAATTAATTACAGCAAATGACTACAGGACGTGTTTTTCTGCAGCACACTTGTAATTTTATCCTTGATTTGAACAGGGAAAATAATGAAGTTTCTGTACTTGCAGGCTGTGAGCCTTCTTCAGAGTTTTGTAGCTACTGGCAACTACCATAAATGCTTCATCTCACAAGTTTAACTTAAGGGTTTTTTAATTGTGGATATTAATTCTTCACTTAGAAGGGTTCTGTCCATGAAGAGGAATTCTCTCATGTAACTCTGTTTTTCTGACATTAATATAACATATATTTGGGAGTTAATACGTGAACTGGAACCCAAGTACTGATGGAAAGTGAGGAAAGGTGCTGTTCTTACCAAGAGCCTGAAGTGGCATACTCTAGGTTACTCTCCATGTGTTTTTTTGAACCTGAGCTGGTTTCTGCTATAGATCCAAAGCAGATAATGCACTCCAGACAAAGAATATTCTTAATCTTTATAGCTTGTTCCTTTCTAGGAAATGAAAAATTCATACTAGAATTTCATCGTGCCTCTTTTTAATCACTGCTTATTTAAGCTTAGGATTTTTAAAACATTCTCTCTTCAGTCTTTCAGCAGACTTGGGTACTATGTTGCATGTACCATCATTTAGTTTTAAAACTTGTCACACATGTGATGTTTGCATCAAACTTTATTAAAAAAAGTGAGTAATTCTCCTTTTGTCCCAGTGCTGTGTTTTCACTGGGGTTTTGCTGTATCAGGAAGAAGGTTTACACTTGGTTGTCTGCTCACCCATTTCATTCTTGTTTGCTTTCTGTTCAAGAGGGTTTTCAGGGTTCTTTTTTGTTTTTTTAGAAACATGTTTACCTTCTGGGTAATGCTTTATCATCCAGAGCTATGACCGGAGCCTCATTAAATATTTGCATCTGTGAATAAGCTTCTATGCATGTGACCAAATCAATACAGTCTCTTACTGTACTAGAAGCCACCTGATTTTTTTGAGTAGGTGCAGTTTTATTCTACCTTCAGTAAACATGCAACTTCTGTAAAATAGCATGCCCTGCATCCCTGATGACATTCATCTGATTTAAGTCTTGTAAATACAGACAAGGTGATCAAACCTTAAATTCCTGGCAAACTTGCCAGCACAGTCATGGTACTGAACTTTAACAGCAAGAAAATGCTAAATGTGAATAATTCACATTGGACTTAAGCTTTCTAATATGTTAACAGAGGCTGAGCATTTGAAAGAGATCAGCGGTGAAATATTCAAAAAACTCTAAAGTTTTGCTGGTTTTCATCATGGAAATTATACGCTAATGAATTTGAATTTCACTTTGAATTTTCATACTAGATACAATATCTAAATCTGTACCTTTCATGAAATTAGTAATTTCTTCCATTTGAATTGTTGAGGCAGAATGCAAGTAGCTGACCAAAAAAAACTTCTGTTAAAGATGTCCAAGACAATCTTGCAAGAAAATAAGTCTGGAGTTTGTAGCCCTTGCTTTTTGCAGCAGGAAATGAAGCTTTTTCAAGAACAATGCATTTGTTGCAGTTTACCTTATGGACAATTAGTCTTGCGAAGCATGCTGAACGATGTGCTGAGGTTAAATCTCTTGAAGTTCCTTCTTTTGTACTCAGCTTGTTTTCTTCTTTTTTCCCTCCATAGCTTCTGGGCATGTTGTGTGCCTGTATAGTACTATGTAGGAGGAGTCGGGATCCTGCCTACGAACTGCTCATCACTGGTGGAACCTATGCCTAGAAGAGAATGCGAACACACAGTTCAATCTTATCTCACTCATGTGGAAGGTGAATGGGCCAGGTCTACTGCAATAGCTTTCTTGCCCTAAGCTTAGTCAAAGCTCACCTTTCATAGATGAGGACAGCTGTACTGTACACTGGTGATGGGCAAAACAACTCAGCTTTACACACACCTGTGACTTTCACTGTTTTAGCCAGCTATTCATGTACCTAAATGTTTTAGTATACTAGTAAACTTTCTCATTTCAGAACCATTTGCAAGTTGAGTGTAATTTGGTTGATATGAAAGTCAAAGGATGTGTGCCTACTTTGGTAGATTACCTCTAAGCATTAACAGGCTGATTCTTGCATATAGAGAGAGGATTTCTTAAACCTTCACTACATGAAACTCTTTTGGCCAAAGTTGTACAAAGGAAGCCAGCTGTATTTAATTTGAGAAAAATATTTTACTCTTGCCCCTCACCAGTGTCACTTTTTAAAAACACTTAAGTGAAGTCCAGTACACTTTATATATAAAACTGTAAAAGAAAGACTAACCAAAATTTTAGGATCATGTGACTGCAGTTTTGACCTTCAGAGATCAATTCTTTCAAATGCTAGTGGTTTAAAATACAAGCTGGCTTTTCAGGAGTATAATGTATGCACTACTGTTCTATAATGAAATATTTCTTTTTTCTATGAAGAGCGATTTTATGTGTTGAGTGAACTGTTAGACTGTAGATCTTATATTGGTTTGGAAACAATGTAGCCATGTAGAGTAGCAAAGTACTATGTGAAAGTGATCTCAACTGTAAATAGTAAACCTGATTAAATAAATCTCTGTATATCCTCCCTATAAACATGTCTTGTTTTCTGTTTTAAGATTCCAGTGTATTTGTTCAGAGTCCTGGTGTGGTAGAAGCATAAGCTTTAGTATGAAAACACCGGTTTTAAGTGGCTTCATTTAAATGGATCTGTATTTAAGGTTTGGTAGAAGCTTGATTGTATCATATTTGTTCCTTTTTATTTGAAAGAATACTACAGAAACACAGCACAACAATCTTGTTTGAACTTGGTGGAAAGTTAACATCGTGTGAATACAATTAAGGAAGAATCTATTGCCTCTCAACAGCGGGGGGATGAATAGCTGCTCTATAACTGCTGTATGTTAATTATGCATTAATGTGTCTTATGTTATTCAGATGCTTAGTCACCGCTCTGCTTTCTCTGGCTTCAGTTGTCTCCTTCTTTGCAGAAGCCAAGAATGTTCAGGATTTCTACCGGTTGCTTATGTGCTTTATCATGCAAAGTAGACATGCTCAGCCAAACTGACATCAACATAATATTCTCAAATACCTGAAGAAACATCACTCAAGAAAAGATAATTCTAGTATGTGTAGCCTGTTGTTAAGGCAAATATATTCTGTGGGGGATTTAAGTTTCTTAGAATTGTTACACTGCTGTAGAAATATACTTTTGGAATCCTGTATTAATTTCTAAAGGTGGGTTTCAGATGATATGCCCCTGGCTTAACCTGAAAGGCCTCCTGGGACTCTGGTATTAAATGTCCTGGATGTGGTAGCAAGCCTCCTTACAACCTACTATTAGAAGCGTTCATGAATTTAAGGATTATCTGCATTGTGTTATATTGCATATTGTACATATGCTTGGTAAAATCCCAGACTAATAAGATCAAGACAACCCTGGCTTGTAAGAATCAGACCAGGGCGGTTTCAAAGCAGACTTCTGTGTTGCACAAAACAAAGCTAAGGATGCTTCAAAAAGTAGTCAGGCTCTTACTAGCTACAAGGCAGAAAAGCTCCACAGTCAAGAGCTTTAACATACCTCTTTGAAGTGAGGAGATCACAGTGCATGTACTTATTAATCTTGCTGGAAGATATGGGATTGTGGTAGAGATGATTTGACAATATAACACCAAGTACTTGCTTGTAGATCAGGGAAGTATCTGCTTGCCTTTAGCAAATGTAGAGAATTCATGCTGGAATGTGGAAACCTTTTCTGAATCTAATCAATAAATATTTTACAGCTTTGTTTTGTCATAAAACACAGTCTAAACAAAGCCCAACTGAACTTTTAGCTGTTGAATTAGTTGTTTTTAGGAACCAGTGGCCTTCTTTCATTACATGATTTGTCGGTAGATCTTGCATGTGTGGATAGAGTTATGGTGTTGTGTTTAAAAAAAAAAAAAAAAAACAAACAAAAAAACCCCAAACTTGCAAGGGTCTAGTACATTGTATTTTTTATGTCTCACTGAAGTTGGGAACAAGTGGTATCTCTTCAGTATTCGGACATGAATACAGCTGTAATACAAGCAGGCTGGTTTTACTACTTACAGTCTTTGAATGATCCTGTATTGTAAATGTGCTTGGGTTGCTGTCTGCTAATTGGTGCAAACAGTGGGATTCATACTCAAGTGAGGAGGCATACCCAAGTTCTCATACTCAAGTGAGGAGGCATACCCAAGTTCTCATACTCAAGTGAGGAGGCATATCCAAGTTCTCATGTAGGGGTTGAGATAATACTGGTTTCTGCTACCATACTTTCTGCTGTCACTTCCAGTTATGTAGACTTCCTGAATTCTGAAGGTGATTAGAAGCCAGACAGCTTAAATATCTGCTACTGGTTCAGTATAGTTTAGCTTGGTTAATGTTGAATATTGCCATACTACTAAAAGCCTTGGGTTGGCCATAAATCTGTTTTGCTTAGATTCCAGAACTGGAAACTGATCTGGCAGGCTTCTGAAATTCAGTCTTTGGTTCCAGTATAGCTCTGGAGAAGAATTTCTTAATCCTGAAGTCCTATAGAAAAGGAGACAGTTTGATACTAAAGCCAGATGACAAATGAGGCTTACATAGCTGTAGTTCGTTTATCTGTGTCCTGTTAAAAGCTTTAAACAATGAAAGCAAAGTAGATGGTTCTGCTTGTCAAGGGGGTCCTGTTACTGTGCATTATAGATGTAAAACTGCAGGTGTAGTTTGCACCTATTTGTGGAAGTGCTGTTCTGTGGACCTATTTCAATAGAAATTGTGGCTTATTTAGCATTTAACTTTACCTATAGGACAGCACTATATTTGGGTGAATATACAGAGAAGCTACTCCTTTGTAAATATATTAAAGCACTAGTATTAAAATGTGTCTTGATATGCTGAGCTGCTTGCTGTCCCTGTGAGCAATGTTTCTTGCTTTTATCGAAAGCCCCTTGATTTTTCCTACAACTAAAGTATATACATTTCCAAAAGCCTGTGTTGTGTCTGAGAAGAGCTTCTACTTGTCTGGCTAAATTCCCACATATGCTGGACTCAGGCTGCCTGCTACTGTTAATAAAACTCTGCTCTTAGCAAACTATTCATGTACTAAGAAAAATAACAGTAGAAGACTAGATTTCTGTCCTGAGAGTGAGAGTGCTATTACAGACTGTTTTTCTTCTAGCGAGCTGGTGAAGCCATATGCCTTTCTGTTTCACTCCTTGCTGAACAGTTTAAGCAAGGTTTGCATCCTACCTTTTTTTCCCCACCTGAGTCAGAAGGTTTGCATTGCAATGAGATTTTGTTTTTTGTTTAGTGTTTTTTGCTGTTGAGCAAGGAACCATGTTAGTATTAAAGAACAGTGGAAAATTCTGATCAGCGTGGGCCTGTCTATCACGTTTAGCCTGTAATATACCACTGTATTGGGAGTCATTCCTTTTAAATGAAGTTATACCATAATGAAACTCAAGCTTCTGTAAACATCCAAAGCAGTATTTTCCAGTGGGGACTTTGTTGTTATAATGAACAGAATAAACCAAGAAAAAACTAAAAACTCAGGTGTAAGCAAGATGGAAGAGTTTTTCTTTAGTACGTTTTTAGTTGGTAGTTGTTTTTCTGACTGTTACTGTTGAACCCTATTTAGCATAGGACTTTAATTTGCACTGTAGTATAAAGTTACCTCCACTAGCTAGTTCGAGATAAGCTCAGGTGTCGAAGGCAATTGAGCCATGACAATATGCAGTTTAGTAGGGACTACTTAGTGAGAAAAATACCATAAACCAGCCTGTGCTTAACCAATGCTATGAGTATCACGGGTCCATTGCTTCCAGTACCAACTAGTTTGGTTTGCTCAATAATGCCACAGTTTGCAGTGTAGACTATGCAAGCCATGTGTTAATTTGACTTGCCCAGTGTCTCTGATTTGTGCTGTGATCCTTTATCTTTCTCATTGCCCCTTTTCCTGTGTTTCCGAGCTAGTTTACACTCTTGAAACTTATACTTGAACACCATTCTCATTAACGCTTCAAACAGGAATTCTTAATTTCTCTTTAACTTTAGCATCACTGATTAACTGCCTTTTTTTCCTTCTTCAGGCACAGAATCCACATGTATTAAGTATTTTTAAGGTCAGCATTCTAGCAAAGAGAATATTAAGTTTCCTCCCTTCCTCTTTGTGGAAATCTTCCATGTATTCGAGGGATATATTTTCTGTGACTGGGAAAAAAAAAATAATGGGCTTAAATTGCAGCAAGTAAAATAAGGTTGATACCTCAGGAAATACTTTTTTTTTCTTACTGAAAGAATGAATAAGCTTTGGATTGCATTAGACAGGGACGTTGGTGTCACTGTAGTTTGTCCTTTCTAATATGCTCATACCTGCCAGTGCTTTTTAGGGGACAGGGGATGACTTGATTTAATTCTAGCTCTTTTTTACTTGACTCCTGTGTCTGATACTTTTAATTCCTGTGTGGATTTCCTCTTGGCTATCTTGTACCTGGGTATAAGGCAATCCTGTTACTACTTTTGCAAGCCAAATGTCACATTTCTTGATTTTTTAGATGTGACTGCTCCCAAGAGGTTTCTTTTGTGTATTTAACTTTCTTGAATATACGATATGTAGGATGTTCCTATCCCCCTACTTAATCTGATGCAACTTGTCATCTATAGCACGGTCTACCAAAATTCAGCTCTGTTACAGCAAGATCTTGCAGCACAGGAAATGCAGAACCAACAAATAATTTTTAGTACCCTGTTGATAGGCTTGTAGAAGCTCTGTAGAACTGATTACACACTGTAGTACATTGATTACATTTTCATGTTTCACTACACTGTCAAGTGCTGATAATACTATCTATGAAGTCTAGCCACTTCTTTTCAGCAGTTACTCCTTTTACTGTTACTTCAGCCAATGGAGCTGTTAATACTAAGAACACTGGGTGATTTGGGGAGGGAGAAAGGTTTGTGTTTTTATTTAAGGGGGTGGCTGGATCTGTTCTGTGTTGCATTTCCAGCTTCAAACAGCAGTATGTTTACTTCATCCTAGCTGCACAGCTGAAGTAGCTGCTCATCCAAACCACCTGAGTCTGGTGCCTTCTGCTGAAGAGGCAGTGAGGTCTCTGTGCAGACTGCACAGGAAATTATTCAAAGAATGATTGAACATGTGTATGCTGTGTGGAGCACAAAAGCGTGTAGCTTGCCTGCAGCAGTGGGCCTGACCTCATCCAGAGCTTTTTAACACAAGGGATTAGAATTGCCTTAAGGGTGTTCTTTAATTGAGCTTTGTTTCTTCTTCCTGCTATGAAAATGACTTGTAAGTGTATTGCAGTGCAAGTCCTGTGCTTTACTGCCTTTCAGCAACCTAATATGAGGCTCATGAGAATTCGAGAATCTCATTCAGACTGTAGTAAGGAATGATCAGGTGTGTGTTTGTCTTAATAAACAGGGGGAAAAAACGATCTAACAAGCTCAGTTTAACCAAGTTAGTAAAAAAAAAAAAAAAATCTGTCTTGATAGCAAGAAGGAGGACAGCTCGTGAGATTTTTTTCATTACTTGGAGTTTCAGATGCGATTTGAGATAAGTACTTATTATAATGATAATAGTGGTAGTGATAGCCTCCACAATATGGAGTTAGTGGACCTTGTAACTGACTTAATCTTATGCTTGAGATGAATCCCACTAAAATACAATAGAAGTCTCTTAAGTGCAGTGGATCTTAGGTCTAAATTGTCTTTTTCAATCTTCCCTCTTTAGTGTCACCCTCACTGATTGGAACAACTGCCCTTTCTATGTACAATAAGTCTACTTTCACTTCCACATCCTTTTTTAAAACTCACTTTGCTAATCTTTTCGTTGCTGAACTCTGCACCTTATAGCTGATCTGTTTCCTCTGGAGCTGTATTGAGTAGATGGGAAGGTCTTTTGCGGGCAGCATCTTTTAAAACATGTACGCTTGGGATGTTGCTAAAAGGCAAGAGAGCAAACTGTCATCTATACTATATCTAAAGTGGTGCTAGCACAAAGCTTCCCCAAGTGCTGAACTTGATGCAGTGACCTATAACGTGGCAACAGTAGTTGATGGGTGCTGTAGGCTGTGCATGGCTGTTGGGTGATAAGCGAGACAGTGGGAAACAGGCTAAGAGTGCCAGCATCTTATCATTCTCATATTTCTAGACTGCTTCAGCACTGATCTTTCACTTCTGTTGTAGGGCTGTCTTTCTTGGAATTGCTGTTTGTCAATCTCAGTTTTGGTGATACTGTTCAGTATTGGGACTGATTAGGAGAGAGCAAAGTCAGTGGCAGATACCAGAATTAAGGTTGCTGCTGCTTTGTGGGAAGTCTAGGGGTGGACTGATTTTGATGGGGCGGTGTCAGAGTTTGCCTGTGCCTTACATATAGCAGTATGTGTAAACTTTGCCCTTCTGTCCTACTTCCAGGTGAAAGGAATATCTGCAAAAACTTACCAAGGTAGTCCTCTAACAAGTCATGTTTCTTTCTCTATAGCTTATCACAAGGATTAGTGCTCAAAAATAAGGCTGACTTGCAGGCTACTTGTGAGTAGATGGAAGAGGAGGAGGAAGTGCTGGGGAAGCACAGGTGTACAGCTGCTCCTTGGCCATGTGTTACACCCCAGGCAGGTTTAATGGCCTGACAGCTGCCTGGGGTAGCAGAGGTAAACATGAGATGTAAAGTTTGCCCACCTGTTTCTTTGCTTCCTTGCTATAGCAGTTGCTTTCCTGATACAAGTTTTGTTTTCATGATACGTATTTAGTCCAAGCATATATCTTTGACTTAGTCCTTGCTGTGACTGCAATAATGTCTGCTGGATCTCTGCCTGGCAGAAGTTGTCGCTTCCCTCCATGTCTCGACTCCAGGATAGCTGTTCAGCTGTATCTTGTGTGGTATATTTACACTGCAGATGAACATCAAGTACAGTTTACCCATAACCTGAAAGCATGGCCTGGTTTTGTAGACCAAACTTGGACATGAACTTTAACCACACAAATGAGAGATTATCAGAGCTTGTCTGGCAACCTGAGACTCCCTCAGTGATCCTGCTGGAGCAAGCAAAGCAGCACTATTGCAAAGTCTCAATGTTTTAGTGCTATGCAATGGACAACACTTCTTCTTTTTGCTCTCACCTGCTTTTCTTGACCCTGAATGATCATGCTTCACATCAAAGCTGTTGAGTTGAAACCTCTTCTCTCTTTGCCGGAGGGAAACCTGCAAACATGGGTTACTACTGGTAACTGGTGAGCTGCAGCAGTATAGGACCGAAGGGCTATTCCTGTTGACACTCCAGAGAATGGATGGCTTTGATTTCATCTTGGATGCGTGGTGCTTCAGGCAGCAGCCCCTTTCACCAAATGGGCTCCTGCCCCATTTCAAAGAATAACTACCTTTTTCTATGATAAATGCAGTGTCAGACCTTTGCTAGCATCAGGCTCTGACTGAAGAACTGGAATTTATTTTCTTCATGCAAATAAAATGCTTAAGCAAGCCACTGACATTTGGGGAACTTGGGAGCATCTGGGATGCCTTGCATACAAAAGCAGTCTGTTTTGTAGACCAAAGTAGGAATTAGTCTAGAAAACTGCTTTTGAACAGAGTTCTGAAATTTTTCTCCCACCTGAACAAAGGAAGCAGTAAGATATGAAATTTAAGTCACACCACTGAATGAGGCTGCTAACAGATCAAGTAAAGAAGGGGCAGTGTTCATACACTCTCAACTAAGAGTAAGAGAAGGATAAGTCCTCTTTGGCAAAGATTGCATTGTGCAGTCCCGTGCCAAGCCTCTACCAACACCTCACAGGCAATAGGCAAGACTTTATTTCCCAGTCCGTACTGTAGAAGTAGTAGGCACTCCTGGCACTTCCAGGACTTGGAGAATGCCCCATCCTTGGGAAACATGCTTTTTGCTAATAGGCCAGTGCTCTACAATGTGCTCTTGCACTTTGAATACAGTATCCATTTTAAAAGCTTAAAACCACCTTTTTAGCCTGGCAGTGTTAGTATACACGGGTGGGAAATGAAGATGGCAGCATCGAGAAACGATGGATTGAGGATACAGTACACAGACTGAGCAAACAAGTTAAATTTAGGGCCTGCGTTGATAAGCGCTGTGGTTTAAAAAAGCTGGCGCAGGACCCTGCAGAGCAGGGAGGATGCATTTCTCCAGATCCCTTCTATCCCTAGAATGAGGGCTTCTTTTTGGTTTTGAATCCCCCCATGGCTGCTGAATTGAGCAGTGACTGTAGTAAAACCTTTAGCTGCCACTTAGCAGAACAAAGTCACTGTCGCTCATGTCTCCCTTCCTCACAAGGGGTTCAGACACAAGAAGGGCTGTGCAGCCCCTCTGTAAAGACAAAGCATTTCTCACGTCTATCAGTGCATTGAAAGCTTTCCCATTCACACTTATGTTAACATTCTTATCCTGGGAAGGTTAAAGTTCACCAGTTTCCCAAGAAGTTCCTCCATGGACTGTTTTCGGCTTAAAATTTCAGAACAATTCTTTCTTAGATGCAGCTGTTGAGCATTTGTGCCCTTGCAAAGTGGAAGGGAATGTACTAAACTCCCCCACATGCTCTCCCTGCATTGAGTGTGAGTGTTATCTCATGTCTGCAGCCCCCTTACCAAGAGCCATCCAGTCATATTACAAAACAAGCAACAGCACTGTGTACACAATATAATTTGTCCTTTTGTACAAGATTTTCCATTGCAAATATTGATCTGACCGCCACCCAATGCTAGCTTGTTTAGACTGAGTCTGGGATTGAACAATCACAAAAATATTTAGCGTGCCAGAAGGATTTTTCTCTTGTGACATCAAAGTGCTTTTACAAACTCCCCATGATGAAGAGGGAAACTGAGGTATGAGGGATGACTTCTCAAAGTCATACCTTTGCTTCACGAAGTCAGTCACTTTTTTATTAAAGGCTTTAGCCTGGGCTCCCTGAACAGTCCCAAGTGTGTAATTCCACACTCAGGAAACTTCATTCAAGTTTAGGCTAGAATTTCTTTAGCAGTGCTGTGTGTCTGTTTACCCTGAGGCAGGGGCTGCAGTAAATGAGAGAATTCCAAAGTCAAAGAGGATTTAAGTCAAAGCACCACTGATGCATTTATAGTTCATCCAGCATTGCACCAATTAACACATGGTTGCTTCTCTGTATGTCTACCCTTGATTTGGTGGTTTAGTTGAATTATGGTAAGAGCAGCAAAGCTGGGAATATGTGCTGTTTTGTGTTTTCAAATCTGTAAAACACTGGCTCTTTTAGATCGGGTAAGTAAAATTCCTTCTGATTTCAAAGAACTTCTTAGGATCTATCTGTTCCCTCTTCCCCCTTACCCCCTAGTTGATTTTGTACCTTCTTTATCCTCAAGATGATATGTGGAAACCCCTGGTTATAAGCTGGTAGCTATGTTCTATGCCCAATTCTGTTTGCCTGGTGATTTTGGAGGATTTTTTCTCTTCTCTCAGAAATTTCAAGGATATCAAGTCTGATTCCTCCTGATTTTGCTGGGAGGCCTCTGATTGCTGTTAGAGTTTTATATCTAAAAGCAAGGTTTAGTCTGTGCTTTCTCTCAGAATACACCACCACAGTAAATCTGCCTTTTGGGCCCTTGTGTCAGACAGAGATGCTGCAGCCACGTGGCACACAGCAGTGATAGGCTGTAAATGTGCTCTTAAAGTTGCACCAAGTGGCTTTGTGCCAGATCAGGTGTCAGCTGTCCTTTAACAGCTGGTAGAAGGACAGGATGAGAACCGTACCATGTGCATTGGCTTAATTTGATAGAAATATGATTATCTGGCCATTCTAGCAACAGAACAAATTTGCACTGTGCATGATCCAGGAGTGCACAAATCTGGAGATAACTGTGGCTCTGAGCTTCCCTCATCCAAAATGTGAGCTGGCTACTGAAATTAGGTAATTGCTAACAAAGACTAGATAATGGCTAACAGGTTGACGAAAAGTTCTTTGCCCTCTCCACTTTCTCTCAGTAGATGAGGTGTTGTCATTTTGTTAATAACCTAATTACAGGCAGGACACTGATTCCTGTTCCTCTTCCAAAATTCAGTTATTCCACACAAGTATCCTTTCCCCTACAAAAAAACCAGCCCATCAGCCCCCCCTAGCAGCCATTTACCTTCCAGAAGCCCCATGTGACCTAGCATCACAATTTTATTTCCTTCCCCTTCCTGGGAAGCAAAATCCCAACTCTTCTCTCTCCTTTAGCCTCAGCTACAGTGAGCATGCCCAACACATCACAGCTGCACTATAAAAACACCTGTGATGGGTACTGTCATTGATGTAGGAAGTTGCTGAATGCTGCTGGTAGATGGCAGTGACTGACCCTAATGCTGTTTTTAGTTTTGATGTGTAACAGCCAGCTCTGCTCTACTCTAGTGGCTTGGCCACTTGGTTGTGCTCATAACCCCGTGGCAGCAAGGAGACATGGATCTCAGGGTGAAGGCCAAGCTAAGGGCACCTCCCTGCTCTCCTTGAATACTAGCAATGAGTGAAGTTCTGTCTGAGGACACATGAAGTATTGGTAGCTACGTGGCTGGTAACTGCCCTTGCTTTCAATGCCCCAGCCCTGCAAGTTGGAGAACAAAGCAAGGGAAAAGAGATGGTATTGAGCAGCAGAGGCTGCTTTTCAGGCCTTTACAGTTTGTCCTATACTGTGCAGAGTTGTTGCCAGTCCACACTGAAGGTTAACTGACCTTTCAGTGCAGCAGACTGTGTTTGTTTAGTACTGATGTAGAGTCCCCTGGGTTCCCTAAACCTGCACAGTTAAGCCAGCTAGCAATGATACAGCCAAGAGGTTACATAGTACCAGAGAAGAAAGTGTATTAGTTATCCACCAGCGCTTAGGTTAGATGTTTCTTAAGGCCCAGCCAGGCTCCTGTTAGACACCACCTGATGCCTGGCTTGTAATGAATCTCCTCTTGGCATCCATGTGCTTCCCCTTAAACTGCATTCAGAAATCAGTGAGGTCAGAACTGCAATCAGAAGTCTTTGCCTAGAAAATTACCTCTGGAAAGGAGACTCAGACCTTGAATGCACCTCTTGAAGAAGCAAGATGAGAAGGAATCCAAGGTAAGAGTTGCTACTGTTTATGTCTTGTATGTGATATGTCAACACTTTGGCTGAAGTATGTCAGGGTTATTCATAATACAGAGTTCAAGTCACCATCCTCATGGAGGTGGCAAACACTTCAAACCTTGAACAGCCACTCTGCTGCTGCTATTGCTGACTTCTCAGCTGTAATGGAGTTGATTTCTTCCTTTTAGCTGACTAGTAAAAAAATGCCAGAAGTTATCTGTCTGTAGCAGTGGACCTGTGAGCTTGGCAGGAGGTCTGTCATTTATGGTTAAGTACTGACTGTGTTAGCTGTCCTAGAGCTGGGTTGCCTGGATCTCTCCGTTTCTAGTCTGACTCTACTTTTTTTGACCAGGTTTTACTACTGGCTTGTGGGCTCTTAATGCCCTATGCAGCAACTGAAATCTGTTCTGTGCAGAGATGGGCCTCACGCTGCTCTTGTGGACATTTCCGAATTACATATGATTGTTGTTGGTTAAATGCTATTTTTAAACAGGTTTTCCTGTTCTTCTCCTTAATTAATAATAAGAACATGATAAAAGAGAATAATGTGCATATCTGAGTCTGTTTTAAGGGTACTGTTGGGCTAGATTGCCCACTTCCAACCTTTGAATTCTTCTTGTGGTTAAAGGAATAATGGAACAGATTACCACTATACGTTTTCATAGCTATCTCATGGCCATGTTTCTCAAATCCAAAATCCATCTAGAAGAGCAGCAGGTGTCAACCTCAGTCCCTTTCTATTCTGTTGTGGTTTGTAAGGGAAATGACTCCCAATCTTTCTTGCTGCTCATATTTAATGGATAGATGATGCCTATTTCTTACGGCCTAGTCAAAATTTTGAGAGTTAACAGTTACAGGTCTGAAATTGTTCAGTATGAAATACTTGTGGCCTGTTGTGCAAACTGAAATCCTGCAGTGCTAAGTCAAAACCAAATCAGTAACTTTATTGTAAATATCTTAAATTAGTGTGTATATACATACTAGCCATAGGCTGTAAGCAGGTAATTAGGTTCCTCCCTTGCAGAGCAGCTGGCAAAAGCACATTCTTGCTCTCTGGGAACAGCTGCTTGTGTGTGAATCTACCCAGAGCCAGAGCATTAGCAGTGTCAGTAAAGAGGTAGTCTGCTTGTTGTGAGTGTGCTATGAAATCGGAGTGGACAAACACGCAACTTTGTTTGCCACTCTTGTTTTGTCCCTGCATGTTGCATGGCACCTCCTTGTCAAAAAAATCGTAGTCAAAATGAAAGTGGAGACTTATCAGAAGTGTTTGTCCAAAAAGAATTTCAACCAAAAATGTTGGAATTTAGTTTAAGAATGCCTCCCACTGGAAAGGGCCTGTTTCAGTTTCCCATCTTACCTGAAAATTAAATGATTACTTGCATGGTCAGGTTTGTTTCCCAAGTGTTACCAAACTAGAGAGGAAACATTGTTATGAAGGCAGTAACCTACATTTGACCTTCCTGCTTTTCCTACTGATGGGGTGGATGACACCTAAAATATGGGTGTACTCAGAGGGTGTGGGTATTTCTTGATATCTCTGTTCTATTTCTGACAAGTGCTGCCACACTGATAGGGCAAACTGCCTAGATACGGCTTGGTATCTTATCAGACAAATTCTTCAATGTAAAGCAGAGGAATCATGAGAAAACATTGCTGCTGCTTTTTCATTTCCTGAACAGTCTGGAGTTAGCATGTGGGACCCAAATGCTAAGACACTGGGTAGATTTTGAAATAACTATAGCTTCTTGCACTTACTGCAGTATGTACTTGACAGAAGAAGATAGAGGTGTAAAGGAAACCAGTTCCCTGAGTTTAACAGCAAAAACATGAAATTATTTGATGGGGTAGAAACAGCAGTCACCATTCCACTAGCTGTTGGTCAGTGATGTAGACCATGTGGTACATGTAAGCAAAGATGATCTGTAACAGGACTTCAGGGTAACCAGGACTGGGTACTGCAGTGCCTTGTGTGAGGCTGTCCGGGCCCCAGAGAAGCGAGGAGTCTTAGCAAAATCTGTGTGTCACACATAATTAGAGGAGATACATTCAATGGTTTATTTTTTCTCTTTAATTAAGATAATCTGCAAAATATCTGCCTACATTTATTTAAGTATTTGTTGGTTTATTACAGTTCTCTTTGTGGAAGACCGAGTGTTCAAGAAGCAAATATATTAAATCTCTCATACTTTAGGTTTCCTCTCAGGCTGCACATAACAAGCGATGTAGCTGTCTCTGACAGCTACCATTTACAGTGCAGTGACCTAGTTGAAGGCTATTGTGGACCGTCTTTCTTTCACTGTTCAATTCAGATGTGGTCAGGGAAACCTGTCGTTAACATCTTCAGCCTGAACAAGCACTACTATTCATATAACCTAGTGCTTTAAATGCCTTTCAAGTTCCTGCAGTTCCTCTGAGCCTGTGCTAATGTGAGGTACTAAGAGCCCTTCAGCACTGATGCAGATGTGCTGCATAATAACTTGGGGAAATGTGGGAAGGACAAGTGTGCCTGTGCAAAGGACTGCAGGGAACTAAAGAAAAATGGTCTGCAGCAACTTTTATTCTATTCTTGAAGCAAGAAATTAGAATAAGGTACTGCAAGTGCCTCTTACCTTCATTCTGTTTCATTGAAGGAATAATTGCATTGACCATTATGTCTTTTTCTCTTTGTCTTTCCTTCTGTGTCTTAGCTAAGAGTTCTTCCCTGCTCCGTGCCTTTTGAGTAGCAATTTGATTCATTTTCATTGACTTGGTTCGGTTTCAAGACCTGAAACCTTGACAAACAATTTTATTCTGCCCCTAGAAATAGTGTTCTCTGCTTCAGATTAAATCACTGATTATTTTTTTTTTTAGCCATCTTGAAATACTGAAAAGGGAGGAGTGGCAGAAAGTACCTATCCATGCCTTGGTAAGTACAGTGGCAGGTGGAAATGTTCTTAATACTAAAGTAGAAAGACTGACAGAGCTGAAATCTGAGAAATACAGTGAACCTGCACAGTGTGACTTCTCTGAAGAGGGTTTGTTGAAGAACAAGCACGTTAATAGTGCCTGGAAATGAGCCAGCACGTGTCTGCCAGCAATCCCAGAGGTGCAGAGGCTGTAGATGGCAGTTAGAGACAGAAAAGCCTGTGGTCTGAGGAGGAGAGGATCAGCCAGGTGGATGGAGGAGTTGAAAGGAGAATGCACTGATGACATGAGTATGCAGATTGTATGAGGAGGTAATTGGCACTTCACTGGTGCTAGAGCAGAGGGATCAAGGCAGTACAGCACTGCTGGAGACTTGGCTTATTTGTTGCTTTTGTTCTTTTTAAACATGAAAAATCCCAGGGAGGTGTCGGGGAAACCATCCAGCCAAGGCAAAAGCAAGCCTTAGGCTGATCATCTGTCCTTATTTTGCTGCCCCAGAATCCAGTGCGAAGCAGAGCCATGGATAGCGTGGATTTCACTGTATTAAGAGATGGCCATGATGGGGAGTGCCTTATGTGTCTCAGTTCTTCAGGTGCTCCTCTCTAGCTGCATTCATTGTTTTTCATATTTTCATTAGCAATGCTCATAAAGAACAGTGGAGGGTTCCCCACCTTTCTCCCGGGTTACCCACATGCTGTAAGGGGAACTTGAAAGCGGGCTGTTAAAAGGAACTTGAGTTTCTTATTTGCTTTGTACAGCTAAGACCCTGTGACATCAAAGCTATCTGCTTTCTGAGTGTGCTTTCCACCCCACTGTCAAAAATGCTCACATAGCCTGTGCAGTAAGAGGAGATCCGTGGAAGAGAACATGACTACTGTGACCATGAAGGTGGCTCACAGGCTGGCTGGAGGCAGTCCTCCATCCTGGAGAAACAGCACTTCATTCCTTGATCTTTTTTCTTTAGTGTAGTTAAGTTCTGGGCAGGATTTTCCTCCCATGTTAGCCAAGCTTTGCAATGCTGATGGCAGTGTGCTGAGGGTAGGAAGAACTATAGGAAGAAATGCGAGTCCTAATCTCTTTGAGGTGAAGATGTTTTTTGCAGATAGCGTAGGCCAGGAGGTGCTGGGATAGGGCAGGAGGAAGAAAGAGGAAAGCATGGTCAGTTGGTTATTTCCTGACTGGTAATTGTAGAAGACAGCATTGTGGGTTGCCTTTGGTCAGCTGAAGCAGTCCTTGTGTCCTGTTCATTTTCAGTAATAGAATATTTTTGAAGTCTGAGGACTGGGGCTTCTTTTCATCAAAGCTTTTCGAGATAAGATCCTGGCACAAAGCCTCGCTGCCCATTCCTTTCTGCTGTCCACCAGCCATCCTCATTTTCTTCAATGACAACTACAATGTCTCCTTCACTGATGTCCAGTTCATCCATGTTCTGAAAGGAGACAGAGAAAGGAACTGTGGTTAGCCTGAGAGCACAGGAGGACCCAAGCATGTATTTGGAGGGGTTCTATTAGCCTGACTTTCATCAAGAGTCTGCCAGTGTCCTTCTGATTGGGAATGAGCCTGAAATAGCAGACAGTGAGAGATTAAGCACTTACTGAGCTGGCTATTTCCTTAAGATCCTCAAATTTCCCCAGCCTCCATGGTGTATATTCCTGAGCAAGTTGACTGTTGTATCATTGGGGAAGGCCAGAAAGGGTTAAATATGACTATCATAAACCAGCTAACCATGACTGAAGGGTTTGCAGGTGTTGTTAAATAAAACAGTCCACAACTTAATTCCCATGGGAGATGATAACAGCTTCTCTACTAACCCAGGCCTTAAATAGGTCTCTCAGTTCTTTTAATATGGAACAGCGGCAACCAGTGGGGGTACAGCAACTCTTCCTGAGATAGGTAACTTTTATCTCTGAGACAAACGGAGTAGTTGCAAGTAAGCTATTGCTGAGCTCTCAGGCAGCTATCAGTCCGTTCACTGGTGCTGCTCTATTTTCCATAGGAAACCACTTTGCTACCCACAGAGTAGTAAAATAGAAAACAGGGTAAGAGAGGCTTCCAGATACGTTTGACGTGTCAGCTAAATCTAAATTTAATGTACCTGAGTAGGTAAGAATGGAGTAAAAAAGTGAGTTTGGTTATATTGTATGCAATATACTAAAAGTAGTAACAGGCTCTTTTCTCAGCAGGGAAAATCCATGTGTGTCATATTTTTAAGGCAACTCCTGGAGTAAGGATCTGACAAAGAGATCCAGCAATCTCCTCAGGGGAACTGCCATCAACAGTGAGGTACTTTCCACTGTGCTTGGATGAAATTTCAGGCAAATAATAAAAGTGTGTTTAAAACAAAGCAAAACAAAGAACATATAATAAAAGGTGTCAGAATGCTGTTGTACCTAAGAGAAAGCACTCCTTTCCAGCCTGTTCTCTGTTTTCATAATTTATCTGGCTATTTGTTTTGTCACATGCCAGCATTTCTTCAGTGTTGGCTATTGATGGCAAGTCCACTGTTGTGAGTGTGTCTCTGCACTGTAACATAAGACCTGAATGCTGCTCCTCCTGCTAATCTAAAGCTAATAACAGGAATTGACATGTAATGAAACTATGAAAGTCCCATTAGGGGAGGCTAATGGTTTAGCAAGTGTCCAAGAGGTTCTGGAGTCCATCTGAATAAGAAAATATTCATAACCTTTTACTAATAGTACTATGCCTAGATAGGTCTGAAGCCAGTGAGAGTTCAGTATCCCAGTTGAAAATGCAGGTTGCTCTTTGTAACAATCTTTTGGTACATGGACCACGTCCACTGTGATTCTGCAACTTGCAACGTGGAAGTAGAGGGAAAGAGTGTCATTTATGGGGATTCAGACCTCTCCAGCATGGAGGGCCAGTATGTTAAACTGGAACAGGACTCCAGATGATAAGTGAGGTCAGATGGAGAAGAGTTCCTAGGTAAGTATCTGTCACATATTCTTACACAAGGAATCTGTATACGTTTTCTCTAGGAAAACATTTCACAAGAGATGTAAGTTCAGAATGCACAATACTGCATACTTAGCCGTCATTCCCTAAGCAAAAAAATTTTCTTGTGTTTGTCTCTTGTATTTCTAGAAGAAGGTTGTAACAGCTCAGCACTAATTAAGCAAAAAATCTTACTGTTTCATCTTGAGGCAGCATGGTCTACTGATGTGCGCCAAGAACTGGCAGTTGGGATTCCTGGCTTCTGCCTGTGACCTTGTCCAATAATTCTCTAAGTGTCCCTGGCTGCATAGTGAAGATAACATCTCCTTCACAGAATTGACACTTTCAAGATGTTTGGATCAACATCATCTATTTCAAATCTGACACTATGAAATATTTATTTTGAAGCCTTTTGTTACCTGGGCTGTGTAGTCATAAAGTACTCTGTAGTCCTGTGATGATGTGATTCCAGCTTGTTCATTTACAAAAATGGATGCATAGACTCCGTCTGCTTTCTCTGCTAGGGGGAACAAGAAAACAAAAACAACAAAAAACCCCCAAAAACAAACCACCACAGAAACAAAGAGTTCAGTTGCTTATAAATGCATGGGATCATATGCAAGAGTTCACAAATACAAGGGTTTCTGTTCTCTCTCTGTCTGGAGATGTACATGTATAGAAAAGCTGCTGTGAACTGTAGGTAAAGTCTTGCACAAAAACTGTGTCCCATTGATTAGATAACAATACACCCATTGAACTTTGTGGGAGGTCAGAAACTAGCTTTAGCCTCATCCAGGTTGGGAAAAATGTTTACCCTGCTAAAGCACAATCCAAATGGTCCAAAGAGGGAAATGCTGTGATTAAAGTGGTTTAAAATGGTTGCTAGTGGTGGTATAAAATTCCAGCAGTTCAATGATTCACACAGGACTTTTTTTTTTTTTTTTTTGCCTTGAGAAAAATGGAAAGTATTGTGCCGATGGGTCACCAGACACTTTCCAGTAGTTTACGTAGTTCCCAGATAGCTATTTGTCACTGACATTAACTTTTTTGGCAGATGTTGTTTAATCCAGCTTGTCATAATTAGGGAAACCTCT
This sequence comes from Strix aluco, assembly GCF_031877795.1. Lineage (NCBI taxonomy): Eukaryota > Metazoa > Chordata > Aves > Strigiformes > Strigidae > Strix > Strix aluco. The sequence continues at coordinate 6,673,342 of NC_133942.1, forward strand.
TATTCCTTCCCAGCATCTGCCTGGGAGCTTCCCCTGCCATTAAGGCAAGCAGAAATTTCCCACATGCGACTCCTGGATGAGATGATAGCACTCTGACAGCGCGTGGAGCGGCCGGGATGCCTGTACCTTTCCCCAGTCAATCCTTGGTTTAGTTGTCCTGCTCTTAAGGAGCACTCTTAGCTCCTTGACTTTTCAGATTTTGAGACAAGCATGGGAGCAGTTGAAAAAGCTAAACTCAGAGTGTGTTTGCCATTCCTGAGGGTCTTGTCCAGGGAATGCTCTCCCCTTCTGTCCCCAGCCTAAGAAAATTCCGAAGGAGTGACTACCCTCAGCATTGCTCTACGTGTGCCCAAGACCGTGCTGGTGCCCAGCAGGTCCAGCTGGTGTTTGAGCACACTGGAGAGTCTCCCCTGGCTGAGCACCGAATGCAACAAATAAGACAGTCTGGGCGTCTTTTCTGGGTGCCCAAGCAGGCAAGCCTGGCAAAGGAAATTGATTTGGGTATATTTTCAAGCTGTTCTACGACAGCTTTTTATTTTCTTTAAGCAAGAATCACAGTTAAAATGTTTTTGGTTTAAATCAAACCAATAAAAATGTCGTAAGCTGTTACTTTCTGCATAGTCAAAATACTATGTTTTAAATGTCATCTGATAAACACCTAGTTGCAAGGGTTACAATAAGACAGTGTAGCTGTGAAATTAGATGGATATCTGCATTCATAAGGCATGAACCTAGTCTGTTAAAAACTAGGTATTCTCTTGGGTTTTTTAGAGGCAGTGTATTCTACCTCAGGATAAAACCATTATCCAAGTCACACTGTGTTGTTCTGAATGTACAGCTTCCCCTTGCCTAGACAGAGGTTCTGATTATATGGATTATTTGGCACTTTAAACTGGGAAATTTGTTTAATACACATCCAAACTTAAATTCGTTTCCAGACTGCTCTTACTCTTGACTGCCAGCATGTGAATATCTGCTGTACCATTTCTGCTCCATGTCAAAGCTTGATTTAGCAATGTGATCTAAAACAAACACATCTGGTAAACTTATTTCCTGAAGAGGCATACCAAGAGGAGGGGCTGAAGGAGTGGCACTTTCCATGTTGTTTTTGCTGGTTCCATGCAGTAGTCCAGAGAATCTGCAGAACCAAGAGAAGTCAATGACAAAATGAGTGAACAGGACTGCATATGAGCATTCCTTCGTCTCAGCTGTCTGACTCAACCTTCCCTCCATCTGCTGCAGCACTGAGTAGATGTCACCTCTTCCTGTGGCTGTCTATTTTCATTTGTGCTGCAGATATATTTATCTTCAGTTAAAAATATATTTTTAAAAAATGCAGCAGGATGCTGAACCATCAGCCATCACTAAATTGTGCATAAAATGCATCCGATAGTATTTTGTTGTTGATCCAAAGGCTCATGGTGCAAAACTCCAATTATTTCACATTAATATGATGAGAATTATCAGTTGTTTATAAGAGATTACTATCTCTCTGTCTTTAAGGAAAACTCTGATACAATTTAAAATACAAAGCTTGTATGACAAGCCTTTCTAAACTGAATTTAAGTGATTTTTTTTTTTTTTAATCTATCCCTAGTTATTTTCTATATCACAGCTGGGTATTGGAGACTCAGTAAAGTGAGAAAATGGGTTAGAATTCTCAAGCATAGATAGAAATAGCATTGCATGCTTAGCATATTTAAAGGGTCTGATTTTTCAGCTGGTGAACTCTCAATGTTTCTGGAAAATGGACATTCAAACTCAACAGTTTCTGAAAAACTCAGACTGCGTGTCTCTAGGCTACTTGCCCCTGCAGAACACAGTTGTGTTCTAAATGGCAGTACACTTGTCTTCTGTAACTGTATAGGATGCAGCATTAGAATTCATAATTATAGAAGATCTGATTTCCAACTGAAAAACAAAGTACTGTACGTAAACCTTATCAGCTCACCAACAAGTCTGGACCACATTTTAAATGGGAGATCACAGCCCACTCCTTGTCTTTGCTATGTAATAAGGCTTGTCAAAATATAAAGCTCTTCTGCTTTAAATATGATGCCATTCCCACCGTGAATTAGCCATTTTAGTATAAAATATTTAAACCAATAGATCTACTATGCTCTTCTGCTGATATAACTGCATCCATGCTGCAGCATTTAGCAGCATAAATGGATCAGAAAAAGAAAGATTGCCTCCCTAATCATCACAGTTATTCTGCTAAGTGTTTTTTCCTTTGGTCTAGATACAGAGAGCAGCTCTTTGTTCTGCTCAGCTGGGCGGTGCAGTAAGCCAGGACATATTGCCGAAAAAGACAGCTCTCCCCAGCCTTTGCTCCCAGCAAGATTCACCTTTGCCCTCCCTTGAACAAAGTGGTTTTGTTGCTATGTGCCATGACTCACTAGGAAAGAGGAAATAAGTGACTACTATCCATTGCTGGCAAACTAATTGTTTTATGAATTCATTCCCTGTCTCTTCCCACTAGGCCATGGCAAAATTACTCTGACTCTGGTTTTAATAGGTTTACTTCTGTCAAGTTGTATTTATTGATATGTAGCTGCTTGTTGCTACAATGAAGGAAGTAATAACTTTCCAGGTCCTGTTTCCTGTCATCATACATTGCTGTTCATACACAGGAATATCTGTTCTGGGAACTGAAGTTTGCCACTCACCTCTTCATCATCCCACAAGACTGGGTTGGGCTGCTGTTGCTTCTGTTTGGTTCTCTGGTGTAGTAGCTCTCATATCCTATTGCATCTGCAACAGGGCAATAAAAATGAGGTGTTCAAACAGGCAAAACTTCCTTCTCCTCACCAGAGTGCATCTGACAGATGCAACCATCAGGGGCTGCTGGAGCAAACTGCAATACAGCACCTATCTGCACTCACCTGTAATGTGGCTGGAGCAGCTCAGGGGGACCTGGGGACTTGACGAAAGCCATTCAAGTGACTGTAAGCAGATATGTCCTTGCTAGGAAGGCATTGACCTGAGACGAGCACAGTCAAGGTCCTGAAGAACCATTCTAATAGCTGTGGCTAACCCTAATTAAGAAGGCAGTTTCCTCCATGACTGTTTCCTTTGTTGCCTTAAAGCTCAGATTTAAGGGAGCAGAGCATGGTCATTGTGACCCTGGGACCGTGTTTATGATACAATTGGCTGCAGTGTGTTTTGTTTCTTTTTTTCTTAATGTATTGAGTCAGGAATTTTTGAACATTATTGCCAGCAGCAATGATGAGCAATTTCCTGGTCTCTGCTTGTGCTTGAGCATTACCTTTCATATCTCCCCCATCCATCTCCTGAGAGCTGATTTGCTGTTTACCCAGAGATATTTGGGTTTTGTTCTCTCAAACAGAGCTATGTTACAGTTCCTTCACTCTCCCCTATGGTGTAAAATTGAGACCATTTCCAAGTCTAGCTTTACAGATGAAATAGTTACAGATGGATTTACTTATTTCTCATCTCATAGCTTCCAGTGGAGTTGCTTAGAGCTGGTGGCCACACACCCTTTCTGCCTTCTATGTGTTAAAGCCAAACAAACATGAGTGAAGTCTGTGATACCGCATTATCTCAGTTCTGATACCAGCAAATTAAGAAAGACATTGGACTTGGGCTAAAGGTTGTGTTGACATTCTCACATTGGGTCAGCCAAGATCACAAGCAGAGCAGGCATGTACAGCTAGTGAGTGTGAAGAATCCCTACAAATAAGACTCACAGTAATTAGGGATTTTTCTGACCAATTTAAGGGTCTCCTATTATCCTTCTAGATAGTTACCTTGGTATAGTTTCTAGTTTATAATGCATTGTAAGATTAGGTAGAAGAGGGGAGTGCGCAAAGGTTTGGTCAGGATGAAGGTCTTCTGCTACACAATGCAAAACCACATGTGGGTTTCCTCCTGCATTTTGCAAATAATAAAACAGATGAACAGCTCGCCATGTGCTACTGTGCAAACTCATTAACCAGAGCTGTGGAGATACTGGGATGTTACTTCCAGAACATGTCACCTTCTAGAAGGTGGCAAAAAAAACCAACAAAAAAGCAAGTCAGTTGTTTCTTTGCCTTTCATAAAGCTCTCAAGGGTTTTTCCCACCTATTTCTTATTAGAAATGAGACCTGACATAGCCAAGAGCTGTTTGCAGAAAATTGCCTAGGCGACGGGAGAATGAGAAATCTCACATAGGGAAAAAAAAACCTAGCTGAGAATTACAAATTTCTTAGTATACAGAGTTGTTTCACACTGTTGCAAGGCACAGTTCTCCCTTCTGCCAGTGAAAATGTAGTTTTTCCTTGGTAAATGCTCTTATATCAGTGAATTTAAATCCCCTATGTGAAGAAGAATAAACTATAGCAGCAAAATGGCATGCAGTGCACCAGTATCAATATATTAGTTTAAAAAAATTCTCCAAATCCCAATTCTTAATCATGATAGGTGTAATGGCAGAAAGACTGGGTGAAAAACAGGCCTCAGCTCAGTGCTCAGTTAGTGACAGCATCCAGCTCTGCTGAGGAAGTTGCTGGGGTGTAATTGCTGCCAGCTCTGAGTTCTGCGTTGAAATCCAAGGGGTGTAAACTGTTCCTGTACGAGATAATTATTCCTTGGGACAGGGCATTCATACTGCTGATGTTTGTACCTATGCAATTCCTAGCATGGAAAGTTTCTATCAGTATAAAATTTTCTTATGCCAGAATAGCTTATTCCCCACCCTGAATGGAAGTAAGCTCTATTGATACCGCTGAGGGCATACTAAGGGGATTTTCTCTTTGCTGTAGCAGTATGGTGTTAGAGCAGATAGTGCAAACAGTATCTGTGCACAGATTTTTAAAAAATGGAGGAAGAGATCTTTTCAGCATAGCTATATATCATCAGCTAATGAAGAGATGAAATAGGGATTTTTCTCTCCTTTTACAAAGGCAGCGAATCTTTGTTTACTGCAGCAGCTGCACAGAAGTGCAAGCATTCACTCAGTCTGTAAATATCTCGTATTGCTTGTTGAAGTAAGGGGGTATGGTTTGTATCCGGCTGTGTGAAACACTAGACAGCCTCCTTTCTGGTGATGTGTTTGGAGAACTCCTACCCTGGAGCAGCATGTTTTCATTTCACAACTGCTCTTAGGTCTTGCTGTCTCAGTCTCCATTTCAGCCCAGAGGTTTTGATCATTGAAGTCAATGAAAAGGCTGCTTTGGCTCTCTGGGCAGAGTCTGTGAACCTTACATCGCTTCTGCATGCTGGGGCAGAGCCAATTTCATTCAGAATTTTGCCCAACTAGAGTCTTGCCCTTATACAAACAACTTCCTGAGAGGACAAAACATTTTATTTCCCATTGGGCAGGTGGAACAAAACAGAATACAAAGTCTGGTCTTCTCTGTGCTGCAAATGAAGAGGCAGCATCTCTGTCAAGGGGACACCAGGGTGCAGTTACACAATAGTTGGCTCTGACTCGTCACCACTGCAGGAAATTGAGGTTGCCATCTCTGCAAGGCAGTTTGCCACCTCCTTAGCAGTGTCGGTTCAGCTGTACTGTGAAATGAGCCTGGTTGCAAAGCCAAAACTACTTTTTTTTCTCCTTTTTTGGAGGGTTATTTTTAACCTGGATGTTGTGGATCATTCAGCTATCCCACTTACAGTGCCGTGCAAGAAGCGATGGCAGCACAGTGAGGGGGAAGTGAGCAGTGGTGGGTGGGAATGAATAGCCAGAGCAGAAGCTCCTCCAGTTGGCTTCACGTCCAAAGGACGTGTACTGCACAACTGCAGCCTCAGCCTAACGGGTGACTCATCTGACAAGACCAATAGGAATAATTACCTGGAGGTTGTGTTCCTGTCATTTTAGTCTTAATGAAGTAGTCTATGTCTGACTCTACAATGCAGTTCTCCAAGCTTACGCGAACCTCTTCGTACAGCTACAAAACAGAATCCAAGAATTTAATTTAATTATTAACATTTCACGTTGAATTAACAATTAACACTCTTCTAATAGTTTTCCCCTTAAGAGACCCTGGACAGATCTTTGGCCTGTCCCCCATACAAACATTCTTGTAAACACAATTGTTTTATTTGTGCTCTGGATATTCTTGTAAGAGAGGAGTACAAAGGCAGTCCAGGGCTTTTCAATGCAATAGATTAATATCAGGAACAACTATTCAAAGTCAAAACTCACGTATGCTTTATGCTTTCCAATTTTGAGACCATGACTGGATGCCTTTCTGAAAGATGTGCCCGAGTGCAAATATACTCGACTGACCGTTCTGGTAGCTCCAATCATTCCCCCACAAACTGAGGGGAGGAGACATGTAAGTGTCACCGAGCATGACACAGACTGTCTACATCCAGGCATATATCTGGTTTACATCTAGAGGGAACAAGCTAGATTGAGTATACCCCCACACACACTGAGCGTGCACAACAGCCAGTTTACTAGAGACAGTCAGCATGTGCAGAGAAGGGCAAGTTAGTGCTGTATTGTTAGAGTACTCTTGCTCCTCCTCTTCCTCCTCTGCACATGAAGCTACTTGGCAGGAGCCCCTACCTCGTCATCCTTCACACACTGCATGGAGAGCTGGTTGCAGTGAACCCACAGCGAGTTGCGGAGGATGGTGATGCGGTCGCACTCCTGGAGCTGGAAGACCTAAAGCCAAAGAGGAGATGTGATATAGCCTCGTGGTAGTTATGTATTTGCATTGCAGGCAGCAACAGGGCTGGGGCTTCTCTGGGCTGAGTTCGTAAGTCTGCAAACTTCTGAAGGATCCTTTGTAAAGGACGTCTTTTCAGCCACTGGAGAAACTGTATCTACGTTTTCGTGCTCAAGAATTTGTTTTAATTGATTGCACCAAATTAAAGTTATGTTTTATAGACAAAAATAAAGCAAGGGAGAAGAATCAGGATCTGGATTTGACTGCTACCTCTACTGCCAAGGATTTCAGAGTCCTGTCTGCCCATTGCACTTGAAATCTTGATGTTTAACAGATCAGTAGAGTACTGGCACAAAAGGATTGTATTTATGTTAGAGGTAGAGCCAAAACTATCCATCTCTGCCTTCTAAAATGTCTTTCCCAACTTTTCTCTTTTGAAACTACTTGAGGCTCTCTGGAGTTGCCTCTATTCGTTTCTAAGGTTATTTTCATGGTAAAGAGAAGGCATTTTTCTTTCATCAGAGTTTACTCCCTTCATCTGTCTGATTTTCTCATGTTGTTGCACAGCTTGGGAAAAACGCAGGGGGAAGAGAGAAGTGTGAACTGAGGTGGGGGAAGAGGCAGATAAACCTCTTTCTTTAAAAATGTAAAAACCCAAAAAACGAACAAAAAACCCTGTAACCACCCTGATCTTAAGTTGTACTGTTATAAGTAGAACATCAATTTTTGGTTTTCTATGAGGTGTGAAAAGCTCAGATGCTTCCAGCCATCTGTTTCCATCTCTATTTGCTAGTAATTATGTCCAGAACACTGCAAATGTATACAATATTCAGCAGAACATTCAGTTGGGTATGCTGCCTGCCATCTAATATCTTACCATCTAAAAAAAACCCAGAAAAGAGTCTGTCAAGGGAGTAAGCTGGCACTGGGACCAGTTTCTGAGAGAAAAAACTTTTAAAGAGAACGTGAAGGGTGGAGAATGAGTATTTAAATATCCATTCTGAACAAAAAGCCTATGATGCAGCCTAGCCCCTCGGGGGCTGCTGAAATAGCACAAGAGCAGACTGGGAATTTTCCAGGTAAATGGTGTCCTGTCAGGAAATGCAGCTCATCAAAGGGAAGTGTAGTGACTCTGGGCTTGTCAAGCCCTTTGCAAAGTAAAGCTGGGTGTTGTGTTAGACACATCCCTCGTGCCCCGTTGGCTTGTGTGACAGGCTGCTAGTGAACCTGGGCATCTCATGCCAAGGAATATGGCACAGTCCCCATCATAAAGGTCGTCCTGGCGCTGCCGCTTGCTAGCCAAGATTTTCGGGCTATGGATATCTAGTGCTCAGCTAGACACCTAAGCGACCTCAGCACTTCCAGATTCCCCACTATGCAGCCAGAAGTTTGGGATCTTAAGCTGCTTTTTGTACTAGTTACTAGTTTTAAAGGCCTCAAAAAAAATATCAGTTCTTCTATCTACAAGCATTTTTAAAAGAAGGCATTGAAGATGCCCTTCCTTAATGACTGGTTGTTTGAATTAAGCAGCAGGCAGGCCACAAGCTCTGTGGGCTATTCAGAATTTAGCCATGTGGGAGAAATGAAGTGTGTTAGGTTGTGGAACGCTTTGCTTGTTTGTTGGCTTCTTAAGAAGGGGGAAAATGTGCATCTTGGGAAAATTAAGGCTTGGCACAATTTCTATGGAAAGTCTGCTGTGCCAGCCATGGGACTTTCCAGTCCTCCCAGATAGGGGATATTTAAGAGGAAGCCGAGAACTGCAAAGCTATGCTCCTGGCATTTCATTTTATGTGGAAATAAAGCCTGCAATAAGTAAACATAGCAAAATCATACTTTAGCAGATGGGCAAATGTATTTGAAGGATTAATATGACCAAATATGTGGCTGATTTGGACATCAACCAGTTCCTGTAAATTCTTGTACAAAACTTACTAGCCAAGAGCAAAGCTCCTTGTTCATCTTAAGCATAATGGAAATAGAGACTTTTCCACCACCACCTTTCAATTGAAAGATTACTCCATGGCAGAGGGCAAATATTCTGCAGGTGAATATAAAGTGCTATCCAAAATAAAGACTCTGAGTAGTGGATATCTTTGCTCTCAGAATGCTACGGTACATACTTTTTTAGCTTAGCCAGAAAATTTTATTTTTAGTTGCCATTGAACTTGTGAGATTTTTTTAAAAATAAAGAAACAAACACAAAAACATCTCCTGCATTGGGACAAAAAGCCATTCTGGTAGCCTCTTGCAAAACATAATCTAAACGGAATCTTTTGTTCTTTTTTAATCAATTAATTGAATTCTTCTTGTTTCCATTTTAAAATTCATTTTTTAAACTAAAACTGAATGTTCATGTCTACATTTCTGTTCATTTTCTACTGAAATTGCATTTTGCCACAAAGCAGTTATTTGAGAAACAACCTTATCTTGTCTGTGATAGAAGATCATCCCTGAAGCTAATGTATTCTTGTGTTAAGTTGTGGGTGAAAACTGGCAGCAAAGGCTGGCAAATAGATTGTACCAGTTCATATATTGCTCCACTTCTCGCACCTCTGCACTTATTCCCCTCCTTTATATTTACACACATATGCTGAACAAGCAAGGAGAGCGTAAGCAAGTGAGACAGCTAGCAGCTATGTCTAAATCAACTCTAGTTTTTGCAGTATTTTTGCAAAGACATCTACTGAGACTCCACATAAGCAAACAGCAAACCCCATGAGATGATATCTCAGGTCTTTGGACCGGTATCTGCAAGTAGGATAAAATAAAGAATGCACAAATACATCACTGCAAAAGTCAATGTTTACCTCGCAGGTTTTGATATGTTCCTGTTCCCACTCTGTCCTGACCTTATCCAGCTGCTCAATGTTCTGTTTGTACACATTCTCTGTAAACATAGACACACATAATAGAAACCCAACAGGAAAAAAAAATGAGACAGGCTCTCTCTTTTTCCTCCTATAGGACTTTGCTATGGTTTTTACACTTTAGGCCTGTGATTTGCTAGAGTATCACAAGAATGTGTGAGCTTGAAACTGGTGGGCTGCAAGGATATTCGTTTTGTTTCTTTGCAACTTTATACTAGAATAAGGATTCTCTCTGCATGGTTTGCAGATCATCTATAAACTTCAGAGTGGGGATAATGCAAATCAGAGATGAAGAGCCTGGACCGTGCTTGGGCACTGAGCACCTGTAGGCTCTTTCTGTGCCGGGCCAGCCAGGTAAGCCATGTGATTTAGTGTAACCTTTTACATGAGCAGTGAGGGACAAGTCTGAACTCATGAACCAGCTCAGATGTCTGCTGTCCTTCTGGACATATACTGTGTTTCTGGCTGCAGAGCACTACCATGCTCGTGTACAGGGAACCTGGGGGCTGTGTGTCTGGTTTGGAATGGCTGGGGGCAATTTGAGTGTCATTCTTTTGTGCTTTCAAACTTGCTAAGAAGAGCTTTTCTTCCCTGGGTGAACTCCCTAAAGGAGGTCTTCTATAAATTCTTTCATGACAGCTGGAGACTCGCATTTCCACAGGAAAGTAAATGTAGATGGCTATCAGGTTGCTGTTCTTTAGAAGTTTCTTCTTTGGGAAACCTGACTTCAAACAGAGTCAGCCTGAGTGATTTGGATGGTGCTCTGTCAAAATCAGTGTGCTGGTAGATCTTTGCTGAGAAAAATCTTAGTTCTGTTGCAAATAGAGCATCACCTGCTTCATTTGCTGCGTCTCTGCATTGCTTCGCTTTGTTCTGACTCTGAAACAGGAAAAGAAACACCCCACATTAATTTCTGACCATATACTTGGCTTCTGCCCCAGTTTTTTTGTTGCCTGCTCCCTTTCCCCTTCTAGGGGAAAAGCTCGAACTTGCAAACACTTCTTGGCTGTCCCGCCTCTATGCACAGTTCTGTTGAATGTGTGCTGTGGAGAAGAAGGGACCAGAATTTCACAGATGCAGCCATAGGTCCACTGAGTTCAAGGGAAATCTGGCAATTTACATCTTTCCATTCAGACATCCCTGCCATAGGAGCTCAGTGCTAGCATGACCCACCCTGAAGCTTGTGTCTGCTGGCTGAGTTGTTTTTTGTCAAGTGTTTGATGTGCTTTTCTAATAGATATTTATAAGCTGAAATAAATGGCATCTTCCAAGCTCCTCATGTAATACACAGATGAAAAGAACACAGCCTTTAAAATACTTTGCAAATGCCAGATTATTTCCCATAACAACTCAGAAGCCTCAAAGCAAAATTCACTCTAAGTAGAACTTTTCTTTTTTAAAAACCTGCAGCTTTTAACAATGAAAATACGGCTATTATTGACAGCTCTGTACTCCCAGGTCTTTCTGCACAGATGGTGATGACGGTACATTAATGCACAGCTCTAGACATCAGTGTAATACATTCTTCCATTCTGCCCTTCAAGATAAGGCTCAGGTAGGGGTTCTTATGACCATATTCCTCATCACAGCTGGTTGGGAAACGTGTAATAAGCTGGGAACATAAGCTCCAGTCTTATTTGTTTCCTGGCCCAAACTGTTTGCAAGTGCTACACTGACTGGTTTCTTGTGAGATGCCTCTGTGCATTTCAAATGTGCTGGCATGTGTGTGGAAGTAATGGCAATGAAGCACCCTGGGATCCTTCTGTGTGAAAGGAGCTGGGTCAGATTTTGATGCCATTGAAGTTGCTAAGTGTTCTGGCATAATTTCAGTAGGTCCAGGATTTCATCCCCTCTTTACTGCTAAGCTGGAGGCTTTTGTTCATCAAAGATTAGCAAATGCTGGAAATAAAATGTAAAGTTCTGATGCTGTTTTTGGAGTCTCCATCCCCCTACTCCTTGAGATGATTTTTGATCCTTTTTGCTTACACTGCACTGATTTTTATCGAGCCAAAGGGAGTTCATTTAGTTTGTTTTCTCCATCTGTTCCGCTGTAAAATGTTCCCATTAAAAGTTAGTGAATTGTCAGCTACAAGTATCAAGACGATGCAATGAAGAACTGCAGTGCCTTAATTTCCAATGATTTATTTCTGAGTTTGTAAATTTAGTTGAAATTAAACTAACCATAAGGAGAAAAATGTTGAGGAAAAAAATATGCATTTTAATGTAAGATACTATGCCTACTAAATGTAAGCGACCAAAAGGCAAAACTAACTGCATGACATACTTCTGACTTGTTTCTTTTTTTATGGATAATTTTTGAGAAAAATCTCATTCAGGATTCATAGAGCAATTAGATCATAGCCTGGGATAAATTAATTAGATAACTTAGTTCCTTCCCAGCCTTTTTAAAAACCTTTGGCCTATTGCAGAACAAGATCAGGGATTCCAAAGGAGTTTGTGAAGGAAGACCTCCTTCGGAAGGTGCTTTGTTTTAATTTTGATTCTAAAGGGTTAATTAGAAGGGAAAGCAGCCCCTGGCATCCCGAAGAATGTGTTGCTCAATTGTATTCTCTTGTACCTTGAAAAGGAAAAATACACAGTTTTCTCTCTAAATAGCACTGTCATATAAGATACCTTTTCTGTTTGCTTTTGGTTGCCTGAAGCACTTGTCCGTTCAAAGGACTGCTCAGCCTCATCCGCCTCCTTGCACTTCTGTTCATAGGTCTTCTTTGACTGTATTGAAATGAAATAAAATGTGAGGATTTGGGTTAGGGAACAAGGCTGGGTTGTCTCCAGCATGATGTTCTAGGCATTTTCTGTTTTGCAGTCTGGGGGAGCAAATCAGTGCCCAAGTTTGGGCAACAGAAAAAATTCCCAATAACACTGTAAGAAGATAGAAAATTAGAACTGAAAAATTGGGGTAGGGGCTGACAGCATAAATTGTCTCCTTTTCTTGGAGACCTGAAATTGTTTGCTTTCTACAATTGCATTCAGCTCCCCACAGGGGTGGTCACAAATAAACAGGCAGCTCTAGCACCATTGGTGCATCAGGTGTCTGTCCAAGCTACAGGTAGAGTCAAAATTAGGAGCCCACAGTCCCAAGGTGTCTGTGGGGATGGGTTGTCATTTCTACAGTTTGACTTGGAGCATCAGGTGGCTGAAGCCAGAGCGTTGCCTTGCCCATTGCTCCAAGCTGTGAGGCAGAGCCAGCACCCCATAACGAACAGCCTCTGTGTAGTCCTCAGAAGCAAAAGAAATCCTTATTTGTACCAAAAGACCTCCCTGTATTACAGATTCACTTAGAACAACCACGTTTAAATAAAAATTGTTAGTACAGTTCCAGCTGTAGCACTGACAGGTCTGCAACTACTTTTCTTTAGAGGCAATTGCTCACTGGAAACCAAAACCAGCTGCCTGCAGTTCCTGTACCTGCAAGCTTTCCAGCTGGAGAGGTTTCCTCCTGTTTACAAGATTTCCTCACCGTTTTTAAAATTGTATTTACACAGACTGAAAAATTACATTTGCTCCTGTAAGCATTCTTACCTAGAAAGAATGAAATCCTGTTTGACACGGGGCATTGTTCACTCCACATGAACTTTCTGAGTATTTCTTCAGTGGGTGTGGCAGGGAAGATTAGCTTCCTCCTCATAGCAGGAATTACATCCTCTCTCTCCCATACTCTCTTGCACACTCACACATTCCTGACCTTTTTTTAAATATAGGTACGTGTGGTACAGATTTTACCCTGTCTCAAACTGGAGCCAGTTTACACCAAGAAACCTGCACGAAACCTCCTTGCTTACCTCCACTGTTTTCTTATAATGGGACAATTTTCTCTTTTGTACGCGCTCCATTGCAGACTCGTACTGTAAGAAACACACAGAAGTAAGCATTTCTTGACTTGGACTTCTTCCTCCCTTTTTAGTGGCAGGATTAGGAAAGCCATTGTCAGGGCCTTTCTATAAACCACATGCCTGTGGAGAAAATTACTTCACTCTGCTTTTATAAATGCTAAGTTTCTAAATGATACGGAGAGCATCAAAGTACCAGGTAAAAAAATAATCCAAGGTAATTCTGCTTCAGCATTTTCTATTAATAGCAGAGAGCATGTAGATCTTAATTTTCTTCCTCCGTTTTTTTTTCCTTAAGGAGATTAAACAGCATAACACCCAGTCACAGTGCCCATCAGCTCTGCCAGCAGAGTTCCTTTGCTGGTGCAGGAGCTTGATCCCACACCTCTGCAGACCAAACCACTGCCTCACCAAGGGTAGTTGTCCATTTTAAACACAAATAATTATTTTGTTATTTATACTCCATTGCTTTTGGCAAAGTTATGCTCAGTGTGATTTGATTTCCATACCGTCATCTGGTCAGCATTGGAAGGACAGTGCTGAATTCTCTTTTAAGGCTTTAGTTGTGATTTGCCCAGCCTTATGTGACAGTGAGATATGCTCCTACTCGGCAGGGTATGGGTTTCTTCAGTGGGACTTTTGGTCCTTGAATCTTTATTCTGCTCAAGCAAAGCTCTCTCTGGGGTTACCCAGAGGCTTGCTTCACATTGGGCTAAATAAATAGCACAGTCCTGAGAGCAGCTACAGTGAAATACAAATCACAGCATTTTGGGAGGTTACCAAAAATGCTGACACCATCTAGCATGTCTAATGTTGACTTCCTCACAGCCACATGCTGGACAGAGGAAAAAAGCTCGCCTAAGTCTCAAAAGCAGTTTTTCCCTTTTTTCCAGGCCCCTCTAACTATTTCCAGTTGAGGGTTGTTTTTTTTTTTTTTTTCAGCTTATTGTTTTCAACAGGAGAGAGAGCCTCTCTCTTTGCAAATTGTAGCAGCAAAGGTGGGAGGGGATACAAATGTTGATGAACTAGGTGCACACTGTCTGTCTCTATCTGCCTTATTTGCTTCATCAGGTTGCTGTGGACCTTAAATCTCAGTAGCAGCACTGATTTTACCCACTTTCATATTCAGAGTTCTTTGCTGTTCCAAGTTTCTCTGTGTCAGGGTTGTAGACACAAGATTTTTGTGGCATTGGATACTGGTCATATGCATTTTCATTTGTTTAAAATTAGCAAAGAACTGGATATTTTATTTTACTCCTCTATCAGTCAATGCTTTCAGTGTTAGGTGACTGTCCCATCTTTGTCTTCAACACCATGGAACCAGCGAAGGTGTAAGAGTGACCACTGTTGTCTCTATTGAGAGCTACTTTTTCAAGGGATTTAGAGCTTGTTAAGATCATAGGGGATGAAATGACCTTAAATATACTCAAATTTTTATTACACAACATCAACTAGATGCTATTTATTCCATGTATTTGTAATTCAGCATCTATTGGTGTTGCATTCAGCATGATATTCATTTGCTTTTACATTTTTAAATGTTTGTGTTATCCCTTTATTTTAGTGCATGTTGGAGGTCATGAAGGATCATACCAAAGAAACCAGTTAGCAAGGGTATAAAAAAGAAAAAAGGAAGGATTATGTTCTTACAGGAATAATAATAGTATCTGCAGTTGCACCGCAGAGAGTAAAAGTCGCTAAAGCCTCTGTCTCCTGAGTTCAGAGCACTACTTTATTTCCAGCTGGGATCAGAAAGAGATTTTCTTCCACAGTCTAGTAAATAGAGTGAACAGGGCACACTGGGCATGTTTTATCATATTTTGTAGTATTCACAGCCTATGGCTGGAGAGACAGGTCATCAGCATGGACCATTGACCCAATCTGTTTCAACATTTCTCTAGTTCCTCACCTTTTTTCTTTGCTCCTTCTGTCTTTCTCGGAACTCCTCTATTCCTTTCAGTTCATCCTTCAGCATTACTGCCAGCTGGATATGAGAGTTTCCAACACTTTCAATTTCTAAAGCAAATCAAAATTCATATATAGTCAGTGGAAAGATCTTTAAATATGAAGTCACGTTTTTCAGATATTTCTGGGATGTGGCTGCTGTATGACTTGTCGTGAACAGAGTAGCCTTAAAAAAGGCCTCCCTGTGTTTCTGCATGCACTGACATTGCCAGGGGTTCATACAACCTGAATAGGGCTTATTGCAGGTCCTCTCAGTGCCTGCAAAGTGCACGGGCAAGACTCCTCGCTGCAGAATTGGAGCACTCGCTCAGAGCAGCCTTGGCACATGCAGAGCTGGCTGCGTTGCTTTATAGCCCCATTTACCCCAGCCACACTCCCTTCCTTCTGGGGCTGGAGGTCAGATGCTGTGGGGCAGGGGGAGGGAAAGAGCTCTGACCTCCATCATCACCCCCTGTGTCTGCTTTCCCTCCGCTATGCTGTTGGATTGTCATTGCTCTTGGGAGCTGCTTGCCAGTTGCGTCCAGCCTTGCACAAATGTCATTAGACGAGGCTGCAAGCTGAGAATTTCCAAGGGTCAGCAAAGATGGATTGAATTTCAGAGCACCTGGCTGCAAGTTGTTGGCTTTGGTGCCTCTGAAATGAAACCCCGCATTTTCCAGAAATGTTGAGCTACCCCACCCAGGCTCTAAAAATACCTTAATTCACCAGCTGCCTTTCAAAAGAGTGTTTTTATCTAAACAGCAGGTGCCAGTAGCCAGGTACACTGTCCTATTGGCTGTGATGGTGTTGCCTTTTCTGTGTGTGGATGGTTTTCGTTCAGCCTTGGGCACATTTAGAAAGCATGCTGTTTTGATGTCAGTGGTTTGCAGAAGAGGAGACAGAGCTGATATTTTGTGACTTGATCCAGATAAAACTAACTTGAGGGACAAGCTATTTTCTTTGCCACCAGAGTAAATTGAGTGCCCAGCCATGGAGGACTCCCAGTGAGTGTCCTTTCCCTCCATTCTCCACACTACAGACTGGGATAGAAAAGTTGGAAATAGAGGGGGAAAGAGGATGAAAGACCCCATTGGGGATGAATACATTGTGTGCATGTCTTACCCAGGTCAGAAAGAAAGATGTATATACTTACGTTGCTTGAGCCTCTCAAATGCTGCCTTCAGTGTGCTGTGAGGCAAAAACAAGTACGCTTTATTAGTATAGGCTTCTAAGGATGGGTTGTGAATCTAGAGAAAAACTTTCACTTCAGATTTCAAAGATCCACATAGAGGTAAAACTCTTAATAGTCTTGTAATAAAAGTTGACCATGCTAACAAGCACAACAGCATCAATCTGTTACCATCAGGAAATGCAATAAAATGCTCCATGAAGCAAGGCATTGCAGTACTCCTTATGTGCACCCTCTTTTAATCCCAGTATATTTGTGACTGTGAATGTTAACAGCCGTTTCTCTATACTTGCACCTTGCCAATGGATACAAGTCAACTGAGTGAAATAAAGATGGTCAAGGGGAATTGAGGTTTGGAGCACTAGTCTGAAGAGTAGAGTGAAACCAGCTTCACCCTCTCTGTGTTGAATGCAGCACCAGCAAATTTTTCCTCCTCAGTCACCCTTGAAGCTAGAGCAGCTCTGCTATGCAGCATCCTCCATACCATGTTTTCCGAGCACCCCCGTGTGGCACAGCTCACTCTCCTTTAAAAGACTCACGGTGGAGAGAGCCTACAGAGGCTTTGAAACCCTGATGCTCCCAGAAGTACAGCACGAATAAACCATGCTGTGAAATCAAGCCTCGGTGCTGGGCTGTGAAGTACAGCATGGAGATGAGCAAAAAGAGATGTTACGCTGCTCATCCAGAAGGACCTACATCAGTAAGTGGTCCTACAGTGTGGAGTTGCAGAAAGACATGAAAGGGTAACGATAGATTGCCTAGTGTCCTGGTTTTTTGGCAAGCCAGAATCCATTTTAAGAAAGCACTAGAGATACCAGCATAGAAGTGATGGAAGAGGAAAAAGCATTGTCTGTGAAATGCATTTTCAACTTAATAATTTCATCTAGTTCCGAGTGTGCAGGCTGGCACGACATTTGTATATGCAGAAGCCAGGGCTGTGGTGTGATTTGGAGATTTTTCAGATTTCGAAATCATCTCTTCAAGACCCGGAGTGTGTTGTTCCCTGAAAGAAACAGTTCTGGGATCTCCATGGAATCCTGGTCTACCCAAGGCATGAGCCCAGGGGAAAAGCCTGTTAATGAAGACCCTAAAGTTTCCCTGTCTGAAGCCTGGCTACTAGGAGAGCCCAGAAGAGGATGCACATCCCAGCCATGTGTGACTGCAGATGGGTTGGGAAATCCTGTATCTCTTGGGCTGTTTCAGGAGACTTAAGAGACACATGAAGGATCCTAATTGCCCTGTGTTAATTTAGGCTGGACATCTGTTTCCTAATCAAAGCTTGCTCTCCTGGTAGCAAGGCTGCCTTGGCAGGCATAAGAAGAATGCACAGGCGTGGGGAAAGGCTGGGCCTGTCCTCAGTGATAACTGATTTGCAATTCACTTCCAAATCTAAATTTGTAGAAATATAAGCAAAAGACTTTTAGCCAGAAAAGATGAGTATTGAGCTGTTTGATTCTTCAGCTTCCAACTAGATTTGTTGTGGTGAATCTCCTGAATTAAGTCAGGGAAAACATGCTAGATATTTTTCAGCATTGTCTTAATAATACTTTAACATTTTGAAGGTTTTTTTGCAAAAAATGAATCTGGTGTGAAATTTTGATAGAAACTAAATTTTCATAACACAAAGGAAACAAACAGTATTCTTTTCACCAAAGTTAATTAAAAGCTTGAAGTTAAAAGACAAGTTGAATATCAGCAGCAGAGAGAGCTTTTTTTTCACCTAAAAGCTCTAATGGATTATTTTGAGAAATTAAATATAAACAAGGAATTAAATTTGCTTTTTTAGTGTGGATTTTCCAATATGAGGTGGGGAATGTGCTGACAACTCCATGCCTGAAATAGGTAAATACTAGAATTTTAAAAATAGAGGGCACTTGCAAGCTGCACATACTATTTGCACGCTGTGTTGATCTATTGTTCCCAGAGATTTTTTTCCTTTGCTGTTGGTGATTCAAGTTATGCAAAGCCTAGCAAAATTGTTGTAGTGGATACTGAAAAATAGAGCTTTCTCAGTACATATCAAGGACAAAAGCAATTTGCTGCTTTTTTTTCCCAGCATCTGAGCTACCAGTTCATAAGCCATACATGAAGCTTTTCTCCTTTTTGCTGGCTCTCTGTAAGGATGAGTGTGTCTTCTAGTATAATAATGCATCTGGCTATGACTTGGAGAGAGACCATTTTGCCCCCTGCATGGTCTCTAATGGCCTTTTCAGAAAGCTCCGGCCTTTTGCTCCTTGTATGAAAGATTTGTCCAGCCAATTCCCTAGCTGCTGAATGGGGCAAGGCCGCACTCCTTAAGTAGATTGAAATAGACTTAAGCCATTTCCTTCCTTATTTTGATAATAATTTTCTAAAATCAGTGAGTTGGATTCCTCACCCTTATGGGGTTTAAGGGAGTAGCAAATATGCCATTGTGCAAAGTTATGTGTGGGAGAGAATAAATAAATCAAATTTTGACCCATGGATCCGTCAAGTATTCCTTTATGACTTCTGGGCTGCGGGGATGTGCTGACTGCAGTAGCAGCTCTGTAGATTAGCTTCTCGTTGCTGCTAGATGCTCTGATTATATTGGTGAAATATATAATTTCAGTGCTTTGGAGGGTTTAATGGAAGCAACATACAAGTGAGTTTTAATTTTGCCTGTGCTGTTTTGTATGTACAGTACCTATTACCTGCTGCTTCTGGGTGGGTTTGACTTTCTAATAGAATTGATAAGAGCTTTATTCTGAAGCATCCAAAGTGGGGAAGTCTTACTCTCATGGACACTTTAAAAGAGTGTTTTATCCTCTCAGTATATTATGCTGTTTAGCGTTGTGGTAGTAATTGGTTTTTGATTGTTCTGTGGCCAAATTAGAAAACCTGGGGTTGAAAATAATCCAAGCAAAACTGAAAATTTGTGATTTGCCTCTTTTTAATTTTTTTTTTTTTTTAATTGCTTACTTCTGACATTTCCATGTAAATTCTGGAAGACTGTTAAACCACTCCAGCTGAAGACAGAGCACCAGCCTTCCTTTTGGGCATCCTTACATGGAGCCTCCTGCAGATGTCCCACTGAAAATAGAGCTGGACACAAATTTACTGTGCGTGTTTCTTAAACGGCTCCTCCTTGAACATTTAAAGATTGGATTTGTCAAAATGAATTTCTGATGGAAACAAGATTGACTCTGAATCCGAAATAACGGGGGATAGAGCCTGTGCAACAGTCACTCTGCAGCAACTTCTGGTGGTTTTTGCCATCTAGTGGCTAAAATTTTCTTACCGTTTTCCGGAATGCCGACCCTGGCCACTGCCTTCAGTTGCTGTAGGCTCCTGCTATTCGAGTACAGCGGAATTGAGCTGCACTTGTAAAATCTGCACGTTTCAGTGTTTGCTTTTTTCAAGTGGAGGGGGAGAAGGAGAATCGCAGAGCTTTTAGAAGAACGGGGGAACCAAGGGGAGAAGCTCATTACAATAAATCTCACCCATTATTTGGCATTATTTCTCCAAATTCACCCAGCACACCACAGCTGGAAAGGCAACCTGTCTCTCTAGGGCAGTGACCACTGGTCCCTGTGGCTCTCCTCTAACAGGATAAACATTTACAGAATGCATCTTTTAAGAGCTTGGTTTGATTTTTCTCCCAGCAGAACCTGTCCCCTACTTTCAAGGCAGAAAACATCCTGTATTTGAGCAAAGATGCCTTGTTTGGCACTCACCCACCATTGCAGTATAGGTAAGAGGAGTAGTGGGGAATCGCTGCATCTGATCATAAATTCATTTTACTCACTCTGTAAAATTATCTTATAGTTGGTTCAGGAGGGGGACTCTGCTGGAACAGTATGGGATGACAGCACTTCAGAGTGAACTTTCCTAGCTACTCTCTGTGTTTGCTAGAGAACTGGGCTGTTGCTGCAGAGCAGGCTGCACTGGGCAGTCCTGCATGACATGAGGACCACCAGGAAATGTACTGTAGATGGGGTATGGTACCTTCTGCTTCACATTCAACAAAAGTTGAATTTTATAGCGTCAGAGATGTAATTAGCAGATATCTAGCAGTAGCAGTGCTTAGGTCACTGGTATACTCACTACATACACTGTTGCACCACACTTTTTTTTTTTTTTTCACAACTTTAAGCTTGATGGTTATGTCAATTTTTTTTGGTAATTTGTCTTTAGAGAGTGGTTTAACTGAGTAATTCAGAGAGTCCCTTTACATCTTATTACATCTTATACACAGGAAGGTAAAGCAGGCTTTTCTAACTGGAAAACCACAGCTCTTTTAAAATTTTTGTTCTCTTCTACCTTTGCTTGGTGAATAGAAGTGTGAAATAACCCCACCTTCCTTTCTGGTAGGTTTCCGTTTTAACATTATGATCTACAATGTTCTGTTCTTATTGTAATTTAAAAAAACATTCTTTCTGAAGTTGAGATAAGTCTCTGCCAGATGAACTCTACAGACCACTTTCCAGCAGTCCTATTAACCCTCTGCCTCTGGTAACTTAGATCCTGGTGACATGGTTATGAAACCAACCCAATGCCAGCCTCCTCTGAGGCCAGGGTTAACATCTGTCTTTCCTCCTGCCACACAGGGAAGACCCAATGTGGTTTTACCAACATTTCTTTCTGTGAAGCCCAGTGGTAGTAGCAAAGTGTGGGGAAACAAGTTCAAAAGCATCTGGTCTCAATTTGCACCTGGGACTCTGCATTGCAAAAAAGAAAAGAAGGGGGAGGTGGTGTGCTCTTTTAGCAGGGAGGTAATGAAGTCACTACCAAGTCCTAGGCCAGGCACATAGAGTATTTCACATGAGAATCACATCTAACATTACTTAGTGGGGATGTGGTGAAAATATCAAAGAAATGTTTTCTTCTTGTTCTCAGAAGAGCTATGAACAGCAAGGCAAAACCACGCAGTGCAACTGGAGATTTCTGTACAGGTCTCAGCTGTGGTGTGATGTTGAAACCACCCATGGTGGAGAAAAGGCATGAGCCAGCACCCTTTCTCTGGCCAGGGGAGTCCAAGTTTCTGTCTGTCTATAAATTCGCAGTAGCAAGGCGCTAGCTAGCATGGGTAGTCACATCAACTATTAAGGGGGGCTGCGCTGTGTGGCAAGCTGGGCTTAGTGTCAGGTTGGGTGTAGCATATCCTTCATGAAAGTGGTAACAAATGTGGAGGGTTCCTCTAGTGCTGTGGGGTGTTTGTATATGTGTTTTGCTTCTGGTGCTTGGATATTTTCAGATATGAGTCAGAAGCAGAAACAGGCCCAAACTGAATGGGAAAGGGGGGGCTGTGTCATCACTCCCAGGGCTGGTTACTGGGAGCATAGACACAATACCCCAGACTTTGCTGGGGCAGGAGAGCAAACAGGATGGCATCTCCAGGTACCTTCTCCTCCCTGTAAATCTGTGCCCATTAGACCCCTTGTGACTTCAGAATGATGTATGCCATACAAATCAAAGGATAAAACAATCAAAACAACTTTTGTACTTTCAACATAAAACTGAATTTCCTCATGTCTCTTGGAAAGAGAACAGGACTACTCAAAAATGCCTATCCTCATCACCAGAGAGCTTATCTAGATTGGATTTAACAAGAACTGAGCAGAGGCTTAGGTCTTTCAGAGTATGTGCTTGGGTCCATTTCCACAGAGTCCTGAAAGTTCAAAGTACAAGTGTATAAACTCTGTGTGGGTTCAGAACATTTGAGTGGACAATAACTAACCATGGAAGGATGTGACCTTCCAAACTGACTTTTAGCTTCAGCTCAAAAATGCCTGCTTTGTGTGAATAATACAGAGGATTCTGTATATTAAGTGACAGATGCACTATATTTATACACAGGAAGCAGCAACTGGCATTTCGTTACAGATGCCCTCACCTCACACTCACTGAAATATTCTATTTCAGGCATTGTAGAGAAGGGCAGAGCAGATACAGGCTTGAAGGAACTAGCCTTTCCTGAGGTCTGAAGGAGATGGTAGTGGAAAAGATGGAAGGAAAAAAGTAGGAAATCATATACATGAAAAGAGACAGCAGAGCAAATGACAAAAATAGCTGTTGTCAGACTAGGCAGAATTTAACCAGCTACTGCGTGTTTACAACAGTTATTTTACAAAAGAACAGAGTTCCCAGAGGCTCTATTTCAGCTGAAGCTGAGGATGTATCTGAAAACTGAGCTCTGTAGTATATTCTGTTTTCATGTTGTTCTGCTGAAGAGTTGCCCAAAGCTACTGCATGGATTTTCCTTGTCACCTTGCAGCCTGAAAGTTGTTTCTTCTCAAAGGCACGAGCTCTGCTGAGAATCATCTATAGTGCGTTGGAGACATCATTACTGTGTGGCTACCAGCAAACACTTGCAAACTTGATCTCAGTTTGTAACTTGGCTGAAAATCCCATTTCTGTGCATCCTCTCCCATACATGCAACACAGAATGTGGAGGGTACAAAACTGTACTGCAGTTTAAACTTAATAACATGTAGTTCCCTCTCCCCTGCTGGATATTGGTGTAGCCTGGCATTTGCCAAGAATACATGACTGTAGCTTTGTAATCATATTTTTCATATTTTTTTTTATTAGAGACTATAAAATTGTGATTCAGATGGGGGGGGGTTGTAATTAAAAAAGTGGGATAACAGGGCTTTAAAATTAGTATAAGGCAGGAATGAAGACATTTTAAAAATACACTTTAGCCCTGACTTTTGATAGGTGAGTTCCAGAGGTCCATTTCTGTGCAGCATCCATCTTTCCACCCTGACTGCTGTGATACTCACACTTTGCTCACTCCTCAAGAGCTGCCCTGCCCTCTCCTAGGTCTGACCCACTCAAGAGGTACATTTGTGATTGATATTCTCTGATGGTCCCTTCCAATACCTCTTCTCCTCCCAGTGCTTTCACTAAGACTCCCCAGCTGTCTGTATCCCCAGGCATAGCCTTCATCCAGGTAATTAGCTTAAAGGAAGCAGCTGACTTTTTCCACAGTTTCAGTGTTATTATGGACCTGAGTGTGTTTCTAAGAACCAGAACAGGCAGCAGGGACTGCAGCTCACCAGTGCAGATGTGCGTTGAGGAACCCCACTGTCAGGAAGCTAATCTGCCTTTGTCAGGTGTGTCTGATCTAACATGGCAAGTGTGGTGAGGTGGGCTAAAAATCAGCAAAGAAAAAAGCACTTCTGCACTTAAAGTACGTTGCTTTACCTTAAGACTCAGTGGATGCTAAAATGTTTCAGGTAAGAAAACATTGGGGGCTATTGCATACAAAGCTGCTGCTGGTGAGGCAACCCCTGAACTACCAAATGCTAAGGCTACAAGATTATTTAGGTGAAATATCCTCATATGCTTATCCTATTCTTCTACTCTTCCTTTGGGATCTGGTGTTGGGGATGAAATATTAGGCTAAAGGGATTTTGGTCTGAGCCTGTTTGACCCTTCTTGCAGTCTTGCACTTAGATTCAAGTGTGTGCATCCTTCTGCACATTAGAATGAACTTGTCAAGGCCTATAGCAACTGCTAAGTTAGATCTGTGTCGTGGGCTGGAAAGAGGATATCTCCCTTCCCTATAGGAAGTGGTTTCTACCAGCTGCAGTGCTCGAGGCAAGGGCAAGCAGCCAGAATGCCTAAATTTGCTTGAATCAGGCTGGACTATTCAATGATTGTGTCCTTTGGCTGTTAGGCAGCACTTATGGGGAACTTGTCTCTCTTGAGCTAGAAGCTGGAGTGTTTGTTTGCTATGCCCATGGCAACCAGCACTGGCTTCTTTAGAAACCTTGTCTCTGCTTTTTTTTTAAAAATAAAAAGTGGGGGCAGCACATCTCCCTCATTGCTGCATGTCTGCCTCTCTGATTTTAGTTGGTTTAGAAATTTTTCTACAGCTGTAGGCTCACTGCGGCCATTTCCAATACTGGTTTGAAAAAGAACAGCGAGGGCCTCACTGAAGTCAGTCACACCTCCAGTAGCAGTGCTAAACACTTGTCCCCTGCTAACTCTCAGGTCAAAATGATTTCTCATGTTTCTGGTACTCAGGAGTCTGCGGGTGGAGACACACATTGTCCTCTTTTCCCTGGTTACGATGTTATACTGCTGCTGATAATCAGTAGTGAAGTGTCCTAGTATGGTCTTGGCTTGTAGTTGCCTCTGCCAAGCACGTGCAGTGCCGGGCCCTGAGGGTTCAGTTCTCCATCAGAGCAGCTGTAACGATGCTGAGGGAACAAGCACTGGTCTACATACAAGATGGAAACCTGATGGCTGCTGTCACCTAGATTTTTCTCAAAGCAATGGAGAGTGGTCCCAGAGTTGCTGTTACATTTCAGCAAACCTTCCGTACCAGCTTTCTTTAAAGTCAGCAGCATATTTCTTCATCTGTGTCTTTCAGTAAATAAAAATAGGCAGCTGAGTCTATTTATACATTTAGCTGAGTTCAGCAATTTGCTCCAGCTGAAGCAAAAGTTTGGGAGAGAAGGGAAGAGCCCCAAAAAATGTTGAAATTGTTCTTTTCCTTGATTCAAAACTAAAAGCTTTTACAATATGGGAGAAAACTGTTTTCTACAGCGATGGCCACTACCTGGTGCAGCGTGCCATAGGCTTCTCCAGGCTTCTTCCCATTGCTTGTATTTACTCATCGTGCTTATTCTCTTCACCTCGTTTTTTGCCGGTCCTGAAGTAACAATCTGGGCAGTACCTCCCCACCACTGCCTAATTTCTCCCTTGATCAGAACCTCTTCTCTGAAAGCACAGGAAGCAAGAGAAAGGGGGTTTTTTTCTCTACATTTTGAGATGAGATTTTCTCTACATACATGAGATGAGAAGAGCAGGGCAGCTGCCAGGGACTGCGATTCTGGAGCTGGAAAGAGCTGGTCGCACTGGTAATGTGAGGACATAAGCCCAAGGCCCTGCTGGGTTGCCCATCGCGTGTAGCGGTGCCGCCGTCTCCAGTTCAGCAGGCTTGGCGTTGGCTGCAGTGCGTTAGCCACGGACGCTTTGCCAACATGCCCCTGCATGGGGACTGCTGCTCGCTCCGGTTTTGTGCTGCTTCTCTCCTGCTCTGCTTTCCACAGCACCTACAGAGCATCACTTTGATCCGGTGGAGTGATGGGAGGTTTTTGCAGCCAATTCATTAGTTTCAAAAGTTGTGCTAAACAGAATTAATTGGCCTTGAAATTGTTTCTCTTAAGGTCTTCTGGGTATTTCTTGGTATTGGAAGTTTTTGGGTGGTTATTGGAAGTTTTTGTGTAGTTGAGAACAGTCAGTGTTAGGTTAATGGTTGGACTAGATGATCTTCAAGGTCTTTTCCAACCTAGATGATTCTGTGATTCTGTTATTGTAGTCAGATTTTCTATGTTCTTTTAATAGACTTTTTGAAAGGGTATTGGATACCTTCCTGATACTGAGAACTACTGGAGTGTGAAATAATTTCCCAGGAGAAGTGACAGAAAGCTTTAGTATCCAAGATGTTTAAAAGATGACTGGATTTAACACTAGATGATAATAATTTTGCATTAGCAAGAAAATGAATGAGTGATCTAAAATTAGTAATTCCTGCTCCTCTGCAATACATAGCATGGCACAGGAAGTTCTGTAAAATGTTCTGCAAAAAAACCTGGAAGCTACTTTTTTTCCTAGTATTTGTCAAATGCAAGTTTTAGGTACAAATACCTGCACACAACACCTTCATTAGACTTTATTTGAGAAATACTGCTACCCAAAGCTGCATTTAAAGATTTCAGCCTGTCAAGTACTTTTATACTATTAGGATTCGGTATGCTCGTCAATAATAGGGAGCCCTATATAGAGGAAGCACATGGAATAAGGCATGGGAATAGCTGTGCCATGGCCCTTTCAAGCTTTTCTTATTATAGGTATTACATAGGTTCCCTCCCTCCAGTCTCACTGAAGGACTGACCTTGGGAGCAGAACTGCTGTCAGCAATCGATATCATATTAACAAACAGAAACTTCACACCATGTCAAAAATTTTAAGGCATTAAAACCAAGTATTTCATTCTCATGAGTTGTTCCAGCCCTGAATAGATCCCAGTTTTCTCTGATTTTAAATTGTTTACTCTGCACAAATGCCCTTCCCTGTCCATCTGTGTAACTGCTTAAACAACCAGGGGATGCTGAATAACAGAAAGCAAAGTTGCCTCTCTCTGCTTCAGAACGGATACAGTGAGACATTTGCTCTGATAAAAATATCAGCACAAAGCTGGTCGCTACCCAGACCAGGCGTGGGTTTATGGAAACATAGTAAATCAGCTCTGCGGCATGCTTTGTTGGTATATTCAGCCTTCTCTCTATGCCAAGCTATAAAATTGCTGGATCAAAGTGGAGCTGGGCCTGAGTCCAAACTTCCGCCGACTTCAGGGGAACTTGGATCCATATCCCAACTCTGGGACTTGGCTCTGCCTCTAAATCAAGCTCTTATAATCTCTTAGGAAAAGTCAGACCTATGAATTATCCACTAAGTCACAGAAGGGCAGCCAAAGCTGTCTGTTTTTGAACAGGTTTGCTCTGCCTGCCCTGCACTGCCAGTAAAGACATTTAGGTGGAGCCTTTCATTAATCCTGGAACGCTGATCATAGTCTTTGGTTTGGGAAGAAGAAGCCATCCATCCTTAATCTGCTATTTTAATGTCAAAATAATTTTTCTTCTCCTTCCTTTTCTCTGTTTAGATCTGTGAATTGAGACACCAGGAAGGTAGAAGCCATCTCCAGCAGCCTTTGCTAGGAACCTTGCTATACGTTACTGCATTGCTCAGGGACAAGGGAGAGATGGAACACTAGGGAACGAGAGGCTCGCACATTCTCTGGAGTGAGCCTCAGTGCTCTCCACGCTACCAGGCGCTTGGGTTAGTGCAACACTTTCTCTGTCAGCCTGGATGTGCCTCCACCGATTCGATAGCAAGTGCTATGGGTGATTGCCTGGCGCTTGCATGCCATGATGGTGCAAGGCTTTGAGGTCAAGTTTTCCCATAAAATATGAACAGGAAGCCACGCTCACGCTGAGACTGATAAATTGACATTAAAAGGAGACTGTAATTAAGAAATGACATATGGGATAGATGAGGGTAGCAGGCCCCAGGGATCAATAGAACTGTTTTGTGTTTAGATTGAGGTCTTTTCTTTCAGACTTGTCTTCTGTGACCCCAAATCTTCATCCTCTACCACCTTATTACTGTATTATTACTTGTTACAATAATGACAAAATGTCTTATTATTGCTGCTACCATCAATAATAGCTACAGTTTATCAGCAGTGTTTATTAAGTTAAATTCCATGCCAACATATATCTTCCTCTCCCAACACAATTTACACATGATCTGAAATAACAGTAGAGGAGACAGAGAAAAATATGTGTCATTTTAGTGCATTTCAGTAGTTCTATCGATTTGTTTCAAATTAAGTCCCTTCAAAGCGGTTTAAAGTTTATATTCCTAAGCTAAGCCTTTTTCCTGCTGCAGAAGCTAATTTTTGATGTCTTTGCACTTTGCTTTTGTTCTGTCACAGCCTCTCAGTGTCCACCAGCTTCCCAGAACTGCGAAGCCACTATCCTAAACATTTCACAACCTTTTCTTTTCCTTTTTTTTCCCCATCACTTAGTTTGCTTTTGGAAGCAAATATTAAACATTGTTAGGAATCCTGAAGTTAAAAAATTTCTCAGTAAAGACCTACTGGCAGTTCCCAAATGAAGATTTTGTGAACCCTGCTTTGAAGGACTGTGGTGTTTCCCCATTTTTCCTGTACATTGTGAAGTGATGTATAGCGCACTGAAGTGAGCAGCTTGTATGACCCCATTCATAGGCAAAACACAGGAGTCTGATATTGCTCCCAAAATGCTTTCATTTGCACTAATAATAAAATAATTCCTTACTTGATTTCTGTTTGTCCTCCTGCTTTTCGGGCAATTTGAATCAGCTCTTTCCCATATCTCTCTTCTGCTTGTGCTCTGTTAAAAGAAAAACTTACTCAATTTCTCTTAGTGGTACCAGGATCACATTTACACCAGTCTTGTAATTGCATTCGAGGTACAAAACATGAGAAATACAATTTCTTTAATTTCTCTAGCTCCTCAATCCTAGTGCTATTAGTTACCTCTAAAATATTTGGTTGAGCTATTTCTAGAAGAAATGAGGGAAAATTAAACCCATCTCCATGGCCTTGATTACCGTGGAGTGCTACGTACAACTCTTTCCCCAAAAAGTTGGATTCAATTAGAACAAGAGATGTACAGAAGTGTAGTGAAGATGCTCAGAATGGAGAGACTCTTTTGCAAAACAAACCTAAAAGATGATGGCTGACTTGATCATTCAAAATAAAGGCTGGGAGGAGAGTGAAGAGTAGGTTCCAAAGGATCTGTTTGAGAGGTTGTGAATAGGGAGCTGGGAGTAGCAGGAAAATTTCTAACCATTGACGACATGAAGTGCTGCTTAAACAGTTGCAGTGGAGGCAGAGGGGGAAGGAGCCTTGCTGGTTGTAAGGTGAGGCTGTGACGGTTTTATGGAAGGGACAATATGATGTGATGTTTCACCTAATGGGGAACTGTAACTAGTGACTCAGGAGAGTAGTTCTGTTTCTATGGTTAATAAAGAAATACAATTATTTCTTTGCTGTTTTCCCCTCCCCCAGCTCTGGGAGAAATTTCTATTCTCTGTTTAATTAAAAAAAAAAAAAGTATTTTTACTAAATATGTTACTTCTTTTCTCCTGGGTGCAAGACCAGGGCAGAACTGAGTTTTCAGTCTTTGAGTAGCTGCTAAAAACTATTGGATGGTCAATAATAAATAATGAACAGATGGCCTGGTGCTAGGATTTGGTGGTGGAGATTTTGTTTAGGGTAAGTCCAGTTCTCAAAAGGTGTTTCAAAGCATTTTGAACAGTTTTGAGCCTGAAACCGGGCACCTTAGAGAAACATACTCTTTGTTCAAAAAAGGAATTTTGATGTGAGTGTGAGGCCGTGCAACCCTGCTGGTTTGTTCTTACGTGCATCTTCCCACTTGGCCACGCTGTGCTTTATTGTTGCTATTTGCTGAGTTCCAGCGGTTTGAGTCTTTCAGTTTTGCAACCCAGCAGCTGTTGGGGTGGGTCTCTGAGAATATACGACTGCCCTTTCAACTGTTCCTCTGTGTCTCACAAGGCTGTGAGCACCTTGTGTTGTAACCAGCTGTACCGGTGGCTCTGGTGCAGTTTCACTAGTTTGCAATCATCGTCTGAGACCTGAGGCAGGCTCATCCTGGGGACTTTCCCCCAGCCCAAGGAGATCTGTCAGGTGGCGGAATAGGAGTGCTGGTCATACAGCAGCCTGCAGTCACTGCAGCCCAGAGTGGAGGCTGTTCTCGGCCTCTGTCCATGGCTCCCATGTGTGGTTGGTTAATTGCTGTCACCCTGCACTAGAAATTGCTGCATTTTAGTAGGGTGTTACTACGTCACTGCTTTGGGATTCCTCCTAGAAGAATGGGGTGCAAAATATGGTGACAGGCCACACAGAGGCCACTTCATTTTCATGTTAGATGAATGAAATTTCATCAAAATGGAAATATACTCCAGAGACACATAACGCTGCAGAAATAGAATGGCCTAATTCTCTTCTGATTTTAATAACAAGAAACACTTTTGTGTCAGAGACTTTGCTTAGTGCCGGTGGATGTACAGCAATGAGAATAACTCAAGTGCTACAGGCCCACTTTGCTTGCTCAGTACACGCTGTATCATGGGAAAAAAGCACAGCCAGCTCTTAATCCAGTTCCAGCTCCTGCAAAACCCGTGGGTCAAATCTTCCTGAAACTTGAGGCACTTGACTGGACTAGCCCAGGGTCAGAGGAGTTTGACAGGAGGCTGACACCATCTTTTCACATCTTAGTGCTGCCTTTCCCATTTTCTGGTACTCTTGCACACAGTTCTAGGTTTTCCTGCAGCCATGAAGAGCTGGAACACACTTTGTGTTTTAAATCCGAGGCTTTGTTCTGGAATACAACTGCTTTCTCACTTCCCAACCTCTCAGGCCCTCCTCTGGACCAGGCAGGGGTATTTGTGAGGAAAAGTAATTGGCCTGGGTGGAAAAGTGTTGGTGTAGCCAGGGCTTAGGGCAGCTGCTGCAGGAGCCCTTTTTGAAATTCTGGTATGGAGCCCGTGATATGGACAGTCTCTAGGAACAGAGATTCATCCCATGCTTTAATCTCCTCTGGGTCATTCCCATGAATGACATGAGGACAAGCTGAAACAAACATCTTCCAGAGAAGCTAGATATAATAGCTGCTTTCTGCAACTCAGTGCCCACTACCTTTTCTCCTTTTCCTCCTCCCCCAACATGCATGTACACACACAAGCACATGCACGTATGCACGCCCACTGGAATGTTTTGGGGGTGTGAAAAAGCTCATGGAAACATTTGTTCCTGTAGCTTTCAGATCTGTGAAATGACTGTATGTGTTTTTTTTCTTCTGTGTGGAAAGTCCTTTGTGCCTCCACCACAAACCAGGAAGAACCTTATCCTGCAACTTGCAGAAACCTCTGTAATGTTTTGGAAAGAAACACAGGCATGTATAGCATCAGCTGCGTGCTGCAGTGCAAAACCTTCCTGAAGCCTGCAGTGTAATTCTGATCTCTGTAAGTAATGAGTCACAAAGGAGCTATTTTAAACAGTTGAAGCTAAGCTGCCATCAGACAGATGCGACTTCAGGACTGTGTGACACGCAGCAATGAAATATGCTTTCACAGGTGGTCAAGAAAAGCAACTCAAATAGCTTCAGATTTTGATGGGAGACTCTTTGCGCTCTGTGAAATAGTCAACTTTCAGTTTGACAGCTCACATCCCCTTGAAGGGCCCAGTGCTTGAAAAGTAGCTTTCAGAAAACCAACCTAAAACTGGAAAACTAGATGGGGACACGCAGAGCAATATTCGTAAGGAGACAGTTTCTGAGATTAACTGCTCTAGGATTACCTACTGAATATATAATCCATACTGTGTGGTCTTTCCTACAGGTCATGTATGAGCATGTACGTGCCTCATGCTATATGTTGAAACTGTTGAAACCCAGCCACTTAAAAACAGAACCAAATTTCAGATATATACTTTTCTAAGTCAGAAATACAAAAATGAATTGCAAAGAAGTCAGAGCAACTGTGTAATATGTATTTTCTTACCTATAAAAGCATCACCCATCCATAGCTGTTGTTGACCGGCACCTAAGAAGCATGTAAAGGATGGACATAAACTACAACTTTGTTATTCAAGAGTCTGGTAAGCTTGGCAAATGATTTGCGCTGTCTTGGGTGTCTGGCCTTTTGGTAGCATCTTTATACAGCTTTGTCTGTATTTGAAAAATGGCCCCTTTTCAGTAGTTGCAGGAAAGTGAAACAGTGCCTGTGGCAACAGCATGTTCAAAGAGAAAGAAAAATGTGCAGGTCATTGCTTCCTGTAAAGGGGGAAACTCAGTAATGCTGCTTGTGGATGTATGTGCTACCATGTGATTCTGGACCAATAATGACCTAGGTCTTAACGGAGCTCTGGGCTTCTGACTCTTTAACCTTCTCCTTCTCTTCTCCTTCTCCAGTCTACTCAAATCTTTGGAATTTCTGTTTATCTAGCTTCACAAATCACATCACTCAGGCTTTTCTATGTAAACTAGTATCACTACCAAATTCAGAAACAGCCTACTATCCCTTTACAGACGCCAAACAGGAGAGAAAATGGAGGCTGTTCACACATTTTCACTCTGGTTTTCTTACCTCTGCTTGAGCAAATCTTCCACATCTTTGCACATCTTCCTTCCATCTAACAGCCGCTGTATGAGCACCTCGTACCCAGTGTGGAAGGTGAACTCCTTGCACTGAAGACAGAAAGATAAAGAGTTGAGCTGATCTGTGCACATAATTTGCAGGTTTACCAGATGCCTACTGTCAGTCATATGGAGCAAATTAACTATCTGGAAAATCCAAAAGACCTTTAGATTTGCTCAGAGCAATGGCAGCTGGGGAAGGGCTAAGGGCACAGGTATGGGTGAGGTTTCTCCAAAGCGAAAATCTGTAAAAGTTTTATTAAATCAAGTTTGGGTTTTAATACTGAAAAAGTGAAGTAGGTTGCAAATTTTGTGGAAAGCAGCACTAGCTGTACTTTTGGGGAAGTCACATTTAGCATTAGGTGGGGGATCTCTGCAGAGCAGAGATGTATAGTAGCTCTTAAGGACAACAGCTCCTCTTACATACATTTTCTAAAAAGAAAGGTCAGAGTCAACTTACTGCCACAGGACTCTCAGTAAGACAGTGACCCGCTGTCTAGATGTGAGTGGAGAAGTGAAGGAATCTTGCGCTCATACAAATATCAACACATGGGGTAGTGGTTGTGCCACCTGGTCAGTGGTGGGGTGTTTCAATGAGGGATTCATAGCACAGGGAGACAGTTTGCTGTCAGACAACACTTGGGTTCTGATGTGCTGTTATGTCTTCCTTTGGGATTGCTGTAACAACTCTTTTTATTGAATCAATCTGTCTCTGGCATAAATTCACCGTGGGAGGGGTTTTTTTTTTAAAAAAAGTAGAAGATGGGCATGTGGAGAGCTTAGGAATGTGGACGTTGGATCTGCAGGAAATTGAAAGTCTGTGTGTCTGAGAGGCTTGCAATGAGTGTTGCTTCCCTTGCTTTTGCATTCACTGCCCAATCTCCTGTGCAATACATGGGATTCACTTGTGCCTTTGGGTATTTTTGCAGCCTGTCCGGCTCCATGACCCCATGTGGCAAATGGAGCCAGCCAAGGCAGTCTGTGATTTTCAGCCAGCCACACTACAGGCGGGGTCATGGAGCTGAGTGGATTTTGCTGCCCCAAAACCAACCAGGGCTCTTATTTCCTACCAGGGCTCTGCATTCTGTGTGGCTCCAGGCCACGTTCCTCTGGTCTCGGACTGCGGATCCCTCCCCATCACACAAGTCCATGTGTCAGATTTATTCCTGTCCACATGATCCATCAGAGCACACCCCCTTGCATCTGAGACAGAAATATCTGAGTAATGAGAAGAAAAACAATTAGTCTTGCACTTCTTTCATCTTTTTCCCAACTTCCAGACCGCCCTGCAGCAATGGTAAATCAGAGTCACAACAGTGCTGCTGAGGAAATGCTGGGAGCCCACAAAGGGAAGGGAATAAAGTTGTGATGTGCTCTGAGTGTGGCACTAGGAGAGGATTTCTGTGTTCTACTCCTGGTCCTCCCACTGACTTACTACAGGATCAGGAGAAGACATTTTTACTTTGAGAGCCTCAGTTAACCAGTACATAGTGATAATGTTATTGAAAATATAGTGGTGAATGTTATCTGAGCTTTATGTTATAGCATTATGGTAAAATCATGGACTGTAACCATAAAGAGAATGAATATGTTCCTTCCCTCAAGCAGTTTATGTACAACACAAGTGCTTATATATGAACTGAATGCAGTTTATACATCTATCCACTGTCCCCTAAGCAGCTATCGTTTAATAAATGCGTTAGTTTATTGCTTTACACCATGACTGTTGAGAAGACAGCTGTTTAAGTTTTGGGACTCGGGAAGGATCTGCTGGCAAGCAATGGTTGGACACTTGAGCTTGCAGCTTTGCTTCCTTATTGCTGGGACTGGAGAGGAACAGGGCGAGCTCTGGGGGTGAATACCGGTGGCCGATGGCAGCCTCGGTGCTGCTCATCCAGCCCCTAGGGCTTCTGTGGGGATTTGCAGACCTGTGAGTGGGTCTTTTTGCTTCTTCAAGAGCTAGGATCAATTTCTGCAGACAACCTTTGTAAACCTACAGTTTGTAGTAACACTTCCGGTGCTACAGTTTCTTGACAGCAGTAATTCCTTCTTCCCTAACTCTTATCACCAGCAGTGGGGAGAAAGGAAAGACAGTAGGATAATGGTGCACAAGAGACAGAGACAAATGCCTCCACCAGCAAAGTGTCTGCACTACAGAGCCAGGCAAGATAATAATGTAGATAAAAGATATGGAGAGACTGCAATGGATCCACTGTTATCACTGGTGCAACCACAGGAAAATGATAGGATTACTTATGCTCATCTGATGCATATGCTCACCCATTAAGAAATAGCATCTCAAAACTAAAACACCAGTTTTCCTAATGTTTCCAAGGGCAAGTTACACACACACATCCGGGGGAGGGATCCTGCTGTGAAAGAAATGTAAAGAAACAAGATTTTGCTATTCATAGAGGAAAGTAGGAAAGGTCTTGATAATACCCCAGCAACAGACTTGTCACTTCCCCACTCTCCCTTTTTTTTGTGGACATCCCAATGGCAAAAGGCATTGCTGCTGTAAAAGAATTTCATAAATTGCCCCCTCTGCCTGACAGAAACCACTCTGGTCAGATGCTCCACAACCAACTCAGCCCAAAAATTTTGATTGCTTATTTCCAGATGCAACTAACTACATCCCATAGCTGTGTACACAACTTCCCTGTCCCAGAAATGCTGCCCAGAGGTAAGTGAAAATATCATATGGGTTTGTATCACCCCAGCAGTCAGGCTTACTGCCACAAGCAACAAATGGAGAGTGATAAGCACACTGTGAAGTTACTCTGCTGTTTCTGTTCAACATATCTCTTTGTTTAGTAAATGCTAAAACTCACTCAGTGTCTTCTCCCACCTCTTTTAAACTGGGACAGTTGCTATAATGAAAGGATGGCAAATTCTGTACATCTGAGAGAACCACCTGTTAAAATCCCTAAATGGAGAATGCAGCACCAACTTGTTATCAACCCAAAAACACACACACAAACACAACTGTGTGCCGAGGGGTCAGCTTGCTGACCAGCAACCCTTCTAGGGGCCTGATAAAAACTACCTAATGAACTTCATTCAGCCATTTGGACATCTTGCTCTAAGCCATAAAAATGCAAGGGCAAGAAGCAATGCCGTATTAAAAACTGTGTCAAGGTTCACCCTACCTTGGTGACCAAGAGAACGAATTTTGCAGCGCATCTAGCAGGATATTCTCACAGTCTGAGTTAAGGACCCTTTGTAAGCTATGCTGCCCTGGGTAGCACAGCGGTGGAGTCTTGTTGGAGCTCTGCAAACAGGCTTGCCTCCAGGACGTGCTCTGGCATTTTTACTGGCACTAATGCAAAGGGAACAGGTTACTGCTTCTCCCCACTGCTCACAACAGATTCTGTGCTTCATCTTTTTGCCTTCCTACTTCCTTGCTTCAATGAATTTAGAAATGCAAAAGCCAGATTTTGTTTATTATAACTATAGGAACATTTTAGCCCTTTAATGCATATAGAAAGATACCTGTTTAAATGTGAAATCTGTAATAGGTCTTGCACATTTCTAGATCACAGGCTTTCTACCAAGCAGGGTAGTAGTGTTCCCACCATTCATTATGTGTGCTTATGTGCACGTGTGTATGCCAAGTGCAGCCTGTACCTTACCCAGTTTTGCTTTCTGTCTGTTGCCTGCTAACATGAGTAAGACTTGAACTTGTTAAAAATAGAGCCACTGCAGCTGCACCTGAAGGAAAGCTGGAATCTCCTTTGATGGAGGCATCAGTTCCTGCCTGCTAGATTCATCTGGGTTTTTTCCCTGTGGTTGATGCTTGTAGAGGGATTTGGCTCCAGCTAAATGCCGGTCCATAAAGGACTTCCTACCATAGACACTCATTTAATCATTATTCATTTTAGGGGGATCCATCTCAAAATTTGCTTTATTGTCCTCAGTATGTGTTCCTGAAGAATGTGGAAGCCATGTTTCAGAACCACAGCATCTGAAATCTAAACCAGGGCTGCCTCAGCCTCCCAGGCAGCAGATCTGGCTGTGGTCTAGACAGCATGTGCCACTAGCACATCATGGGCTACAGCGAGGAGGGAGAGGAAACATAGCCAGGTGACAGCCCAGGTTTAGACAAGTTTAAGTTGCTGTGGTTGCTCACCCTGCAACCTTGCTTCTTAATTTCCAACCACAATGGAGCCATAAAACATTTAGGCCTAAGTTTACCTACACAAACATTTCCCTTTCATTTCAACAGCTCTTTTTCGTTCATATGTTGTACAACTGGTTTTCTCTCAACCTCTTCTTGAATCCAAACAAACCTCCTTTGCCCTTTCCTGAGATACTGGTTTTTCATTCCATTGATTCCTGTGTGTTCTTATAGCACCTGTTCAAGGCTGAATAAATCCATGATGGACAAGGATGATGCTCTACTACTCCAGTAAAAACTAGTTGATGCTTTGTACCATGGCATTAATGCCTTCTCTGTTTTCTTAGAAACACTTCTGGTACATCAGAGGATCATATTTGCCTTTTTCCACTATCAAATCACACCAGTGGCACCTAATTGAGCTACGATCTATTGATATACCTGCAATTTTCTCTTCTCCTGCAATTTTACTTAACAAGGTCCCAGAGTGCATTGGACCTTTTTGCTACTGATCTCACTCTCATTTTGCACCTTGAAACTTTAATTTTGTCTGCTTTCTGTTACCCCAGGCTTGAAGGTTATCAGATACTTCCTGTACAATATTTCATTCTACCTATTTGTTTCAGCAACAGCTATTTCCAGCCCGTTCTTAATGTCTTATGCCAGTATCTCCCATGAATATATTGAATAAAATTAATCCTGAGACCAGCTCTGAGATTCCCTC
Organism: Strix aluco; assembly: GCF_031877795.1. NCBI lineage: Eukaryota > Metazoa > Chordata > Aves > Strigiformes > Strigidae > Strix > Strix aluco. Next base: position 6,710,397 of record NC_133942.1, read on the forward strand.
CTCCAGCTCAAGCATTTCCATTTCAGCACAAGCCACCAGCGTCTCCCCCAGAACAGTGTCTTTGCCCACTTTACAGTTGTTCTCCTGCTATGTCTGTTCAGTCCTGTTTTGTTTTTCTTCTCTAATTTCTTTGTCAAGACAATCAAGACAGCAAGATTGTTATCACATTAAACAACTATCTAGCCTTGATGAACTGTCTTGTCTTTATTCTATTTTCCATTTACCATTTTGTGTTATAATTAGCATTCACATTGAATGGTTTTGCAAAGGCTGTTAAAGTCACACTACTCAGCTAGTGCTTGGGCACCTCTCAGCTGGGACTTTGTGATGATTATAAGAACTAATAGTCAAAGAACTTTTTTTTTAAGAAGTTAGAAAAAATGTTTTAATTAGATAATAAATATATTCATTAAATGTGTAAAACATAATTTGTTTATAACAAAATCTAGGTAGGTGCTTGGAAGAGGGTGATGTGAATCACTGCTGGTAATTTGTGTCATTTCCAATGAAGTGATTCTGCTTAGTCAAAGCGTGTGTAGCTGTGAAAGAGGATTTATTCATTGTTATTCTAATAAAAAAGATTCGTTAATCTGCATTGTCCAACAGACCTATAATCACTAGTAACAAAGTGCTTGACAAAGGGATTTCAGCGTTGCAGGCAGATTTGTATTGTTCTGGGATTCTTCCATTAATACTTCACATGCGCATTGGTCTCTGCCCCCGAGCCCGGGGTTTTTCTTCTCATGGGGAAAATCACAGCTAATGGAGAGGCAGCATCTCCTCTCCTCTTCCCATTTACAAAAGTTGTTTCCCTCCAGTGCAATGAGCAACACTGTTCCTCCAGATATTAAAGGAATGTGAGAGTATATGACTGAAAAACGCAAATTTTATGCTCTAGTTTAACCAGAATAGCTTTTCCTAGAATACTTGAAAGGAGGCATGGAAGGCTGCAAGCAGTGGTGTTGACAGTAAGCACAATGGGATATGCTTTCTTCCTTCCATTTCTTTTTTTCTCTAAGGCTTAAAGATGCTGCTCCTCCACATTAGCACTTTTCTAAAGAGATAGGTGCCTTGGGACTGCGCCATCCCATCTGGTAGAAGTTTCTCCAGAGGCAATCATGCAGGTAAACATCGGGAGCTGATTGTGGGAGAGATTATTCACGGCTGGCTCTGAGCTTGTTGCTGCAGCCATGAGGGAGAGGCTCTGAGGATTTTGGTTTGGTGATGAAGGCTGCAAGCGGGAAGACTGATGGTGTCAGTTCCCTGCCCAGAGGGTAGAAATTTCAGTACAAAGATAGCTGGGGGGTGACACAGTTGTTTCTTACCCCCTGGTGGCACAAATCTGAGTAACCTTGTGCTAAGTCCCTGAGCCTTGTGCTGCTGGGTGCTCAGAGGGTACTGCAAGGCTTTTTGAAGAGCAAGCATTTATGTTTTGAAGTCACAAGGGTACTATTGCAATAATACCAGCAAGGAAAGACTAAAATGCTTTATTGGTTACTGAAGCGTGGTTTTGGTAAATAGCTATTACAATGGACTCAACTGAAGCAAAAATACCCAGGCTTGCGTGCAAAGCACCCGCTAAATTGTATGCCCTTGTATGTCCAGCTACTAATATTCAGAAAGTGATGTAAATTGATGAAGTCATTGCGGTTGTGCTGTAGGAACTGTGGGCTCTTCTGTTGTGGCTGGTTTCTTGGTGCATTTCTAGCATCATCCTGGGACCTGACTTGCCCACCCAGAACTCTTCTTAGAGGTAGTTTACGTACCCAATTCATACCTCTACCTGCTCCTGCAGGATAAGCTGGTTTGTCAGCAGCTCAGCATCTCCCCCAGGGAAGTGCTTTGCAGCTGAAGTCGTGTGTCCTGTTTGGTAAGTGCCACTGCAGCTCCACCTCAGCTTGCTGCGTTGCTCGGGGGGAGCAGCAGTTGTGGCTGTCAGCAAAAAAGGCCTTTCCCCAGTGCCTCCAGCCGCAAAGCCAGCTCCCTTGCTTTTTGCAAGGAACTAGGTCCTAGGTGGTACACACGGAGAGTAACCCCCAGCATACGGCACCGTAACAACACTACCCTGATGGGAGGAAGGGATGGAAAAGAATTAACTACGTAGCAGACGCTGGGTGCGTTGCTTGGTATGTTGCAGGATAGCGCTGAGCTACCCTGGCGATAAAGATAATATCAAAATCTGCACCTTAGCTGGTTTGCACATCTAAGGTGGGCCTGACTGCAAGCGGTAGTGGTGCGAGCACTGACAGTTACAGCATAGCTATCAGGTATTCTTTTAGCCTAATGATCATTCATTTAGGAATTATTTGAAATGTAGTCTCTGCAAATATTCAAAAAATATTAAAAAACAAAACAAAACACTTTCTCTTAAGTTTGAAAATATTTAGCTTTAAAAGTGCATTCCTTGTCTTTGTTCTTAATGGTATTTCCCCAAGGCTTTTATCAGATGTATTATTAAGACAGGTTTTGGACTGAAAATGATGAATGTTGCTAACTCACAGAAATAAACTGCTCATACAGATTTTCAAAAGAGAGAAAAAAAATTTGAAACCGAATCTGTTATGGGTATCTTTGGAATTTTTTTAAATCAATTTTTAAATCAATTTTTAAATCGATTTTTGCATCACAGCTTATCTTGTTTACTTAAGGTAAGCTCTTGACAATTTTAGTAGAACAAAAATTTGAGATTCATTTTTTCGGGTTCAAAAATGAAACAACTGTTGGTGTGAGGAGGAAGTTTAGAGAGAACAGGGGATAGTGAGTTTTGAATAAGCATCATTCTGCCAATATCTTTTCCAACTGTCAGAAAGAAATCCTTTCTATCCACAGCTGCATCACACATGATATCTCAGTTGTGGACTGAAAGTAAGCTGTTCTGAGTTACATCAATGAATTATATCACTGCATCATACCACTGTGTACTGTCACTGCTTAAAAAGAGTGTTTCTAGATCTTGATCTCTTGATCTGCTTGTCAAGTGCTCTGTCAAGGGCTGAGTATTTACTGTAGGTGAGCAGCAAACAGATTTAATAGCCAACAGTCAAACATGATTTATAATCCCAAAGTACATTTGACTGGGCTGGATATTTTCTGTCATGTCATGGTCTTTCACTGTGAACACTGTGAATCACTTGCTTTGTGTTTTTGGGTTTTTGGGTTTTTTTACCCTGGGATACTTTAAAATTTCCTAGTATTTCCAGGAATATATTAACATGATACCAAGTGGTTTTGGAAGTTTACTGCTCTTTCTCTGTGCCACTCAAGCTATCCTGAAATAAATGTGAAATAAAATGGGATAGCAGTAAGCACCACTAGTTTGTGTATCTGATGTCCAAGTGACTGTTTAAATCCCTGCTCCAGCTCAGCTGTGATACTGAGGAGGGGTGCCTGGGCCTTCTGTGGCCCTGATGCAGTAAGAAGCAGTTAGATATTGCTTCCCGTCACATGAGATGCTGTCCTGGTTCTGCTTTACACCAGCAAGACATGAAATAACCTTTTTTTCAAAACAAAAAAACAGATTCTCAGACTGACCCTCTGCTGCCTTGTCCTGGAAATGTGTTAGCAGCTGAAAACCCAGCTCTGCAACCTAATTAAGAGGTGAGAACATAAAAATGGGGGAAGGTCGTCAGTGTCCAGAACAGAGCGGCATTGCAGCAGAAGCCTCTAACCGAAACAGTCTCCTCTGACTAATGCTTGGTGTGATACAAGTCCTTTTCTACAAATTTTCATGTGATAACAAACTGGTTAGTGAGTTTAAAAGCATATGTCCATGCTGCATACTGCTGTACTGTGTAAGAGCTCCTTTTTCTTACTGGCTAGAACTATTTGGGATGGACGGGAATGTGGTGGTTCTCATGCTTTCCAAGATCAAACTGACTACAGAACTTATATGAACTTAAAAAAAGCAATACTTTTTTTTAAAAAAATATGTGGGTTTTTTCACATAAGCAGAAAAAAACATGGAAGAGTAGGTGGGCTGGAGCTGGCTGTATAAATTTTCTGACATTTCTTGTAAATTCATTCTTTGCACATTAGAAACAAAAATGTTTGCGAAGGATATAGGTGACTTTGGGGAATTTTTGTGATGATTTCAGGAGTTGACTTGGTCATTTTCAACATGAGGCTTAGTTTGCAGTTTCACTGCAGTCTTTGTTACCTAAATCTGCAATGCAATACTTTTCATGGGGAGCAAACAGCATTTATTGCCAAACATAGCATAGATGTGAACCGTGAATGCGGCCTTCAAAGATCAGAAGGAAAAAAACCATTGCATTTGTAGCATTCCAATTGCTGAGCTGCTAGATTGCTGTCTCGGGCTTCCCTATGTAATGAGGTAGGCTAGAGAACTTCAAATGAAAGCAGATTCTCATCAGACTCCAATTCTGCTAGGATATTCAGAAATAAATTGAAATTGGTATTTCACAGAGTTCATGGTAGCATTGCAAAATTGGTGATACTGAGCAAGCCAGTAGCTTCCCAGTGTCTTTTGCTCTCTATGACATTGCAGGTTTTCTCCAAGAAGAAAATAGTTGTTTTAGAGTTCTGCTGACAAGAGGAATTTGCTCTTCAGCTTCCTGAGCCCTCACCCTTCTCAGTGGCGTCCTGGACTGCTCATGTATTATGTATTAGGCATTCTTATAGTCATGGCATGTTGTTTGGCTTTCTTCACATTTTAATCACCCCATGATTTGCATAGCTACAAAGTGATGGCTGCACAAAAGCCTTCTCAATTTTTGCAGGTGGTTTGTTGGCTGGCAGACAAATGGCGCACAGGGAACAGAGTTGGAAAGTCTCAATTCCAGTCTAATAAAAGGACTCTGCTTGTGCTTGTTACCTCCATTTTAGCTTCCCTTCTTAATGATTTAATTAAATAATTTTCTGAGAATGCACAATGTTTCCTAGGGAAGAAAAACTGTAGCTTAATTTCTGGTCTCTTTGTAAAGAGTGCAAGTGTTCTATTATTCTATAGCAGTGTTTTTACATCTCATAAAATGATTAATCACAAAATCAGTTCTCCAAGCTTTAGCCAGGGGTCTAGAGAACGCAACAGTGATTTATGAACTCTAAGCTTCTTTCAAACATTACATGGAAGGAGATTTGCCTTTTGGAAGGAAAAAAATAGAGCTTCAGGTACACACGGTATCACCTCCTTTCAACTGCCCATCTGCTCATGTCTCATAATGCCTCAATTCAGGAAGATTCCTCAAAGGGCACGAGCGAAGTCAGGTAATGGAAACCTTGTGCCGTCCTTTCTCACAAGAGCACCTTCTTTGTACTGAGTAGAAGAGTGTCTCTTAATTTTGAGATGTTGTCATTTATGGTTTTATTCCAAGTGTCTTGTATTGTGAAGCAGCCAGGGAAAAAAAATGCGCCCTCTCTTGAATTACACATATTCTACCAGGTTGAGATCATGCTTTTATTTGCCCATTTCTGCTAGTTTTCACTGACTTCAGCCTTGACCTGAAGTTCTTGCTGGTGGGGGTCTCAGGATGTTTCTGACCACCTTCAGGACATGGCATGCTCCTACTGTGCAGCAGTTCAGACCCCTGATGCTTCTGTGCTAGGAAAAGGAGAAAGGGGCCAGCAGCCCGATGTGCATCACAAGAAAAAGTGTGACTAAAAGCTAGGAATCCATTCAGGAAATTTGGATATAACAAACTTCTGGAACACCTTTGTGATGGCGATAGTGAGAAATGGGAACAGGAGGAAGAAAAATCCCTTACTAATTTTAAATCAGAGCTTGATGTGGCTGTATGACACAGGTTTGAGGTGACAGCATCCCTTTATATTTTCTTCACGTGGTGACTTTAGACAACAGCTAAATCCACAAAGGTGGCTTCTGCCTGGGAGCCAACAGAGAGGCCTGATATGAGCATTTGCACCTGCCTTTCATAAGGCACAGCATAGTTTTGCCATGGTGCCTTCCAGAGTCTGATAGATAAATGTGTCAATGATGAAATCAGATGTTGCTTCAGTCACTTATTGAATAATATTAGCTACACAAGAGAAACTGGAAGTAAAATAAGGAGAAATAGAATCTTAAAAGTAGAGGATACTTCTGTTTTGTACAAAATAATGGTCAGAGTTTATTTCTGTTTCTATTCCTCTTTAGTTCATCCGCTTCCAGATCTCTTCCCTTTTACTAGGGAGTTCCTCTCCTCCTGCAAGCACTGTGGGGTAGGTCCCAGACTGCTGTGAGTGAGGCAACATGAAACAACCCTGACTTGCTCAGGCACAGAGACAATTATTCAGAAGGTCATACAGAGCCACTAGTACCAGACCTGCTTAGCTGGTACATTAATTCATTAAAAAAAACCTATGTGTCTTTCTCCTCCCTGTCTTAGAAAACTTAGAATTGTTTCCTGTCAGTCCTGAAAAAGGCACTAAATACAACATACTGCTGTAGCCACACCGTCTGCTTCCCCCATAAGAAGGGCCAGACGTTTTGTTAGTGGTCTCTTCTGGCACGTAGGGAAGGGTAAAGCTGCAGACAGTCTTCCCAGAGTCTTGCTGTACAAGCAGAATGAATTAAAGATTTAATTTGTGTCTTAGTGAGGATTATTCCGATAGCTAAATATTAGCATTTCCAGTTTACAAGAGATCTTCACCACCTAAATAATAATTTTCAACATATCCTGTTACTCAATATGATGCAACATACTCTTACACTCTGTTAGTATGGTGTATCACAAAGTCCTGGGGAATTGTGCAACCCAACAGAATGAAATCAACTTTAGGCTTTTTGAAATTCTTAAAAGAGAAGGGGTTTAATTTAAGTAAAGTCAAGCAGTTTGTCCGGGTGGAACAACTGTGCCAGTATCACATTACCTTCTGGGAGGCATTTCTCTGTGTTTGCTCCTACTTGCATAAATGTCTCTCCTCCCTTATACAAAAATAATTAAAAATTGATTAATTCTGGGTTTCTTAGGAATTCCTGAATCAATGAGGTATTTAGCTGGAAGTACCCCCTTTTTGCTGCAAGCTCCTCGGGTATAGGAAATGGGCAAGATCTACATAAGTGGGTGCACACTAAGGGATTGCACCAGCATAGCTACTTTTGAACCCTCTGAGCTGTTAAAACTGTTTCTTCAGCCCAACTGTCATGCACAAGGTGTCCGTTCACTCAGAACTGCCTTGTCTTTTAACCAACCAAAGCAAAATTCTTGTTCCACTTGCAAAGAGCCTCAGCATTACCTGCCTTAGGAGTGTTTTATGTTTTCGTGAGCTTCTCTTGTATGAAATGAATGACTACCACTTCTAGAGCAGGGTGGGAAACAGTTTTCTTGCCCTGCAAATTTATATAAGGTTTTAAAAGTCCACATTTCACCTCTTGACAACAACAGCAACAGAGAACAACACAAAAAGACATTCACATTGATATAAAGAAGAAACTTGCTCTGAATCGGGCAGATCCGATTGAGTCATCCCACTGCCTAAGCTGGTACACTATTCACCATCTGCTGTTTATATAGGGAAGAGGAATTTCATTTTAATCTCTCCTTTCTCTAGCTGTTTTACTTGTGGATGAATCTACTGGAGTGGAGGGAAGGCATGCCTGGACTCCAGGCTGCAGGTAGGGTAGACTGTGGGCAATGAAAGCTCCAGTTCCTGTTCCAAACTACATCTCCCCCGTGCAGAGCTCTCAGCACCCCAGAGAGCTGTTTCTTCGGAGTTTAGCCTCCTCTTCCCCTCTTTGGATAGAAATTTCACCTTAAACCTCCATCTCCAGAAGAAGCCTTCATCAGATGTGAACTTTTTCATTAAAACCCAGCTTTATCTTCCAAAACAGCTCCCCTACTTCCAGTAAAACTGTGTTTTCCCACAAAAAAGGTTTTGTCAAGAATACCAACCAAATGTGTGGCCAGAGTCTTTCAATGGCAGGTGCCTCCTTTCCTTCTGGTGCTCCTGAGGATTTCCATCCTGCTGAGCAGCAGCCCCCAGGGCTATTCATCAGTCCTGAATTGTTAATAACCCTTCAGTAATTACAGCACCTATTGCAAATGGCATGAAGCTGTGAGACTCAGACCTCTGTTGTTGACCATCTATTTTCTTTTTTCCTTTGCCCCTACCCTTTTTTTTTTTCTTTTCTTTCCTTTTAGGAATTAATTAGGCCAGGACAAATTGAGAGCAGCACCAAATAGCATCTTGGTTTGAAAAGTTGTTACTTTAAAGAAAAAAAAAGGTTTTGTTTATTTATTTATTTGCTCTGAGTAGAACAACAGAAGCTGGTATCTCTAAGCTAGCCTGAGCTGGTCAATTTTCCCTTAATTCTGAAGACTAAGAGTAAATAACTGTTGCTTTTCATTTCAAGCAAAAATGAAGTTTCACCAAGAGTGCTTTACCAAGAACTGTGGAACTGTTCAATTCCTCAGTCTTGTTCAGTGACGTTTTTCCATCACTTTGAAGAAGAACTAAATTCCGTTTATAGTAAGGGAGCAATTTTCTGGGGAACTGAAAAGCTGTTGGGATCTAGATACATATTTTCAACTTTTTTTTTTCTTAACCTTGACACCCTGAGCAATGCTAAATGATCCCCGTGCAGAGCCGTGCCCCCAGCCCTCACCTCGTCCCAGCCTCAAATCCCCAATTTCTTATGGAACACCAGTGAGCTTTGTATATTATTGAACTGTGACTGCTGAGAAAAGTTTCATTTCAAAACCTAGATGAAACAAGAGATGAAGCAAGTGTATTCTGTGCCATCTGCCAGCCAGAATCTACCTTGGTGCAGTATGGCATGAAAACAAGATCAGAAAAAAAGTCTTTCTGAGCTAAAAGGAGCTGAAGAATAACCAAAAAAAAAAAAGTTGGTTTGTGAAGCAGCCTAATTTGCCTTCAATACAAGTATGTAATGAGTGTAACTGGATTGAAATTCAGAGTTTTTCACTGTGCCTGCAAAGTGTCCCCAGTCAGTGACTGTAAACTTTGAAGAAAGGGAAGCATTGCAACTCTGCACTGCTGCATTGCGGGGGTGCAAGCCTTGTGGGAGGAAAGGGATGGGTCATGGATCACCCGGTACTGCAAGGAAAAAATATATGTTGAAATGAGATTCACAGGGAGAATCTGAGATTCACCCTGGAGAATGTGTCGTGGGAGGAGAGGCTGAGAGGTGGGATTGCTCAGCCTGCAGAAGAGATGGCTCAGCATGTATAAATACCTGGTGGGGGCGAGTAGGGGAGACAGAGCCAGGACTTCTCAGTGGTACCCAGTGACAGGGCAAGAGGCAACGGGCACAAATTGAAATGCAAGAAGTCCTATTTAAGCATAAGGAGGCTTTTTGCTACAAAAATAGTGAGACCCTCTAACAGTTTGCCCAGAGAGGTTGTGGAGTCTCTGTCTTTGGGGATACTCACAACATGGTGCTGGGCAAGCTGCTGTAGCTGGCCCTGTGCCCAACAGGGGGTTGGTGGAGTGATCTCCAGAGGCCCCTTCCAACCTCAGCTATTCTGTGACTCTGCCATCAGAAAATGCACCTCAACAGGCTGCTTTAGCAAACCAGTGGACACCCACTTTGATCTTTGCATGAAGTGCTGCTACAGATCCACAGGATCAGTTTCAAGCCTTGTGCGACAAATACTCATTTAACTCTAGGTGGTGTTCATTAGATGTGTCTGTATATGTGGGTGAAAAGAGTCGATGACTCACCTATTCCATATTTAAAATGCATACTCATGGCACAGTTAAAGTTGGCATAAATAAGAATCCTTCATTTTTCTGAGCTCAAGAAAAACCAAACAACTTTTGCAGACCAGGACAGATCAAAACAAACCAGATATAACTGTGTAAAAACATTAACAAAATTGTCACAGTGACTTCATCAGTCAACCAATTTAAGCAGTCAAAACCCCTAGATAAAGCATTCAGTTGCAGCATGATCATCAGAAAATTTTAATAAAATGTAATAACTGTCTAATTATTTCAGTTGCTGACCTAAAATGAGCTTTCTGTAAAGCCATTAATCTACCTGGTCTAGAAAGCCTTCTGCAGCCTTAGGACCAGTCCACCATGTTTAAACCTCCCCCAGATACTCTTCCTCCTCGTAGGGAAGATGCTCAGCCTGATGTCCCAGATGCAGGCCATAACTGAGCATATAACCAAAAGCTGCAAACATGAAACTCTAGTCCTTCCATTTAAGCTCATCACCAAGGAAAAGAACCACCCTGAATACACTGTACTTAGTTCTTCACAGACCCTCCTAGGTGCTGTTTTAGGAATACTGGGAGATGGAAGTAGACATCGACATGTTTGCCGCTCTATCAATATCTGTGCTGGGAGTGTTAGTTCATCTGAGCTTCACTTTAGCTGTTGTGCTCTGCTCAGAAGTGATTTGTGAAGCACCAGTATTTCCATAGCCACAACAACTAATCAGGTTTTCTACTTATGATTTCCTGTGGTTTCAATGACTGTTGTGAGATTGCACCCCCCTTCACGGGTGCTTCTCATCAACCCAGTTTGCTAAGCGTCCCTCCCAGATCAGCTGGGGGAATGTAGGAAGAAATTACATATAAAAAAAGAATAGAACAGCCTCTTCCGTGGAGATGAAGTTGACCTCACAACAAACACAGACATCAGCTGGGCAATTGGTTCAACTTTTCCGAGTTGGTTCCCCCTTTATTCCCCACTTCCACACACGTCCACCAGCGATGACTTGCCCTCGATGTAAGCAGGGCCACAGACATACATCTGCCTCCAGTCACACTTTCTGGAGTTCAGAGAGATGCAATATGTAGTGACAACAGAGCCTGGCCTGTCTGTATGCCAGTGTGCCGTGAGATTATTTACTTTAATTTGCCTGGTCTTTGTAGATATAGATGCAACTGGTGCAATCCAATTCAAATGAAACTCGGTGGGGAACCACTTGCAAAGCTGAGATACCAGGGCAAAAGGTTTGGCAGCCGCATCCTTCCCTGCCTGAGCTCAGCAGTGTCTTGGGTGCCGGGGGCCAGCAGGAGCCCTCACCAGCCCTGGTTCCTCCTCCCAACAAACCTGCCCGGTTCCACTTCCTCCTCACAGACCTGCTTCAAAACAATGAGCCCTGCAAAACTTAACCTCTACAGGAAAGCAGGGTAGCTTCTGACATAAAAAAGACTTCCTTTTTTGAGTAAAACAGTTGATATTGTATTTCTTCAGTACATTGCCTAGTAAGTCTAGAAAATAGTTTCATCGTGACTTTTTATAATCATCTCTGCACTCTTGTACTACAGTTCAGAGTCTCATAAGGAGATAAATTATTTATGAAACTAATTACATCTTTTTTGGTATATATAATAAACCATCATGTGATAAAGCTACAGTAACAGTTGAGGGGTTCACCTACGAAATCAGCTTTGCATTGAACCTGATCTAGAATGTAACCTGAAGTCAAAACAAGAAAGATTAAGCAAGCATCTTTGTTTGTAACGGGCTCTTTAACTTAAGCACTTCCATGGCTCCCACTGCTGTAGCATCTGACCACAGTCACAGGTGCTGCTCGGGCAGGAACGTGGTAACGTGAAGTCCGCAGCGGGGCAGGGAGGCAAATCTTGCTGTCTTATGTTCAAGGCCTGCATCATATTTGCTGGCCCGTATCTCCAACTCACTCGTGCTTTTAAATCCTAGCTGTGAGAATCCACAAGCCCTGAACTCATCCCACAGCTGAGAATGAACAAGCACTTCACACTTTAAGCATTTTTTTAAAATCCTAAGCACCTTAGGAGCTCATAACACGTTTTCAGAATTGACTTGGACACTTGAGTTTGATTCAAAGCTGCCAGAGGAAATAGATTTGCACCCACTCAACTCTGGGCACTTTGGAGCCTGCCCCAAAACCAAACATCTCCTTTGAAAGTCTTCATTCCCCCTTCCCAGGTGGGTAAGGCAAAGCCAGCAAATGCTGCCAGTAAGCACCTACCTACCTCTTGGCCAGAAATAGCTGCATTTCACAAGGCTGAAACTGGAGTGTTGAGCAGCATGGAGGAGAAAAACAAAATAGAAGGAAAAGGCAATGACAAGAATTTCAGAGGAAAGACAAACAATAAGTACAAGAACATAGAATGAGACTAAGAAAGAGATTCAGAAGGGGAAAGATTTTCTTGGTTCGTGGGTTTTTGTAACCAAAAAAAATTAATGTTGCTCAGATCTCTGCCTATTAACATGACCATGTTAACATGAAACTCAGCTGGTATCGCAGACATACTCGCTGGTATCGCAGACATACTCCCCATTAACATGGGAATTTACCTAACCTGTCTAATAGGATGCCAGAGAAGACAGGTAACATCTGTTACATTTGTACAGCAGCCCAGCAGAATATCAATCCATTAGCAACTGCCCTGCACTGGCTATCAAAACCTATTTGTATTTTTGTCTCACAAATATTTTCCAAAAAGTATTATCAGAGAATAGAAAACTTCTGCTAAAAAGCACATTTTAGTGGAGGCTTTAAGCAACTTTGCCTTAAACTATTAAGGAGTGTGTGGAGGATATAAAACCAAAAGTTGTAATTTAAAAATACACTGGTTTTAGCCCAGGCCATGCTACAAAGAAAATTAAAAAAAAATAGCACAACTGTGAAACTTTTAGTATAGTACTATCACTGCTACATTTAATAAGGGAAAAGAGAGATTAAATCACTGCTACTTTTGATAGGGGAAAAGAGACATTAAAATGTATGCGTGTTAAGAGGAACAATTTGCATTTTCCTGAAAGACAGCACACCCTGTTCTTATCAAGTTTGAGGAACTTTGGGAAGGAATGAATGGTGCTCTTTTTCTGCTAGTGGAGGAAGATCTGCTGCTCTTAGGGTTTCTTTACATTTTTTACATTGCAATAGGTACTAAAGAAACTTCTGCCTATCCAAAAGTTTACTGATGATAAGAGCAGGGAGTTGTTGCTTAGGGTATACCTGGTCAGGGTGAATTACAGGGAGGGGGTGCAGCGGTGTCCTTAGGTAGGTCTTAGAGACCAGGGATCTGTATTGAGTGATCTTCTATGGTGCAAATATACTTTTTAGTTTTTAAGACAGTTTCCACTCATGGTACAAATCGAATAAAGGAGATAATTGCTCACTGAAGCAAACTGAGCAAATACGTTTCCCTCTCCCTAATGGGCATAACAGAACCTTAAGAATGCAAAAATAATTGCTGATCTTGTGATTTGGAGGGCAAGCTGTACTCTTTTGCTGCGTTGTGCAATATCCTGTAAGTTTTCATTTTAAAAGACATTGTTGCATAGCTAAAACTACCGTCCTGCATCTGGATGTATTTCTGCCCTGTTAATCAAGCTCAGCGATGCAGTGTTTCCAGCCAAACAATATTAAAAATGAAGATGCTTTCCTTTAAGGAGGGTGTTAGCTTCAAAGCTAAGCAAGGATTATAGTCATGTTAACATGACTAAGCACAGGGGAGAAGTTTAGGGAAGAAGAGCTATAAAGAACTGGCCTGGCCAGATTCTCAGCAGGCATTAATCACCCTAACCCTGCTCCAGACTGTGGAGTGCGCCTGATTTATTCTCACTAAAGACCAAGACCCTGAAAAGTAAACGTACTAAATGTACCAGTTCTAAAAGTCAGATTGCATATTTTCAAAGGAAGTTCAGAAATGCAAAAGCTGAAGCTCCCACAGTAGCACTGGCTTGCAGTTCTGTCCCACCCCATGCATTGGACTGTGCAGTTAGTAGATGTACAAAAGAGGAGGCATGAAGAATCTTATGTAGGTGTGGTCTGGCACAGTTAGGGTTCACATCAAAATTAACTTTTGTATTTCCTCATTACATTTTTTTTTTTTTTTTAACTGTTCAAATCTGGTACTGGAGTGGGGGTGGGGAGGGCTTCCTGGAAGTGCCAGGAAGAAGGTGGTTCACTGAAACATATTCTTGCATCTGCCCTTCTATTTCATACCAAGAGAGGCTTTACCCTGAAGGGCGGGGTGGATAGAAAGAAATCACAAACTGCAAATACGCCGTGAAGGGGCTGTTCTACTTGGCCTGACAGGAAAATGGCGGGAAGAATTCATATGCTTTCATGTCTTTCTTTAAGTCAAACCTAGATGCTGAAATACATGACTGCCCGGCCAAGAGGCAACATCCTGTTTACCCAACTTTGCAACATTACGGTTTTGTCGTTTTGGTTTTTTTCCTTAAAACCTCTACTCCAGAAGCAATGGCAAGAGAACCTCAGATCACCCTTGAGAGAGAAATGACTAGGGTCTTTTTACCTTGTAACTGCAGAGAAACAGCTTAAAAACAAGACACCAAAACATTCTTCAACCGAAAGTTGAATAAGAACGGAGCATATCTACCTGCTTTAGTATTCACTGATTTTAAGGCAGTTGCCAATGTTTGGGCTTAGTTCTTTAGTGCCACTGCTAGTTTTTTCTACCTGTGCTGCTGTGTGACTCCTGGGCACCTACGAGGCGTGCATGCCCTTCTGCACCTAAAGGCAGACACGGACTCTGTAGGTGGCTGAGCAACAGCATTTTGCACGCAGCCAGCTGGCTTTGCTCTACAAGCAAACATGAGAGAATTCAGACTGTAATTAGTAACAATTCACCTGCTCAGGGGAGCCACTCCTAAAACTGAGGACACTCACAGCAAGCAAGCACTCACAGGACTGGGAGACAGACAAACCAGTGTCCCTTTCAAAAGCGGTTTCTAGCACAGGAACTGGGAATGTCAGTTGTTTAATGTGGATTGGATATAATTCTTTACAATGTCTTCTCCTGCCTAGGATCAAACACTTACACTACCAAACAGCATGGTTTTGCTTGAAGACAAATTTGCTTTTTTACTAAACTCAATTTAAAACACAGAACAGGATTAAATTAGTTTGAAACTACATATAGAACTAAGCTGTATTTTAGAAGATTTTTAAATACAGACATGTTGAATATAGGAAAAACATAGGAAATGCTCACTTACCCAAAATGCATCTTTAAACTGCAGCTGTGTCATTATTATTGCTCTGTGGAGGTAGAGGAATCCTTCAGCAAGTTTGTTCTCAGATGAGAGCAGCAGCAGGCACCGCACTGAGCTTTGCTGCTGTAGCCCAGCCAAAGCTGAAAGTGAAGCACATCCACAGACCTGTCTCTTCTGAAGTCAATCTTGTGAAAAATAGCATTGGGCAGTTTCAGGCAGCTCAGCCTAATGACCTATGGCTGTGAAGGGACGGAAGGGAAAAAAAACTCTTGCTCACTCATAGAGACATGCACACACTCAGCACCCAAACCTCAAACCTGTTTCTCTTCTGGTAAGCAGTTAATATTGAAATGAGGAAGCAAGGAGATGTCAAATGATGCCAGGCTGCTCCTTGCCATGTGTGCATGCAAGCGGCTGGGGAACAAAAAAAAAAAAACAAAACCAAAAGAGAGGAAAAATAAAAGTAAAATTCAGTGATATGATTTGGTCAGCTACAGGAGAAGAGAGAGCAATTAAAATGCAAAGGAAACCAGCACAATACAAAGAGAAAAGCTATGGAGGAAATTAGAGTCAAACTATCATATAATGCTGTGGTCTTACAAAGAAAAAGAAGCAAAAGAAATGTATGTGCCACACTTCTCCAGTGTCTTCTGGGGCTGGCAGAGGCCCACGTAGTTGTACATGGGATGTGTAGCTCAAAGTTGCATTTGCAACTGAAAAGGCTTTTGAAGACTCTGGTTAAACTAAGAACACTGTAAAGCGTGCAGGTGTCTGCACACTTTTGGATACCTCTATGTCTATATAGAGAAAATTTCTCATTTGCATGCCCTCATGTAAATGTTTATATGAATAAGAAAGATATGTGAAATTTAGAAGTAAAAATCCTAAATCCAAACTCTTGAAAAGCCTTGTGATAAGAGACCTAAGAGTTTATTAGCACCAGGACCTGAAGTGAAACTTCACAGACACCTGAACTGGCAGTGGGCCCAGCACCACACCCAGCACACTGCTGACAGCAAGTATTTCAGATGGCTCCTTAAATAAACTAACCGATCCGTTACAATGCCGCTGCAAATAATTGATAGTAAGGTAATATGTCTAACGCTTCCATGAAACCCTCTTCAAAGTACCTGCCCTGCAAGTGAGGATGCTTCTGTTCACCTCCTTAGGATGTTTTAAGGATTCTGTGTTTTTAAATACTCACTGGCATTTTCAGAAGACAGGAAAAAACAAAAGGAAAAAAATCCTGCCGTGGTTGCCTATGCAAAACTGTGTCCTTCCACACCAAGAACACATCAGGACTTACTTAGCCATAACTAATTAACGTTGCTCCTGATGCCTGGGTGTTGCTTTATTCTTGCTGTCCCTGCAGCACCAGCAGGTAATTTAGTGGTGAGGAAGTCTCGCAACTTCATTGAGCTCCAGCGGGGCACAGAGATCTGCTCAGAGATATGCAGCAGTTGGTGGTTAGAGATATCAATAGTCACTCCATGAGCAATTTGTAGCTGGCATTTTAGAGAAGTGACAAGTTTCCTTCCTGGTCAACTCAGGAAGACAGGGAATGTGCAGAGAGTTTGAGAGGGAAAATGAAATGCAAGCAAAGAAGGGCAGAAGAGTTTGCAGGGCCAGAGGTGTGAAACTGCTTTGATTGTCATGAGCAGCTGGAAAAAAGCATCATTGTGTGAGGGGGGAGAAGGAGAAATGTGAGGATTTACTCACATAGGGTGCTGAGGATGAATGAGTGAAGCTTTCTTCCAGAAGGGAGAATTCCCTGAAAAAAATGTATTTTGAGGGCATGGGCAGTAGTCATAATACTTACCTGTAAGCAAAAACAAGAATCTTTTTAACAGTGTTTTATCTCAGTCTTTCTAAAACTAAATGTTTCCTCTTACTCTTTCCAAATTACAGCTTTGTTTTGAAACGGATAGCTTTGCTGCTGTTGGGGTTCATAAAAATGCATTGAGTGCATTTTGGCTCTCCAAAATGATATGCTACTTTCTCATTAGTTTGGCCTCCAACCAAAAAGCCAATTATTTGACTGAATCTCACGCTGAGCTCTGTGCCTTTGTCTGTCCCACCCAACAGTACTGGTGTTGCCCAGTCACCTCCCTCAGGAGCAGCCAGGGATGCCTCTCTAGATACCATACTCATGGGCAGTTAGCTTTGCGCTCTGGATGAGTTTATCTCTTACCATCGGCTGCAGAAGATCCTAGACCAACAGTGTTCCTACTTCAGGTATTTTGATGAGCTTTCGGAAATTAGCTCGTGTGAGTTGTAGCCCCTGGCTCTGATGAAGCAGAGCTGTTGGGCAGACACTTGATTTGGAGCCGTCACTGCTCACACATCCCAGTGTTGCTGGATTATGTCCAGAGGATGCTGTGCCTTGCAGGGGTTGCCAGGCTTTGCAGGGCTCTGGAAGAGGGAGAAAATTATCTCAATTTTTCAGCTGAAGAAACTGAAACATATAGCAAACAGTGCTGGCAAATATGTCAGTGCTAGAAGTGAAGGCATGGGAGGGGGTTAGTGGGATGCTGATGAGGGAGTCCTCTCCAGGTGGTTGTGCTTTGCAGCTGCTGAGGTGCAAGCAGTGCATCATCAGCCAGCCGTGCCTGCATCGGGCACAGAATCCGTAACCCCATGCTGCTTGTTTCCTCTGCGTGCAGCAGCACCACCTCCGCTTGGCCAAGGTGTAAAACCGTATCTCTGCAGCTAGTAAATAGCTCTCTGCAGAGCCTTGGGTGTACCTCCCCGCTGCACTGGCTGTGACTGGGCTCAAGAAAACTGGTATAGGATTATCTTCCTTTTCTCCCATAAGCCAAAGCACCAAAGAATACCTAAATACCTTGCAGTGGGCATCTACTAAATTTATACTGAGCCAGTCTACTATAACTGCTGGTTTATAGGATGCAATTACTTCTTGTAAGCTTGTATCATTTAGCAGAGCTTGAAATAGCACCCAGAAATAGCAGTTCCCAATAGCTGTCTTAAAAGACACACCAGCCTCCTGACCATGAGTCCAGAAACTCATCTTTGTCCCTTTCCCAATCAAATGCATCAGGATAGTCTTGCAAGTCTTTTGTAAACCTCTTATGATGAATGCTGCACTTGGAGAAGAAATCTTCCTAAAACCATCCTCTAAATAGGAACAAGACAACATAGCATCTAGTTCTTAAATGATGTATCTCATGGTTGGGTTAATATCTGGATGTGAGTGGCCTGAGTTGTACAAAGGCTGGAAGGGCTGAGCCTGGGAGGGAGCTCTGCGGGGCTAAGGGAAGGGGAGCAAAATCAATGAACCTTGCTATGCTACTAACTACTATAATGCCATCTGCTGAAACCACCTTGAACTTCATGAAATTTTCCTCTACAAAATAGTTATATGGATACATTTGTACCAAACAGAAGCATTTTTAGTGGGCAAGGGGTTTAGACTATTGTCATTGTAGTGAGTGGGACTATGGTGGCAATGACAAGTAATCAGCCACTCGTTCGTTTATTTGGTTACTGACAGGATGGATGCTTTGGAAACCTGCAGAGCCTTCTCCTTCCTCACCCTTTTAACGTGACTTTTCATCTAATCTTTGCATACAGCTCCACTCAGAAATTCAGAAGTGCAAATAACGAGCCTTAAGTGGAATGCTTCCCCAACAGCCAGTGCAATTTCCTTCTCACTGCTGCTCTGAAAGGTCAAAAAGCAGGTTTTCTGTTTGATAAGGCCAAGAATCAGTCTCCAGGCCAGTGTATTGGTGGGTTTTTTCCAGTAATTAAATTGTTTGGCGGCAGAATGTACCATTTGAATCCGTTCTGTAGTGGAAAGTGATGAAAAGTCAGATTTCTTTAAAAAAAAGTTCATATTAAAAACCCTAACATTTTGACATGCATCTGAATGGAAGTTTCATTTAATTTTTAACTATATACTGCTTTGAGCAAAGCTTTTTATTGGGGAATTGCGTGGCAGGTTTGGACCTGCCAGTAGTTAAAATATGAAAATAGCTTCTATAAACAGGGTTGCGCTCATCCGGGGCTTCAAGCAAAACATTCTTCACAGTTAATGTTTCTGATTTTGGGTAGTCTGATGGAGTAGACAGTAAACCTTTTAGTCTACATAGAAACAGGACGAGGGAGTCTACAAAAAGTATTAAGGCAGTATATAAAGAGATGCTGAATACTCAGATAATTCAGGTATTAAGCTGGTTGTATTTTCCAAAACTCCTCAGGTGTATTGTGGTCCTTTGGAATCATTGTGAAATGAAAATGAAGAATAGAAGGCACTTCTGCAGTCCTTCAAAGCCTCTGAAACAATTACATCTAAGAGATACAGTTACAGAACAATTGCTGTAATACAGCCATGTTCAAAATTTAAACAGTCCAGCCTCTGGTGTCTTACTGAGTCCTAAAGCCTAGAGACACCAACAGCAATGAAACCACTTCCAGAGGAAAACCACGGCTAAAATATACAAGCATTTTAGCTGGTTAGCTGCGCCTGCCGTTTCTATTTCCATACAAATGGCTATCCGAATTTCAATGCGAGAAATGTTAGGGGCTTTCAAATTATCCACAATCGTGCCAATTTAAAAATTTTTAAATCACCTTGCCTTCTGTGAGGAGCCAATCTCTGTTCCCATGGAAACAGAAACAGCAGCCTGCGAGCATCCGGCTTGATTTGTTACAACTCCTCTGAACCCATCTATGGCTGCTGGCTGAAAGCTGATTCAGTATGCTCCAGACCCTACGACATCAGCCCTGTTCGGCTCTGAAACACGCTCCCTTTCCTTCTTTTAGAAAGAACTATTTGAACATCCATCCAAAAGCACTGTTTCACAGTGCAAGACAGTCCTGCTGGCATTGTGCTTCGGGAAAATTGACAACTAACATAAAGATTAATTGCATAGACGATGTTCTTAACCAATATCTACCATTTCATAGCGGTTTCCAATAGAGGCCTTCACTGAAAGATGGATCCAGTCCCTGATGTTTTACCCAAGAGGAAGATAATCATAGTCTTTGCCATAATTATGAAGAATATGAATGGATTTCTTCTAAGATTAACATCATGTTACTATATCCTAAAATTATCGTTCGGTATCACAAAAATGTGGGGTCTTGTCGTGCTTGGTACATATTTAAACATGGCTAGCTACCATGCTTACCCCTGAAAGTGTTCCAAAGACAAAAAAAGGTGAAGAGAAACTGTGGGAAAGTGCAATGTTATAGGAGGCTCAATTAACATAACTGGTAGTTCTTTGGAGAGAAGTATAACCACTTTGTGAAAGAGAAAATTAAAAGATTTGGGTTTCTATCTCTCCTTCTTGTCAGAACTTCAGGTACCTGCAGGAAGATGCTTTTTATTTCTCTGACATCTTTTGTATGTTTTACCAATACATCTGCTTTCTCCATCCCATTAGTTCAAAGGAAATCACTATTCATTTGCAAGTACTGCATATTCATTAGCTAAGTAGGCAGTGCTTGCAGTGCTGAAGAGGTTTCCACTTCTCAGAAAGGACTCTCTGAATACTGCAATTCTGGGAAGAAAGCAAGGTATGTGTTCTACAGACTTACACTTCCACAAACACTCTTTTTTTTTTTGGTTTGAGGCAATGCAATTACTGCCTGAAGTCTGACAATGGCTTCAAGTTCACAGAAACTTCAGGCAAATATTTAGATATGCTTTGCAAAAAAAAAGATCTTACCTGATTGCGACTACAGAGGGTATGCACATAGACAACAACTGTTCAGACTGGCATTTGCAAAGACACTGCTATGTTTTGTGAAAAATCATGGCATTTGTAGTCAATCTCAAACCATTGGACCTTTGTCCAAAATACACCATCCAGCAGGTCGGTCTCTGTACAAAATGTCCCCTCTTTACTAATACAGTGAGTTGTTTAGCATCTTGGGAGGAACAGTTTAGATTCCTTCAGCATATTTTAGCAAATATTCTGCATATTTGCTCATTTAGAAACATCACCAATTGTTTTATGATTTTTTTTATGAGTAGAAATGCAAAACTGTAGCAAGTCAACAATGAACATCTGAAAGATCTTTTCAAAATTTTTTAAAAAGCAAAACTTTTCTAGGTAAATTATTTGCATGTTTATTATTGTAAACAGTGGGAAATATTGAAGTGTAGTTGTTTTAATTTCCAGACAATGCATAACTTACACAGTACAGACAACATGATCAAAGATGGATCACGTTGCCCGGTACCTTTTTGAGCATTGACTATCTCCAAGGTGGCAATTCTTCCACCACCTCTCTGGGCCCGTTTCATGCTTAACCACCACTACTGTGAAATTTTCATCCAGTCAGAATTTCCCTTGCTGGAACTTGTGACTGTTGCTTCTTGTCATTTCGTAGTGCACCTCTGAGAAGTCTGGCTTGTTTATACCAGCAGTGCAATTCTGCTTGTTCTGTCACCCATTGACTTTCCTGGAGATGAGCTGTGCTTTTTTGGTAGGGTGTGTTTTTGTAGATACCAATTGTAAGAGCTGCTTTGTGTTCTGGAAAACTTTGGAAATCTAAGCTCCGTAATATTGGTACTTTATCTACTTGTCATATTATTCTCCCTTTGCCCTGTTCACATGACATTTTTATATGCAATGTTTGTCTAGAAATCAAATTTTGCTAGATCCTTGATTTTATAAATGGAAGGGTTTTTGGAATAAGCAGAGGAATTTTGTTCTCTTCATTGAGTCTAGCTAGTATTTGTTCCTCTGAAAGTCTCTCTCACTTAGACATTGTCCAAAGAATCATCCTGATGCATATTCCTATAGAGCTGGGGACTGCCCCTGAATTAGGGATTTTGAGGATGAGAATGTGATTACCTTGCCAACAAGAATGCTGAGACTCTCTCTCTTAGAGACCTGAGTGGTTAATACATGGAGACAAAGTGCTTTTACCAGCTTTAATATCTGAATCGGCAATATTCTGCATGTGCTGCTTACAAAGTGAGATCAGACATAACAGGCCAGAGAGCCAGTACAATGTGCTAAAGTAGGACGCCTCTTCACCCCAAACCACAGTGTATTGACAAAGAAAGTGTGATGCTTGACCTTCACCTTCACCATCTCTCTTTTTATTCTTCCTGTAAGTCAAAGCTAAGGTTTCAGTTCTGAGTTTGATATTTTTGGGTTTTTCAGACTGGCTGTGTTGAGCTGTTCCAGATGACCATAAACTGTGCTCATAAAACTTCCGCAGGTAGAAGTTGCGCCGTTGGATTGAATAAAGTCTCATTTCTCAAAAGGGGATTCTGGGATGGAATGCAGCATTAGCTGAATCTGCTCTTGCTTTCTAAAACATCCCTACAACCTGGTTTTGTCTCTTTGGTGACGTTTGCGATTGGCCAGAAAATGAGAAAAGAATCTAAGTTCCAAGAGCGGTGGGACAGACAGGAACACGCAGAGACTGCCAAAGTATTACGTCCCTAAGAAACCAGGCACAAACAGTCCCTTAGTTTTTCAACTCTGTCTTCTTGACTATCACAGTAATCTCTGATGTGTGTGTTGCTGGAGGAGGCATAGAGCTGTGTAAAGAACAGGATTCTTTATAAGCCCCTACGAGGTGTATTCGATCTGTAGGATACCATGGGTGGAGGCTCTTTCAAAACAAAGCATCAGCTTTACATGACAGAACAGCACAAGACACAGTCCTTTGTTCCAAAATGTCTTTATGGGTGAGCACATGTGGTTATAGCTCTGGTCTGGATGTTATGGAAAACTTTCTGCAGAACCTGGCAGAGGGGAGGGAGCCATCAGACACTGCTCTCAGCCTTCACCAAACAGAGCAGCTCTGAATTTTCTCCGAAGAATAGGGCCGACAGGGAACATAAAGACGAGGCGAACTTGGGTTACTTTGTGTGTGACTTTCGCAGGCTCTGGTAGTCCCAGATTCAGTACCAGTCATTCCTTCTACAAATACATGAAATAAATTATGCCACACTGCAGTGCTGAAAACCTCTCCTCTGACTAATTAAAACTAGTTTCTATTTGATTTTTATCTACAGTGAAACTGTCGCAAGTTCTAAGAGATACTTTGGTTCATTGCACTTTTTCTCAGTATAGTTAACAAATGCTAGGTAAGAGACTCTGTCAGTGCATAACCCTGGAAATACTGGAGCTACTCTCCTGTAGTATTTGGACAGGCGTCACTGAATATAAGCGGTGGATTGCCAATTTGGGCAGCCTAAACACTAGATTAAACTACCAAAAGCCACAAATCTTTCTCAGATTGTGAAAGCAGAAGCCTAATTTTAAAAACATTATCAGAAATCAAAAGAAGTCCACATTAATTTACTCTAGGAATTACAGAAACATTCAACAAAATACAATATTATTAAAGGATAGTTTAGCCCTTCCCTAAATCCATATTTCAATTAACAATGATACTGCTTCCTTTTGAAGTACCAGTTTCTGTGCCCATAAAATTACATTAAGAGCTGCAAAGTGACGAAAGCTGTAGTTCCATCTTACAGTGAACTAAGCTCTAGTAACACCTAACATGATTTGCTTACAGAAATATTAAAATAAGCAATAAATTGGATGTTTGGCACAGGCTCTGAGACGTGGATTGTATAAATGCTATGCTGTTTGGTGTTTCACTGGCCTTGCTATACCTCTTCTTATTCTTGGTTTATGCACTTACTGCAATCCAGCAAGTGACTTGGAGTCAAGTTGAAGAGCAAGGGACAGTGGCATCCTTCCAAAGGCACTCTTTTTTCTCCTTCTTTTGGAAGGTGGAACTTTCATGCTAATGATGACATTGTTAACACTGAATATGCAGCTGCATGTCATCAAGACTACTTTAAAAATGCCATCAAGAATACTAACAAATGGGCAACTTTGGGTGTATTTCAAACCAACAAAGATGACAACAAGTGTTTTAATACTCCTGGACACACCGGATTTAATGAGACTTTACTTTTTTTTAAAGCAGATCCCACCACCAACATGGCAATAGCTGCACTCAACATTCCCAGGAACTGAAATAAATGTCTACAGGTAGAAAAAACCCCAACCACTAAAATTGAAAAAATGTTTTGAATTTCTATCACTATGATATCTAAAAACATACAGTGAAAGCATATGGAGTTTTGTTCTCAATCAAAAGCACTAGCCTTCTAATGGTGATACTTCAACACCTATGTTGGAAGGAATTTCCTGTTTGTTCTGAGAATAATTAAGAGATGATATACTGGGAAAAAAACAAAGCAGAACGTGTTGCTTTACTCAATAAAAAGAGTTGGGAGGAAGGAAAACATTACTCAAGAAGAACACTGCAACAGCATTGCAGGAGTTAGTTATCGAGGAATTAAAGAACCCCAATACACTCTACATAATCTGTTCTGTGAGGCTTTGTCTTTGTTTGGAATACTCAGCTAATTTCTGTGACTTTCTAGGAGATAAAAAGCGAATATATGTACTTCCCTAAGTTGAATCTGTTGCGCCATTAACCTTTCAGACTATTTCAGACAATCACATAATGGGACAGTACTCATTTTTATGAATGGTAATTGTGGAGCTTTCAACCAAAGTTAACTTCTACAGGTTACTACTACAAATATTATTTAATGTCTTGATGCTTTAGAGTTCCATATATCACAAATAAAAAAACGCACCACAATTGCTTTTGCAAACTTGTCCAGAAAATGCTAAATGCATGCGTTGCTTTTTTTCAAATCTTCTTTAGCATCTAGATGAGATGATGTGTCTTTGGTTTATAAAAGCTAAGAATGCTGCCATGGTACATTATGTACATTGTGTATATTGTTCACATTTCAAGAAGCTGCTATGGGTGACCCACAGTAAGTAATAATGGACAAAACACAGAAAGACAGAATATTTTAAGTTTTAATGCAACAAATGAAGAAGGTCTTAACACTGTAAAATCCCATTGTATTGCTAATGCTGTAGAATTGTACATTAAAAACAATTATTGTCTATAGATGTAAAAATAGCAAGTTTTATGATACAATAAAACACAGTATAGAAACCATTTAAAATTAAGTAGAAACCTCTTAAACAATTGAGGCATTAATCTAAGTGTTTCTCCAAATGTATTAAACAAAACACAGTTAATACTGACTCTAAACATGCCCCCATCTTCCCCACTCCCCGCCCTAGTTAAACTGATTAGAAAAAATAGTAGTCTCTCAGTTACTGTGTTTTGCATTCTTTCAGAATCGTTTAGATTCTCCATTTCCTTCAAGTACAGTAGAACAACTCTTCACAATACAGTACTACCCCTGAAGTAATTTATTTCCCGACACTATATAATTTTGAAAGTAAGTACTTAAGATTAATTTTGAAGGCTAGAAGAGGCCCAAGGAAGTCTGCAGGAGGGCAATTAAATTTTGAATGCAAATTATTTACACAAACATTAGTGTACTGTAATTACAGCATAAAACTTGCAACATAGCTGATGGGTGCTTTTAACAAAAGCTCCAAATGAAAGAAAGGGAAGAAAAACAGATTACAAAATAAATAATCTAAAGTTCTTCATGGTAGAAACGTTCATCATGAAGCTGCCTACCATAATCCGTTGCTTCACTGTTAAGAAACAAATCCTGGTTCTTAAGAATTTCTGCTTCAGAAAGCTTTTTATCATCATTCAAATCCATTTCTTCAATAAGGTGAAGAGCCTTTAAAATAAATGGAACACCATGTGCACGGTTAATAGATACGAGCGTTTATAAATAATGCTTTTGGAATGGCTTTGTCAAAGTCCTGCCACAACACCATTATTTGTAACAAGCTAGACAAGATTTTGCATTCCGAACAGAGCCTTTCTTTCCTCGGTTTGTTTCCCTTTGCCTCTTTCATTTGGTGGCAAAATCACAGTATCAAATCTCTACCCTCAATATCAATTATATAGCAACAAATCAATGTCAAACCCATAGCTTTGCTTTGAGGGCGGAAGAGAGTATTAAACCAGCAAAGATTAATCATATTCCTGGAAGCACCCGTAGTCCTTGAAATCCACGGGTGAGCGCAGTACACTTTAGTGTATGATCTGCAGGAAGCACAAGCTTAGCATGTCAGGTAGTGACCCTGTGTTTTCAGAGGGCTCCTCTGGACATTCAGCCATGGGATGACAGCTACAGTAGCAAGTTCTTGATGTGTGGGACCTCAACTAGGATTTGGGCCAATGCAGTCTTCAAGATGAGCATTCTCTTTCAGAAGTGTGCACCCGTTATCTCTCAGTCACATATTTACCCTGTGTCTGACAAGAGAAGCATCATTTACAGCTCTCGGGTTAAGCTGTAGGTACTCTTGCTTTCAACTCTGGAGGTATCTACTGTGCTATGCCATTTTTTATTTCCTGAACCTGTGAAGACTCACTTTTCCATCATACATGCATATTAAAAAAAAAAGAAAGTAGGGACAGAGATGTGCAGCTGGATATTCTGTATCTATTTATGACTTGCAAAAATGCTCCATGGCTCTAATTCATAGTTAATGGATAAGTCATCTATGCATAGGAACTTCAACTTTGGGTAGCAGTTAATGTTTTCCCTTATTTCCTGACAGCAAAAGCTTGCTTTTCTGAAAAAAACTTTCAAATACTAAATCATGACAGTGTCAAATGAAACTGCAAGTTAAAACAATTCTCCGCTGTTGCTTATTTATATATTATAAAAGGAGGGGGAAGTTCAGCAGTAAAACAAAAAAACAACTGCAGGGTTGATTCAGGGTTCACAAGTATTACATAGCTCAAAGCCAGCAGGCTAGTACAGCAGCTCTGTTGTACCTATTTCTGAGAAATAGAGGAGTCCTTGCATTATGTGGGTTTTGTTTCTATTTGCTAAACATCTACAAATACAATGATTTCAAGAATCCTTCTGTTCCTACTTTTTCCGATTGGTTTGGCTCGATGTAACTGCTTAGTGACTTTTTAAAAAAATTATTACTTACATTTAAGCTGACTACATCACCAAAAAGGACTGAAGAAAATAACAGGGACTAATACCAGCCAAGCAGATTTTAAAAGTGCTCTGCATGGCAAAAACGAAGACAAACATCTTGTCAATTCCTGGAAATGGAATGTATAATAATTTTTCTATTTTTACGTTATTTAGCTACCAAGTTTCTCAAGTCATTTTGCAATGCCAAAATGAAACTGCAATATTCAGCTTTCCAACAGCAGTTTATGACTTAAGTCAATCTCTTTAGGATTGATGACTTTGCTAAGCCCTTATATTAACTGAAGAAAAAAATTAGCATGTTAGAGAAACAAATAAAAAAACCTGATTTCTTGCAGAACTGAGCTATCACTGCAGCATGGCCTTGCTGTAAGCTAAAATTTGAATGAACAGTGAAGAACTGCTAAAAAAACCCCCAACCAAGCAAATCAACATAGGTAAGAATAGACTCAACACAGAATGCATGTCAATTAGAACAGTACTGTTTCTGTGAAATAAGAACCAACCACCCTCAAGAGTCAGATGTTAAAAAAAGTCTGTGCAAAGGCTTACAGATCCACATTTACAGAAATACTACTACAGCAATTTAACAGCTTAGCTTCCTACAAGGTTAGATAAGTGAGCACCCGGTGCTGCGTGCTAGCCATGTTGCTTTTTCTGTCACCAGCAGAGCTGAGAAAGGAAGAGGTGGGACTCATTACTGTAACGAGATGGTCCAACACAATGCCTGGGCTGTGCTCTTTGACACAGAGCATCTACTGTCTCTCCCAGGAATTATGGAGGCATGGGAAGACCTGTTGTTCCTGCCATTCTGAACACCAAAATCCTCCAGTGCAAAGGAAAGACACTTGGACAAATTAAGATTAAAAGTTATTAGCGGAAAGGCAGAAATCCTCCCTACTGCAGTCGGTGACTGTAAAGTCTGCTTACTAAAATAGGTTGTTCTGGAACACTCAGTGCTTCTCCTGCCTGCTACACAAAAATAAAGACAGCTAAAATGAGAATCCACTTGAACCTATTATGGCATTCTACCCTGATTAAACCATCTGAATGATCATCAAAGTTTGCATTACAACATCTTGAATCACAGAATACTTCCATTTTCTTGTACTTATGAAAAGACAAGTTTTCAGTTCTACAAATTATGGTGATTTATCCACTTAGAAGAGTCACGACCAATTTTTGTTTTCAAAATTATGAACAGCTTCTTTTAGTAGTGTATCTCATTAGATTTACCTACAATAACTAAAAAATAACAGATTAAATACTGTACCCTTAAATCAAACCAGATAAGCTACTTAAACATGTAGAAAAGCACTTTTGTTCATTTATGAACATTCATACAATTAATAGCAACTTAAAATTTGCCTAATGCAGTTAAAAGACCTGTATTCTTTGTCAAACAGAAAAAAGGTTAAAAATATATGCAAAGATCTGCTGAACATTCTTTTTCAATCACTGAGGCATGATAAATCTGAATGCATCTATCATTTTGTTGTGACACCTTCAAAACTCTACTGCATTCATTAAAATCTAAACAGCAGTCAAAACACATACCTCCTCTTGTGCAATACCCTGATTATTAGGTACTATCCAAGACAACAGCTCTTGAGGGTTGAGTTTTCCATCATTATCCTTGTCATAGTCATTCACAAAACGATCCTTCTCAACAAGTATCCATTCTGGATCTTCCCTTGCAGCTAGTAAGACACATTTGTCAAGTTTAAAGCCACTCTTTACCTTAAAGCAGATATTTTCACCTTTTCTACAAAGCAAATTCATTTAAATCTCACAAAACACAACATAAATATGATTTTGGTAAACAAAGACAAGCCTTACAGACCAGTCCCAATACATTAAATAAATGCATTTGTCTATGA
Organism: Strix aluco; assembly: GCF_031877795.1. Classification (NCBI taxonomy): domain Eukaryota; kingdom Metazoa; phylum Chordata; class Aves; order Strigiformes; family Strigidae; genus Strix; species Strix aluco. The sequence goes on from NC_133942.1 coordinate 6,739,083, forward strand.
AAAAAATACTTGTATAGAATAAAACAGAATTTAAAGCTAAGGTTAAATTTACAGTTGAACTAAGTGGACATTAAAATCAAGGTTTACCATCAACTGAACTGTTTATTTTAATATCTCTGCAATTGCCCAAATTGATAGTGGAGAAAGCATACTTTATATTGAAAGTGCTGCCAAGTAGATGGTTTCCTACTTATTGGGACAGCTGACATACCAGTAGGAAAAAGTTAAGTGGATGACAGAGATCCTTGACTGAGTTAAGATTAGTCTCTCCCATTAATGTGCAGCAATTGTGTTGCAGATACCATGTTGAGAGTATCACGTGACAGCAATGTGGGCAATACTACAGCCCTCAGACATCGGTCATCCCAGCACTTAACAGACGGAGGAAAGTAGGGAAAAGCTTTAAAGCGACAAGTGTCCCAAAAAGTAGGTAGACAAATAGTGTTTTGCAATATTTGGGATTATGAAATTATAAGGCCATACGAAGTTTTTAAAAACATTCTACTGTCTGTTCTCCTGTTTTAACATCAAGGGAGGTCCATCTGTGGCAAGTAACAGAGAAGGCAAAGCTCTTGCTTAGTGCAGGCTCAATAGTCTCAGGTCAATACTGCAGGCTTTCCAATTAGTCTACTGTCTAATTTTTTTGTTGTTTTCTAAAATACCTGGAATAGAGCCAAAGCAATTTCATTTACTGCTGTTATTTGTTTGTATACTTGTTTTATACTTACCCTATGCACTGGTATTGCACCCTGCAACCTAGCCAGCAATCTTAAACTTGTCTCTAACTCTTCAAGAAATTTAGAAGCAATTCATCAAACTGATAAGCACTGCAGACAAGCATGAACAGGTATTAAGACTTCCTAAACATTATGAAAGCCAAAAGTAGTTGGCATCACAAGCAGATAAATAACAGTTTCAAAAAATAATTAGGTTTCTGTTATTAAGAAAACCAAAAAAAGTCAAGTCTCTCTCCCTCCTAACATCTAGTTTTGCAAGTAGATTATCAATGTCACAGTTCACCATACACTGTTGCCCAAAACCAGAAGACAGTTTAAAACCAGACCCACCATGTAGTTTATTAGTCATTTTAAAGTGTGCTGCAGGAACACTGTCTGCAGAAGAGATGGCCATTTGGAGAAAAGTTGAAGTAGCTTCTACAATTATAGCTGATTCTGAATTCTTGCTAAAAAGTTTTATTGACAAAGCTGTTAACTTCCCTATTACCGCAAGGTCCCTAGCAACAATTTTACTCCTTTCCAACAACTTTGGATAGACAGCCTTGGAAAAGCTTTTTTAAAGTCAGAGCAGGAAAAGGATAAAGAACCCTGTAGTTGCATCCGAGATCTGTTGTTTTTACTGGCTCTGGCAAACAGAGATGGTTATACAAGGTAAAATTACAGGTGGTTGATTGGAGTGAAGAAAAACTGACTATTCCCCTATTTCTCCATATCTTCATGCAGCTTAAACATTTTCCCCAGCTAGGATGCTAGTCCACACTTAAGATTTAGCACTCCTTAGGACCAAGTACGCCTTCCACACGCCTCAAGCTACTGTCTTCTTGGAACTGGAGGAGTTATTTGCCCTATCTTGCAGCAAATCAAATACAGTGTATACAATATTTACCTATTAGCAACACAGCTAGAGAAAACTATTGATAAACACCAGATAAGTGTCCTTTATCTTGTTAAAGAAGGAATAGATCAACTTTAAGGAAGGGCAAGAGTGGAAAAAAACCCACAAAGTGACAGCAGATAGGCTTTTGATATCTGGTACAGTGAATGGCCTCCTTCCCCTCCACCTCTCTCAAAACACACACAGCTTCAATCTTTCTAAAGCAAGGCTGACAGCTGCCGCCTTCAGCTGATAAAAGACCAGGAAAGTTTAACCTTACATTCCTGCTGGCTGGTTTCGCAGATGTGTTCAGTTAGCAAAAACGCATCTTATTTCAGCTGCATACCTAGTGATGAGGACCATGCTTCAGCTTTTAGGAAACCAAGATCTAACTTGCAAGGAGACAGAGGAATGGGCTATACACAAACTGCTGTCAAATACATACAGGGCAGACTGAAATAATGAGCTACTATGCCCAGTACCAGGAAAGGGAACTATTCTAAGAGACAGGATAATGTTACTCAGAATCTGTAGGTGGAGGTGTAAGAAGCTGAAAATAAAGGTGCATACAATTCACCCATTCCAAAAGCTTTTGTTCTGTTCCTTCTTTCATGCCCCCACCCTTTTTCCTTACTTGGGTCTCTTCTGTAATCACCAAGGAATTCTTCCAGGCTAACAAATCCATCACCATCTTTATCATGTTCTTCTAAAGCCTCCTGAATGACAAAGTCCTTTTGTATACATACAAAAAGCAAAATACCAATTTGTGAAAAATTAGCAGCTTGTAATTAAGATAAACAGCAATAAATCATTTTAGAGCAATAAGGTATTCTTTAAAGTAAAGACTCCCTCATTTCAAATCTGCTTTATGCAGATTAGTGCAGTAATTGGTTCCAGTGCAACAAAACAGATCTGTTCTTAAGTGTTTAGGATGTTGGGTTCTATGAAAACCAAATCTGAAAGGTGTACATCAAGTTGGAATCCTTCAACATAATTCAGAACTACAGAAGTAGCTGAGAAACATGAATTTGTACAAAGCTGTATCATCTCATTTCACTTTTCTTCTTTCATGTGATGTATTCACTAATTTGCATTTTTGCAATTTTATGAAATTGTTAGGAAAACTGGTTGGTCTTTTGGTCCTGCATTTCCCAGTGAAGCCAGCGTGCCTGTTCTTGTAGTTCTGTCTTTTCTTGCTTGTCCATGATCAACAGTTACGTCACCGCAAACAGAGGCTGTTTGCATGGCACTCCTCCTGGCAGCTGGCTCTGAGCATCGCACAGCCAAAACTGAAGGCTCTACTGCACAAAAGCACCAATGGACTGTCAACTGTCGGTACCGAGCTGGAATGACACCAACAGTCACAGCAGTGATGGAAGAGATGACCAATGACAAAGTGCTCCTGGCTGAAATAATAATCCACCAAATTCTGACCTGACTACAGACAATATTAAAGCTTCAGATGGGCTTGAATGCTCTTTTTTGGCCAGAAAAGTGACTACTGTGTCCCTTAAGCAAAGTGAGAGTAATCAGCACTTGACCTTTTCCCGTGCAACGAAATCTTTCCTGCCAGTCCCCCTAACTAGAACTGAACTCTGAACAGGCTTGAAACTTCCTCAACTCCCTCTCACCGATATATTTCCAACCTAACACAATTTAGAGATAGCTATGTCAGTCCAATCTCAAAAGGCTGGGATAGCTGCAATACTAGTTCTTGAAACAGGTTTCAAAGAAAAGCACCAAACTACTGCTCCAGCTCCTGACCTCCAGCACTGGATCCACAACACATTATCTGATTTTTAATTTGGTCTGTAAAAGCAATACATATAACTGCTCAAAAGCACACTTCCTGTAGTACTGGGGCTAAGCACATGAAAAAGATGTTGCATCTATACACACAGGCTGCTAAAGACACTCTCCTAAATCTTACCGTCATATACTCCGCTTCTTCAGGATGTTCAAAAGCAACAAATTCATCCACATTTAGATCAGGAACATCATCTCTATTAGCTTTTTCAAAACGCTTTTTCTCCTTTAAATGAAGCTTACAAAATAGATTTAGTTAGAGCACTTAATGAAAAGGAAGAACAACATTATAGTAGCTGGCTCTAAGTTCATTAGAATATTAATTATTTCACATTACCTACTCATATTATACTGATGTTATATTTTCACTAAAAAGAGCTCATCCAGAGCAATGAGAACAGCACTTTTAACTGAGGTAGTTTTATTCTAACAATTGCATAACAGCGTCCTTTTTTTCAATTTAAGGAGACATCTGACACACGATCTTAGCCAAGGCTTCAAAAACACAAAAGGGGATATAATGAAAAGACCAAGAATTCATGTTTTTATACATGCTTCCTCTTCTGAAATTCCCAAACCAACCTAGTGGAGTACAACGATTAACAGTAGCTGTTTCAAATTCCAAAATTTGTATTTTAAGCACATTTAACTTTCTGGATCTGTATCTTATTTATATAAAGGGCTGTTTGTAGTTCAATGAAGGTCTTGAAATACCATATATGTAAAATGCCTTTTCTGAAGCCATTTTAAGTGGTGAAGGATTAGACAGATTCCTTTAATACAAGACTGTTGTCCATTACATCTGAACATATTTCAAAGCAAAGTCGCTTCACTAACCTATTTTAAGTATAAATATTAGCATGCCTTTTAAAAATAAATATCCCCAATAAGCAGGCAAGTTCTTATTTCTGAATGTCTTGTAGTTCCTGTTTCTGTATTCCAAATGTGCAAAAATTTTTTTTTTCTCATTTCATTTCATACAGTCTCCTTAGACAAAATAAAGACCCACACCACTGATAACTGATCTCTACTCAAACTGCATGTGATGTGAACTATAAAAATTTTGGAATCCCATGACTGAGTGTGTCGTGTTAAGAGTGTGACTCTGATCTGGATAAGGGAGAAGCCAGCAAATCCGAAATCACACATATTTTAAACATAACCATTTGAAATTGTACTTCCTAGTACAATTAAGTACAAGATCTTAACTATTCTGAAAAGTAATTATATGTACTCTTAAAGAGAAGCTGACCTGAGGTGAGGGTTTAAATAGGAAAGCAGTTCAGAAGGACTGACTACAGAAAGCACTAGACTGCAACATAAGCTTGAACTATTGAGGGAAAAAAAGTCTTATTTTTCAGTGGTTTTTTGAGAAGTGATGAACAAGGCTGCCATCTTCTGGTAAATTCGTATGTTTACTTGATGTCAATTCTAAATCAATACCATAGTCTAACTTGTCCATTTTGATTAGAGCAAGATCACTACTTCCCAAATGTAAGGACAGTGCTGAAGATGGCTGACATATGATGCTTGTACAGTGCTGCTCATTTTGCTCTTTACAATATATGTCATCAAGCAGGAAAAGCTATCAAGCAGTCGAAGTACAGCATAAGTGAGTAGGAGTTCCAGCTCAGCATACTTATCAATGATGGCAGTATCTCAAACATGGGATCAATATTTTGACTGGTAGTTGCATTTAAAGGCTTGTTTTATTTAAAAGCTACGTAATTATTCAGTTAAGTGACCTCCAAAGCTTTACAGTTTGTTTCTTTAGCGTGTAAAATCCCCTGCCCATTGTCTATTTTAGCTTCACTTCTGCCAACATCCTTTATTAATCTACTACTACTTTACAAAAAGCAGGCAAAGCAATCCTCACAGAAAAAAAACAACAACACCTCAAGCCAGAATAGTCTAAGAACTCACTTATTCTCTTTTTGGAAAATATTTACATGTACTTGTAAATGTGTAACTTGAAAGGAAACCACTTTTGCTATGTGGTGACTCTTGGTGAACCCTTCCTCTCTGCCTTTCTTGCCTCTTCCCACTCTTTAGTATCTGCTTTCATACATGAGATTAATCCATAACTTCTGTTGTTTATACATCCAGTTTTAGCTATCAGAGTTGCATTCTGATTGATAAAAATGTCTCAATTGCTATTGCTTTCTCTGTGGGTCTCCAATGGACAGAAATTGTTAAAGCAGGCAATACTGATACCCCACACTGGGTACTTGAGAAATAACTGAAAAAGTGGATAGAACAGTGCAGTAGAGGGGGTTAAAGAGTACAAGTGTTTCCTTCATCTCCAGCTCCAGTGGTGCTGGCCCCTGCTGAAGGCAGGACACTGGTTAGGCTACAGACCTCATCTAACAAGATTGCCATCTTTTTTTAAGATGATGGCTGGAGACTCTGCTCTGTGATAAGACTGTCAATAGACCTATACTCCACTCAGCTAGCAAAATACACTCAGGAGGTACAATTTCATTCTGTCTTTGTTTTGTTGGTAGCAGCTTTAACACTCCATTACTTTCCTTTAATTACTCCCCTATCTCAGATAGATGAAAGTGTTAAAACATGTGCCAGCTGCTAGGGTTTCTCTACCCATCTTGTTCCGTCACAATAAACAAACATTGCTGCGTTTTGCCAACAGCTTACAGAAACTGATGTAGAAACATTTTACCTGTCGAAATGATTCTTCTTCTTGATCCTCCAGGACAGTGTTCTCATCAAAATCAATTACACGATCATACATTTGCATATTATACTCCTTCCAAGACACTAATCCATCACCATCTTTGTCATAGTCGTTGAAGTGTTGCTTAGCTTCTTGTGTAACATAATGTTTAAAAGACTGCTGTATCCAGGAACTCAGCTCATCTGTGAAAATCATTAAATAAATTTTAAAAAATCAGAATCATCTGCACTATAAAAACTGTAAAGATTCTACAGGTCTGTTCAGTCTGGTGTATACTCTGCAATTCAGATGTAAGCATATAGGCAAGAGGTTAGTTAGAGCAAAACAATCTGTTTCCTTTATGCTATGGCTTTTTTCAAGTTAACTGAATGAGAGAATAGATCATAGCTAGAGCCTTCCATTTTTCTTTGGTATTACCATTTCCTCACCAATATCTTTAGGCTAGAGTTACACGGTTACTTTAATCTGGCCTATATTAGTGCTGCCAGAAAAAATGTGATGCATCCCTCTCTGATACACATGGGAAGTGGTAGGAAAAAAATGATGACATTCATACAGCTGCACAGTGAACTGGATCACTAAAAACTTATCCCGTAAGAAGGAAGATTCTTATTTTCAGCTGAGAAAGCGCCGTTATTTAGCAACCTGGGACCTGAACAATGGAAGCAGGAAGCCTGCCCCTTTCGGTGCCTGCTGCCATTTATGTCACCTTGAAACGTTTATGTAGCCATGCCTTTTCAAATCTGAAGGTAATCGACACTGTAGCACCCTTTCACCTTTTTTTTTCCAGAGCTTTATGAAAATGATGCTGAATGTGGTTCAGACAGACAACTCTAAACATAACCTGGTACCCCAAAAAAACATTGTTCCTATCAGTTCTGGGTTTCTTTTGAAAAATTCACAAACTGAAATAAAACTAAATTCACTGCCATTTCCTTAATTACCCTAAATAAAATATTAACATATATTTTCCCTTTACTAGGGGCTTAAATCAAGCCTTATATATTCTGGAAATGCTTTTAAGCTACTTGGTTTTATAGAAATGTGGCTAAAAGCTTAATATACAGATGAATTCCCACAAATACACTGAATTGACTTCATTTAAAGATTGGGAGAACATATTCTCTCAGTATCATCCAGTTATTTTCAGGTGCCCAGAAGAGGAAGACAACTTCCTCTGCATTGCAAAATTATATAGCTAAATCAAGTCAACTGAAATCCTGCTCTGAAGAGTCATGATGACTAATAAAAAATCCTACAGAAATTACTACTTTGGTGTAGAAAAAATTTTATAGCATTTTTTAAATACTGAAGTATCTTATTCTATCCTTCTTGACAGAAGTGCCAGTACAACTTTACTAGCTTTATTTAAATATCTTTGAAAAGCAGCAAGATTTTTTAAAATGTATTTTTAATACTGAATTTATATTACCAAAGGAACCAATTTTATAACAGATTCTGTGAACTGACTGAACACGTGGAGGCGTGCATACCACATCCTATAACCACTGAGGCTTGTGCACAAAACCAGCTTTACCTTATAAGAAACCGCAACATGGTTTCTTAAAGATGGGTAACATATAATTTATAGCATGGTTTATTTCCCAGCATTTGAGGCACAGCCATCTGAACACATAACGTCCAGTGCCATTAATCAGAAATACTTAATGCTCTGACATTAGAGAAGCAGTATTGATATACCCCATCTTCTCACACTGTTAGCCCCCAAATGGAAGCGCCACTAATAAGGAAAACGTTCTTGAGAAGTGTTTTGCAATACAATGAGAAATAACTTGAAAAAGCTTTGATACTGTAAGTTTCTTAGTGTAAAGACACGTTCACATCTGAGTTTTCCTTGAGGAAGTAAGGGGAAGGCAAGTTTCCACTAGACTGAGAACCAGATGCAATATATACCATGAGGATGGTGTCTGGGTGGAATTTCTACACTTTAGGTAGACCTCTTCCCTCACAGCCTTTCATGTTGGGGACTGCCTGTTGTTCATTACAGGGATTAGCCATCCAGCCAAACTTACACACTACCTCACCTCTGCACAGTCTGATGCAGGAACACTGAAATAAGTGTCTGGTTTATTAGTTTCAGCACATGAAGTGAAAGACATTCAAGAGCTGATCTCGTCTTTAAAAGCGTATTTTGTCCTCTCACCTAGAAAGCTTCCTGCATGTTTAATATCATGTTAATGAAGTATCAGTGTTCTGGCATTTGAACAAGCACTATACTTGCTCCGTGTGTGTGCATGTGAGAGACTTTTGATTTTTTGTCAAAAGCACAGCAAAACAACAAAAATACATTTTCATGATGAGTTTTAGAATTAAATTAAGAAAGTGTCATGGTGATGTACTGAAAGGAAGGGCCTGAGTTCACCGTGGAGTGCATCGGTGTGACTGATAAAAACCTGTCTGGGAAGAGACATTTGATACTATATTGTGATGAAATGAACATACGATCCCTCAGGGTCACTTAGTGTCACCACGTACTGAGGTGCATACATGTTGTATTATGGCTGCAGTGTACTTTCTTTGCCTCTTGAACTTGCTCTCCCGAGTTGCACAAACAGGATTTCACACAGAGAAATCCACCTGAAGCAAAGAGGCTTCCTTCAGACGAGCGAGGGGCAGGCACAAGCGCAAAGCTGGTACTTGCAACTTGGTCCCGCGCTCTTGCCCACACGCCTCCTGCGTGCTCCTGAGGGCCCGCGCTTCTTTCATGGTCTGAAAGAGAGATCCCAGGGACTGAGACACCCTCTCCGTGAAGTCTGGCGGCATTCCTAACGCCCTGCGCAAGAGGGTCGTTCCGTTTCCCACAGAGATGCTCCGCGGCCTCCTCTGAGGGCGCTGGGCCAGACCTGGCAGAGGGGCCCCGCCCGGGTAAGCCCCGCCGCGCGTTCCCGGCCGGGCTCCGGGGCACGGCCCCGCCGCGGCCCCGGGCCAGCGCGTTACCCTTGCTGAGGAGGCCGTCCGCGTCCGAGTCGATCCTCTTCACAATGGCCCGCAGCCGCCGCTGCTGCTCCTCCGGGCTGAGCCGCGCGTACTCCTCCGCCTCCTCCTGCGGCAGAGGCAACTGCGCGTCACCCCGCCGCCCCCGGACCCTCCTCGGACCCTCCCCAGCCCGGTGGCGCCCGCCCCGCGGCCTCGCTGGCGGGAAGCGCCGCGCTCGGCCCGCTGCCGCCCGCCCGCCCGCCCGCCGGGGGCCGCCGCCGCCCACCTGTCCGCCGAGCAGCGCCTCCCGGTCGTAGTCGGCGCGGTGCTGCCCGTGCGCCGCGCCCAGCGCCGCCAGGGCCAGGCCCAGCGCCAGCAGCAGCGGCCGCCGCCGCCGCATGTCGCCCGCCGAGGAGGGGACCCGCGGAGAGGGGCGGGGAGAGGCCCTGCGCAGGGCGGGCCGAGCGGCGGCGGGGGCGCGGGGCGCCGCCTGCGCGGAGGGTCGGGCCCGCGGCAGCGCGGAGGGCGGGACCGGGCCCTCGGGGTACCCCCGGCCCCGGAGCGAAACGCAGGCTGCGGGAACGCGCGGCTCGGTAAGAGCGGGGAGGTTTATCCTCCTCCTGCCCAGCCCGTTACGCTCCACCAGTGTACGATACTCGATACTCCCTACATCTACAGATAATTTTCCAGCTTTTATGCATCGGTGAAGCCCGGCAGACTGAAGTGACTGTTACCAGAACTTCAGACAAACATCAGCAAACCCTGGCATGAGGGATGAGTATCAGGAAACGAGCAGCGTAGATGTTTTGTACCAAAAAGGAACAAACGTTTCTCTTACCTGAGGACCCATCGTACAAATAACACTTCTAACACAAACGGAAGCAATGCTTTATAACTAAAAACTTTCCTTAGTGTTCAGATAACAGAAAAGCTGTAAATTAAATTCAGCCTCATTTATCACTCAAACTAAAAATACATGGAGTAAATGAGCAGGGGGCCTCCACAGGAACACCATTCTGAGCTATCACATGGAATTGGGATTGCTCTGATCCTGAGCCCAGTGAGGTCAAACTAATCATTCTCACTACATTAATTGAGATTTACGTAAGGCCGCCATTAGATTTGTTACTTCTCCTTTCAATACTAGTGTATTTCTGGAACTCCTCTTTTAAACAGAAAGAAGAGAGATTAACCTACCTGGATTTCCAGAAATGCAATTGTTTCCAGGTTTAAGCAGAGCCCTCAATTAATGGACGCTGTCTCCCACACTGTCCTGTCTCTTCCACGGCGATAGCGATGTACTGCTCCCCAGTTAACCTCAAATTCTATTAACTGTGAAGAGCTACGACAGTTCATTTTGAAGATCTGAGAGTAAAATATTGCAATAAATCAGGAAATGTTATTGCAATTTCCTGCTGTATAAGAAATGTCTTTCTATTAAAAAATCTAATAGTGACTTGCTTAATATCTTTTCTTGGTTTAAATGTCAAATTTCCCATCAGTATTTATATAAATCACATATACAAAATGTGAATTAAGTCATACTACTTGTGGCATGTGTAGACAAAGCAAATCCTATAAGCAGTCAAAACAGAAGTAAGATTTGATTGATTTCTGAAATAGTACTGAAAATGCTTTGTCTTCTTTGTCTAATGCATTACTAACACCCCAAAAAAACTCTTTGCTGCATATCTCAAGGGTTGACAAGTGTATCACACATTTCAGTGCCTAAACAACTGTAAGAGCCTCCAAATAATAAATTCAACGTAGATGTATGAAGAGCAAGTTTATTACTGATATATGCACGTACCAAGATGACTGAAAAGGAGGAGGAAATACAAATAAGGAGAACAATAAAGCAAGCAAACCCGACAATATCCTATACATTAGGAAAACACCTGAAGCTCAGCAAGAGGGAAAGCATGTTCTTCTCTTGGTAGTTAGCCTGTGTCAAAATATAATCCAGACACTTCCCAGCATGCAGTTAATCCATCATATAATAAAATTCAAGATCATTCTGGTATGAATGCAGGGGAAAAAAAAAAAGAGAGACTGTCATGTTCCCTTGATATTTTTAACCAAGTGCACAGCAAATGCCTCACTACTGTAACTTGTAAGTAAAAACAGAGTATCAGTGAAACTATTTTAAAATCAGAATACAAGTCATGCCCTATAAAAGGTTTTTTATGTGCTGAACTTTCTGACTTCTCTGAAAAATTCCCCCTTCCCTCAAGACAGATTGTATAGAGTCTTTCACAAATCTGTTTGGAGCTGTTCTTTCAGTCACAAAGGGATTAATGTTAGAAGGTCATGTTCAACACAACTTCTTCTCTATGAGATCTGCAAATGTAAATCTCTTCCTGTTAAACTGTCAGCATGACAGCAGTTGTCCAGCAACACAAACAGCAGTTTCTTAAGAGTTATTTCTAGCAAGTGAAGTTATGCGTCTGGTGTTTACTCTATTTTTTTGACATTTCTACATTGTAGTTTTATAAATCACTGCCCAACTTGAATAAGTCTTGCTTTTATTTACTCTAACACGTCATTTATACACTTTCAGAATAAATGGATTTACAGTAGTTCTTTTTAGATAGGCTTCCATTTTGATGTATTTTCCTAATTTTGTTTTTATCACATGTAAATGTTTTAAGCTGCATATGAGACAATTAAGTGCATCTAAGACTGGCATGCAAAGATTATCCTTCATTCTTCTGTTATAAAAGTTGTTGGATTTTGGCTTGTGGATTTAAGTAAGGGAAAAACCTGAGCAACAGTTTACTTATAATCAGGCTTAAATACCCTGTGTTTGGATTTCAAAATGGCAGTCATTTGCTTTAGTAGTACCCAAATCCAACTTCCTGAGTATTCCAATTAATTGTTTCATAATACCTTGCACAAAGTATCCTGAAGTCTTTTAGACTCTGCAGACATTACAGACCTGTTTTTCTACTTATTTGCACGTAGTGCAGTTATTAATAGCTGAAGAAATAGGTTATAAAATGACACTCTTCTGATGTGGTATCTGATTTGGCATCGAACCAGAATGGCAGGATTTGATGCGAGTACCACTGTGCTCAGTTCAGCCGCAAACCAAAGAGGCAGTTGTGGAAACTCAGACAGGTGCCCGATAAATAATAAACAAGCTCGTTATTGAACAATGACTGTAAGGGATTTGGCTGGGGCCTTCAGGGGCCACCTGGCTCAGCTTTCTGCTCCGAACCAGTGTCAAGTATACATGTAATTTCTGAGAGATGTTTGTGCTGCTGTTCTGGAGACTTCAACTGAAGCATGTGTAATCTCCCAAACCATCTATTCCAATCCTTGTGTTAATTTTAATGTTTTAGAGATGGCAACCTAAATTGCCTTGGTTACAATTTGGGCCTCTTCTCATCATTCCTGTCGCAGTGGGGGAAACGGATTATTCTCTTTTTCTTCACACCCGTGCTTTTACATGCTTTCTGAACACTCCTACCACTTCTGCTTTTGTCATCTCTTTTGGTGAGATAGATTCAACTCGTCCAGTATTTCCTCACAAATTGTATTTTCCAGGCCTCAGATCCCATGAAAAAGGCTGGAAACCTTTCCACGTAAGCCCCATCTTTCTCCAAGCACGGTGCCCGAGCTGGACGCAGTACCCTACCTCACACCTCACCAGCGTTAAACCTCAGGATTAGGCCCTGTTTAGCTATTTGCCTGCACATGCACCCAATGTATTGTACACCATCATTTACTGGCTCGCACTGCTCGCCGTTCCCCTTTTTCCAGCTCCTCACTGGTTCGGAAAGGGCGCGGTGCTGAGGGACTGACGGCCATCACCTCACCGGTCCCGCCAGCACCTCAGCACCTTCTCACAGGGCTGACGGGGCGGCCCCAAGCGATAGAGGCCTGGCACAGAGCGGGGCGCCGGAGCTGCCTCCGGTACGCACTTTGGGAGCCCCTTCCAGCCCCGGGTCAGCGGCGGAGACGCCGCGGCCGCCCCAGCGCGGGCGGCAGGCGGGAGCCGTGTGGGCACGGTGAGGGCAATGCCTTCACCGGCACGGGCGGCGCATGCGCGGCTCGCCGGGCCGGGCGGCTGGGGGGGGGGACAGGCTCGGCGGCGGGCGGCCGCTGGCGGCGGGATGCGATGACATCACCGCGGCGGGACGCGCGCGGGCGGGACGGCGCGGCGCGGCGGAGAGCGTGAGTGGCCGCTCCGCGCGCCCCGGCGCGGGGGAGGGGCGCGGCGGCGGGACAGGGCGGCGCGGGGCGCGGCGGCGGGGCAAGATGGCGGCGGGCCAGCCCTCCCCCTCCTCCGCCCCGCGGGAGCCCCCGAGCACTGCCCCTGCGGGCGCCTCCGGGCCCCTGGGCGGCCCGGCCCGGCCCTGTGCGGCGCGGAGCCGGGTGAGGGAGTGAGGCCGGTTGCTGCAGGCAACCGGGAAGCCCATGGCGGCGAGCGGGACCCGTGGGTGTCGGTTAGGCCTTGCCGTGTGGGGGGGCTTGGCCGGGCGCCTTCCCGGGCAGCGGGGCTCCGCAGCCCCCGGGTGTGCAGCCCAGCCTCAGCCGTGCCGTGAAGGGGCCTGTCCCTCCCGAGGGAGCTTCTCCCGCGCCGTTCCCGCCCAAGCCGCGAACGAAGTCTGTGAGGAAACTTGGAATTGCTCAGTCTGAGGGAGGTTCCAGTGCTCGTAAACCTCGCGCTTAATTTGAGGTGCACCTTTCTGGTGCTGTGGAAGTTGTATGTACAGAAGGGAGAGGCACACATACTGAGCGAACTCACTGTAAATTCTTAAACACTGCCATAAATTGTATAAATATTTGCATTTTTAAAACTACTAGAGGTGTTCACAGTTTAAACTGGTGGTCTTCCTTTGCTGTCAGAAGGAAAATTGGTTACAAAAGCTGACAGTACAGTAGGTCTTGCAGTGCACTCGGGTAGGGTTTGCCTTTCTCTACACATTTTTCTAAGCACAGATTATTGTTTCTAAATTATTTCCAAATGCACTGCAGTACTGGGAAAATACTGTGGCCCTTAGCTCCCCCCCCCCCCCCCCCCCCCCCCCCCAATTTATACGTCAGTTTAATGAGCTTTTATTACACCTTGGTTATAATCAGGTTATTTTGGTGAGCAAAAAGCACGGTTTTCTAAGACACCTCCGTGAAGACTCCTCATGCTGGGCCTGTTCTGATGTTTGAAGTGATGCTGAAATACAATCTTACTTTGTTTTCAAAAACTCAGCTTCCTTCAACAAGCAGCTGCGGAATGTTTCAGTTTTCATCAGCTCAGTAGGTTTTCTTAAAGCATACAGACAAACACAAATCTTAACTGCCTGTTTGTTGACATAGGTTTGGGCTATTTACTCTTAGAAAAATCAGCAATTTACGAGGAGTACAGAATGTAATATGAGAGCAAGTGAACAGCCCACTTAAAGCAGTATCATTAACGATAAAGACCATCAAAATCCGATTTTGGATCTGATTAAAGGATAATCTTGTTCTGTTACCTAATTTCTGATAATTTAGAAGTGTCTTTAATGTCTGGTTAGCATCTGATTCTTCAGAAGAATAACAACTGTTGCAGGAGAGTGCACTCTAATCAGTAGCTGGCTAGAGTTTATTTGAACGTTAAAGCCAAGGGTTTAATTTTATTTCAGAATTATCACTGTTCTGGAAATGCTTGATGAACCTATAAATATTTAGTCCTGTGCACTTCAGCATTTGTGGCAATGGTTCTGTAGTTAAAAACTGGTTGAAAGTATTCAGTTTCTCAGAGCAGACTTCTACAGGAACTGTCACCGTCTTTTTTTTTTTTTAAATGAGAACAGAAGTTTTCTGTTTTATTTTGCTTCACCACTACTGATTTCTTAGCATGTGTCTGATTCATTTTTCTTTTTGAACAAATAACCAATTTGCCTGCTTCTCTATCACGGGAAAGATTATTCTGTTTGCCTTTCACTATTCTAGAGCAGTCCATGCAATGATTTGTTTTAAAGTTTTAATATTCTTTGTACTTTTTACTATGTTACTACATATACATTTACATTTTTCTGCAGGGTCATTCTCTTTGTTTTCTTCTTGGGCCTTTAGCTACTTTTAATAAGGAGCAATGCAAACACTTTACTAATAAAAGTGTCTTCTGAAAACCTTACTGTGTTTATCTGATGTCCATGGCATAAATGCTGCTAAGAAGCTAAAACTAACTTTAGAAGTGATTGAAGTGAAAATAATTAATTACATTTATTTTGACACAGGTATGAAAACTCAATGGGGTCATCCAAAAATGTAGTAAGTGAGCCTGTTGATGTGGAGGAAGGCTATAACATGATGGTAAGGCATTCAGCTACTATAACAGTGTGGTAGGATTTTTCCTACTGCAGAAAAACTTTTTTATCTTGGGATTCACTGATAAATCTGTTAATTTATACCTTCTCTGAAAGTATTGATTCTAGAAACTAAATCAATTTTATTAATACCGTGATGAGAAACCTTCATGAATTAATAATACTGTAGAAGAAATGTATTTCTTCTGTTTTTGCATCATTTCTAGTTGCGTTAGTATGTAGGTTTTTTGCACTTTAAAATGTTTCTTTCAGCTGATGCCCATTTTAAATTGCTTTCATCCAACCTGGGCAATAGTGTAAGACCATAATGTTTGGTTACACGAGTAGAGTGTTGTTCTTTGAAGTAGCTGAGGTTAGAGCTGCAGTCATTTTCTTTGAGAATGCAATGGATGAAACTGGTGGCTAAACAAATTTGTGGTCACTCCCTTTGCTTGGAGTACCTAGAGCACTTTGAAGAAGGTAACTTCTTTGGATAGTTATGTAGCAAATAGGAGGGATTCAGGTTGAGGAAGTGGTCAAAAACCTATGTATCTGTATCACTTCACTCATATGAAGGAGGGTATTAAAGCTTGCTCTTGTTTAGTCAAATGAGAAGACTACGTTGATACCCACTAGGGTCTTTGGCACAATAGTTCCCACTTCTCTGTGTCTGTACACTTCATTATTGCTGACTGTCCTGCTAAGGCCTTCTTTAAGGGTTTGTTGTTTTCTTTTGACTGACATCTAAGTTACGGAGACTAGAATTTTAAGTCAGGCTTTAGTTTCATGATACAAAGTGCTTGGAAATGTCATGTTGAGGTACTTCTGCTTTCCTTATAAGCCTTTCTGGCTCATAAAAGAAATAATTTTAAAAGTCACTTTGGTGGGGACTGATGCAAAGTTTTAGACATACATGGGAGTAATGATCTCCAGAAATAAGGATGGAAAACAACTGTCTTGGCGTCAGTTGTGCAGGAAGGAACCTTGGGATTATAGAAGGTCACAAGTGCAGCAAGAGAAATTCTGCTGAAGAGTTAGGTCTACTCTGACCTGGGGGGTTGGACTAGACCTGCAGGGGTCCCTTCCAGGCTTTGTTATTCTGTGATGATAGTTTATGTGTGGTATCTCATGACATGTGTTACGATTGTATCATAAGTGATGAAGAGGTAATGCCATTTTGCAAAAAAACCCCATGCATCATTGTGAGATGCTTAAATGGGAGTATCATCTGTAAGATGCAAATAACCTGTCCACAGTGTTTAGCATTGAGAAAGTCTCCACTGAAGTATTTGTATCTGCTTTTGGACATTTTCTTTCAAAGGCAGATGTGAATCAGTTGGAGACAATCTGGAAGAGAAAACCCTAAGTGCTCAGAAAACTTGAAATCCAAGATCTGGAAAACATGAGAAAAAAGGTGAAAGGAAGAGGGATGGTAAGCCTGGAAAATAGGAAGACCAATAAAGGATGAAATGGAACATAACAGCATAAAAAATAATAGGAAAAAAAAATTCAAATAGTTTCCAAGTCCTCTGTATGGCAAGAATGAGTGGTCTTATGCTATAGGAAAGCCATAGTTAAACGTAATGTAGTTTGTGCTGAGTGAACACTGTCTGCTGCTGGTGGAGGATCTGAAAGAAAAGATGCAGTAAATGAGGAAAGATTTATTTCTTTGCTTACTTCATTTTTGGCAATTGGGGATGCCATAGATTAGCTTTACTTCCAGCTAAGGTGAGTGTTTGGGTCTTTTTTGAAGACTTGAGAATAAATTAATGCAAAATGCGGTCTGAACATTCTTGTGGTTTAAGACAGACACATTTCAGAGGTGATTAAGTTAAAATTGTTTGACTGTTCTGAAGTAAGCTACCACGAATATTTACATTGGGAGTTTATATGTTAGTTTGAAGTGATTTTAAAACAGTTATGTAACATTTATGGATCTTTAACTCTTAGATCATTGATGGAAAGTGTATTGTTAAGCAACAAGGGATTAAAAACCCAAACCAAACTTGATTCATCAGAAATGGTTGCTCTTACTAAAAATTCCTAATGAGAATAGGCAATTAATTACATAGAATAAGGATGGACTAGAAGCAGTTTAGTACAGACCCCGTTTTTTATGTGCTTTGATGGGGTTTCTCTGGGCCAAAATACATAATTTGCTTTATTTAATTAGATTTTTCAGAAGTTCACTTATATAGCGGTGCTATTTTTTCTTTATTTTGGTTATATTACATGGTGATATCTCTAGGTAGGTCTGTGGAGCACTAGATGGCACACTGCGGCTTTGAAACAGGCAGTTGAGGACATCTGGATGAGAGAAACCTAAGTTAAATGTTATTATATAAGCACTGAAGTAAAAGCAGTTTCTCATTTGTGTTGCATTTCCTACCATCTTAATAAATTACAACCACTTATCTGCTATATTCATTTTTACAGTATTTTCTTTCTAAAGATGTACTATAAACCAAAGTGGTTGCAGGCTTGGGTCATATGATGGTAAGAATGAAAAGAGGAAAAATGCATCTTTTGATAAGTGCTATAGAAAATCTGTCTGTTCATGCCTAAAATAATAGTTAGATTTATGTAACTTCTTTGTTGTTAAGGGTGTCCGTGTTTAAAGATAACTTGGTCAGCAGTTTTGTGCTATCACAGTACATAAATTTATTACAGGATACAGTTTGGCTTTGTTTTAAATTATTTTCTGAGGAGTAACAATACACTGTGGAAGAGGCAAGATTTTATTTAATTGGCATTTGTCAGTTGATACAAATATTTCTTAATATATTTGGCTTCAAATGTCTTGTGATGGTGTATTTTGCAAGTGTGAAGAAATATGTTTATTAGGTAAACAAAGTTCATCCTCAGTGTCTCTCATTCTGTCTTTGAACAGCTGCAGCTTTCTAGTAATAACAGCTAACTTTAGGTGCCAGGAAATACTTTCTAGGTTCTTGTCTTCTCAGTCAGAGAGGTGGGTTTTTATATGTTTCAGATGATTCCGATAAATCTCGTGCCTTTCTGCAGGCTCTCTCCAGTCAGCTAACACATGTGTTTTGGTCTCATGTAGCTTTTATCTTGAATAACTAGTTCTAATTTAACACAAGGTAACTAAAACATTTGTAAATTCTACTGTGATGCTCTAGCAGCACTGACAATCAATTAAAGGAAGGTTAAAAATAAGTGGTGTGCACATACCCATACTGAGGGCTGGGTGGTAACTCTCATGTTGATGAATCAGTCTGCTTATCATGCAGAAAAATGGTTGTGAAAATGAGAATGTACAATTGTTTCAGATATTTGAGGAAAACTCATTACGCACGCACCCTACTTTGGATGGTTTAACCACATACTGAATGAAATTAACATATTAAAACAAAAATGTATATATTTTTTTCCATCCCTGTATTGTTTTCAGGCTTCTTTCCAACGCTCCAATAGCCATGACAAAGTGAGGAAAATAGTTGCAGAAGAGGGACGTACAGCAAGGAACCTGATTGCATGGAGTGTTCCACTGGAAAACAAAGATGATGATGGTATGTATTCAGCAGTCTTCCACAAGCTTTTTCCACTTCCATCCCTTTGTCCACTGGAGTTGCTCACCTGGAAACATGTTTCTTACATAGGATTTCTCTGTAAAAAAAATAAATGGTTATGCTGAGCGTATATAGTATAATTTTAAAGCTTTTTCCCAAAATGCACCCTCTAGTTGACGGATCACTCTATAAAACCTTCACAGTGACAGATTAGAAACTGTTTTCATTTTATCTGTAAGCAACTTCTAAGACTGTTCGTTGTTGCTGATATTATGAAGATACTTGTGTAATGTGATAATATTGTCTTAAACTGATCTGTTGTAACTTGGGAATTCAGAATTGTAGGGATGGCTTAGAACAATCCAACAAATTGCTCTCTACACTCTAAAACAAATAAGTTTGGAAGTTTCTTTTGGTATCATTTCAGTCTTTGGTAAACATCTGTGAAGAATCTTTAAGGAAGGGGATATGGGGGAACAGTTTTCCATAATGTGAGTCCTTAGAACAGTTTTGTTACTGTTGTAATATTCTCTTGTGGTATGATTACTTAAGGAGCCAGGAATTGACTAATTTTTATACTGCTCAAGCTATTCCAGATGTCAGAACGCTGTTTTTGAGGACTTTTTCTAGCTCACATGTTCCTGTGCAGGTGCTGCTGCTTTTGGGACTTAGGCAGGAGTGTCTAAAAGTAAATTATTTTTTTTTGCCGTGAAGGTGGTTGAACACTGGAACAAGTTGCCTAGGGAAACTGTGGGCAGTCTTTGTCCTTGGAGATGCTCAAAACCTGAGGGGACTTAGTCCTGGGCAGCCTGCTGTAGCTGACCCTGCTTTAAGCAGGGAGATTGGACTAGATGATCTCTAGAGGTTCCTTCCAACCTCAGCTGTTCTTGTATTCTGCCAGTGAGAAAGATGTTTCTATGAAAAGTTATGTCTAAGTTACAAGATAATTAACCCCGTGTCTGAAGCAAACTGACATGGCGTTTAAACTGTCTTTGACTTGCTTTATGCAAGTGACAAGCAGAATGACAGTTAACTTGTGTTTGTCAGCTAAACATCCTAAACCTAATTACAGATGCCCACATTTACAAGCTTTGGTTTCAGGTTCTGACCCCTTTTTCTCCAGTGTTGTTCCAGCTATCCTGTTACATTTTGTATAACGGCATATAGCAGTATTTTTAGTAAGCACTAACTGGTCAGCAGAAAAACATGTACTGTGAATCATGGTTAGCTACATGTAGGAAGAGGAAATGGAAATAATTTAAGACTTGAGCATAATCTGACCCAAGTAGTATGTGCTTTGGATCATATGCAACAGCTACTCAGTTTATTATCACGAACATGTGGATTTTTAAGTGGGCCAGCTCTGTGTTTTTATGGCAGCTTCATTTACATCTGCCTTCAGAAGATGCATTTATCTATTTGCTAGTCTTACATTTGCCTGCGTGTTCTAGAGTATGGTAGTAGATTCACTAATGTTGTTGGACTAGTCATTTATGTCATGTAAGCAGAATAGAATTGGGCCCAAAGTATTTATAGAATCTGAATTACACTTTTGGGGAAGGTAGTAATATGAATGAGTATATGTGGGAGGAACAGAGACTATTTCTAAAAGTATCTTTGAGCTACTTGTGAGTTGTTTCAACTTCTGTTTAAAGAGTCTGTTATTTTTTAATACTACCTTGCTTGTAAGAAACTTCCAAGTAAGACTTTTTCCCTAAAAATGAGTGTATGTGAATTGTAGATGAATGTTTGCTCTTAACATTTTCTGCTAAAACATTAAGAATGAATGTAAAAGTGATTTTTTAGCCTTCATTAAATAGTTTTTATGTATGATAATTAAAATCTAAGTAGCTATATTAATTTTCATCTTTTGGTTGTATTAGCAGCACTGTAATTTTTAAACTTTTTGTCACTGGTTCTTTCTTCTTTTTAAAATGTCTTCATTAAATCATAGGCTGACCTTTTTGCACAATATAAAGGATCTGACGATAATTGCCTGATGGAAAATTTCCCTGTGGAAAGGAACTTGTGGCTAATGAAAGTCTGGCAGAGCCAGATCCTGTATCTCTTGACCCTTGTCTTGGCACAGAGGGTATATATGTTGGTGTCAGTGAGCTCTGATTCATTTTATGCTGATCTTTCAATATGTATTTTGTCCCTGAGGAATGATACAGCAATATTATGAATAAAGACAGTTCTTCCTCATTCAGGGGTTGTGTAAATCAGGCCAAAGGTCCAGGTTGCCTGAGCTAGTCCTGCAACTCTTCTGTACAAAGCAGAATTTTGTCTTTGGGCAGTTTCTTCTGCTCGTAATGTTCAGAGGTATTGCTTTGGCAGTAACAGTGTGTGATTTAACATTTTCTATTATGTACTGTTATTCGTTATGACTTTTTGGTTTTTTACTGCAGAAACAGTGAGGGTATGGGCATTTGCTATTACTAGTGGTAGTGTTATAGAGGGTTGATAAAATGCTGGATTTGTTTTTTCAGTTTGTATCCTTTGATTTTCTGTTTCCTTTAAAAATTACATGTTTGTGTCCTTGCCATTTAACTTTTCCTCTGGAAGACTTGCATATTTTATATAGAGGACACGGGTAAAAGAGCAATAATGAAAAAAATTACAATCAAAACTTTCTAATTCCTTAATGGAAATATATAGTTCCTGTCAATAAGACATATTTCCTTAAAAAGGAGAGAGATTTCTGGAATGACAGGTGGCACTTCTGTTACATGTTTTGGAGCAGCACGTGCCCTTGTTATGTCAGATCTGAAATTCTAGTTACGAATACACATCAGTGATGTGAGAAAATCCAAAACATGGTGGCAATGGTCTAGAAGACATTTCAACTATTGAAATTAAAATACTCCTTCACAGAATTCATTAATATGCAGCAGATTCTGTTGGATAGGCTAATTAACAGATCAATTGACTTTGTGTCCTAGGAGGAGAGTCTTAGGACTGTGAAAAATTCACTAGTCTAATATTGTCTCCAGAATTAAATTTGCATTCCAAACCTATGGCCACCAATTGACTATTGCAGTCACTTAGATGTTGCCCAGCTTGGAAAGCTGTGATCATTCTAATAGAGGATTTCAAATTTTTTTCCTTTGTAATTATTTTATATGCCTAACTTGAAATTTGAGGCACTGCATACAGATAAGTGCTACGCACAAATTTTATTACAAAATCTAAGCTATGATATTAGCAACAGTTAAAACGTCTGAGAGGTTTGACATTTAAATGTTAATAGAAGGTAAGGTACCTTCTCAAATTGGAACTCAAAGTTCCAGATGTGTCAAAATATTGGAAAATCTTGTATTTGTAACTGTTCCCTTCTTATTTCCTATTTGTTTAAAATAATTTTGGCGCTCTCCATATAGAATTCATTTGCAGATTAAGCATTTCAGGGTAAGGAAACATATTTTAGTGGTGGAAAGGTACCTGGCACACTTTGGGGAGCCTGCAGGATAATCTACAGCTTTAGCAAGAGCCTGAAGGAGTAAATAGGTTTTGCAGTATGTGATGAAAGTCATGAAACTTTGCTCTCTTTGGCCAAGTAAGGAAGCTGTAAGAGTCATGACTGGAAACATTGTGCGTAAGACCCAGCAACATTGGATCTGATTGTAACTGGCAGAATATAACATGAAGGGAAGGGTATTCTTTAAGGCTCATAAGTTTCAAACCTTGAATTTCACTGAAATGAATGAGAATCCAGTCTAGTGCTGGTAGGTGAATACAGGGCCCTTATATTCTGGATGAGACAGTGACAGTGATTTGTAAAAGTAATTTTGTGCAAAATCCATTGCTGTAATTCAATCTGGAGGTGGAAAAACATGGAGAATTTTGGTTATATCCATGCTTGCAGGCAGTCGTATCTCCAGATCCCTAGCGTTGTACAGTTAGAAAAATCTGATCTCCTATTGCTCTACAAACTTTTAAATAGATGTGGTTTATAATAATATTAGAAACTTCAATATGCTTCCTCAGTTAAGGGGTCAAAAATAATCAGTCTCATCTGGTTGCTTCTTCCAGGCAGATACCTCTGCCTTACTTCAGATGAGATTCAGGCAGCCAGGGATCCAGGCGTCATTTTTGTGAATATGTTTCTTAAGATGGACAACTGCAGCAGCTGAGCTAGTAACATGGATTCTGGAGCACAGACTGGTAATATGTAGCAATGGCACTATAACGTAGACTGACTGTCTTACAGGTTTTATAGATAACATGAAAGAAGAGAGGTGACAGAGTAGATTTCTCACACTCTGTGTAAGAACTGGAGGAAAATGCTTGCCCAGCTGTATCCTCAGATTCGTTCAAGGAGATGAAAAGAAATATAATTGAAAATTGTTATTGTTCCTGCTGAAGGTCTGATGATGAACAGTGTCATACGCAGCTGATCTCTGCCATAGTGAGAACAGAAATGAGGGCTGCTATTAATTACTAAATTTAAAGGCAATTCCCACATTTCTCATACCAGTAAAGCTATCCGAAAGAGAGAGATGAGAGGGATGATTGTTAATATAAAAGGTAGCTTTTGAAAATAGTTTATCAATGGCTTTTTTTTTTTTTAATTGAGATATTAGCACCTCAGCTTTTTGTGACAGGAAGTCTTCACAAATCATAAACCCTGTGTGCTTCATATTTAATTACCAGACAGAGAGGAAATGGACTTCAAGTGTAAAATATGACTGTAGCACCCTGAATGCTGCAAAACTTTGCTATTTTATATATTTCACATTGGCAACTTAATAGCTAATGAGATGATCATCTTTTTGTCACTATTGTTCTTTCCTTAAAATACAGTAAATTCCTAGCAGGTGTTGCCCTTCATATGTCATTGAGTTCCCATGTATCTCATAGCAATGCTAGTATTGTATAGTTATGTACTGGTAGTCACTGAACCTACACATCCCCATTGAGCAGTGCTCTTGTGTTGTCACTACTTGTGAATATAAAAGGACAAAAGCAGAAAGGAAGATGTCTTCCAATAACTAGAGGTACTTTTTAGATGAAAAAGAATAATGAAGCTTGGAAATATGGCTGCTGCTGAAGTACAAAACTTTTTGGCCCATACACCTTAAGAAAAAATTAGTCCTTGCCACACACTATTTAAGTTTGCAAAACCTGGTATTCACATAAGTTTTGTTTTCTTTAAATGTCTGCCTTATATAGAAAGTGCCTGAAAACTTGGTTTTGTCTTTACAGGGGACTTGTTCAGACATTTCCCAGTTCTTAGATGATGGATTAGTATTCTGGTTTTTGTAGAATCTAAAGAGACTGCAACTTTTCTTTTGTGTTCGTCTGCCCCTTTTCAATTTTAACATATCCATATTTGTTTGTAAGCCTTTTCACTACGCAAGTTCTGTATGCATTCAAAATATTGTCTTTGCAGAATGTAAATCATGTCAGAAGAGAGACTTTGGTGATTGAAATATTTCAGTTATAATTCTGACATGGAACTGATCTGCAGTTTAAGCTTTTTAGTGAGTAGGAAGTTTTTATACATACAGTAGCTGGATCATTTTTTCCCCTGAATGCTGCTAAATTGAGTTCAATATATTAATTTGTACCTGTTGTTTTGGCTAATATAACATTTTAAAAATGAATTATCAAGCAAATAATTTTTAATTTGTTTTAAAATTAAAGGCCTTGTTCCCTGGAAAAGCCAGTGATGCAAACCAGCTGTAGAACTGCTTGATTATGGCAGGTTTACAGCTGCTTTACATAACCAGAGCAACGTGAAACAGCTGGACTGTGTTAGGGAGTTTGGCCTAAGAACTGTTAAAAACTCAACTGGACAATTGTGAAATTCGAGAATGATCTCCATGGTCTAGGAAGGAACTATATTCAACTAATGCCTTTATTTGCTTGACTTCATCTGGCTAAATAATCTTGAAACTTTTACTTAGATGTGATCTGTGCTAGAAAGTACTCTTGCTATAGTTAGTATTTTGTCTTATCTTGCTTACATTTTTAGTAATTGGAGCCTGTGATTTTCATGTTATGCATGTTAGATACTAAGTTGGAGGAATAAAACTTTTAAAAGAAGTTTTTTTTTTTTTTAAATTACCCCTGAGTAAATCTCAAAGATTAAATGCAAACATGTCAGGTAGGTCTGGGCTAACCCAAATTTATCTATGGAAAGATAACTCTTAATCAGTTAAGAAATTGCCACCAGCACAGCACTGAGACCTGAAATCATTCTTTCTGACTGTGGGAATTTAAACTGGTTTTGGAAGCATAGTGGCTAAAGTCACTTCATATAAGCAGTGGAGGGAGATGTGTACATTTGAGAAGGCGTTTCAGATCTTAAGGGGACTGCTTCATGCTCTGTGAATGTTTGTGTCTCTTCCTTTGGCTACCTAAATGTAGGTAAACTAAATCAAGTCCTAAGTTCTGTTTTTCCTCATCTTTCTTGGCAGAAAATATATAAATCTACTGTTGGGTTTTTTGAACAGTTTGAGAAAAACTGTATTACATTTGTTTTTCCTAGGAAAGATATTCCATGTTTTAATTCTGTAATATCTGATTGAACAGTCATTCAAGAGCAGACTTTTTTTTTTTTTAATCTATATAGAAAACTAGTATCATGTTTGATATGTAGATTGAAATGATATGATTTTCGGAGGCACTGAGCATTTAAATGTAGGTATCTTTGTTTAATGAAGTCTTATTCTTGCCTTTCTTTGTAATTCTTTTAATTTTCTGTGTGTTTTTTGGCATTATTCACAATCTGAACTGTGGAATATATATTTGGAATATACAGTTTTACAAACCTCTTACCTCATAAATGGTGCCCATATCAGTACATTGCAAGATGAGATATGTGCATTTTAGAATGCTCTAATTAAAATTGTTATTGTTGATGAAAACAGTTGCTCCTCCCACAGGAAAATCAAAATGGCAAGCTGGTGGAAAGACAAAGAGGGTGAGTCAAGGAACACACAAGACTGCAAAACAGGTATCTGCTCATTTTTTATGACATAAAATTTACAACCTAAAAATGTTTTGTGATATCACTGTTACGTTATTGGCTGAATAATACATGTATAAAATTGTGCATACGTTGTATTTTTAAAGCATACAAGCTTCAAAGTCAAGTATTCAAAAGTTGAAAAATGACAGAATTTAGGTTATCTTCCTCAGCCTTTACTTTTGGCACTTCCAAATCTCTGGATGCATTGACTTTTTGGCATTAAAATTATTTTAAGGGAAGTGCTGTTCAAGAAAATGATACAGGATATTCTTCCTATAAGCATGCTGCTTATACAAAGGCTACCTTTCTGCCCAATTTCTAATTTAAGGAAGTACTTTATTTCTTGACCTTGTGTGTTAATGGCTGAATTCAATATATCCAATTTTGGAAAAAAAAGTAGTCCAGGTGAGTAAAATTTCCAAGAGTTATGACTGGAAAGCAAGTCTGAATGAGAAGTGTCATGAAGAAGCTGCTCTTATTTTTATTCATGTTTTTTCTATGTGACTGACAATCTTTATTACATTAATAAAGTAATGCCTTAATCTTCCTGTTTAATATTTTTAACAGTTGCTTTTCTTTGATTAATGGATTTAGCCATTAGTATGGCTTTAGCCATTTAGTATTTTGAGACAGTCTGTCAGATTTTGATAATATGGCATATGGAAGATGTTATTTTTGGGAAAAAAAAAGTGTTCTGCTTCCATAGAGATGTATTTGCCCCTTTAAAGCATAGGCATGTTATTTTCCCAATTTAGTTTAGCAACTATTAACCCTGTGTTCTCTTTTCATGTACCAGTATGTTACAAACACTGTGTATCCTGGTTTTCTTGTTCTGTGAAGGTGGAATTTTATTCATGTAATTGGGGCCCCCTGTAAGGGTTTACCCTCAGAACCTTTTGGATGTAAGAGTAACGTGCTACATACTTTGGGTTCTGTCTATTTCAGTCATTTGGGATTATGTAAATACTGAATTTTCAGGAGAATACTTGATGGTTATTCAGTGGCTCTGTGTGGGATTGCTATACGAAAACTATATTGTAGAAACAGTACACTCCTAGTGGGTACAATTAATTGAAATGGACTTCTGAGTGTCTGTGCATCTTGGCATTTCAATTTAGCATTCAACGCCTTTATTTCTACCACATTTCAGACACTGGATACTGCTGTAAATTGGTGGCTTTTTTGGTTACTTTTGTTGAGCCTTCAGTTTTAATTTTCTTTTACATATAAATGGGCCACTAATCTCAAGAAAATAAACTTACAAGAAGTCTTTCATACAATCTTATCAACCTCATCTTCCTCTCAGTAGGGTGCTGGCAAATCTACATTCAATAAATTTTGGCATCCTGAGAATAAATACACACTTTGTGCTTTCCGGAACTCCAAGGCAAGTTATGGAAACTATTTTGAAAAAAAAAAAAAAAAAAAAAGAGGTTCAGTTTTAATGTCCCTTTCAGCATCCACACTGAGTTACTTGAGATGTAAGAAGGAATATTCCCATGTTTCTTAACTTCAAAGGCACAAAAGCTTTGCATTTTCTGCAGTTGAAGGTTTGAACTGTTGCTACAAGTGAGATAATATGAACTAGCCCCTCTGAATCTTTGCTGTTCTTGGGTGGGTTTTGTTGTTCTAGTGAGGACAAGCTTCAGTGTAGGCCTGCTAGATCGTGTCTGTATAAGCCATTATCACACCTTGGGTAAACATGCATATTATTTGAGGGTCGGGGGGACACCAACGCAAACTATTTTCTGGTGTGTTTGTAAACAGTATGATTGTGTCTTCTTATGTAATGTGTGGTGGTTTGCAAAGTTGTTGAGCATAGATTAAATTTTGGATAAGTGTATTGTCAAAGGCTAAGGGCTCTGACATCACTTAGAAGATTCAAAAGTAAGTACTTCTACCCAGTTGAGAATGATCTGTAGAAATTTGCAGGGTTTGAGCTTTAGAACTCTGCTCAGAAAAACTTAATTCTGTGTCCTTGTGTCTTGCTAGTGGAAAGAGAGTTGTGCCTCAAGTACTAACCAGAGTGATTTCAGAAATCTGCTAAGGGTTAGTTAGAAGCACTAGGCACAAGGATGTAAGTGGAGTTTATGTGGCTGAGTATAGCTCCTTCTTGGTGATGATGTGGGATCATTGCCTTAGCATTCTTCAGACTATGCTGTTAGGAGTATTTTGTCCTGTTGCCTGTAGAAGTACATACTTCTAATAAATATTGTTTATTTAAAACTTAGTTCCAGGAAGGGTGAATAATAAAGCCACAGCTGTACATCAGCACAGAAACGACAGTCTTGAAAAGCCTGTACCTAATCCAGCATTTCTTGCTTTTCACGGTGAAAGTTTAGTTTGATTCATTAGAAAATTTACTTAAGATGCTTACAGGTAAAGATTCTTTATATACAATATAAAGAACAATATACACATTAACTCAGAAATCCTGCTTGTGTTAAACATTTGTACAGAATATAGCAGTCTGTATAAAACATTAGTAGTATCTTTATATAAAAAATAGCTTTTGTTGCAACTCTTAAATTTAAGTGAGTAGTGGCTTTCATTTCAGTAAAGTTGGTGCCAGTCAAACTTGATTAAGTTTGAAAGCAGCTTGCGGAGTTTGATCTTTTTGCGTGGAGTTTCTGAAGTGCCAAACATGGGACACGATTTGGGTTCTTCTCTGAAAACTGACTTCTGTTTCCTTGAGTGGCAGATACCAGGCTGTGACAAATTCAGATGTACAGTGTTAGAACTAATTTGTATCAGGAACTTAAGATATTATTTCTATGAACTAACCACCAACTTAATGCTTCCCTGCTTGTGCGATTGCGTTTACAAGAAATTTGGTAGTTTAGGGGTTTGCATCCTTTCAAACGTGTTCTATTGGAATATGAGTAACTGTAAATTTTGCTTAGGTTTTACATGTACACTGGAAATCTCCTTACAGGGGTAATGTAACTGCTACAGCTTACAGTAGTTAACACAGTTCAACATGCCGTTTTCCTGATTAAAATATGGCTGACACATAAGAGAGATGATAAATGGTTGCCAAATATAGTAGACAGATAACATTTATTGCTAAATATCAAAACATATTCTATGACACTGTCTTAGAGATACATTTGAAAATGTGTCTTTAAAATAATGGGAATTATGCATGGTTCCCACTCCAAAACAACTGACCCTTTATATCAACAATATTAACTGAATGAGTAGAAACGTAATCACTTTACTAAGGTCACATTTTATAAATTCAGTCAGCAAGAGTTAGCACTGTTGTTTTAATATAGCTTTGAAAAGGGAAATAAAGAAGACCCTGGGGTACTATAGTCTAGCCAGCCTCACCTCTGTGCTCGGCAAGATCACAGAGTGAATCCTCCTGGAAACTGTGCTAGAGCACATGGAAAATAAGGAGGTGACTGGTGACAGCCAACATGGCTTCACTAGGGGCAAATTGTGCCTGACAAATTTAGCGGCCCTCTACGACAGTGTTGCAGCGTTGGTGGACAAGGGAAGAGCAACTGATGTCATCTACCTGGACTTGTGCAAAGTGTTTGACACTGTCCCACGCGACATCCTTGTCTCTGAATTGAAGAGGCATGGATTTGATGGATGGACCACTCGGTGGATGAGGAATTGACTGGATGGTCACACTCAAAGAGTTGTGGTCAACAGCTCGATGTCCAAGTGGAGAGGAGTGACAGGTGGCATCCTCAGGGGTCAGGGTTGAGACCGGCGCTGTTTAACGTCTTTGTGGTGACATGGACAGTGGGGTCGAGTGCAGCCTCAGCAAGTTCAACAACGACACCGAGCTGTGTGGTGCAGTCACACGCTGGAGGGAAGGGATCCATCCAGAGGGACCTGGACAGGCTGGAGAGGTGGGACGTGCAAACCTCATGGAGTTCAGCAAGGCCAAGGGCAAGGTCCTGCCCATGGGTTGGGGCAATCCCGTGGATAAAAAACAGCCTGGGTGATGAGTGGATTGAGAGCAGCCCCAAGGAGAAGGACTTGGGGGTATCACTGGATTGAAAACTGACTGTGAGCCAGCAATGTGCGCTCACAGCCCAGAAAGCCAAAGGTAACCTGGGCTGCATCCAGAGAAGTGTGGCCAGCAGGTATGGGGAGGGGATTCTCCTCCCCTACTCTGCTTTTATGAGACCCCCCCCTGCAATGCTGGGTCCAGCTCTGAAGGCACCAAATAAGAACATGGACTTGCTTGTGGGTCCAGAGGAGGCCATGAAGATGATCAGGGGCCTGGAGCACCTCCCTTATGGGCACAGGCTGAGAGAGTTGGGGGTGTTTAGTCTAGAGAAGAGAAGGCTCCAGGGAGACCTTCTAGCAGCCCTCCAGTACTTAAAGGGGCTACAGGAAAGCTGGGGAGGGACTCTTTATCAGGGGGGTAGGGATAGGACAAGGGATAACAATTTAAAACTGAAAGAGGGTAGATTTAGATTAGATATAAAGAAGAAATTCTTTACTGTGAGGGTGATGCAGCCCTGGCACAGATTTCCCAGAGAAGCTGTGGCTGCCCCCTCCCTGGAAGGGTTCAAGGCCAGGTTGGACGGGGCTTTGAGCAACCTGGGCTAGTGGAAGGTGTCCCTGCCCATGGCAGGGGGTTGGAACTGGATGATCTTTAAGGTCCCTTCCAACCCAAACCATTCTGTTATAAGATTCTGTAGTCAAGGTTGTGTCATTATAAACTGTATTTTAAAGGAGCTGTAAATTAGTCAGTATAAGCTTTGCTTTAAAGGTTTATATACAAGGCATCAGCTAAGGAGCATCTTTTCTCCAAGCAGTTATTTAAGAGGTGACTCCTTATGTCATAGAAGGAGAAATATGAAATACTGACTTATGAAACCCTTCTGAAATTCCTGTTCATTGGTTGTTTGTGACATGCATCTTTTCTGAACATGCCTCTGATGCATACATTAGCTGAGGTTCATCTGGAGTACACTTAGAGCATTTTGAGATATATGTAAGGGTAGCAGAGGTGTTAGTATGATTATAGTAAATCAGGTTCCCATTCTTCCCTGCCTTACAGAAAAATTAGAATCTGAACACCAACACAGGTGAGAGAATAACCATTTTGACAGCACTGTGTCTACCTCCCTAATTACAAAGCTTAAATTGCTGTGTTTAATGCTGTGTGGTACAGCCTGTCAGAGCACTGGGGAGCACAAGCAGACTGGAACCCAGAGAGGCAGGCTACTGAGGAAACAGGGCTCTGGAATTTACTGAACAGTTTTGTAGATTCTGCCTTCATGTCAGGGTTCATTCAGTTCTCTTGTAATGGGAAGCTGTGTTTATGGTGTAAATTTATCAAATAAGGCCTCTAAAATGTAGAGAAGAAAGGCATTTATATTCTGAACTACAGGGATTGAAAAATCATTTGGTTATTGCCTACTTTCCCGTTCTGTAATTTGAGCGTGAGAAATACGAGTTCGTTTACGTGTATCCTACACGTGCAGGGAACTTTCGTAGCTTAGGCACAGCTTGTTGGAATTCAAGAGGAATCCACAGAAAACAAAGATCCTCTTAAGGATAATGAGGAAAATTTTCTTTAGACTTCATACATTCTTTGGGTCTCTATTCTACATATTTCATCATAAAAATATTACTATAGCTCTTCCTTAAAAGTACTTTCATAAGTCCATCCAATACTATGCTACAGTCCTGATTACCTTATGCTGCCTGTGGTCTAAAATGACTTTTCTATAAGAGTTCTCTGTCTCCAAGTGTAAACTTACCTGCCATCAAACTCATCTTTTGGCACAAAGAAATAATTTTTCCCAGCTTTTTACACAGGGGACAAAAAGGCTTGAATCCCAGTCAATTGTTTTGCTCTTCACAGTATTTCTGGTTAGTGATTAGATATTCTAATTATAAACCCTTATGTACTGGCTTGTGCAAT
The DNA here is from genome assembly GCF_031877795.1 of Strix aluco. Classification (NCBI taxonomy): domain Eukaryota; kingdom Metazoa; phylum Chordata; class Aves; order Strigiformes; family Strigidae; genus Strix; species Strix aluco. The sequence continues at coordinate 6,770,827 of NC_133942.1, forward strand.
GTTGGTTTGGATTGTTTTTATTCAATCACCAGAAGTAGAGTTTTTAGAATGGAATTTTGCAGTAATCCCTACAAGTGCACTCCTGTAAGAACTGATTTTCTGGAGATCTGTGCCACAGTGGACCAGTGCATCAAAACTGCATTCGAGGTGCTGCTAAAGTGAATGCATTAATGGAAAAAAAAAAAACCCCAGACTATTGTACCTGTAGCTAGTACCTCCATCACAAAATGGTGCACAGCTGGGTATCACTTTGGATTTACTGGAGGTGCTTATCCACCTGGCTGCTATGGAATGGAGAAGCTTATAGCAGTCTGGCATGGTAGCAGGATTTTTCCGTTTTTTGTTGTGGGAGAGAATTTCAAGTTTAGTGAGGACAGTGTCATGGGGCCAAGTGCTGGTTTGGTATTTTCAGCCAAATAGGCATGCTTCAGAATCCTTTGGAATATCCTGTGCGGATGAGTGACAGTCTATCTCTGTCAAGGAGACCTATCCCCATATGAGTGACTAAGCTGAACACACAAGGTCAACAGATACGTAACACTGAGGTGGCATAACAGCACTTCCAAGTAGGTGCGTAGCGATTCCTGTCTGCCAGCATTTGTGAAGGCAGTTGGATGTTCTCCGTCTGCTCCCATCGCATCAACCATATTGGCAGTCCTCTGCATCTGTGCAGCAAAGCAGTACTAGATCAGTTAGTCTGCATATTAACACTAAAAATCAAAACAGATTTGTTGTAGTTAAAGCTGTTAAATTACAGCTTAAAACAGCATGAGGACATTTGCAGACTTGGTATAAGTAGGAGCAACTCGATTCATTGGCACAGCACTTACATTGGCTTGAATTGAGCTCGCAATGTTAACAATATGGTGAGTGGAAATCTTAGTACAAGTAGTCTTCTAAAGTGTGAACGCTTCCTTTTGTAACTAATTCAGTGCTTGCTTGCCTCTCCTCTGCAGTGTAGCCATAACCTATCGATCAAAGAGCTAGCCACATCAGCATTTCACTGACATTAATGCTCATATATTAGAATGAGGGTTTAAAAACGATAAAGTCATATGTAATGTCTTGGTAATAGAATTTAACTGTGATGGAATATTGCTGGTATGATTATTAGTAAAATGTTATTTTCATCTTTGGATGCACATACTTATCCTGACACGTAATACAGGATATATAATTAGAAAATGCAACTTTCTAATGTGCTAAGGAGCAGAATATCTTTGTACTGTTGTGCAACATGAATGTTGGGTTATAAATGTTAAAGAAACAATCTAGTTCTATGTAGCTGCTGCCTATATATAAGATAAGAAAGTGTGTTTTAAAAAGCTCAAGTTGGTGGCATGATGTAGTCTTCTTCAGTGAAAAATTTCTTGTTTACAGATGTTTGAATAAGTTGAAAAAATGTGTGTTGCACAGAAACCCGACCCCTTACAGCACTTATGTTTGTTGTTTTCCATTTTATCTCGTTTTTTCAGAGCACTACCATAGACTGTAAATTAACAGCAGCAGCAGCTGGAGATAAAAACTTTGACAAAAGCCCAACAAAAACAAGGCAGCCTCGAAAAGTTGATCTGCGAGCTCGATATTGGGCATTTCTTTTTGACAATCTCAGGCGGGCAGTTGATGAAATCTACGTTACATGTGAATCGGATCAGAGTGTAGTAGAATGCAAGGTAAGTTTTCAGCTGTTCCTTGCCTGTTGTCACATGGCTCTTATCATGCTTTTTTAATATTTTACAAAAAAGCCAAATGAGGAATTAGAGCTTGAGAAACATGTTACTTTTTGGTTTGTATTTAGTGAAGGCTTCTAAATAGGAAAACTGATGGCATATTTATTCAGATTTAAGAAGATGCTTTCATCTTAGGCAGTGACTAATTTTTGAAGTGGATAAAACCTGTAGTGATGTACATGTTATTAGATCTCAGTTTTTTGATGAAAACAGTTTTTGCTTATTGAGTTCTGATTTTGTTAATTTTCTGACTGAACACCAATTTATTTTTTCCCTGTGATGTTCTTTACTGTAGGTGGCACTGTTGTGATTCAGCCTTTTTCACATTTGTTTGCTTCCTGTTAAGTGGCTTAATGATACATTGCTCCCTTTTTGCAGCGATAGTTACCACTCTTCTAATTCGCTCTGTGGTGTTAAGAAAGTGATTGGTGGTGAAGTGTAAAAAATGTCTAGTTGGGATGTCACTGTAAGGCATGCTTCCTAATTTCAAATAACCTGTGTTTGTAATAACTTGTTCATCTGTTTTACGTTTTATGATTATTTTCTAGTAGATCTGTAGAAAGACCGTTGTCATGTAATAAAAACCACTCATTCTTTAGAAATGGAATTTATTGCAAGCATTAAGAGAAGCCAGAAGAATACATTATAAAAAATGTTAAAGATATGACTTCTGTTTTCATATGAAACATGGCTGAAAACTCAACACATTCTGGAAATGATTATTTAATCACTGTAAAAAATCACATATATCAATTTAAGTAAACTTTTTTCTTATCATATGCATGTAGTTCTCTGCTGTAATCAGACACGGCCAAATTGACTTTGAGATTAGCGTACAAATACATTTCATTGAAAGCAGGTTTGAAAACTGAACAGTAGCTAGAGGCTTCCAAATTTCTGGTTGGTCTAACACAATTTAACATTTTGTTACTGAACTGTCTTCCTGCTTAGGAATTTTTTGGTTTAAGAAAATCAGTCAGCCATGCGTTGTAATTAGATTACCATTTTAGACTTTTGTGACTGGAAGAACAGAAGCGTATTTGTATTATTATCACATATTTTGGGGGTTAGATATCATTCAGCATTTTAATTGTGCTACTTGGTCTGTTCTTGGATGGAGATATTACATAGCCTAAGTGAAAAGTCTTCATTTTGGTAGATGCTTGACAATGGTATATGTACCTCTGTGTATCAGATTACTTGTTTGCAAAACAGAGGTGGAAAAAGCAAAAATGAGTAAACAGGGGAGTCCAGTGTCGTATTGGAAAACTTAGGTAATATTCATATTGCTTTTACCTTTTAAAAGATTATCTTTTCAGCACAAAAAAGTGCCTTACCCGAGTAGCTGGAATATGCGTTTGTGCTATGGTCTTTTGTTTGTGAGATTTTCTTTTAGAGGTTACTGTTAAATGATAATTATTACTCTTTTGATAAATTACTAAAATTTCTGTTAATTAAGCTATGAAGTATAAAAGTGTTGGATTTTGTGAATTATTTTTGCTAATAAAGTTTCACTTCTATCAATACTTACTTATTTTGGGGGGGTTATTGTTGACAGATACAGTCCAGTTTCTACCAGAGGTGAAGTTGTCAATGTGTTCTAGCTAATCACAGTGGAATATCTTAACGTCTGCCTTTTGAAGTGAGGGCTTTACATAGCTCTTAATACATAGGCATATAACATTTTGGTATTGCATACATAGGCTTCAACTAGGGAGTGATCAAACTTGTCATTAACGTGGAGGTTTGTTTTAATTTTGGGTGGAATATTAGTGATAACAAACAATGGATCCTTGTGGAAACTGCTCGTCTTCCTCACCTCTGAACCTGAAAAGCCAGTTCTTGCTGTCCTCCATCAACTGAAAATATCTTGTCTAAGTGCAGCTTTCATTTTATGGAATATATAGAAAGCGTTTACTGTAGTACCTCACACTTTTAGGAGTTGATAAATGAAAATTGTGATCTAGTCTCAAGAGTTCTAAGAAGCACTCATGTGACAGTGTTTCAAGAATTCGTGTAGCTTAGAGAAGGCCTGTGTCCTGCCTTAAAATAGCTTAACACTGTCTTTAGTTTGATTGTTACAATTTGTCCATGTGTGACTCAGGTGAATAATCATCATTTACTTATCTAAAACACTTGTTTTATTGCCTTGGCTTTGTAGGCCTATATACATTGCTGTCATGTTAGTCCCAAGCACCAGATTTCATACTTTGTATTGACTGTTCTGATTGTGCCTGGTCAGATCTTGCAAGATCTCTGGTTGTGCTTTTTCTTGCTACTTGAAAACATCAAAGCAATGAACAGAACCTGGGTGCCCTGTTTTGTGTCAGCATGGATGCCCACTCTTGCAGGAAAGATGGCTGTAGCAAGGTCTACGTGTTGGTCCAGGGACGGCTCTGACTACTTGAATGTGCAGGATTGGGAGGATGCAAAGTGATTTTATGCCTCTGAATGAGGCATATGTGAATAGCAGCATAATATGAGGCATCATATGAATTCTCTGTGGTCTAATGAGGTATCTCCCTAACTCTTCTATTGTCGGTAGAATACCAGTAATGCAGATGTGGCATGGCAAAATATGTTAAGCTGCACTGGCGGGAGAATAATGTATGTAATGTGTATAATCCTTTTCTTAGGCTTCTGGACTTAGGACACCAAGTTCTATGCAGTCATACTATGTGTCTTGCCTGTCCTTGTATAGCCATGATTTTCTCTCATCCCTGCCATAACTTTTAAAATCAGTGGACCAATTTAAATTAATTTAGTCATTATAGATTTCATGAGAGTAGGTGACTAGCTTGGAAGAAGACATCCTGTTACGGTTCTGTAACAAGACTAGTTGTATTGAGTAGTCGACATAGCGCTTAGGGATACGGTATAGTTGGGAACTGTCAATGTTAGGTTAATGGTTGGACTGAATGATCTTCAAGGTCTTTTCCAACCTAGATGATTCTGTGATTCTGGTTCACACTGCAGAAAAAACTGCCACTCAATCTTTATTAGACACTAGGGAATTCAGAGAGAGAACAAGAGAACGTGAATGCACCAGCTGAGGAAGAGGGATTGTGTGTGTGGTTGCTTTTTAGTTTTTTGGGGCTGTTTTGTTTCTTAAATAAGAATGAATTGAAATGCATGTTATTATGTCATTTCTGGCACCAGAGAAACTAGTAAGGCGATCATGGGAAAACAGGCTCCACTAGATCCACAGTTTGCAGAACCACTTGAGCTTTTTTCGCTTGGTGGTTTGTTATGGGGGCTTTGTTTTTGTTTGTTGTTGGCTTTTTTTTTTCCCCGTCTTCAGACAGGAATTCAGCTAATTCTTATGGTTTTTCCATTTTTATGTATGCCACTACTGGTCTTCTGAATATTTCAATTTTAAGATGAAAATTCTGTTTATAATAAACTTTTACTAAAGCTCATGCTAAAAATGAGAATGGATTAGCTTCACTTTTATGTTCTTTTTTGCAAATGATTTACACTACACAGAAAAGTATCTAGTCGTTAAAATGTTACAAGAGATACCAGCAGACACAACAGGTCAGTTGAAAATGCATTAATGTATTTCTGGTATACCTAAAGACTTGAGAGGATTTTGATAAATAAGAATTCCATATTGCCACGTTTACTTTTCAAACTCATTTGACAGAATATCTTGTTAGCTTTTTTCATGAAGAACTGTTTTTATTTTTACTACTGGACATATGTGGGAAACAATATTAAATGAGGAATCAAAATGGTTAAATTGTTAACTCTTCCTTCTTTGTTTTATAAGTGGGATTTTGAAACATGTTTTTTATTAAGACGAATCCATGTTATCAAAAACTTCCTTAATTTCAACTTTTGAAGTGATATCTTCTCAAATTTACGTCTTGGTGAAATGGGCATGTGCTGTTCTATTCAAACATTTTAGTTGTATAAAGATTGTCTTAAAAGAAGACCCATGTAAAAATGAAATGTGACAACTTCTGGTGTTGAAAACCTTCAGATTAACCTGGTATAAAAGTGGCGGGTTTATTTTGTAGCTTTTGCTCTCTTCTATTCTTACAAGTTGGTATAGTTTTATTGATTACATTGTCACTGAAGATAATGTTTGATGCTCCCAAATCGGAAAGGGCTCTAGTGGCTGGTTGTGGTTGAAACTGCAGACGAAAGGGTTGTGGTAAGGATACAAACAGTGGAAATGTGTGTAAGAGGATCGGTGGTTGTGTATATTTTCTCTCAGCTTTGGGCACTGCTGAAGTTGGTATTTTGTTATTGATTTGGAATTGAGAACTCTCAAATCATGTATAGAGATATATGGGTATGGCTTTGATGCTTTGTATATAAAGATATAACGAACGTGGTTGAATTTCTAAAATAAATAAAGGGTTCTCAAGTTTAAGCATCATCTTGCTGTACATAAGTCTGTGCAATAATGATTGAGATTAGATATATTCTAATAGATTTGGTTATAACCTTCAACATTTCAAAACAAATTGTATGGGTATTCTATACATTAGCTAGGTTTCTGTGTGTCTAATGTTTATATTAATATTTTATTACCTAGTATTTTTAGGTTTGAGTGATAAACTTAGGCAGAAAAGAAACAGTAAGCTTTTAAATCTCTTTCTGTGTGCTAAAAGGAATTAAGCCCAAAATTATTTGTAGACAGAGGAAGGCAAATTCTGTAGTCAATTTTGGTGAATGGAATTTTGATTAGTTCCAAAACAGAGAAATGTGTCTTCTGCTGCTATTCTTTTATGATCTTCAGGTGTCTCAGCAACTGAGTTTATATATATATGTGTGTGTATATATATAAAAGAAACAACACACCACACGCTTGTATAGAACTCTTACTGATAGAGTGAGCAACTGGATCCAGCAGCTAAGGATAAAGTATGTCTAGAATAACATCAAACTACTTTGAATTTAATTGTTGGGGTTTTTTCCTCCTAGGCTTCAGCCTTTTTTTTTTCCTTTCAAAAAAACTGTGTTTTTGTTATGTAAAAATTTAGCTCTATATTCTTTTTAAGTTGCTGTTCAGCATTACTTAATGCTTGTACAAACTTTTGTCTTTCCACCTAGCATTACTTCTCGGTATATTTCTATAAGGTTTTGGCACAGATTTTTTGTTTCCTCATTTCTAAAGCTTACAGATCCATTCTTAATCAGTCTACCTTGAATATAGTTCAGTGAAAACAGATTAATTCTGCTTGATATTCTAACTGCCTCTTATAAAATGGAAAATTCATCAGTAAAGTTCTGTTCTGATTCTTATAGCGCAAGATACTCTGAAGAGGCAGGTAAAGCCTTTCCCTTAAAAGATTTGACATGATGTTATTATGTGAAAGAACCAGCTGAAACAACTTTAGTTAAGGCCTTCCAGTCAGGGTGATCTCTGTGAGAGTTTGAGTTGATTGAAGGCCTCCCAGAAGGAGAGAGGAACTTACTTCATTAGCATCCCTTGCTGAGAACATCTTGTGAGGGCTGCTTTTGGTTCCGGCTATGCTAATTCTAATGATTTCAATCTATGCATGCAGACTGAGAGCCATGGTCACCCAGGCTGATTACTGGCTTTTAAAACAGCCAAGAAAATAAAACTTTCTAAACGTGTTGGAGCTGAAGGTAGAAAACCCAAGATTTTCGTAACTTCAGTGTAAAAGAAATCTGCAATAATTCAGTATAATAGGATCTTGACCCTATTTCCACTGATAAGAGCCAATTCAACTCTGTCCATTTTACTTTTTTTGGAGGATAAGTTTTGATTATATTTTTTCTTCCCATACTCTTCAGTTTTACAAATGTGAAAAGTACCTGGTTTCAGGAAATTAAAAATACAGAATCAGGGTTTGATACTTAAGGCTTTTTGGGAGAGATAATTTGTTATATGTGAACTTCACTTCTTTCCTTGTAGTGCTACAAACCCTAAGAAAAGTATCCCAAGAAGGATTATGAAGTAATTTATTTCCTCAACACAGGCCTCTAAGTATTCTGTTTAGGTACATTATTCTTGTTCCAGTGTCCTGGATTTCTTTGGGTCTCTGGGTGAAAAAAATGTTGGCTTCCCAAAGGAGTTAAAAAGACCCAACCTAAACCAACTCAAACTGCAAAATCTGTGTGTTTTAATTAAGGTTTATTAAGCATCTTTTGCTTTTTACACCTAAATTCTTCTAATTGCTAATTATTTCCTACTGGAGTACTCTATTAAGTGTATTTCTATCAATCTTGTAACCATTTTGAGCATTAACTCAGTACCTTGGTGTACTGATGTCTTCATTCTTTGAACCTCTAGAATATTTTCAGTTAGGAGAATTTCAGGATGGAATGGACTCTGTTCTGTATAATTGACCCTAATTTATCTTTATTCAGTAAACCCAAGGTGATTATGAGTTTCCCTGAAAGCCTAAGCAAATTATTTACATATTAGAACATGTATAATTCTTTTTTCTGTGTTTCTGACAAGACAGTCTTTCAGATCAATAGGGTTTTATGGAATGTATATTCAAATTGTTTGAGAAGGTCTAATTCTGCAGGTGTAATATGTCAGAAGTATGCTAGGCTGCCACTTACGACTCAGTTGTAAAAAGCACATCTTCTATTTCTGAATTTGGAGATATTTAGGAAGAGTATGTTTGTGTCTTTCTAAATAAATACCCTGTGGCCATATTGTAGCAGTCAATGCCAAGTGAAAATCTCTTTTGTGAGCATTCCTTCTGCCTCTTTTTGGACATTTACATTTTCATTGTTGTCATCTTCTGCAGGTGAGACAGGAAAATGGGGTAATGATTGGGTGTTCAGTCTCACAGATGGAAATAGATGAGATCTTTCAGAATGGTAATCTATTCTAAAAAGCCAGATACTGAAAAGCTGGCATCTCATCTAGTTGGCAGTCTGGGTAATCTATTCCTGCCTCTCTGTCCTTCACATCATATATATATATATATATATATTTTTTTTTTTTTTTACTTTTTTGTGTAAATAAATTGTGTGATTAAGTCCCTGCATGTGCCCCCTGGCTGCTACATTCATTCTCACAGAGAAAATACACTGGGTAGTGGTTACGCTTCTCAGGAGCACATCCTTGGCACGTAGTGGATTATGGCTGTCATGTTGTAGGTGAATCAATGAGGAACAAGCTGAGGCCAGAGATGGTTGATGCGTTTAACGCTTGGATCTAGGAGGCCATGTGTTCCTGCAGCTTTACTGTCTAGAGTTAGCTGCTTAGTGGCTTCTGCAAGGCTGGTGTGAGAGCATTTAAAAAGGCACAGCAACTGGGAGAACTGTAGTTACTGAAAAATTACTCAGTTTTTCTCTTCTCTGCATCTGTTTTAGACACTTTTTTTTTTTTTTTTTTTTTTAAAATATTATCTACCATGTACTGAAGTTGGTATAATGAGAGTCCTTTGGCTAGAGGAGCTGCTTCCTTTCATCCTCTCCCAAAGTTGTAAGAACCACTTTGGCAATCGTCATGTTTAATCAAACCCCAGAGCTGTCTTTAAATGTTTGTAATTCAACTGTATGAAAAAGGCTACAAGGAATTTTTTGAAGCAATTTTTGTGTCAAATTACTGAAACACCTGGTTAACCTTAAACACATAAATTTAAAGAAAGAAAGAAGGAACTTAAGTTGCCTGCTAAAAGTATATTCCAGTACAAGAAAATGGAGTTTATTTTGGTAAATACATAATCTAAAATATTTGGTATAGATAATGAAACAATATAAAGTATGCATAGTTTGTGAAGTAAAGCACACATTTCTAGCCTTGAGAATAATATAAAGTACAGATGTGGTGACTGAGTTAATTTCTCTGACATGCATGCTACTACTTTTAAACTTTTAGATCAGTAACTGATTGAAATAGCTGGTTGAAAGTTTCAGTTTAAAAACTGAAGAGATAAAAATTTCAGTTTTGAATTGTAGTAAGCTTAAAATCCTACAATCTTCCATGCTTCCCTGTTCTCCTCCTCCTTGTTTGAGAATGGGAGAATAAATGGAGAAGACGATGTTTCAAAGCCATTATGGGATTTCAAAACAAAGTGAATTTCTGTTTTTAAGCATTATAACAGGCCTGTCTAGGACCCAAGTCAAGATTGTTCTGATTCAGGAATATAGGATTATTCTGATGTAGCTACTTCATATAATAGCGATCCTTATTGATTGCAAAGTCGTTAATATGATCACCCAGTTGAAGAGACCAGAAGTACAATTTAAGATAAATACATAGAAACCGAGTTAATGACTGAGAGCTGGAGAAAAGAAGGAAAAACACAAAAAGAGGTTTTTGATGTACAGGACTATTGATCAGAGAATTGAACAGAGGGGAGAAAGAAACAGGAGATGTATTGTGAGTGTTTTAAATTTTATGTCTGATTTTTCCTTTAAGTGTTGTTTTTTAACAGTATTGCTTGCTTTTTTAGTTTGAACTGGCTCTTTAAATATTGTATAGGATGGATATGACCTTGAAAAATAATGGGATTTAAAATTGTTTTGACTCTAGTGCAGCCGTAGTCTACCCCATAAAGGTTCCTTTTTGTCAGCACCTTCTCAAGTGGTACAAGTTTCCACTGCTTCAGCACCACAGGGTATATCTGCTACACTCGGTACTGTAGGTGAGCTAGAGAGCTGTATTGATGTCCAAGACCCCAGAGCCCTGCACGCCAGTATTGTGTGTCAGTAGGACAAAGGGATGGCGCCAACCGTCCTGCTGTATGCGCCAGTAACTAGAATTAATTACAAACCAATCGAATCCGTTGCAGCCAATTGGTAAACTAATTGGTAATTTTAGCTGTACATCTATATGTAGTTATCTGGATGCCTGTAACGGCGCTTTCAGAGCCACTTTTGTTCTGCTTCATCCTGCTTGACAAAATGGCCCTCATAGCTTTAGGGAGAAAGATGTGCATCAGTGAATATGGGGCCGCTCCAGCTGCTTGTCTTGTTTGTATTCCCTTGTTCGTAAAACATGAGTCGGGTTACAGCTGCATGGTTCTGCTCTGATCATTTCTGATAACATGTAGCTAAACATTCCTTAAAATAGGTTAGGCCATTTATTGTATTTTTTTTCCTGTGCCAACTAACTTCAAAAATATAACTCATATTCAGATTTATTCTTTTCTTTGTTGTTGTGAGGAATATCTCAGTGGCAGACTTGAAAAGTAAATGATTCAGAATTAAATTTTGCTTTCTATGCTCTTATTGTTAGTAACAGTCAGCACAACTTAGTATGGGCTAACCTAAATGGACATGAATTGAATTAGAAAGCTGAAATTTTATTAGTGAAACTGAAAAAAGAACTGGCTAAAATACTTGACTTGTTCATTTCTTGTACCAGACTTTACTTAAGAATTACTTTGGTGCTGTAAAACAACTGCCTTGTAAGAAAGATTTTTGTTAGCTTTTTTGTGGAATATTTCAAAACAAAGAGCAACTTTTACATCAGTAGTGGTATTCTGTTTGATTTCCAGCATATGCTCTCTGTCGTACGTACTAGTTAAAAGGATACTTATGTGAAAACTGAAGCTGAATTTCAAACTTGCATTAGTGTTAAACAAAAGGAATAATCACCCATATAATTTTATATGAAAAAGCATTTTGCGTACTTTAGAGGTCCTTTTTCAATTAAAAGTAAAGATGAAGGGGATGTGATGTTACAAAAATGTACATTAGTTACCTGTACTGTAGTAGAATGTTTTTACTGTTTTCAGTGTTAAAAGTTTTACTGTTAAAATTTGTAGTTACGCACTTAAGAACCAATATATTTTCATTTGTGATTGTTCCCAAATGTTTCTAAGTAATAATTACTTGCTTTGAGAGGAAAATTTCTCTTAATACCAGCAGGAATGACTTTGACATAGTAAAGAATTGGCAAAACAGCAACACTTTGTCATCAGTGTTTTTTCATCTACTATAGAATTATATCTATATTTTAAACTCTGCATGTGAAGCTGATGTAAGTTTTCATACAATTCAAGGTCCATTTATGGATTTTTATTATTTTCAGCATGTTGTCATCATAGAGTACAGTATACATTCTTCTTGTCTTTGAAAGAGTATTTATGAAAGCTTCTATTTCTGATTGACATGATCTTGAACTATCTCCTTTAGAAATGTGTTAATATGCTTTGTTGGGTGATAATCAGCTCTGCTGAGAAGGTGTCTTACGCCTGTTGGCTGTGATGGCCTGTGTGGTTTTTGTCACATTCAATAAATCATTTTTGAGTTTATATGTGGAATATAAGTGATTTCCTAGCTTCCTGCATAGTAAAGAATTGATCTTTCTCTACCAGTGACAGTAGATAACTATAGTTTGCTCAGGGAACATAGCTAAGAGTTTAGTCATACAGTCTTTTGCTTTGCTTTGCTGTGAAAAAATGTCAGTATTGTCTGAGTAAAGACTGTGGGATACCAATTTACCTTTTAATCTTTTATTGTTTCTGTGTAATCTGACCTTACTATAGTTACTACACTTGCATATTTGACCAAACTGGAAATCAGTAGAGTCAATAATTTCTGAAAGTTAAGAATATTTTTGACAGAAACAAGTCTTCTAGTTCTCTACTGTTCAGCCCCTAGTGTTTTATCTATGAATTTCTTCCTGATCCAGTGTGAAGTCAAGTTAATTTTATACATCCTTTCATAACAGTTAATTTTATTTGTTAGAGACCAACACATAATTTACAAGATTCTAACTACTTAATCAAGATTTTGCAATATTTTGAATAAAACTCCATCATGCCCACATAATTTTTGACTGTATGTACCCAAGAATTATGGGATGGACTAGATGGCTCTGAAGATCCCTCTCAGTTGTGTTATTTCATGATAATGTGTAAATCTTTCAAACCATCAAATGTGTTCATGACTACAGTTTTGAGTGATTAATTCACATAAAAATGCGTAAATTCTTTGGTGACTCCATATAGTTCAAAAGTAATTTTTAAAATGGTAAAAAATGAATGAGTTTGTAGTGGTCAAGAAGTGTAATCTGCGTATTGGAGTTGTAAGGTCTGGACATGTAGTTACTCCATAGACAAGAATGTGCAATTAGTGACTTTTTCACTTGTTAAGGTGTGCTAATCAGAGAAGAGAATGTAAACTTTGTATCTTGCAGTTTATGTTGTTTATTTCTCAGTAAGTTCATGTCAGAGATTATGATTTATAAACCAAGTGTAATGCTGCAGTCTTTCTCTTTTTGCCTCTCAGAATATCACCATAGGAGTCTTTTTGATTAAAAACTGCTTTATTAGTACAATAGTTCTGATAATCTCATGTGACAATAGAATGTCGTTAATCTGGACACGTACAAGTAGACATCATTGGAAAGTTCTATACACTTGAAATTCTGTAGGAAGGATACGGTTTGCTGAGGCAACTTCAGAGGCATAAGAACTGTTTTTTTCTAATGCAGGGACCCCAGGATTCTCCAGAAGGAATTCCTTCTGTCTGATGCAGTTGCCTTTGTGTAGCTTGGTGTATTTTTACTTCATAAGCAGATTAATCGTGACATTTTTACTCTCCCACAGGTCTATCAGGTTTTACAGGCAGTTTTGCTTATGGGATGAAGTATGTCCAGCATACTTTAAAAGATAGCAACTCTGACAAAAAAAAATCCTGAAACAGTGATACTTATGTACGTTAGGAATTATTTTCTTGCTGAATATTGCTATTTTGTCCTTAGACACTGGTGCTCACAGAGATCTTAGAAAATGTGCATTTTTTTGCTAGGATAAATGTTTCAATGTTTGTTCACATGAAAATCTTAACTATCTGGGCTTTTTTGTTTTCAGGGTTTTTCTTGGGTTTATTTTTTTATGAGAGCCCTACAGACTAGTAAATTTCCTACTTTCTTTTCAGTTCCTTTCTTGGGGTGGAGGGAGGATTGTTTTTTAAATACAAAGGTTGATGTAATTGTTGCTTTTCAGGAAGTCCTGATGATGCTTGATAACTATGTAAGGGACTTCAAAGCATTGATCGACTGGATACAGCTACAGGAGAAGTTAGAAAAAGCTGATGCTCAAAGCAGGTAATTAGATATATGTATTTTTTTAATCTACATCCAAATACTGTCTCATAGTAAATTTCATTTTGTAACAGAGATTCAACAAATAGAACCAATTTTATTATTTGCTCTGGGGCATCAGAAAGGAAATTTTTCTTTTGGGCACAATTGGTGTGAGGACACAGAGAAGATTTTATCCTCCCTGGTAGTGTCATCAGTGAACAGCTGTGCTGGAAACAGTAAATGGTTTGGAAGTACAGTGTCAGAAAGGTAACTGATTACGTCATTACAATTTGTGCCTGGTGTTGAATTTGTGCCTTGGTGCCGAAGTTGTAGCTTTGAGAGGTAGATGAGAAGTAAGGTTTTGCTGGTACAATTTGTGCTTGTAGAAGTGGGAGCCCTGTAGTAAGTGTGGAGTAATACACTCTAGTTCTTCCATTTTCCTTTGTTAGGCAGTGAGCTCAATCACTCATCTGCCTGTATAGAGACAAAAAGTAGGCCAAATGTGACAGTGGTTTTAGTAGTTGATTATAGGTTGTTGATCCTGCTAGTAGTACTGAACCAGTTAAAAAATAATGTCTGTAAGTGCTTTTTTCAATCTGTCTTCATCAGCACTGGGTTCTTCAAGTTTGATTTGGTTTTTTTTAATTGTCAGTTGTAATTTTCATGTAATCAGATAGCTTCAGGAGCAAGAGTTAAAAAAAAAAAAACAAACAAAAAAAAGGAAAATAGCATCTGCTTCAACGAAATGCATAATGAAACTGTTACCCTGACTTCCGCCTCAAACTGTTTGGATTAAAACATTTTACGTTAGTGACAGTTAAATCAACCTGTTCAGTTATCTTTGCAAGTACACATTTATCAGTAAATGTTATTGCTGACAAAGTTAGGTATGCCAGTAGTAGAATAGAAGAGTGGATGGTGATATATTTGGTTAATTCCAAAGTTTTTTTATGTACTGTAGATATTTGATACCTATATTAACCAAAGCATCATTTAAACTGTATTGAATGCTGTGTTACACAGGGTAGGCAAATGTAGGGTACCTGTTATGTGTTATTGTCACTAGAACTAGAGGATATTTCCAGTCCTACCCCATATCCTTTCCTTTTAACTGATTGATTTGATGTTTGGTCCTACACTGACATTTAATAAGCATTGTAATCTTGAGAGTATGCATTATTTTTGATATGGGTCTAGCTAATACGTTTTGGAGTTGGTGTAGAAATAATTGCTAAGATGTATGATTAAATTCAGCAGTATTCGTTAAAACTTTATACTTAATTTAACTTTAACTTTTAACTTGAACTTTTTTTAACTTTAAGCTAATACATTAATACTTTATAGCATTTGTCAGTGGTGTTTTTCTTTTAAGGTGATAGAGGAATAGTTACTGTGAATTTTATTTTTAAGCTTTCATTTCCTGAATTTACAGACCTACTTCATTAGCCTGGGAAGTAAAGAAAATGTCTCCAGGACGCCATGTGATTCCAAGTCCATCAACAGATAGAATTAGTGTGACATCAAATGCTCGAAGAAGTTTAAATTTTGGGTATGAAACCAGATCATAAGTTTATTAAAGCTAAAATAAGGATTCATTTGAAGCAGAGTTCACAAATACACTATTTTTCTGTAGTAATCAATACACTGTTTTGCTGTTTATTGAATCATATATGCAATTATTTGCATTCATGGAAGAAAAGCATGTGGTCTGTAAGAGAAAATCCTATCAAGGACTTAATTTTTTACTTACTTTGTTATATATTTAATTACCAGTCATTCCAAAGATCTAAAGATAACATACAATTAATTACATACAGTTTCATGTAATCTGTTTCTTATTCTCTTCCCACTAAAAAACAAAGGTCAAAATGTCAAAATTGGCATGTTAAAATTGCCAGTGTATGCCCTGTGAATGGCCAGCTGAGTCTGCAAAAGTAAGTAAGGTCAAAAAGAGTGCAGGTAAAGTGAGAGTATTATGATTCTGACGAATAGCAAAACTGATACTAGTTTAAATATAGAGCAAATTAGATACAACAGTAAAGCATCTTTTACTTCTTAAAATGAAAATGGCTGTTTGAAAGCAGTTCAACAAAAATGTGCAGAAACACCAGTTTAGAGCAGTGCTGTTTCAGCTCTGGAGAGCATGTACAAGTACAACTTAAATCTTTCTCAGGGTGTGTTTTTTAGTTCATGCAGGTTTGTTGGGATCTAGAGCACATACTATACTGTTTCATAAGTGGTTACGATGGCCTCAGCAGAGGTAATATTAGAATATTGGTCAGTCCATCTGAGTACTGAGCTCTCTTGAATTTTGAATATCAAACATTTCTACAAAAATACCATTAAGAGTGTTTGGTGGAAAAATTGCTCCAACAGTGCTAGTTTCTTTGTAGATGTATGTATTGATACCTACCTGACAACATTTGAGAGGTGTGTGCTTAAATGCATGATGAGAATGCATGAGGAGAAAATGTACACAAGTAGTCCAATGAAAAATTTGAATCTGGTGGAAATCAATGCTTTTATTTTTATTAGAACCCAAACAACAGCTCAGCATAATGAAGTCTTCCAGCTAAGCCTTTTTTTGGTATATAATTACATGTTGTATTGTTGCTGGAGCTGTTCTATTCACCATCACAGGCTGATGATGAGCAACTGTGTTAAAGCAGCTAATAACAAGATGAGCTTTCTATCCTTCAGATGTGCAAACTTTTCCTTCTTAGTCTGCTTGTATATCTCAGAGAAAGGCAACACCAGACAGCTACAATATTTTGTGTGTGTTTGAGAAAATAGGATAGAAAAATAAGGGTTTAGACATACTTGGTATTATGGAAATTTTTGACAGAATGCTAGGAATTTTTAGGAAAGAAATAGAGGACAGAAGAGGTGGTGGTGGTGTACCACTGTAGAAATTCATACTGAATGACTCTTACCTTTGGTCATCATCTCTTCCCAAAAGCAGTGTAGAAAAAGTACAGAAGCTGGAAACAGTATCCAACAGTATTGATGCAAAAAGAAAATAATTTGGAGAAGAGATAAGGAGAAGGGTATGATAAATAAAATCACTTACAAAGAAGATGAGTAGGAAAATTTTGTTCATTTTTCATGAAAAGGAATTAGGAGTACTAATTGAAATGATCAAACATCAAGCTTAAAATGACAGAAATGTTTTTCAACACTTGGTATGTAGAATTTGTTATTATGTGATGCTTTGGATGCCAAAAGCATAAATTCCTTGAGAAATTAATATCACAAAGATTAAAGTCTATCTTAGGTTATTAAACACAAAGATGTGTTTACAAAGATGTGTTACAACAACTTTTCAGGGTAAATCACTGCAACCTAGGAATATGTCAAAGAAAAAATCATTCTGTGCTGCACAGTTGTGATAGTCTCTTTGCTGGTCTGTATGGAACTGTCAGAGACAGGATACAGGGCTTGGCCTCTTTTCCTGATTTCCTCGCATGAAATGGTATTGCATCCCCATAGGATCAATGGGGATTATTAAAAACAAACAAACCAACCAGCCACATTTTTATAATTTATGGAATTATTTCTGATAGGGTTTTTTGATGACTGACTTGATAAAAATAGGAAATAACAACAAATTGACATCTCACTGGTCTTAAAATAAGTGAACAGTCTAGGTGTGTGGGGGATTCTACGCATGTGTTTGAAACTTGAAAGATCTTCATTTTTTTGTCCTTGATTTGCTTTAGCTAAAGAGGCAGCTGGATTTGTTGGACTGTTTTTATCAGTGTTATAAAGCTTGGAAGAGAAATCAGTTGTGTGATTGCAGATAAAATGACTCTTGTTACAGAAGAGAATTGGATGCTTCTTGAACACGTGCTTCTTGAATGTTACCATTTCCCAATTTAAAAATTTTTGCTTGCATTCACTTAACTAAAACTATATAGGTTTTTGCTCGAAGCCTTGTGCAGAAAATGGCAACCTTTTACAAAAAGAAAAACAAAATAATTATAAAACGACTGCAGTTCTGTCCATACAGAAACTCAAAGTTTGGGTGGTCACTGTTACTTGGACCTTTCTAAAAGTTAATAGAATGGCCTTCCAGATTTACAATTATTTTTTGCTGAGTAGGTAATAGAAAATAGATCTGTTCTTTATTTACTTAACCTGGGAACAGAGTATGTTACGGATTTGTGTGATCTACATTTGCAATAAACCTGCACTTCTTGGACTTCCTACCCATATGCTTTGTTAGACTCCTTATGCTAGTAATGGTTGCAGTCCATGCTGTACAGTTCATTGATGAAATTAGGCTGGACCCAGGAAGACACAGTAGAAGAGCTCTTATATTTGACTGTAAATACTCACCATATGTTTATTTCTATTCTAGCATTTGTTATCAGAGAATATTTCATGTGGGAACTGTTTGTCCATCCCTAGTGTTGCATGTTTCTTCAGTCATTACATATTAAAAAAATTTTAATCTGATAATTTAGCTTCTTGTTAATTTAGTTCATTGACTACTAAATATAAGAAATATAATTTGGAGATTTTTCTTCAGGTGCATTTTTCTTCAGGTGCAGCTCTATTTTCTGTCTTTGATTTTTTTCTGTGACTGGGAATATGTATGTATCAATGTTAGTTACCAAATAGAAACAAAACCCACCCCACCTGCTGATTTATTGCTGCATCCTTGTTTCTGTTGCTAGATTTACTTTTTTCATGAGTTAAATTTATAGGGATTTTGCTGATGAGAAATATACTGAGTTTTTAATGTTCAAGAACTACAAATTTCGTCTTTTAAAACTGGAAAGAGAAAAGGAGACAGGCTAGGCTGTGTGAAGAGTTATTATAGGAAGCTTTCCCTGTTGTTTTATAGTAGGTTCCAGTTTTTGGAACTAGCTTTTAGTCTGAATCATTGAATGCTAAGATGAAGGAGAGAGTGTCCTGATAAAGTTTTCTAATGAACAATTCTAAACACTAAAAATAAGACACTAAAAAGAGCTATGACTTTCATTTAGGAACCCTGCAGTGACAATTTCTGCAACACGCCTGGCTCCTTCTGGTGTCAGTTGGGCTGATAAGGTAAAAGCCAATCATGGAGCTAAAGCTGCCGGTCCTGAGCTAGCAGCAGCACAAACCTGTCTGCCACCTCCAGCACAGAAGTCATCGCGGAAAAATGGCAAGTCTCTTTAAGTGGCTTAAGTTACTGTTACAAACTGTGTGGTATAAAGTTATTTCAGAATGTGATGATCTGTTTGCAAACCAGAATGAAATCTAATTTTCCAAAATACAATGTTTAAATTAAGTATCGAGATAAAAGATTAATGCAGCCATACATTGTAATTGTTAAGTTTGAGACAAATGTGTTTTCATTTGTAGGTAACATTCCACTGTATTTCCACTAACTGGAATTTGATCTATTAAAATACCGGTACATAGGACCCCAAAAAATGAAAGGTCTTTGGTCACAAACTGACAATTTAACTGACTGCAATTTGGAATGGTTTAATAATATAAAGAATAATACATCTTCAGGAATCTGTAAAAGAGCTCAAGGTACTTTGTGCCCAGGGAGACGATGTTATTAGAACTGTGTTGAAGTAGCGATTTTTTTTTCTTTAAAGACAAGAATTACCACATTGTTATGAGTTGTTTCTCTAAAGATTCTCCTTGAAGAATGCTTGATGCGAGGGTCTCTTGTTCTAGAGAGATTTGTTTAGTTGTAGACAAAAAAAACTTTAACATTTGGTTTCTAAAATTAGTTTCTTTGCACACACTGGAACCCTGAGATTGTTTTCAGAGATGCATTTTTTCAATTTATTTTTTTCATGTGTGGTCCCAGATGACTTACTGCAAAATCAGCAGGCAGGATATAGAAATGGGTATTCTGAAAGAAATTAAAAAGAAATGTTCATAATTTGTTTTTTTAAAAGAAAAATTACAGGAAGAGCATGTATTAATTTAAGGTAGTTGTACATTCAACCTAGAAGTAGTAGAAGTCATGTGTAGTGGTTTGGAGGCCTGTGGTATATTATGGAACTAAAATACCTTGTCCAAATGTCTTGCAATTTAGCATAAGTGAGTTCAGTAGCATGCGGATTCTTGTGCTTAGGAGAGAACAATCAAAACCATACTCTAAAAAGGGTTGTTTGAGTGGGAATTGATTGATGTTGTTTGCATGAGGGAATATTTTTCTGTATATAGTTGCAGTGAGCTGGTTGGAGAACAGTAGCAGTTTGGCTGAGTTTTAGGTGTAATTCCACTTTTAATTTTTGCCAGTAGTTGAAGCTATTCATAACAAAACCTTTTCCTGTTGATTATTGCTCATCTTAAAGTGACAGACTCCAAGCTGTTGTTAAAATACCTTAATTAGGGATTCTTGTGAGTATGGAGAATTTTGTTAGTTACACAGGGAATAAAACTGACCTGCACTTCCATAGGAATAATGTATTTTTAAGAGGCTAAAAGGAAAACAGAAGAGCTTATCCTTATGTTAGTTTTATGCATTTAAAGGGCTGAAGGGTCATTGTTGTGCTGTGTTTTATTATCTATTACCTGCAGCTGATGAGCTCCAAGAGTGAAACCGTTCAGGTCCTCTAGTACTGGCCTATAAGTGTTCAGTAATTTTCAAAATCAAATACACTCTACAATTCAGACATGAAACACCTCATTTTAAGAAATCACTGTCGTTCCTTCTAGAGGCTTTGTTTACTCTTAAGAATCTCTTATTTCTGACATTCAACATTGGGGAATTTAAATTATTTTCTCATGGCTAAATTGTAATAGTTTTAACAAATTAGCTTATCGTTAGGAGCATGTTACCCTTTGTATGGAGGCTAGAATCACTTCGGTAAAATCAAATTAACCTCCCTGATTGGAGCATGAGAGGATTTGTGAAGTTTACGCAAAGGGAGTCACAAAGGCTCTTCACATGCATTATTGAAGCAGATATGGGGCTTGTGTATCATCTGCTCTGCCTGTTCGCCAGCTAATGCACTCACAGCTGTTAGGTACCTTCAGGCCTTGTGGGAGGGAGGATTCTTCCTGCCACCCTGTAGTGCTCTCTGGCCCACCCTAAAGCCCAGCTGGGGCTTACAGTGGCAAGACTTCCCTAAAACACTTTTTCTCCAGTGATTTCTAACAGTATTATCATTAGGTCTCACAATAGTTTTGTGAAGTGGATGAGTGGTGTGATACTGTATCTGTTTCATGGTTGACAAAATTTCCAAATTTAACTAAATAAGTCCTTAGGGAGAGAGAAAACACATTATTTTTCCAGATATTTCTTTAAGTTATTTTTTTCTGGATGTATAATTAAATGAGGTTGAATGATCTTATCTCATTTCCCTCATTAAACTTAGCATTACCCTCAATTATTTTAATGAATTCTAAAAAATAATATTTTTGTCTTTCATGCTTCAGTGTTTTCTACAATATGAAACATAGTCTAGTCTTATTGTGTGACCAGTTTATGGCAGGAGGAAAGATTGGATTATTAACAGTACTACACAGAGGCAATAACCTAACATGAGATTAATTCCCAGGTGCTCGTGGTAAGAAGTGGGATAGATTACCCAAGTTTAGAGTATGTATTAAGACTGAAAGTAGGTGCTTACAATTAGAATAATTATTGTTTGTACATAACTTAGGAGAAAGGGCAGTCAAGAATGTGCAAACTTCTCAGAAATATTGAATTTTTTTTTCCTGTTGCCACACTTGAAATCTAGTTTTCTTCGTTATTATTATGTTTCCTGTATTAATTGCTCCTGTCCATAACTGTGAATAGATGCTCTTTGTAATGTGGCTAAGACTTCAGACTTTGCAGGACATGCAGTCCTCTGAAGTAACTGACCTGGTTTGGGCTCAGACATGCTGGCACCTGATCTTGTGGAAGAATGTGTAACTTCTGTGTCTTGAGAACAACTTGCAGGAATGTCATCACCAACAGCAAAAGATGGTGTATTCCTGATGGGGTTGTCAAATTCTTAAGCATGATTTCTGTTGAAAATTTTACAGTAATTCCCTTCTTTTATCCTCCCACCCCCTTGTATTTTTAAGTGATCATTAAAAGTAGTCTGACAATTAACATCTCTAAAGTCTTGCCTCTTAACTCACCATCTCTTGTTATGATTTGTAAATTTACCACTTCTTGCAACACTACATTTTCTCTGTGTTTTTTTTTATTTTATTGTTCTGGTTTTCATGTCTTCTGCTGTGTAACTGTGTTTTGGCTGAGTTCATGTCTCTCGATTTACTTTCAGATTCTCAAGTAATCATGGTTTTCCAAAGTGCCTCTCAGATACAGTAGTACAACTTTAGGTTTAAAAAAGAAATTGGGGCTGAAGTTTAGTAATGAGTGGGGAAGGTCAAATAGGCTTTGGTTGTATATTACTTGCAAGTAAATTTTTAAAAAGGGACATGCATCTCCTGAGGTAGAACTCCGAAGAGTTTTGCACATAACTTGCCTAGATTTATTTTACTGATGTTGCCAGTAAGGCTGCTTGGCCAGTTCTTCCAGATGGAGTAACTTCGAAAGAATAAGGCCCTGGTGGCTCTGAGGGCCTCAAGATAACAGATGGCTTGTCACTTCCATGTAATACAAGAGCAAGCAGGGACAGGGAAGTTCAAATGAAACTAGAGAATGATCAAGGTAGTCAGATGAATTATTCATTAACAAAACTCTAGGAGTAATCAAACCCAGCATGTGATACTTAGCATGTGGACATGGCTACTGGGCTATGTGAAAAGAATTCCAGACTTAAGGAAAAAAGTGAAGGAAGAGTGATGCCCTACTGAGTATTAGCTTTGCTTCAGAGTAGGAACTGTGTGACCTAATGTTAATAAATGTACCAGCTTTGCAAACTTTTTGTTAAAAATGTTCCTGGAAATGACTGAATACTAAACTGATAAGCAAATTAAAATGAAAAAGTAACTTCTTGTGCACAGCTAGTTGTCAGATGGCATAAAACTGTTAAACTGATTCCAAATGAATCAGTCTGAATGCATGCTTGCATTAAAAACGGTTTTGTACTTAAAGAATTCACCAAACAATATTCTTTCAAACACAAGTATTTCTGTGCTGTTAAAATAATTGGATGAGTCTTCAGTAATAACTATGAATCTGAGAGTGAAAAAATACAAATTAAAAATTGAACATGTATGGCTTTTACTAAAAGATTCATTCTTATTGTAGTAAATGTGATGATGGCTTTGCTGTGCTCTGAATAATTTTATTCTGATTAATTCTATCATTTAGAGTATTAAAAAATATGCCATGAAACCAGGAGTCAACTAGGCAAGGCAGGCAAGAATTATTTTTTCTTCTGGTAGAATTAACTTCAGTAGATATTAGTAAATTACTACTAAAGGCTATCTCCTGATCTCTTTCAATGTAGAAGAGATGCCTTATGTAAGAGCTGACTTCAATTTACAGAACAAGTAGAAGTGAAATCTTGCACCAGTCTTGTTTCACCAATGACAGGCAAAAGAAATTGCAGTCTACGTCTGCTGCAGTAAAGCAGTGTTAGTTTTTTGGTTTATTTCAGTAGTTTTCTGAACAATCTCCTCATTGTCTGTTTATTACTTACCAGGGAAATTTCTTGGCCAAATTTTATCATAAGCTATATACAATAAAATCTCTGTGGTCCTACCAATTACAAAAGTCAGTAGGGTAGGAGCAGCTGTGATATACAAGGGGCCTAAGCAGTCCTTGTTGTGCCACGTCGTGCAGGGGCTATATTCTACACAGGCTGTGTCCTGGGGCTTTCTGCAGTAAGTCTGTTTGTGATTCTTGTGGAATTAAAACCCCATTCCCTGGAGTATTATTGGAGATAAGACTGTCTCTGAGAGGGTAATAACATGTTTTGATCACTTGGTCTTGTAGGTAATAATATTTTTTCCATATAAAGATGAAGAAATGAAAATAAAGCCAAAGTCACTTACAAGGGTCAAATGGAAAGTCTGTGGTAAGGCAAAAATTACAATCTGTATCTTTTTGAGTGCCATTCCCCTCTCTAACCAGTGGTGCATACTGAAGCACGTGCAAGCGCACATAGCGGGAATGAACATAGAAAGGCTTTTTGCAGAGGTATGCTGTCTCTGGTTACCATCAGTAATCTGAAGTGATCAGCTACAGTCATTCACACAAATTTTTGGAATTTACTTTGCTTTAAAATATACAGCAAATTTTCTAGAGTAAAACAGTTTCAACAGTAAAATAGCAAATTGAATTATCTTTTCGCATCTGTCATAGTATCAGTATTGTTAAGGTTTGTGAACAATTATATAGTTATGTTAAAACAGCTGTTGTATGAGCTACTCAGCTAAGATAAATTTTAATATAGCCCTGTTAACTTTACTGGTAACTCATGATTTACACCAGGCATTGGTTTGGGCTGCTATGTTTTATCCTGAGATGTTAAAAGAACCCAGTAATTAAATGAGCACTTAATGTTTGTAAAATGCTAGATGCCAAGAGTAGCAAAGTATGAAAGTGCCCTTCGTTCTGGCTTAGGCTCATTTCCAATTTACTGGTTACTGCTGATGTTGAACATCAGTTCAAGTCCACCTAAAGGTAGTTTAGTCCAGTAGGTACAACGGTTTTATCTTTTACCTAAAATAATCTCCATTTTTATTGACAGTGCTATGGCTGTGCCACTGCAGCACTTTGTGGTATAGCACTCCCAGTGAAGGCATTGTACCTGAATTTCTGTACTTGTTTTAGAGTTGCCAGAAACATGTGCCCTGGAGGGAAATTTAAAAAGACTCAAGGATTTCTGACCATGAAAATTAATGTTAAGACAGATCCTTTTTATGTACTGTAAATTACTTTAAAATAAACATACAAAAAATATTTTGTTCTCTCATCTCCCCATGGATGTGTTGACCTGCATATAGATGTTAGTGGCAGTCCATAGAGATGGTTCACTTCTTGTAACCTAACCACCATGTGTTCCTACTGAAAGCAGGTGGTATTTTTAGAGAGCATAACACTTTTACTTTACATTTTTTAAACCACTTTATATTTTGCTTTTAAAAATCAGATCTCTAGAAATGCAAGTTTTAAGCCAGTCTTTAAGTTGGTAATATGCAGTTCATCATAATATATAAATAATTTAGTTTTCTCATCACTCTTGGGTGTTTCAAGTTACATTTTTTGACAACCGAGTAGACTCATATTTATTACTATTCATATTTATGTTAAACTTTAATGTTTGAGCTCTGATCTTTATGCCTGAGTTACAGGACCATCTTTGTTAGTAAAAGCTTTAGAAATATCCAGCGAATGAATTTTGTTATAGAAGTTCTCTTCTATTCTAGATTTTTTTCCCTCTGTAAAGCAGTCAATTTAGTGTAGTTTTTTTTGGTTCTCTACTCCTCCAGGTAAAAATAATCTCCCATACCCTTCTCTTCCTTTTATGTGAATGATCCTAAAAATAGCTTATGCTAAAACTATGTTGGAGAATACCATGCATAGTTAGTTCTTGAGTTTTTTGCAAGAACTTTTGTTCAGCAAACAGGTACATAGGAGCTTATCTTTCACACGTTTGAGTTGAACCATCAGGTCTCAAAAGAATCACAGTTATTTCAAAAATATATGGGAAATTATGTGCTGTTATTAATTACTCGCCACCAAAAAATCTTATATATGAAAAAGGGCGTTTACCTTGATATTCTAGAAATCTAATCAAACTTAAGACCTGATACTTTAGGCAGATAAATGTAACTTTGAAGGCTTTTCAGGTAGGTACCAAGATTAGATATCAGAAATATTGATCAACAAGTCATATTTAACAGCTATTTAGTCATCAAAGTAAATTGAACAAAACTACTGTTCTATTTTCTCTTTCAATTTGCAATCCCACTGTAGCAATATTTTGCTATTTCCTGGAATCCAGGAAAAGAAATTTTCCAAAATGGGAAAAGTAAAGAAAACATTTCTGGAAGAATAGTAAGCCACTTCTGGGACAATACTTTCCACACTAAGACGAGCAATTACGTCTGTACTTACAGAGATTTACACTTTCTCAAAAGACCTCTAATGTTACTGTTGCTACAAAGAGCAACAAGAGTGTGGTTGCTTTGTTGTGCTTTACCATCTCATGAAATGGCAACATAGGCATGAAAAGCTTAAGTATGTGTTGCCATTTTTTACATGATTTTATTATGAGTAGCTTAGCTTCTTGACATAATGGAACTGGTCCTGTGAATAGAGTTGTTCAGGGTTTGTGAAACTGATAGCACTCCTTGAAGTAAAAAGCTTTGCTAAAGAATATTTCATAGATTTTTTTTCGGTATTGATTTTTAAAGAGAACGTTTTCATCACACAACTTGTGTAATACTGTAACAAAATAGTTGTTTATAATACTTCTATTTATAAGTCTCCCTTTCTTAGAATGGGGTGTTTTATTTATATGTAGATCGAAAGGATGCAGAGGGCTGGGAAACAGTTCAGCGTGGAAGGCCCGTTCGATCTCGATCCACAGCTTTGGCAACAAAAACTCCTGTAGCTGCAGAATCACTGAAGTCCAAAGGTGACAGTGACAAAGAAAATGTCATTTCACCACCATCAGAGAATAAGCATGGGAGTTTGGTCACTGACAGTGGTGCATCCAAAAGCACAGAGCTTGTACAGAAAGATCCTTCACATCAATCTGAAGGTCCTCTTACTGAAAAGACTCAGGTCAGTACAGTTTTGAACCATTTTCTAACCTTAAATCTTGCAACTTTTTCTTTAGAGCATTTTCTAAAGGTAGCGTTGTCTTGAGCTTTTCTTCACTAACCAGACTGGAAAATGATTTAAAAATAATGGCTATTTCAGTTACATTTATGGAAACGCATTAAGATGTTTGCCCAAATAGGCAAGTTAAAAACTGTGAGATGAGCCATATATTTTACAATGCTGTGGACAGGTTTCCCATGTTTTCCAAAAACTCAGCATTAAGCACATCTCATACATAGAAGATTTCTAGTAGAAAGATCCCACTTTTGCAAGGTTATGAGCAACTGAAATATACATGGAGTTGTTTACATCACTCACTGTAAGGTTGCCAAGTACTTTGTTAAAATCCTTTTGACCCTGGTGACTTTAAAAATCAGTATGTTACAAAATTTCGTTAATTTTTTCAAATGCCTCTTGTTAGTTCACAGCACATGCCTCAGAAGACAATGGGAGCACTGGCGCACTGATGCAAGAAGATTCCTTACAAACAGTTTCTAAGATGTCTCCAGTTCTCACAAATACTGACTGTGCTTCAAAAACTCTGCAGATTAATGAAGCTTCCTCCCTGATCACTGATACTATAAATCGGCATCAAACAGAAGAAGCTAAAACTGAAACTGAAATGGATCCCTCGGATATTTCAAATGTGAGTGCTGCCAGATTGGTAAGAAATCTTATAAGATTTCTGAGTAAAT
Source organism: Strix aluco (assembly GCF_031877795.1). NCBI lineage: Eukaryota > Metazoa > Chordata > Aves > Strigiformes > Strigidae > Strix > Strix aluco. The sequence continues at coordinate 6,797,926 of NC_133942.1, forward strand.
AATAAATATAAGCCTTAATTTTCTCATTCTGTCTTACATAGTGTTTGTTAACCTGCTGTAGAAATTGTGGAAAAGTCTGTAAGGTACTTACTGTAGAAAAAAGAACTTATTACACCGATACTTTTCAAGATAGGATTTAATTCCAGTAAAGTTTCTGAACTTAAACTAGAAAGATATAAATGCGTTATTTGGAATAAAGAGATCTGTGCTCTTACTACTTTTTATATATTACTTATATGTTTGCCATAATTTTTCATTTCCTTCCACTATCAATCATTTTAAGTCAGACTTAAATTCTTACTCCAGTTTTGCTAATTATTCAAACTGGAAACACATGGGCTATCAAAATTCTGTTAGAAACAAATGTAGACTTCTGTCTTTTAAGACTAGCTGAACTGCTCTCTTGGGTCTTACTATACAACTAGCAATTTGGATGACTGCCATTCTTAAGCAACAAATGTGAAGTCAGTATTCAGTTTTTATGTGGCTTCCCAAAAAGAATGTCCTTTCTTGTCTGTAGAATTCTGCAGGTTTCAAGGTGTGTCTGCTTTACTGGATTCTGTGAGTGGAGAATTGCAGTAATGCTGTGTAAAACCCAGGTTATACTTTCAGGTTATGCTTTGTTTTGGTTTTTTTCAGAAACTAGATTAAAATTCTGATTTGCAGAAGTTTTCCTGTAAATCACTTTCCCTTTAACATCTTTTACAAACTGGACTCCTGCTAGGTAGTTTCCAAGTCAAGTATCTGTTTGTTTTTAGAGCTTATATCTAGCATCTCATCCACTAACAATGTTTCAGATTCTCAGTTATTAACAGTTCAGGATGCTGACACTTTGGTGGGATCTGTGTCTCTTGTGAGCATTTCACTACTCCTGATTAGATTGTTTTGAACACCAGTTTGTGTATTGTTTGGTAGCCGAGTGGAAATGAGCCAGTTAACATTGGAGATTAGAGAACAAGAAGACAGTCAGCATATTCAGGTTTACATTCTAGCCTAACTGTCTTGTCATTCATGTTGAAGAACAAGTATAGCCTGAGTTTCTGTTGTATTAACTACGGTAAAGTTCCAGATAACAGTTCATCTGCAGATCCATTTTCATCTTTAAATAATACTTTGGAGCATGATTCCTTTTCTGGAGACAATAGCAGGGCATGCCACTAATGTTTCCGAGTATGCATTGCTTAGTCCCTAAGGCTAGGTATTTAAAAGAATAATTAGAGAACAACTGTCTTTGCTGCTTTTAATGACAGTGTTCATATAATATGTTTTGGAATTGTGGATGGTAATTAATTTCCTAAGTGTTTCATGTAACTATTAAATGAGTTAATAGTTACTGACAGTTTTAGTAGAGTTTATATTTCAGTTACCATCACAAAATATAGCAGTAAAGGAATGACAAGTAATTGGAAGTTGAACAAAATGTCATATAATTCATATTAACTATATGAAAACCACTTTTTTGTGCCTGCTGCTGATTTTGGGTTTTTTTTTCTCATTTCATGTTTCCTACAGTCTATGGCAGAAGTCCTTGCTAAGAAAGAAGAGTTAGCTGATCGCCTGGAAAAGGCAAATGAAGAAGCCATTGCTAGTGCTATTGCAGAAGAAGAGCAATTAACTAGAGAGATTGAAGCAGAGGAAAACAATGATATTAATATTGAGACTGACAATGATAGCGATTTTTCTGTGAGTGTTCAGTTTATTTTAAAGTACCCAACTTCAGACTGTCTTTGATGACAGTGCAATATGAATATAGATTTTGTTAGTGTTTGGTTTTGCATTAATGCAACCTGTTCTACATGTGAATAAAGTAAATAGTGTCATGTAATAATTACACCATACTGTCTAAGGTATATTTAGTCTTACTAAACTCAGCAGCACAGTGCTGCTGACTGGTACAAAGTCCTCTGATGTTGCAGTCATTGTGCCGCTGCCTATTTCTGTGTGCGAAACTGGGAGAGCTGGGACTTGTTATTTTTGTCACTACCACAGAGGAGCTACTCTAGGTGAAACAGAAGCCTGCATTTCTACTGTCAGAAACAGCAGGAACAGCATCTGTCTTTGAGGTGGCTAGTTCAGTTTGGAAACATTGCTGAAAGTTGCTGAGTTGGCACTGTTTAGTATGTGTGTACACCTGTGCATTAAGGTTTATGATTTTACTGTCATATTAAATTTCAGGCTAGCATGGGCAATGGAAGCATATCTTTCTGCGGTATGTCTATGGACTGGAATGATGTTCTGGCAGATTATGAAGGTAAATTTTCATATATTATTGTGCTTACATTGAAGTGACAGCAAAATTTAGAAAAATGCCCATTTTACTCATGACTAGTTAAGGTTTCAGAAGATCCCCCTGACATCTAAATATTATTCCAAGTTATGTTGGGGGTTTTTTTTGTTATTTCCTTAGGAAGGATGGACTTATGTCCTCAAACTATCTGTGTGGCTTTGTTCTACAGCTCTCTTCCCCCATCACTCTATTAGAATTTCAAAATTTGTTACCCAGTTTTATCTTAACATTTGGATAGAAGTGTAGTAAAAATCATTGAAAATGCATGGGGATTAGAGATTCTTCAGTCTGTGTTTGCACCTGACCTAGGTGCTAGAGAACCCATTTGAGAGAGAATGTCAAGAGGAACTAAGCCTCATTAATTGCACTTCTTCCAGAAAAGTGTGTTTAAACTATCTAAGGCTTTGTTTTCTTTATGTACAGCTCGTGAATCATGGCGCCAGAGTAATTCTTGGGGAGACAGAGTGGAAGAAGAGCCTGCACGTCCACCTGGACATGGAATACACATGCATGAGAAACTGTCATCACCATCACGCAAAAGGTTTTAGAGTTGTTACCTGTCTTGATTGGCCGGTGAAAACGAGCAACCAAACTCATGGCCACATGAAACTGTTCATAATTCTACTTTGTTTAAGTCTGTGGGTGGAAAGTGTTATAGAAATCAGTATATTATTTTCATCATGAACTAGGCTTGAAGACTAGAAGAACAATTTTTACATTTAGGGGAAATAATTGACCTCCAGTGGCCTGTTTGTTTTCTTTTACTGAAAATGAGATAGAAATGTTTGCAACGCTGTCAGTTAATGCTGTCTCACTTGCTTTTGCTCTGTTTTGTTTTTTATTAAAAGAACGATAGCAGAATCCAAGAAGAAACATGAAGAGAAACAAATGAAAGCTCAACAGCTGAGAGAAAAGTTACGTGAAGAAAAGACACTGAAGCTTCAAAAATTAATGGAGAGGGTAAGCTTTCTGTAATACAAAGGAACCTGTCTGCTGCCTTTCAGAAAAGCTTTTTTTTCCACGTAGTCTAGAAACGTTAGAGATTAAAATTAGCAGTGAAATGAAATTTTGCTCTGAATTTGAGTTCACATAGTTTTCACAGATAACTTGTGCATCACAGATATGAAAGGAAGAATTATTTCAAATCATGAACTTCTGTGAGAGTGTAATTGACATACTATATTGACTCAGATTCAGGGAAGGCATGATAAAAGTAGTAATGTTTTGCATGTATCCAACATAAATGTTAAAGCTTGCCAAACTGAAGCAGTTAGCAAATCAGTGCACTTTGGGTTAAACTTAATGCAGGCTTTGTGTAGGGCCTCAGATTGTTTTATTAATGTAAAAAAAGCTTCAAATATTAGAAAATTCTGAGGAATATTCATGCCCTGTTTTCTGTTACTGTATTAGTAATGAATTTACTCATTATATACAGGAAAAAGACGTACGGAAATGGAAAGAAGAATTATTAGATCAAAGACGCAGGATGATGGAGGAAAAATTACTTCATGCAGAATTTAAACGTGAAGTGCAGCTACAAGCAATTGTGAAAAAAGCACAAGAGGAAGAAGCTAAGGTAAGTTATTTTGTTTTAAAAGGAAACTATTTAATAGTTACACTTGTATATGTTTTGTATCTCAGAGTGCTCATGAGTAGGTTGTGAAGGATGGTGGAAGTTAGATATGAACACGTGTGTACTGTGAAGCGGATAAATGCCAATCTCTGAACCAGACAATTTTTCTCTAATATGAATTTAAAATTAATTAGCTGTTATTTGACATCGTGGTGGGTTGGACTGGAAGAAAAGATGGGTTGAAATAAAGAGTTAATAGTCGTCTTGCTGCTTTTGTTCCTCACAGAGAGTGTGGAAGCATTTTCAGTGATAACTAGTCCTCCTGGAAGGAGTAGAAGATCTGATTATCAATTCTCTGCTTTCCAGCGTGTAGACTGAGAAATGGGGAGAGCTCATTGCTCTTCTCCTTTGTTTAATATCCATTCTAGATCCAGCATTCTGTGTCCTTAAACAATAGTTCTGTTGCTGTGTTGTGTACCACTAATATTGTTAAACGGTTGGAATTAAATAGAAACTTACAGTTAGCACATGGCAATTATTCTAAAATAATATTTTGTTAAGTGCTCTTCTGACTTTAATACGTAATTTCATAAGACAAGCACTAGATGAATGCTTTTTGGTTTACCTTTTTCATATTGCTTGGATAAACATTGCTGTGGTTTAACCCTTAGGTGCAACTAAGCACCACACAGCCTCTCGCTCACTCCCACTGCTGCCCTGGTGGGATGGAGGAGAGAATTGGAATTGTAAAAATGAGAAAACTCATGTGTTGAGATAAAGCCAGTTTACTAATGGAAATAAATAAATCTAAAAAAAAGAAAAAAAAAAAACAAGGAGAAGGAAAACAACAGAGATAAATGAAATCCAAGAAAGACAAGTGATACAAATGAAACCAATTGCTCACTACCAACTGACTGATGCCCAGCCAGTCACTGAGCAGGGGCCACCCCTGCCAACCTCCCCCCTAGTTTTATTGCTGAGCGTGACACCATATGGTCTGGGACATCCCTTGGGTCAGGTGGGGTCAGCTGTCCCGGCTCTGTCCCCTCCCAGCTCCTCGCTGGTGGGGTGGGGTGAGAAGCTGAAAAGGCCTTGACTCTGTGTAAGCCCTGCTCAGCAGTAACTAAAACATCCCCGTGTTATCAACACTGTTTCCAGCACAAATCCAAAACATAGCCCTGTACTAGCTACTGTGAAGAAAATTAACTCTATCCCAGCCAAAACCAGCACAATATAAATGAAATATTTTATTTTAAAGACTGCTTTTCCCAAGTAAAGATACATGCATCTCCTTCAAACTAAAATGTTACATTATATAATGAGTATGTATTCTAGCTGTGATTGATGCAGCTGTTCATCCATACTATTTGAGATAAGCACAGCAAAATGGATTTAGCTTTTTTCACTTAGTCGCTGTTCCTGTCTCTTGTATTAAAATGATTTCCAGATTCCCTAATTCAGTCTAACATACCATACCTTCATTATTATTTCATTACACTGGTGTGACTTCTGTAATCATATTAACTAAATCACACTTGCCATAATTCCCCAGCTAAGCAGATGTTTCAAGTATTGTGTGTTTTTAAATGTGTAAGATCTGCTGCCTCTTGAGGTTCTTGTGTTCTGGAAATAAAGCTTAATTAGGCCAGAAGGCTTTAGAGAAATGGCTGATGAGTAGTATAGCTGAAGACCTTGGTAACTGCTGCCCAATTGGTAATCTAAATTCCCAGTGATTACTTGTTTACTGAACTGTGAAATCCGTTCTGTAAATGGATTCAAGTCAGTAAACAAAAAACCAAATGTTGTCCTACCACCCTTTATGTGATTTGTTGTCTGTCCCTGTATCTCCTCTTCAGTAATTTCTTTTGTGGATTCAGACAAGAGCATGAACTTTGAAATAGAAATTCTGCTGTACTCAATCGTAGTTTTGAGTATGGTTTATAGCTGATAAACTTCTATCATTTTCCTCAATAACTTTGGATCTAAAATTTTTATTTTATTAAATCAAAGTTAAATAACAGTTTGATTTTCCCCATCCATGTAAGTTTCTAAAGCATTTGCATTTAAAAGCCTAAAATTGACAAAAATTTTGCTCAGCAACCTGGTAACAAGGACAAAATATTGATTTACCTTCATGAACCTAAGTAGTAGAAAAGCATATTCTTTGATATTTTTAGTAGACACATTGAAGTACTTTTAAGTTAGCCTTTTCATATTATTTTCTTTTTTATTCTTGTGTATTGCACTGTTCTGTGGTTGAAAAATATATGTTTGTGAAATAGGCTATACTGATAAGAAATATCAAGACAATGAGCTTGTTTGTTTTTTTCTTATTCATAGTATGTATAGTTTCACTTTTTTTTCAGTAAGTACCCATATATTTTAAGTTAGATCAAAAGACCTGTTGGATGGCACATACTTTATTGATTTATCCAGCTGGGTCTTAGCATTCCACATTCTGTGAATGAGATAATAGACTAATGAAATCTCATGGCTGAGAAGACTGGGAAGGTTTTCCTGGTAATTACCCAAAGTTTCCTGTTTTTCTGATACAATTCAATTTCTCTTTTTTATAATCTATGGGCTATCCAGTTTTAAAAAAACAAAACCACCAAATCAAAACAAACATCCCCAACAAAAACCCAAAGCCTTATTCTCGACTTGGTAGTTTTTCAACCCCAACCCATTCTGGAGAAATGTCCCACCATTTTAATTATCAAATGGACGGAATCCCTGAAGAATGAAACTTACTTCAACTTACCAGATCTTTTACACTTTCTGATTATTTGCAGGTAAATGAAATTGCATTTATAAACACCTTAGAAGCTCAGAACAAACGTCATGATGTGTTGAATAAACTGAAAGAATATGAACAACGCTTAAATGAATTACAAGAAGAGCGTCAACGAAGACAAGAAGAAAAGCAAGCACGTGATGAAGCAGTTCAGGTATTAATATATCTAGAGTTGCAGGGGGACAATGAAATATATATTGGTTTTTCATTTTGGCTATGCAGTCTGTTGCTTTCTATCTTAACTTCTTTGTTCAACTTTTGAAAAGTATACTCTAATGTTTCTATTTTGTAATGTTTCAGCAGTAAGAGGGAGAAGGGTAAGTCTTAGAGCCGCTATAGCAGAAGTTATAGATGCTGGGTAGATGATTCATGCCTGTCCTTGAGCAATTTTAAAAAAATATTTATTACTCCATTTTAAGAAAAACCTTATGTTTTGGTAACATTTAAAACTGTGTGAGATGAAACAGAAAAATATTCCTTATCATATGCCTACTGTCATAATTACAATACTTTTTTACAGGATCAGTGAAAACTGCAATGCAAGTGTGTTTGTGTTCCTGGAATCCTGGTGGGGTTTTTTTGTTGTTGGGGGTTTTGTTGTTGTTGTTTTTTTTAATATAGCATTCCAATACCAAGTTTTCCCAGCCTCACATATCCACTTTTTTGGCACTGTTCTCTATGTTAGAATCTAAAACATGTTTTCTTATGTAAACTCCACCTCGCTCTCTATATATACCTCAGATCACCACAACTGTAGATCACCTGTGAATCCAGCTTCTGCCAGTCCTTAGTACTTAGCATTAGCAGCTGATTCTATCCCCTTAAAAAATAGGGCATGTTACTCACTTGAGTGGCTCAGAAGCCATTTCTGAGACAGAAGGTACTTCAAAAGTGCTGGATAAAACTATTTTTGAGGGAATGTATTATTAAAAGTTTCTGGATTTCCAAGGATTGATTGCATTATCAGTGGAAAGTACCCTTCCAGATTGTTTATGAAAAACCTGATCTCAGTGATGCTGTTTTTTATAGTTACTTGTACTCCCTTATTCTCGAATGCAGCTTTCCTGGAGGCCTTTTCTGTGATTTTGGGTGTTTTTGACTCTTTTTTGTCTCTAATATTTTTTCAGGGTTGTGCAGCCATTGTGCCATTCTTAAACTGGTAGTTGAACTGGAACAAATGGTGCAGACAGGCTTTCAGTACTAAATCCCACTTATCATAGAATCATAGAATGGTTTGGGTTGGAAGAGACCTTAAAGATTATCTAGTTCCAACACCCTGCCATGGGCAGGGACACTTTCCCCTAGACCAGGTTGCTCAAATCTACCCTCTTTCAGTTTAAAGCCATTACCCCTTGTCCTACCACTCCATACCCTTGTAAAGAGTCCCTCCCCATCTTTCCTGTAGGCCCCCTTTACTTCTCCAGGCTGGACAACCCCAACTCTCTCAGCCTGTCCCCATAAGGGAGGGGAGAAGCTCCAGCCCCTGATCATCTTCGTGGCCTCCTCTGGATCTGCTTGAGCAGGTCCATGTCCTTCTTATATTGGGGGCCCCAGAGCTGGACCCAGCACTGCAGGGGGGATCTCACGAGAGTGGAGTAGAGGAGGAGAATCCCCTCCCCATACCTGCTGGCCACACTTCTCTGGATGCAGCCCAGGGTACCGTTGGCTTTCCGGGCTGTGAGCGCACGTTGCTGGCTCGCAGTCAGTTTTCCATCCACAAATCCTCCCCAAGTCCTTCTCCTTGGGGCTGCTCTCAATCCACTCATGGCCCAGCCTGGATTTGTTCTTGGGATTGCCCCGACCCACGGGCAGGACCTTGCCCTTGGCCTTGCTGAACTCCATGAGGTTTGCACGTCCCACCTCCCCAGCCTGTCCAGGTCCCTCTGGATGGATCCCTTCCCTCCAGCGTGTGACCGCACCACACAGCTCGGTGTCGTTGTTGAACTTGCTGAGGCTGCACTCGATCCCACTGTCCATGTCACCAACAAAGATGTTAAACAGCGCCAGTCCCAACCCCGACCCCTGAGGACACCACTCGTCACTGCTCTTCACTTGGACATCGAGCTGTTGACCACAACTCTCTTGAGTGCGACCATCCAGCCAATTCCTTACCCACCGAGTGCTGCATTGATCAAATCCATGTCTCTACAGTTTAGAGACAAGGATGGCGTGTGGGACAGTATCAGATGCTTTGTACAAGTCCAGGTAGATGACATCAGTTGCTCTTCCATTATCTACCAATGCTGTAACCCTGTCGTAGAGGGCCACCAAATTCGTCCAGCATGCTTTGCCCCTAGTGAAATCATGCTGGGTGTTCACCAGTCACCTCCTTATTTCCCATGTGCCCTAGCACAGTTTACAGCAGGGTCCATTCCATGAACTTGCCAAGCACAGAGGTGAGATTGACTGGCCTGTAGTTCCCTGGGCTTCCTTTTTTTCCTTTTAAAAAATGGGAAATTATGATGACGCTGTTCTCTGTTCTGCCAGACTAAGGTTCAAGCTGATGCTTCCTGCTTTGCTTTTTCCATGCACCGGTTGCTTAACAGTTGAGCAAAGCCCTATATTTTGAGTTATGCTGTAGCTTTCCCTGCTGTCCTCTATAAAACAACGTATATTTCTCTCACATGGGAGTTTTTTCTGCACTGTTGTGGAACTGGACCCACTCCAGTATAATAACTTTTTAGCAGTTAGTGTAACTACGAACAAATCATTTCACTTCAGTGAACTGAAATGAATCATGAGAGTTCTGGCCTATAAGTATGAATTTAACTTTATGCAAAAACTCCTCAAACACTGGAAGAATACAACACTTCTAAACATAACTGCTTTATGTTTACTGTAACAGTGATGGACTTTTACTATGCATGGAATGGCATCATTTAAAATCACAAGGATTGTAAAAATGGTATAAAATTTTAGTATCTGTGGAATCTAGGCTGCTTCTCTTTATCTACCTCAACAATGTCGTTGTCAACCCCAAGTATTCCTCATATCCATTAAATAAAATCTACATGCTTCTTCCTGACACCAAATTCTGCAGATTCACCTTTAAACCCTTCCTTCCATCGAGCTTATTTTAACTTCTTAATTACAGGATCTACTAAAGAGGGTTTTTTAGCTTTTACTTGCATTTCCATTTAGTAACACTGGTACCTAATTAAAAGTGTGCAAGCTATACTGGTACATTTTCAAATGCAACCTTAGTGGTCTTTATAAGGAGTGTCCAGCAGAACTAGTATTTGTTCTTATGATGCACTGAGTGTATTCTGTAAAACAGTTTGCATTCTTGTTGATTTAATAGTACAGTTGTAGTAAAATATGCCATATCTTGTCTTATTTATTTTGTTAAGAAGGAAATTAACGTATGCATGCAGTGCTGTTACTGGAACTTTATGCAGGGGAGAATATTGTTACCGTGAAAGCCACAGTTTTGATTATCCATTACCAAGCTATATTGCCTGTGGAGATGAAGACAGTGCAGTTAATGTCATATTCATTAATATAAAATGCTGTGCATGAAATAAAAAACATACCCTTATTTCTGTAGTTCTTTGTTTCTTGAATAAAGATTAATGTTTTCTGGTTTTAATATGTCTAAATTTTTGTAAAGCCAATATTTAAGAATGCAGGGCTCTCATCTAACCATCTAAAACTGTTCATCATTCCAGCAAGTTTTGGTTTGTGCTAATGAAATTTCATTGCTAGTATAGCGATGTGTGCTTACAGTGCTGAAGTTTGTGGCAAGGAGTAGATTTTAAAAACTTTTAAAAATTTAAATACCTATTTTTCATTTATTGTCATACAAAACAGACTATTATTTCAGTAAGATAAGGTTTTAAGGAACACATTAAAAATCCAGTTCTCCCCAGACTTTCAGCTAAACCAGATCATCTCATTTCCTCTTAGTAAAATGCAACAACTTAATGTCTACTCATAAATGTCTTATTTGAATATGAGGTTTCAAATATGCTTTATTTTTGCATTTGTTGCTGATAGAAATATAGCCATTCTGTCAGAAAGGTTTACAATAACACATGTGGTTTCTTAATTAGTCAGAAAAAAGTAAAAAGTTTAGAAAAAAGAAAAAAATCCAGTGATAGCAAAAAATTGTCAAAATCCATTTTGTTTTATAATATCATTCAGATAGTTTCAACATCATAATTTAAATATTAGCATTCCAAGGGAACATATGTTATTTCTACATTACCTGTATCCTGTAGGATATTTAAAACGTTTTCAAATACTCTCATTAACGAACTATATTTATAAGCTTTTATAGTGGATAGTCTTTTTCAAGATGAGCAAAATGTATGGCCAAGTAATGTGTAGCTTAGTTCATACAACTTTCAATGTATGTTCAAGCTTCTGAATATACTCATATTTGCATATTATTCCTTTATCTAATAACAACACAGTTCTTACTCCATCATGAAAATAAGATAAAATTCTGTGAACATGTTAAAATACAGTTTCTGTTAATTCCTTTCTGTTTTTTCCTAAAAGAAAAATTAGAATTTACTTTTCTATGACTAGGAGCGCAAAAGAGCCCTAGAAGCAGAACGGCAAGCACGAGTTGAGGAGCTGCTGATGAAGAGGAAAGAACAAGAAGCACGGATTGAACAGCAGAGGCAAGAGAAAGAGAAAGCACGGGAAGATGCAGCACGGGAGAGGGCCAGGTAACTTTGCAACAGTTTCATTAGTTCCCTGCCCTTCACTGTTATCCCTTCCAGCAGACTGCAGCTTCTCTAGAACAACAGTACTTTCTTAGCTCTTCAGGCTTAGTATTTTAAAAAGTAACATTAATAAATATTCTTGATGAATGGTTTGAAAGAAAAAAATCAGGTGAGTAATCATAAATTCTGTAATAGATTTTTGTATTCCTTAGATACATGCACAATATAACATGCAAGGCTGTATTTTATTATATTCATCTTAGTTTTATTGCTAACAAGACCTTTTAATAATTTGCCTTTTCCATATTTTAGCTTAGTTTTCAAAGGAAGCAAGATTAATGTCCCAGTGTTCCCCATTTCCTCCACTCTCCGGTAACTTTTGGACTTACTGGCATCAATTTGAGTTCACCTTTTTGTAGATACCAGAGATAACATTTGTGAAGCACAAAGCTGGGAAATCAGGCCTCATTAATTCTACTGCCTGTGAACTACTTGGTTTATGGTTTTGCCCATAATCAAAAGCTCATAAAGGGATTTTCATATGAGCTCTTCTCTTTCTTTTGAGCCAAGCATGAGGTGCAGAGAAAATGAATGTTGGGCGGCATTGTGGTGTGTGAGAAAGGTTTACTTTCAAGTCTGATTCAGGAAAACTTTCTGCTTATTGTTTGATTTGCCAAATTCTATTTGTATTCACTTCCTATTATTCCCTCTTTCCTACAGTTCCACTGCCACAAGCATTCCATAAAACCTAAACAGAAGTTACATTTTTCCTATGACAAGAAGTGTTCACTAATGGTTCTTTAAACATTTTTGTCACAGCTTGTTTTCTTCAAAGTTGTCATGAAGAGGTTTTTTTTCTCCAAGTAAAATATTCAGAAATATATTGATCACCTTCTTTCATCTTCCAAAGTCACGAGTAATTCTGGCTTGACATCATAAAGAGATTCAACTTTCAATTAGATGTTTAATGAATTGTGGGTAGGATCTATGGCCTTGCCCAGGACTTCATGGACCTTTTCTCAATATATTGAGCCAAAGCCACAATGAGATAGAGTGAGTTGGAAGGGATCCTTCAGTATCTTATTCTCATTCATAGACACTTGAAGGAGATTAAGACTAACAAGGAGAGGTTTGGATATGCTATTTTGGGAAGATAGACATTGCACGTGTAATACTTCTACATCTTCCTGAAATTTGAGGAAACTCAAAGTAAGCAAATGTGAGATAATTGTCCCATTGACATCTTTGTCTTTTGAGGTCTTCTATGGTTAGAAATTCTAAAGGCTCAACGCATGTAAGTCTTTGGTCTCTTTGTTTAATCAATTCTAAATCTGCCACTTTGTTGCATCTGGTTTGTTTCATTATGACATATGAAGAGCCACAATTTCCATTTGCCTTCTGTCAGTACTGTGTTTCAGCAAATTCCTTCTGTATTTGGTACTATAGCACGCAGTTTTCAAATGCTTTGTACTTGATATTGCAGTACTGTGCTTGCATTTGTTTTGCTTTGCCAGATGCTGATTATACAAGAGGGATTTTTTCTTTTTTTTTTTATAATTTTGGGAAAGCGTAGGGAAGAAGGTATGTGTGGTGCCTTACAATCTGGTGATTCTGTTATGTCAGAATGGCCTCAGAGTCGTTGCATCTCCTTTATAACAGTTCTGAGGTTTCTCTAACGTAGTAGAGTTAGAGGAGGATTCAACATGACCTGCTTTAGAAGTTAAGGGAGAGATGAGCTTGACAGGAAGCTGACTGTACTATCGCTTCTGTCTTGGACTTTGGCATGTTTTGGTAGAACCTCAGGGTATCATTTGGTGATTTGTTTTGTTGGGTTTTTTTCCTGCTGCTAAAATTTGACTCTTATCCTGAAGATTTAATACTGCTGGAATGAGTAATTTTTGGAATATCTGCTTAAAGTTTCTTCAGTGTAAGCTTTACTGTGTGCATCTGGTGGTGATTAAGGCATCTGTATGAAAGGAATAGTGTACTTAAAACTGACTTTAAAAGCCCCTCTGACCTTATGGTACACTAACTTGATTCCAGTAAGGTTTTAGATGTAATTTCAGAGTATTTTATATTCCAGAGAGTTGAAATCCATAATATGGAAAATTTTGTTCTTGTCAATAGAAATCATAAAACTGTATAATGAAACCTAATCATGTCAAAAGCGTGCTTTTCGGAAGGGCTTGTACTGGAATAATGTCGATGCTCTATAAATTGAAACTTTAGAATTTTGTTTCAAATGTTATTAATCAGAGTATGCAATGGCATTAATTTGTCATAGTTTGTAGGATTAAACAAATATTTAAAAAAGCATACTGAAAGAAATAGCTAAAATAAGCTTTGGGTCTGGGTCCTGTGTTAGTTGTGTTTTGTTTCAGCTCATGGTGTGAGTCAGAAGCTCTTTAAAACAAAAATGAAGACTGTAGTTCAGTCTGTCTTTATATACCACAGGGGAGATAGCACACAAACTACCTAATGCTTCTCATCCATCATCTCTTCCTCACCCACCCTCCACGCCCATGGTCATTGGAAGAGTTCACTTATACTTTCTGAAAGAACAGTTGTGTGTGGTGTTTATCGTTAGACTTGCTTCCTTGCCTGTCTTCCTTCCTATCTGCTTTTATATTTTCTGTGGCTTTTTGTTTTAAAATGGTACTTTATCTGAGCCTTCTACTTTTACTGAAATGGCTTTGTTTTTTCTATGAGTTTTCTGTTTTAAAAAAAAGAAACAGAAATCCACACAAAACAAAAACCACTGCGGTTTGGATAATATTCTTTATGTTACCCTTTTTAGTTTCGTCACTCAAACTACTTTAATTTTAGAATGCCTTTTAAAAAGATGGCTAATGGCTTTGAATGACTTCTTCATTGCTCAGTGTTACTCAAAGCTTTTGTTACATCTTTTGGCCCTTCCCAGCTGCCAGACTTCTAGGAGTTTCTCTCCTATCCCAATTCTTTTTGTACAAACAGCATGAGTAGCTGACTTCCTTCCTTTAGGGTTTAATAGCTCCCTTGGCTTACTGATCACTAGTAAATTGTTCTTGGTGAAACTGTTAACTGCAAGTTTCTGCTTAATAGTTACAGTAACAGGTCAAATTATACCTCTTGTTCTTCTCTCAGAAAAAAAAAATCTTAGTCTCTTCAATTGGGTGATGCTTAGAGGGTTCACAGGCTCCTACTGACACGCACTTGCAGAACAGCTGTGCTGTGTTTGGAAGAGGGATGTAGGGCAGACAGGTTCAGTGGGCAAAACAGGTCTGCAGTTAGGTACAGAAGGTAACAGTAAGATAAATGCCTGATCTTTTGCTGTCTTTTGGTATCTTGAACATTTAGAATTGCAGTATCCTAGGGCTTCAATTTATCACTCGTGACTGTATCATTTGATGTTGGTCAAAGTTTTATGTGTAAGTTTATATATTCAAACTTCCACTGATCAGTTTTATAAAATGCACTGCCCTCACTGCTGTATGGTTTTATTTCCATTTCCCATTGTACTTCTCCCCTTCGGTTCACTGACTACAGCCATTGGTTGAAGAACACTAATGGTGGCAGGGTATGACATTCATCACTATTTGGTAGCATCATGTTGACTATCATTGCTCTGGTTTGGACTGAAGTACGACCCAGGTTCTGCTATGGATGTTCAGATGTCTGCCTTTAAATCATCAAAATTAAAGCATCTCTATTCTCTCTTAACTAAGTTGCTTTTTCTTGTCTGTCTTTTCTACTGACCCATCTTCAGCTTCATTTTTTGGGGTGCTTGTTCTCCATTTCATTATTAGTCAATATTATGCATGCCTTACATTATTACAAATTTTCCCTATATTTACTATCTTTTGATTAGAGATCGAGAAGAGAGGTTGGCAGCTCTTACTGCAGCTCAGCAAGAGGCCATGGAAGAACTACAGAAGAAGATTCAATTGAAGGTATAAAAGGATTCTTTAGTTGAAAAACAGATCAACAATATAAAATTTCTGCACAATTATTTTCTGTATGTATGTTTTATTTGATGAAGGTGTTACAGTGCACTGTGCAGTGTCCTGAATTATAAAACTTTACAAGAGATTTTTATTTAGACTTTTACATTAAGAGGAGGACTTTGGTGTATAACATACACCGTGTAGTTTGGAAAGAACAGAACTGAGCTCTGTGGAATTCATTAATTTCAAAGCTTTGAACATGAGAACAAATAAATCTGTATTTTCCAAGAGAAGTCAAAATTATTTTGAATTAAATAGTGAGGAAAATCGATATGTAAGAACTCTCACACTGTTTAGTGAAAACAGTTCACCAAACAGTCACACAAGGTGCTTTCTAAAGGTATTGAAGTTGATGCTGTCAAGTGCAGCATGCTGTTTCCTTTTGTTTCATGAAAGACTCCAGTTATTTCATAAAACAGGCACAAGGATCAAGCCCCTTGTAGTTGATGTGTTCAGCTGAATTAGCTGGCCAGTGGAGAACCAAGGTATCAGAAGTTTTAAGGAGATAGCCACTACTTTTCAAGAGGTGTAAAGAACTCTAAAATGATAAATTGTATTTTTAAGGGTCTGAGGTGGAACTGTGTATTACAATTTCAATTAATGATAAATTATGTAAATTTTTATTCTAGAACGGCTTATGTATACATACAAATAATTTTTCATTTCAGTGTTATTCTTTGATCCGATCCCAATCTGAAGCGCTGTAGCTACATTTACTTGTACTGTAAAATGCAGTTTTGTTATTAAACACAGGCTCATACCCCAGCGTCTGATTTTAAATAATAGTTGAGAGCTTGTTCCATTCTCGTGAGGGTTAGGTATGAAAATCCTCTGAAAGAATCCAATGAACTGTGTCTGCTACTGCAGAAAAATAACAAGTAATTTATTTTAATTTGTACTTTATGATTTAATATCTGTCAGTGAAAACAGCACTATATAAGTTACATATTTGTAGAACTGAAAGTTGAACTGGAGTGTTTCATTAAGAACAAAACCAGAACTGAGGTGTTTAACAAAAAGATATACAGAAGGGTTTGCAATTGATAATCGCCTATTAAACAAAAATAGTGCTAATTGATTATTAAGTCATAGCATAGTGATAAAATGTCTATGATGTGGTGACTTTTAATGCCTTTCAGAAACAAAAAGTAGTTTCAATTTAAGGGAAGTTCATCCTAGCTACAATATTTGGTAATTCCCAATATTTCTTTGCACAGTTTAATTCCATTTGCTGTAATTCAATGTATTTTTTCTTTGTTATTCTGATTATTTCCCATTCAGCATGATGAAAGTATTAGAAGGCACATGGAACAAATTGAACAAAGAAAAGAGAAAGCAGCTGAATTAAGTAGTGGAAGACATGCTAATACTGATTATGCACCAAAACTTACACCATATGAACGAAAAAAACAGTGCTCGTTATGCAATGTAATGGTAAGTTGGATAGAGGGGAATACTGTCAGAATTGAAGGCCAACCTAAGCCTTGAAGCTGCAGATTATGCCTCGTTCACAGATAAGAGTACTGCACATCTACTGTGTCTCTGCTCTGCTCTTGTAAAGTGCACTGTATTTTTGATTCTTCTGTCAGGTGGTTTAGAGAAGATTTGAAAGAACTGTGGAGTTGTAGGTAGCATGGAGAGTGTGGACAGTACTCAGTTATTAGTTGTCTCTGCTAAGAAAAGTAGTAATTTGGGAGCATCAAATTAAAGTAGTTAAAAGCTAGATTTAAAGCAAAGTAAAGAATGTGCTTCTTTAAATAGCAGGTAGCTGAGCTGTGAACACCTTGTTCCGAGTTCAGGGGATGATTGGACAAGTTTCACTGGATTGAAATTCACTAAAGGTTACTAGATACAGAGAAACCACATCAAGCTCAAGAAGTTCTTGAACTGAGTTTGGTTGGAGGCTTAGAAGTGTTGAAGGGGAGAATCAGTGTTTGCTTTGTCTCTTCTTTTACTTTTCTTTAGCTATCTTATTTTTTGGTCACTGTTGGAAGCCAAGTATTTTGCCAGGCAGACCTCCAGTCTCAGCAGGGTATCTCTTCTGTGTCTGCCGGTCCGTATGCCCCAGGAATGGTGGAGAAGAGGAAGCCATACAGTCACTGAGTAGGAAGCAGGGAGATCTGTTCTTCTTGCAAACTGGTTTTACTGATTTGAATTATTGAATAAACCCTTATATCCTACTAAGCATTCTTTCTCTTTAACTGCTGAATTAAACAAGATTGCATGGGATCACTTCAGGCAGTGCTGGAACAGAAACTCAGATTCAGCAGACCAGAGTCTTGTATATTCACTGATCATGCATTTCAGAATGAAAGTCCAATATATGAAGTTAGATTGAAGTGAAAATGAGATGAGAAGCCAAGATTTTTAAAATCTCTTATTATACTGCTGACTAGCAAATAATTATGTAATTTACTCTTAAGTCCTGCATAAAAGATGTTTTTGTAAATTAGGTTGAGGAATAAAGTACTGTGCTTGAAATTCTGAACATGTTTATGACAAATCAGCATATATTTAAAATACTGTTATTTATAGATTACAGAATTATTGGGGAAAAAAATGACTATTAAATCATTGTGATTACAGATTTCATCAGAAGTATACCTTTTTAGCCACATTAAAGGGAAGAAACACCAACAAGCTGTGAGAGAAAACAGTAGTATACAAGGACGAGAGCTTTCAGATGAAGAAGTGGTAAGTTTTGTTGTATTTTTTTCTATATTACTTTTAGTCTTAAATGCCATCTGAGTGCCCTAAGAAAGTCTTGAAAATTCTTATAACGAAATTGAACAAGAATATTTGTGTTAGCAGGGGAATAATAGTGCCTTTTTGAATATAGACTACTGATGAAAAGGAACAAAAGGAACAGTGGATTCAAATACTTCAGGCAATTGCCATTTGAAATAGATTGTATATAAAATGTGACTAATTGATTTTCTATTAATCCAAAGGTGTTTTTCATCTCAGGATATTTATCTTTTGGTTGTAAAAATCTCATGTGTTGCAGGTGTCTGCATTTTGCCTTACTTTTTTCTTGTTCCTTCCTGTTGCTTAAAATATCTTAACCTAAAAAAGGCCTATCAGACATGCTGTCCTGTGCATCAAGGTCAATAATGCTGAAAATTATAGTGCTAAATTACTTTAAAATGTCAGACTGGAAATGCTTTGCAAGTATAGCTTTGCTAGAAAGAACAATAATTAGTTTTTCAGTAGGTTCTTTAGAAGAATTGGCACTTAGGGTGATTTTTGAGAATCATTGAGGACATTTTATACTAAATCAAGAAACTATGCTGCTTTGAAGAAAAGACTTCTGAATGGTTGTCTGATTTAATTTCTCATTGCTGCTGCCTGAATTGAACTACAGTATTAAAGTCAAAGCCCTTTCTATGAGACAAATTGTAACAGTCAGACTTTGAGTTCTGTCTTATCCAAAAAATTTGTTAATGCCCATGTATTATGCTTGTCAGATGTTAGGGAGAAATACTGTACAAGTCAATTCTCCAGAGCTGATTCAGATTTAACTTCATTCTGTTTGGAAATGTTTCCAGCCAAGCTGATTCAAATGACACTGCTCAGTACTTCTAATTTTTGGCTGTCTTCTTTCCTTTGCAGTTCTTGTTACTATTTTTATTTGTTGAAATATTTTATTTGTTTACAGCTTCTTACATCCAGTAGTAACATCTTTTCCTTTTTAAAAAGCTTTGGAGAGTTAAGTCTCTGAGGTATTAAAATCCACAGAGGTGGTTATCACTGGAAAAACAGGAAAAAAAAAATGGAGAGATAAGTAGACTGGAGGAATAAGTTTTTGCCCTACTCCTTCCTAACTGTAACGACAGTACATAATCTTTTCAGTTTCTTTTTCCCTCTTTTACAGTGGTTAGTGGGAGCTGTGTGGTTTTGGATTTGGTTTTAGATGCCAGGTTTACCTAATTAAATACATGGAAGAAGGCTTCATCCTGCATCCGTTTTCCTAGAAATACAAGCTGTGAGATTTCCTAGAATCTTTCATTTTTGTACACGTACCAAAGTGTGAGCAATCTATAATACTGAAATTTTCTTGTATCTATCTAGCCTTAGCTTGTATCTGTCTAGCCACTGATAACTGAGCTGGTTCTTGCTGGGCAACTGTCTCAGATGAACATGGAGGAAAACAATGACCTAGATTTTCTTTTGACTGGGTGTTATATGGTATTCAAATCTGATTTGATAGTTTAACAATTCCAGCTTCCAGAAAAAGGGACCACATTGTAACAGCTGCATTTGTCCCCAGTTGGTGAAAAAGAAGTTCCACTAGAGGGCACAGATATCTTGATTTTTGTGGTGTCCAGCATCACATGCTTCAATCCAGTGTTTTTCAGCAAAACATTTCAATGTGAATTTAAGACCAAGATTAAGGTTAAATGTATGGGATTTCTGGAATGTGTTCTTAGTGCAGGAGCAAAAGGAGAGAACAGGTTTAACTGAATGAACAACTTGTTGATTACAATAGCAGATTTAAATATCCTTAATCAATATGGTGCATAGTATTTGGCATACTGGCAACATATGGATAATTCCATTGATAGATATTTAATATATTATTTATAGCTATATTTTAATTAGTCCGAGTATACAATTCTGAACTATACTGTTGTAATCTGAAATTTCCTTGGCCTGAGGCCCTCTCTGTTTTATTTTGTTTTGTTTTTTATTCCAAAGAGCAGTAATAAGATATGTGTGCTAGAGATATGGTCACTGTAAAGTAGAAAAGCAATTTTGCTTATCAGAGCAATCTGCTTTGTGTACCTCTTTATTCAGCATGCATAGTTGATGTCAAACTTTGCCTCCCCCACAACTAAAGCATTCAGTAACTTCAGTTAAGTTTTGAAATACTTGATAAAAAATGTCCAGAGAATTATATAGAAGTAAAATTGTATTCCAGTGAAGTATTATAATATTCATAGTTACTTACTCATTGCTGTTTTCAATTTTTGTAGTCAGTGAAGGTATCTCTAGTGAGAACACACTTGTACTACTTAAAGTTATTACTTGTCATCTGTGATGTCTTCAGATTATATACATCTTGTCTGTGACCCTTCTTCTTTGACATAAAAGATTTTATTTATATCACCTTTGACCTAATAAAATTTCACCTTTAACCTTATGCACTTGACACCTCAGATAACTTACTCTTGATCTTTGACTCATTTTGTGTTAAGCCTGTTAAGTATAATAGGTAGCTGCCTAGGAAAAAAGCTTTTTTAAAATTGTAATCTGACCATAGAATTTCTTTATTATTACTTGAGAAATTACAGAAGGACTTGAAATATCTTTATTTTGACCATATTGGTGTCACAGAAGGTAAGGTTTAAGTATCTCCTTAAGAATAAAAAGAAACTGTTATATTCTAGGTTTTTTCCCTTTGCTATAGCATCTACAGGTTCTGTAGTTCTACAAACATTTTCAGAGATAAAAGTAGACTTCACGTTAGAGCAGTTTTTCATTGTTCTGGAATTAAGCTTATATTGTGCTTAAGTCCAGCATATATTGTGCAAGAGCTGACAGCTGGTATTAGATCATCACTAAGAGGAATTCGCTTGTAGATGCGATATATTTGGTGAAAGTCACAGAGAAAAAAGTTTTGTTATGAATGAAGGTACTAAAAATGAAAAAGCATGAAGTTATTTCAAAGATTGTATGACAGCTTCATTTCATCTCAGCTTTTTGGGTTTTCTTCATTTAGGTATTTATTAGTCTCCAGCTGAAAAGGATGTAGGTTTCTCTTAAATCAAAAATCTATTGATTTTGAAACGGTGGTTATCATGTGAAAGCAAATTAAGTTCTATTCACATTTTTTACTTCCTTTTTAACTTTTCTTTTGTCCAGTCTCTTATAAATACATTCATTCATGCAGATGGCACAATTGTCTTAGCAGGGTAGGCTTCAGGCTAAAAGTTATCTTTCCTTCATTACATTTCTGAAACTTGTAGTGCTATCACTCTCCATCATTTCACCATTATTTTCAGTGCAGTAACAGTGTTCTGTCTGCACTTTCTCTCTCTGCTTAAATGTATGTCTCCTTCCATCAACCTTACAGCTTTACCTTCTTTTTACATTGCTGTTTTCTATGCTATTGATTTCCTGTCCCCTCTCTTAATATTCATATTTCAGTTCAGCAAAAGATGTAAACAATATATGCAATTTGATTTCATTAACTTCACTGGAATCAGTTAGTACGTTTGAAGTTATGACTAATTGTTTTGCTGGATCAAAGCCTGTGTGACACAAAGGGCTTTTGACACAAAGGCAGTCACTGAAAAGGTGCCTGCTGAAAGCCGTAGGACATCACATGGTGACTTCATTAGACTGAGTTGTCTCTGCAGGAGCCTTGTAAATGTTTGCTTCCACCTGTAGCTCCTAGATTATTTATTCATTTTTCTGCCCCTCTGCTTTCCCTTTTTTTTTTCTTTTCTTTTCTGTCCATCCTAGTTTGCTTTGAGAAATACGCATCAGTAATCCTTATAGCTTGCTTCCTTTGAACCATTGTCCTATCTCTTGTTTGTATCTCCTGTCATTTAAATACCATGGTTTGAAGGTACTTTTAGAGTATAAATCATGTAATTCCATGTAGTCTATGAATGTTTCGAATAAGTAAAAAGTACTTCTAAAAAATACATGAAATAGATAACTTGGCAGGGGTTTGGTTAATTTATATAAGGTGCATGCTAGAATTTTATGTATTCCGAAGCAGGATGGAGGAATATTAATGAACCTTTGTTTGCATATGTGCTTTTTTCATCAGGGAAGAAAACTTACTCTATTGTCATGATATAAATGAAACAAAGAACTTCTTAGAGGTATATTTAGATCAAATGAAAATGTAATCCCATGATGGAGCAAAAAGGTGGTTGTTTTCTAAAGACTGACAGCGTTAAAATGTGAGGATTTATAGAAAGACATGGTTGGTTAAGCCCACCCACATTCCTTTTGAAAAAAAACAGATAGCGACTAAAGCTTACACTGTAGTGTGGGTTGTCAAGTTGGCTGGGGTTGCAGTGGAAGCCTTTTCTGGCATAGGTCTGTCTAGATTGTAGCGGGGTCTGATTTACAGTGTGCATAACTGCTGGCAAGTGCCCCTGGTACAGACACTGTTACACTGGCAGGATTGCGCTTTTGCCAGGATGTGGTGAGAGGCTGCCTGAGAAAGAGTCGTGCTGGTACAAGTTCTGTTCCAGCGGTGTAAGGTTTATAGCTAGCACAACACAAAAGTAAAGTTGATGTTCATATGAGTTTGAATTTCTAAAAAGCTTTTCAGGGACAAGGGGTTGTTTTTCTTTAAGAAACCGAGCTGTTTTCTCAAAGTTGTGTGCTGCTTCCATTATTTCTTACGGAGGAAATTACTGAGGGAAAGAGATAAGGGAATGTTTCCATGGGGAGACTTATAGTGGCCTTCCAGTACTTAAACAGGGCCTACAGGAAAGATGGGAGGGACTCTTTATTGGGGATTGTAGGGATAGGACTAGGTGTAACAGTTTAAAACTGAAAGAGGGTTGATTTAGATTAGATATAAAGAAGAAATTCTTCCTTGTGAGGGTGGTGAGACACTGGCACAGGTTGCCCAGAGGAGCTGTGGCTGCCCCTCCCTGGAAGGGTTCAAGGCCAGGTTGGATGGGGCTTTGAGCAACCTGGGCTAGTGGAAGGTGTCCCTGCCCGTGGCAGGAGGTTGGAACTAGATGATCTTTAAGGTCCCTTCCAACTCTCAAACCATTCTGTGATTCCCCTACGGTGGGGGTTCTTCATTTTCCTAGTCCCCGCCTTTGCCTTCTGCATCTTGGGTGGTGTGGCTGAAGAACTTGCTGTTGAAGACTGAAGCAAAAAAGTAATTGAGTACCTCAGCCTTCTCCATGTCCTAAGTAACCAGGTCTCCTATTTCTTCTGGAGAGGGCCCACATTTTCCCTATTCTTTTGTTACTGATGTACCTATAGAATCTTTTTTTGTGGCCCTTGAACATCCCTGGGCAGATTTAATTCTATCAGGGCTTTAGCTTTCCTAACCTGATCCCTGGCTGCCTGTATTTCTCCCAGGCTACCTGTCCTTGCTGCCTCCCTCTGTAGGCTTCATTTTTGTGTTTTGAGTTTGTCTGAAAGTGATTTGTTTATCCATGCAGGCCTCCTGGATTTTTTTCCTGACCGCGTCTTTGATGGGATGCACCACTCCTGAGCTTGGAGGAGGTGATCCTTGAATAGTAACCATCTTTCTTGGGCCCCTCTTCCTTCCAGGGCTTTATCCCATGCTACTATGCTAAGCAGATCCCTGAAGAGGCCAAAGTCTACTCTCTTGATGTCCAGGGTATTGTGTTGCCAAGTGTGTTTTTAGCCATCTTTTTTTTATTCTGAGTACTGAAAGTCCTCAGCATTCAGTTTTAAGCTCTTGTGTTTGATTATTCAAGGCTCTGGACTGAGGCTTTCATATGAGTCTAATTTTTTTTGACTATGAACTCTGTGTGCCTAATATTTGCAGCCTTGGTCTTACAGTGGTGTATGTTTGCACTCCAGTCTCTTTTGAACATTGGAATGACGGGTTAGAACCATTACAGTACAAGGAGATGATTTTGACTCGGCTCTGGTGGTATATAATACTTAAGTCATTTCTGGGTAATACAGTGGTGCATGCAGTTTGGTCATATGTTGAACAGTATTCCTGTTTCTTTTATCCACAGAGTTCCAGACTATAGACTTCATTGTAAATTCTTTTTTTTTTTCTTGGCGTCTGGTTGTGGTATTCTAGCAGTAGCCCATTTTCCTTCTCTATTGCTCAGTGGAAGCAATCTGTAAATCACCTACAAACAAGAACTCCCCATCCCAGTAAAGCCTCAGGTTCCGGTTGAGTTTGCTTTATTCAAAATTGTTTTTTTTCCTGAGGAAGGGAGGGGATTTTTTTAGAGAGGGGTTGTGTGTTGCTAGAGGAATGGAATTAGGCCAAGCATCTGTGGTCTATTTTTGTTTATGGATATTTCGTATGTGTTGGATACCTATGGTCCTTTCAGCACAGGAGCTCTGGCCTTGTAATTCTGCTGTGAATACATTCGTCCTAGAAGAAGCTGTCATGGACAATCATGTAATTATAAAGTTTAATCCATGATGCAGTTTGCAGAAGGTCTCTCAGTACTCTATACATCAATTCTAGTTTTTTGTACTTTACGCAGCAATAGCTTCTTACCTTTAATATATTATAAAATGTTGTTTTTCTTGGCAAAATTGTACATGATTAATTGTTTATTGGCTGTGTCTTTAATTGTGATAGATCATTGCCAACAGCTGCACCCTTCTTCCTTTTGGCTTAGATATCTTGAATATTCACAGCCAGTAAGAAAAACTACTGCTGGCAGGGCCAACTACACTCTCATTTCCCCTTCTCTTGCTTGCCCTTGCAGCCACATGATAATGTCAGTGCCTTCCAGCTTTCTTCCCTAATCTGCAGAGTGGTGCTTTCCATGTCCAGTATGCAGAATTCTCATCCTTGTGGAAGAAACAGCTTTACTTTACCTTCTGTTCCCACATTTTGGAGTGACAGGTGGGAAAGGGAATGATATTAAAAATCCCAAGAAATATCCAAACCTACTATTCAGGATATTATTTGCTATTTATCTTAGTGGCAGGCTGTCATATCATTGAATTTATGGACAAGCAAGGTGACTAAAAGTGCAGTTGGTATTAGCAGTAAAAATAGTATTTAGTTTGTACATGCTAAAAAGCAGTATTAGTCCCTCATTTAAAACATTTTATCTTAATTAAAATCAGAAAGTGAAGGAAAAATTACTTCTACAATGAAAGGTCAGTCTCCATCTTTTAATGAATAATAAACATTTTTTAATGCTCTATGCTCATCTTGTAAAGTAGCATAGAAATGTGAAAAATTAAAATCTTGATTTTCAGAAAATGGTATTTGAATATCCATTACTTCATTTTTATAGCCTGTTTCTTCACGTATGAAGCACTTAAAATAACTCTTATTAATGGTAACAGGTAAATACCTTCCTCATTTTGAATCTTCTTCATACTTTGGAGTGGATCATCAGTCATGGTATTATAACAGTATTTGATCACAAACATTTGATCTGTTTATGATTAAGCATTAATGACCATTTGTATTTCAAGCTGTCATTGGTTATAATGTTGAAAATTGAATTTTGCATTTGATATAACTGATAGTCTGCTTCAGCATCTGTTTTCCATATTAAATATTGTCCTAGGCTGTGAGGAAAAAAATAAAATACTGAGGAGTTTTGTTGAAACATATAATAAAATCATGAACAAATATTCCTGTGGTAACATGATTTAGACTTGAACCTTAAAAACCTCTTCAAAATTTGGCAAATACATCCCTTAAGTGATTATGTACAAGTAAGAAACCGTTATTCCTGACATTGGTAATAAATATCAAAAGCATTTTTTAATTATTTTCTGCAGTTACAGGATATTGTTTATTTTGAAACAGGTAAAGATGTTAATCCAAAATATATATGTAGGCTTCAGAATAGTTACCTATTGATTTGCTAGAATATATTCCTTATATACCTACGTTTATACAAAATACTTAGTTTTCTATTAATTTTTTTATTCAAATGCTAGATAAAGTACAGCAATTACTGTGATACAAGCTGCTACAAGTGTTTCTTTATAATCTCCCTCATGTTTATTATTTTAATGCTGATATGAGAGGGCAAGTAAAAACAAGTGTTTGGAAGTTCTGAAAATTGAATTTAGATAAACAGCTAGAGTCAGATATTTTTCAAGTTGCCTTGGTCTGCAGAATTGGGTTAGAAAACTTAAAAGAATGCCTTTTCTTTCCAAACTTGGGGATTCAAGGTTGGAAAGAATACAGAAATAATAGGAATAACCAG
This sequence comes from Strix aluco, assembly GCF_031877795.1. Taxonomy (NCBI): domain Eukaryota; kingdom Metazoa; phylum Chordata; class Aves; order Strigiformes; family Strigidae; genus Strix; species Strix aluco. The sequence goes on from NC_133942.1 coordinate 6,824,119, forward strand.
TCTCACGGTATTCTGGCACTTCTGCTTCAGCTCTGGCCAGAATCCAGAAATAGAGAAGGGAATGAAACTGGAAAATAATATAGAAAAGAACCCTATAAACTTTTCAGATTCCAAGAAGGTCATTTTGGCTCAGTTTTGTGGGTGAAAGTCCAATAGCCGGAGGGTTTTCCACTTACATGAATTGATTAGTTTATACATAATGGAAACATAGCTAGTAAAGCACTGTGTCACACTCTGTATGAGACAGACTATACATTGGAAAGGTCAGGCCTTTACAGGCTTGTTGCTAGACAGTAGGATTTCACTCCAGTGCTGCTTTGTGGTAGCTCAGGACCCTCCAGAGCTCATAGAAAGTGGCAGAAAATTCTTGATATACTAGGTGGTGATCCTGGCCACTCCTGCCAGCAACTGACTGGCTTCAGACTGGAGGATTTTCAGAGCCTTCCTTCCCTGCCTGTTACTGCTACATATTAGGAGGAATATTGTGCTTCAGGAGAGCTGGCAAGGAGCAGCGTGCAGACAAGAGAACAGAGGATCTTAAGTTATGACTGCTCTACAGCAGCAAGTGCCAGGCTGTGCTTTTCTTCTCAGCTTGAGCAAATACAGATGCTTTACTGCAGTATTGTCCTACCTATGCAATCTTGCCCCAGGCAGAATTCATAAAAAGGCAACCCTTAACTCAGAAAGAAAGTAAAGGGAAATAAGTATTTCTGTTATGCTCTCTCCTAATCTTAGAATGAGGAAATTTTGTTAGGCATGCTTTACATCACGATTTAATGTTACTAGAAGTATTTGCTGAGTAGTGAAATGAATAGTAGTTTATATGTAATAAAGAGAGCCACAAGTGTCATAGTCAAAGTGATTGGGTAGGAAAATAATTTTGCAGTTGTGTTCCGGTTTGGTAAATACTTACATATCCAACATTTTGTCTGTCAAGGTCAGATACGTGGATGTTGTTGCTGTAATCACGACATTAAATGGGGAGAGCTAGTCAAGAGTATTGGTCTTCTGACAGGGTATTGTATGAAGAGGGTGTCAATTAGGGAATTTATTTTCCATCTGTTGTATTTTATATAGATTACTGAGGTTCAGAATCCAGTTTATGGTATGGTTTTCCTCATCCAAGCTGAAGTGGACTGTACTCAACTGTATAGCATTTCAACATTTTGTAATATTTGCTACACTTTTTATGGAAAAATTTTGCAATTATGTTTGTTCTGGAGTCTGAAAAATCTACTTTATTTCAGACAACATTTATAGTAATGCTGTACTCCTTGTAATATGTAAGAAAAAGGGGTGTAATTCAGCATATAGAGAAAAACATGGTTATAAGAAGTGTTTAATCAACTAAAATTATCAACTTCAAGATATGAAATGACCTGGGTAGTTTTTCTGTTTTAGGCATTTGAATGTGACTAGGCAATAACCAGCAAGAATGTGACTTCATGGGTGACCTTATTAGTTTTAGCTATAATGGTTTTGGCAACTCAGTTCCTCATGCAGTTTGTAGATGAGGCCCATCTGTTGCATCTGGAAAGATTCAGGAATCTCTGTGACTAAAAGTCAGAACAGTTGGGGATGGAGGGAGAAAGGAAAAGCAAAGACTTTTTTTGTGAATAATCTAATTTCTATCTTGTCTGCTTTGTGTTGGCTGCAGTTTTACATGTGCATTTAATGTTAGTTTTTATCACCTTGCTTGTAAATGAAGTATTGAAACTTTTACAGAAAATTTATTTCAGTTGTTTTAAAAATTACTTCAGTGTTATATAAAAATTATTAGAGGTCTGTATGGCTATGTCAAATAACATGTGTCTATACAGAACGCCATTAAATATCAAACTGTATATGTTTACCAGGTTACTTTCGTATTTCATAAGCTTTTTCAGCTAGAGACAGGCTCCCTCTGAGAAACCCATACAGTATACATTGTGATTTTTAAAAATAACCTTTAGTTTTGGTGAACGCACATTAATAACACTGGAGAGAAATAGCAGGAGTATTTCTACTTAATACATCACTGAGCCATCACCATATGAATATATAGAGGGGAATATATACAGATGACCATGAAGAAATACATCAGCATTTAATTCTTCTTTCCGTATTTTGCAGTTGTACATCACAACATAGTACAGCCTAACTGCTTTTTGTGGCACAGATTCTGCCATCTTCATGAAAGCTGATACCTTGTTTTGTGACATCGTTGATCTCAGCTGAGCAACTTGGAGGATGAGTTATCACATGTGAAAAATGATGGCAGAAATCTGATATGTAACAACCATCATAGCTGGTTCTGTTTTAATCCTGAGATAAAAAGTAATCTGTTAGAACAAACCCAGCAAAATTACTATATTATACGTAAGTCTTTAAAACAAAGCTTTAGAGAAATTGCATAGCTAAAATTGACATTGCTGGTCTAGAAACTGAAACTGCATTGAACATTTTTGGTAGGTGTGAATACAGATCTTAATAACAGAAGTTTTCATTAGAAGAGAGCCTTTACTTAATAATGCTTTGCATTTATAATGGCCTAAATTCTCCAAAGGTCTGGTGGTTTACTAATATCTGAGAGTTTGGGGTCAGAATCTGCTCAGCGTAGCACAGAATCAGGCCAGTAATGCCCCTTCACATTGCCATAAAAACAAACCCAGAATGCCTTTATGGAGGGGGTAAATTAGTCTCAGAAATTCTTATTGTATTTAGCATTTACTTATATAAAAATAATAATTTCCAAAAGTAAAATGCTTTCAGGAAGAAGTGACTAGATTACCCAGTTATTCTGCATTACCTTTATTAGAAAAAAACCTTGAAATTGAATAGTTTCATTATTGCTTAAATAAAGGCATTCAGAGGATTACAAAAGTTTGCTTTCTAAACACTGCACTGGCTTCACTCACTTTCATACACTTATGGCAATTAGTTGTATGGTATGTTAACCTGTCCAACTGATGGTTGTGCAGGTAAAGTTACTCATTAATTATTTAAAGAATTGGATATACTGTAGTTCATTGTGACTCAGTGGATTTAAAAATCTTTATTTTTTGAGATAACTGGTAGGAGCTTAATAAACATGGGAATAAAAATTTTTACACTGCTCTGAAGCATAACATAGCAGCAGCTATCTTCAGATGTCAGTTGTCATTTAATACCAAGCTATTAGTTATACTTGTTTCACACCTGAATGGTGTAGATCTGCCTACTGTGATGATCCTACGCTTTGATCTGTACCTTCAAAAAGTGATTGTTTGTGTGACACAAGGTATTATTACTCTAGTCTTACTTTAATGAGCTGTATGTATGAAGTCTGATATTATTCCAAACTGCCACACGTGAAAGCTGAGAACTCTGAGAAACATCATTCACGAAGGTGCTTGAGTTCATGTGAACAAACTGGTTTGTAACCATCCTGTGTGCTGTTGACAGCAAGACCTCTTTTGGCTCTCCCAGACTGATAAATGAATGTGCTTGTTGAACCCTGTAGTTCTCTGAGTCATCTGCTAAGCCACAGATAAGATGAGGAAAAAGAGATGAGTGTCTGGTAGGGGGATACAAGGCTTTGTGTCTCATTTCTGCCTAGCAGAAGTCTGATACCACGTTTGCAGTTGCCATCGTGCAGCAGGAGGACAGCAGGCTGACTGCACCTGGATGGAGATGTTCTGCCACTTTTGTAAGGTGGTGTCCATTTCAAAGTGCAGCGTTAACTTCATTTTGGTTTGCTGTCACTTTGAAGGATATAGTAAATAGTTTGAAGATCCGATGAACCAAAAAAACGGTTTCACTGTTGAACAAAGATATAGAACTATAGTAATCGTCCTTGTTAGTTTTGTATAGTACAAGTGCTTCCTCTCACTTGTAAGACATGACGTAAACTAATGGGAAATTACAGCGCTAGGGTGTACTAGTTCAGTTTGGGAGGCAGGGAAGTACATATCAAATTCCACTGAGATAAGTATTTTTTCTTTTTTTTTAATAACTGAGCATCCACAAAATGTCACAGATTAAGTACCCTGAAGCGTGGTAGCAAAGCAGGAGTAGTGTCATAGTGTGTTTTGAAGAAGTCCTTTTTCTTCTTAGCACTGAAAAACTCAAAATCATCAGTTTCCAAGTTTCAGGCTTATGACCAGGATTCTGTTTTTTTAAAAGCAAGTTTAAAGGAAAAGCTATTTTTAAGTGGGTGCTGAGGGATACATCTCTCTTGGTTTATTCTCTACATCTCATGGTTTATGTTCTGTGAGAACTAACTCACCAAAAATCGGGATATTTTGCTAGTCTCGTACTACTGTATGATGCCTAAAGGGGACAAAAAAGTAAGTTTTCCTTTAAGCACTTGCTAAAATTAAATGGATAATATTAAGGGGAGGAACATTGCTTACAAAAGCTGTTAGAATTACATTACACATGAATATAACAATATCCATTGTTTGAACAACTTGGACAACACATTGAGGAAAAAATGTTCCGGTGTAGTGGGAGTTACAAAGAGTAGGCAGTGTAGCAAAGTTGAAGTCCACATTACTTTTAGAATTTGCTTAGATTATTATGCTTGGTTTCTTATGTCTAATATTAATTCAGTATTCATTTGATTTAAGATAAAAATTTCAATTACTATTTTGACCAAATGTATATTGCTAGGTTATCTCATGCAGCAATGCTTTACAAAAACTAAATGGTCTTTTTCCAGGAAATTTCACAGAGATTTATTTTGTTTTCAACAGGCATAATATTTTCGTAAATCAGTGAAAGAAAATATAAGTTGTTTTCTGGAAAATATTGTCTATAAATTTTTTAACACTTCACCTTTTACTTTGAATTTTAAGGATACTTACCAAAAAGGAAGAATTAACCACATCTGATTGTGGCACTAATCATTTTCAAGGATAAATTATTCTGATAAGCAATGGTGACCTATACTTCATAATGTGTTCAGTATTCTGTGAGAAAACATACATAAGCCTAGTATATTAAAAATGGGGTAAATATATTCTAATAACTGGCATTAAACTAGTTATTTATTGTTATTTGCAAAAATGAACAATTGGCTGTTGTATGCCAGTAGTACAAGCAGCCATAATGCAATATGGAGATACGGTGTCCGCTTCTTGCGTCAGGGTATTTGTATGAGAGATTTCAATAGTGTGGACGTGTCTGTTAGTCTTTTATTATCATAGAAGGACATTACAGTATCATGCAGAACACCAGATTACACCTTTTTCAACTGAAGTAGACTAATTGTGGGCAGTGTAGTAGTTCTCAGTGGTCACTCTTAATGTTGTGTTGATTGAATTTGTTTAAGTTTCTTGCACTGACAAGGAAGGGTCTGAAGTACATTCATAGTTCAGAAGAGGTTAAATTCAGTAATGCACGTTTAAATTGAAAAGTAAGTTTAGAAGGGGCACTCGAGTAGAAATCCTTCTTGGTTGGTGAAATCTAACTTGCTGCATAGAGTACTTTGAGAAAATTTCTAATTTGAGAGAACTAAGTAAAAATAAGGTAGTCAACTGATTAGCAGCTGTGGGATTTTTGGGGGGAGAAGTTTTTGGTTTTTTGGGGGGTTTTGTTGCATGTGTAGTTTCTGGATAGTCTGCTGTTCGTTGGAATTGCTACAACAATCTACGTGTCCATCCATGGATAGCATAGATCAATCAAAATTGAGAACATCTTTAGGGAAATAGCTTTGTTGGTTATTGATCTCTAAATGATAAATATTTATTTTAAATGTGGACCTTAAACTGTACTGGGGTAGTCTGTACTTTCACTGAAAGTACCTCTGAGGAAACAGGAAATTCTTTGTAGCATTTTTTAAAACCTTGAAACAAAGCATTTATCTAAAATCACATGGTACAATCACATTCCATTTTCTTGCATGCCATTATGTAAAAACTGTACTATTTCATAATTAAAGCATTTCTTCTGTGGGCAAGTGAGATTTTACCAATATTTTCCTTAAATGCATATTTGTTAATGAGAGGAAAAGTAATATTCCCATCAATAAACAGTAATATTATAAGCTGTGAATAATTTCAATGTATTTTAACAAAAGTTGACAAGTTTAGATTTTCATGAAGAGTTAAAATCATAAACCAGAATTAGTTCATTTAATATAATGGGTTATGTTGGTAGAGCAGGGCATTGATTTCATGTAGCTGTAAAAGGCAGCTTAGAGAAGAGAGAGGACATCAACTTGGAGTTCATACTTGTTAAGTAACAGTTTCTGGAAAATGAGAGGTGATAGTTGTTCTCCTTTACTTCTCTCAATAATTATTCTCCCTTATTACAAAATACCCTTCATGTGTTCTCTCCAGTGTGAAATAATCTATTTCCCAAAATGTATTTAAAATTTTTTCTTCATTTTCTTAACCTGTTGTTAAATATTTACCACTGTTGTTTCCTGGGAAGATAATCTATAATCTCCATCACTGACTATAAGATTAATATTACTTCAATATTTTCTGCAGGAGCACCTGTCATTAAAAAAGTACATTGTGGATATTGTGATTGAGAGTTCTGTTCCTGTGGAACCATTAAAAGATGGAGAGGAGAAACAAAAAACTAAAAAGAAAGCCAAAAAGCTAAAGGCACGGATGAACTCCAGGTAGTACAAATTTCTTTTAAATTTTTTTTCTTTAAGTTTTGTTCTAAACTTTACCTTTTGTCCTTTAGTATGAGTGCAGTGGAAGGCTGAAAAAAAATTAAAATTATTTGCTTTGGGAGTGTCTTGAAAATAACACTGATGAGCCTAATTTATGGCCACTTTCTCTGATTGAGAAAGAAAACTGAGTATCGATCTGGAGCCCTTGGTTTCACCTGTTAAGAGCTTTTCTCATAATTGGATGCTAGTGCCCTGCCAAAACTGTAGCCTCTTCTAGCATACAATAGCATGTTTAAATTTGTGTAAACCATGCCTATTTTTCTTTCTAGCTATTGATTTTTAAATGAAGTATCAAAGAAAATCAATAGTAATCAACAAATAGAAGTCAGCCTGCTGTAGTGTCAAATCCCATGACTAAATTTAATCATTTTTTGTTGCCTGACACAACAAAAAGAAAGTTAAAAATATCTTAAAATGGAAAGTGAGTTGTCAGACCTGCAATTTGTTATTAGTCTAAAAAGTGACATCTGCAAATCAGTATAATATGCAGGACATCATTATATCATGAACTGGCAGTGTCAGGCTTTATAGCTGAAGAGTCTCCAGCCGAGGTTAATACTTAATTGAATGTTATAACATATTTTTGCATTTATCTCTAAAAATACTTCTCAGAAGGTAAGAATCATTGTTGCATATTTTCTCTGCCTTGTTTTTAAGCAAGAAGTGTTAGAAGAGAAAAACACCCAAATGGATTTTTAGAGCTACAGTAAAAATGAGATGTTTTATTAACTCATAATAGTGCCAATAATGGCACATTGGTCTTTAAAAACACAGTACTTCTATGTGTTATAGTTTCTGATTGTTTCCTCTTGATAAGCAAATCCACTATCTGTATATCACATTAGAACTGTTAAAACTGGATAACATATTCTTCCAGGTTTCTGATTGATTAAAATGCAGAGTTATTCATATCACCTGTTGATTTAATGCAGTTATTGGGTCCAATTTTAATTCTTTCTCAAGAGCTGCTTCTGTTGAATTTAGTCAAAGGTTTGTCAGTCCTAGGAGTACAAGCTCAAATATTAATTTGTTATTGGCACTGATAGCTGAAAAACTTTTTGAGAACATTCTGAATTTTTGTGTGTCAGATTGCTGGGTGAGTCAGCATATTCATCATCAAAAATTAAAACAGTAATAAAGGGGCATCATTTTACAAAGGTGATATACTGTTGAAAAATACAGTGGAAGTTTCAAAATCTAAGAGGAGTTATATTGGTGAGACATGAAATTCATGTTCATTAAGCTTGCTTTTAGTTTTAAAGGAGGACTAAACTTTTCAAGGGGATTACTGTCCTTGAAGATAACTGAGAGTTAAATTGAAGATTTCACCATGAGTTTTCTAGTGTTAACACAAAAGACTTACTAATAAAAATGTCCGGTAGCGATATGAAGCAAAGATTGTTCTGTGGAATTTCAAATAAACAATTGATGAGGAAAAAAAAAATCCATTTGGGAAAATAATTTTAGTCATGCAAGGCTTGCCAGTCTTCTACAGTTACTATAATTGACACTTGAGTAATAGTAATAGGCGTAGCAATGATGAATACTGCCTGGATGTTCCTGCATGTAAACTTATTGCTGGTGAGGTGGGGAAGTTTTCCATGTTCAGAAAATAGATGAGGATTATCTTAAGTTATGTGGCTAAAGCAATTAAAGTAATAACCTCAGAATTACAATATGAAATACTGAACTAGGTAATTTAGGTAGTGTCTGCTATGTTTCTGCCCAACAGTCTGGACGGTACTATCAACAGATGGCTGAGAGTTTACTGCTCAAAATCAATTCAAAACTGAGGTGGAATATATAGTTAAAGTACTTAATAATCAATTTATTGAGGATAGCTTAAAGGTGAAGAGTATTTGATGTTGATAATTCACATAGTTTCACAGGTGTTAGCAGATTATGTACAAACCACGTTTTAGTACATATTTGCCACTATTCCACTTCTCTAGAAAAACAAACGGTTATAACAAGCCCCCTTATGCCTCAAGACTTGAAATTATACATTCATATCAGTGTCTAGGAAGCTGTGATATTTTAAACTTGAAAAAAAATAAGTAACTGCATCCAAATAGGTTCCTGTTGCTCTCCTGAGTTTCTCGATCTTAAATCACTAGTTGCAATATCAAAGCAACGAAGGGCAAAGGTGAATGAGGGGACAAATTGTGATCAATGGGTTATTAGATATGTTGAGAAGTTTTGTTAGTCTTATTAATTATATTTATAACCCCAAGCCATTAAACTGGTGCTATAGTAACAACTGATATATAGCTAAGTAAATTATTTCAGATTAACATGTATGTGCTGCTAGCAGAAAATGACTTTGGTACCCGCATGGCAAGAGGAGGCTTGATGAAAGCTAACCTCAAGCAAAAGAAGTGTAGTTACGAGCTAGGAAGTACATACAGTTGAGATGTGCTTTGCAGTGGATTTAAAGCGCTCTAGTCATGTTCATTTAGTAACAGATATTTTAGGTGATTATTCATGTTTGACTGACTTGTCTGTACAAAACTTAAAGCTGAAATGTGTTGTTTCTGACTAAGAAGGCAAAAGGTTAATAAAGGAACCTCACCTTCTTGTTTAATACTAAATTCAGTTGTGATTAATAGCTTTTTTAATGATCCACAAATCAGAGCTAGGGGTAATGTAACCATATTTGCATGTAGCATAAGTTGTATAGGTTAAGCAAGCTGAGGGAAAATTTGAGTAGCTTTGGAAAACTTGATCCACTTGGGTGAACAAAAGATATAAAGCGATCTTTAGTATTTGTATCTGAGAGAAATAACAGGAATTAAATCTTTGCTAAATCATTTTCTTTGCAGGGCAGCAATGAAACACATTTCCCATTGGAAGGCACTGTCAGAATCTTAGATTTGCAAAAAACAATTGGGCATTTGTAAAGTTAGCAAGAATGTCAACTGACAGCAGTTAATATTAAGAATACATTGAAAATTAATAGGAAACACTGTCTTTATGGGTGAAAGTTGCCCTGAGGCAGATTTTTTTTCTGCTTCTATCTGAGGGGCTTTTGGCACTTTCCTCTTGGTGCTTGTTATGGGTGCTCTTGGTATAGACAGACAGATCACATACCTGATCACAAATTTGGTCTGGCATGCCAGTTAAGTTTCCTTCAGGTGTGTGTACAGTGTTTTTAAAGAATTTTCCAAGCCATGAATGATGTTGTCCCTTGTTCATCTGAGAACACAGCCTCAAGAAGCTTGAACAGCAGATCTCCCTGAAGTCCCTAGAGATCTGCGTTGCATCTGTGAAGTCTTCATTTCAGAACAGTAATCGAAAGAACAGTTTTAACAGATCAAATGTTTTTAGCAGTTAAATGCTTTTACTGCCTGCTGGATGATTGTTCATCACAGGGCTCTGCCTCTGAGAATTGAATTTTTCTGCATCACTGTAGTGTCTGGATTAGTTTGACTTTGTGTGCGTATGTTGTTTAAAAAAGCTTACAGGATTACCACTGTGAATCCTGTTTTGGTTGATGAGCTGGCCATGATTGTCACCTGTTGGCATAGGCTGGCTGGAATCTAAACAAGCAGTAGAAAAAAGTCTTGTCTCCCTCTTCCTACTTTTTGGCATATGGCCAGTGTAAATAATACTTTTAAGGGACAAAAGAGGTTTGTTTTTCTGTTTCCAGTAGTAAAAGTCATTCGTGGAGGTATTTACTCCTATGCTGTATGCCTAACAAGATTCATTATGTTACAGTACAGTCATTAGTTACATAAAAAATACTGCTGTACCTGTAAATATAACAAATTATTTATATGGTAATTATAATCTCTGTGATGTAGTGATCTTCTGACCTGCACTACGTGTCTAAATTACTAACATTTTCATCAGATGAATGTGATAATTTTATAATAAGCAGTAGCTTACTGCAGTTGCTGTATATATCATGTGTATCTTTTCTACCATTTGGAAAGTCAATTTAAATACACCATTTGTGTACTGATGTTATTCTAAAGTAGTAATATTAATCATAAATTGTTAATGGCCAATAGTTAAATATCAGTATGGATTATGATGGGGCAGAATTGACAGAAATGCCACGCGTTACTGTGAAATAGAAAAAACCCAAAGGTTAGAATTACCTTGCTGCTATTACATGCTGTACACTTCAGACAATAGTCAATAATAATGAATATTTTCTCCTCCAGGGCAAAAGAATATGAGAGTTTGATGGAAGCAAAAAATGCTGTCTCTGATTCCCCATTTAAAGCCAAGTAAGCATTTAACTTTATATATTATAGATATACACTTTTTTCCCTCCTTGCTGGAGCAGAAGTGCTTCTGAAATTTCCAGTGGAGCAGGTGTGGTAAGGTTTTCACTCAGTATGGGGTATATTGCCATTCCAATACAAAAGGTCAGACCTTATGAATGCAATTTTTCCTGAAGGTGCTGTATATCTTAAAACATTAAGATGCAACAGTAAAGAGAGCATATGCTCATCCTTTTCTTACCTGGAAGCAAGAAGGTTCCAGCTTTGTACTTCAAGACTGATGGTGAAAATTCAGCACTGGAATTCTGGGACTGAAAATCTTATGTTTGGCCTTCAGTTGGTCAGAAACAAAGGTTCATATGGTGAAAGCACAGACATTTTAATGCACAGATGTCTTAATCTGGCATTGAGCTTTTTAAAGAATAGACTTTTTTATTGTCTAGGATAAGGCACAGATGAAAACAGTTGGATGGTAAGATTAAAACAAGACCTGTTATCACTGACAAATTCCTCCTCAGTTTGAAACTGAAGATTGCTCAGCTTTTGCTTTCTGATTCCTTTGAAACTGGTTGGCAAAAGATGCAGAATGTTTGGATTTCCAAAAAGTTTTGATAAGGTCTGTCACCAGAAATTTTAAAAGAAAACTATATGGCTGTAGCATAAATGGAAATCAGTTTAAAAATTGAAAAGAAGTGGGAATATATGGACAGTCCTTGCAGAACAGGGAGGTTACCTGTAGAGTTCTGCAGCCCTATGATGTTCAACATATTCACAAGTGACTTGGAAAAAGAGGGCAAGCAGTGAGGTGACACGGTTTGATGATGATGATGCAAAGAAATTGAGGATAGTAGGGACAAGAGCTGATACTGAATGATAATTTTGAAGAGAGTGAGTGACTCGACAGCAGAATGGCAGGCAGGTGAAATCCAGTGTATATTAAGTACTACACAATGGAGGGGGAAGGCAGAACTCAGTTATATCTTCACATACGAAGTGTGGGCTTTGAACTTACAGAAGTGATATGTAGTTCCAAGAAAATACCAGCTCAATACTCTTAGGAGTTAAAGGAAATCTTTTGGTAAAATTATTTAGAAAGGAACAAAAACAGAACAAAGAATGTCCTTATGTACAAATGCTTGGGTCGTCTACATCGTTTGAATACTAAGTGCAGTTCTGGTTTTTAGTCTCAGAAAGGATATGCTAGAATTGTTAAAGGTTCAGAGAAGACAGGAAAGGAAATCAGTAATAATTTCTGGCAGGAAAGGAAATCAGTAATAATTTCTGGCATAACTTCTGTATTAGGGACTAAGTAAACTAGTACTTCTCATTGTGGAGAAAAATGTGATAATGGGAAGAAGTTTTAATGGGGATATGTTACAGATATCTGCAAGGTCGTAAATGGTATGGAAAGGATGGATGTTGATTGTTTTCTGTCCTTCCTGGTACCAGAATGACGGAGCACAGAATGAAGATGGAGCCAGGTTCAAAAGAAACCAAAGAAAACGGTTCTTAGTACAGTGTGCTATTAGATGTATGGAACTCAATGACAAAAATCACGCAGATGCTAACAGTTTACCTGCATTACTGCAGTTCTGGGAAACTACATCCAGCCCAAGAGATTCCTAAACTGAAAATGGGGAAAGAAACAGATTAGTAAAGAGGATTATGCCTGCTTGCCCTGTTCTTAATTTTCCTGAGATCCATTTACAGTTTGCTGTTTAAACAGGGTAGGGGGCAGATGGTACGCCTGTCTTATAGTTGTGCTCATGAAGTCTGTAGCAGGTCAGTCAAGAGGCTGTGGTGTCTCAACAGTTGGATTCGAAAACCTTCATCCTAAAATTACCACTTTCCAGATTGGGGATATTTGTCTTCAGAGTGAGGTAATAACCTGTACCAGATCCTGTATGTTTTGTGGTTGCTTTCATCACTCATAAATTGCTCGTATACTTGCAGGTAGCATTTTTTAGAAGTTACTGTCGGTTAAGATGTTCAGATCCTTGCTGTTGGTCTTCCTTGGTTGTATATGCAACTAGCCTGTATGTAGTATCTTTTACATAGCCTTTCAGTAGTTTGAAAACCTGCTGCTGAATCTTAGTATGTATTTTCAAATAAGAAAAATCCATCACTGAGGCTTGACATAAGAAAATTAAACATCTCCACCAGATGGCATACCTGCATAAACACAATGAGGAAGAAGGTTCTGTTGTCAGCTTTGTTTCTTATAATCAGCACTTCAATTTTCAAGATTAATTTCATGGCAGATTAAGACTTCTAGATTTTCAGCTTTTGTGTTTTGCTTTTCTTTGCTACCAGAAAATAAAAAATTTGGGTCTAGTTGTCAGAAAGTAGAAATGTGTGCTTTTGAGTGACTCTGGAAAATATTGATAAGCTGTAGTTCTTCCACTTTAGTTTCTTTCTGATTCCTGATTGTCAGTGACGTAATATGGTCAGTTGTTTCTCAGTTGCAGTGCAACAGGAACTCAGGTTTTTTTTAATTTTTAAAATTCTTTTTAATATCTTGACTGATCCTGAATTTGCAGTTCTCTTTACTTAATGAAATGCTAGTGTGCTTTCAGGCAGAATCTTCTGTTCCATCTGCTTTCTTATTTTCCTCCTTTATTGCCTCTGTTAAGGCTGTACCTCTTAGATGTAAACTAGCATGATGGCCACTGTATAGCTCACTTTTATCACAGATCTTCTGGGAGATTTCTCTTGCAGTCTTCGTGTAGAAACCCTAGTGATCTAGCAGGTGCTTACATCTAAATTTTTAAAGCAGTTTCAGATATCATAGTTATTGTTGTTTCCAAAATTACAGAACTTTTTACCTACCATGAGGGCTCAAATTGTTCGTGAGCTTTTTTAAAATCAAGGGGGTAACAATGGGAGTTCAAGTGTGAACTGACTTTTTAAGAATAGAGGACTGTCTATGAGTCAACTAGAAGCCCAGTTTATTTCTATTAAAATTTGTTTAATACAGAAAACACAAAATGGAAGAAGGATAGGGAAGAGTAGTTTTATCTCTTTCTGTGTAAGGGAAAGGATGAGAGGGCAAGAAATCTAATGAGGCAAGATGTTCTAGCTCAGATCATATCTGCGTACATGGGCAGACATATTCTTAATACAGGAAAAATTAATAGGAAAGCACCTTTTTAACAGAACTAAGTACAGGATCCTACTTAACCAAGAACAGTAGGAAGAAGAATCAGCAGAAAGAAGCAAACAGTAGTAGATCTCCACTGAAACATTATTACATTGAGAAGCTATGAAAATAGTTAGACTATTGCCTTTTTAGCCAGAACACGGTGTACTGTACTATGAGCTAATATTAACTGCTACTGTACCTGGCTGAGAGAGAGCAAACTCTTGCCAATACTAGGAGTCTTAACAGCTCTCAGGGGATCTATAAAGTTATTGAGAAAAGTCGTATCGCAGAACAAAGGGGGTGAAAACTGAGAGTGCTAAATGTGTTGTGTCAAAACAAATGCCAATACTTTTTGTTTATCCCAAAGGAAGGTTTGAGGTATTCAAATTGGAGCGAAAGTATACTAATGAACAGAAAATACTTTTTCACTTAGTGTGCTGTGGAGTTTAAAAATGAAAAAAGTTGGTTTTAAATTCCATTCAAAATGTGACACAATTGGTAGGTTTATTTGCTTAACAGAAGCAAATGCATCTTAGAACGAAATCATTAAAATAACTTTCTTTTATGCTTCCTTGCTTATGCCACATTTCTTTATTCACTCCTTTCCCCCCAAATTGATTGTGTCTTCGCAAACAACTAAAACCATCTATGGAATGCAATTTCTTATCTGATTTTAGTTCTTAGTCATGTTGTCAGTTGTTACAGAAGAAAGACAGGACCCAGAATTAGTCTTTGGCAAGTAAAAAGCCTTTTTAGATCACCTTTAAGATTAAGCCACTTTAATATTATGAGACCACTGATTTCCTGATGCAACTGGTAGATTGTTTCAGTAGTTCTTATTAGTTTAAGGTTTGCAGATTTATAAAACCTTTTGCACTAAGGAAGCAGGGTCCAAGTGCTTTCTAAGCTTTACATTAGTAATAAACTAATATCAATAAGCAGACAGGGTTTATCCTGCTTTGATAGACATGGTATGTATACCTTTTTCAGTAGTAGAGTACTGAATCTGATCCCTGAGTGGGATTGTAAATGGTTCTAAGTAGTTCTTTTTTAGAAACAAGAGTTTTAGAATATGTCTGGAACAGATTTTTTTCTTTTTAGTATCTGATAAAAAAATTGTGTCCCTTAATGAGGGAGGGATAATTCCAAATACTGCCTTATTTTGGTACGTATTTCTCTCTCAGAACTATTTCATGAGGTGAGAGGCACTTTCAAGGAAAAGGACTATGGCCATTCTCACCTGGGAGCAGCCAGTCTATTGCTACTGGCCTCTCTCCACTGTGCATTAACTGGTTGGTCACTGGTGGCACTTAGGTAATTGTATAAATGCTGTTAGACTCTTGATGGATTTGTAGTATTAATTCGATTCTCTGGGAACTGATCTGAATGTAATTATTTAGTGTCCAGTCTGTTAAGTTGGCCTGTCAAAAGGTGTGTTGATGATGTCTCTTTCTGTTCACAGCATTCTCAGGTGGCCATGGGAGCACATTTTTAAAATGGAAGGAAAACGTTTTCACTAAATTACAGTGTTATTTACATCCATTTAGTATCTTCTAATCCAAAGGATATATGTTTCAGTGTTAAAGCAATCTGCAGGTAGCAAAGTGTAATTGTTGTCCTTTAATGCAAGCAGGGAAACTAAGGTAATGAAAGATTGCTATATGCATGAAGGGAGTTAGCAGGATTGCAGGGAAAAAAAATTTAACCCCCTAGTATAATAATTTAGCCAGTCTCTCCTCATGCAAGAAGGAATTGGATTTTTTTATGTTGTTTTTTTTTTTTTTTTCTTACCCTTTTTTTTTAAACTGTGTAAAGGGACACTCCAGGTAGTATAGTAATGGGAGCCACTGTTATTCTGAAAAAGGACTGCATCACAAAAAGAGGAGAGTTAGGAAGTGAAAAATTATTTCCTGTAAGAGTCTGCAGGAGAAAAGATGGGAATGTAGTGTGAAGTTAGTTCTTGCAGAGTCCCAAAGCTAAATACCTTTAACAATGCAGTTCTTTCTTATTTTCATGATGGTATATCAGTGCATTCACAAGATAAGCCTACTGTGTAGGTTTTCTTCATGTAGTAGGCTAGGGTCCAGTTAGGTCACAATACTGACTACAATCACAGTACTGATTACTGGGGAAAATAACAGATAATCTGTGAAGCTGGAAGTATTTGTGGAAAAAATTAGTTTCCAAACAGCTCTGTCAACTGTAAGAGAGCCGAAGTGTAAATAAAATAAAACTAAACTTTAAAAAAAGATAAATACCTGCTTTATGATTGGGTGGACGGTAGATTTCATCTTCAGAGAATTGCTGGAGCATTGTTATAGGAATTCAAATAAATTCAGAAAATAATCTTGATAGGAATTTTTCATCTTTTTTCAGGTAGCTTCCATTTCAAAAACTAAAGAAGGTGTGTGAAGCTGTAGATTTATATGTTTAGTGTCTAGCAGTGTTTGGGACTGTGTCAAGATGTAGAATGGTGTTTTCCATTGCATACCTAGAGCCATCGGAGCATGCCGCATGTGCCACCAGGTACATTAATCTTACTGCAGGGAGTCAAACTGCAGGCAGTACAGGACAGTGCAGGGGCTGTACGTTGCTTTAAGAGGATACAGCATAACTCCATTTCGGGCTGGGCAGGAACTGCCACAGACTTTCTCAGTTCTCTCCAGGCCCAGGCTGCATCGGGAAGAATTGGGGCTGTGTGTCCGGCTGGCATCTGGCCGCCCTCGGCAGGAACGTACGGGAGGAGTAACCGCTCCTTCCGCACAGGAACTGCACAGACTCCAGTGCTCTTGCCCACTCATACTAATCCTTCCTTGCATACATTCAGTGTACAGCCAAGAAATCATGGTTTTAAATGTGGAAGTGCTGAAATACATTGATGTTGCTATTTCAAGGCTTTTTTCCTAGAGATGAAATGTGGCCTATAAATATTAACAGAGATCTTTTTCCTTTTGCCTACAAAATATATTAAACCTGCTAAAAATATTTAGCCCACACTAAAAAGAAACCCTTAATTCATACAATACTTTGTTATAATTTTGTTCATATATTTGCTATATAAACTTTTAATATGAATATCCCTCATTTTCCCATTTGCAGTGCAAAAAGGTCAGATAATGTATTTATATTTGCTGAACATACTATTTATTAAAGTTTACGTTATGGTAATGTTCCAAGACCAATCAATGCCTTATGTCCTTTCTGATATTTCTTCTGCATTCTGAATCATCTGTCTGTGGGCAATACTAAAATCTTAATTAGTGAGATGTAAGTAACTTTAGATAAAAAGACATTAACTTTTCCTTTTATTTAGCCCAGTAATTTTTCAGTTATTTATCATTCCCTGTATGGCATAATAAGCATTGGAGGAATGCAAGTTGGGGGACAGAAGGACGATTAAATAATTGTCTTGAATGTTTGGATTTGGACTCAACAGTATTTCCACGTAGTCACTGTTCAAGTGTTGATACCATGCTCTATTAATCTACAATGCATACAAAGAGTGTACAAGGAGTACAATACGTACAAAGATTTCTCTCTTTCCAAATCCGTTCATAGCATTGATAAATTCTATATCCAAGCACAAATCATCTTACATAGAATTCTAGTCCTTTGAAACAGTCCTAAAATTATTCTTATTTCTGTGACGCTGCCAAGAAGTCAGTATAAAGGATATTAAATGAAAATAATTTCTGCAAGGTTCACTCAGTGGGAGGAGGGAGTTTTTATTTCCTTTCTCTTCCCCATGTGATCACATAGCATAGGTTACCTGGTTTTGGCGGAAGACCAACATGCAGTAGGATATGAGGATGTAAGAGGTAATTCTTTAATTTGTCAGAACCGGAAATTTATTCTTCATGTTTCTTACTGTGTGATGCTGAACACACACTTAGAAAGCTTGAATTTTGGTAAAAGTCTCCAGAAAGACTTTTAGAAGAAATGGAAAGCTGGAAGCTTTTCCATGAGAGTTACGTGTTGTACGGCATTGGTTTTTTTAACTGAGGACAGAAACTGAACATGACATTTAACTTGCGTAGCATCTTTATAGACTGAAGAGAAGGGGAATTTGTCAACAGAAGTAGCAATGTAATTAACTATTTTCTGTTTGAGTCCTTGTGAGTAGTGTTTTGATAAATCACACATTTGTATGCTGATGCCTGATGTAGATTAGGAAAGTCCCTTTCTTTAGCCTCTGGTTAATCCTGGTTGAATTCCATTCCTCTGATGTTAAATGAAGCAAATGGAAACCCATCTTGCTGTCTTCTGTCAGATGAAGTTACAATATAGTGTGGTGGGTTTTTTCAGTGCTTTATATATGCTTTAATCATGGAATTTGGGTAGAGGTTTTGAAGAGAGCAATTCTTTTTTTGCTTAATGTGATAGAATATTGCCAAGGCAATAGCCATTCTAAATCACGTTCTATGAGAATACCCAAAATACTCTGTTTCTAGATCATGTTTCTGGACTGCAGCAATTCGACTTCACATCGGTGCTACAATCCACTCCTTAAACTCAGCAGAGTTAGTGGTCATCTGATTTACTGTCCAAGTCCTGCAGTTATTTGTGTTTTGGCTTTTAATTTTCTTTCCCATTTTAGCTCGTGGCTGAGTTAGACAGAGGTTTCCTCCAACCTCATTTTCCACAGAGGAAATAGCAGTGCAGAAAATCTCATCAGGACATAATCTTCCTTTATTTTTCTTGTCGTAGAAAAATCCTGGCTGAAAATTAGTGGATTCAGCTGATCAGATGAGAAGTAGTCCAAGACTCAAAATTCTGCAAATCGTTTTTATTTGTACTTTAAAAACATTATACGTATTTTCAGAGGTTCTTGAAAGCTTTTAACAAAGCTTTTTCAAAGAGAAGGCACAGAGTACCTGTTTCCTACTGATTAAGTGCAAATTCTCTATTCTTGCCCTAAACTAATATTCTGATTTTTTTTTTTTGATACATGTGACTAATGTGGTACATTCCCCAGCCATTCCATCTCCTTTCTTGCCTTTTGGAGACTAGTTAATGTAATTTTCTCTTTGCCATTACTCTGTAGTCACTTTGTGAGTGCTTTCTGGCCCTTTTACACTGATGATCTCCCATTTTATGATAAGCATTGATACCCTTCCCCTGTCTTTTCCTTCATGTAGAGCTATGTTTGTTTTTAGTCACCACAGGTTTCTCCCAATCATCCTCCTCAATTACCAGCTTCGTCCCACTTTCAGTACAAATTACTCGATAGATCAAACCAAAGGTCCACCAAACACTGAGCCTGTCATTAAGAGCAGCCAGTAGCAGGTATTAAGGCAATGATTGACAACTACATGGCAAGTATTGAATGATACTTCCTCCCTACCTCTCAGTCTCCAGTTAAGGTACTCTGGTTTGTATCATCTGTATCTGCACAAATTTACATCTGAGCTAGTTACTGACCTCACATTCAAGGCAAAGAAGGATAAACTACGACTGTGTTTTGACTGCTTTATTTTGTACCTTAGGATGAGATGAATGGTGTCTTGGAACTGCAAATTTCTCCTCGCTTCTTAGGAGGAGAGCATAGCTGAATAGCCCAGATGTAGATGTGTAAAACTGAAATGAATCCTAACCCATGTGTGTCTACATCTCTCCTACCTCTGCATTGTGGCTTCATTACTGACCCTCATTAATAAAATGCCCTTTCTGAGGTCGTGTGCAAAGTCACTACTTTTCACTTATTCAGATAACCCTAAAGAGCCATTTCTTTTATGATGTCTATAAGAAATGAGCCAAGCGGTCTGCTGTTCTATTTCCCTTACTCATCTCAAGAGCGAACTACTCAGCTAAGTGGGCAGAAAGGGTTGAATGATGGAAGAAAAGTAGGATGAAACCATGTTGAAAAGGAAGATGGCAAAAACTGGCAGGATAAACTGTGGAGGGAGAACAAGGAAATTAACTCTTTCAAAGCTATACTCTTCACACTATTTCTACACCATTTCCCTGAAAAAGTAGATAGTGAAACGTCATAGGCACTCTAAGTTGTCTGTATCTCCTTGCTATATTGCGTATTTCACATGCTGTTCAGTATGGATGATAATAATAGTTTTACACAGATTTTCGTGATTGCTTTATTGAAGTTTAGTTAGTGGACTTTAATTAAAAGATGAAAGTTTACATGATCAGGAGAGTTTTTGCTTTAACTGCTCTTTGTTTTCTGTTTAATGTTGAAGGTTACAGCGATTAGCAAAAGACCTTTCAAAGCACCTCCAAATGCAGGATAGCTGTTCATTGGGGAACAACAAGGTTTCTGCTCTGGACAGGACTTTAGGAGAGATCTCTCGTATTCTGGAAAAAGAGGTATTGTGACTGTTGATTAACCTATAAACTGTGTTACCCTCAAATGTCATCAGTTTGGATTTGGAAATGTTTTAAACATGATGAATACATGACCTCTGCGTAACAAGCAGTGTCTGCTATTATGCTTTTCTGTGATGGCTGCAGCAGTGGATGCTTTTATTTAGACATCAGATTTTTATGTAGGCAGTTTTGCAGAAGTGCTGAAAACCCACTTAACTGATGCTAGATCATCTGGATTATGAGAAGCTGTACTTCCGCTGTATTTTCAGTAGGATTGTTTTTAACCTGGGCCATTTCAGTCATCTAGTTTATAGTGCATAGCCACAAACAGCTTTTACAATAAGGGACCAAAACAATTATCAGAGAACGGAGGAAAGAATTGGAGCCAGCTTTGCTGTCACAGCCACCATATTGTGGTGTTAGGCTGAGTTTTGAAGGAACACAGATCTGTTCAGAGCACAACAAAGCCTGTAGGTCTTTGATGAAGGATGAAAGTATGGTGTGCATATATATGGGATATTTCTATGTTTTAGATTTTTTCAAAGTGCTGTGTTTGTAGAGCATGTTTTGGTTCATGGTAAATGTTGGATTTTTTTAATCGATAGCGTAACATTTGCATCTTTTTTACTGTTTCATCATGGTCAGTCTGCTTCCACAGCGCTTTGTGTCTTGTAATGTGTTTTTTTGTCTCCATTAAGACCACGGTATTTGAGTTTTCAGCTGGAACATTATGTTCTGTTCTCTCTCTAACCATTAGAAAATGCTTTACTTTCATATCTGTAATCAAGAAATCGTGAAAATTAGTTCTGAGAGAAACTAAATTATTGAAATCTGAGGAGAGGGTTGCATCATTGTGGTTCAGAGTTGGTGTCTGTGAAGATGAGAGCTCTGCTTGATGCCTTTCACAGTCAATGTAGAACACAGTTGCTAATAGCATATGCTTTTAAATAGTGAACGCTGCATGGGATGCATAGGATTCTGACGTGTATTCTGTTAGTTACTTCGAGCTGCTGATCAAGTTTAATAGTGTTTTTAAAAGAGCTGTGCCATTTTCAAATTTTGCAGTGTTTGCCTTAATTACTGAAAAATTCATTTGTTATTTATTTCAAAATACAGAAATCATGTTATTACCTGGAGACTATAAAAAGATGTATCTATTTTGAAAGCTACCTAAATAATTATTGGAAACTGTTTCTGGAAAGCGGTGGTGTATCCATCCTCTCTCATCAGTAGATGTTTTCTGAAATTTTTTTTAAATGAGACATGAATTGCAGCTAAATGTTAATCATTAATTGTTCACAACATTTTACTGCTTGCTGAGTCTGCAGCGGAGAGTTAAAAGATAAATGTGATAGTATTAATAGACATACATTATTTTGTTGTTGGTTTGGGTTTTTACCCCCAAAACATTATCACTGGAGAAGTATTATTATATCTAAGTGTCCTAATCAATAAGGTCAAGAAAGATTGATTTCAATAGCTGTCACTGTGTTTATGGCATAGATCATACATAGTCATTTATAGAAGTGGATAGTAATTCTCTTGTTAACTTGCAAGTCAAGAAATCAGCAGACACATCTTACATGTCAGTGGGCGGTGTAAAGAATCTTGATGGTGTCAGTCATCGACTGAGAGGAGGAGACTGACACTGTTAATTGAATTTCCCTGGAGAGCATAAAAATATACCATAATGTGGGGGGAGGAATGAGGGAGTGGGAACCACACAAGCTGTCAGTGTGTGTGAGCTGATAACATTGATTTACCCCTGCTAATGGCCTGGGTTGAATAAAGAATTGCCCTGAGGGAGGACAGAGTTCACTACAATAGATCCTTGCCACTTACTAGAAATTCTTCAGGCTCAGAAGTAGTCATGCAAATGTATTATAAAAGAAAATTGATCCAAAAAAGCTCTTTTCAGTCATACTGTGAAACAGTGGATTTTTCTTTTGTTAATAGTTTACACTGACTGAAAGATGTATTTATACAATCTCACCAGGAAAGTAAAGGTTTGTTTTACATACTGTGAAATAAAATGCTGAGCTGCTGTTGGTTAGAGTAAATAAATAAATAAATAGAACACATTAAATTTCTCAACAGAAGGAAGGGTTAATGAGCTCATTAGAAATTCCATGACTGTGCTAAAACAGCATTAAAGAGTGGGGGTATATCATTTATGCCAACTTGAATCACAAAAAAGCCCCATACAAAAGATTGGCAGCTCTGTCTCACTGGGTTTTGCCTTCAGGTAGAATCGAATCAGACTAACAATTCCTTTTTGGTCTTAGTCTTCAGATGTTGTTTTTTGTAGTAATGAATAAGGCTTTTTTTCACTTCTGAACTTCTTTTATAATGTTTGAACGTTCTAGGATGAGGCATACCTGCATGATTATTGTGGTCAATCTTGCTTTTGTTTTGCGTGCCTTCCTGGTCTGCTGGACGTGAGCAGATTCTGCACTTGGGGCCAAGTGATTTCACCAATATAGCAAGAAGAGTTTGTGTAATGTAAACTAAAATGTTTTTATATTGGCATATCCTCTAGGTACTCAAATTTGAGAAATCTGTCTCTCAGTCAAAAATACATCGTAACCACTGTATTTTTTTGAAGTCCTGTCTGTATATTGTAGCACCTTGCCTGCTTCTCATTAACACAGAATTCATAGGCTGCTGCCACTTCCCCATACAATGCAGCAAGATCTACAACTTTAACTCTGAATCCAAGGCATGATTTGAGTGCTAATCAATGAAAGAGGAGTTGCTTTGCTTTGCTTCAAGTGGTTGTTAGATCTCCAGACACTTCCTGATATGTTGACATTGGCTTGCTTGGATGAAGCTCTACAACTGCTAGAAGTATTACACTCTGTGCCAGAGAAGTATTTGTAAGTAAGCAAGTTGAAGTGCAGGTTTTGAGGGCCTGTCATGCGAGTATGGCCATCAACTGCATACAATCTGTAGTTCACATGTATTTTAATTAAATAAATATGAAAGGTACTATAAAGTCATAAACCACAATGTTGTTCCAGTTTTAAATAGATCTATACCCCTTAGGTCATGTGTCCTTGCTTCTGCTAGTAACATGAAGCAGGAGGCACAAATCCTGATGGTTGTATATGCCTGTTATGCTGTCCCCAAGATGTATCTAAAACATCCTGCTAGGGTGTGGGTTTGGTTATGTTCTAGATTATCAGAAGGCAGTCCTTGCGTTTTGTGCATTGTCTCTCATTCTTTCTGGCAGAAATCCTGGAAGGAAGTTGTATTTGCTTTCACATCTACTTTGTTTAAAAGTATATTAAAAAAACAAACACACACACAGACACAACAGCAAAAGGCATGCAAACGTTACCAGAAGGCCCTGGCCTGATGTTAGCAGATTGTCATATGGGACTCTTCAAGCTCTTAATAAGATCTGATAACACTCAGTTTAAGATCTCCCATGAATGGGCCTTTGATGCTCAAAGAAAAACTCATGTACCCTCTTAAAGAAGGCAGAGCTGATGTTTGAAACTACAGGGCTAAAACAGTTTTTCTGCCACAGTTCTTTGATTTTATACATGTTTGTTCTTTGGACTAATTTTACACATCCATTACTGAGGTCAGCAGTGTCTTTCAGATGTGCAAGGAATCCCGGATCAACTGCTCAAGTTTGACTTGAACACTCATACAGAAATGTCCTGTAATAGGGAACACTTTCAGAAACCAGTATATCGAAAGCTGTATGTCCTATTAGTGTGACTTACAGGTAGAGTTCTAAGTTGCTTATGCTGATATCATTTCCCTCAGGGTATACAGGTGAGATTTACTGATTAAAAAAACAAAACCATTTTCTACTGCGTAGGCATTAGACATTACACTGACTGAAGTACATATATTTCCAAGGCTATAAAGCTGACTTGGGTCAGAGGTTACTGCTTCTCGGATGGTCATCCTTAGACTTGCTGACAGAACATCACTTCCCTAAAGTTCTTCCTAAAATTTGTTTTGAGGGGTTTTTTTGAGG
This sequence comes from Strix aluco, assembly GCF_031877795.1. Lineage (NCBI taxonomy): Eukaryota > Metazoa > Chordata > Aves > Strigiformes > Strigidae > Strix > Strix aluco. The sequence continues at coordinate 6,848,457 of NC_133942.1, forward strand.
TCCAGGTTTTTAAAGTCCTACCTTTGAATGATTCGAGTATTCTAGGTGATTTTGATAGGTTGAGGCTAGGCAGAGATGACAGATGCCATTATTCTGAGGAATGTGGCAGGATGCTACCTTCACTAAGGACAGTGACAAGCAGCTGAGGGCAGTAGCCTTTTCACCTGGCTCAGCTGCAGCTAAAACACTGCTGTTAAATCACTTTAGTTAAATTTGTACAATACTTACATGTCATATCTAGACATTAATATGTCTCCCATCCTTCTGACTGGGATTATGACACAGAGATTCAATATAATCATGAGGGAACCTCATGCTTTTTGGAATCCAAGTGCAGCAGTTAATCTGCTTAACTGGAATTATTTTTATGTAATGTTTCTCATCCCACCACTGGTTTGAAAAAGACCTTCATCATAACACAAGTTATAAGAGTCCTTTAACTAAGTGATTTAACAGGTGATTTTACAGATATGCTCCTGAAGAGAGGGCTGCAGCCACAGGGGAAGGATAGGGGTTTTATAGATGTCCCAGCCTAAGCAAACATTACAGCTGAAGCTCACGTGTTTGTCACAAGGCAGAAAGCCTAACAAGCAAGATTTCCCTCATTCTGATGTTCATAAAACTTACTATGATTTAGTACATTTTTGAGGATAGCTGTGTCTCTAATCTACTTCAGGCTCCTAGGTGCTGAAAAAATCTCAGTGAATAACAGCGAGCACAAATTAAGTTGTTAAAGTGTGGAAGTAAAACGGAACCAGAGGAATAGAAAAGAAGGCTTTTAATAAGTTGAGCCATGGCCACTCATAGTTACTTACCAGCTCTTCATACAAATCTAAAAGTAGCTGCTTTTCACTAGGTTAAGTTTCAAGATACTTATTTTTATTACAAGTTCAATATTGTGTTCTTACTGGAAATAGATTTCAGGGGAAAAAAATACATATCCTTAGAAAAGGTGTAATTTTGTAAGTGAAAAATGTGTGAATCTGAGCACTGTTTTAATACTTTTTTTTAAAACAGGATCTCAATGCTTATGACCTTTAAAAGATACTGTCTCAGTCACCATTAATGGTTTGTTTTGTGTCAGGCAATGTTTTTGGTTTTGTGATTTTTAGATAGATTTTTCAGCCTCCTGCTTCAGCAGTTGTGATGTCAGTTATTTACATTTCAGTAAAATGTTTGTCGTAGCTTTCAAATACATGGGGACTGTAGACAGACGGTGTTTATCCCATTGTAAAGACTGTCAGAAATGGCTGGCTTTAACAGCACAGTCAGGCCTGGTATTTATGTTTTATTCTCTAAACTGTCAGGCCCATTGGGTATGGTGACCATAGCCAGGGTGAGGATTAATAGGCCAGTTTTTGGAAGGCACACTGAATTCAGAGGGGCTGGCTACTCCTGTCTGGGTTTTTTTTCCCCCCAATAATACAAACTCTGAATCATCAGAAACTGAAACAATAAAATTAAAAACTAATAAAGAACTAAGGTACAGAGAAAAAGCAATGTTAAATGGAACACGTGTAAGCTTTTGTACTGTTCATGATAAATTTCTTCAAAAGTCTCTATGGAGATTTAAAATTGCCCCATGTATGTGTATATAAATGTGAGGTATATACAGACAAAATAGATTTTAGAAGCAAATACTCTATGCTATAAATACTCAGTATTACTGCTTATTTAAGTATATTTAAGAATACAGTGGGAATTGTGTATCACAAACACTTACATTTGATTTTGATGCTGCAAAAATTTGTGAAGCTGGCTCAAGCACCTAGGTAGCTGCGTGTTTCTAGTATAGCAGAGTAGTGTATCCATCAAAGAGAATTGAAAGACTGAATATAATGGCTGGATTTTATTTTTGAGAAGAACAGAATTCTGGACCAACTGAAAGGCAACAATGTATGTTTAAGCTTTTCTTAACTTGCCATTGGTTATATTTAAACTGGATATGGCATTATTGCTGCACATAATCACTGTTGCTTTGAATGGGTATTATACAAGATACTGTAATTTGATATCAAATTTTTGAAGGAAGTTTGAATTCATAAGCTAAGCAGGAGTGACATAAATAGTGTATTTTATGCTAGATTATGTTACTGGAAAAATCAGGCTAGCTTTAAAGCATGCAAGGCCACAGCTTGAGGTTTGTGGCTTTTATTTCATAATTGAAGAAAACGGTCAAGTGTGAATTAGAAGCAGCAAATTTTAAACCTAAATTTTGGCTAAAAACAGTTGATCCAAGTTTAACTTAGTTCTGTTAATCAACTAGATGCCTTAGAGGCAAGGATGATCAGTATCTCTGAAGAGAGCATGAGTGTTAGCAGGCAGAGCAATGATTCAGTAATCTTTTCACAATTATTAATTCTTGTTTTTGGAGCATTGAAGGGTCATCTGAGAATAAGATGGTGGCAAAAATCTGTGGTCCTTAAAAAAAACGGTGATGATTTTTTTTTTCCCCCACACAAAATTATTTTGGTTGGCATTTATGTAGGAAAAGGAAATGATGGAGAGAAGACGACAATAATAGATGAGTTTGGGAGTTGTGAACAGAATAGATTCCTCATTTCAGTAGCAAAGCATTTCTGTAGGCAAGATATAGTCACTAGTTAAGGTGAAGTGTTAAAGATAGCTACACCTCTAGAAAAAACCCAGCATAAAGTCTGATATATGGATTCATTGAGGGCAGGAGAAATCACGGGAGGTCTCAGCTTATCTGTCACCCTCTTACTAAATCAGAAAAAGCATCATAGGGCATTATATATGAAAAAGGGTGAAAATTACTGTTTTAGTGAATTTACCTAAATCACAGACTAGTGGCTTTACCCAAATTATAGCTACACTGTGTGTATTTTGTGATCTTATGTATGCATACACACAGAGGCATATTATCTGTATATTATTTAACACACTCAGCAGTGTTTGTGTATGGCCTCACAAGTGATTAATTTCTCAGTCTGAAGCTTTAAAAAGTTATTTAATGTTCACGTTTAAGCATTATTATAGTAATGAAAAGTTTGGTCAAGATGCCAAACTTTTATAGGCATGTTTGTGATTGAGAGGTGTTTGTATTTTCCTTGACAGGGTGATTTCTGTGATGCAGCCCTTTTGTGTTTTCTTGTTTACTTAGTATCTCCCATTTCTCCACTAGAGGACACTATCTGTAGAAACAACAGCATGTACTTTTAATCCTTGGAAGTAATAAATCTATATAGCAGTCATATTTTCTTTTTGGAAGAAAAATGTTTACATAAGATTTTAATTTGGTGAATACTGATATGACTTCTGTGGCCAAAGGTACTACTTGCTAAATTAATTTGCATGTTAATTCTCAAAGTTCTGTGTTTAATTATGGCTACGTTCAAGACGGGCTTTAAAATATTGCTGATTTTTGTATTGGACAAACAGGCCCCAGTTTTGTTCAGTTTGAGTACTCCTATTGGAGCACGCCTTCATCTTTCTGACATCAGGTTCAGCCAGTTCTGGGGGACTTCATGTGCCAATGTGCTTAGAAATTGCACAGCTTTTTCTCCTACTGAGCTTCTTATAGCAGTATGTATCGTGGTTTTGGTGCGTTAGGATATTTACATAGGTAATCAGTATATATCCTGTCAAGACTTAAATGTGCAATCATACAGAGTGTTCTATAGGAAAAAATAGAAGTACACCCCTGCGTACTTCTTGTTTTAAATGCATTTTTTAAAAAAAGTAGCCACATGCCCACAGTTAAATAGGCATATTTATGAGCCACTGTTGTTTGTGCTATCTACATTTTATACTGATCTGTGGTGCAGATCGGCGTGGCCAGTCTCCAGTGTTTGAGCATCAGTTTGACTTGGCTGCAGTGGCAGGAGTGTCACGGGAGCAGCAGCAGGGCTGACCTCTGGCAGCAGCTGGCAAGGCAAATTCATGGCTGTGGATGAAAACAAGCCGGCAAAGGCCCCCGAGCCCCACATCAGTCCTGCGCCCTTTCCACCTCCACCCTTACAACGGTGCAGTGGGACCCTGCGGAGTCATTGCTGCTGTCATGTTGTAACCTACTGCCGTTCTCTTATATATGTGATATGTGTCTTTTGGCTCTTAGCCATGTGAAGATTTTGATGCATAGTGCACTAGTTTACACCAAAAAGCCTTCTTTTGTATTGGGCAGTGGGCATTTCACGGCCAAAGTGTTTAAAAACTGAAATAAGCATTCAGACACTATCTTAACTGGGCTTTCATCTTTATGGTTTTTGTTCTTTATGAAAGTAATTGCTACTCTCATTTTTTTATAATCAGAAGTTATAAATTTAAGGTTCATTTTAGCTAAACATATGATGTATTTCTATACAAAGACTGGATTCATTTTTTAGTCCATCCATTAATTTTTCAACTTTGGGTACTCCTGCAGTAGCCAGTTCCAGAGCTCAGTGATGTCACTTGAAGGGAAGTCATTAATCAAATGTAAAGCTGAATTATAACAGTTTAAAAATGATTTAAAGTCAAAATCCAAACTTTATGAAGTGTGTTAAATTACAAAACTTAAAAGTAAGTCTGTTTTACCAGCTAAAACTAGAATTCAGGCCCTTGGAACTCTGTGTTTTACCAGAAAAAATCTAATAATTTTGCTAACACAGAAGGTAACATAGGGAATTCTGTATTTATGCTTCCTTTGTTGCAAGTGTTAATCAAGTCTTTAGCTGTTCTTAGGAAAGTACAGAACCTGAGTTCAGAGCATGAACTCAGGAACTGATAAAGCAGATATAATTGATGGAAAATCTGAGATGTAAGTAACCCTCCTCGAAATCAATTCACTTCTTTAAACCCTTTAACTGGGAGATGAGAGACTTTCAATGTATACGTGTTCAGCACTGAGTGCCATGGATGCACAGTGCCACTAAAACATGGTTTGAAGGAGGTTCAGCAGTGTTCAAAGCCTGAAGTGTGGGGTATTGTGCTGTATCTACCCTCTTAACTGCATATGGTCCGAACTGCTACTAGTAGTAGAAACATCACCCGATCTGATCAACTACAGCAGCAGATTTGATAGTAATAGCACAGCGGCTGTGAGTTCAAAGAGCAGGCTGTGGGCAAACAGTGGAGGAGCTCTTTGGACAGCATTTTCTACCCAAACAGCCTTTCCCTGTCACTGCCAGGAAGAAGTCAATAGGTCAGATGTGTGTTGTGTGTTGCAGGTTGGACTAAACAGCTTTCTATCATCAATAATTCGTTTGCCCAGAGTTTCTATAATCTGTGGATTAACCTTTTTCTTGAGATGAACATACAAATAGGAGCTTGTTACTGGAGGTCAGCCACAGAATATTTTTCTAGCTTGTTTGCTAGAAATGGTATTAAAAGGCAAGTTCAGTTCACAGATAAGCTCTGCAGTGTACTTACTCCAAGATTATTTGGAGGTTAATTTACTGTCCACAATGGGTGTAGTTGAAAACTGCTGTGTTGATTTCTGGTTCTCTGGGATGCAATTAAATGTTATTAGCTTCCAGTGCACTTATGCTGTGCTGTTTGTGGCCTTTTGCTGTCAGATCAGACTTTTTTTCCTCCTACATCAGTTTGGAACTAATACATGATATCAGAATGGATATAGTGGATATATATACATTCCAAGGTATGCAAAGTTTCTTCACGAACCATTTACAAGACAAGAGATACGTTTTAATATTATTAAAATACAGGTGCTGATTGCTCAGCGATGAGAAAATGCCCTACACAGGCACGTTTCTGCTAATAAGCAGATGCCACTTTAGAGATCGTGATAAAGTAATGATTATTATAGTTTCTAAAGAAGTGAAGTTTTTATTTCATTTGGTCTGGTGGTATATCTATACAAATGTTTTCTTGAAAGTATTTTTAAAATTCTACTTCTGATTTGAGACCCTCATTTCTGACGAGAACATATCGCCTAGAGGTCTTTGTTCTCATGTTTGCAGTACTTCACAAACCCACGTTATTAATCTGCCCTGTAGTCCTTTGTTGCTGTCCTGTAGATCGGGTAATGGGCAAATAGTCCAAGAGGTTACAAGAGAGTATCCAAGGCAATCAGTGTGAAAGCTGTGTTTAGAATTCAAGAGCCCTTGACTGCACTACAGGTCTTTAAACAACCATTGCTCCCTCTCTATATGACTTCTCTCACATAATTTTAATATTGCACTGGTTTTCATAGTTCATTTTCAGCTGAAATCAGTGCTGCATTCTAGTGGCTGAAAGCTTTCAGCGGTGAAATGTCAGCCATAGGGATTTAAGGTTGTGTTGCAAGAGATCTGTAACTTTCTTACTCACTGGAGAATTTCTTCTCCAATAAACTGCTGAGAGAGAACAGGACAAGATCATGTAATTGTGCTTTTTATATACTTGTGTGGGAACTTGTGTTTATGAGATTATTCAGAAAAAGTTGAATTGGCCTTGGCTAATGGAGCCATTTATGGAGATCTAGGAGCAGTTGTTCCTGGTATTAGAGACTTAAACCTTTTATCCTTGCTTTCCTCCTTTAATTGATGCACTTACTAGATGCCCTGTTATTTATAAATAGACTAAACATTTATTTTTAATAAGCACCAGTGCTCAGTGCTGTCTTGCACAATATCTATAAGGACTATTCTTATTTTTCCAAGCAATATTGGCTGTTTCCCGTTATGCTGCTTAGCATAAGTGAAAGCAGCTAAACAGATAATATGGAATTCATTAGTTTACCTGTGTTTCCCTTATGGCTTTCACTGACTCTTGAAACTTCACAAGCAAGATTGTGAGGGTCTTGTCCTTGTCAACAGAAGTGCTAATAGAGTGCCCCTCTGTGATTTTACTATTGAACTGAAAAGACACTGCAGAACTTGGAAGGAGATCCTGTAAATAAGATTCATCTTATTCAATGAGATAAATACAGTGATTCAGTAAGGAACCACGTCCAGTATGGTTTACCTTACAATATGGGCAGAAGAATGAATAGAGTATATGATGTGCATAGGCAGAAGTTAAATGTATGAGCACGTGACATATAGTGTTTGCAGGACAGGCTTAAGAATCAATTTCTTAGCAGTGGTATTGTCCCTAGGCCTGGACCAATTTTAAGTCACTTGTCGATAATGTGCTTTCAGAGAGTATAATAGTAAATGCCCCTTCTCTTTTTCTATTTTTCATTTGATTAAAAACTAAAGTAAGCCTCATTTTTTATTGTTGCATTTGAGTGATGTATCAACTGCTTTCTTTTTCATCCTTTCTCTTTGTTATACTTGGATATTTGTCTTCCTTTAGACTAAATATAAGTTATGTGAAGTTGCAGTTAGTATACCTTAGCTTTTAAAGTGAAAAACTAGTATTATCCAAATGTCTTGGATGTTAGAGGCTGAGCTCTACACAGGAGTGTACAAGTACTGAACATCATGCAGGGAGTGAAACACGTTCTGCAAGATAAGGCCCATTTACATACCTGCTCTCTCAGATGCTAGGTAACCATCCTCTCCTAGATGAAGCCACAGAGATTAGTCTGTATGGAGTGTAAACAGAAACCAGAGGAGCTGCCTTATCTTTGAGGCTTCAGAATCAGCTTTAAAAGGCTTCAGAATTTGCATTTTGCTTTGCAGGGTAAGGTATGAAGGAGCATTTCTTGAGCCCTCCTTTCTGTAGCCTTGCATAGCATTACCTAAAGAGCTTGGGAGCTCTAATATGTAACCAGTGCATGAGGGAGGAGTTGATACAAATACATGATAGATATGTCCTTAATGTGAATAAATACCTCCCCCCAATGGTGTGCAAAGGCTACTGAGCCAAGTCTGGCTCATGTTTTAATCCTAAACTAGTTTCCCATTGATGTTTAGTGCTTGAAATTCTGTTGTGGGTGAAGTCACTCGTGTTTGAGTACCAGTCTGAGATTTTCAGATGGAATGGAGTATTATGATAATACTGATTTCACTGGAGAGAAACAACGGAACAATTAATAGAAAATATTATTTTAGTATACTCTACAGTGATTTTCACTGTGTAAAGTTTTATGTCTGGAGAGACTAATCAGAGTGTAGATTTTCTACAGTCACAGATATATCTATGGTTTTGTGTATTTATGGTTTGTGTATTTATTTAAAGAGGGAGGGAAAAAAAAAAAAAGAGGAGCCAGCCTAGAGTTCAGTTGTCTGGTTTGTTTTTCTAAGGCAGCTTTGAACTGCATTTCTTAGCCCCTGGCATTTTAGATAGAATCTTCAAACACTAGATAAAAGGAAAGAAGAAAATTCTTAAGATGGATTTCAACTATATTTTACTAATTAGTTATTATTTCTTCCTTCAGTGAACAGTTTAACAAGTGTAAAATAGAGTTGCACAAGTTCAGTGTGTTCTTCCAGAAATAGAAGTCAGAATGTTTCAGAGTATTTGGGTTTCATTCAGAAATGTTTTCTTCTGAACAGTTTTAGTTCCTGAGGTCTATTTGAACAGGCTTTCCAGATCAGCTTCTTACTCAGAAATAGTAGGCAGAACTAGCAGAAAGCATTTTTTTGGCTCATGAAGGAAAATACTCTATTTTAATCTATGTAAAAATATTGATTGTGGAGGTTTGTCTTAGCAGGAGAGTTTACACCAGAGTATTTAAGTTGGTTCAAAAAGATTTCAAATAGTCAAAATGTGAGGTGCTAAAGTTACATAGAACAGAGATGGTAAAGCTGACATTAAATCATTTCAGCTGTTAAAGCTCTGTATTATTTCTGATTCTGCTCTACTTATTAACTAATAATAATACTTTAACAGGAGAAATGTACGGAAGAGAGTGCTTTGGTCCAGGACATTGGATTTCACCCAATAACTCTTGCACCAAATTAATAAATTATGATTTAACTAGGATCATATTTTTCTAGGAGATAATCAGGTTTGATTTAAAAACTTCAAATGATTGAGAGTCGACTATATCCTAAGTATATTATGCTCATCATTAATTACTCTTGGCATTAAAAAAAAATCATTTTATTCTTACCTGAACTCATCCAGTTTCAGCTTCCAAATATTAGCTGTTACTGTGCATTATCAGAAATCTTCTTCCCGTTCATGTACTTCCACGCTGCGATCCCATCATATTTTTTCTTTCCCCAGCATAAACGAAATTGTACTTCTGTAGTGTCTCATGGTGAGGCAAATTTCTCTATCTTCTGGTTTACAAATCTTCCAGTTTGTTCTGTGTAGTAAAGGGAAGTGACAGTGGAGGACAGCGGTTTTGGCCTTGCTTCTGTCTTGGAATGTTGTATGCAGAAACCAAAAGCTGTTCCTAACTGATGCTCACTTTATTTTACTCTGTCTTACTTTGTATTGCCCACTGACCTGTATAAATAAATCAGAGATTTTTTTCCCCTGATTTGGTTTTATTTCAGAAGAATACAGTTTATATTATGTGACTACTTTAATGAGTTAAACAAAACCCAGCAAAGTAACAGCACAGGTCAGTTGGCCTTTTCACCTATTTCTTTGTTGACTGTGTTAGGTATGGTGAGGCATATGCATAAATGACTTTTTTTTAGCTGTATGTATTTTTCTGTACCAAATGACAGATAATGAGATGAAAACATTGTTTTGAACTTTGTTTAGTCTGCTAATTTTTGCATTTGCCAAACATACTTGTATCATTGGGTAAGTGGTGCTTCTGAAGGTGCCACAGATGCCGAACCCTGATAAAATCCACCCTATCTTGTTAATGAACGCACAAACAGTTGTTCCCCATCTGCTGCCTCTGTCTGAAAGGTTAGGAAGCCCTTCCTTCTTGATCACAAAGGACATAATTATTGTCTGTAGAGGAGTCAAGTACAAAGACGGTTCATCCAGTCTGACCACTGCTACACTGCAGGCCACCAAAGATTAACAGCTGCTTCTCCTTTGATTAGGTTAGGTAATAACAGTTACTTTAGTTAATAATTGGATGGAATCCCAGGCCATGTAATTCAGGTTTAGGCTGTCATTTTTTGCTGGCATGTAGCTGAGCTGTATTATTGGAACAGAGCCTGTAATCCTATTAGTCAGTTGTCACTCAAGCCATAGGAGAGGAGAGAAGGGGAATTCAGATCCATTAAGGTGTTGTAACAGGTAGGTAAATAAGTCAGCCATGCTAGCTCAGTGTGCAGGGAGCTTTTTCGATTGTCTGTCATAATTTTTTTTTTTTTAAAAAAATGAATAATTTTAAGGTTCTTAAAATGTTTAGTTCATAATTAATCCATAAAATGATTACATGATTTGTTTAATTTATAGTTATTTCTGTTTACTTTGCCACACATGCATTAGTGTACACACACTCTATACTAAAGTTCCTTGATTCATGCACTGTTCTGCTGAAACTAGTTGCTGTGTGCTCTAAATGACAAATTTATAATGTCCAAAGATTAAGAATACATAATATCACATCAGCTGTGTTGGCTTTCCTCCTGTACAAATAAGGCCGCTGTATATCACAATGATACAGGCTTGAGAGGGATAAAGAAAACATGAGGTGGTTTTTTCTTGTGTTGGTTTGCATTGCTACATCTGCTGTTCTGTGGACTATGTCTCTGGTTTTGTTTTTGTAATGGTTAAGACATATCTAGGTGGCATCCCCAAGGTTTTTTGTGCCTCATCCTCTCTCTGTTCAGGAATGTACAGATGACAGTGATAATCATTTTTGCCTACATGTTCATTTGTCCTTGCTCTCCTGCATGACCAAGTAACTTCAGAGCTTTGAAATTCTTCTGTACTTAGAAATCAAATTGTTTAAAAGTGTTAATTTGAAGTAGTTGTGAATTTATAAAAATACATATAAGCAAGTCAAATTTTCACACACTGTTTGAAATGTTTGTTATGCTCTTTCCAAATAGGGATTTAACATTTACTCCCTACAGGATCTGTCATTTCTCATACTCACATGGTGCCTGATCTACTGAGTGCCTTGGGTGCTACCAGAGTAAAAGCATAGTTACCTGAATGGGTCTTTCATTCTGACACAGATTCAAATGGGATCAATTTAAATAAGAATATTATGTGAGTCAGGGTTTTGAATAACTTACATGCCTCAGTCTACTTCTTTTGAATTTCTATTACGTTTTAATATGTATAAGCTAATGTAAAGCTTTAGCACTACAGAACATTAAGTGAGTTTGGATCATATTTTGAAGTATATAGGTTAATTTTGGAAAGAAAGACAAATTGGATAAGATAGCCTACTCCCATATGCTTATATTTTAAGAAAGGTTTCTTCAGATGAATATTTAAATACTTCAACATTTGAAAATCACCTCAAATAGGAATTATTTCAGGCATATTTTAAAATAATTTGGTATTGTTTGGCTGCTGTACTTCAGAGATAGTATGACAATATTTTTCAACATTGGGGAGATTTAATGCTGTTCATTCTTTATACACAGCTCATCTTCCTACCTGAGGTCTCCTATTGTGGATAGCTGAGGAAATTGCCTGTGCATGATTCCTTTTTTCGCTGTTTCCTCCGGTACCAGAGTCACACGGTATTCACTCTGAAAATGTCAGTAATGCAATATTCAAGTGACTCTTCTGCTCCTTTGTGGATAGGGCATGTTTTCCTCTCAGTTCCCATGACCCCTACTGACCCAAAGCCAAGCTCAAGGAGCTGTGCCTGAACCTGGGATTCCTGGTAGCAGGATGCTTGTGTGGTGGCCAAGGTCCTTCACAAGCACTGTATACCAGCAGTTACTTTGGCAATCAGCATTGCCTTTCAATAAATGGGTTAAAACCTCTTGGAGTTCTTCATCTTAAAAGAATTATTGGAGATAAATATATTCAGTATCATGCCAAAAGTAGTGTATTCCGAATCCCTAAGTGGCAGCTTTATAGACCTTTGTAAGCACCATGAACAAATACTGTGCTTGTGTATCTTTTCCAACTTTGCTGCTGGTTTGTTTCTTCCTTTTATTTAAGGCTTTTCCTCTCTCTCTTCCATGCACATAGTTAGGGATTTTTTCCCCCCATGGCTAAGCATCAAAATGCTCGTTAATTTTTATGAGTGATCTAGAGAGGAGAATATAATAGGACGTAAAGCTAAATCATATAAAACTGTGAGAAATTACAAACTCGCTTCTGCTTGATAGAAAACTGTAGTAGTAAAGGAAGTTCTTTAAAATGTAACTTTGTATTTTGCAAAGTATACTTGTATTTTAGCAAAATATTAGACAAAAGTGAAACAGGCACTCTGAAAAAAGTCTGTCTATAAAAGAAGTGATGCTGAAAAGAAGCGATGCTCCAGATTGAAGGAGAGCACATAGGAAATCAAACAGCTTCAAAAGATTAACATTCTTTATAAATACATACATGAAGATCTCCTCTCAGAATAGGGAAACATTATAGCTTCTTTCAGCGTGGCTCTGGTGACTGATTTGAGGCAGGGAAAAAAAGAGTTCCTTTCTGGACACTTCATGACTAGGTATTTATGGAGAAAAGAGGAGTTCTGGAAAAAAGATCAGAGATAAGAAAAGTTTACATGAAAAAAATAAAAAGCTGGGTTTAGCATTAATGAATATAAAGAGTTGAGAAACAAGCCAAGTAGGAAAATGGAACAGTATACGATTTCAAGAATGGAGTAATTACTAAGGGGAGAAACAAAACGGGTGCAATAAAATGGGATATAACTCAGAGTAATGGGATGAAATAGAGAAAGGGCATATTTGGTCTAAATGACAGGAAAGACTTCTTCGCCACAAGAGCTAATAGGTTGTGGCATAATCTCCCATGAGAAATAGGGAAAGTGAGAAGTGGGAAGTGCTTGGCACATTTAAAACTGGAGTAGCACTAACAAATATGCTGTAACAAATAAATCACCAGTGTCACATAAATGTCTTTCTCATTTGTGTGCTGTGATGCCAGCATGCCAATCATGCAGAAATCCTTGTGCACATTTGTCTATACTTATTATGTGTGTATGTTGATTACCAAGGAGAATGCACACTTGAAATAACAAAATCTCTCTTTACTTGTGAAGTTTGAAGCTGAAGTGAAAATTGATATGTTAGAAAGGCCCCAGGCTTTGTCTGGCGGGTGCTGAACCACTCTGCAGCACTGGTGGGGCCAGGGAGGAAGAGGAGAAAGTTTGAGATCTTGTGGCCATAAGCCAAGGTGCTCAAGTAATAGTATCTGATTTGTGGCAGGACTGTTTCTTTGCTGTTTGGCTGTCTTTTTCCTTAGGTTGCTGGAAAGCGTTGCAGGGGAGGCAGTGCTTACTGCAGATTTATCCCACTCACACTGGGCTGGATGCGCAGTTACTGTATTGTGCTGTATCAGAGGTCCCCAGGAGGTGTGCTTTTTTTTTGGTGGTTGTTGTTAGAAGGGAGGAAGAGGAAGTAAAGGAGGAATATATGAGTGAAACTCAGAAATAATTCCTCAGTTAAGGCACACTTACTGGGCTAACTGGACTAAAATTGACTGCTTAGAAATTATATTTATCAATTAGCCTGTAGGAAATCAGTGGTTGATTATCTTAACTGCTTGGTGAGTTGGCATACAAATTTCCATTCATTTGAGGCTAGTTATTCCTTTGAAGGTAAAACTTTTGGCTGTCTAAAAAGCTACATGCAGTTCATATTAATTGTGGAAAATGTTTTCTTTTTGAATAACTGATTTCTCTGAACAGTTTTTCTGGAGCTTGGAACTTAAATAGAATATAGATATTTGCTTGAAAGAAACTTAATAGAGAAAAAGTTGCATGATTTAAAAAAAAATTAAGAGATATACTTTTGTGTTTACATATTAATGTCTTATTCTCCCAGGGAAAAATGTTTCCCTTCTAAATCATATTATATCTTGCTCAATTATATTCTAATTGTTCAAAGAAAGATTTTATTGCCAGAGTCACTAGGAGTTTTTTCTGTTACGGTCTGTTACAGTATAATACATTCTTTACAAACTAATAATGATTGTATTTATAGAGCACTTCCCATTTTTTCCCACATGCCAAGTGATTGCAACACTGGGGGAAAAAAAAGATTATTAACTAGAATATCCTCATCATTGACAAAATCAAGATGGTTAAATACAAACTACCAATACAGTTACACAAAATTAGCAACTTAAAAGTAGAGAAGGAAAAAATCTTACTTGCTTTATTTTAAACAGTATGAGATAAAACCAATTTTGCAGGAAAGGAGAAAGATGTAGGTTCTAATATACTGGACCTGCTCCAGCAGAAACTCAGTCATTTGCAAACTGTAAGAATAATTGTAGGATGGTATTTAAGTGTAAAATTCTGCTAAGTGGAAGTTCAAAGAGGACACCTAGAATAAAGAAAAGCTGATCTAGAAAGCTAGGAACGCATACAAGACTAGTTTAAATTGAATCTTTCCATTTATAACCAACAACATAGCATAACTAATGCAAAACAAATCGGATGTGAAGGTTGTACCTCAAAGCTAAAAATATTCATTCATTCTGCTACATTCTGAATAAGCTGCAAGCAGTGGATTAGACAAAGGACCTGGGGAGCAGTAATAAGTTGGAGTTGCCAAAGAGATTAACTACACCAATCATCTAGGTGACACTTTCAAACTTTACCTCTGTAGTCTCACATAATTGAAGCAGTACCAAAAATCACATCCAGGTTTTTAACCTGATGCTTAAACTCCAAGCAATTAACTTGAGAAGACAGAACAGCTAACCAACTTGTATCCTCAACAGCATCTGTCAGGCAACATTTCTGTCTTCCCAAGATTAAGGATAAAATGAGACATCTGACTGGTGACACTGTCAGGCTTTCTTCTAGAGCAACAACTTAATCTACGAGGTCCACGTTCTGTGAAATACATAACCAGGTATCATCAACATAATGATGGTACTCATGTTTTAAAGTCATCTGCCTAAGCTATTTTATGCATACGGTGAACAAATTGGAACAAGCTTAGAGGTTGTCTCCTTTTGGAAAACTTTGTAAAAAAGAGGAAGTACCCATATAGGTTGACTGTATTCTTTAAATCGTATGCAAAGCAATAAAGTGTAGCTGCAAAGATAACAGCAACAGATAACGATTACCTTTATTAAAATCCCTCTAATAATATGTCGTTACAGAAAATATGCTATTCAACTGTATTACCTGTATAGTATTTGATAAGTATATATGATCTTTGAGAAAAATAGCACCTGAGAACTTCAACACCTGCTCTAAAGAATACTCTTCCCTGTTCACTGGCAGTGAAACACTTTTTTTCAAAAGTATTCAACGTGATAAATACACATATTAAGAATTTTCTACGTTGATGAAACTCAGGACAATTGTCTATCAGGCATATTTTTTTATGTGGGAATTTCTTTAATTTCTGTTGGTTCTCTTCTGTGTTTGTGTTTATCTAGAACACAGCAGATCAAATAGCATTTCGGGCTGCAGGAGGACTGACTGCCCTTGAAAATGTTCTTCAAGCAGTGACTTCTCCCACCAATCTGAATGCGGTTTCACGGATTCCTTCTAAGTAAGTACGATCAGTCCTTCATTTGCCACTTAGGATCACTAGAATATTTATTTCACACCTGCTGCTTCACTGCTGCTTTTCTTATAGTCCAGTGTTGAACTTCAGAGAAAAAAATCATGCTGTACTCTATGCTGCCATGGAAGGTGAAAGACATTTCTACTCAACCTCTGGTTTTCCAACTTGGTGGTTTTATTTCTAGCTGTGATACATTTGAGCAGTGGCATCCCTAATTGTACAAAATGAGAAAAGAGAAAACTGTATTAAACCAAAGAGGAGGTACTTATCTTTTTAAAGTTAGTCTGTAAAGCTCTCTAGTGGGAAGTGGGGGAATTTTTTAAAGGGTTGTAATTCACTAGAGTCTGACTGCTTTTAAAATGAAACAGTTGTGTGATACTCCTAGCTGAAAGGGCTTCTACAAACAGGTAAATCAAAATTCTTGTGGATTAGAGGAATTCATCTTTATAGCACATAAGAATAGAAGAGTTTAAATGTCTAATCCCTAACAAAAAGGTGGTGACTAAACAGAATACCTGCAAAAACTTGATAACTCAAAAGCATGCTTTTTTCCCTGATCTCTAACAGTAATTTTTATCCATTCAAAGGCACATATGTCCTTTCAGAGCAGAGCTAGGCATGGTTTTAGTACAAGAGGGACCAAGCCCAGGATATCCTGGTGTGTACCGTTGTCATCATTTGTTCATAGATATATTTTACCATTATAATAATTGGAATTTAAGCACTACATTATGAGGGTTTGGATTAAAACTGTCCATTAATGTGTTATGGGTCAGGTGTGAAGTACTAGGAAAGAACACCAAGGAAGAAACATGCTTCTAATATCTTTGTTCTTCAAAGAGAATAAGATTCCTGCCTTCCTGCTAAGTCATGCAGAATGCACTTGCAAGTCCAGCCGGCTCCACTGATGAGCAATCCTGAATTAGTCCGGTGGTGCTGAGCAGCTCAGCACCAACCTTTGAACTCATTAATTTGCAGAAGCTCTAATTTTGAGTTACCCTCATCAATGTGGGATAAACTTTGCAAGGGAAAGGGCTGCACTGTGCAGCCACATAAAGCTTAGCTTAAATTTATCTTTAAATTCTTAGAATGTGCATCTCCTATACATCTTTGATTTTTGTTCTTTCATTTTAGAAGTAGTCTCACTTTAGAAACCTTTGTTGAGAAAGTTTGAGAATATTTTGTTTACGTTAATGAAAACATTTTCTTTGAAGTTTGTTAGACAGTATGAGGATGTATTAGTTTTCAAAGGAACTTGTGTGCCAGTAAATAAAGCCCCATGTCAGCTACATTTGTATAACAGAAAAAACATCCAAGAAGATTTATCAGAGGTTCTCCTCTCCGTGGCAGTTAACTGTCTATCTCATACCTATTTCAGACAAATATCTGGTTTCTCAGATTACTGAGCCTATTCATGACTAAATTATAAAAAGAATTTTTAAATCTTTCAAAAATACTTTAAATGTTGTTTTATTAACACAAGTTTTCAACTATCTGTATTTCCAAAAGAAACATCAAGACAGAAAAGAGATTAATATAAACTATTCTGACAGCTTTGTATGTTAAAAAAAAATCTACTGAAGGCACTTAGCTCCACTACTGAAATACAGCATTTCATTCAACTTTACAGCAAATTGCAGTCTCCAGTTTATAGGCATCTGAAGGTACTGTAGTTTGGAAGTTATACATTAGCTCGCACATCATTTAACATAGGATCTTGTTTTCTAAGGCTAATTGCTCTTGCAGTTTTTTTTCTGCAAGAGTCTAACTTCTTGAGTCTAACTTACAGGGTCTAGAGTCTGCTAGAAATGATGCAGAGCCTCCTCTATTGTTATTTCTGTGATCATCTTTCTGATAGAGAGGAACATATTTTGTGCAGAATCTGCAATTAACTGTGGAGAGCAAGCAATAGTTCCAGAGGGTGGGACTTCCTGTGAACAGTTTGAAGCAGGAGTAAATGGGGCTGGTTTAGAGAAACCATGTTAATGCGTATTAGTATGGTCTCACTGAAGGTATTTAAGAAATTCTTCAAACATGTTGCTTTAAAAACAATGTTTGAGAGAGTTTCAAAACCAAAGGATAATCATATAGTATATCTAGTTTTCTAAGTGAGGAAGAAAATTTGTGTCACGTTTCTCCTCATTTAATTTTTGAAATCGGTTTGAAATTATTTTTCTTTCTTTTGTGCAAATATAATTTAAATCCTGAATTCTTAAACTTTGCATCTAGTGAAGCAGCTGGATTTTTCTGTTCAAAGACAAAGCCAAGCCCTGTGGAAAGAAGTTGAATTAAGATCTTTCATTAATTGCCCTCCAGTCTTCCCCTAGGCAATTATGCTTTGCTAAAGGACACTACTGTACTCAAGATTGTTTGTGTGCTCTTGCAATGTTTAACCATTTGTACTCATCTTAAATTGGGAATTCGTCTGTTGTTTTGTGATGAGGATAAGCTATTTACAAGTAGGTGAGGAGATTACATGGGCTGTTATCTACATCTCTCTTTCTCCAAAATCCTGGCAGTATGGTGCAGCTCAGAACTTTAATCCCATGTCTACAAGACAAAGCTTTATTATCAGAAGATTTAACAATATGCCTGTTGTTTTGTACTACTGTCCAGATTGGTAGTTAGACCAGTAGGATGGCAAATGCTTGAAAAAGATGTGACATTTATGAGACAGATGATACATTTGGTGTTGGGGCAGTTTTTCTCCCCTTCAGATAAATCACTGCAAAAGGAAAAGAGAAAAATAGTGGATCATAGTAAGTTTTATTATCGGTGTTAACATACAAGTTGGTGTCCAGTCGCGTTATTTCTTAAAGTAGCATTTTGTAATTTTCCTGAATTGGTTCAGTTCTCCAGAAAATAAGACATAGTCAGCAGAATTTCAAGAGGTTTCAGAGTTTTACAGTATTTTTCTTACACTTCTACTGAAAAGCAAATGGGAGCTGCGCAGCAAAACAATTTAATGACTTAAGATCAAGACCAGAAGATGGGTTTCATCCCCTGTGTTGCCTTGTGTATTTGCTGTGTGCAACTCGTTTAGCCCCTTTGTGCCATGACATGTTACTGGCCTTGAAAATTGTAACAAATCCGCTAACAAATGAGGTGTGTAGCCTTTGTTTAAGTAACATTTGTGAAACACTTTGAGTTCCTTGGGTGACCAGCATTTTAAATAAAGCTTCGCAGTAGTTATGTAAGGAACAAAGGAGGACTTTTGTTACAAGTTAAGACGTGATTAAAGTCAGTTTTATTATAATGTATCTTCTCTATTCATACAATTGCTTGCATTGTTTATTTAAAGCAAATGTTATCAGGGTAAAAAAGCTCAAACCGTAATTATATACATAAAAAGCAGAAAATAGTGCCCACATAATATTATGGATGGCATTGATACATACTACTTTTTTCAGTAAGAACTATTTTGAGCTGAGAACTGGTTTTATAGCTTGTTTTTTGTAATTTTTACTTGATTTTATGAGCATACATTTCTTAAGCTGCGCTGTTACTGTTCATGCAGTTCTACAGGATTGTTCACAATTTTTTTTTTTTTACATAAAGTACAAAACAAGGTTTCTTATTTTCTTGTAAGGTTATTCCCTCTAGAGAAACATTCATTGAAAACTAGCAGTTGGTACAAGGACATAAAGATAGTCTAAAGAGAATGACCACTGTGTGAGTTCAACATCTGAAACCTGTAGCATCTGTCTCTTTCCAGGATGTATTCTTGCTGTCTCAGGGCTGGATTTCAAGCTCTCAGAGCTCAAGAATAAAGCAATGTTGCCCTCCCGTGCAATATAGAAGAGGTTTTATTGTTGAAAGGAGCTCTGTGAAATGTTACAAAACTTCTGGATTGAGAGCCAGATCTTGCAGTGAAACAGTTGATAAGCCAGGGACTGGAGAATTTCTGTAGAAGACTTTCAAATTCTATCACACCTGTAAATGTTGGGTTAAAAAGAATTGTTTTATTGTCACTTGTCATGCAATAGTTTATTCATAAATACAGTAACATTTCAGAATGAAATGCTGATCTGTTTTTGGAAGTGTCTTGAAGGAGAATTCATGCTGAGTTTCATCTTCTCTCTATTGAGACTAGACTTCAGCTGGAGCCCAGATTTTGTCGGATATCCTTAAATAATGTAAACCAGACAAAATAGTTATTGATTGTGAATCTTTGAGGGTTTCTGATTGTGTAATAGCTCCCATGACTGAAGTATAAGGGCCTGTATATAGTATTCAAGAGTTAAAATTGGTATTTTTAACTTAAAAACGGTGTTTGTTGTTGTTGTTTCAGTCCATGTTCTTACCTCTGTGGTTCTTTTAACCGTTCCACTCTACAGCCATTCTGTGCACCCTTTTTCTGTAATAGCTCACCTCCCTCCCACTTTTTCTCAACTCAGCTTTTAAATACCAATACTGATCACTCTCTTTCTCCATCAGAGTGCTGCCTAATATTCAAACTGGTTAAAAATGAGCAGTTCACCACTGAATTAACACATCCTAATTTTGATAATATTTAGGTTTTTATTATTTCACTGCCAAATTGAGCTTTTTGGGTTATTATTTTCATTGATAATCAAAGTAGATTAATTTATAATCTTCAGAAGTTGAAAGTAATGTGAAAACGCTTTACACTTGAAACAGGTTAATTGAATGTTGATGATGCCCTGATTGTTATAAAGCAAAAGCTGTGAGTTCTCGCCTACATATCCTGGTGCACTATGGTGGGTCAGTTTTGTGTGGTTGGATACTGTTGCTGCCTCAGTATTTTGAATGAGCATTACAGTTTGTCAACTTGTTTATATCGGGCAAATTGAGGAGAGTGAAGATGTGCTAGCATGAAAGAAAATCACATACATGCATATAAACTGTTGAGATCTAGCTTGAAAATGTTGATTAAAATGAATCCTCTTCCTGTTTCTTGGTACTCATGTAAAATAAATATAACATACAGATGCATATTTTTGTCTAGTTTAAAGACAGATTTCTTTTTTGGATCAAAATTTGTGTACCATAATGAGTGTTTTTATAATTGGATTTACGCTAGAGGAAAGCCTTACATCAGAGGGCAGGCTTACTGTGTGGTTTGAGTATACATGCAGTCTAACATAGCTTTAAAGCTGATTTGTGGGTGTGATACAAAGTTCAGAGCAACATCAGTAATCAATAAACAGCTGCTTTACATGAGGCCTCGTACTACTATTTCAACTGATTGTGATATCTCTTGAGATAAAAGTTTGGGAATTAAGAGCAAGTTAGAGCTTCCAAAAGGAAAAAAAAATGATGAGAAATGTATTGAGTTTTTCATCCCATAGAGTTTCACTGGTGGTTAAATAAAGTTCTGGCTTGACATTCACAGCACTGCGCTTGTCTCGGAGGCCTTGTGCAGAAATGGTGACAGTTGACAGCTGTTGTTCCCTTAATAAGATTAAAGTAAAGAAATTAGTTGTGCTGTCTTTAATCTGCCATTTAACACTGCAAACCACCTGGGGACGGCTTCTGTGCTGACACTTCCAATTTTGAATTAAAAAAAAATTGTGGAACTGAATCATAGTTCAGAGCATGCCGTGATTAGAATGTATTTAGACACACCGTAGTTAGAAAGCTTATGTTATCAATTAAAAGAACCCTCTTTATTGTTGTGAAAAATTAATTTGACATCCATTTGCTTATGCCACCTTTTCAAAAGCATTATTGGAGTCTCTGAAAATGCAAGTACTTTTTCTGACATGAGATTCAGTTGGGAAATACAAAAGCATGATGCATTGTTACAGTGGAATTTGTTCTATGTATAAAGTGGGAAGGTTTTGTATTTTCAAATGTAAAATAAATTATTCTCTTGGGAATTAGGAAGCCTATGTATCAAGAAACATTATTGCAGTGAATTAACTAAAGCACCTCAGAAACTCTGAAATGCTATCAAAATTATAAGTTAACCTACCAACTCCCTATTTGACACTTTGGGTAAATTATAATGTTTATATTTAAATGGCATTAATCTTTATTTTAGAATAGCTGATAAAATGACAGATGCTGATTTAAAGCATCTTCTTTTCAACTGAAAATAGAAAGTACCAATATAGTTTCATATCTCTCTCTCCCTGTAAGCACACCTACACAAGCAAATAAACTTTCATGAAAAGTAAAAGTATGTGCCTAATGAAAATTTTTTTCAGCATTACTGAGGAAGATGAAATAAATACCTTTATATAGTCAGGACAGGAAAAGAGAATCCTGTTGCAAGGCAAGTTTTAAAAAATGCACATGAAGCATGCTACTTGAATCTTGTATAGGTGTTATCCTTGTAGGGTAAAAATGAGGTGAAATAGGTGAAAATTAACCTGCTTTTGATCAATAAATAATGATTTAATATTATTTTCTTACCATGTGAGCTGCAGATTGAAACTGTTTTAATTAGGCAGTAAAATTGATTACCAGTACACTAAAATTAATATAACTTGTAATATGGAGGTACTCAGAATATTAGCAAAGGAAAGGTACAAATGTTCTTTATGTTTTTACAGATCAAACCAAGCAAGGTAATGCATGCTTCTTTTTTAAATTGAAAATTATTGCTCCGGCTGAAGAAAAAGACAATCCAGAAATACAAATGAAAAATATTTTACTCTAAATTTTCTGCCCACTGAGCATTTCCAGCTTTTCTTGGCATGAGAAATACAATATATGTATATAAGATGCTTCCATTTCAGCTTTGGGGAGCCATGCTAAGTAAACAGATGCCACAGCAATGAACACAGCAATCAGTAAAGCAGCCTTCCATTATGTAAATAACTTTGTTGTTTCAAAAAATATTTTAGAAGAAAAAAAATGTAAAACTCAACTCTCTGTCTATAAGTATGTTGAATTAGTCTGCAGCTTCTTATGTTAAAAACCAGCTTTGATGATTTCTGTATGATAGTTTTTTGTTGCAGACCCACTTTTCTATGACCTTTTGACAGTGCTCACAATTTATTTTCTTCTGTGGAGCCTATTTGAACTTAGTCACATTTTTCACATGTTAAAAGAACCCAACAAAGTAAAGATATTTTCCTTTTGTTTACTTTAAACAAACAACTTGAATTTCTAGCCATCTTTATTATTGTATATATTTATGATGCATTTGTGTTGTGTGTCTGTGTGTCATGTTTCTATAGTAACTGTGATAACTTTTGTAGTAAGCAAAGTTCAAGAAATAAATTTTGTGTTTATTCTGAAATAGTATTATCCATGGTCAGATTTATCTTCTCTGTGAGTATATTCTATAGGACTGGTCCCAGCTTCCCTACAAATCCTGTTTTGAGAAGAACTTTAATTGGAGCAGATAGAAATTACTGCGCATGATGCAAAGAATAATTGGGCGTGTTTTGTACATCTGGAGCTTTCTGTGACTCATGCTCATGATTTTCTGTTCTTACCATGGCAAACCTGTTACCTCTTCCTACCAGCCATAGGTATAGGTCAGTTGAGGGTGTTGGAGTTACACACTAACGCTTCAAGGCTCTGTACAGTAGTGGTTCACAATATGTCAGTAGAAGGTTTTGGACAGGAATTTCACCTGCTCAGTGTTGCTTGCTCAGTACAAATTACTTGTTCCTCTCCATTCCTTGCATTAGTTCACAGGAGCTACACAATAGCCTCTCCCTAAAGCTGGTGCTGGTATAACAAGGTATTTTTTCTTTGAGGTTGTGCTAGGAAAGGGACCTTATATCCAAATTATGAAATCAACTGATATTCTGTGTAAGTTTTGTTATGAGTTTTGAATACAGAAGAGTCCAGTAGTCATACAGTACATGACTTGTCATAAGTATGGCTTTACTGGTTTGAAGTTATCAATTATTGAATTGATTTCATGTAAATTTTTAGTTCTGTTCAGAATCCCAAGTTTAAGAAAACGAATGTGAATTGCTGAAAGGTTGTTTTGTGATGTGCTTCCATTAATTGCTTTTAGTTTACTGAAGAAAAAAGTAAAATTCTTATTTTTCTTTTTCTTTCCTTCTGATTTTTTAGGTCACTCTGCAATACAGTAAATGCTTACAGCCTCACCTGTAGTAATTGCACAGAAAACTGCACCTATGTTCTTTTTAGTAATAAGATCACTTTTCTAATGGACCTGTTGATACACCAGTTTACGGTATGTAAAATAGCTATTTTAATTTAGAAATTTTTGTATGCTTCACAAACAGAGCGTATAGACTGTAAGAACACCAGGAGATATATGAGAATAAAGGCTCAAAAGAATAAGATTCTTTTGTTGTATGTATTTGGTAACTGTATCTACTATACTTCTATACAAGCAGATATACTTGCTTCTGCTAATATATTTCTGCAAAAGCATACGTACCGGGAGCTCTAGTGAGTGGGCAGTGTTCTATCTGTAACATTTGCTGAGGTTTTCTTCTTCAATTCACCCTATAGTAATATTTAAAGTATAGGATATTAAGAGTTGTCCATGTGTGTTTGATTCTTATGTGTTTTAGTATTGGGAATGTAAATCAGGTTAATACATGTCTGTAGTTTGATTTGCTGAAACACTTAAATAGCAGGATTCTAACTGTGAAAGTTTTAATTTTCCAATGTTTCATTTAATTTGAAATGTCATTAAATATTTTATTTGAAAACTCATTTTTAATTCATAGTGACCTGCTCATCATAAGATATTTAGTCTTGGTTTTCTACTTATAAATTGTGTGCATGTATTTTCATGAGCCAAGCAGTTTGTTAATTGAAAAGTTATGTACATAGTTTAAATAATTTAAATGACGCTGTTAGAATCAACAAGCCATAGGACTGTTGACGAACACTTTAAAAAGATAGTCCGAAGGTCCTTGACACAAACAAAACCCGAATGCAACCTGTGCATTCTCCTCTAAGTAGCTGCCAGCTCATTGTTCTTCACCAAATCTTTCCAAGAGGATTCCAGGTATTAGATTTCAAATATACTTAGTGAAAGGTGCATGTATTGTGCTGGGCCAGTCACAACACTGCTGGCTCTCTGCAGAGCGAGCCAGAGCACCGGCTCCGCGGGTAATTACACAAGAGATGAAATCCTTCAACACTTTACAAGTGACAAGATTCATTCTGATGCCAAACTCCTTCCCTTTTCTCAGTGTAGCGCTGTGCAAACGACCTCCACTTTTCCTGAAGAAATACAGAGGGTATTTCTTAGGAAATGTTGGCCACCTAGAGATCAGAGATACTACATAAGAAAAATTTACTACCCTTAGAGCTGTTTTCAGTCTGTTGCCAAATACTAC
Source organism: Strix aluco (assembly GCF_031877795.1). Classification (NCBI taxonomy): domain Eukaryota; kingdom Metazoa; phylum Chordata; class Aves; order Strigiformes; family Strigidae; genus Strix; species Strix aluco. The sequence goes on from NC_133942.1 coordinate 6,873,130, forward strand.
CCTTGAATTGCAGAAAAACTGTAATTAAAGCTTAATGTTTCCCTGATCCACAGTGGACTTTTCTTTCCTATGCATAAAGTCTCTTATGTTCTCTTCAGGCAAAATTGGCCCCTAAACTAGGATATCTTCGTAGTTCCATGAAGTACATATTTAAGCACAAAAATATAAATACAGTGCTGCTTTTCTAACCCTGATTTTTCTCTCTTGAAAATATAATAAATCAGATCAAGTTCGAATTTTTCTTTTTTATGAAAAAGAAATGGACAAATGGAGAGCACTTTTTTTTTAATTGGATCGAGATCTGAATTTTAAAAAAACACCCATCCAAAGAATTTAACTGCCTCCAGTATTGCTAGTTTGGTGAGCTGTACGATGCTGCCTTTGCCTGTGTTGTGTGTATTTGCACTTACTGTTGGAAAATAAACCCCAAGTAATACCAGGAGTAATAAATGAGAACGTATATTTGCAAGCTTTTAAGAAATTGTTACACAACTATGCCCATATTTGCTGAATACAGAAACAGAAAGAATCCAGTTTTGAGAAACCTTTAAATATATTCTTGAATACAGGCAGTATGAACCTTATTTCCAACCAGTTTAATGTGGTTTTAGTTCTGCTTTTATTTATCAGTCAAATGCAGTGTCAGCTTCACTTTTGCTAAAACTGAGCTATACCTTTTAAAGAATAAAATTTAAAACAATCACTTCTCATTGATGACAAAAGGTTCATTTTTCTTTGCACGGGTGTAATATTTTTTTCCTCAAAACATTACTTGAAGAATTATTAAAAAAACATTTTTTTTTCCTCCAATGAAAGCTTGGGTACCAAAGGGAAATGATAGAAAAACAAATGGACTGTATTTCTTACTTTTTTGTGACATCCAGCTTGTACAAGTTAATTGTTAAGTGTCCTGTTTAGACCCTCCTTTATCTCATACCTAAACAGACTGGTAGGAAACCTTCTGTAGACTTTACTTACCATTTTACCTTTCTTAGCCTACTTAGCTCAGGTAATGCCTAAGTCAGTGTCTGTTGAGGTAAGTAGTCATGTTTCCTGATTTCATTAGTAGTGGATCAGACCTTCCCACCTGCATTCATAGAAGTCTTGTGCTCAAGTCACAACTTTTCTTATCTACAGACTGCAATCACCACTCTTCTTTGTCTACTGTACCTAGAAGATAGTTGCAAAATAATGACAGCTTTTCTAATTGTATATTTTGAAAGGTTTCACACTGAGAGAAGCAAATAATTACATGGAAGCTGTAAGCATGTAAGAATAGTGTTTTATTTGGGGGATGGATGGGGGGTGTGGTTCTAGTCAAGTGACAGCTGTCATGTACTTTTCCATGAAGATACCTGAAAAAGCTATATATGTAAGCCATACCTATATGTGCCTCCATTTGTAAATATTTTTTTGTGTGTTTAGTAAACAGATTGGGGTTTGGGGTTTTTTTGGGTTGGATATCTGTGAAATCTTATGATTTCACAATAAGAAAAGCATGACAGTTTGTTTTCTAACTATATGTTCTCAGATAGATCAAAGGGAAATTTCAAAAAGCTTTTGAGAATAACAAGCTCAACTAGACCATCTTGTACAGTAAAAATTCTTAGATTTTGTTCATTCATTCAGTTCTTCTCCATCATAGCAGCATACCTGCTGTTACCAGTTAAAGCATAATGCAGATCAATACTTGTTATGAATTAGAAATGAAGACATTTTTGTTGTTATATTTCTTTGTTCACATAAATATGCAAAATTACATGGATTCTTTCTTGCTTCATTTTCGAATTGTATACTACATAGAATTGCAAATGACTGGTTTGAGATAGTCACTGCTACGCACATCATTTATTCATGTGCAGTATTGCTAATATCCTGCACATGCAATAAAATTTTTAGACTGTTTTCCTTTCTATTTAAGATTAATTACTAAAGGCTAGAATCAGATTATTTTTATTCCTTTAAGTAGATAATTTTATGTAAACATATAGGCTTGATTTCAGAATTGAAAAACGACAACAAAAAAAGAAGTCTTGTCAGTGTCTCTCCAGCAGTCTGACTTGTCAGAGTTGGTTGCCATTTATAGCTCTGGTTGAAATTTTGAAAATTTCAAACTGGATCACTATGATTTTTTTTTTTTTTAAGGCAATCTTTAAATGCATAGTATCTGAAAATTCTAAATAAAACATCATTACTGAATATAAAAACATGTGAAATGAATGTTGCGATGTAAATAGAGATCAAACAAATGTAGAAATCAAAAGTGAGTTGCTCGTTACCTTTTTCTTCTCTGAAATACAGTGCTTAAATCTGGAGTGTATTGTAGGCAAATGGCATAAAGTACAATCACCTTGATTGGGTTTAAATTAATCTGGTTATCTAGTCACAGTGAAGTAATTTTTCTCCACCATTTCTTCACTGGAATGTGCTGCCATTTAATTTGTGTGCCTCAAAATGACAGAATACATCCTATCCCAGTTGCTAGTTTCTTAACTGTTCCTGGTCAGTTTTTTCATCTTTCATACTACAACAAGTAAGGCAGCGTCAACAAGTGAGTTTGCACTGTTTATGACAAGAATTGTAAAATCAAAGGCACATATGTGCTTCTTGGCTGTTCTGGTCCATTTTGAAATTGCATTCTGTCTCCATAGCATTCAGCGTTGTGGCACTGACAGTACTCTTAGCCCCTAAGAATGAGACTGTGTGGGAAGTTTCTACCTTCCAGGTCACTAAGGGATCTAAATAACATGTTGCTCTTCCAGTTTCGGTTCTAGTTGGAGACCTGAGGACAAGCACCTAGAATTATCAAGGTTGGCAAAAAAGTACCTCAGATGTCAGCTCTGTGGATTGCATCATTTCTAATGCAATTCAGTCAGTGTTGGCAATGTAAAAAAAGCACAGAAACTTCATGTCTTTTTCTTTCTTTTTAATAATGTAACTTTTAAAAGACCAAAAATTGGTATTTTTTTTATTTGCTTCAGTAGAAAGCCAGTGTGTTAATTCTGTAGTAAATCTTGAAAATAGAGCTAGGATAGAAGAAATAATGACATATTAAAGCACTTAGGGGTAGGGAATTTAAAAAAGTGGAACCTTCATCTGCAACCATCTTAAGCCCATAGACTTCTTGGGCCATTTCCATTTCTTTAGTTCACTAGTTACTACGTAGAAAGCCTGACATCCTATAGATACTATTTTGCAAATATATGTTTTCCAGAGTGTTTTTGAGGCAAGCCCAGTGACTTACACATTCAAAAGCACAAAATCACCACTGCTAGTGGGAGAAGAATAGAACATAAGTGATCAAATTAACAGAAATTGGGTGCTTCTTTGAAGACTTTCCGTTTAGGTTTAGCAGCTCTATATTTAAAATTCTTCATGGTTGTGAAGTATTATGCTTTTTACGAGACAAATGAAAACATAAATGACTTTTCAGTGACAGAGTTCTACGTTGCTAACTGGAAACTGTTTGGGTTTGGGTTTTTTGTTAGCACAGAAAAAAATGTGCTTTGATACGCAGAGGTACATTTGGTGACATGAGTCAGAATGGAGTAACATTTTCAGCTATATTAAATGTGTGCCTAAGTGCTTTACTGGATTGGGGCCACATTGTTCAGCATCTTGCAGGATTAAGTCCTGGATGCTGGGCAGAGCTGAAGAGCTTATGGCAGCTCTGCACAAGCAAGGGAATCCCTACACAAGGGGAATTCTCTGTTGAATGGCTTAACGGTTATATGGAGATTGTACCAGAACTGAGAATCTGGTCATCAGAATGTTCTGGTTCAAGAACTCTTGATTACGCCCAGCACAGGCAGTCATCATAAGTGCTAAAATAGCGTTGAGATGTTGGATGTGTCAAATACTTGAACAATAGTTACATTTTTCCTGATATTTCCTTTGTGATTCAAAAATGTTTTATATCAGTTACTTGACAAGTCAGTTTAAGTGTGTAATCATACCTGTAGATTTGTGTCAGTTAAACCGTTAAACCTATTAAACCTCAGAAATAAAAATGTGGAATGTTTTAACATTTACGCATCCAAAGCCCATGTTCAACAAACAGAGTTTCTCTGAATATCATTAACTCCTTGTGTAATCAACACAAAGAAACCAGAGCTTGAAAGCTTTCATAATTACACTATTAAATCTTAAGATTTCCTATCCCCTTGCTTGATATAATAATCAACAAGCGAAGTAATACATCACTTTTGCAAGCACCCCAATTAATTTTGAACATAAATCTCAACACATTTTCACACTATCCCATTAATTACTTCTTCGGTAAAAGCGCTGATCTTTTGTCACTCATTTGAGTTTGTATAAATGGAAAATATTAAAGGAAGGAATTAAGTTCAAATTTACCCATTTTCTGTAAAACAGTATTTCCTTCTATCTCCTCCTTGATGTACAGACTATAAACCCCACATTTGTCCTCACTTTATATTAATATACACACACACTTTCCCCAAAAATCAAATGTGAAAAATCGACTCCGCAATAAATGATTGTATTAAAAGTGCCAGTTCTATTTATTTTACAAATTAGGAAGAACCACTTTATATTAAAGCATGAACTTGTGTAGCTAAGGGCTATATACTTGGAAAATACAGTTCTCATATGAACATTCAGCTGGAAGACAAAAATAACCATTATCTGTTTATAGTACTGTTAATTATGGCAAATGGAAGGCTATACTGCAAAATATTATTAAGTCTTTTAAGAAATAAGTTATATATAATTTTTTATCTTAGGTGAAAAAGCAGCGAGTAGCATTTGTTAGCAGTTTCTAAAACTTGGTGTTCCTAGTACAAAGTCACCACATTTAAATTGATTTATACATTGCAAAGCTTAATCCGTCTGTTTCAGTAGGCAATTAGAATCGTTAGGCATGAATTATTTTAGTCAACAGAAGTTACTAGAGCAACATAATATTATTTTTCCTATTGAACTTGAATAAGCAACTAAAGACTTCTCACTTGCTCACTTGGCTCGTCACCAGAAACAGACTATTACGATGAGTTTTAAGTACCAACACAGGGCTCAGAGCTAATGAATAATAAAGAAATGTGCATGTTGTTCTTTGTCACCAAGTGTTACCAAATCCCTCCTGATACCTATACAGGGAGGAATGATTTTCTGTGACCTCACTTGCATATACCAAGTGTAAATTATTTTAACCTGGAATGAAAACAAAATTTCAGCCAATATTGATCACTAATTACTGTGTTGAAAGCCTCAAGCTGTCTCATAAAAGTGCCTGCACAGAGGTCTGTTGGTACGTGGAGCCCAGCAGCGTTAAGCACGGTGAATGTACCTCTGAGCCCTGTGTCTTGATTGATGCATCTGTGCTGCCAATATTCTGCCTGTAAAACTGCAGCACTTCCACACACACTTCGCTTACTGTTTGATCATAATAGGGCAGAATTTCAACTGGTTTAAATTATCTTGGACTGCAGAAATGAAAAAATAAAATTTTTAAAAATTATACTCTCCATGAGGATTTCCTTCCACGTCTGTATGCTGTATATAGATTTGTCTTCAGACTTACATGTTTTACATCTCAACTTCACTGCCTTTTTTAGGAGTGGGCTCTAGTTTAATGATTGAGAAAAATGGGATTCTGTTCCTCTGAGGTCTGTTCAGAGAGAACTGCATGTTGTGCTTCTCACATGATTGACATCTGATGGACAAGTGCAGTTGTCATCAGGTGATGTTGCATATTGAGATGTGCAGGCCTTATCCATGGGACATGTTTTTCCCACTGGCCTTAATAGTTAAAATATGGAGGTATCCATAAAAAATGCTCAGATTTTGGCATGCCTGTTTTGAGATTTGTGGGTGGAAAGCATTTCCCATTGCAACTTTTAGAACTATTTTATTCATGTCATCTTTTACGATGTTCCAGTATGTCAGGTTGTGCCCTAGAATTTGTGCAATTTTTCTGTCTTCTCAGATAGTTCCTTAGTTGGTTTTTGGGTGGGTTTGGGGTTTTCTTTGGTGGGGGAGTGTTGAATTATTTTCATCAGATTTAGTCAGGATAGGGGTTTTTTTTTAATATGTCTCCCTCCTTTCCTGGCAGAAATTTCGACTTAACTGCCTTTCATTTTTTTTAAAAATCTGGACTCTTCATTTTTGTAGACTTTGGAAGATTTAGCAGTTCTCTTTCTTTTTGAAAATAAGATGGACAGGAGAAATGTGAATCAAAGAAAGATTTGGAGCCTTGTCTTAAGGTTCGTATTGCCTTTGGGTTAGCTTTAGTAGTAAACTGCCTGACTGAGAAGTTCTGACACTAGGAAAAGATATTTCTCTCACAGGCTTTTTCAGGTGTGAAGGGGAACCACTGTAATTCATCTGTCTTGATTCAGTGAAGGTTGCCCTCTTTCACTGGCTTAAAACAGCTGTGTACCTCAGCATGTAATATAATTTGTTCTGAATTCAGTTATGCAGAAGCTGAACACCTCCTTTGCAGATTGGAAAAATTTTTTATTTCCCAACGTCCTTTGCAGCTGTTATCAGATGGCACCTCTGGTGACCTTTCCGTGGGTTGTCTAAACCTACTGCTCAGATACTTCAGTATGCTGTTTCCTAGGGGCAAACTAGTACTGGTCCAGATACAATTTGGTTTTTTCTTAGTTATGGTTTGAGTTTTATCTCAGCCAAGCTCTCTTTGTTTTGGTAAAAAATTCTGTAATTTTTCTAACATTAAAATTTAAAATAAAATACTTTGGAAATACGCTTACTTCAGAATATTTTTGTAATTTTTTGTCTGGATTTTTGTTCCAAAGGAGAAAGTCCATCAGGGATTAGATCTCACTGCAAAGATCATTCCTGTTGCCTGCAAAGTGTATTGTCTTTTTTCTGGTTAGAGCCACAATTGTACCTGTTGTGTCACAAGAACTTTTTCCTTTTAAAATACTCACTTTTGTAGGGGTGTTTGTCAAAGACTCAAACTGTTGAGTAGCCTTCTGATGGTACATTCCAAAGTCAAGTACGGGATTACCATAAAACAGTAAAAAAACAGTATTCCTTCCACAGAAAATAGCTATCTTTCCTCTGTGTTACTGAACGCTTTGTGTATCCTAGACATTTAATATGTCTTCATGGTAACACAATGTAGTAGTCAAATGAACCATCTCAGTGGTTTGTTTATTTGCAGTCAAGTTTAAAAAAATTTTTTTTTGCTAGTGACTCATCAAAAATCCTGTGTATGCATAAGAACACCACAATTATACTTATGAAGTTCTCCGCTGCTATAAAGCTTCCTTTGGTTCTTATACACTAAATGTTGTTTTGACTTCATTTATTCTGTTTCAGCTTGATTTATCTGCATAAGGGTTTTCTTGTACCTGAAATGCTTTAATGTCCATCAGCACTGCTAGAATATGTTACTTCATTATTAGTTTTGGTGTACTCATACGCAGCTTTCTAAGTGTTTCTCAACAAACTTTGGTTATTTTTACTGAATTCTGGTTGTTTTTTTCTTTTTTTCTCTTTAATTAGGTTAGTGTTCCAGATGACCATAGTGCTACTTCAGGCAGAAGTGCAAATAAGCAGGTATTTGAAGGTTTAACAACAGGACTTCTGAGGATAACTGCTGTGATTTTCAGATGTCTAATCTCCAGCTTCCCAGATGGAAACAACCACTCTACTGCACTGAAAATATTACAGGAAGTGAAAAGTAAATCCTCGCAAGTGGAAGCCTTCAACAGCAGAGTCCAAGACCTAATCAGGTTAAAAAAAAGAACAATGAAACTTCTCTAAACCTTCGTTGCTACAGAGAAAGAAAACTGCAGTGATTTAAGAAAGGAATAAACTGCTTTAACTCTTAACTTAGTAAGAGTAGTTTGTGTGTGTAGTCAAGTAGACTATTGAAATGCTATATTCTCAAACAAAAATGTTCTTCAAAAGACTGCACACACAGGAATACAGAAAACCAAGAGTCTTTTAATTTTGGACTTGGTTTTTTGTGTCCTTTCCATCCATTTCATCTCCTAATTACCTAGGAATCAGCTTCCGTATTTTCATTATTTTCTCTCAATTCTCTATGCCAACTGTGTATGCCTATTGCCTGTGTGGTCCTGCATGTCATACATTCATTCACGTAAGCTTGCCATAAAATATATACTTCCTATTATAAAGATTACACAGTAACTCCTATAATCTGATTTCAACCTTTATAATGTTGCTGTATTTTAATAGACATTTTTTTTCTAAGTATATTTCTTGAGCAAAAATTTCAATCAAAATAACTCGGTGAGTTGTAACAGTCAAGTAACAAGAGAATGCATTATTTAGTTCATTTTTACTTGGAACATTCTATTTGGTAAAAACACTTGAACCTGAATATATTAATATATATAATTAATATATATTTTAATATATATAAAAACCCTAAAATATATCCAACGATATATTAGACTTGCTAAAAGTATATAGTTTCACTAATAAATGATACAAATAGTTGTCAAGACATATTTGACCCTCTGAAAAATGCAATTCTGATTATATGCTACTGAAAATGTGTCACAGTGAGCATCTTCAGACTTTTCAAAGTCTGGTTTGATGCTGGTCGATACAAAGAAGACAGCTGGAGGAGGAAAGCAAAACAAATAGTTGTCATAGATACCAGTGACCTCTAAAACTTTATTGTTCTCATGTAACCCGCCTTCTCCCCAAACAGGTTTTGAAAGAGTGTGAAATTTCAGGATGTTGTATTCTCCCCATTTATGAATGGGAGGGTGGGAGGTCTGCTTATTGATATTTGTGCTGAACAGACATCTGACACTGACTGGGCCAAGCACAGGCATACCCTTAAGATAAGAAGATACATGAGAATCCAGCTAGGTCCCTCACCTGAGGCACTTTAGGGGATCTGGTTATAAATGGAGAATGAAATGCACGATGACAAGGTAATAGCGCAATTAGGAAAAAAAGAGAGAAGGCATTTTAAACTAGTCAAAAACAGACAAATTCTATTATTAATGAATATCTTTCACCTCCAGGTCATTGTATCATATGTCTTTGGGGAGCTGATTAAATGAGAGTTTTAGGAAGATGGGGGAGGAAAGAGGAAAGTGAATTTTTTTTTTTTTTTTCTATGTGGGGCTACTAGACCTGATGCATAAACAACAATTATCTACAGCCTGTCTGGGTATCAAAAGGGTAGCCAGATGATTTGAACTGTGCTACCATGGGTAAAAAGACTGGGAGATGGAGGCAATAGATTAGAGAACTTTGACATTCCACTTGTCTGTATGCTCAGTTCTTCAAGGAAGGGAGTGCTTCATGCGTCTCCTCGTTGACTCCAGATGCCGCTAAAGAATAGTCGCAGTAGGTGAAAACTCTCATCCATTTCTTCTCTGCCAAAAGGGCAGCTGCTTTGTATCCAGGTGTGGATGTAAAGGAAGGGGGACAATGAACATATTTTGCAGGTGTCAGTCAGACTGCAGATGTTCCTAGGGAAGAAGGAAGACAATATTGACAAGAATGGTTGTGGCTTTTTGTGAGTAATCATCTATCAGTATTAGCTGTATTTTATTTAGTTCTTCCTCTCCCCTCCTATTTCACAGAGAGATTTCTAGCACTCGGCATTTCTCTGTGACTGTGATGTATCTTAACACCCAGCTCTGTTCCTCGCATTATTCTGCTAACATAGGAGAGCTTGCTTATCACCTGTATGATCAGGTGGATTCCTTAGATCAAAATCTACAAGTAACCTAATGCTAAATAGAACAGACAAACTTACCTGAGCTACGAGCGTGCCATTAATAACCTTTGTGCGTCTTTGTTTTTGACTGCTATACTTCAGCAGCTTTAAAAATCTTTCATACTGCAGTTAGACTTCTTGCTTTATATGCAGTGTATTTTTATTCTTACTTTCATTGCTTCCAAAAGCTTTGCGTCAGCAGAGTAACCTTTGGCAGAAAGTCTAGCTTCTAGCCCTGAAGAGAGATTAGTCTTTGAGCAACAACACTGTCTGAAAAGTGGAGAGATTTTTCTTCCCTAATCTTAAAAATACCTGTTTTTTCTAAATCAGACTGTAAGACATGTGAGGGAATAGTTATTTTTACTAAATGCTTGTACAGCTCCTGTGACAAGTGTTATCGAATCAGTATTATTTACTAGGATCAATATTTTTTAAATAATATTCCATACTTAGTCAAGTCAGGGTGGTCTTGACATGGAAGCATACAACCAATGGTGTTCTCATCTCAAGGAGCCTACACTCTAAGAGGCCATCTCTAACAAATGAACTTGACAAGCCCATAGACAGAACAGGAGGTAGGATGGAGTAATATTAATAACAGGATGGTTTAGTGTAGACTATCAGTGTAAAAACAGTGAATCAGTTGTTGAGAAAGAGGAGGTGATTACAGCAGGATATTTGTCTCCACAAAGGAAGTTGATGTCACGTAAGTCAGCAGAATGAACAGTTGAGAGGGAGTACAGTCTGAGAAGCTGAATGTTTGTGGTAGAAGGAGAGTACATGAAGTTAGGTGATACCAGCAAAGTGCCATGGAAGAAAATTTATCTCTGTGCACAGTTTAAGTTGAGTTGATAATGATCAAAGTATGAGAGAACCTGGTGTGGACAGAGAGATCTTCATACAAAGACAAAAAGCAAATTTTTTGGCATAGGTTTCCAAGCTATTAGAAATTCAAAGAAGAAACTTCAGCAGTAGTGATCTGACGATCAGCAATGATGATCTGATTTACTCTGACAATAAAAAAGAAAGGCATTGTCAGTTAAAAAAAAAATAAAATCACTGGCATTGTTTTCTGTGTTGAGTTTTGGTTGAACTCCTGATGAGGCTTTCAGATCCTGATCGATCTATACTGATGGTAGAAAGTTGTTACCTGCATGTTCTACCGGTCTCTTGACTGGTGCATATATTTTAAAAAGGAAAAAAAAAGACCAACAACTGGGCAGTAGTTGTTATATATATATATTGCAATAAAACATTATCTGGGTAGCATCATTGTCGTCTTGAATTAGTGCATTCTAGAAAGTTTATCTCTTCATGCTAAAAAGAAGTCGTGCTGTTGCAGAGCTATCAAGATTACTATAAATCATTTAACTATGGCAAAATTCCATTGTCCTTCTAGGAGTATGGTAAAATAAACATTTACACTCATCTTTCTTGTACAATATAATAGGAGTTATCCTACAACAGACAGATCTCTTAGCAAAAACTACTGATAGTTACAGAGAGCCAGACCTGAAGTTACTGTAATTTGAATTGTTTTATTGAACCCTTTCAGAAAGAGCATTTAACTAATCACAACCTACATTTTGTATGGTTTGATAGTAGAGAAGCAGAAATTACTTCCTTTGCAAAGTTACCAAAACCAGCATGGGACTATTTTTTAATACGATTTTTGCTCTGTTTCTAGTTACGTGGTGAACATAGGATTGATAGACAAGCTGTGTTGCTGTTTCCTCTCCGTTCAAGGCCCTGTTGATGAGAATCCCAAAATAGCAACTTTTCTACAAAATGCCGCGGCAGTATTGCATGGAATATGTCAACTATGTTTTGCTGTCAATGGAAGGTAGGTGCGCTTGGTCTGTCATCTCCAAGGTGTTCATCAGGCAGCAGCCGTTTTAACTCTGTGCCAACACTGCGTTCATGGAAGCGAGCATTCTGATGAGGCTGTTAAACAGAACTGTTCTTAGTCACATAGTAATACCCAGTAAAGAAACAGTGCAGGAAATTCACTCTGCTCACCCTTTCACCGTGGAACTGTAATTAGTTACCTGCACTGAGCCTTGATTCTTGTAAGTCATTTATCAGAATTGCGAACTTTATCTCCTTTACTCATCATTACAGAGAGGGTTTTATCACTGCTGATTTTAAGTGTCCAGTCCTAAGGACTTCCAGGACGTGTTTTATTATCACCGAAAATAACTCCTAATTGATTTGTCTCTAGAGCAGCCTAATTCAACTCCTGTTCTTTAAAATACCACTGTCAGTAAGGAATTGTATTTTCTGTAAAGAAAAGTATCACTAGATTTGTCAGGGAATTTTCTAATGCAAAATGTTTGTTATTGTAACCTAACCAGGGCTGTGGGATGGGGTATGTGTCTGCCAGCAAATCTGGACTTCTATAATCAACAGTGTAGGACAGCCTGACACTGTGAGAGTCAAAATTTCAGAGCTTTGGGGTGCACATACTAGAACCTACCACCATTAGACTGTTACACATTTCAGGAAAAAACAAGGCTGATAGAAATTTACAATGAACTCCTGAAGGGTAAAATGATGCTAGGGTTGAAAAAAGAAGAGTTAATAAAACATTAAGAAACAAAGTTGTAGGTAAGAGCTGTTGCTGGTAACCTAGGGACACAGGCACATGGAAAAAGAACCTCAAGAAATATGAGCCCAAAGAGACCATCCCAACTTACTGAAATTTCCCTTTCTGAAAGCTGCCAACTTGGCATTTTACATTCCAGGACAGTGCTGCCAAAAGTCAAATGCTTGCTTAAAAAAAAAAAAAAAAAAATCACCCTTCTCTTAGTGGAATAATAGTTCTAGCTACAAGAGTGAGTAATATAATATTTTCAATTTCTGAAGCAGGCACATGGTTCACCCAAATAATAGAGACCTTTGCGCCCCAAAATAATACAGCACTGTGCAAGTACTTCCTTCAAGAACATGTCCTTTGTAGCAGAAGAATAATTTTGAAGGGTTGAGAGTTTTTTCTTCACAATTACACCAAGAAGTATCTGATCTTACTACCGGCATATAACAGCAACTCTTTGGATTTTATCCAAAGGTGCTGATTATTCTCAGTTTCCAGGTTGGATTGTTCATTTGAGCTTGTAAAGAAATGAGAGGAATAAACCTGGAGATTTCAAAACTGTTGTCTTTCACTTTTAGATCAAAAGCTTTGGTGTAACTGATTAGGAGGGCAGTTTAAATTAAATGTCTTTCATCACCTGAGCCCACTCTCATTTAAGAAGTGAATGCAGAGTGCAATTCTGTCGTGTTAAAGAAGTCCTTAGTCTTCAAGGTGATTTAAATGGAAAAAGGTATTGCCAAACACAGATTAAGGTGGCAGAAACAGAGCTCAAATTTATCGAATTCTTAAATATGTCACAATAGAGTAATGCATGTTGTGTGATACATGATCTGCAGCACAAAAGGCAGCCTCTCTTTGTGAGAAATACAGGTGCCTTCTTCATTCGTGGTAAATAGTAGGAGGAGGCAATGCAGCCTATTCAGCCAGAATCCAGCATTTCTCATTCTCCAGCTCGGTACATGCTTGAGCACCAAACATACATGCCATATTACACTCCTCTGTACATCAGAGTAACTAACCACTCTGCTCATAAAACTTCTCAAGTTGTTACTGAGAGGAGAAAAAATCTAGTAAGTACTAACAGTGCTCTGACACTTTAGCATGAAAAGAAGATTTGCTGAAATAATGCCAGGCTTTCACCATTGTTGCAAGAGCAATTTTGAATTGTTCTTTTGATATATCCTCCTATATAGAATGTTTCCAGGTTGTGAACTTCTTTATGCTCCTCAGTGGTGATCATGGGGAGTGCAAAATTAATTTTTTTTTCCGATAGAACTATTTCAGGCTGTTATTTGTAATATAAGAAGTTGTTCCATCTTAAATGCATCAGAGTGTGTTTATACAGTACTCTTTATACCATGTGCAGATCTTAGCATGCTGCACCACTGAGTGGCGTAGTGGGAAGGTGATAGGACAGTAGATGCTGGGTGGCTAACACACCAGGACCACCTCAGGGCTCTCAAACCATCCCCAGGGCCTGCAACAATGAAATCCTTTATGAGCTAGAAATGGCCAAGTGCTTCGTGATCTTCCTCCTTTGCTTTGCTTTCAGACTCCACCAGGCTGTTAGGAACTTTACTGCAACTGTAATCTGCAATATCCCCAGAGGGCCAGAAGTTAAACACTCTAACTCAAGTTTTAAACAATTAAGAGATCCTGTCCAGTGGGTACAAAATATGTTAGGCCATATCTGGAGCTCTGATGTAGGAAAAGCTGTCAATCTGGACTTCCCTGTCTTCCTCACAAGAACATTTCATAAAACTCCCAAATTTAGCGGAATGTTTCTAAACCAAGCTGTGAATTGATACACAGTGTTTATTTTGACAGTTACTTCATGGAAAATCATTTTGTAGGCAGGGAAGAGATCTCAGTCAAGTACCTCCTTGCACGCACCTCTACATCAGGAAGATGTTGCAACAATAATGATTATTAGAGAAAAGCCTCCAATTGTATCATATATGTATCTCAGTATTAAGTATTACATGAAGTCTATGGTTGATATAAGGTAGATGATAAAATTTTAAGACATAAACTAAGATACTTTTTTATTTTCATGGCAGACTTGGAAAAAAAAGTCCAAAATCGTAGAGTTAGATAAAATGAAGGAAAGTCTTTCTAATGTAGAAACATAAATTGGAGAATTCTCAATTTTAACATCATAAAAAGTTATTGAAATGAGGGAATCCATTCTGAACATATGTTATAAACATCTTATAATAAGAGAGGGATTATCTTTTCGTTAATGGTCAAGGTCTTTAAAAAGATTTAATTTCGATATTGATCTTCTCAAATGATCTTTTTTGGTACTGGCTAATAAATGCTAGATTGATTCTTTTAATTGAAGTTTTGCTGTGGATGTAATAGCACATTTTCCAAACACTGTGTAAAACATATAAAAGCTCATTTGTTGAAAATATTAATAACTTATAACCCCATGTGAACCTTGTTTTGATAATTTTTATACCTCAGCTGTTACACAGTGAAAATCAGTGAGGGTGGCTTGAGACCTCCAACTGGAAGTTCCATTTTTCTTATGTTGTGTTGCATCCATTGCTAGCAACAGAGGTGAGAGCTCCTTTCCTCCCTGATGAATTTAAAAAAAAAAAAAAAAGTGTATGAGAGCTGAAAATAGGGCATTGGGTATCGTCCCTTATTGTTCATCGTGAGGAGTCCTAACATGCAGCACGTCTGAATATTGAGCTATCTTTGTTTACTGAGCAAAAGATGAACCTGACATTTGATACTTGGGCTTGAAAATTGTGGCCGTGATAATACTTAACTGTTTTTTGCTCACCATTAAGAGTAACAGTAGCCAGAATTGAAAACAGAGACATTTTTATTAACCTGAAATAAAGCAAAATATTAAATAGACTTTATACAGAATAACAGTGGTTTATATAGCCACATAAATCTGTCTTGCATTTTGTGTCCAATTCCAGATGTCCGGTAGCAATGTTCAGGATGATAGCCTTTTTTTCCAGAGTTTATTATTGTAACTGTGAGAGATACAAGGCCTGTTTTGGGCCCTCGAGTCCTCAATACGCATATGGAGCATGCTTGGTTTGTAAACACAAGACAGAAAACAATGAGCAGGCATGGAATGCAAGGAGCATTAATAAAAATATGGCCATGCTTCCCCAGCTCACCCTTCCCTAAAAGCAGGAGTGAAGACTAAGTAAGAAAATATATGGCAAGTCCTTTATCAGCATAGCAAAGATCTTGCTTATGTTCCTGTCTTTTCCTGCACTGCCCAGTGTTCATCAAATCTATATCCCTTTTTTCCCTGTGAGTCTCTAGAACTAATATTTATGTCCAAGAAGTTTAATTATTACACTATGGAGGATTATTGTCAATGCCTTATTTTGCTTTTGCCCATTAGTATAAATGAAGAAATTCACACTAACCAAAGAGTTAATGCAAACAGCAGGAGGAAACTGTCAGCAGTAGTGCAGTGTAAGGGTTAATCACTAAGGAAGAATGTTCTCCCTAAGAGCAGTACAGTGGACTAGCAATAACATAGGCGCAAGGAGGAAAGGGAGTTGTGTGTAAAGTTAACATTGCAAATAATAGTTCCTCAAATTATGTAGCTTCTTGGGACATCAACTTTTTCAAAATTTTGCTGTTTTCTTATTGTAAAAAATGTCTGCAAGCTCCCTCCTATCTAGGAAAATAGAATGTCATAGCAGCAAAGTAACTAAATTGTTACTGTTATATGTTATCTCAAAACAGTGGTGGAATACATATAAATCTGTGTCAACAGCTAATGAAGTTGTGGATTACAAGCTGCAGTGGCAGAAAGCTGCAGATATATAGGGGTTGATCCAGGAAAATAGTGACTGTCATGTCACAGATACACAAGGAAGTAGGCTGGTCTGTTTTCAGTTTTATTACAGTAATTAAGATAATGTCTGTTTTGGCTGCTGGATGGCGAATCAGATACAAGTCTGCCTGAATGCTGGTTGTGCTTCTCACCGCTTCCAAGGGACAACAAATCCAGCAAGTACTGTAAACAAACGAAAACTTGTTCTTGATATTACTAAAAGGTTTCAAATGCTCCCTTTTACACAGTACCGTGATTCCTAGTTTGACAGTGTGAAATATAACAAGGTCTGACAGGTGCTAAATACTTCTTTATACTACCTCTCTTATTATTTTGCCTCTCTATTTTGACATATCTTTCTAAATAAAATAATTTAGAAGCAAAAAGTACAGATGATAGTTTTTAAATCCTAATAATAAAAAAAACCCCCAGATTATATTCTAAGCCTTTTGAAAACTCATGTTTCCATTTGGCTTCATGTTTTTAATCAGGAGTATATATTTCAAATATACAAACATGATAATGTATACCCTTAGAGAAGCTTGTCTGCTTGTTAGCTCAGTCAGTTTTTAAAACAATATGTTTTCAGATATAAACAGTTTGCTCATATTGAAGCTTGGAGAAATCTAGTTTTATACTTGTTCTGCAGAGTATGCTGTTTCTCATCAAGCTGTATTGAATTCCTGTTTTTAATAAATAGTGGAGCATTTTAAGCAGTGAAGTACCACTGTTTCGTATCTTTCTTTCCTGTGATGGATATATCCACATTTTTAAATTCTTAAACCTTTTTTATGTCATAAGCCCATACCAATTCCTGAAACTCTTCGATGGCAGAAGCCGAAAATAATAATGGCAACCCATAATGAAAATTCCCTGCATTTCATTAAACTTTTATTTTTAAGATCCTGCAGGTTGTTTGACCGTAATATAAATATTTGCCTGGTTTTCTATGTTAAATATCAAGACTTGGTAAAGTTTGAAAGCCTATCTGTTTTCCCAGCTATATAAGCCAATGTAAAAAATCCGGTAAGTCTTGCTTCCCTTCAGTGATTAATTGAAGGGGGTTTGTCCATACTGACTATTTTACTTTGGCAGCTGGTACAGACACGGAGAGTAAGCTTCTTTAAATAGGAGAATTAAAAGGAAATAACATCTGTAGGATTCTCCTCTCTTAACTTTAGTTATGTAAAACCTAGGTTTCTTGTGTGACGTCATCATCCTAGGATATTAGGGCTTTTATGGGTTCTTACTTCAGTCTGTGTCCTGACAGGACTGAATTTTCACTTGGCTTACCTTTGAGGTGCACTAAAATTCTGCTAAATGTATGAAATCCACTGTTGCACAGACTTGACCAAAATCACTCAAAGTAGCATATGTAAAGGTTCATGCTTTATTTTCCAACATCTCATATACATTTTTTTTCTACTTTAAAGCCCACAACCAGTATGAATAACGTCTTTTACCTTTTTATTGTAAACATTTAGGCTTAAAGTGATTATAACTGACAGTTAAAACCAACAGGAGCCAGTGGCCTGTACATATACACATTAACTGTAATACAGGCAACATCAAAAATAAACATTTCTAACAGTTCCTACAATCCACCAAACCTAGCAAACAGATTTTTTTTTTTTGTTAATTTTTTTAACAGCTTTGTCCTGTGGTATACCTTTAAAATTCCTGGTCTTTTCTGTGAAAAAAATAATGCGTGCATTTTGAGTTATTTTACAATTGACTTTTTTATGTATATTTTGATTCATTCACTGCTCTAGAGCAGCACAAAATGGTAAAAGGATTTCATCCAGCAATGTAAGCTTTTTCATATGGAATTGTTTAAAAATAATGATGGAGTGAGAGTTGAAAGCAAGCTAACTTTAACCTTTGGTAAAATTGGTCAATCTTCTCATTGTATATAGTCACAAAAAATTCTGTGAGGTATCATATCCAGTAATTAATTTGGGGTTATCGTTTGACCATGAGTCAAACTGTTGTGCTGTTGAAAAAGCTAAGAGTGAAATTAAGAAATACTAGTTGGCAAAAGGAGCTGTGCTCTCATGTGATACTGTGGAAATAAACATTCTAGTTACCTGAGTTGTAGTTAAGGGACGGTTAGCACATTTTGGCTACTGCATACTGCAAAATAAATAATCAGACATCAGAAGGTATTCTAAAGTGAGGAGTACTAAGGAGTCCACAGACACACAAAGCAAATTTGTAAAAATGGTGGTCCCAGAGCTGTTAGCTCACCCTTCTTTTGCAGACAATCCAGGTTCGTTCCTCACTTGCAGCCGGGTTCACATGCCAACAGGACTTGAAACTATGCAGCAGGAATCTGCATAAAGGCGCACAGCTGGCAAGGCCAGGTGATGGTGCAGGAAGTGTCTCTGCTGACTCCATTCAAACACACTCACTTAAAGACCACAGAGCTTCAAAATGAAGCTTTTGAGCACGGATTCCAGACGTAGGAAAAGGAAAGTAATGCCATAAATTGTTGTGCAGTGTAGCCCCACCCAAAACACACTTAGAGCTCTAGTATTTTTTCCACTTTTTTTGTTCTTTACAGAGTAAATGTTAGGGTCATTATGAGTGTTAGAAACCACCAGCTGAATGTTTGTGGTTTTTCTTTTTCAGCAGATAAGTGGCATCAAATCATAATTTTAATCATCTTTTTAATTTACTTCAGCTCATCTTTCGAACGTTATTACATATTTTGAGAGAATCCTATGCCTGTGGCCTTCTGAAGTGCTGTCATGGCTAGTTTTGTGGCACAGTTTCTTTAAGGGTTGTTAGGAGTTCAGTTGGCTACCACATTATTAAACAAACACGCTGTGTTTGGAACCTGTACAAGAAACTCAGACACGTTTGTCTCCAGATGACACTCTACGAATGGCTGACTGCTAACTTGCAGAGTTATAGTGGAGGTCCAGTGGTGACTGGTGGTGACAGAGTCATTTGTGTAACAACACAGGTACTGGAAAATAGGCATAGCTATGCTGCTTTTGTTCTTACTGTGTCTTACCTAAAGATCTGATTGCTTCTTTCAAAGATCTGTGAAGCAATTATGCAGTCTCATGTGGTTTTTGTACAGCATAGGTATCACTGAAATAGGACCAGGACATTAATCCTGGTAGCAGGTAGAAGAGGTAGCAGCAGAAGATGCTGTACTGAAAAGCTTTTTCAGTAGCATCAAACATTCACAGACTGTAAATAGAAATAACTTGGGAAGGAGTGGTACCCATAAATGCTAATATCAAGTAAGATCATTCCTTACATGCGTGATCTAGCTGATAAAAAGCAGGAGTGAGTCAACTGCTTTCTGAACATAAAGATGTGAGTGTACTGTGATGGAAGCAGGTGGGTGCTGTAGTGTAAGTTGTGTACAACCCAGATACTGTCCTGTCGTATTCACCTGGGCTGTAAGAAGACCCCTCAAAGGCTCTGCAGACATACTTCATAGCCTGAGCGCTATAAAAACCTTTCTAAGCCTCCTAAATCTTCCCTCCTTCGCCTGCAGCATGTCAGCCTCCTTGCAGTAGCTGTGCACACTCTGTCCCCACCCAGCTGCTAAGCGATTCCTGCTTTGGGGGCACAACGGGAGCTTGTTGTCTCAGAAAGACCTGATTATCAGCCTTGCTCTATAAAGCAAACAGTTGCTCGTGTTTTTAGTGCTTGCTCATGCTACCTTACAGAATAATTGTATCCATGAGAAAATGCATAGATACTAACTTTCAAGTTTGCTGTTATAACTACAAAGTTGGTGTTTCAAGTAACTGTTCCTTCTCTTAAAATATTTAAGCTGTATTTTAAGTTAGCCCTGTACCCGTGCCTTCTTTAGGACATGGAGAATGCAGGTTTGTTGTCCTGCTCTGCCTGTTTCTCTCTCTTTGGCCCAAGGAAGCAGTGGTGTGCTGCTACAAATACAAATTCTCATTGACAGACACTAGTTTTGAGTGAAGTGGTGCTTTATTACCTACTTTTTTTGCTTCACTAGAAAAAGTGAAAATGAGAGCATAAGATGATTATTGTCAAAACTTGGTAGTTGCTGAATTTGTGGTTTAGTTGCTCCATTGAAGACAGTGTCTGTATCATAAAGAGCAGGACTGGTCAGCGTACCTAGGATCTGTGTTGGAAACTTCACTGGAGCAGCACAATGTGTGTAACAGTGGTGCAGGGTGCTTCTGATGGAGATACTGAAAAGATTATTTAGAGCCATTCTAGTCAAGGAAAAGCTCCTTACTGATTCTGGTCAACAGGAACATTCTCAGCCCTCTGAGTGTCCAGTCTGTTCTGTGTTAAACTGAGATCTTCAAAGTTACAGGTAGTTTTAGAAAGTGGTTCTTGATTCCACTACTTTCCCATTTCCTTTGCCTTTCGTTGTTATAAAAAGTGAAGATACCCTCATGCAATCTGTCCGTTTATAACATTTCCTTATATCACCTGTCATATTTTCCTTTAATTATAAAAAAAGAATAATATATAGACTCAATCTTGGTAGTCTCTTTTGATATTGACACTTGTTTCTTTTTTCTTTTTTTTTTTTTTAAGATGGAAACATAGTAGATGAGGTAAAGACCAGATTTTGATGTAGCATATTTTCAGTGTTACTGTTCATTGTGTCTTAATATTTTAGTGTTTCTTTTGATTTCTAATAATAGATTAAATGTATTTCCATAGTGACATTCAGGTGATTTACATGTCGCATTTGAATTAGAACTCGGAGTATATAAAACTTGGTGAATTATTTTTGTGCTTCATTTTGTATTTGCCTGCCTTCCACACGTTATTTAACCTCCAGAGTAGTGACAGTCTTTGTCTTCCTTAGTAGTGACTGTCCTGCATCATCTTCTGGATTAGTAATAATGTGGAAAAACATGATCAGTACAAATCATGGAGGGATTATGTTAAGTGCGTTTGAAAGTTTGGATGTGAGGAAAGGGCATCCTGAGTTATTTGGCTGTCTGTCCTGATATCCTAGATAGCCAAATACCTTCTCCATTATTTTATGTGCATACCCAAAAGATACCAAAGAAACCTAGTTTCCATTTGCACAAGCTGTGCTGCTTTGTCTTGAGCATTTCATACCTATTTGTGCTTTGCTATCATACAGTCTCCCATAATTAACATCTGACTGAAATAAGAAGCAGTGTGTTTTGCTAACTGCTCAACCACTTCATTCTTAAATTCCTGCAGAACTATTTGATTAAGATCATCTGGTCCTAGTAACTTACTCTGCTACTTAGGTAGGCAGTTTGTTTCAGTGCCTGCAGCTGGGCAGTGAGAGCTTCCAGGGAGTTCTCCCACCTCTGCTGGCTGCTATTGCAAGAAAGAAAGATGGGTGTAGGCTGCTGACCTGAGACAGAGCTTGCATGGAGCCCCTACTGTGCCCCCAGGCTTCCGAATTAAGCTGTCAAATTTCTGCGTGGTCTCACGCTGGTATCGTGAACCCATTTTGGGAGCAAAGACATGAGTATATGGAGAAAGATATTTAAAGACACAGCTGCACTGCAACTAAAGAGAGCATGAGATGGTGCCCAGATTATTGAAAGTATTTTCTGGAAATGTTGTGGTTTCTTGACACATTAGACATCAGGTTTTTCCCTTTTAACAGTTTACTGTTTTTCTAACATTTGGCTTATTAAAAGTACTGCATCCAGGGCAAGTGTTCTCACTGAGTGCTGGTCTCCTCCTCAGACGGCTTAATGTTTCTTTGACAGGTCTTGGAACATATTTGACAATACACGTCAGGACCCCACAGGACTAACGGCAGTTCTTCAGTCTACGGATCTGGTTGGAGTCTTGCATATGCTGTACTGTGTTCTTTTCCATGGGACAATTTCAGATCCAAACACAGCAAGTCCTAAAGATAGCTATGCAGCGAACACAATCCAGGTTGCCATTCAGAGTTTACGTTTCTTCAATAGTTTTGCTGTTCTTGATCTGCCTGCCTTTCAGGTAACAGATGTTTTAAAACGTTTGCTTAGTGCAAAAATGTTAATTATTGCATATACTTTTGGACTAAGTTTTGTCTTTAAGATCTTAGTTACTGAAGGAAATTTCACAGTTAAATGTTTAGGTTTTCTTCATGCATAAAATTGATAACTGTTGTTATTTCCACCATATAGCTATGGCTAATGAATTTTACCAAAAAAATGAAAATTTAGAATACGTGAAATGCTGAATCCAATCCATTACTACTTCTATTAAAAAAACACCTCACTTCTAGTGTAGTGCTTTCTATATTTATTAAGCCCCAAAAATGTAAAAAAAATATTGGTCAAAAGCATGAAATAACAGTTTTTCTAATGTGAAAGAACTATTATAACCACAATTTACATTTGTCAGTGCTTTCAGTGGCCACTTGCTTTAAGATTGCACAACTGAAACTGAAAATCACTTGGTATCAATTTTTTTATCCAAGTAAAATTTTATTGACCAAAAATTGCAAATTAAACTTTTCATAATTTTTATTCACCAAAAAAAAAAAAAATCAAAAAAGATCGCATTTTGAGTCTTAAGAAATGAAGTCTTTTCTTACCTTCTTCGGTGAACTGATTTCTAGTGTAAATTAATCATTTTGTTGTCCAAAGACTAGTATATTTCTCAGATAAATTGGCAAAGCTGTTATGTTGTTAAGATAAAACACCTGTCAAAAAGCATTGCTTTGCAAAACACGATTAGCAGCATCAGTCTTAAACAATTCATCAGAATAGGTTTCTGTTTCATTTAATATGTAATTTGTATATAAGTTGTACCATACACTCCATCTGAAATGCATTAAACTCAGCTTTGCATGAGTAAAGATTTCAGTATTAAGGTATGAGTCTCCTCCAGTTTGTATTTCTTGACTTTGATTTTTAGTACATTTAGTATCTCTTAATAACAGCAACAAGCTATTTGCCTGTAGCAACATTCATCTGTACAGATGCAGTTGTGGGATCCAGTCCAGTCAGGGCTTTTTTACAGGGCACAGAAACAGTATATTTACTGGTGTTTCATGTAAAACAACTCTTACACACCATTAACTCCCATTTCTTTCTGTAAATGAAGGTGTATCAAAGTAGTTCTCTTCTACAGCTTGTTCAGTACCTCTCAGTTTGAGACTGGATGTTTATTTGTTGCTGTAGATATTACAGGTATATACCAGAGAGTAAGACTTGAATTGGGAGTTACAGCTTGTAGGGGAGCTATAGCAAATCACACTGACTGAAGGGCTGTTCCCTGATACCTCAAGAAACCACTAGTAATTTTTGAAATACAACCTTCTACTTACACTGTCTGTATTTATCCCTCTACCAACTACCATTATATTTGAGCATTTATAGCAAGCCATCAACATTAATTCCCAAATCCCACCATCTGCATTAGTTTAGTGCAAGTGCAAGATAGTAATTATTGCATAAAGGGTGGTAGAAAACCAACCAGTGTGAATTATTTCATTCAGTTCATTGATGCAGGGCTCCGCTCAGGAAGTATCCACTTAGCTGTCTTATTGAATTGTAGGCGTAATATTGTTTGTGATGGACAGACACACTTGTGTAGTCTCAGCAGCTATCCCTTTCAGTGTATTAATGAGATTTGTTTCTGTAATGTTCAAAAAGTCAACATACACCTGAGGCAGTTTGCTGTCCATCCTGACCTTGTGGACTGTAGCAGGCTAGCAGACAGCAGAGGGAAAAAGCGTAGTTTATGTACTGTCTGATTATTATCTCTAAGGAATAGTTTTATCATGTATTAGTAGGACTATAGAATAGGTTTTTTTGATTAACAGAAGAGGTCTGGTATTCTAGAGTTTGTATTAGCACAGATGGGTCGTGGGTATATATTTCATTTAATTTGACAGTCTAAACAATTGAAAGATGGTAGTGAGAAACAACGCAGGATCCTGAGCCGATATTAATTCTGGCTAAAAAGGAAGCATAGTTTCCTTGAAAAATTAGTTTAACTTTTATACACAAACTCAGGTGCCCTTTGACCTGTTGTTATCAGGGAAGGTTAAGCCCAGAGTGCTAGGTCACAGCATGCATGGACAGCACTAATTAAATAAGGGTGGACCTAAGAACATGGCACTTACATCATGTAAAGCAATAAATGGTGGCTGTATTGTGTGTTACATTTTGAAAATATACTAGCTTACCAGAATGCTTGAGGTTCAAGATAGAAAGTATCCACAGCTGAGTCTGTTTTAATCGTGAAGGATTCTACTTTTTCTGGGTAGATTTGGAGTATGCTAAAACTAAACTGTACTACAGACTGGGATTTATGTATATGTACTTAAAACAGGCTGCAAGGTATGAAATCAAGAAAACTCTCAAATGAAAGAGATTTTCTCACAGGCCTGCATTGCTGTTTCATTAGAGTTAGTAGACTGTCATGCTCATTCCTTGTGCTTTAGTTTTCCCCTTTGACCTTGTGTCGTTCTGTCTGTTTGACATGTTTATTAAATAGAGGCTGTAGGCTGCGCAGATAAAATCTAATTCTGAATCTCCACGTTACAGCAATTTGCCTACTTTTAAGAAGCATCCCAAGAAGCTTTGCAGCTGAGTGTTCTCTCCTTTTGGATGTTTCTAACTTTTTTTAATGTTTGAAAAGTCATTATTTGTTATTAATCTTTGTATTCCATTCAGAGCGTGAGTTATTAATGAGAAATGCCATTTGCTCTTTTGCAGAAATGAAGACAGTTTGGTTTCTTTTGCTTATTACTAAGAAATATTATTAGCATTAAGTTTTCCTGGAACATGTAATGTATGTCAAATGAAATGATCAACCTAATGCTACACTGAATGTCAACTAGGCAGAATCCAATTTTTCCCGTGTCCCTTTAAAATTTGGATTTATTCTTCTTTTTGACTTTTATATTCCAGTTGTAAATAAGTTACTGAGAGAGCTGATTCTGTCCTTCCTCCAGAGCCATCGCAACAAAGAATATAGCCTATACTTTGCAAAAAGAATAAAAGAGTGCAATTGATGTATATGTAATTCACACAAGTTCTGTAACACTGCTAGACTGTAATTTCTGGTTCTTGGCCTTTTTTTTCAGTCTATTGTGGGTGCTGAAGGACTGTCCCTTGCATTCCGGCATATTATCAGCTCTCTGCTGTGGTACTGTTCCCAGCACACCTGTGAAGGATTGCTACACGAAGTCATTATTTGTGTGGGCTATTTTACTGTAAACAACGCAGATAATCAGGTAAGGCACATGGAAAATGGGATCAGAAGTTATCAAGGGCACATTTAGTCATGGATCCCTCAAGAAAACTAATCCCCTCAACATTGTTTTTGAAGCACTTGGGATTCCTGTGAGCACAAATATATACATTTGCAAAAGAGAAGCTGAAGTTACATCTTAACACAAAAACATTAATTTTATGTGGCCATAAGCAAACCCCATGTTCTTATGCAGGCAATGATGCTGACATTGCACTGATTTTAACTAGCCTTACCCACTGCCAAGATATACTTAGCAACTGATATTTTTAATTCCCAGTTAACTTCATGTCAACTTGATCAGATGGCTGTGGTACACAACTTAAACCCTTTTAAAGCCAACTAAGCTAGTCTGCCACGAAGACGTGTCCTCAGATGCCAATGTAGCCATCTTCCTGGTAGCCAAAGCGCTCGTTTAAGTTTAAGCCAATCTTTTCCTTGAATCTTCTTAGTAGTAAACCAAATACTGTCAGACAAACAGTGGAAATTCACCTTTAGCTTCCTTGATTGTCGTTTGCTTTTGTCAGTGGGCTCTGTGACCTGTCATACTAGCTTATAAAATAACCCAGCCACTAAAATTCAAAAATATTTGCAATATTTTAGACTTAAAAATCTCCCAAGTTTTCTCAGCGTATGTGTAGCATCTGAGGGTGTATTGGGCAGGGCAGAAGTTGACACTGGCTTTTTATTTTTGAGTATATGAGCCTGACTCCGGATGTATAAAAACTGCATCATGGTGCCTACATCTTTAGTATGATTCAGCTGAATGCTGTATTTTGTGAAGTTACTCATTTTGTTCTCTCTCCACACTTGTAACACCTGGTTCCTGTTTTTGTTCAACTTCTGGGGTGGGAGTTCAGGATGAGGAGCTTAGTGCCTTCAGTTAAGCTGACAAGCAGAAGAAAGAAGTGTTACAGTTTGTCAGCAAAGGTTTAGAGAAGAGCTGTCGGATAACGTTCTTACAGTTGTTGGCTATAATTGAAACGTTATACTGTCTTAAAGCTGACAATGCTGTCAGATGTATTAGTTAATTATATAATGTAATTATATAGTAATGTTTCTGTGGCTTTGGTCACAGCTGGAGGGAGGATCCTGCAGCCTTCCTACCCTGTGCAACCAAATTCCACTCAGGATCTGGAGCTGACTGTGGGCAACGCTTTTTAATATGGTCGTTTTGAAAATTCATGCGATATTGCTGCCATTTTCTGATTCCCACTACTACACAACGGGTTGTGCTGGCATCCAGAAGTGCCAGCAAACAATGTTGTCTTTTCTCTGCAGTTTAAAAATGTCTTTTCTGGCACACAAGTATAAACAGATGTGATTCATTGCATGGAGGACTTGCGACTATAAACGTGCCAGGAATAGCTCAGAAGAGGGATTTCCTACCAGCGATGTCAGTTAGAGTAGTCTGTAGTGCCTGTCGCTGTTTACTGCTCGTGCCCTGGGGCGAAGGTCCAGCCATGGCGAGCAGGCACCGTGCCATGGCAGCAGCTGGCTATGGTGGCTGCCGGCAGGCAGTCAGGAGACTTAAGTATGTGCAAAATGCGTTTGTCTGCAGGCATGCTTCCCAGCGGGTGATTTTGCAGTGTCTTGGAGTCTTCAGCATGTGCACTTGGGGTTGAGGTCATGTGCCATCACTGGTCTATCCCCAGACTGAGTCAGTTTTCAAGACTAAAAGGTAGCTTCTGCAGCTGTGAGAGTCAAGTTTAGGTCTTTGGTTAAACAACCACAGTGTGTTAGTACTTTTCATACACTAAAAGCAGTCTTTTATGGTTGTTTGCTTTGGTGGTACTATCTCAAGAGATGTCAAGACGTGCTTAACTTTTTATGTACTTTCTGATATTCCTAATTAGTAAGTTTTTAACTGGGGAAATGGCATTTTGGTTTGGGTTTATTTTTGTTTAAAAAAACATTTTGAAAAACTGAAGCATTCCTCACTCAGGTACTTGCAAAACATGGGGAAGGTTTTTTTAGTAAAAGGAAGTATTTTTGCTTTTACTACTAGTTACAGTCATTATTTTCAGCTGCTGTTAGTGTTGTGACTCCCAGTAAAGAAACGATGCCTTTCGTGAAAAGGGAAGTGCTTTCTATTCACTCAGTTACGATTTAATTTTTTATTACGTTACGAGCTTCCAATTTTTTCTTTCGTTGTTGATCATCTGCAGAGTCCTACTAAAAATAAAAAATTGGTCTCACGGTGAAAGCTTTCAAATAGTAGGCTTGAACTCCTGGAAAGAACATCATAATAAAAATAGATACACCAGACTTGAGCTATGAAAACAAATTTCCATATAGCCTGATAGCTCTTTTTATTTAGTATTTCAACAAACTTAGTTAGAGTCAATAACTGACGTATTTCAAAACAGATTCACATTATTCTTGCAGTTAAATGTACATTTGTTTTGAAATGTTTGTAGTTTAAATAAGTCTCTTCCTCTCTAAATTTGTATCCCTTATTACAAACCTCTGTATGTTTTAACTCTCTCTCAAAAAAAAAGAACAAGTAGTTGTTTGGAGTTTTCGGTGTGCCTTTTGTGATTCCTTTGTCTACCCACATCAACAGATAAATATCCAAAATGGCTACTGGAATAAAGAAAAGAAGGCATTAATTATTAAAAAAAAATTGCAGTTTCCCAGTTTGGAGAATAGATAGATTTCTAAAAAGGAAATTTTACAGCCTGTCAACCTCAACATTGACCTTCTGTAGTAGTACTGTGATTTAAGTAAGTGAATTATTACCACTATGCAGTCAAAATAATAAAAGGGCAATTTCCTAAATATTTCACATTCATAGAAGAAAATCTTCCAAGAGCATCATATGCCAATCATTTAATGTAATATAGGTTTGTCTGGTTTTATTACACTATCTGTAAAAGTCTTTATATTTAGTTGAGTGGCAAATTAAAAAGGAAAGTTCTTTTCTCTCGTATAGCTTTGAGACTCATATTTCACTGCTGTTTCCAGGAGCCCTAAATAAGGAGGGGGGGGGCCTCATGGTGGGTCCTGCACACACGCAGAGACAGTGGCTGGGGTCCCAGTTAGCGTTTTCTCCACGGCTGGCTTTTGGTCCAGGCCCAAATGATTCTGTCGAGGAGCAACAAAGACAATGGATTTTTAAGGAATGCATTCCTAAGTGTTTTGATAGTGCCTGCTCCATTTATTTTAAAAAGACTATGATCTTGCTGACTCTGCCCACTTACAATATATCAGTAATATTGCCTTCCTTTTTTGTATTTTGCTTTAACATTGATAAAGCTTTTTCAGGGCAGCTGCACTGAAGAAATAAATCAATTATGAAACTGAAAATTTCAAAAAGCAGAGTGTTTCTTAATATTTTAAATGCTTCAGCATCATTAGTCAAGCCTAAACTGCTCTGTTTTGTATCGGCACGTGAACTTTTGTTTACTACAGAGTTAGACAGCCTGCATATCACGAGATGGGATTCTGTAATCATGCCGCAGTGGAGCTCGGCTTTATTAGGCATCTGCTTTGCATGAAGTATGATCAAGGAAACTGATTCTCTTTTTTTGGCCACCATTTAATCTACTAACATACGAAAACAGGTCCCATGATACTTAAGGATAGGCATGTAAAACTAAACTGTGTAATAAAAATGATGTCCAATCTTTCAGTAAGCCAACCATACTATATCAGACTATAGAATTACAGTTTCTAATTAAAATGTTCTTGTTAATTAAAAATGCCCTTCTATTTCATTACGTTTTTATTCCCTTTCATTGTTTGATTTAATTATTATAATGAATAGAATTAGCATGTTCTGTCAACTCACTTCATTTGCATATTATATTGGATAATTGAATGTGGTCCCGTAATTAAATTAACATGAATGACAGATGATTTGGCTTCTTTCACATTGCTGTATTGGGAATAAAAATCTTTCCATATTCATTGCAGTTAGTGAATATTTTTCATATGAAAAGTCATCACAAATCAGATCCTCAGACTCGGAATCTTGCCTGACAGGCTCCAAAAGAAGTTGCATTGTTCATTTGTATTGCTATGCATTTATTTAAATAAAAATAGCTTTTGTTCTTTCAGTCTGTGACGCACACTGTATTTAGAGTGCTCTAGAAGAATCTCACTTTCGGGATTTGTAGGATACAGAACCGGATACTTCTAAATTGTCGAACTAAACCACATTCATATTATTACTAGATTGCAAAATTAAATCTCTGTGAAAGAGCTAGGGAAAAGTATATGCAGCTTTGAAAAACTTAATTATAAAATTAGGGTTTGTAGATAGAAGTAAAAACTTCTATTAGAATAACCGATGCAATTGGAAAAATTTGGATATATGAACTATGTATCCTTGAAGAAAGGATTTCATCCCCCAAAGTTTGTCTTCCGGTTGCATAAGTCTCACTCACTCACTTCTCTGTCACTCCAGACCTTTTATCCCTAGACACTTGTGTCCGTAAGAACAGTACGTTACTCTTACTGTAAACTTATAAATAACTGAAATGTTAATATCTAATAATCCATATGTTGAAAATAGAGGCACATGAAATTAGATTTAATAGTATCATTCACTTACTAGAAATTTATCCTTGCTGTATAGATGTGGAAAATTTATCACAAAATATGTTTCAGGCATACCGGCTGGCTCCTGTTAAAGGAATAAGGAACAGTAAGACTACAGAATATTTTGGGAGAGGAATTCCTCCTGTCTTGAAAATATAAAATGTCACACAGCAGTATCACATGTATAAATATAATGTTCAAAGAAATTAAAATATTTTGTGGTAGGCACAGTTCTGAAAGGATCATGAAATTTATGACTCGTTCCCAGCACAAAGAAAGCATGGTAGATAGTCCCCAAGAAAGGCTTCATCCTGAGATTGTCTTTTCCCTTTTTTGTTAAATGATTGGCTTATAGTTGTATTTTTCTAATTTTTAGCATTTTTTTCACGTGGCAAGACTTACTTCTGTCATAAAATAGCAGTACGCTTTATCCCACAGTATGTGTGTATCACATACATATATATGTCTGTGACATACATCCGAACTGTGGTTACAAGTACTGCTAGGTTGTAAGGGACACTTACAAAGTGGCTTTAGATTAAAAGTTACCTTCTGTAGGGAAATTATTTTGTGCTTTTGACAGCGTTAGTGCGTACTGAGTTTCAGTATGTGGCCAGTTTCCTCCAGTGTTAGCATGAAGAAAGAAAAATACTTCTAAAATGGAAAAATTGTGAAAATCGGAACTTGACAGGAAAACTCGGAAGAATGGTTATAAAAATGTTATGTAGAGTTTCCATATGGGTTGTTTACTAGAGGCCGTCATTAAACTTTCAGTATTTATGTTGCTTTCGGGGCTATGGAGTGACTGGAACAATCTTTTTTGATCTGGTAGGTGGTGTTTTTGAAAATAGAACACAAGAGTAAAGATTCAGGAATTGGTAGTTACCGTATAGTTAATGTCCATATTTGTAAGTAAATAGTATCTGAAATCACTTAATTCTGATTTTGTTAGTTCCTTTTCAGAGGACAGATTTTTACGAGTATGGATTTCATGTTAAGGTTGTGGGTTTAGTTCTTTAAACCTTTCAAAGAAAAAAACCAACCCACAGCGTTTTAAAGCTTTATAGGTTTGAACAAAAAATATGCCTGGTAAATTTTTGGGAATAGCTGATTTCAGCAAGTGAGTGATTCATGTGAAGTTGTAGTCTTGACTACGATTTAGGAGCACTTCAGCTTGTGAACGAAAAACCCCCCTAAGGATTAAACTGACCAAGTTAAAATGGAGTAAATTAAAACAGATCTGTCATGTATGCTTTTTCTCTATCAGCCTTACATACTCAGACCACATAAATTCACTTAAGTGAACCAATGTCTTCACAAAAGATCGCATTCCTATCTAGACAGCCGGTGAAAAGTGGGCATGCCTCTTAGCTAATTTGTCAGACACCTTTGTTGTTATTTGAGCTTACTGATGAACTTTTTCTTTTTTAAGAATGATCTGTGACAAAGCAAATAAAATACAGCAGAAGCATATGGGACTGCATATTTCACGCATCGCATCTTAATTGTATTTCTAACATTATAAAATGCATCCTATAATTTTTTCTTTTTTTTTTTTTTTTTGTGAGGGTGTGGGGGAAGTAACTTAACATGAGCAAAGAGCATGAAATCAAGTGTATTTAGTTTCAGTTCATGACGACTGGCTGGCTGATTCCTGTAGGAGGGGAAGAGAGTGTGTAATGAAAGAAATGAATGCACTTGGATTTATCTTGTTGTCTTATTCTTGAACTGTAAACAGAAAAAAATAAACTCAGCTCCCAGTTTTCAACAGCCTTAAAATATAGTCCATAACTAAAGCTTAGAGATGAAGAGAGAGAGC
This sequence comes from Strix aluco, assembly GCF_031877795.1. Lineage (NCBI taxonomy): Eukaryota > Metazoa > Chordata > Aves > Strigiformes > Strigidae > Strix > Strix aluco. Next base: position 6,904,814 of record NC_133942.1, read on the forward strand.
AATCGGCTAATGCCGCCTCCAGAGAGCGACATTCTAATCTTATTCCTGGGTCAGGAATAAAAAGAGATTGGTAGTCACAGCTTAATCCCCAGTGGACCTTTGTCCACATCAAAAAAACACCACAGAGTTTGACTTAATCCTGCTTAATAAGCAGTTTCTTCTCAGCTAAGACCTGGGCCTGGAACACTATGGGTTTGGCCGGTGGAGATCCGTTGGTGGAGATGGACGCCGAAGCTTGCACAATGCCTGCCTTCGCTCTGCGTCGTTCCCACCCAGCTTGTCAGTCTCTGTTTCATGAGAACTAAATTTCACACTGAAATTTAAAACAAAGTCTAAAGCCTGCAAATATTTAATCAGGCCTTCCGAGCTATTGTCTGTCTCGCCTCATGTGTGAGGGAACTCCCTGTACTTCTCCCATAAACTATAAGTTTTCCAAGTCTCTGCAGACCCACAGTGACTGTCCCCAACATCACTGGCCCCATGCAGAGAGGACGCCAGCCTGCTCTGCTTTCACAGCTTTGGGCTCGGGCAGTTGACAGTTGTTCCGAGCACTTGGATGCTGCTCTAAGGGTGGGAGCTTGCAAGAGACCCAAAGAAGTCTCCCAAACCCATTTCATCATGTTTAGCTCAAGTGACACTTGATTGAAGCGATACTGAAACATAAAGACAAAATGCATTAAATCTTGCGAAGTGAGTAGTATGGAAAATCTTGCTTGTCTTCCTCTCCCCTTAGTAATGGATAAATTGTAGCACATTTTTCATGGCAGAAAAAGTACATTTTCTTGCTCTCTGTTTGAAGCTTTTCCTCAGCCAGCTCTGTAACATGTCCAATGGCTCAATGTTTCACAGTCTCTTTAGTTGATGATCAGATATTTTCACAAACCTTTACATTTATTGTGGAAGCCAGAAGACAAAATGTACTAGTAATAAAAATTCTGAGACTGTATAGCCTACTTGTGAGTAGGGTTTTGGAGAGTGACAGAAAAGGTTTGCTTTTGAAGAGAGAAAATACTCCCGAGAGACACAAAAATATTTTGTTTTTTAGACTGCAATATTTTAATTATTCACACCTTCTGGGGATTTTGACCCAAACTAGCTGTGTTCTCAAGAATGATGGCAGAAACCTCTGCCAGTAATCTGTCTGAACTTCTGTTGACTAAGGTCCTGTTTCTTCTCTAGCCTTTAAACCAAGAAGTCTTCATTCGTATCAGTTGAGTTTCATCTGTGTAAATGGGTAGAGAATCACACCCAAAGCAGCAGCTTAAATTTACAAGTGGTACATCATCAAAGTTGAAGATGTTATCTAAGCGTGAAGATGATTCTTCAAAAATAGTGCAGGGCTACAAGGGCTAATTCTAATAATTTCAGTGTTGAGAATAATACCTAAGGATTTGAGACATGGCATGATGGGGTTTTTATTTGAACTTATGGAATATATGTATTTCTCAGTATGTTTAATGTATAATAATACCCTGGTTAAAAATTACTAGACCAACAATTAAACATACAAATCTCCTGTTACATTATTTTGGAAACTATGAAGCTTACCATTTTCTAGAAAGCAGTGATACCCTTCAGTTTAACAAGGGACTTAAATATATGATTAACATTAAGCATGAGAGCAACCTCACATGTTTAAACATTTATTTTTGTGTTAATATGTTAAATGCTAAATTGCTATCATTTTTAAAGTTAGACTTTTCCTTACTACCTTTTCTAGTTCAGGCATTAGATTACTATTTTATCCTGTAGCCTGGGCATGTGTTAAATTCACAAATAGCCTCAATGCATATTAGAATTGTTTCCATTCTTCTTTCATCACATTGTAATGGAGCTTGTCTTTTACAATATCTGATTAATATTATTTGTTTATTGATTAATTTAATCTATATACACTTCATTTGTTATCTTCTAACTAAGGTGGCTTATTAGTTGTCATTTTGGGTGACATTTTTTCAAGAGCTTTGTATAAACAACTTCTTTATCTAGTTTTCCTACTAGCGTCACTTTCGATAAACATTTATACATCTTTACTGCATCACTGTGCTTGTATTTGCCACTGTCCTATCCCAAATGCTCAAATGGCTTAGGATGATTACACAAAAGCTGCTTAGATAATTTTTTTCTTTGCTACATATTTACAGAGCACCAATGAATCTGTGTGCTTAAACCATAAAGCTAGCTCTAAAAGGACAATGCTCATAATGTGGTTTATAGGAAGACTAATGTCATTTCTGAACTCTGTTATCTTCTCTCTGAAAGCTTACATGGGATGTTAAGAAAATAAACAATGGAATTTTTCAAATAGACAAAATTCTTATTTTAAAATTTGAATGTAGCAGTCTGGAACATTGTTTTTGCATGGAAATGGCACTCTGATTCCTGATAAATGTTAGGAAGAATTTAGAACATTCTTTGCTCAGAGCCTTGCCAATAGTGGAGTTTGCAAAATGGAAAGAAAGGAGCTTGACCTTAAAACAGAAGAGCCTAAGTGGTGACATATTCTGCTGATTAAATACTAGCAGTATGAGATCTGTTTATATAGAAGCAAAGAAATAATGCACATCTAACTTTGAAGAGAACCTCTGGACTACTAGTATAAAGACTTACTTCTTTTACAAAGTTATAAATAACCTGACATCAGACAAAAGGATTTAACTGTTTGATGGAATACTGTAGTTACAGAGATTAGATGCACAGTTCCTGTTCAATAAAGTTATTAGTTGTTTGTACAAATTAGAATTGACATTTATATAAATTATAAATAAATAGAAAAGAAACATTAAGAGTTCCCATACCAACAGTGCAATTTTAAGATCCAAATGTTTATAATGGCCATGTTCAAGTTGGGAACCGCAGGTCATACGAGATAGTGGAAAAGGCAAGGAGTGCCCCTTAGAGAACCATTAGCTTTTTAGTCTGAGTTGTTCTAAGAAAATTGCATCTGAACATGAAATACATTATAGAAGAAGAGCACAGTCAAGTAGAAGAGCACATTTTAATGCTTAGTTTCATAAAAAGAAAAGGAAATTCTATTGAGAAGGATGTTTTTCTAGAAAGTCAATTCAGCTCACAGTGATAATCACTGTATTTGTTTCTAAGTACCTTTGGAATACACAATTTCATTGGGAGTTTTTTCTCTCCAAAAGCTGAGGAAGGTTTTGCTTCAGAAGGTTTTAAACTTTACAGAACTATGATTCAACTCAGTTTTCCTGTATCCACTTCATGTTAGTATAATTTTGTCTCACTTTTCATTTGATAAAAGACCTACAACTTCTAATACTTGGCCAAAATTACTAAAAAATGCCAGCCTGACTGTAGAGTAATAAGAACACAGCATTGTCATGCAGAGTTAGTCACGTGAGAGTGGTGCACTTAAATGACTTGTAAGGTTTTGTTCAGATCTTGACATTTGAGTTTTTTGTGGCTACAGATTTCAGTTTTCTCCTTGACAATCTTTCTCCTTTCTCTGCTGTCTTAAAGCAGCAAGAAACAATTTTTACTTTCTTCTGTGGATGAAAGAAACTGATAGGCTACAGAAAGCACCCGTAAGTCACATTATCTTCTTGCTGCAGTGTTGCCAAGCAAGCATCCCTCTGCTGCTGGGGAGACCTGGCAGCATATGTGCAGTTCCTGGTGCTCAGATGGCAGCTGAGAGTTGCTAGACACTGATTGTCTCTACCTTCTTAGCTGAACACCCCTCTGCCCCTGCAGGTCTGATTTATGGTGGCTGTGCCCTAGCAGTGCCATTGATGCCAGCAATGCATTTTCTCCCAAAGTTTCTGCATTTTTATGTTGCGTATTTTAACAGCATAAACCATGATGTAATGTTAAGATATAGCAAAAGGAATAAAAATAATAAGCAAACAATATGATGAAGTTAACATGTCTTCCAGTTATGTTTGTGAAAAGTCTTCAGCAAGTCTCCCAAAAATGAAATAAAAATTGAAGGAAGTCTAGTTCCTGTTGCTGAGTTAGCCTGGGGCTGAGGGCTCTCGTGTATACCCCATAGGTCTCCAAGGGCCAGCACTGGCTGTGTCTCCCCAGCCCTGGACTTAAAGGACCCTGGAACAATGGATTATCGTTGACAGCGTTGTTTGCCATGCCAGAATGGATGTGGCAAATGTCTCGTTGCAAATGCACCATCTTGTTTAGCCACTTCTTTGATAGCTAGGGAAGCTGCTTTCACCAATTAAAAACATACGGTGTGTGGGCTTAGGCTTGGACTTGATAACCTGACCACTGTCTAACTCTTTGGAGGAGAACAGCTTCTTGCCAGACTTAAACCAACTCATTTTTAACCTAGAATGCTGTGATGAGATTTTTAAAATTATAACTGGGGGGGAAGCAACCTTTGAAGAAATAATTGAATAGAATGGTAAATATTATTGTCATTTAGACACATTATGAATGTCTTGTAGCTTTCTAAATGTATGGATAACCTTCAGTAAATGGTAATAATTGATTCATAATATTACAGTTCTCTGGTCTAGCACAGTTTAGTTCATTGAGAACCTGGCTTTCTGAATCAGTTGAACAGTCACTTCTCAGTTCTTTATTTTGCCTTTGCATAGACAAAAAGTTTGCTGCTGGGCTTTCTGTCCTTCCTGACCAGAAAATTAATTAGCCTCTTTGAAAGATAATTCCAGTGTTTTTATTGTATGTATGGACAGAAATAACTGACATGAGTGATGCCTTTCCAGAGCTGCAAATGTCCAAGTGAAACAAGAAAACCAAACCTAAATCCATCAGTAGAAGCAGACTAAATAGTGCTCTACAAATCAGCACTTCCACTCTGCAGTAATCACAATAGTACACAAGGAGTGAAAAAGTTCTTGGTCTGAGACCGAACCATTTTTTTTTGTTACTTGTAATAAAATATCTGACAATATTTAACATACATGCACAGAACCATTGAAAACCAATCTGCGATCATAATCTTCTTCAAATCTCTGGAAGGTTGCAGGCAGTTTTAAATTCAATTAGTTTCTTTTTTTAAATGCTTTACATATGTAAAATGTGTGCAATTACAACTTGGAAACAGAAGTTTAGATTGTCAGCAAAAATGCTACTCCTTAGTTTAAAAAAAAGTAAATCTTCACAAGGCAATTTAATTGAACTACTAGTTCTTGAAAAATTAGTAGCATGCATCTACATTACATGTCTAATTAGGACATAGGAATATATGAATGATACAAATACATGAATTATCAGTTCAGTTTGGCTAATATTTGTTCAGTATTTTACGTACAGATACTCTTCAACTCTCTGGCTGACATTTTAATTTTCTCAGTGAAAATCCTGTTTGTTACTTACAGGATGCTTATAAACTCAATTACCTGATTATGAAGATATAGTTTGAAAGACTAGGGGATTCTTACTTTAATTTTCTTGTAAAATTAATCACTGACTTGGTAAGATTTTACTTCTGATTTGACATGTAACTGCTGATATATTCTGTAGCATTGTTGTATCACTCAAAAGATCTGGATCCTATTAGTTACAAAGATTTTATTACCCTGCTTTGACAAAAATTCGTGCATATGCATTTTAAAGTAATTTTTGTTTTCATTCATGATAAAAGGAATATAGGGAAAGACTAAGTAAAAGACAAATATATGTATATACAGTATGTAAATAGAACCAGGAGGTGTTCACCAAAACATCTCTCCCTTGCCTAGTTCTCATGTGAAGATTGCCCCTGTGTATGCCAGCGGTTATCTCCCTGCCCTTGCAAGCAAAGAAAGGAGTTGCACTTTTGTGATTCTCATTCCTGCAGGATCATCAGAAAGTTATTTTTGGGCCCTTGTTGCTTCACAGAAAAATTAAATGAGCAGCAACATTCCCTTTGCTACCCAGAGGAAAATCGTAACCAAGTTATTTGGGTCCATATGGTTTATTAGTTCCCTAGCAAAGGCCTTCAGTCCCAGGAAGATCCCCTTTGCAGGGTGCCAGGAAGCAGTGGCAGGAGAGGAAGACTGCTGGAGCTGTCCTGGTGGGAATACAAGGAAGAACTGCAGAATCCAGGATGGAATATCCTCCTAGCAGTCACCTCAAGTCTGTAGCCAGACATCCTACCTAAGTGACAGGGAAAGCCTTATCTCCCAGGAAAATGATGAGTTCCCCTTACAACTTTATTACTGTTCCATACCACAAGGAGCTTTTAATTTTTTGATTGATTGTCCTTTTTTATTGCTCAAGTGCTGTGTGGCATATTACTGGCTTTTGTCATTGTAGTCTGTTTTGAAAGACTGACTTTTATACTGCTTCAGACTTCCAGAGCTAGAAGAATTGCAGCAAATGGACAAGCAATATACTATATAGTGAATATTGGCCCGAGTAAACGTGAGGAAAAAATGGATTCCATCTAGAGACTTTAGAAATGATGAATCATGCTTTCCTAAGTGATAAACTTCAGAAATACTGATGCAGTGGATCAGGATGGTTATTGCGCTTGCGAGTGCAGAGTGCACTTTCCAGAGAGTCACACGGGAGCATGGATTGCTTGGTAGGGCAGAAAAGAGTGCCTGACCCTCTGGCTATTGGAGATTAAGCAAATTAGCAGGACCTGCAGAAGGCTATAAACTGGTGGGAGTGACAGAAGATAACTGATAGGCAACCTTGAAAGGTGTCGCTCAGTAAAAAGTTCCCACAGGTCATCGCATTAGTCATTGTGCTGGACAGTCAGCTAGTGTGGATTCAGTAGACGCAGCGTACGTGGTATAGGAAAGCTGGAAATTGTATTCTTAAAGCCGACTTTTAGCAAAGGTTAAAAGTAAACAAAGTCGGATATTAGAGTGGCATATGTTGTGCAGCCTTGCTAACCATCAGCTTATACGGTGTAGCGGTTGCTTCAGTTCAGCACAGTAAAGGATTGAAGATGCTGTAGCCTCTCATTTTCAGCAGGCTTTACATGGAGAGCAGGCAGTGCCACTGGCCAGTGCTTTCTGGTGTGCTAAGCCTGAATCACATCACCATGCTCTGTAACAGGGGCTCCACCTCTGAAATGTATCAGGGTCTTGAGTTTGGCTGGTAGCACAGAGCAAAACTTCATGAATTCATCATGAAATAGCACTTGAGAAATGCATTTGCTGCGTCTCTTATCTCTGTGTAGTTTGGGTCTTCAGAGGGTTATTCTAATGTGTGTTGGGCTAAAAATAAGCTAAGCTAAGCAGGTGCATCTTATTTGGAATTTATTTAAGCTAAGCAGAGGCAAAACCAATAAAGTTGTATGAATATGTATAAATTGTGAGAGTAAGCAAAATTTGTTAATGAAATATAGAAAACATTAATGTGAGTTGCCTGCTCTGGATTAAAAAAAAATAAGAATGTAGCTTGTACTAATTTGATAGGTGTCCATTCAGAGAAAGAAAACCACAAGCAAATATTAATGGAACCTAGGCACATATCTGAAGTTAAGCAGGTGCTTAAATGCTTGGCTGTACAGAAATGTGGTGATTTAATTAGGATCTTGTTACGTTTGACAGGCATATCTGAATTTCAGGCTAGAGAGAAAACAACAAGAAAAGCTAATTCTAGGTAAATGTGTCTGGATTCCAGTATGTGGCAGCAGGAAAAGCAAGTTTTCTGCACTGGATTTCAGTAAGAAGTTTGTATCTCATATTAGAGCATTTTGTAAGATGAGTATTCCAGGCCTGCAAAACTGCCTGGGATCATTAAGTCAAGTGACTGTGTTAAAAATAAATAAATAAATAAAATAAAATAAAATAAAATTAAAAAAAAAAAAAGTCAAGAGAAGTTTTTTTCCACCATAAAGAAGTCATGGGCAAGGTTTTAATTTTTCTTCGTTGCTCATCTGCTAAGTCAAGTGCTGGACTTCACTTTCTCCACCAGTTGACAGTGAAACAAGGAATATGTGCTCTGATAGAGGTTTATTTGTTTGGGTTTTTCCCCTGTAAGGGGTGACTCTTTTTTATTTTTCTTTTCAGGCTACATAATACAGTGTATCAGGTTTAGTAGCTGCATTAATACAATGAGCTGAAATCATTAAATTGATTCCACATGTGATAAATACAAGATTAAAACGATCAGCAGCCCTTGTATATTATCTTCCTATCTTTAATGTTGATAACATCATAGCAGTAAAAATGTTGAAAAGAAAAATATAATGAAATAATAATTCCATGGAAGCTATTCGGGTATCTGCACTGTTAGTTTGACAAGAGTTCATTAATTATCCATGGCATTTTTAGAACAGGTAAAGGAAGTGAAGTGTGAAATGAAAAATTAAGTCACAAAAACTTCTTTTCCTCTGCCTGTTCATCAAGTGTACAGTTGCCATTAAAAAGAAATCAAGGGTTCTCTTGTTCTGTCCTGGATCAGAAATACCAAATGTAATTATTTTAGTACAGTCAGGATTGATTTTAAGTACTTCTGTGATTGTAGAATTTACCACAGAAAAGCATCGATTTATACAATAACCACTCCAGTTAATTTAAAATTCAAACAGTAATCAAACTCGAAGGCACCCTCTTGCTTACAGGGTGGTAGATGATAGTTAAGTTTAGAATCATCCAAATGCTTCAGTGATATTTTCCTCAAAACAGTGTCTGAATGAATGCTTCATTGTCACATATTTGGCTGTCTTTTAAAAATGTCTCCTGTCTTTAAGGGTATTAAGACTTTTCTACCAGTATTTTGAAGGGTTTTCAATGTCTTTTTGGCTGGCGAACTGAAAAAAAATGCAAATTGTTACTTTGTTGATCTTGTTTTTAAACTAAACTGCATTATCAACTGAGAGTGTGCTCTGAAGGTATTGTTAAAAGTGCTTTGAAAACTTGTAAATCCCTGTAATTTATGTTCCTGTGGTCTCAACTGCTTCTTTCTGTCCTTCTGGTTTTAATTTGAATGCAGTCTTGTCTGGGTGTGTACCTGTAAAATTGTGTTTTTCCAAGTACAATTTACAGTCGTGACCCTAAGTTTTACAGTGTTCTAACCTTATAGGAGCTTCCTCCTATGCCGAAAAGCCAACTTTGGGTCAAACAGCTCTTTCATATTGTAATTGTCTAATCAAGGTTACTTGGAACAGATCCTATTTTGGCATTTTTTAGTTTATCACAAAGACTTTATAAGAATATCAAGTAAGTTGGAAAGGTTCCTTTGCAGGAGACCAGTAATAGCATTGCCTTATTTCTTCAGATGTACACAGTTGTAAACTTAGCCTGCTTCATGACAACAGTCCCATTTATCTAAACAATTCTCCTTTTAGAGTCAATGGCACTGATAGAAACTGAGATAAGAAATACAGATGGGAGGATCTTTCTGCGTCTCTACTTACTGAAACTCCTTGCTGTGCAGCTTACAATCACCTTTTCTTTTTGGTGCCTGAGAATGCGTGGCAGACATCTACCATGAAACAGAGTCCCCTCTTAATTGCCAGAGAGCACTCTAGTAAAGGATGATCGAGCTTCGGGAGGGTTTTTACAGTCCTGGTGATCTCTTTTTTTTTTTTTTTTTTTTTCCCCCTAAAGACATGCTTACTGTGTTTAAATGGCAGGGGTTGAGGGGTTTTGTTTCGTAGCTCTAACTTACAATAGTCCCTTCGCTATAATTCTTTGTCTTTTGAATGAAGGTATTAAATTATCTATTTTATTGTAATCTGCAGATTAATCCCCTTCTCATTTACTTACTGTGGTTCTGGGTGATACAGAAGAAAGAAGTTTCACAGCCTTACATTCTTTGTGTTCATCTACAGTAACAATAATACTTGTACACTAAAACGGAAATTACTTGGACTAAATGCTATAAGCTTTATTTTTAGTGTTTACTCCTCAGCCACGCTCATTTTTTTAGCATGACTTCAACACCCTTGGTGGTTAACAGGAAGAGAAGAACAGATAGATCACGTGTTTTAATTTTCTTATGTTTGTGTTTTCAGATCATTGTACAATCTGGCCGTCACCCCACAGTGCTGCAAAAACTATGCCAGTTGCCTTTCCAGTATTTCAGTGACCCTCGTTTAATCAAAGTGCTCTTCCCTTCACTAATAGCTGCTTGTTACAATAACCCTCAGAACAAGATCATCCTGGAGCAGGAGATGAGTTGTGTTTTACTCGCCACGTTCATTCAGGTAGCTATTGCAGTAACATAACAGTGGTGTGCAGGATAACTGCAACAGTTTTTCTCGTCTTTGCTGTGTGTATGGAAGTCATTTGACTTAAGTAAAACAAGTAAACAGCATTGAAGTACTTCAAGATTCTCTGCAGCTCTTTTCAAACCACAGATTATGCCTGTACTTGAGGCATCTTACAATGCTAAAAGGTTACCGAGTAGTTCAGGTTCTTGCTGTCCCATGCAGAATCCTGTTTTCATTAAAGTTATTGGACGTGCTGGGAAGTTTTGATGTAGATCCTGCTATTACAAGACAATTCTTAAAATATTTATTTTTTAAAAACTACTGCATATACAGCATATCTGAAATTGGTATATTAATGTGTTTACATACAAATGTACAATTGTATACTGTGTACAATAGATTTACAGAGAGAACTGAACAGAAGTGTATATATTTTATGCAGAAAGTACACAGAACATATGTTACTGGTCTAATCTTGCAATCTTTATTTTTGACAGTAAGCCACTGAGGTCATTACGAATACTGTTTTGAATAAGGATTTACAGCATTTTTTTTTCCCTTTGTCTAAATTTATATGCTGTGCTTTATGTATGCCTCATGTTTTCCGTACATTTTATTGACTGTTTCCAATGAATAAATGCCGTTTTCATAAACACTCTGCTATTAAAAAATAATATGCTTTTAAGAGTCCAGTAACTTAGTATCAATCACCTGAAAGTTGCTGTTGTTGATACAGAAATGTTAGTCAAACTGGTTTTCCTAATGCCTTACAGCTAGTCCGAGGGTAGGCTACATGGATTTGGGAAAGAACTAAATACTTACTAAAAGTCTTTGCATAACATCAGACTTCTGAGTGCAACTATTTTTTATCCATTTAATGCTAAAATAATTGCATAGCAGTTTAAAAAAAAAAAGTTTGGAACTTAGTATTAAAAGAATTTGCCATATAGTAATGAACTTCTGGTTAAATACAAAGCTTTAATTCATCTTTGACTTTGACTTCCTTATAGTGAAACGACAGATTTCAGTATAGAAGTTGCAGTGGCAAAAAATAATTTAAGCATTACGAATAAATGCAGCAAGTTTAGTTTGTTTTCTTTCAGCCAAAAAACATGAGCGTGGAGAAGAGTGTTCCCTATATGAATAATTAAGGTTATTTACCTTAATTTCTTAATTTTAATTGGGGATTTAAATCCCCAGTAGCTACAGCAAACCGTAAGTATATTTACAAGGGTCAACGTTATTAATTTTATTTCCAATTAGAGGTATGTCTCAGATGCAAGTTCACATACTATTCTTGCAGGCTTTAAAAAAAAGGTGTTACATTAAAATATGGAAGATCTTTGTGTCCTGTAAAGTGTTACGTCTTTGCTGACTTCACTGGTACTTCAGTATTTTACCCATTTTAAAATCTAATCCCAGATGTTGCACACACACACACACACACACACAGAGAACAATTCTGAAAGGAGCCAAGGAATGCTCAGAGACCCGCACACACAGAAGAGACTTGCCTCGGTACTTTTATTTCAACTCGCTGCTGTTTGTCAAGCAAATCTCTCATTTGCTTCAGTGGAAGGTTTGGGAAAGACTGTAAAATGTTTCCCTCTGACTAGAAAATGAGATTCTTCCTGTGCCAGGGAATGCAAAAAGAAGTCCCGTTTACGTAAAAGTTTGGTGGTGTGTACGAATATAACACTTAAATACAGTGTGTTAAATATGTGCAGCGTAAATCAAAGGAAAATGATTGCTGGAATTTACAATGACCCATGTTATACCCCTCTTGGAACAGATTTATTTCCATCATCTGAAGTTTGCATCATCTTTTTATTTTTGTTACTTCTGTTTCTAGATGTGCCGAAACAATTAAAAAACATTTAGGAGTATCCATGATTTGCTAAATTGTATCTCTTATGTCAAAGAATACCCTCTCTGCTCCGTGAACACTTGAACAAAAGACAGGATGCTGAAAGCCCTCTCGGCACAGGGACAGCTGACTTGCTTAGTCCTACGCTGTTGAGAGCGAAGTCGGTGTCCTTGCTGGCTCCCGAGGCCACAGCATCCCGTCCGATAGCAGCAGGGATCGCACCTCGCGTCGGGCACTTAGACTGACGGCACCTCAGCTGGTTCCCCAGCTGGCTGCAGCCTTGTCAGCCTTTATCACCTCTGTGCAAGAACTTCACTTACTCTCAGGACCTCAGGCCCCCGGGTCACTGGGAAGCACAGCCAATGAAATTGGGATAATACAAGAATTTTGGAGGAGTGTATTTGGAGTCAGGAGCATAACTCTAAACCACCGTTTATTTTAAAGAAACACAGCTATAGTAAATGTTCTCTTAAATTAAAAATCATGATAATAACAATTTCCTAAGAAGGTATTAAAATCTTGTTTTTTCTGTTGTGTATTAAAGTGTATTTTTCTCAAAAGAAGTATAAATGTATAAAAATCCACTCTGTATTACAGAACTTAAATGCTGGCAGTATTCTGTTATGATATGTAGCAAACAAGCCGGAGTTTGTTAATTTACAGATTTGGTAAAGCATTCGTATTTTTGAGTGACTGTGAAGAATTAAAAACATTGTTTTTATTCCTCAGATCTGAAAACCTGATGCCATTTTGTTTTGTTGTTTTTTCTTCCCCGTAGGATTTTGCACAGAGTTCAGGCCAAATGGATAATCAGTTATCTCAGCAAAGGGGTACGTCTCCAATGAAATGTAAAAGAGTAGCAACTGCATAACAAAATGTGTAGATACTCTTATTTTACTGTGATTTAATTTTTTTTTGAATCAGCATCACGATGAAAGAAATATAGTAAATTGCAACATGATTTTACAGCTTGTTTGGCTTACATTCTGATTTAAACATACGTATCTTCCAGTCTGCCGCTCGTCGTATCAGGAGTTCAGACTGTTAATCTTTATTAAATGCTATGTGGTATCATGTCTTAAAATGTGATACTGTACATGCACATATTTAATTAGCTGCCACAAAGGCTACCTTCAAAAGTTTTAGGTTGCAGAAGCCATACAGCCATGCCAAAACACCCGGGGAGCCAAAAATTAGTAAAATACTGTCCTGTAATTATCCTGTAAAGTTTGTTAGTTTGCAGAAGACTTGCGATTTTTTTTTTTTTCCCCCTCAGTTGTTGTAAATATTGTGTAAAATGCAGTTTACCTCTTTAGGCTAAACATCTGAAAGATTCTCAGCTAAGATGGCTATTACTTGTTAAACACGTCTGAAATTCAAGTGTGTTGATGGGAATCTGGTCTTGAGTCGCCCGTATTTTGCATAAAGTACATTGCTTGGACAGTCATTTCTCCCTAATAGCAAGCAGAAATCCACCGCCATTTTGCTGAACGTTTGGCAGAAGATGAGCAGGTCTAGGTCTAAAACATCAGCTTTGTGTTTAAAAATAAATTCTAAAATATAAAATTAACGTAACTTTATGGAGATATTTAGCGTCAGCTTTATACCTCTTTAGTCTGAAGTGGTCTCGTGCAGTGTCTGCAGCACAAACTTTCCAGGATTGTGTTTGCATGAGAATCTGCTCGAGAAACATCTAAAATCCAAGTGGAAAACTGCTTTTTATTTTCACTATTCAAACTGGATGAACTTTTAAACAAAGATGACTATGTGGTGACATGTGAGTGTGATTTCTAAACATTCCCCAGTTGGAAAAAAAGCTGACTTAATAATAGTGTAAGCAGGATTATTTTTGTCCATTGTATCACTTGAATGTGAAGGATGGTGTCCCCAAAAAACAAACGGGAACAATAACGTTGCTCGGAATAAAACTTGAAAGCGCACAGTTGGCCGTCGGATGCTGCGCTGCAGCAAGCTGCTCGCAGGGCCGGGCCCTGCAAACCTGCGCACGCATGTGTAGTCCTGTTCACGTCACCAGCAGTACTCGTAGGAGTAAAAGCTGCGTTTGTAATCGTGCTGTGAGCTCCGGGGGAATCGGGGAGCAAAACTCCTCCGCAGCCCTTTGTGAAAAAAGAAGCTGCTAAGCAGAGCGAGCGCTGCTGAGGCTGCCCAAACTCGAATGAGGCTGAATTGGTCCCTGGTGGGTCCAAGAACATAAAATATGTAAAGACGTATAACGTTCCGATGCGTAAAGCAGAGAGCCTGATCCAAAAGCTTAGAAATCTAAGCTGTTGCTCATCAGAGCCCTCTGCCCCCATTTTTAAAGCCAAACCTCGATGTCCGTAGCTCCACAGAAGCGTCACCCCGTGATTTGAGAAGCTTTGGGGAGGGTGTGGGGAGTAATGACTGAAGTATCTCAAATTGGCTGGGCGCGTTCATTATTCTTGTTTTATTGCCATCTTATCTTAAGAGGGAATAACTTGCTAATTTTATGTTCTATCTTCAACAGAAAAATTTTTCAATTCTCAAGATTATCTTGAGCTGTCCAACAGATTCCCCCGCCAGTCCTGGGAAGAAGCTCGACAGTTCTTCTTGAAAAAATAAGTGTTGTATGCGGTTTAAAAATCCTTCATGTTGTCACGCTGACCAGTTCCTGCTGACTACCTTCTTTAAAAAGCTATTCCGAAAAGTTTTTTATACTCTAAATACTTATGCTGTAGATATATAATTTGCACTATTTATATCATAAGTACTGTAGATACTTTCTGTTTTGTAATTTTGATAATTTGAGTTTATTTCATTCACATATCCTAACGTCATGACTGGGGTATTTTCTACCCTGTGATGTGGTGGTACTTGCACTGCAGAACTGCTGAAATAAGATTGCAAATAGAGAAAATATGTTCTATATATCTTGTAATAAAATAACTTATTCTGTCTGTAGTGTGACTTCTGCGTTACAAATGTTGGTGTGTTTGAATTACCATAAGCAACACACGGCTCGGAGAGAAAGAAAAAAAAAAAAAAAAAGACTCCTAAGATGTCTTTCCAGTTAATCAAATGTCTAAAGAATTTGTCAGATTTGGCTCTGAGGGAAGTTCGCTTGTAATTTTTTGGCGATTTGGGATAAGTCACGTAATACGGATTTTTTAAACCACATGCCTTTTTAACGTTTCGATAAGACTTTAATAACGCTTGTTTAAACCTCGTGATGTTCTCTTAACGGTGAAGGTTCCATGAAGCAAAATTAAAACGTAAAAACGGCGGCGTGTCTCAGCAAGATTTATTTTCCGCGCCTCTCGCCGAAGGCCCCGGCGGCTGCTGCCCGGGGCCGGGCCCGCGCGGGGAGCGGCCCTGAGGGGGCGCGGGGCGGCCCGGGCCTGGCGCGGAGCGGAGCGGCGGGGCCGCGCTTCCGCGGGGAGGGCTCTGGCGGGGCCGCGCCGGTCGCGGGCCGCAGGCGGCTCACGGCCGCGGGGACCGGGACCGTCCCCTTTTCGCGGCCCCCTCGCCGGCCGCAGCGGCCCGGCCCGGCCCGCACCTGAGGCGGCGGCGGCGGCGGCAATCCCGGCCCGCCCGGCGGGGCCGCGGCGCTGCCTGAGGGGGGAGCGGGGCCTGGCGGGGACTCGGGTCCCCCGGCCGCCTCCGCGGAGGCGATTTTACGGCGCCGGGTGACGGAAACGGCTTGCTTCGGTCTAGGCCCGGGAGAGCGCGGGGAGCTGAAACCCGACCCGGCGGGAGCCAGGTAACCGCGGGGGCCCCGCGGCGGGGCTGGGGGGCGGGGGACCCCCCTTCGCACCTGTCCCCGGGCCGGGGGGGCCGCCCGCCCCGGCGGCAGCAGAGGAGCCCCTGCCTGAGGCGGCGCCTCCGCCTCTCCCGCCGGCGCGGCCCCGGCGGCCCGGGCTGCTCCGTGCGCCCCGACGGCAACTGCGGGTCGGCGGGGCGGGCCAGCTCGCCCCGGGGGGGCCGGTCCCCGCACACCCGCCTCCTCAGCCCCTCGCGGGTGCTGGAGCCGTGCCCAGCCCCGGCGCCGCGCAGCCCGTCCCGTCGCAGCCCGGGGCGCTCGGGTAGGGCCCAGCTTCCCCCCCCCCCCCCGCCCGCCCCTTCCTCGCGCCCCGAGGGTGCGGGCCCGAGTGCCCGGGGATGGGGACGCGGGGCGGCTCGCCGTGGTTTAAGGCTGCGCGGGCCCGCGGTGCCGCCGGGAGCCGGCCCTGAGCGCATTCCCGCCCGGGTGACGGGCAGGGAGCGGGAGCCGGGGCGGGCCGCGCCGCGCTCCCGGGTGATGCCGAAGGCAGATAAGGAGCCGCCGCCAGCGTCTAGACGGGGGCACGGATACACGCGAGGGGACGGCCGGCCTCGCCGCCGCCGCCCCGGGGAGGAGGCGAGGCGGCCCCGCACGGCGGCAGGTGCGGGCACCACTCGGCCGGGCGCGGGGGCTGCTCCGAAAGGGAAACCTGCGCTCCGCCTCCCCGGCTATAAATAAGCGGCCCCGGTCGGGAAAGCCGATCAGCGCCGTGCGGGGAGGCCGTGCCGGCAAAGCCCGACCCGACCCGCGCCCCGACCCGCCTCGCTCCGCGCCCCGACCCGGGCGGCTCCGCGGACGGGGAGCCCCCTCCGTCGCCCTCCCGCCCCTTGTTTTTCGTTTCAATCCTTTCCTTTTCTTTTTTTCTCTTTTTTTATTAAGTCCAAAATATTTAATCCCACTATTCAACCGCTGACTCTGACAATAAATAACAATAACTTACTTTTGTTCGTTAAAGGCTCAAACAATCCGTCCTCCGTCCACTGATAACTTAACATTATTAGTATTGGTTTTCCCGTTAAAAAGTCTCGTTTCCGTGTCCCGGTTTTCCAGCGATCGTGCGAGGCCGGGCGCCGCGGCCCGGGAGAGGCATCGGCGTGAGATGAGGCTGGACGGCGCGGCTCCGCGGAGAGAGGGCCAGGCCGGCTCCGCGGCGGCGGGAAGGCGCGCACGCCCGGGGAGTCTCTCCCCCTTCTGTATATTTTTTTTTTTTCTTTTCCCTTACAAAAAGGGAAGAAAAGCCGTCCCCGGCGGAAGCGGCGGGCGAGGCAGCCTGTCACCGTGCCGGGCTCCAGCGGGGAAATCCGCGTTTCTTTGGGGAAAAGAAACATCGAAATCCGCAGGGAAAAAAACCCAAACCAACGAAATAACCAGGGCGGGGGCTCTGTCTCCGGTCTGGTGAAGGCAGCGAGGATCCCGGTGCTTTTTTGGCCGTCAGTAACATTTTTTTTGTTTGTTTTTAAATAAGAATAATTAAAAAACAAAGGCGTTTGTCCGGCGCTCTGGGAGCGGCCCGGGGCCGGGTGTCTCATGCAGGGAGCGCAGGCATGCGGAAGTCCCGCGGCGGCGGGCGGCCCGGCCGCCTCACGTCTCGGCCGGGCTGGGCACCATGCTGTTGGGGGTGTCGGGGAGCTGGGAGGACAGCGAGGTCACGTCGCTGCCGGAGGAGGTGCCCAAGGAGCCGGACTCGGAGAAGGAGACCTGGGGGAGCAGCGGCGGTGAGCGCCCGGCGCGGTGTGTGTCCCCCACCCTCCCGCCCCGTACCCCCCCTCCCGCAGCGCCCGGGCCCGGCGGGCCGGAGCATGCCCCCCCCCACTCCCCGCCAACCCCCGCGGCCCGACGGGGCGGCCCGGCCCAGCGCGGCCCGGCTCACCAGCTGCTGGAAGGCGGCGGGCTGCTCCAGGTCGCTCTGCAGGGCGAACTCGCTGAGCGCCTTCCAGGGTGGCTGGTAGGTCTGGACCTCCACGGCGCTGCCCTGCACGGCGCTCTCGTGGCGGATGGGGCTGCCGGCCACCAGCGGCGTCCCGGTGAGGCCCTGCAGGCTCTGCGGGCGCACGGGGCTTCAGCGCCAGCCCGCCGGCCCGGGACTCCCCCCGCCCCGCCCGACGCCTCCCGCCCCGGCGGGCGCTCACCGTCTTGTCGCTGTGCTGCTGCTGCTGGAGCTGCTTCATGAGGATGGACTTCTTCTTGTCCTTGCAGCGCTTGTTCTGGAACCAGACGCGGATGACGCGGGGGCTGAGCCCCGTCATCTCCACCAGCTGCTCCTTCATCAGGGCGTCGGGGCGCGGGTTGGCGGCGTAGCAGGTCCGCAGCGTGTGCAGCTGCTTCTCGTTCAGCACCGTCCGCACGCGGGTGGTCTTCTCTGCCGCCTTGTGCGCCGGCGGCCGCGGGGCGGGCGGCCGCCCGGGCACCGGCTCTGCGGCGGGCGAGGAAGGGCGCGCACCGTCAGCGCGGCCGCCCGCCGCAGCCCCCCCCCCGCCCCCCCTTCCCCGTCCCCCGCCCGCCCCGAGGGGGAGCCGGTACCTGCGAGGTGCGCGGCGGCGGCGGGCGGCGGCAGCGCGGGGCTGCGTGGCCCGCGGGTGGCGGCGCCGTCGGGGGGCGGCCCGTGGTCGGCGCGGCAGAGCAGGTCGCGCTCCCGCAGGCAGAACTGGTCGCCGGGCAGGAGCTGGCGGCCGCAGGCGGCGCAGCGGAAACACTCCAGGTGGTAGACGTGGTCGCGGGCGCGCATCACCAGGTCGCTGCTGCTGAAGGCCGCCCGGCACTGCGCGCACTTGATGCCGAAGAGCCTGCGGGGAGGCGGAGGCGCCGTCAGGGTCCGCGGCCGCGCCGTCGGGGCGGCTCCGGGCGGCGGGCAGCGGCCGAGAGCCAGGTTTTCGTTTGGGGGAAATTCGGGGGCGGGGTGGGGCTGGGGTTGAGGGGTTTTGCGCTTTCTCGGGATTTGGTTTGGTGGGTTTTGGGGTCTTTTTTTTTTTTTTTTTTAACGAGCGGCGGCGCGTTGGGGGTCACCTGCTGTAATCCCGCTTGCAGTAGGCCTTGCCGTCGCGCAGGAAGCATGTGCAGGTCTCGTCCAGGGGCTGCCCGCACTCGGCGCACTTGAGGCAGGCGACGTGCCACTCCAGGTCCGGCGACACCCGCAGCAGGAAGGGGTCCTGGATGCGGCCCCCGCAGCCCGCGCACAGGGCCAGCCCCGGCCGCCCTGCCGGGAGCGAGCGGGGCACGGTCAGGGGCAGCCACGCGCAAGAGCAGAAGCACCAGGAATTAGGGAAAGGCACTTTTTTTCTCTTTTTTTAACGTTTTCTCCTTTTTTTCTTGGGTTGTTTTTGGTTTTTTTTTGGGTTTGTTTTTTCTCAAAATAGGAAGAGAAATAAAGACAGAGACACGGAGAGAAAGAAAGGATGGAAACACGAGAGAAATAAATACAGCCAGAAATAAAAAAACAGAAACTCGATCGAGGGAAATAAATGCAGAAAGACGGAGACATAAAAGTAGAATTTCGGAAAAGGAAATAAAAGTAGAAACACGGAAACACTAAAACAAAAGCTGAGGAAAAGCAGAAAGAAAGCAAAAGAAATAAAAACGGAATGACAGAAAGAGAAACAAAACCAGAGAAAAACCAAAAAGAGACGGTTAAAACGGCAACATGGACAAATCAAAACAGTAAGAGACAAGAAATCAAAGAGACGGAAGGAGAAATAAAACCAGGCAGAACGAGAACAGAAAGAAATAAATAAAAACGGAAAGAGAAATTAACAACAAGAAAGACAAACCGAAACACGGAAAGAGAGAAAGAAAGGAAAACGGCAACACGGGCAGAGCAAGAGGGGAGGGAAGGAAAGAAAGAAAGAAAAAGAAAAAGCAGAGGGAAGGAGAGAAAGAAATGGAAACGGCAGAAAGAAACGAGATTGGCAGCGCGGACAGCCGAACGGACCGGCGTTCGGTAAGAAACGGCGCCGGCGGGGCCGGGGAGCGCGGGGCACGAACGGGAGCAGCGGCGCCGGGGATGCCACGCGCCGAGCCCGCCGCCGCCCGCGCCCGCCGCGGTGCCGCAGCCCTTCCCGGTGCTGTCACCGCGCCCGCCGGCCCGCCCGACGGCAGCGGCGGCGCGGAGCTCGGCCCCGCAGCGTCCCGCAGCGCCCCGCGCCCGCCCCCCCGCCCGCCCCGGCGCCGCGGTGCGCGGCGCGGCACTTACTCTTGGAGGGCTCCCCCATGGCGCCCGGGAGCGGCCGCGGGAGGAGGACGTCCACCATGCGGGCGGCCCCCTGCGCACCGGCCGCGATGCGCGATGCGGGATGCGGCGCCGCCGCTCCACCACTACCCGCGCCGCGCGGGGCGGGGGCCGCGCCCGCCCCCCCGGGCCCGCCCCGCCGGGCCGCGCCGTGATGTCAGCGCGCACCGGCCGCCGGGTGGGGGGGGGGGGGGGGGGCGGCGCTGACCTCACCGCGCGGCCCCCAGAGGCGATTGGCGGCCGCGGGGAGGGCGCCCGCGGATTGGCCGTGGGGAACAATGGGCGCGCGGTGGCGCGCGGCGGGGCGCGGAGCGGCGCGGACTCCCCACGCCGCCCCGCGGGAGCCTCGGCTTGGCGTGGCTCGACGCCGGCTCGGACGGGGCGGGCAGCCCTGTGCGCCGCGGCAGAGGCTCCTCCGCGGGGGCGGCGGGGGACGCGCCTCGGCGCCCTGCGCCCCGGGCAGCCGCGGGACCCACCCGGCAGCCGCGGCCGCCCGCGGGACCCTCCGGCCGCCTGGCGCGGTGGCGGCGCCGTGCGCCCCGGCCCCGTACGCGGAGGGGACGGCGGCATCGGCAGCCCTAGGAGGTGGAGATTCATTTTCGCTTCTTCCCCCTCTGTTCTCCCTATTATTTTCGTGGACTTTTATGTCGCCTTTTATTTTCTCCTTATTTCCCTTTTTCTGTTCTTTCCCCTCTCGTTCGCCTTTTATTTCGTTGTCCCTTTTCTCTGCCTTTCGGCGTGCCGCAGGCAGGTGCCCGCCGACGGGCGCGACGGGACCGTTCCCCGGCGCTGCGCGGAGGCGCATCCCCGCGGCAGACGGGAAGGGGGCTCCGCGCAGGACACCGGCTCGACGCTGCGCGCCCGCGGAGCGATTCCCCGCTGGGGGGTGTGCGCGGAAGGGTCGCTCCAACTGACCCGAACGGGATCCGCGGCACCGTCGGGGCGGCCGTCCTGCGCAGCAGCCGCGTCATGAGTAGAAATGAGAGGAACAAATAGTCTTTTACCGCATTTTCATGCACCTGATCCCGTGCTGCTCCTGCAGCGGGACCTCTCCTGTTGCTTTTTTATCCCTTCTATTCATTTTTCCTCCCTCTTTCCCCTCAGTCTCCATGGGCTTCTTGTGTGCTAGCAGGAAAACAGGGAGAGCACTTCAGCGGCCCTTGACTCAGTTTTAAATTCCCAAAGACTTCTCAGCACAGCTCAAAAGGTCCATGAAAGCTTATACGTGCTGGAATTGAGATTGCTCCTCTCTTGGGGCTTTGGTCCTGTCCCTCCCCTCCACACAATCCCCTTTTTAATTTTACGCATGGAATTTGACGGGCATAGACCAACCTGTACGGCTGGGGAAGGACACGGTGACTTTAAATTTTGGCTCGGGAAGGGTAGGCTGTGCTCATTTTGCTCGGAGGAGGGAGGCAGGATGGATTTTCCAGCTGAAGCACTTGCTTTTTGTGCGAGTCGGGCACCCTGTAGGTGTAAAACCCCAGAAGCTGAGGAGGGGGAGAGGATGATTTGAATGCCCGACATTTGACTATCTGACCCACTCTCCCCGGCCTGACCACAGCCCCTGCTATGCCTTTGAGGCCCCCAAATGTTGAAAGCAAACATTTAAGCTTGCACAAGAGCTGAGGGGGGAAGCAGGATGGTGTTTGGGGTACCCGCCTCAGCAGGGGCACGTGTTGCCAGGGGATTTGGGCATCCCTGCCGGCCCCTGCGTGCTGGAAGGTGCCGAGGTGCAGCGTGGCGATGACATCCCCACGGCAGGGCGAGCCCACATGTCCCCTGCCTGTGTGGCAGTGGCAGGGTGGCCGTGGTGCCTGTCAGGGTTTGTGGTCCAACTGCTGCCTGCCGAGAGTGTGGCTCGTTTGCCAGCAGCAGAGCTGAGCTGGGAGGTGAGCAATGCAAAAGGGGCATTGGAAAAATTTGGCTGGCTCTGCAAACTGGGGTGACCCTGTGAGATGGGTGACGGGAAGCTCCGCAGCGCTGCCATGGCCGTGGGGCGGCACTGGGTGTCCTGCCTGTGCCTGGGCGCCTGGCAGGAAAGGGGGTGCAGAAGGGTGACTTCAGTCTGAGCCGGAATCCACGGAGTCCTGAGTGAGTCAGTATCTGCATGTGTTAATAATAAAATGCAAAAATAAAATGTCAGAGTGATAGGAGAATGAGACATGTCTAAGAATACAGCAGCTTGGCAGGGATGCTCCCTGTTGCATCACCCTTTTCTCACTCGAGGGCAGGGTCCTCTCTGCTCTCCCAAACCTCCCACCAGTTTAGGAATAAGAAAGGTTACAGCTGAGCCAGCCAGACTTTTCCAAACGGGCACAAAGCCACGCTGCAGGCACACCTGTGTCAGCACAGAGCAGCGCGCTGACACCAGGTGAGGACGGTGGGACCGGACTCGTTTCGTGACCAGGCAGGTAGGAATGGGGTGGGCAGTGCTGCACAGGCAGTTTAATAGAAACCCCCCCAAAAAGGACTTGCCAGGGAAATGCTGAAAGCCCCGAACCTCCTCTAGGTGATATATGAAAAACTTTTAAACGACTACAGGTAATGGCAAGAGGTATAAAACTAGCCCAATACCACCGCGTTTTACAAACAGGTTAATTGTTGGTTCAGTTGAGGGGGGGTGAGGGAAAGCACATCATAAAATCACAGAATAATTCAGGTCAGGAGGGACCTCTGGAAAACCACTTTCAGGTTGCTTGGAACTGCTGGAAGTGTTTGCTAGTCAAAACCAAATGCAATCTCTCCTGCCACACCGATCACTCCTTGCTCCCCTCCACCCATGTCCAGAGTTTCCGATCGCTTTCGCGGCAATTCCGGTTGGGTTTGGTGCGAGAGCTGGCAGGGGCTGCCTGGCCGCGGGGTGAGGCCATCTAACAGAGCTTCCCACTCTCTACGGAGCAACTCTTTAGTTTTTGCTCCCAAATAGAAATACAAGTTCCCTCTAGAAAGGGGAAACGGTAATAATTTTTTTGTTTGCAGCAGATTGCAAAGGCAGTAAATGCTGATTCTTTCAGAGCCAGCCATGGATTAAGTCCATTATAAAATTAAAACAGATGGAACACAATTTCACTTACATTACAAAAAAGGACAGGAACCATCTGCAATAAGATTTAGCATTGCAAAGCTATTGTTATCATGTTACCATTAAAACCTTTGATGAAGGGTTTTCTTTTCTTTCATAAACTTGTTCACATGAAACAAATGTTTTATTTATCCATCTTCCTAAGATAATCATATTTTATTTAAAAAGACGACATCTCTCAACAAACCAGCTCTTGGTTCTAACAGAACATGTGAAAACAAAGAAATGTTGTAAAACTCCAACGTCGAACCATTGGGGGGCTTCCATGGGGAGGATGTAGCAAAAGGAGAATTCTCTGTCCATTTTTTTCTTTAAAAAACATTTCCTTGTGTTTGGGGACAATGTCTGATACTGAAAATAGATAATTAATGAGATAATGGGATACTGCATGTCACCTCCTGTCCAATGGGATTATCTGATGGCTAATTATGGACAGATTGTGATTAATGTGATTATGGATTGGATATTAATCTGATTCTGGATTGATCTAGTTATGTTTTAGTCTGCTCCAAATGGTTAATTGGATCTGAGATAATAGAAATGCAGCTTGCACCAGATTTTGCCACATCAGTTGATGAAGTATCTTTTGATCTGGGTGGGTTGCGAACAATAAATTATTTACAGCTGTTGAGAAAATGACTCTTCCTTAGAATGTAGTCATTCATTTTATTTTCGAGAGCCTTTGAAAACAAAATCAATATCCTTTCTAAAAGGAGATGTTGACAAAAGAAAGGCACGTACATAACTCACAAACAAATGTGACGAAATTAAACAGTGGTTAACCCGGTGGCCTAATGTCTGGTGATGCATTTGAATTGCTATGTGGAGCTTTGGGCTCAATTCTTCTGAGACCAGCAGGGGTTGGGAGCATTGCAGGGGAAGAGGGCCCAGCTCTGGGGAAAGTGGTATTGCACAAGAGCTACTGCCAGCCTGCTATTGATTAAGAGTCAGCCATGGTAAAATGGCAAAGAGAGCCCTTGCCATTTTTTCCCCTCCGGATAAGAAGGATTCAGAGAGTTCATGGGCGCAGAAAGGACTCGTTGGCCCATCTCATCTGGCCTCCTTCATACCAGACCATGCAATTGGACCCAGTATTATTATTTTTTCCCCTCGCAGTGAGCCTGTTAATTTATGGTTGACCTCAGTCATGTCTCCCAGAGATGCATCTGGTCTTGATGTAGCCTGCCAGTGCGGGAGAGGCTGCCCCGCTCCCTGAGAAGCCATCCTGCTTGTTAACTACTTTCACTGAAATGGCAAATTAAGGTTATATTTTAGGTTCAGCCCCCAGCCACTGGATCTCATTATGCTATTATCTGCGGGATTAAAGGCAACGGGTAAGTTATAGCATCTTAGACTTTGTGACAGGGGAAGCGGGAAGTGCATTAGCCTTCGTCACCAGGTAGCATAAGCTGCAGGTAACTTCATCAGAAAGTGCTCCTCTCTCAACGGGCTTTGTAATAAAAATATCAAAACCCAAGCAGGTCCCAAAACACTGAAAACAGAGGCCCACTGCAGCTGCTGTGCTTACACTAAAGTGTTATTCACTGAGCTGAAACTGAAGGAAAAAAGGAAAAAGCAACTTTCCCTGACGTGCTTGCAGGCATGGAAAGGGCCGTTCCTCTGGGGTGATTTCACGCGCTGGCTGTCCCTGCCTCTGCAGGAGTGGCTTGGGCTGGCACGAGCGGGAATACAGTGGCATCTGGATTCCTCTTCAGCAGCGTAACGGGCAGAAAGAGCAGCTACCTGTTTAAAAAATAATGCTGCTATAACCCAACAGAGAATTTTACATGCATCTCCCATTAGCGACAAGGCAAGCTGCATGCTGGAGGAGGGCGGCAGGTTGCGAAATGCCCGTTGCAGGTGTCTGCGCTGGGATGTCTCCCCACCTGCACCGCTTCCCTCGTCCTCTGCCACTCCTGGGCAGGACTAGCTGCCTTCCAGGGGAACCTGAGCCTTTGATTTCAGGAGGTTACAAGGGTGCCTTTTCGCCCGTGACCTCATAAGAAGGGGCTTTTTTAACTCCTCCGGTGATCTCATTCTCTAGGACTATGCAGCAAATGTGATGTGACCTTGCTCCCTGACTCCCTTGTTACTTGATTGGCACATGGAAATGATTAGCAAGTGAGAGGAGTTTGTAAAAAAGGGAAAACACCTGGCTCTGGTGGCTCCATAGGCTCAGTATCAGTAGAAGGGTTGTCCCTGCTATGGGGCAGCTTTGGGGGAGCTCACTCCTCTGTCCCCCACTTTGGAAACAGGGCTCATGGCGTTGTCCCCTTCCAGAGGGCTGCTGTAAAGCCCCATGAGAGACAAGCTGCTGATCCGAGACACACAGGTGAGTGGTTGTAAAATGATCTGGGCAGAGCATTAAGCACAGCTGTGGTGGTGTTTTATTATAAAGCAACTCAAATGGCAGACATGCTGAGATGTATTTCTGTGCCAGTGAGGAGCGGAGAGCAGAACCCTGGGGAGACATGTCCCATGTTGTGAGGAGGGCCCTGTATTTGTGGCTGTGGGGAAGGGGTGAGTGCATGGGGATGGGCAATATCCTGGGGTGGCTGAACCACTTGGGTCACGTGAGCTTGCAGCGCTCTGGCACAAAATATTTCACCAGCAGAGATCTCTCCTGCTGCTTCTGAGGTGGGTTTTTGTCCTGTCCCTCCTTGCTGCTGCCGTCCGGTGCTGGGCCACAGGTCCTGCCCATCGGCTCAGAGAGCCCCGCCGAGCCGTAAGCAGGTTGCAGTTGCTTTAACGTTATTGGATTTTGACAGATTAGGAGGCGAATCCTTTCGTGTGTTGGAGAAGCTTCCCAAATGAAGCTCTTTTAATTTATCTGAGTCAGCTATCCCCAGGTGATTGCAGGAGGAGTAAGCTAAGGATGACCCGTGACAGAGGGGACCATCATAGCAGTAATAAAAAAATTCCTGCCCTTCAGTAAATCCCTTAGTCATGAGGCTGTATTAGCTGGATTCCATATGTTTTAATTAGGAATTATGTATTTGAAGGGAACTAAAATCCGATTCTAGTGGAGACGTGATTACATATTTGTGATGGTTCTCATTTAATTTGGCTTTTGTAGAGATACCAATACAAATACCTGCTCTTGTTTGCAACCATATTTTTAAAAGTTTGAGTCATCTGTGTTATTGATTTCTTTTTTTTTTTTATTTATTTCCCCCCTCACAATAGTGTGAAAAAATGTAATTCCCTTTCCAATTCAGAAATTGGGTCAGCAGATCCTAATGAAATAATCCTGGATAACAATGCACCACACAAGGATCTGCTTCCACTAATTAATGACTAATTTTTCTTTCAAAATACAAAGCACTATCCTCTGCTTGCAGTGGACAGTGACTTTACCTCCAGCGGCACCTGTTGCATGTTTTACCATTTCTATTATTGTCATGCCCTAGGTGGGAAGGTCGAATAGAAAAAAGCTTTTTGCCATGGTTCAGCTAATATGGATCATGCTGATATAACCCCTACCTGATTACAGTTATAAGCTCCTAAAACACTGGCCATAAGTGATAAAGACTTCCTTTGTGCTTCAGGGTGTAATCCGCATCAAGCCAGTTTCAATAAGGATTATGTGCATCTGAAGTGTTGCTGAGGTTTTAAATCAAAATTATAAACAGAAAACACAATAAAAAGCCTGTCACATCTCTGGAATGGTGACACTACACCTTGAAATCTGACCTAAAGGGTGGCGGTGTCACTCTGCTCATGAAAATATGATATATGCTATTAAACCAGATACATAGTGAAAGGATCAATTTATTCTGAGCTGTGATGCAATTAGGGCAATTTTGATAGTAGCTCACTCTTGGTTTTGGTCTGAGGTATTAAAAAATTAACTCGAAATTGGTTTGTTTATTTTTGTGCTTTGAGTTTTTACGTGTACATGGGTGGTTTCTTTTTATTAAAGATTTCATCCCCATGAGATGTGCATGTTGGAAGCTCAGTTTTAGATCTTAAAATAGGATTATGAAATTGTGTGCCACGCTTTTTAATGAGTAAAACACTGTAATGAATTAAAAAGACATAATGGCTGAATTAAGGATGCCCAGGATAACGTTCTTTTGTATCCTTATTTTGCTTTTGTTGTTCCTTTTGTTGGATTACCCAAGGTGCAGATAGGGATTTCTATATTGTATAAAACTTCGTATTTCTGAAGAGTTATGCTGCACCTTAACCATCTCTCAAACAGGCAGTAAAGAGCTGCTTCAATTATTTATCCACTTCTCAAACCCATCTCGGGGTCCTGTGACCAGCAAAATCATCCTTCCCCTCATCTTCATGAAAACAATTTTGTATTTTTTTCACCCGATCATTTGCTCAATCCAGAAGAAGATGCACAGGCAGCCCCAAATACTCATTCTGTTTTCTTCATTTTTGGGGGACTGGTGGAAGGGCAAAGCCAGGCCTGGGCAGAAGTTAGAGCAGCCCTGGAGCTACTTTAATCTGTATAATCAGGCACAGGCCCTGCAGGAGGTTTGTGACTTCCTTCAGCTCTTACCTCCACAGCCCTCCCTCAGGGCTTGGGGAGTTTAGGTAGTGCTCCTGGGCTCAGAAGCTGAAATATGCAGTACAGCTGCTTTTCTTCTATTACAGAGGCATTTGAGATTTGAGACAAAGTAAATTGTCCATTCAGATGCTTGCACTGCTGGACCTGGTTAGCTTTTGCTGTAAAGCGGTAGTACTTTTTGGCATCTGATATAAAAATCATGTGGCAGAATAAATGTTAGAGGTGATCCCGTGCCAAGCCGAAGAGCCTTTCTGATCAATTTGCCTTCTGCTTTTCTGCAGGGTGCCTCAGAAATGCAGAACGAATCACTGACATGCTGCAGATCACTGCTTATTCTTGGAAGAACGGTCCGATGGCCATAATTATTCAGGGTTTGTTTGTTTTTTCTCTAAACCACTTCAGGATGGGAAGAAAGAAAGAAACTGCATTCGTGGCTTGCTATCTAGCGATTTCCGGGATGGGAAGTCAGTCAGAAACATCCCAAAATCCATGTGTACTTGGGGCTCCTGGGCTGGTGGACTGGTTACTTCAGCGTGGCAGCTCCTGACAGCTTCTCTGGGACACCACGTTTTCAGAGAGCCACAGCACATGATTTAGCAGTGAATTTGGCCTGAACCATTTTATTTCATTGATTTTTAAATCCCTCTCCAATGCCACCTGGAAAAAGATCCGGAGGTATGGAAAAAACCAGCACCCAGCCTGGTCCCTGGGGTACCCTGGTGCTATGGAAGGGGCAGGCACAAAATGTCTTGCTTTGGTTTTGGGAAATCAGAATAATAATAAAAAAGTTCTATAAATTATTCAGAGCAACTGAGCTATTCTCCAATGCTGCTGTGGGGCCGAGCACAGGGGTGGGGTGAGGCAGCTGTAAATCCGCCCCGGCGAGGGGATGCCGTCCTGGGCTGGTGTTACCTGACTGGTCTGTGAAGCTGTCAGGCTGTTTGGACAACTGGTGGGTCGCGATGTTTGGGAAGTGCCGTGAGGTCTGGCCTCCCCTGTGCGCCACACGCTCCATCCCCACGTTACCTTTGCTCTGCCATGTGGGGCCGTGGGGAGGGGGGTGGTGGGCAGCCCTAGGCCTGGGCGTGCCCCCAGGGCCGGGAGCCTGCCCGCGCTGGCTGTGGCCTCCCAGGCTTCTGCTGGCTCCACAGCCGCAAATGAAGACTTTTCTCTTCTTTTTTTCTTCGCAAGGCACATTGTTATTGGCTTGGGGTAGGATCTGGTCTGGATCATAGGCATTTGCAGACAAAACGCCGCTTCCTGTTGTTTTCTTCCCTTTTAAGGGCTTTAACTCTTTGTGGAAACAGGGCAGGGGTAAAAGGAAGGCCGGAGGAGGCTGGTGTGGGTGACCAGGCCGGTTGGGCGGGGAGCCGTACGCGCTGCGAGGCGGACGGGGGCCCGTCTCCCCTCGAGGTGCTCCGCCGGAGCCGTACGTGCACCCCGACAGCGGCGGCAGCTTCGCTCTGCCTTCTGCTCCCGCCCGGGCCGTGAGGGCGAGCTGCCGGGCCGTGGCGGGACCGCGCCGAGAGCTGCCGAGCCGCGCCCCGCCCCAGCGGTTCCGGCGCTGCCGTGTCCCCGTTCTCCGCCGCCCGCAATAACCGACGGCCCCGCCGCGGCGCGCGCCCCCGGACCGGCGGCGCGAGGCCCGCTCCGCCGCCGCCCATTGGTCCGCCGCTCCGCCAATGAAGCGGCGGGGCGGGGCGCGGCTCTCGCGAGAGCGGCGCGGGGCCGGCGCGGCGGAGCCATGTTGCGGGCGGTCGCGGCGCAGCGCCTGAGGCGGGCGGTGAGTGAACGAGTGCGGGCGGGGCGGGCGGGAAGCGCGCGCGCCCCTTCGGCCGGGGCGGAGGGCGGCGGGGGGAGGGAGCTCCGCCGCGGCGCCCGGCGCTGAGGGGCCGGTTGCCTTCCCTCCGCCCGGCCGTGCGGGCCCGTGCCCAGTGGGGCAAAGGTGGGGTGGGGTGGGGCGGGGCGGGGCGCGGGGCCGAGCTCCGCCGTCGGCCCGCCCGGCAGCGGTGGCTGAGGGGGTGTCTGGGGGCGAGCAGCAGGCGCCGCCGGGGCCGAACTCTTCCGCTGGACTCCGCTTCTCTCCCACACCGTGGCTGTTAAAGTTTCTGAGTGGATGCCGGGTGTTTAAGAAGCGCTTTACAGCGCTCACCGCAGGCAGGAGTTGAGGACTGTTGCCCTATATGAAGAGCTACCGTAGTCTCAAGGGAAGCCTTAAATTTCTCGGAGCGCTCGCTCTCTTCCACCCTCGTACAGGACTGAGGAACACGAGTGCTTTCCTTAGAGCTGGAAGCGACTTCTGGAGTTTGTTACTGCAAACTCTTAGACGTTAGTGGCTCAGGGAGAGGCTTTCTGGGGTTTTGAGAGGTTAGCACAGCGTTTCTCGGTCAAATGAGCTCAGCTGTGCAGAAATGTGATTGCTTTAACTCACAATCTGCGGACGGAGCTAATGTGAAACACTTGTTGCTTTTCCATATTGACCTTCATACTGCTCAGCTGGGAGGAGTGCTGGGCTTTTGGAGGCCGTTTGCTGCTTGGTTGTCATGGTTGTTGTGTTACCAAATTTAACGACTAGGTGAACTCAAGGTTAATTGGAGTAGATGATTCATGAAATGTCCCTGAATGTCTGTTCCATCTCGAAGTGTGCACTTGGAGAGACAATCCCTCCACTAGCACTGTGTGTAAATAGCTCTTCTGAAAGAGCTTGAAATCTCACAAGTTTCTTTTTGAGCTCTCCGAGGCTTTTACAAGTATTACAGTTCTGTACAGCTCTAAAATAGGAATGATGGATGTATTAATCGGTTTCAGGTACTAAGAATGGCTTAAAAGAAGAGTTAAAGGTAGATCAGGACAACACATGATTTAATCTAAAAATGATAACTGTTGTAATCATGGACATCTTTCAGTTATTGTTAGGCTGCAGAGCAAAGGTCTTGATCTCAGGAGCTCCTAGAACATGTGGTACTGCTACGTAAATAATACTTGACTCACAATCACTGCACAATTCAGTTTCATGTCCTGGAAACATGAGGTCAGCTCCTTTTTTTTTCAGCCATATGCATCTTACAGATTTATAAAATAAAGCTAATAAAACATTGTGTGAATCTTCAGTGTGTGGGTAACAATGTAGTCTGCAAGAGAGGCAAAGCAAACTCTAGCACTGCTAATGCTCACGCAGTTCGAGAGTGAATAGAGTGTAGAGTAAAACAGGATTTGAGAGACCTGAAGTATTAGCAGCAGGGAAAGACTGGAGTTGTGTAACTTAAAGATGGGGGGACTGAGGAGGAATATGAGACAGCAAGTACGCAAAAAAATTGGTGCAGAGGTGCAAATAAGCCACGTAGCGAGTTCACTTCCAGTAGTGTTGTCTGTATTTCAGAACAGCTTTGTTGCTTTGGTTTTTATTAATGGTTTGCATGGGATATATCTGGAGAAGTTTATTACGTCTTTCTATTGCTGCTTCAAGTTCTTTGTAATTTAAAATATTTTTTGTGATTCCTAAATACATCCTTTTTGTAAATGTTTTCTGTATTTATTTTGCTGTTCTTTGCTGCAGTTTTTCAGTTCAGGGGCCTTTAGTGTTGTTTTTCTAGTTAGTGTGTCCTGGTGTTAAATAGCTGTCTCTTAGACCTCTTCTGTAGCTAGATGTGTGTGGAGGTTCTAGGAGTATAAGCTTCATTCCTAGAGCACCCTCCTCTCTGTGAGCTTCCCAAATATTTTTTCTTCTTAAGTTTTGCAGCTACAAGACTCTATAAATGGAATTGGGCATTGTTTTGCTGTGCAGGAATGTAGCCATTATCTTTAGTAATACCCCAATTCCTAGTTCCTGGAGTCAGTTCTTGGGAATTTTGCCCAGTGATAATGGGTGTTTGTGAGAGACATCATTCCTACTAAGCAGTTTTAAAATTTTAATTTCTGGCCAGCTTGCTTTTACAGCTAAGAAAATACACTCTAGAGATACCTTTGTGGGTCCAGGTATTAGGTGCTTTTGCCTTGTGAAATTTCTGTTGCAGTTTAGTTCCTAAAAGTTCCAGTAGTTCCTCCGAAGAGGTCGGGAGGCAAACCTCAGTTTCCTCAGTGAAGTTTCTAAGAGCCTATTTCATATTCGTGCATATTTGGGGCATGGGGCCGTGTAGAGTAAGCGTGCTGTAGCTCTTGCATTTCCTGGAAAGACTTTTTGACCTTCTCATCTTTTTGTTCCTGTGTCTGCCACAGTGTTACTTGCAGAGCCGATTACATAATTCCTGCATCACAACAAGCAGCCAGTGATACCTCTCTGCTCACCAGTTTCACCAAGCAGCAAGCAAGGATTTACCACATTTTAGTCTGGGATTTTCCAGCTGTTAATACACGTTTTGTAGCATATAAGCAGCAAATCCGTGTTTAAGAAGTGCTGGGCCTGCTCATGACCTGTCTATGTGCTGAAAGACCAACATATGTTCAGTTTGTGTTGGCATTGCTGTGAAGAGCAGATCACCTGTGCAAACCAAATGAGCACTTTGGACGTATGGGGTGTTGGCCCCATACGTGGGTTTATCTGTGCTCGGGTGCTGGGCATGTCCAGATTTCTAACGTTTGGCTGGGATGGTAGCAGTGAGTAGTCTCAGTTGTTTTGTCTGAAGTCTAGAAATTCAGGTATTATGCTTAAATTTTTCACATTCTGCTTGGGAAACATCACTGAGTTTCTCAGGTTGGGACCAAAAAGACGCTTTGAGGAAACTTGAGATGAGAGATTCATTTTAATTGGTGCCTACTGCACATCTAGGTTAATCTCACCAATTTTGAGACATCTGGAAGTCAGAGACCAGATTTGCTCTACAGTAAATGCTGGAGGGGTGGGGGGAGTTGGAAACTCCAGGCGGTTTTCCTTCCTAAATGTTTGTTTTAGTATAAACTGACTCACTGTCTGGAGTTTCCACCAGAGAGGAAATGTAGATGTTTCTGCTGTAGGAGGAACATAGGTGCCTAGCTTTGATTTATATCTAAACCTAGGTGAAGTAAATTTCCAGTTCTGCTGGTTGCTGGCAGATGTGTTCATAATCTATTGGCATGCTTGAGAAGCCACTTGATTGTTCAAGTTTGTAGGATGTTTAACTGTAATTGATTTCTTTGGATAGCCTCGTTTTCCAGAGTTTGGTTTTCACCAGGAACCTTCTGTGGCACAAGTGCTGAGTGCTGTTCCCTCTCAAGGCATTGTTTTCAATAGTTTGGTTGTTCTGTGAGTCTTATTTCTTGTGCTTTTTATCCTTGCTGTCAGCTGGTTAGGTTTATACTCAACCTTCCTTTTTTATCTAGGCTTCGAACTAGACATCCTGCCTAAGTACAGGTGGAGAAATTATGTCAGTGGAATAATGGGCTGTTCTTGCACACACACAGCTGGACAAGTTACTTCATCAAATTAACTACCTGTCCTATTCATTGACTCATTGCAGATTCTCAGTTTTCAGGCTCATATGTGAGTGGATGAATTACCCTCTGGTTTTACTGCAGAATCTTTATTACAACAACCAAAAATCAGTTTGTTTTTGTTTTGGTTTTGTTTAATTTAAAAAAAAAAGATTTTATACATGTTAGTATATTAAAATTCAGACTCATGCAGGAATCTTATTTGTCATCCTGGATTTTTACCCAAGATCTAGAATGTGACTTTTAATTTATTTTAAATCTGGTCTTTGTGTTCAGAAATGTCATGCATGTAGGCATGAAGTGACCTTCTCGTGTGCAGTTCCCACAAATATATAATGTGGGATCATCAGTTTAGAAATAATATCTAGTCAGTGCTGTAATATCCAGTCTGCTCAAGCAGCAACCATTGCTCTTACTCTTTTTGGCTAAAAAAATTATTTCTCACTTTATTCTAGAATTGTTTGACACAGTGATATAGAGCTCCTCTGGTGGTGCAGTACTTATTTAGGGAAAAGATCATCGTATAGTCAGAATTAAGTGCATGTTTAAAATGCATGCGGCTCTCTTTGGAAATCTGAAAACTTCAGAATCTTTCAGGAGCATGGTCCACTTTACCCTGCAACACAACTATAAATCATTGGAAAAGTGGGCTTTTTGCCACAAAAGCATGGATTTATTCTTCAAACGGTGACTAAAATCTCATAACTTTTATTGCAAATGATGTATGAAACATAATCAAAAATATGGTGTCTGATCTATATTGGCAATAAATATTTTGTTACTGGCAATTGGCTTCAAATGATCTTGGAATTTTTAATCATAACAAGTAACCTTAAGCATAAAAGGTGAAGTGCAGTGCATTTTTACAAGAATCCTTATTGTTTTAATCAAAATGTCAAATTACGATTCTGATTCTGCAAAACCATATCTTTGTATTTATATTTTTACACTGTGATTAGCTTCAGGGAAGTCCTCGGGATTTGCTTTCTCTGTGTGAGGTTTAGCATGTTGGTAGGCTTTGTGGGGTTGAAGTTCATATCCAAATTTTAGCGTCTCTGATTTTCTGAAGCTTTCTTTTCTAGTTTAAGTGGTGGGTGAGTGCATAGTTGGTGTGAGGGGAGATGGGGTCAGAATATATGTTTAAAAAAAGTATTATTTGTCTGTGCAGTCTTTAGCATTGTGTTAGTATTTGTGCCTTGGTCATATTAATGAATATATTTTGTTTTCCGTGTGTTCCATATTACATTGATCATAACTCGATCTTGATCTAGGCTTTATGTAGGATAAACAAAGACTTGAAGGATAGTATTTCTGTTCCCCCCCCCAAACCCTTCCCCTAAACTAGAATTAGTCATGGAGGAATAATGCTTTTTCCAGGTTCACCTGAAATTTAGAGAGGAAAGTCTCAGAGCTTAGAATATTTTGATTTGGTTTCATGGCAATTCTTTGCCTTTTTTCCCCTCTTCTTTCCTCCATTTTTGCTTTAGGAGTTAAAATCTGAGTGTGGATGTTGAATCAAAGTTACTATTTGAGGACCATTAAATTGTGGTGGTAGTCTAACTGGTCAAGTGCCAAATGTTTTAATGGAATATAGAAAAGCATGAATCCAATAATTATCAACAGTTCTATTGGTGTGTTTTCAGGCTCTGAGTCCTTGCTGCTTAATTGTCATCCTACCACTGTATACAGTTTTGCCTTTATACGTAGCTGATTTAAAAAGTGTCTTCTGTAGCTAGATTTTGGCTAAAACCTATAATAAATAAAAAAAAAAAAACCAACAAACAAAACAACAACCCCCAAACTACAAGAAGTAAATATTTATTTGCTATCCTTGAGTTCCTTGTGTCTTAGTCTTGCTGGTCTAACCTTCACTGATTAAGGTACTTAGTTAAATTGATCAACTGAGCTCAAATGTAATGTATTAAAAAGTTTTTCTTAGTATTGTTCTGTATTTTCCTGTGGAGGTTTTACTTTAAGCACAGCATGTAATAGATGTGCTGAAGTCAAGCAAGTTTACACCTTTTTTTTTTTTAACACCTTATGTATTCTGCCTTACTTAATAAAAGTTATCTAAATTCAGCCTGTTTTGTTTGACAGTAGCATATAATTGATAACTTTTTGTAAAGCATTGGAAGCTCTTAGGAACAGTTTTTTACTTAAATGCTAAGTACCAAACTCCTGTCTGTCTCTCTTTCTTCAAAGGCATCGCTGCTCCGGAGGTTTCAGAGTACATTAGTCATAGCAGAACACAACAATGAGACTCTTACACCCATTACACTAAATACTATCACTGCGGCAAAACGTCTCGGAGGTGAAGTTTCTTGCTTAGTAGCTGGTACCAGCTGTGACAAGGTAGGAAAAGCTATTTTCATATGAATGAAATAATGAATGCAGGGAAACAAGACTTGGTAGCATCTTGGTCAGCCTGAGAAATAATATGTAGTGAGGAAGAACTGGGCCAGGAATTGCTAATCTGCAGGAAATGTCCTGCACTTGAACTGCTGCTCTTCTGAAATGAAAATATGGGTATAGATTTCATTTCACAAGGGAGAATATCCGTATCAGTTGTTATAAGCTTAAGCAAGCAAATTTTTATAGGACTAAAGGACGATTAACTTCTTTTAAAAGACTATTTCCCTGTAAAGTTTGAAAGACAAATACTGCGGTGCTAAGAATTTGGAAGGAAGTTTGCACGCATTCAAATGGAAACCAGTGGAAATGAAACAGTGACAAACAGGGCTTCTGAGCATCTTGCTTTTACTAGTCAACTACCAGCAGCGTAGCGAGAATGGGCTTGCAACCTAAAATTCTGAAATCAGTGCTTCTTGACTTTATCGTATAGCTCACATCTAAAAAAAGTTTCTTGTGTGTTAGCTGTTGTACTGTTAGTCTAACTTCTATGTGCAAAATCTAGGCAATATAGTTAGTATATTAGTGACACTTTTATTCCAGTGTGATGTACTCTTGTCTCAACAGTAAAAGTACAAATAATTATGCCTAGTATTTTTCGTACTAGGCTATTGTTTATGAATTCTGAAAGCGATCCGTAGCATCTCGTGCAGGAGGCATACTTAGGGCAGCTAATTCACAAAGAGATGAGGAAACCTCAGTGGCTATTCTAAACTGAGGCCCAGGTGTTTGAGGTGAAGACCTCAAAGCAAATATTTAGATCAGAAAAATGGAAAAAAAAAAAGTTTGCCTGATATGTCTGCCTTTGAGTTGCTTATTCTTTGGCACTTGCATAGTAGAAAAATGATGGGGAATGGTCGGTTTGTTCATTTTTTAATACTAAGTATATGGTGTCTGTTTGGTAATGTATGTCATGCTGGGAAAAAGCAGTTTACAAAAAATGAATGGGTTTTTTTTAAGTTTCTTTGTAAGAATCTGTATTGATAGGACAAAAGAGCCAGTTACTCAAACAGATATTCTGTAGAGCTATTACAAAATAAACAAAGAATAAACAAAACTTATTTCCTCTTGCTAATTTTTGAGGGCAAACTGATACTCAGCAAACTCAGTAAAACTACACTAGTTCTGGGACGATGCATGTGGTCTCCAGACACTGCTGTCAGTCCTATTCTCTCTGATCTGCAACAACCCTTTTATCATTTAGACTTCACTTCTGCAAATTTAAAGGAAAAAATGCATAAATATAGAATTGAAAATATACATCATGTCAGAAGGCAAAGAGTCAGCTGCAAACAAAGGATTACTCCTAAATTTTGGACAAAGATCATAACATTGCTGTACATTTGTATTTGCATTGTATGCTTGTGTGGTAGATGTTGAACGATTTAAAAGAAAGTAGGATTGGTTTCTTGATGATTATATCAGAATACTGAGCAATAATCCTCAAGTGTGATTGCTATCGGCTGTTGTAGTAAATCATGAGATCATTGTGTAATCCTGCATACAGGAAGCAAGCTTTCCTATGTTTGATTTGCTTTGTAGTTTTCTTATTTACAAAATTCATTTTCATTATCCCATAGGGCACTATGCTCTGAGTCAGAAGAGCTGCATTTTGTTCCATCAGATTAGTTCTGATTTTGAGATTCACATACTTTTGTGTTCCAGATTTCACTAATCTATAGGCTGTGAGTTTTTTGCAGCAGGGACTCTGTCATGTTGTTTGTTCGTGGTGCCTGTTATAATACAAACTAATAATAATTCATTTGTAATCATAGGTAGCACAAGAACTCAGCAAAGTGCAGGGTGTTGCAAAAGTTCTGGTGGCTCAGCACGATGTATACAAGGGATTTCTAGCAGGTGAGAGTTGCTCTTGCCTATTGACCAAAAAATGGTATTTATATTTGTGATTGAAAATAAGATAGCTGTAAATTTTGAGCAATGTATTTTTATCCTCAGAGGAGCTGACTCCCTTGATTTTGGAAACCCATAAAAAATTTAATTACACCCACATTTGCGCTGGAGCATCTGCCTTTGGGAAGGTAAGTAGATCAAAGTGTATCAAAAATTTCTTGTAGAAAAGAGACACTGTTGTATGTAAGAGTGTGAATCAAAGGTCTGAGAGAGATCAGCTGTGGACAGTTTTGAGTTTTCCAAAAATGTTACAGTAGTTCGCTTAAGAGGTCATTAGTTAGAAACACTGATTCATGTCTGAGTTTTATTATGGGCTGGTTTGGACAAAGGAACAGTGTAGAAGAAATATTTAGCGGTAACCAGCTAGTTCAATGTACATAAAGCAAAATGTACAATAACACACGATAGATCAAGTGATCTGAAAGCATTATAAAAACTGTAAGGAAAAGGACAGTAAATTGAGATGAAAAATGTATGATTTGTATGTTGAAATTAAAGTGTGCAGAACTACTGGAAGCAAATCTTTTTTGGAGGGGGGAATTGCATCTCTGGTGTTAGTCATGTACATTGAAATGTCTGTGAATATATATAAATAACACAGAGCCAAGTCCTAGCCAAGGTGTTTTTTAATGAAAATACAGTTTTTCACAACTTGCTTTTTAAGGAGTGTGCTTTTAAGTACACAGAGAGCCTCAGCACTAACAATCTGGTCAATGTTGTGGTGCAGCTAAATTAGAGAAAAAGGATACTTCAGAAATCTTGCCGATGTGGGATGAATAATGGCATCAGCCTTCCATCTGACTACTTTCACTTCCAATCAATATCGATCTGTATACTTGTAATTTTGCTGAGAGAAATCTTTACATGCCTGAAGTCTTAGGGTTTTTTATTTTATTTTTTCTTTTTATTTTTGATCTGCAGTGTCTTAGTAAAGGGTAATAGCTTTTATTTTAAAGCTTATACTTCCATGTTTGAGTGCTTAATGTGAGTAAAGATTTCAGAACTGGGCCCTTTGTGTTGTACCGGATTAGGAGTGGAACAAAAAGCAAGCAAAACTCTTGCTATCATTAATTTCTTTATGATTTATGTTGCTCTTTTTATCCTTCTTCTCATTCCTAAAGGTGCTAAGTAATTTTCTAGAGTCAAAGGCGAATAGATATTCTAATGTTAATTTTTAAAATAATAATTTTTTGGCTTTTGTGGAGGAGAGTGCAGGGTGGTTTTTTTCCTATTGTCTCTGGTAACTAGCTTCCAAAAATGCTTTTTTTTTTTTTGGTTGAAGTGCTAAGAGCTCGGCAATCCATAATTGTCAATTTTCTGAGTAAATTGCATCTATATTCAGTTTTAAACTATTGAAGCAAATAAGCCTCCTAATTTAAGATATTGAATTAAGGGTTTACTTACGGTAAGTCTCATAAAATGTCTAATGTTATTACAGTAATGGGATTTTATTTGACTGCTAAAGCTACATGAGTAGCCCTACAAAAATCTTACAGTTGTATGTGCCTTTTTGCTTGCAGGCACCATTATGTGAAGTTAAAATCGGGACAGCAGGCGTTCTTTTACTGACCGTGTGCATCTTACTTAGCATTTACTTTGCTAACTTCTCATCTTTAACTTCTAGAATCTTATTCCCAGAGTGGCTGGCAAACTTGATGTTGCTCCTGTTTCTGACATTATTGAAATTCAGACACCAGACACTTTTGTGAGAACTATCTATGCAGGTGGGTAGTCACAAAAGGTATGTCGTATTTGTGCAATAAAGGACCCAATACTGATAACTTTTCTACATAATCCTGTTGTTTGAACCTTGGAATATGATAGGAATTTGCACTTTACAATCTGAATTGCTGTGGTTCATAAAAATGAAACATCGACGTGATGCTTCATGTGTGAGCAAGCAAGTAATCCCAACAATTTTGGTACTGTCAGTTAGAAAACAGGTCTATCACTAATTAAAAGAATTTGGTAATCTCGTTTATACGTACTGCATTTCTTTGTTAATGTACTTCTGATCAGATTTTGTAAAACGTAAGACATTAAGTTAATTGTCCAGCTTTATTTAATATGACTAGCATTAGTTCTGATTTAAGATATCACAGGGTTATTTTTCCTAATTAGGAAGACATTGAACTAATTGTTTATAATATTTAATTGGCTTAATTTTCAATTCTTTTTTCAGTCTTGTTTCTCTAATGCTTGTCTGACACTGTTTTAATTTAGATATAGGCTCATTAGCTTCTGTTTCTTAATTTTACTGTACAAGATTGTACCACGTGTACCAACGTGATATTACATTTTGAGTTACATTACCAGAATGAGGTTTTGTGTTGCACTTTTAAGTTGCTTTCCAGTAATTCACAGTTTCAAGATGACTTTGTTTATGAATAGCTGGTGTTGCAGCATTTTTCTCTTAGTGTTCCCTGCAGCCTCCAGTGTGAAATAAATACCTTATATTATATATTATTGAGAGAAACACGATCCCACAGATAATTCGGGCAGGCTTCATTGTCTTCTGGTGAATTCATGCAGCACAGAATAAAAGATCTACTTTGAGTTATAGACCCTTTATGTTTAAGAATGACACTTTCAAAGTTGGTTCCCCCCGCTGAAATTTAAAAGCTCATTTATAGAGATGGTTTGAATG
Source organism: Strix aluco (assembly GCF_031877795.1). Lineage (NCBI taxonomy): Eukaryota > Metazoa > Chordata > Aves > Strigiformes > Strigidae > Strix > Strix aluco. Next base: position 6,944,778 of record NC_133942.1, read on the forward strand.
CTCTGTATACTTTAAAAATAGAGGATTTGTTATCATACTTCAGAAACATGGAACTAAAAAGCAAATTAAAATATTTGTGATCTACATTTATTAAGTGCCTAGGTTTCAAGTTTTAGTCATCTAAAACTGCAGTTTTGGGAAGTAACTTTCGGAATATTGCCTATTCTAGTTAAGGTTATTTGTATTTTAAAAAGCATAGTATGTCTGCTATTACCTTCTTTAGAAATATAATGTGACCTCTTTTTTTAGGAAATATTCTTTGCACTGTGCAATGTGATGAAGCGATTAAAGTATTTACTGTACGGGGAACTTCTTTTGAGGCTGCACCAACAAGTGGTGGTAGTGCCAGTTTAGAAAAGTGTGAGTATTTGTTCAGGTATTTTGTGGTTTTATGTAATAGAGTTGATTTTGCTCACTGCATGGTGATGATTTTTTTCAGAAGTATTTGTCAAAGCAAACATTGTCATAATCATAGCTTTATGCTTTTAATATGAGTATTTGCACTTTTTAGCGATGTCTGATAAGGGAAGATGCGGATTATCTGCTCACTTGCAGCTTTTTCTGTGGCCAGAAATAGAGATTATCTGTGCTGGAATCTGTGCCGGTTTCACTCACTGCTTAAATCTCTGCCACTGCAATCTTGAAACTTTTCCTTATTTAAAGTTCCAGCTGTTTGAACAGCCAGATTGGTTTTCAAAGCAAGATTGAGCAAAAATAAAAGTGGCTGACTATTCACAGTTTTGATTTAATCGGTCGTATTTCAATTGAGAGAGGTCGTTACAGTGTCTAGCTAAATTAGTAGCAGTTTAAATTGATTTGAGAACACCCAGTTGTCGTTTTAGATCAGTTTTAACTAAATCAGTTTAAATTACTATTTTAGTGAAGCCAGTGTAGCTTTGATTGTGATTCTGTGACTGGATTTCTCTACTAAGTAGTCGAGGTTGGAAGGGACCTTTTGAGATCATCTAGTCCAGCGCCCCTGGAGCAGGTTGCCCAGGACTGTGTCCAGTCAGGCTTTGAGTATCTCCACAGACGGAGACTTCACAGCCACTCTGGGCAACCTGTTCAGTGTTTGATCACCTCTACTGTTTTTCGCTGTGGGCCTTTTTATGACTGTGCTGTAAAGCCAGCAGAGGCAATCATTAGTAATGTGCTGCATGTGTGTGTGTCCCAGTCCTCGTACTCTTCTGGGTGGCTTAGTACCTGCCCCTCAACCATCCTGTATTTCCTAACGTCTGTGGATGTTAGGAAACAAATGCTACTTGATACTTAAGATTAGCATATTATAGTACTGAATTGTTGTGTGCCTGTTTTAATAAGAATCTTTTAATAACAACCACAGTTATTATGCTGGGTTGATACCAATGTATTACTTATACAACAGCTCTTCCTTTTAGTGCAGCTTGTACTATAGGTTACTTAAACACAGCTAATGAAAGAGGCTTGTAACTCACCACCATAGAGCAATTACTGATAGTAGTTAAAAGCTTGTGGTAGAATTGTTTATAGAATGAACTTTTGCATTAAGTTTAAGCTCATATTTAAAAAGCTGAAAATACACACTTTATCCTTTGCTTTGCGGATGTTTTTCTTCACCCGATGAATGTAGTAACCCCTCCGCCGCCTGTTGGTCTATCTGAATGGATTGAGCAGAAGTTGACAAAAAGCGATCGACCAGAGCTTACCAGTGCAAAAGTGGTTGTATCGGGTGGTAAGTAGAGAATATTAGAAGTGTGTTACGTTGCATTTAAGTAATGGTACATCTTGATTAAATAATATCTGTAGCAGAACACTATAATGTGATCCATTAAAAAAAAAATATTATGATGTAATTCTGAAATATGGCATAGGGGCCAGTGGGAAGGCACCCAACATATGTGTTTCATGAAGAGGCAAAACATGAGTTTAACATATGCTAGCAGGCTTTTTAAGAACATTGTCCTATTTGGTGACTCCCTTTAAAATTATAGCAATATGAAGTGGTTTTAGATACAAATCTGTCATGTTTAAAAGTACTGCTAATCGTTACAGGCAGTCCAAACGTTATTATGTAATGGCTTTAATGATTTTAAAAATCATTATGTTTGTATTCTGCTTTCAGGTATAAAGTGATGGACTGTGATTATGACTGTATGCCTATGGCTAAAAAATTATCCCACTACAGAGTTTCGTACCTAAAGCCAGCAGAGGGAGCACAAATTAGTAAAAAAAAAAAATCCTGTTTCCCTGACTTCAGAGAATGATCCTGATGGTGCTGTGTGCAGAAAGTAAACTAGACAGAGTGGTGTTGCTTTATACATGAAATCATATTAGTCACAAAGACAAAAGCTAAATTTCCAAATATTAAATACTGTTTAGTAATATATCCAAAAATACTCTACGCAAGTGTGTATTTGTGCCTTTGCAAACGCAAATACTCATACAGAAAGTTTATGTAGGCAATCAAAAAATCTTAAACCGTATTATGTTCTCCTTTTAAATTTTTTTTTGTTATTAACTTTTAAGGGAGAGGCCTGAAAAGCGGTGAAAATTTTAAGTTGTTATATGATCTTGCGGATCAATTGCATGCTGCAGGTAAACTTGTTTTCCTCCTGTTTTTTCACCCTGGTTATTATATTTTTAAAGGTTACATTAAAAACACTATTCATCTTAAGTCTTTATTTGCATGTCTCTACCAAATAAATTCTTAAAATCTTGTTAGTTTAGTCATAGATAAAGTTTTGTCTTGTCCTTGTGGTCAACTGTGTATTTAAATGCCCATGTATGAAGCAAAATACTGAACTGTAATATTCCCTCTCCTCAAATCTCCACAACACAAGCTCACAAACAAAAAGTGAAGTTGTATAAATTAAAAAATGGTCTTGGCTCACTTTGAAGAGCTGATATTTTCTTTCTACATTCTTAAATTCTATTCCTTTACAGAATCCCTTTCACAGTTCTCAGAGTTTGAGCGGCACTGTCTTTTTGCTATGCTTTTGCATTAACAGGAGAACACTGACCATGTACAGTGTTTCAGCAAAATATTTTAAGTAAAGGGTGGGGGGGGAGGAGGAACATCAACATTTTAACTACATTAGTTTTAGATTCCACATGTAATAATAAATGTATAGTTTTACATGAATGGCTTTGTTTTTAAATTGGTGGCTTCACTAACTAAATGTCCATGTGGCCATTTCAAGTTTACTTTGATATTTTTCTTTACTATGCCTGACTTTTGAGCTCCACAGCAATATAAGATGGCACATGTGTTCTATTCAAACTTGGAGGAACATTATGGGAAGACATTTATGGGAAAATCCTCTTTTGACAAAGCAACAAGAGAAAATAATGGAAGTATGCCAGACTGAAATCCTTGGTTTTAAATATATGGCCCTTTGGTGCTGGGAGTAAGGATTTCCTGTTGCTTATGAAGTGCATTAGCACTTAGTATTTGGAAGTTTCAGCCAGTGGTATAGAGAGGGATTACTATAAGAGCTTTTAAGAGGGAAGTTTCTAAATACGTGCCCTTAGAGTGTGGGACTCTTCAGTAAAATACGTGTGCTTTTATGGTGATAGAAATTTGGCTCGCTAATATTTTAAAAGAAAACATTGAAAATATTTTCTTTCAACTAGTTGGAGCTTCCCGTGCAGCTGTTGATGCTGGCTTTGTTCCTAATGACATGCAAGTTGGACAGACGGGCAAAATAGTAGCACCAGTAAGTATGGAAATATCTTTCATAAAAGAGCTGTGATGTTTTCTAGCATGCATTTCATTCAAAGTAAATGCTTAGAAATTAGCTAAGTCTTAATACTGAGCCTAACAGAAAAATCTTAGCGTGCCCATTGTGCTGTTGTCACTTGAGCGTGCGTTTGCAAAACTACAGCAGCAAGCTGTGATGTAAATCTCTACTTTGGGTCAATCGGAAGTGTTCTGCAGACAGTTTTGTCAGAGGTTTTTGCATGCTGGTGTTTTCATAGTTGCCCATGCTGAACCTTTTTAGTTTTCTAACAGCCATCATTGATATGCTAAAAGATGTCATTGCCAATATAATACTTGAAATTATATTAATATGTGGCTTGATCTCTGGGAAATGTGGTGGTTTTGTTTTTTGTTTCTTTTTACAGGTGATGATTTTTTTTTTTAAGTTTTGGTAACCGTAATTGGATTATTGTATTACATTCTAAGCAAAATTTTTATAAGAGATGAAAGTGCAAGAAAAATAAGAGACAAATAATCAACTGCTGCCATAGAGTGAAATACCAGAAAGGGCATACTGTGACAATGTTGGGAAATAACCTGCTGCACATCTTTTCTGCTACGCATCCTGATACAACGGGGGACTGATTCCTATCCCTGTGTCTTTTTGGATCTAGCGGTGGGGCCTTTCTGTCATGTAGAAGTCTGAAACTACTTTCGTTCTTCCTTATGACCTGGGGAATTGCGGGGAAAGTGGTAGATAGATAAAGCACACTTGAGTGTTTGTAAATAGGAAGGTACAGATGTAGCTCATCTCAGTGTAGGTAGAATGCGCGCTAGCACGTACTGAGATGTGATGATCATGGACGTGAGCAGGGAGTTGTTACTGAGAACATGGGCAGGTATGGCAGTCTGTACACTTTGAGCTACATAATCGAGTAAACATTTAGCCTTTCAGTAAGCAGTTCTCTTTGATGAGTGTGTATGGCAACAGAAGACACCAGAGAGCAACTTTTTACATGTTGGTTTGATGAGGCCAGAAAGGGAGAGTGAGCTGGAACTTAGTAGAGAAACCTGTCATGTTTCAACTGCTGCATTTACCAAATCACAATTAATTAAGTAATACTGAAAAGCTGTACATATCCAAAGCCTTGATGAGATCTGAAATGTTTTGCCTTTGTACAATGAAGAGCTGCAAATTTGAGAACTTCAAACCATGACCGTTATTTTTCCAGCAACACGTCCAGCAGGATAGAGCAGTATTTGAAGATACCAAGGACAGGAACTTATGATTCCTGGAATCTGTTGTCAGTTCTGACTGATGGGTTTTCTTGAACAAGATACTTCATGCTTCCAAGTTGTTCTGTCTTGAAATGTGGATAGAGATGTTTGCTGCTGGTTTTTTAAAGTCCTCATCAGAGGCCTTATGATGATAGCCCTGGAGGGCTAAGTGGAGCTATTTCTAGGCACACCAGTGTTTAATGTGTAAGTCTATGATAACCAGCTGCTACAAAAAACAGATTCTGAGAAATAGACCTATTGATAAGACTTAAGGTCCATCTGCTTGCATATTGTGTCCTTCCAAAATCTTGATAGCAGTGATACTAACCTCTGCTATTCAAGGAAATTGTGAGGCTTTACAGATTAGAAATGCAACCCCAACTCTTCTTTCTGGTGGTAATTTTCTTTTGTGCATAAATATGTAATAACTAACAATATGTAATTGTTAGTTTTTTGGACATAGTACAGGACAGCTGTAGCCCCCAGCGTAATACTTCCTCTTTGCTCAGGGAACATCTGTATTTAAATATAATGCACTTTCTTTTGATCACATAATAGGCATAAGGTCCAACATATTGCAGCTGTAGGTCTCAGTCAGCTAATCAACACTAATTCAGTAAGTGCAACTGTAACATGTATGGAAATTGCAGGTTCCAAAGATGGCAGAGTCGATTGTCATGAGGAGGCAATCTTTAGCTGGTTGTTGCGTACCCAAACCTTTGAAAACCAGGGAGTCAGTTGAGTGGCATGTAACCGTATTTTGAAAGGGCACGAAATGAGACTGACCATCCTTAGTTCTTCACTGCCTAGATACCCATTAATGAAGTGGAGAATGCTGATTTGAAGACAGCTCAGCTCTGGTTTTGTGTCTTGACGCTCAACAATGAACATTCTTTCCAGAGTCAAGGGCATATAAACAATTATGTTGAAACAAAAAAAGCTAGTTTTTGATGAAGATACAGTGCTATAACTTGCCACAGATGGCTCATAGCAACATGTGGAAGTCATGAAGAACATACAGCCACATCATAGGATCACATCAATGTCATCATTGTCATCTTCTAGAGCACTGTTAAAATAGCCATTAGTCAGGACTGACTAATGAATATTTAACTATGGTGTCAATAAACAATCCTGACTGGCACAACTGCATGGTGCTACATCTTTTTGTCAGCAGGTTGATGCATTTCTCTCTCATCTCCCTTCTTAACAACAACTACTTATTAAGTAGTGAGTTAGGTAGAGTACTGAGAATTATATGCCTCTTCTTGTAAATTGTTCAGCTATTCTGGATCTTAAAATATGTGTGAGGACAGCATACAGTGGCTTAGAAGTATAGAAAATATTTTATGTTAATTGTAGTGAAAGTGCAAGTTGAATTGATACTAAGCCCTCAGAGCTGCTGACTAGAGGAATTAATTTTTCGGTGTGCTGGATAGGTATCTTAAATATGAGGCAGTTTAAAGCGCGAATTCTTACCTTCACATTCCTAATTCTACTTCACTGTCTTTTTGGTGCTTCAGCTAGAAAATTATTCTGTGCAGTAGAAGATAGCATTCACCTAAAGGAGGAGTAGAACTGAACTTTCTTGATCAGATCAAGATTATATGGGCTATTTTAACAGTCTTCTAGAAGATGACTGCTTCCTGTGAGGTATGCTTGATATCACTGGTTCAGGCAGAGCTCATGATGTTTTATCTGGAAAACTGCCAAGCAGCTTTGTATGTTGGTTAGTTATATTAGCTGAGACCTGAGTTTTGTGTTTAGTGTTGAACTCCTGTTGACATGGTGTGTGCCTTCCTGGGCGTGTGGGTTTTAAGCAGGAGAATAATCCTGGATACAAGAAACTGCTGGAGTTTGAGACATACTTGCTCTCCTGTGCAGCTGTTAGTTTCTGATGGGAAAGTATCTTAGCGTATGCTCTTACTCTTCTATTAATAGTCTCTTGCCCAGTCTCAGTGGAGGATTGGAATGCATTGTTTTTAAAGGACTCTAGAATTGGGTCATTTTTGAGAATACAGAGGGAGGAGAGTTAGTTCCAAGCTCAGGAAGAGGGGAGGCGCTTCTACTGCTGCTTTTTGTGTATGACTGCTGGGGAGTGTTTCTGTGCTGATCATTGGGTAAGCAGGTAATAATCTAACACAGAATCACAGAATCAACTAGGTTGGAAAGGACCTTGAAGATCATCAAGTCCAACCATTAACCTAACACTGCCAGTTCCCATCTACACCATATCTCTCAGCGCTATGTCGACCCTACTCTTAAACACCTCCAGGGATGGGGACTCTACCACCTCCCTGGGCAATCCATTCCACTGCCTAATAACCCATTCTGTAAAGAAATACTTCCTGACATCTAGTCTAAACCTTCCCTGGCGCAACTTGAGGCCATTCCCTCTTGTCCTGTCGCTTATTACTTGGTTAAAGAGGCTCATCCCCCCTCTCTGCACCCTCCTTTCAGATAGCTGTAGAGGGCGATGAGGTCTCCCCTCAGCCTCCTCTTCTCCAGACTAAACCCCCCCAGTTCCCTCAGCCACTCCCCATCAGACCTGTGCTCCAGACCCTGCACCAGCTCCGTTGCCCTTCTCTGGACACGCTCGAGTCATTCAATGGCCTTTTTGGAGTGAGGGGCCCAAAACTGAACACAGTAATCGAGGTGCGGAAACAGATCTGCTTATTTCTTCCCTTGTGCCTGGGATTGAGGATTTGGTGAAGGAAGGGTAATTTTGGTCATTGGTCCTTCAGTAATTCCATGACTGTCTTCAGTTTTTAAGAGTGCAGCCCACCCAGTGCATCAGAGGACATGAGAACCTCACAGCCACAGCACCTTTCCTGAAATGCTGATGTAACACATGAACAAACTGCCAGTCAAGAAACCATTGTAGTTTGTTTTGCTTAAGTAATGAAAGAATGAAGTTAATTAAGGAGTACAAATTCCACCTTCTTTCTGTTTGAGAATTAGTTCTATACAGTGCATCTACACTTCCAAAATAGCCTTGGATCTCTAAACTTCGAGCTTTTGTTCCTGTTGGAATTTATGCATTTTGTTGGTTTTTGACTGGATCTTTGGTAAACGTGTTTTGCGTATAATTTTGTTCCAGTTGTTAAAATGTTTGGTGTACTATTTTTGTTTCTGTTAGTAGCTTTTTTTACCTGTTGATTTCAGGTGATTGCAGCTCCTGTTTGAACATTCTGTCTTATGTAAGAGAAGGCTGATTTGTATTATTTGATGAGGTGGAAGGAAGGAAATTTATAGGCATAAGTGGGTATATTAAAGTATAAAATGTTACCTTCCTAATTAAAAAAGTAATTTAGTATATTCAATGTCTTTAATCACTGACAACCATTTTAGGAGTTTGGGGTTTTTTTTTTAGATTAGAAGCCAGTTGTTTTCCAGTATTTCTTATATGCAGGTGTTCTGCAGAAAAATGAAACGCGGTTCTCGGATTAAGCACTGTATGTAGTTTCTGTTTAAGAAAAAAGCCCTTGTAAGAATGATCAAATTAGTTGGTTTTGGATAAAAATAGCCTTCCCATGAGTGCCTACTGTTAAGTATTAGTGAAGTATATTCAGTTAGAAAATACTAAATTCCCTGCACAAATCAAGCCTCCCACCACCACCCCAGAGTAACTGCTATTTTTAGATGAGAAATTTCAAATAGTCAGGGGGTTAGTTTTCACAGTAAAAATCTTCCCAGTTCTTTCTAGCTTCTTTACCAAAAAAAAAAAAAAAACCAAACAAGAACAAAAGGGAGGAGGAGAAGAAAGAAGGTAAATAATGTTTTTCAGATATTTAAAACAAAACTTCTATAAATGGAACATGAATGCTTCATGTATGAGTTCAGTATTAGTCTTCCTTACCCTAGGTATAAACTAGCGACATTTCTGACATGCAAAGAAGTACGTAATCTTTCTCATGAGCTTGTGTAATTTGTCTAATACTGAAAAAACCCCAAAATTCTGACTGTTGTGAGAAAAGCAAAGCAACTGCTCTAAGCCTTAAGTAGCTTCTAGTTTTTGAACTGTGACCTTTGCAGTACAAATTTGCGAGGAAGGGGCATATAGGGGATGACTGAATGTCTACAAATAGGTGTCTAATGCCGATTTAGCTATCTGAGGTATAAAAAGTACATCCACAGGACTGCCTGTGTGGAAATGGGAGACTTCCTTCTGGAGTGGGATCTATGATTCAGGTGGGAAATCCTACCCTGTCTACAATGACACTAGGCACCTACGTTTGGACACCCAAATTGTTCCCATGGGTCTCCCAAGTTTTCCCTTGTGTCCTATTCTAATTATATGCTCTCTAGCTTTTGAAGGAAGATGGGGTTGTACTGGGATTATCTTGCTCTCAATTTTTTCCCCCCAGAAAACAAACAAAACCTCAGTGTCCCCAAGAGCTGCTTTTTTTCAGAAAGTATGTGTCATTTCAGACTGTTTGTTTTGTTATCCTCTGACCTTGTGAGGGACCTGCTGCTGCCTGAAAAGCATCCTTCTAGTTTAATCTCCTCAGAGTTTAAATGTTCACTCTCTTTTATTTTCTTTTCTTTTCCTCTATTGAAGTGTCTGTTTTTTCAGAGTCCTGTTCTATAACTTCTTTAGATTCCTTTCTAGGTTTTCCTAGCTGGCAACAGGGAAGATGTATTTCACAGTCGTAGGACTCAGGGTGTCCATCTGGGGTTAGCCATCAGTGAACCATGGCTAGAAAGCCTCACCTTCACCATCTCAGACTTTATTGCGAGGTTTTCTTCTTGAGAAGGGTACAGTACAGAGGGTCCATCCAGCAGGGAAAGTGCAGCCAGGCAGAACTCCTTATTTTCAGATGCTGCCGTCTTGTTACTTGTTACTTTCAACAATGGGCACAAAATATTAACAGGTGACAAGAAACTGAGATGGAAAACTCAGGAGGGCAGAGGTTAGGAAATATATGATGTAGTAATAATTGACACTGGATTAAATGATTGTGCTGGAAATGTGATATGATTGCCCAGAAGGCAGATGCATTTGGATATTGCATGTGCTGAGAAACCTCAGGTGGGGAAGACAGATAGGAATTCAGTGTTGTTCCGGTATGATCACCGGGACTAAACTTGCTGACCTGCTTAGCTTCAGTGCTTAAGCTTTGATTTCATACCAGGAGGTCTCTCTGGGTGTAATGGATTGCAGGAATTTCAAAAGGGAGGCAGATTTACAACTGTCAGGAACCTGACAGTAATAGTGAGGGAAAAAGAGGCACGTTCAAGTGAGATGTTGGTTCAGTTGAAAGGCACGAAAGCCATGGAAGAACAGAAACAAGGTGTTAGGTAGAAAACGCAGGAGTGGGGTGAAATTAGGAACAGGAAAAGGAAAGCTGAATGGCAAGGAAGCATTTCCTGGCACAAGAAACACATGAAGGAGCAGAAGGATCTTCAGAGCAGTGGAGTTCCTGTTGCTCCACTTCTTTTACAGGAGGATGGGATGCTTTCTGAGCTTGTATATGCCCCAGGATGTTGCTAGGCAGTCCCTTTCACTGCAGTGAGTGGCTCTGGCACTTAGTAGTCATCTTCTTGCTTTGGGAGTAGCAGGAAGGGAGAAAGGCAGTATCACATTATTCCTATATTTTGTATTTCTTTGTATGTGATGGCAAAGCGAACTTCACCTAGTCTTGGTTTTGTTTTCTCTAAAATGCACGAATGAGTCATGGTTTCATTGCATAATAAGTGGATACTAACTCTTCTTCAGTGTTACTTCCCACCGCTTTCTTAAGGATCATTTGCTTGCTTAGGTTAGCGTATCTGGTAGGTTTTGCTTCCCTTCACTTTGCTGTGGGGAAGTGTTGGGAAAGTGAAACAAGGCGTGTTTTATTCTGGTATCTCTGTTCATTTTTGTTCTCTGGTTCTTACCTAAAATTATGAACAACAGAATGAACTACTTCCCTTAGCTTCATGAGAGGTGTCACTCCTGTCATCTTGATTGTTCTCACTTTAGAAGTGTTCTACTCCTTGCTTATTGATAAGATCTTCGTTACTTCCTAATTTGTTACACATACAAGAGGGCATTGAGATACTAAAGTTTGTCATTCAAACACATGGTACATTACTTAATTTCTCCTAACTTCAGCTAGCTTCTTTGTAGGAATGTGTTATTTGTACATTACATTTGTGGGTTTTATTAACAGACCAGCAGGTACACTTTTCATTGTATAAATGGTTCAGGCTTTTAGGTAGCTAGCAGATGGGAGTAGCATTGGGAAAACTGACCGTGCTTGGGAAATTGGTTTCGGAATATCTCCTCTGATAATTCACTATTGTTGAAAAGTAGCTTTATAGTGGCAAACTTTAGAGAGCTGTTTGTATGCAGCTGGGACTGAATTTACAGAGTACCTTTCTCTGACTTGCTAAAAAGCTAAGGATTGACAACCCCTTTCATCCTGCATTATCCAGTGTAGCTTTTAACTCCAAGAAAACTATGTTCACAAATTGATGCTCTGCTCCTTTGGGGTTGGTGCAGAAACATTAAATTGTACTAAAATATTCATATGTAAGTGCATTTAGCTGAAAGCAATTGATGTGCTTTTCCCTAGAGAGAGGAAAAAAAATTGCTGTATGGCCCTGCACTCCAGCAGACACCCTAACCACGCTTAAGAGTAATTACATAGCTTGGCTGATCAAAGGTTCTTAAAGTGAAAAAGAACTGTGGTTGGGATATAGTTTAGTAATGTGCTTCTTGAACGGAACATATTCAACTGCATCAAAGTAGTACATGCTGGATAATTGTTTGATATACAGTGTAATATATATGAACTAGCGTCAAGCCAGCAAATATTTTATTGGGTTAATAGCTTGTAATTGGAAGGAGTTTCTTGTATGAAGCAATTTTCATTACAAAGATTTCTTTCTAATTTCATTGTCCTTTCACTCTTGCAAAGCAAATAAAATATCCGAGCTGCCTTTAAAAAGAGTATGTGTGCCAGAGAGGTTTATTAAACTAGCCTGTTTAAAAGCATACCACTGGTAGGATGATAAATTGATGTACACTGAAGGTTTTCAGCGTAATTCAAAAATTGACATAAAAATCAATAGTAGCTGACGGCATGCTTGTAAAGTAACTACCTCATCTTGTGTTGCACCTGTGGATGCACAGTAGTCTCTTATAGCAGCAGTTGCAACTAAAAACTGTTCTTGTGGTTCTCGTAAGCAAATGTACCTTAACTGCCCCAGGGCAGCCTAAGGCATTTTTAAATATTCTCATAGGTAAAGATGAAGTAATATTATATGCCACAGATTATTCTATAAGTAATTGAAAGAGTCAGTATGCACAGGAAAATAACTGCATTGGTATATTGGTAATTGTAATCATCTACGTATAGCACTCTTGTGACATTTATCCAAATGGCATGTAACTGGCTACATGGATTCTGGAGCCAGTTGTACGTGGTCTCATGGACTTGATGCTAATATGTAAGTTGGGTACATTTAAAACAGAAATAGGACTTTAGGAGATGTCTGAGGGGGATTTTTTCATTTTAATGATTAGCGTACAATGACTCTCTCTACAAGGCATACCATGGTCATGTTTGCTGAAAAAACAGTACAAGGCTAGGTTAATACTCTGAAAAGCAAATGATAAGTTGGATTCTTGATTCGGAATCTTGCCTTTGAATAGGATAAATCTGGGACTTGGGAATTCTGTTGCTTTTTAGGGTTGTTGTGATGCAAATCTGTGCTTACAAACGTTGAGGTCTCTCTCAGGGTCCTGGCTCCTTGTGGGATATTGTCTTGTGGGATATTGTGTGGCAGGACCAATTAAAACATTCTTGGCCTTTGTGCCGGTTTGCTGGCAGAATCAGCTCTGGCTGCTGCTGTAGCCCTTATGAGAAGCCTGATGGGAAGCTCCCACCTTCACACATTCCCATTGCTGACATACCAAGCCCTTTCTGCAAAAGTGCATCTTTAATTTAAGTACTTCCTGATTGTGCCTCCCTGCCCTCTGCTTTGTATGCTCTTAAGCTCTTCGGTTTGTTCAGCTCCCCGTGCTGCACGGTGCTCTTTCTTACTGTGAGCTCTCTTCTCTGGTGTCCCTTCCCCTGTGTTGATGTCCACTGTCCACTTCATAAAAAATAAAGATTTGTGGCGTGGCTGTCACATATGTCCAGTAATTATTTCCTGTGTGAAATTAGGATTCTGTGAGGCAAGACAATTAATTGTCTAAACTGACACCCTGCCCTTATACCACCAAAACTTTTGCTTTCCTTGACTTGCTTTTGGGACTTTAGTGCAGTGAGCCCCTTGGTCCAGAATCTGTGTGCTGTTTTGTTACACCGTTCTCATGTGGTACAGCGCTGGCAGCAGCCCTTCAGTGAAAACCTGCCTGTGCACAAGCACCAGGGAGTTGAAACGCCACTCCGTGTCCTGGACTTCGATGTAAGTGCCTGTAATTGTAGGCTGTGGATCAGCCACCCCACAGCAGTAATTAGAGCAGCTTCCAGGGATCCAAAAAGCGGGAACTTGAAGTTGGTGTAAAGCCATCTTAGTTAACACCTGAGAGGTGCGATCCAGACTCTGATTCATGCTGTTTTGTGCCTTGGCGTGGTTCTCCTGCGTAGATGAGCTCTGAAGAGCTGAGATCTCCTTCCAGACCTTAACGTGCTCTCTGCTGCCATGGCAGGCACGTCGCATAACGCAGTTGGAAGCGACGCTGCTCTGTGGTACCCATCTGCTTTCTGTTTTCCTCCCTCACTTCATAGTGCTTGGGGCTACAGTCCTGACTTGGAACTCTTGAACCCTGACACAGTAGAAATGATAGGGCTCAGTAAAAGGCACGATAGAAGTTAATGATTTTGGGGAAAACATCAAAACAAGGGTACTAGCCTGAAAATAACTTAGAGATCCAAATTTCTGAGTCTTTTATGACCTCTCTGGATGACCAGTTGAATTCTCTCCTTGGAGAGCACTGAACAATCTTGAATCTTTATCATTCAGACCTTGTGGGTCCTTTGTGGCCCCCCTACTAAATTGTAGAATAGATTTGAACTAATATTTTAGCAGGCAAATCTATTTTACAGTATGGAACTAATGATAAGACACATGCTGTCCTGTGTTCTTTGTATGAAAACATTACTGAAGTGATCTACTGTGTTACAGCCTACTGAATGGAACTACCTTAGCCAGAGAGCCAAAAGTGCATAACCTAGAAGGGCATGGCTTGGATGCATAATAAAGGCTTTTTAGACAAGCCTGGTGATTTACAAATGTACTTTTAATGAAACATCCTTGTCTTTTCCTAGATATTTTAATAGGCTATATACATAGGCATCTGGCTCTTAATAGAATATATACATAGGCATCTGGCTCCTGGTTAGCTGGATTCTTTCCAAAGTCTGAACTTCACAAAGTTAAACAGACTGATAAGAGTATCTGGTAGTCTAGATGACTGGCACTTAATGAATTGCTCTAAAAAAAATCAAATTACAGTAATGTGTTTTTAAAAAGAGCTTCTATTAAAGACTATATGATGTTAGAATAATTTCTCCTGTAACATCTGGGTTTTTTATTTGCTATAATTAAAATACTGCATTCTAACCATGAGTTCTTATATGGACAATATTATATTACATTGCAGCTGTGGTAAAAATGGATTGACCTCCAGTAGTAATCTACTCAGTAAAAAGCTATTTAGGCTAAGAAATTTCTGAGTGTCTTCAACAGCTGTGTGTTTTTGTGGAAATACAGACTAGATTCTGTGTTTCAATTTCAAAGCAAGCCTTTTTAATAGGAAATACTTTGTTCCTGCTCTGTTTTCCCTCCCCTTCAATTTTTACAGGGGAGTGCTTTTGCAGAAAAGTGTAGAAAAGCTTCATAAATCTTATTTATCTATTCCTATTCAAAAAACAGTGTAATAGGTGAAATCTGTAGCTGCAGAAACATCAGAAAGCAATCATCTTTTTTTTCTTTAATTGATATAATGACTATCAGGCCTGTACAGAAAAAGCAGTCTGCATGGTGTCCGTATTTGAACACCTTCATTTGCCAGCCTCTTCTGTAGGTCTGTGCCTGTTCCACAGCTGTGCTTTGTTCTGTCATGTTAAAAGCCACTTAACTGTAATGCACATCTTCAGTTGCACACGGGTATGATTTGTTGACCCTCTTACCCTCCCTGGCCCCCCAAATAATTTCTTGAATTAGATTTGTATGTTCTTAAATATGGACTAACCTTGGTATTGTTAAGAGAAATTCTGTTAGTATTCGAGGTTGCATCGTTTCTAAGCATGCATAAATACTACCTTTTAATTGGTTTTGACAGGTGATCCCCTAACCAGTTTTTCATGTTACAGTTTCCTCTTAGTGAATGAGTTGGTGAAAAGTACTGCCTTTGTTTTTCTTCTGTAAAATTAGGTAGCTAAACAGTACAGGTTTGACTGCTACTTGGACTTGTGGTGGGAAAACTGGCACGGAGCTGAAAATATACTTGGTTTTGGATAGATTATAGTCTGGATGATTTTCAGCCTGAGGGAAAAAAAATACTTTTCTGTTGTGAATTAAACCCCTCGATATAGATCTATTTGCCTATAAATTTTCATCTATTTTGACTGTAAGTCTCTTTGGAGATGCTAGATTGTAAGCCCCAAAATGTAAAGATCTACTGCATGTTGGTGCCTACCTGGGAAGCACTTCTTTACTCTCCTGTGAGGGAGTCCATACTGAACGGGGCAAGAAAAGCTTGAGGGCATCTGAGCATTGAGGGGAGGGGTAAAGAATAGAAACTATCACTACAAGTGTATATGCACTAGCCCACTTCAGTATCTGAAATGTTTTATCCTGCCATATAGGAAACTTTTAAAAGGTTTAAACACCTGAATTTCAGCTTGTTTAAAGGATCCTAGAGGCTTCAAACAAAAAAGCTTAGGTTTTCTCTTTAGGCAACTGCATTACCCATTTGTTGGTTATCTTGCTTAATATTTGTGTTGGGAGTCTCCAGGGTCATGAGTAACGTTGACTGCCCTGTCCTCTAGCTGAGCAGTGTCTTATGTTTGATGTAGATCTTTTTTTTTTTTTTCTCTTCTCATCTGTCTTTGCCAGATGCTCCTTTGGGATTCTCCTTTTACAGTTACATTGCGTCCCCAAGTGGGGAAGGGAACCAATCATCAGCTGCCTTTAATATTGAAAACTACTGTAATGTGAAAACTACTGCATGTAATTGATTTTGAGTAAGGTTTGTGAGAGCTGACTGAAACTGTGTCATGGGTACCAAAAATGTCTCATTTTTGTTTTCTTCTAGGAACTTTATATTGCCGTGGGAATATCTGGAGCAATCCAACACTTGGCTGGGATGAAAGACAGCAAGGTATATAAAGATGGATGTGCTAGAAGAGATTTTTGAGGAAGGAGAGGAGTTGACTTCCTTGCTTTTATAGCAGTACTTTAGCCAGCCTTCCAATTTTTTTTAACGTTAAAATTGCCAGTTTGTCTGCTTCTTTAAAACATGCTAGCCCTCTAAGCCTTGCTGAGAGAAGGTATTGTGGCAAAACATCTTAACACAGTAGAAAAACCGTTGCTCTACAACCCAAAGTGGCAAGTGGAAGCAGCTAATTGACTTTGTTTATTTAAAAAAAACCAAACCCACATATGCCTGAATTCTATACAATAGTTCCATTTGCGTTTATTTCAGAGTATGACATACTAATTCATGCATAACAATGTGCAATTTGAATTATGAACTTACTATTCCATAAAGTAAAAGATGTCTCTGACATTCCTGCATTTAGCCATTCAAATGGAAACCTATTCTAAAACGGCAGTAAAATTTAAAAGGTTTAACTCATTAGTTGCCAAAGCAAATAATCCAAAATTGGAACTGCGTTTGGTCCACGGTGCGGTGTTTGCAAAGAGGAACAGAGTTACCTGCTGAATCATACTATCAAATGACAAACATCAAGAACTGTAGGTTGTCCTGCCTCCCCGCAAGTAATTTTAGAAAAAGGATATATATTTCTTTTCTACTTCCAAGGAATGAACGTATTATGATTTCTGGCAGAAACCAAACCCAGAACTTTGAATAGCTTACAAAATTGAGGAACAGGTTTGCAAAACTTTACAGGCAGATCCTTGTGTTTAACCAGTGACAGACTAGTGAGTGTATGTGACTGGTCACTGTCCTCACAAGCCAGCCTGTGTGCTAGGATGATCTGTGCTTTCTTACAATTTAGTTCTTTTGCAAATTTTATTTAATTTTTTTTTTTTTTTTTTTTTTTTTAGAAAACATGTAAGCTGGGTTTGGGATACAGCACCGTTTTGGGGCCTCAGCCTTCTAAAATCAGGGACTCAAGTGGTGTTAGCATTAGTTTACACAGTGGAGAAAAACCAACCAAAATTAGAAATTAAGGGTGAGTGATGGGCAGGGATATGAAGGTCACTGCTGAGAAGAGCGAGTAATAGTATCTGTAGCAGTGTATTCTCACTGGGCTTAGTGGAGCGGCGTTGCCGCAGTCTCTTCTAGTCACAGTGCAGCCCCAGGGGAGACAGCAGGGACAGCCAGGCGCGGGAGAGCCTGCGAGAGCAGCGCTCGTGTGGTGCTTCCCCGGCTCCCTCTGGGCTCTGCTAGTAGCTGATGGTCCACAGTGTCTTTGTTTCGAGACATTTAGTCTCCAGCTGTGCTTTTGGGTGAGGGAGAAGATGGGTGGGTGGAATTAGTATCAGCCATTGAGAACTGTGTATTTAAAGCTGCTTAAAACTTGATCTGACCGTGTTTGTATTTATCTCCTGCCTTATCTGAGTTAAGACTACCAGCAATACTGGGAGTCTATTACTTTAAGTACCAGAATTGCCTTTGATAAAAAAATATTGAGCAGCAATATTGTCCTGTACTGTAACAGCAAACTCTCTGGTTTTTGGCTTTTCCAATGCCATGTTTGATATTTTGAGATGTTCTTTTATAGACAATAAGGACATACAAAGTTTGCCGATATGAGCTGCATACTTAACAGTTACATTTCTCCTTTATATCTTAGTTTTTTATAGTGTAAACAAATGTATTGTAAAATTCAGTTTTATTTATTTGTGTTTGAAGTGTGTTCTGCTTTACTTTTAGCCAAAGCATATGGGTGTTGCAGTTACTGAAAAGATCCAATTTTTGCAAACGTGAAGAATTATGCAGCCATGGGAACTCTCTGGAGTGTCCCCTGTCTTCCCTCAGCACTGTGAATTACCTGGCATTGTGAACTTGTATACTTCAGGATACGTTTTCCAAAGGAGTCAGATGCTTTCTACAAAGCGAAATGTATAATTTATTTGTCCTTTTACAGCAAGGTAGAAAATGCAGCTTTTGAGGCGACCGGGAGAATTGTTGCTTTCATTCCTTATTTTTAATTGCCTCATGAGGTGGTTACAGGATCTTTTCTTCCTAAGAGATTTAACCTGCAACGTTCCGTTGCAAAGAAGGTGATGCTTTTGCTTCTTGCCACGGGAAGTCTGATTTAGTGATGAGGTAGAGGACTAGATCTTACTAAGAAGTTACTTCAGCTAATGGAGACAGAGGAAGGATGAGACTGGCAAACTAAAGCTTAAGACAGTTTTGCAAGCAACTGGTGTTCATTATTTCTGGGATAAGGACAGAGCCAGCAGCCTCCAAGGTGTCCCTAACTGCTGGCCTCAGCTGGCGCTCAGCATTAGCCCGTGGCCTCATGCCCCTGTGAATGGTTCTGCAAAGCGTGGTAAGGCCTCAGAGTACAGTTAAAGTCTTTATTGAGCTAACAGCCTCGGATATCACAAGCCTGGGTTTTGCACTGTTGAACTGTCAGTGGAGGCTTGCATTTGCAAATAGGGTAACAAATAAAAACAGTCAAACTTGGGGAAAAATGTTTCAGGGGAAGCATTACTGGAATACTTGCAGGTCTTTGCTTAGGAGCTGGCAAGAGGGCAGCAGCAGCGCTCTGCTGTAGGGACTTCCTTCTCACATATATGATGTGGTCATTCTGTATAGTGAATCACAGGATGCAAATGACCTGTGAAGAAAAAAATATTTCTGTGGGCCTAAAAATGCAGGATTTGAAAACTTTTGAGTTACTGCCACTAGGTGTATACTAGTGAGCCATTAATTTTGTTGGACAAGTACACTCAGTGGAGGGAGTGAAAGAGACGTGAGCTGTGGCTCCCTGGGAAGGGCAGGTACGTGTATCACATAGCTGTTGGGTTAGAGCTGGCCTGAGGAGTCCTGTTATCCCGAATCAGCACTCACAGTGGCAGCAGAGGGGGGCAGGCACTATCAGAGTGCTGCTGTTTGGACCCCTGCTTGGTGTAAGGCCTGTTTTAGGAGCTGTTGTCTTTTTTTTTTCCCATCCTTTATGGAGTGCTCCCTATCCTGTTGGAGATTTGATGTGGACACCCATGCTTATTTTGCTGGCTGCTAGGACAGACAGTTACAGAATGATCTACCTGTAGGGCAGAGTTTAAACCAAGACATTTTCTGGACTGTTGTGTTGGGATTTTGATCGTTTGTGTTTTTCTACTGTGTGACAAACTAAATGATATGTCCCATAGTAAGTAGGTACAGAGGCCTTTAGGTATGGCTTTATTGTATTTATTTTGAATGCTGCTCTGCATTATTTCTGTAACAGTATGGCTTAGATCTTGCAGATAATCCTTTGTAGCAATTTTTTTTCTAGGCTCTTTTCAACAGGGGAGGATAGCCCCGATGTATGCAGTGAGCAGGGAAGGCAGTTTTGGGGTGGTGTTGCCTTTGTTTTTGTTTGGTTGGTTTTGAGGTGGAAAGAAAAAAATGTTTGTTAAATCCTGCAATCCATATCTTGTGCTTCCAGGGGCTTGGGGAGAATTTAGCCCATGGTTCTTGGGTGAGGCCTGTCACTGTAATCCAGCCCTAGACGTTAATCAATATCTATCTTCACATGGTGCTTTACTGTTGCTTGCAGACCATTGTTGCTATTAACAAGGATCCAGAAGCTCCAATTTTCCAAGTGGCAGACTACGGCCTGGTGGCTGACTTATTTCAGGTGAGGCTAAACTTGGAGATGTGCTGGGTAGCTGTTTCAGAGATCTAATGAGAGCTTAGATGATGTAATCTAGGAAGTGTTAAAGACATCTGTGTGAGGGTGTTCGCTTTGGGTTGTTTTGTTAAAGAATTTGCTTTATGATTTCATTATTTTCATGCTCAAAATTCAGTCCCTGCAAGTAGAAGCTGTCAGGTGTGTTGGGGAGGGGCGGGTGTCACAGGCAGCTTGACTCTGTTTCCTGAACCATTCTGAGAAATAACTGCACGTAGGTGCTTACAGGTATTTTTAAGAAGTTTCATAAAGTATGAAAGTTCAGAGGTGGCAGGAGGCATTCTGATTTTTGCCTGGGCTTGCTGCCTTCCAGACGCCCCTGAGGGACTCACTGGCAGTTCTCTCCGGGAGGACGGTGCTGTGAGCCAGCCCCTGTCCTGGCGCCTGCAGCTCGTGTGTGCGAGCGCCTGTGCGCCGGCCGCACGTGTGACGGGCAGGAGCCTGTCGTGGCTCTGCAGAGAGGCGTGGGCAGAAACTCTGCCAGCACTTAATGCCATTCCTGAACTAATGCCCGCTGGCTCAGCGGTGAGCACGGGCCTTTCCGTAAGCCAGAGACAAAGTCACATTCTGAAGAAACACCATGTAGACAATTTCCTTAATAAATTTTGTACGAATGCATTATTTCCACCTAATGGAAATGTAACGCTCTTAAATAATTAAGAGGCTTTATTCAGCAGGAGAGAAGTGGGGAGTGCTGTGAGCTGGGGTGACCCACAGCCCCTGGAGTGGTGTGCTTGGGCATGAGGGGTGGGAGGGCAGGGAGTGCAATTGGGGGGTGGGGTGCTGCACAGTGAGAGTTTGGGGGGGTCAGAGGGAGAGCATGTGCTACCCCAGCACTGGTGTTCGCAGGCGGTGCCAGAGATGACGGAGCTGCTGAAGAAGAAGTGAGCGATGGTGATGGACCCTGCACTGCAGTTGGAATGAGGGCAAATAAAGGACTGTACTGGAAAAAGGTGGGGGTCACTGTGGTGTTGGGTTTTTTTGGTGGGCAATGGGATGGCACATAATGTGGGGGGTGGGATGGGTGGAAGGATGGGAAGGGGACGAAAGAGGGATAGAAGGCAGAAAGCCACATATGTCTGTCAGTGTTTATTCCCATCCTCAGGCCCCTCCCAGCCGCTCAGCCCCTGGTAGGGTGAGGGTGGGGGGCCAGGCTGGGCCCAAGCTGTCCTGCAGCTCTGCCCTGCCCTGGGCACCATGAGGCTGTGCCAGCCCTGGTCTGTGATGCTCCCAGGCACCCTCAGGCTGGCCCCAGGACAGGGCCACAGTCTGTCTGTCCCCCTGCGCAGGGCGAGTCCATGGTGGCCTAAGACTGCCGGAAGGTCCGTTGTGCCCCAGAGGCCGTGGCAGCAGGCCCAGTGCTGGTGCCCCCCAGGCGCTGGCAGGCAGAGATGGTGCTGGCTCAGTCGGCCCCAGGCTGGCGGCCATTGCAGGAGCTGGCACAGGGTGCCTCCAGCACTGCCACCGTGCCTGCGGCAGCCTTGTCACCCGGCCCAGCGAGCGTGTCCCTGTTCCCCCAGGCTGTCCCTAGGCTTCGGGAACCCTGCCCAGCCGGGGCTCGGGGGGCCCCAGCGCCCCATACTTCTCGTCAATCACAGGGGCAGCCTGGGGGCAGTCGATGAGCGGCTTGAGCTGGAAGACGTCGAGACTCTCCTGGTTCCTGCGGTTGTAGACGCTGAGCCGGTGCCCCAGGTCAGGGCTGGCCCCCACAGAGCCCGCAGGGCTGGGCAGCTTCAGGTTGACAGGATCCAGCCCCTTCTGCGCCAGGCAGGCCTCTTCCGACAGGGAGGAGAGCAGCTCCTGCACCGCTGCCTGGGCCGCTCGCTGCCGCGCGGGCACAGGGCTGGCCCCAGCCTCTGCTGCTGCCTCGCAGGCCGTGCTGCAGTCCGGCGAGGAGCCCAGCGTCCGGCTGCTCTCGCTGCAGGCCTGGGTGCCCGAGCTGGCGGTGGAACGCGAGGCGCTGCCTGACGTGGTGCTGGCAGAGGTCCCCGTGCTGCCCAGGCGCAGCGGCACCTCCACGGTGAAGAGGTCGGAGGAGACGTTGGGGCGATGGACATCGATGGCAGCAGTGGTGACCACACAGATGGCGGCCTCGGGGCCACCGCTGTCTGCAGGGAAGAGAGCAGAGAGAGGCTGCTGAAAGCCCGGCCGGGGGGCCCTGACCCTGACACCCCCTGTACAGCTGCTGAGGGACCCTCCTCACGCATGTGTAAAATAGCTGTGTACGCCAGCCCCCCTTTATTTATCTCACCTTTTGTATATACATCTTTATGGAGAGATACAGCTCTCATTACATATTCTCTAACTTTACACACCCCCCCCTTTTATAAATATGTATACTGTCTGTTTATGGAAAGAGAGAAAGACTGTACATAAAGTGATAGATAAATCTAGCTCTACACAAACACATTCCCTGCACACCCCCACACCCTTTATTTATATACCTTTTAAAATACATATATATATATATCTCCCCATGTCTAGATACACACATCTTTTATATATCCATGTATATAATGAGGGTGTATAGAGAGGGCTATTAATATAAATAGTATTGCACACATCTATATATTACATATATGTACACACATGGAGCTCCACATATTATACATTAATACTGATATACAGACACAAAGACATTCAAGACAGACACACTATAGTACACAGTCCCCATCTTTAAATACATATAATTACTGATCATCAAAGGGCATACACTCACACATCCCTGGGCTATATAAATATGTGTGTGTATGTATCAGGAATGGATACAGAGGGAGGAATATACATACACTTACACATGTACACCCCCTCTTTAGTTACAGAGCATAGCTTTTATTTATAATAACATATATAGAGGGATACACAACTATAAATAATACCATATACCTCTATGTATGTATGTGTGTGTCTATACACAGTCTCCCACACCCCCCCATTTTAGATACACATGATCTTTATACATAGATTTATCTATATATACAGGTCCCATATCTAATACATTATACCTATATATGTACTACACACACACATAGTCCCCCCCTTTAAATAACTATCTTTACACATTCTCTCACACACACCTATGCTTACCTTTATATATAAATAGTTATGTATTGCTCACTCTCTGTGTATATACATGGGGAATGTATATAATAGGATATACATAGATAATACATCAAACCTATATATGAACACACCCCTTTATTTATACCGCTTTGAGATTATACACACACACGTATAGATACACACCTTTTATAGCTCTCCTAGTATATGACGGGAATTATATAAAGGGATATATATCTACATATAATACCTATATATGTACACATGCACTACATACTATATAAAATCCATAGGTATATATACACAGTCCCTCTCTCTCACACACACCCCCACCCCCCATTTTACAGACACCTGATCTTTATATATAGCTTTAGCTATATAGATATGGGAAATGCATGTGTGTATATATGAGCCCATTGTAATCATATATTATACCTACACATATACAGAAAATTTTTATATAGCTGTAAATACACACATCTATATACATTGCCATGTGTATAATGGGAATGAATATAGAGGGCTATACATCCATAAATAATACTCTGTGTGTGCACACATATTCTATACAATATACATGTGTATGTCTACAGAGTCTCACATGTTTTATATACACATTCATATATAGATAAATCTAAACAGATATGGGGGGGGTTAGGACCATGTATAACACAGTATACATATGCACACGCAGACATTTGATACATATACTATAGCATACATAGTCCCCCTTTAAATACATATAATGATCTGTCTTTAAGTAGACTACACACACTCACACACACATATACTTACCTTTAAATAAAGGTATTTCTCACTGTGTATATACACAGGCAATGTATATATAGGGATATACCTATATAATACCTTATACCTGTATTTGAGCACACATACACATCCATATTATATGTAATACCTATTACACATATAAAATTGTATGTATACACACACAGATACACCTTTTTATGTATCTCCATGTATATTATGGTGATGTATACAGAGCGATGTACAGCTATAAATAATACCATATACCTGTACCTATATATGTACACATGCACATACATATTATATAAAATACATAGGTATATATACACAGTCCCCCCATTTTATATATACCTAATCTTTATATATAGATTTAGCCATATAGATATGGGGAATGTGTATCTGCCCCGTATATATTACATAATGTATATATAATGCTTACCTTTATATACATGTGTATCTCTGTGTGTATACATGGTGAACGTATATATAGGGATATAAACTATCTGTGAACACATACACATATAAAATTGTCTGTATATACATACACAGACACATGGTCACTCACACCTTCCCCTCCTTTACATTTATCTTCTTAAACATACATACACCTATGTATAGAGTCAAACATCTGTATATATAGCCATGTATATAATGAGGATGTATATACAGAGATAGATATACATAAATAAAAATAACACTGTATACCTGTATGTGTATGCACACACATTTTTTATAGATACATATAACTTAACATGTGTATAGATACACAGTCTTTCTCACACATATATACAGAATTTAATACATATCTTTAAAAATTTATCCATATTTATAGAGAGAATGTCTGTGTGTGTAGGGAAGTTTCCCCATTTATAATACATTATACCTATATGTGTACACACATTTATTATATATAATACATGTATATGTATATATACACTCATGTATTTTCCAAAATATCATATATAAACTATGTATGTACATACACAGGCTCTCACATACCCACCCACATATATATATTTACACATATAAAAATATAAATACCTGTCTTGGTATCTGTCTGCATACACACACACACAAATAGCTTTTATGTGCTGTAGTATAGTCACACACCTTTTAATATAATTTTATATGTAGCAACATATCTATGTATATGCAATTATACACGCATCCCTTTATGTGTCTTTATACCTATGCACACATACAGACATATCATTACATATAAACATATATCTCCCCATCTATATGTGGATATAGATATAATACATTGTATTTACATATGCACATATACATATCTTTATATATATCCCTGTATATATACGGGGATATACACAAGACACTATACCTGTATATACACACATACTGACATTCATATTTTAAATAATACAGAATACATACAAAATATATATGTACCGACATTGTCACACACATCTCATATGCATGACAAAAATCAGAAGATACCTGTAATAAGCATATCTGTCTCCCCACGTATATCAACGTTGGGATGTATCTACAAGTATATACGTATATAATACAATCTACACATATATTTTTACAACCATAGACACATTTATCCTTATGTTACATATACATCCATATATGTGTGTGCATCTCCATGTGTGTATGTACATATGGGGATATAGATACATAGACACACCCCTACCCCTTTACATATATCTCTATATATTTTTATAGATTTTAATATATGTATTTAGATAAAATATCTGTGTATATACATGGACACTGCCTCACACACATCTTTGTATGTATATAAAAGTCATATACATATATAGGTATATGCACATTCACACATACCTCTATATGTATATAAATCTTTTCATATATATGGGGATGTATGTTTGGAGATACATATATGTACGTACATATACATACATTATACACATATATGTACAAACAAATTTTTACTTATGTCTGTATATGTATGTTTATCTGCATTTGTATATACATGGGATATACATATAGAATACATTACAGTTTTATATGCATATATACACACAATTTTATGTACACAATATGTATGTATATACACAGACACATCCCTATATAGATATACACACTTTTTTTTAATATAGCCATGAGATTGCATATACATAAGGGGGGGGTGTGTGCATACACCACCCCCTGCCCAGCCTGGCTTGCCCTGGCCTTTGCCTGTTCAGCCTCCTCCCGGCAAGGGCAGCCCTGGGCCAGGCAGCCCAGGCCACCGCCCCAGCCCTGCCCACGCACCAGGAGCCCTCGGTGCCAGGGGCCATCGGTCTGGAGCTGAGCCCGGGTGACAGCCTGTGCCTGCGGTTGAGGCCTTACACTGAACCTCTCCGAAAGGTCCCCAGCAGGCGCTGGGCTGAGCTCACCCCCCGCTCCTGCTCCCTGCAGTGACTTCACCCAGGCTGTTCATTCCCGGCTCCACCTGAACCGCTCTGCGGGCTGGGGCAGCCCAGCGCGGGGAACTCACCTCTCCCACGGCTCCAGCTATCACGAGCGCCTTCGGCAGGAGCAACCTTGGGGCCCTTCGACCTTTAGAGAATTAACTACTTTGGTACAGATTTCCACGGACCAAACCAAGAGGTGCCATGGCGGGTCTCATTTCGACACCACTGTTCAGTCTCACCTGGTTTACAGCACACAGTGCAATGCAAAAATACAGTTCACATTTACTTTTTCAAGCAGAACTTACCACTGCTAGGCTCATTGTAGTAACGACTGATGTAATTATTCATGTCATCCTCTGAAAGAAAAAAAAGGCAGCCATTAGAAGACCATTTATTTGATTGAAATTCCACCCTGTGACCGCCCAGGGCACCACTTTCTGTGTATTTTTAGGCCAGAAGACCAGGTGTGATTTGGTGACACACTACACCCCCCATCCACCCTGTGGCTGCAGCCAAAAGAGGGGTTACCATTCCTTGCGGTTCTTTAGGGCACCAGCCTGGGAATGAGGCACTCTGCATTCCGAAGAAAACGAGCTCCACGGTCAAGACAAGTGTAATGCTGGCCTTTCTCTGGGCAGCAGGGCCCTCCCCTCCTGCATATAGCACAAAGGTAAAGCTCGTGTTCGTCCTGACAGGCTGAGCCGAGGGCAGCAGCACAGACCTACTCGTGCTGTACAGTTACACCACCGAGTGAGCTCCTTCCACAGGGTTACCCTTCACTGCCATACCGCCTGTGACCCGAGCTGCCTTCTTGCTCACAGTAATGGTCACCGCCAAGCACCCTGCGCCCTACCAGGCTGCAGCCGTGCCCTGTTCTGCCAAGGAGTTCTCCAGGTAGGGGTACTGGGAGGGCAGGTTTCATTTCTCCTATAGGGACACTTCTATTCTCTTTCAATATTTTTTTTCATGTGGGCCCAATACTGCTTCTCATTTTCATTTGCAGTCCCCTCCTGAGACCTATGCTGTTGCCACGCTGAACAGCAACGACATAACCATTGCTCCTGAGCAGCTTCCCTGTGTTTCTGCACTCTCTCATTCCTTTTCATGTTTTTAACTTGTTCCTGTGGAAAGTAGTTGACTTAAAAAAAAAGCAGAAACAATATCCTGTATGTTTCCAGAAGAACAGCTAGAACTTCCCCTGTTCTGTCTTGGATGACATGGCCAATAAAAGCCACCCGAGTTTACCAAAACAAGTGGAAATGCCTCTCCAGCTCAGCACAAGTGCTGCTGTGGGAAACAAAAAAAGAGAGCCTGACAAGCCAGCTCTCTAGCAGTTGTAAATCCATGTAATTTTAATGTGTAAATCCCTACTTCTAGAATAATGCCTTCTTTGTTTCATTCAGAATGAATAGTGTTATTTTGTTGTATATTACATATACAAATGTAATATATAACATTACACTATCTGTTGGCTTAAAATACACTATAAAGATTTTTACAAGTCAGAGGTGTAGTACTACACTTGTAGTATGTACATGAGAGCTACATCTGAACTGCAATAATGGTAAAATAAAAACGAAGACCATAAAAGGGAAAGCAGCAGCTATACTACATGTACAGATTTTAGATGCTGCAGATGACAGTGGGATTTCCTGTGATCTTACAGAAAAGCAGAGCGTTTTACAGTCGCTGAAAAACAAAATAACGAATTCGTCCTGTTGCAGTTCTGAGCAGAACACAAATATTGCTGCTAAGAACACAGTATCAGCAGCCCAGGAAGAATTTCAAGCTTACAAGCAGCCTGACCTGCCCAATTTGCGGTGTAGCTGTGCTCTAAAAGCATTCTCTCTTTTAAGTGCTCTTTTTGATACCATGTCTCAGAAAACCATGCTCATCCCTTTGAGCCAGATTTCCTTCATCCCCCTGGGTCTCTGTGGCTACAGTCCTGCCTTTTCACAGCACACTGCGGTTTGCAGGTGAAAGAAACAGATGTTTTCTGGGGAACACTTTCTCCACACAACAAGACCCAAACCACCAAGCACTCTGTACCTGAAATAGCTGCACTCATAAGAAGGCAATCTAACCTGACACTGAAAGGCAACATGGTTGTTTTCCTGGTTTCATTGCATCTTAAAAGCTTTTTTGGCCCTTGTTGATCTTTAAATGCCTGCAGTCAGAGGTGTGCTTTGTGCTAATGTCTGAGTTTAAAAAAGAGGCCTCAGAGTAGCTCAAGGCAATGCTGCTGAATTAGGAATACATTGCAAGGCTTTTCCGCTATCTGCTACTAAAATACATTTCATTTCAATCATGCATAATTTATCTTCTGAATGCCACCAAACCTGCCAGCCCATATAGATACTGGTTCTTGTTCAGGCATGGAACCTTCAGCTACAGTCAGAAAAAGCCTGCATATCTGTACTTTCGCTAATGCACTTCCAGCATATTTAGCTTAGAGTCTAATTCTCAGCAGAGAAATGAGGAAAACAGAACTATGGTTTGGCCTGGACGAGGGCATGTTCTGCACGTGGGTCGCCCCTCCTGATCACCTAGCAAAAGCACGCAGCCACAGTCAGTGCAATGCCCGGGGGACTGGGGTACTCGCATTAATGTCTGCCCCAAATGCCAAGATGCTTTGCACTGAAGACAGAAAACAACTTGGAAAAGTTATCATCTGCTTTTCCTGTCTTATGGCAAGGCTCAGATCAAGCCTTCTTTAGGACTGCATACATTTACTGCCCTGGCCACCTGTCTGTCAACTCACAGAATGTGCCAGGGCACTGTTTTCAAACCGATCAGTTGCTTTCAAACCAGTTTAACAAAGAGATCTAGACTACTCTTTCTATCAGCCAAGGCCCGTGCCAAACACCTCAAAAGGAAACCCTGAAATGCACTCACATCCCTTTGAGCGGTGGGTGAGGAAAACCACTGATTGTCCTGGCTGTGTGTGTGACCGTGTGTGCACACCAGATTGGGAGAGCTGCCTACTTTAATGTTATGCTGCGATGGCCTTATTAATGTCATTGTTTTACATTGCTTATCTATCTATAAATAAAATATATATGTATAAATATGTATGTAAAATATAAAACACACACATATTTTTTACCTTGAATAGTTTCTTATGAATAAAACCAATAAAGAGTCATGGAATAACAACAGCAGAATAAATATTTCAACAACAGATGAAGTTTTGGAATCATTATATTAAAGCAAACTGTCAATTAACAAACTCATCTTAAGTCATATGGGAGTCTCAGCTACTTTGGGCATAAAAGGCTGTAAACAATTGCAGTTATCTCTCATTATATTCTACATTGCTGAAAGCAGGGAGTTCAAAAAAATGCCACAAATACACAACTGAAAGCAACTATTTGTGCATATAAAACATAAATAAAAAGTACAGTACTGCACATTACTGTAGAACCCTGCTTAAGTGCTTTATGGTGATTTAGAGTGAGATGAAGTCCCTACTGCTCAGTATGTGCAGTCAGATGGGATCAGGAGTACAACTACATTTGCAGCTGGTGGCCTGCAGGAAGTTTGTATGAGCAAGTAGGGGAGACCAGCTTTTACAAGAAGGGCAGATTGCTTATATTATTTGAATTCTACATAAGTGTTTTCTGCTGTCAGTGTATTTTAGTTTCAGCTCCAGAAAGGGAGTTTTCTTAAGAAATACTTCATTCTTCACAGTTTCCCCATTTTTTAAAAATTTCTTTTTTTTCTTATTTCTGACAGCTTAGAATTTTCAGGATCCAGAAGACTTAATTTTCCTCCTTTCCTAGAAATAAACCCATCTCTTCAAATACATAGCAAATGTTAGCTGCACTTCCCATTTCTAGAAGAGAAACTTTCAATTTAAAAGTCCTTAGCTATAATGATGCCCAAATGGTATTTACAGTAAATTAAGGAACTGGCAGTAAGTAGAAAGAAAAAGCATTTCCCTCTTATTTCCCCTGGAAATGGCAACCTCAGAAAAAGGTCTGTGGATGGTGATGGGGATCCTCTTGCTACATACACCAGGAGGAATCATAGAACCATTTGGGTTGGAAAAGACCTTTAAGATCATAGAGTCCAACCATAAACTTAACACTGCCAAGTCCACCAATAAACCATGTCCCCACGTACCACATGTAATGAATAAAAGCCTTCACGCCCAGGAAATGTGGTGACAAATCTGGTGACAAAGATCCAATAATTGTGAGTTGAAAAGGTAGAATAGGAAGAGTGAGGCAGCTCTTCCTCATGTGAAAAGCCATCCTAACCTGTGGTGAACAAGGATGGTTCTACAATCCTCCCTGGAAAGCGAGAGCGACGGGAAGCACTAAGATACGCAGCAGCACTGTAGAGGAATTTGGCTGAGAGAAGGTTTTGCTGGGCAGGAGAAGGAACAAGCAGAAACAGGCTGTTCTTTACGGTCCACAAGCATTATTTGCTCAAGTTAGTGTGGGGTGTGAATGACTGCCAAAACAGCATGACAAAACAAGACACCTGGAACTGCTTCACCTGCCAGTGGAAGATGGCAACCGTATAAGTGTAAGAGGTGAGGCACCAGAGTAACGTGGGACCACGAACAGACAGCAGGGCTGACTCCAACGTGATCAGGCCTTTTCACTAGACAGAAGGGAATGTCTGGTTGGGAAGGCTGCTCAGACTCCTACCTATCTCATGTAAAACCAAAACAGCCTTCCCTGACACTGCAACCAACCACTTCTGCAAGGCTGTAAGCACAGTAAAGTCAGATCAAGAAGAAGTAAATCCCATCTCTTAATCTGCTACCCAAATCTGTTACTGAAAAAACATGGTCAGGATCTGACAGCTACTGGATTTTGTCAGATGAAGGTTTTCAAATTATCTGCCTGTTTTTTTCCTGCAAGACTTAGAACACACACTAAAATGGTTCAGGGAGTAAACAACTATTTAGAGTACAGTCCCATATAATCTCATCTGACCCAAGAGACAATGTTGTAATCTCTCTCTCCTGGCCCTATAAAAACCTAATAAATTTGGTGAAACACATAAATGACATTCCAACCAAGGCAGCTCTCTCTTTTTAGTTCTATAATCCCTGCCTTCTCTCTCTCAAAGCTGAATTTTCTCAGCTGGAAGGTTATTTTTTCTGCTGTGTAACCTCCCACTGAGAATGTGAATCATCAGAGTAGAGTAATATCTTACCCTGACTTTCTTCCAGAAAGCAATCTTTACTAGGAGGTTTCTAAAGAAGCAGATCTTTTATCTCCATCACTGCTATCTGACACTGGCGTCTTCTCCTTAAAGTACCACTACCACTTAGAAGCATTTGGGAAAGAAAAGTAGCATAAAATACACTTTGCAGTAGAACCCACTAAGATACGCTTTAGTATGACGGTGTAGTGCAGTAAGAAAGGAAGACAGAATGTACATAAAAAAAGACATCTATAGGTGTTTCTGAAAGCAGCAACCTTCCTAGGGAGTTTTCCCCCTGCAGATTGCCATGCAATCTCTGGCAATCCAGATCTGTCTGACCGTGGCCATCTCAACTTCACCATCACCAAACTCTCAGCCAGACCTAACCTCCTCAGCAGTCCAAGCACAGCTCACTGCTCACTTGTGAATTCATTCATTAAGACATATGCATGCTCCCTAGGCTGTGCTGTACTGTCTAGTTCACCCTTCTGGTCTTGTGCAAGATGACCCGAGCAGAGTTTTTTCCCCTTTGCTTTGCTGGCCCTAGAAGGTCTCTCTCCCTTTCCCTCTAGCAACGTGGAAAGTTTGCGCCAACAGGAAACATGAACAGCCAGCTGGCACTTTCCAGGAGACTTCCCCTGCTTTTCGTATGAAGGCAGATTGCAACATGAGACCAAGCCGCAGCACTCACACGACTGTTCCATTCACACGGATATCCAGTCCCTGCAGAGGTTGGATGGATGCCTGAGCACGTGGATAATCCACCTAGAGAGGAACTGTCGAAATTAGCTTGCACAGATAAGAACAACAGATTCAGTCTGGTTTTTAAGTCAGAAATCAACCTGAGATGGAAGTCGTGCAGAAGGAAATCCTGGGATATGGAACAGGCTCCATTATCAGCAGATACTGCTAGGGCAGAAAAATCAGGACAGAAAACCAAAACACTTAACTGACAACAAATTGGGTGGCTTTGGCCCTCGCTTTAGCAGATCATGCTACAAGAGCAGTGTGTGCTGAGCTGAGCATGGCTCAGATGCAACACATCTGTGTGTCAGCATGCCTGGTGGCTTTGGGGATGGCCTTTGGCTTTGGAGGATGGCCTGGGGGACCTCTCAATGCTCCTTCCAATCTTGTTCTCTATGAATATGGATCAGCAGATCCACATCTGAGTTGGCTTGTTACAGTCAGTCTGAAGCAAACACAGAGGAACTTGGGTCTGTCTCTGCAAAATGACCACATTTGTTGAGTGTAGAAAAACAAAGGTCGACAAAGAATATGGCTACCAACAAAACAATAACTTCCTGGGTAAACATTAGGGAAAGAGAAGAATAATTGAAGCAAAAGGATTCAAGAACAAATTGTTACTGGCAACAAATAAATGTTGACTGAGAATTAGGAAAATAATTCCAATAATTTAGAAAAGTGAGATGCTGGAACAGTGTTATAATGGCAGCGGAGAGCAAAATACATCACTGCTGTCACATGGAGCACGATCTGTTTATGAAAGAGATTATTGTGAAAGGGGCTGCATGCTTGGACAGTGGAAAACGTTCCAGTTGTGTTCCTTTACCTGTCAGCAATGTCTTCACACTTCTTCACATTAATGATGGGAGACAACTTCAACCTCACACGCGTGACTGTATGCTCACCACCTCTGGAAGTGAAAAGTTTCTACTCCACCCATTTGGTGAATATGAAATTTAAGAGCCTAACTTCACTAACTACATACACATTGATGTAAGTGTTGCTTAAGGTTTAATTCCTTTGATTCCTGCCTGGATGATCAATGCACAGAGAACCACAAAGCCTGGAAGAGGCATCTACAGAGAAGCCAAATCCTCACTCTTCCACAGAGATACATGGAGCTTAACCAGGAAGCGGAGTGCACTTAAAATATAACCATTTCGTGGAGTAGGCTTCAAAGTAGATACATCTCAATGTTTGAAAATAACCTTAAACTACTTTTTATCTATTGTCCTACAGTAACGGGGCGTTCTTAGAGCACTAACAGATGATGATGAAAGAAACTGGCTTAGAGTTTAAGAGTGTTCCACCAGCTCAGACTACCTTGCAAGGAACAACTGACAAAATCCTTTCCAGTGCCCTGCTTTGCCTTCTCACAAAGCTAATGAATAATCTTAAGGGAAGCCCTCTGAAGCTCCAGAATTTTTCACATTCCCTTCCCAATATCCCACTTTTCTCACAAAACAGTGGGTACCTCTGGGGAGAGCAAGCTTTACTTTTCTCCAAGCACGATAAATTGCAGCAGTCCCTCAAAGCAAAAGACTTACTGTCAACCCCATAAAAATGGAAATTTGACTCAGAACAGCTAAAATAAGTTTTCTCCAATGTGAAGTAACAGAGCTAGGATCCGGTTGTTGCTCAAAGGAATAGAAAGGTGGCATATTAATCTTAAAACTATGGCAGTACTGTAGAATTTCAAAAACTGAAATGATATATGCAGGAAAATGAGGAATTTCCACTAGGGACACTAATTCATATATTATGGGAGAGATTAAAGAATAATAAATTTTGGAAGGAAGTATTAATGGCTATATGGGACACTGTGAACCTGGCATTCCCTGAAGCCTGGAACTTTGTATACCAAACACTAAAAATGATTTGTGCAGGAGCAGAAAACATTAGATGTTATTCTGACCGTGAGCAGTTATATACTGTACAAAGTAAGAACTCAGTAAGGGAAAAAACTTCCTTTATAGAGACGAACAGATAGGATAATATTTGCCATTACGTCAAATGGTAACCATCTCCGAGAAGAAGAAAGGAGATGACAGCACTTAGGCTATTTCCCTTGCTCTTAGAAGAAAGGCTGACCACAATGGTCCCGAAAATCATTAGCGATGCTGCTGTGCATTCACATGCAACAGCTTTCACCCTAAGCTCTTTACAAACCGAGGCAGAGAAGGTAAGTAAAGCGCTCACAGTGCAGCAAATGTCACAGTTTTGCCCTGTGTTTACGGCTCCTGAGTCCTGCCCTTCTCTTGAGTCCATCATCTTTCCTGGTGTGGATAATGGTGCCCTTTGACTTGCATGCTGAAACCTGTGTTTTAGCCTGCATGTTTGTCTGCTTTGGAGATCAATTTTTTGGCAAGACAAATAAAACCTCAGTTCCAAACAAGTTAAAGTTTAAAAATTTCCTGCTTCTTAGTCAAATTAATTAGAAAATACCATATAGCCATACATGGTCCACAGAGTTATTCCTACAGTGTTAGGAGGTCTCTTGGTAAACTGCTCTGGGGAGGATAGATGCATGTGAGGCAGCAACCAGCTCATTATTCAGAATTAGCACAGGACCAACCAGGCCACAAACAGTTTACAGCTGTACAGCCTCAAGAAGTGGTCCTTCAAGAAGAGGCATGAAATATTAGCTGGAGAGTTACAGGACACTTTCAGAGCCCACTGACCATCTGCCTAGAGCTCTTGCCTCTCCCAGTCTTGTACTACCAATTAAGGCACCACTTCAGATACAAAAAGAAAGAGATCTGCAGAAAGAAAAGCTAGGTGAAAACATGTACTGAAAGCTACCAGATCAGCCAGCACATACAATACTCTCCTGGTGCAGGCCACAGTGTGTGTCTCTACACAAATTCCCTGAGATGCTGCATGTACCATGTGATGCTGGGCTTACCTGACTTACTTTACTGAAGGCTGTAGTAAATGGTTGCAGAAAATCCAGTGTAAATACAAGAGTACAAGCTTACGGCTTCCCCTGAGGAGCTTTAACTTATGCACTATCCCATAAAACTCCCAGGTAGGGAAATGAGTAAAAAGTCTCAGTGCTTTCTTATTCCATAACCCCTTCGTGGTAAAGTATTCTGCACTCAATGTTTCCATTGTTCAATATAGATGGGGGAAATAAGATTAGCTTGAGATGGAATATCCCAATTTTTTGTGCAGTATGTTCTCTAGCCAACTCAAGCTTGCTGGTTTGGCAGAATTTGGGGCTCTCCAAAGACAGTGACTTTTTGACGGCTGACAAAGTTAAGTTTGGCAC
This sequence comes from Strix aluco, assembly GCF_031877795.1. Lineage (NCBI taxonomy): Eukaryota > Metazoa > Chordata > Aves > Strigiformes > Strigidae > Strix > Strix aluco. The sequence continues at coordinate 6,980,157 of NC_133942.1, forward strand.
AAGCACATGCATTCCATGCCATACCCTACCCTCAGCTGTTATATGTAGCTATATAGCTAATGTTATATATAATGTTATATAGCTAATGTTCTGCCAGAGCATAAGAGAACAGCTCATCAGAGCCTGTTTTGCCTAACAGCTGAACTGCGGCGTTGAACTGTAGCTTTTATTTTAACAGTATTAGCAACCTGGTCCCTTATTTCTCTTCCAACTAGTCAGTGTAATAGGCAACTGCAGATATTTTTCAAAGGTCACAAATGCCATGTGGCACACAGAATGATTAATTGCAGTCATCACCCTGGAATCTTTAAGGAGGAAAAAATACAGCTTAGAGAAAATGGGTGCAAAGCAATTCCTAATGTGGTCTGACACAGAGTATAACTTGCAAAACATAACCCTTGACCCAAAAGTCAGGAGCTAAAACACTGGTGGCTTACAGTTCCAGGCAGAGCAAGTGGTGGGGAAAGCCCTGAAGATAGCACAGCCAGTGTAACCACAGCACATGAGAAGCAGGAGAATACAGAAATGACCTACAGGAAACATCTCAATCGTCTGTGCTGTGCAGAGCCATGTCTCAGGAGTGTATTTATTTCACATGCCTGAGCAGGTGGGGAGATGGGAGATCCTACACCCCTTCCACACTATGCAAATGGAAGCACCTGCAGCTGACATGCCACATTCAGGTTTTGCTGATACATGTATTGGTCACAACGGCCAGGGGGTAGATGAAGAAAATGCTGGTGGCATGCCAAAGTGATAATGGTGAAAGCTGCTGCAGCAACAGTCAGCGTATTAACGGGAGTGCAGGTTGGTGCTGGGAGAGCTGCAGAAGACAGACCAAGTTGAGGTGGGGAGGGAGAAGAACCAGGTAGGGCTGGCTCATGATCTTTCATCCCCAGGGGTAGCTGCCTTCTCAAGCTGTTAGTTGAGGTTCTGAAGTCCTGTAGTAATCTCTAAGCCAGCACTGCTAGTGCTTGGTAGCTTGCTTACTACTTTCCTTTGCAAACTAATCCAGGAAATTACATGCAAAATCCTCTTCCTCAATTGACTGTTACCTGGATTGTGAAGTAAAGCACTGAACATTATTGCTGGGCTTGTGGTTTCCCATGCAGTCTTAACTGGGCCCCTTGTTGGCAGTCCACTGTGATGGTAGACTACCACAGATGAGTGTCCCTTGCTATAAGACCACAGGAAATTTTCTTCTGTCCAACTCCTGCCTCATTCAACATAAAGGATGATTGTTCAAATAGAGTAACCCGAATTTAGCTTCTGAAGACAAGCACTCAATGCATCTACATTTTTTATGTAATATGTGATACAATGCACAAAAAAATATTTCCTCCAGTATTTTTAGATGACTTCTGGGAATCAGAAATTAATTCTGTATACTCAATATGCATGTTTAAATAAAACAAAACTTACCTGATACGTAATGTGTTTTCTTACGTGTTCTTGTTAGCTGAGCATCTTTTTTCAGTGAAAAGCATGAAGCTCTCTAATCAGGTAACCTAACTGAACATAGAAATCAATCCTGAAGATTGTGTGTCTACTTTGATGCACGTGTGGCCAGCATTTTACAGGTAGACACAAATAATAAGTGATTGTGTTAACCTGGATGTTCAAAAGAATACCTTGGACAGAAGAATTTTTAAATGAATCTCCACAGCTCTAAAATTTCAGCAAGCCTCCTTATAATGTGCACAACACTCTCCAGTTCCAAATGTAACCCTCAAGGAACACATGCATAAATTATAATATATCCACTGGGGAAACCTCTGAAATACTATAAAAAAGGCAGAAATGCATTTTAGGGGGCAGTCTGCTCAACTGCTTTTAAACACAATTTCAAATCAGGAATAATTAATGGCTGAACTGTGGCTAGCGCTTCGATATTATAAAGAGGAAAAAACAAAAACAATTTCTACATGCTTTCATGACTGTGTAGAGAGTGGAGTGGATTATCATTTGAAAATGTCTGGTGAGCTTCTTCTATTAAACCTATGGATTAAAATACTTCTGTGCCTTGAATTCTAAGGAGTTTGACCAAAATAAAGATACCATGCAAACCTCTAATTCAGACATATTCACATACTGCTCATCTACTAAAATAATCAAGCTAAGATGTCCACAGAAGACTAATGTATCACTAAGGTAGAAAGTGCTGTCTCCTCTGGAGTATTACATTAAATGGTACTGAGATCAGGACACATTCTGCACTCCATTGTAAGGGCTGGGGGATCCCAGGAAAGAGAGCTGTATCTTTTCCAAAAATACTTCCAGTCTAGCACTTGTGTGATAACGATGGATCCAAGTAAATATAACTGTTGATATTCCCCTGAACCACAGACCTGCCTGACAGACAGCTCACAGATATGGACTGCTCTTCACCATAGTCACGTGCCACTTAGACATCCGAGCAGGAGCTGCCTACACCGCGCATCACTCCTCTTCTGGCACCAGAGCTGCCCCGCCCAAGCACAGCAGGGCTGTCCAGCGCTGGCAGCTTTAAGCAATCTGGTGAGAGCACAGCCTCTAGGCAAGGCAAACTTCACAGTTAATGCATGAGTCCTCTCTAAACCACAGAAATGAAAGTGGCCAAAGACCAAAACTGTTTTGAAATGTTCTCAATTTCCCTGCTTTTACCTCTAAGTGATTATCCTTTTGCCAATTCTGATTTGGCTGCTGCTTCTTTGGTGTTTGATGGATATAATCATGAGGACACTGGGAAGGCACATCATAGTCATTTTCTTCCTGAGTCATTTTATTGGCTCTGTTCAGAATCTGTTCGTAAATACAACAGCTCCTGCCACTTCAAAGCAGACTCTTTGCAAAAATGGGAAAATGCAGTCTCCAGGGAAAGTAACCAATGCACTGGTAGAGTGGAATTATTTAGTGGGTTCAGTAACTCCATGTAAGGGATCAGCTGTGCCAGCAGGTAGCAGCACGCAGGCAGCACTCACCTCGTGGAGGTCGCAACTCAGTGATGTTCTCGGTGGCTTCATCATCGGAATCTTCAGTTGCTACCACCTTGTACCGGTTGCTGCTCTGTTTGTTCAGTACATGTGGGACCTGCAGCGCAGCCTCTCTCTCTGCAGCCAGGTCCAAATCCTGCTGAGCAAGGTGGGCCCTCAGCTGCCTGATTTCAAACTAGAGGAAAAAACACCACATACTGATGTCATATAAGCATGGCCAGAAGTCTATATCCTACAGTTGGGGACTTATTACTCATTTTATCACTAAACCACTACAGACTGGTGACAGAAAATACAGTGTGGTTGAGCTGGGATGACAGTCCAAGCTGCTGATGCTCTCCCAAAGCCCATGTGAACTGGACCATTGTTCACATAATCTAAAAATAATGACTGCCTTGTGCTGGTCTATTTTGTACATGTGTGCATCCTGAAGATATGATTTTGGACAATTTTTAACAGATCTAACAGTGACATCAAATGAAATCTTTATAGAAGACTGCTCTTAACAGGCATTTAGGGATTCATGACAAACATCTCTAACCTGCTAGACTTTGTAATGATGTAATGATGATTTCTGTGGAGGGAGGTTCTCTAAGCAGTACCCAGAATGATCCTCCCCTACTAACTGGGCAAGGGGGAGGGACACCACAGTCCTCTTCCAGCTTGAAATCTTCTGTACTCAACAGTGGGCAGAAAACCATGCGGAAGGTTGTCACTTTTCTGGCCACTCCCCTCAAATATATGAGCCACGGCAGTTAAAAACTTTTTGCAGTCAGGTGGAGATTTGCCTCATAACTGGTGTTATAAAGCAGACACCTAACAAAGTGACAGAAACTACCAGGTACAATCCTATTGATGGACACAGCATATTTCTCTTATGTTTGACAGCCACAAGTCTTCCACAATGCAAGAAGGAAAATAATTCTTCTGGGGAGGCTGCAGAGACCCTCTAAACCCTTATATAAGCACTACAAAATCCCACTGTCCTCCCCCTCTGCCATCCAGCACAGCTACAGGGCTGCATGGCAGAGCTGCTTTTTTTTTAAACTCCTTTTAAGATCAGTGGTACAGCAGTGACCAAGTCATGTCTAATTATAGAGAGTCTGAGACGGAAAAGCAAATGAGGCGAATAATAGGCTAAGGCATTTAAAATTTAGCATTGCTGGGCCTCCCATAGTTCAAGGCCTGAAAAGCCATCCGAGAGCATGATGCTACGGCGGGCCACACTGCACCTGTCACTCTGCATTTACAACAGAGATGGAATTAGCACCTCGATGCTTGAAAACTGGTGTGTAACAGCATGTAGGCTACATTAATCTGGTTCTGGCTCTTGCCTCTCAGATGCTGACTCAAATCTACTTTGCTGTCAGATTTTGGAATCCATCAGCAGACCTAGTTTGTTCCACCGTGGTCCACATCGGACACAGCACAAATCCCAGGCACACCAGAGAGCACCAGCAGTTCCTCCAAGCTGTGTAAAACAACTGGAGGGGAAACAAGGCAGAGTTTCCGCAGATTTTAGAAAGAAAAAAAGAGGAAAGAAAAAGGGATTCCAGTTTGCCACATCTGGAGACTATCAGCTTTCCAGAGCATAAGGGAAGGAACTACAGTAACTGGAAGCCCACTACAAGACTCAAATCTAGAGAGCAAAAGGGCAGTTTAAGCTTTCCAGATCACATTCAAACCACCTAATACAGGGATCTAACAAAGCACACAGCTTTTTCTTGGCCTTGAAGTCAGCGGACAGAGGTCTGGCAGCTGCAGACAGCTGGCTGCATAAAATGCTCATTGCTCTTAACCAAAGATCCTCCGGCAGTGGCAGTCAGAGGAGTTGGGTAGTATCAGCAAATATCAAAATACAGCCCTGCTCCTTGATTCCTTCAATGAAACCTCCATGGCAGATCCCAGATGGTGGTTTTTGTGTTAACCTATCAGCTAGGAAGAAGCACAAACTGGTAGCGCTAACACTTCTCCCAGCCAGCCATAAGCTTCCTGAGGCTTAAGGTGCCCATGCCATACCAGAGGTGGCTGTATGAATGTGTCATTAAGCCATGAAAAGACTGTCCGGAGTCCAAATTTACAACACAGAGAATTTCAGGTTTATCCTTCACATTAAAAAAAGAAATCTCAAAATATCTTACATTCATCTTTAATGGGAAAAAGATACCCTTTCAAACACTCCCTTGGTTTAAAGGAAGAAATGCAGTCAAACATGATAGGCAAAAAATAAATCTGGTGATTTTTTTAAAAAAACGATTGCCTAACCATATCTACTTGCCTAGCTCAAACTAAAAGGCAATAAGAATTAGGCATCATTGCTGGTTTTCTACATTTCACATTTCATCCTTCAAAATCATTCCTTTGTGTCAGAAAAAGAAATACTGCCACTAAAATGATTAACTCTGGCCAAGAGGCAGGATATAATTTCTTTTTTCATGGAAGTGAAAAAATTTGGCAAGTATTTTATAACACAAATAGATAAAACTACCTAAATGACATCTCAACAATTGTATTTCTGCATCACACCCAGTTTAACCAGCTTAAGCATTTACAAAGATTGGCTGAACCTTCTAACAATCAAAAGCTTGAAGGGAATTACTGCATTTCACAGATGTGAAAAAGGAGGTGATCTCTCCTGCTCCAGTGAACCTACAGCAAAAATGAGGGAAGAGACAGACTTTCTGATGACCGCTTACATGTTTGAATCAATAAAGTAAGCATTTCCAAATATCCACAGATTATTGCCATATCTTTAAAATTTCCATGCCCAGTCACCATCCAGTTTTTAATAGATGAGTTCATAAATTTTATTGTTTAATACGGCTCTGCCAACAAGCTATGAACTACCCAGCTGGACATGCTGGACCAAGTAGCAGTCTGCAACCATTACTGGGATCATCACGCTGGACAACTACACTTTGTCCAAACAATTCTTTATTTCCTATTTATACGGGGGAATTACTATCTTGGTTGAATCCCAACCACACAGACTGCATGAGAAACTGGAATCCACAGAGAAAATTACTACCACGGTTAGAGGTGAACAGCTAGTACCGTTAGCAACGTCAAAACCAGGAGGGGCTTTGCTGCCATCTTATGTTTGAAAGACAGAAATACATATTGGGCCTCCCGCAGCAGACGAAGCACCTGCTTATGAAGATGGCACAAATGTCACGTTCTAGCAGAAACTGAAACCTAGACCTGATGTCTTGGCTCACGCAACGCTTCCCTCATCCACTGCCTGAGGATGAGAAGCGTATATGCAGGACTTGCAACTTTTTAAGTGATATATGAACCCTCTTTTATTGCTAGCTGCAAACACAATCCACATGCTTGTCTTCCTTTCAGCTCTTAACACTGAGCTAGTTCAGCTGGTCTAAAATCCAAACTGAACACGAGACTGTCAAGAGCAGATATCAGGATTGAATTCCTAGGCACAGTAAAGCAGCACAGCATCATCTGCAAGGTGAATAACAGCACACAGAGATGTTCAGAAAGGTAACAGCACAAACTGATGGTGCCTACAAAATCACACAGTTGCAGCTTTGGTTAACAGAGACTCTCCCACTTTTCCATTACCTCAGATGGTCAGCTTCCAGGTCACATTCATGTTTGCCCTGAAGTCTTTGTAGTCATTACAACAGTGGAAAGCTAGAATTAAATACTATTGTGTAGCTGTAGTTTTTTTATTGACAGAGAAGAGGGTATTCACTGTAACGAATACCCTCTTCTCATGTAAACTCACTCCCACATTCACTGTTACTGATGCAAAGTGATCCATACATGTTCCACAGAGATGCAGAACCGTAACTGTCACAGACACAGCATAAGACACAGCCAAAACCCAACACAATATGCTGCCTCCAAATGCAAACCCAAACTCTAAGTCTCTAGTATGTTCAAAAAGGGACTGGGTGGGATGGAAAAAAAAAAAATTAAAAAAAAAAATCACCATTTATCGTAAGGATTGATTTCAGAAAATGAAAGGACATTCAATAAAGTATCTAGGAAAAGTTAAACAAGAAACAGATATTTTTTCCTCACAGAAGGCATGCATCTACCCAGGAGATCACTTAAATATTGTTTCAAACTATAACTTAAAAATTATCCCAAGATATTGTCGAAGCCGGAATCCAATTTTAGCCACTAAAAACAACCCACTAAAAACAAAGGTTAAGTCTAAGAGAAGTGGGTGTTCCTTACAGGTATTATGAGAGACTGCATGAGCAAATTATGTTGTAGGTGCTTATATCTATTGAACATCATATTGAACACCGACCTCGGGCAGTTCTAATGTGTAAAAGAGGTAATGAGATTGCTCTGGCTGCATGTCATGCAGTCCAGGGCAGGTTAAATAAATCATTAAAAGGTATAAAATATAACAGTCTTTTAAAGTAAAAATTCTAGGCCAAGTTAAACATATGAAATTTCTATTTGCAGTAGGAGCTGATGTAGCTATCTGAATGTAGACCTGAGCCACTCTAATACAGAGTACTGCATGAAGCTGTACTGAGAAACCCTGTTTCATATTTTCAGGTAGACCATCCTTCCTTCAGCCTGTAAGGAAGGATGCCTATTATGCATAGCATAAGGGGGGGGGGTGTGTGAAAAAAAGCATATAAAGTTATACACATGCTTTGATTTGTTTAAATTAAGACTTACTCATAGGTATCAGCTCTGTATTAAGAACCTCAGAAATCCCACAGAGAGCCAGTGGGCAAATAACGCTGTTGTGGGGAAGATAACTTGTTGTGATCAAGGAGACTAAGGTGAACCATCTCCTGACTCAAGGTAATTACCAACTGCACTAGAGACTGCTACTGGCATCATTTACCAGGACACCTAAATATTCATTATCTCTAATTACATATACTTTGGTAGCTTCTGGTCGGTTCCTTTATCAGTAAGTTCCTAACATACTTTGCAATGGAAAAAATATATTTGAAAACTTCATAGAATCACAGCAAGACCTAGGCTGAAATGGACCTGTGAGGGTCACATAGACCAGCACCCCACTTAAAGCAAGTCCATTTAGCTCAGGTTGCTAAAAGCAACTGTCCTGTCAAGTTTTGATTATCTCCAAGGTCATATATACCACAGCCTTCCCAGAAGTCTGCTACAGTGCCTGACCATTCTCCCAGTGAAATGTTTGTTCTTATATTCAATAGGAATTTTGCACATTCCAAGCTTATGTACTGTCACTGTGCACCTCTGAGACGAGCTTGGCTACACCCTCCCATGAGGGAGCTGAAGACATCAATAAAGGTGTAATACATGTGGCTAATGTGAAAATACACTTATTACCAAGAAAAAGGGAGATACAGACCATCTCATAAGAATGAGTAACTAGATTTTCAGGCATAGAGTTCATGGATGGTAAATTTACTTAGTGTTTTCAAAATTTGTTACATGTCCTCTTGTGGCACAAACTTAGCAATATTTTGGCAGGAAACAAACCAGAAAGAACTATGGGGCACACCTGTGCACTTCCTCACTCAAAGAATGCATTAGGTGATTATTTATAAGCAGGTAAAATGACAGTGCTCTACATACCATCTCAGTTTACATGCCTGGTTGTATAAAACATGTGACCCAGCCTATCTGATATTTTACAACATGCATGTAAGACTCAAAAAGGGACTTACCAGTGAATCATATAGTACTTCTGTTTAATGGTGTAGCCACAGAGTATGATTGACATAGATTCAGAGAGATCAATGAACATTTTAGCCAGAAGCTTACTTGTGTCTAATGCAGGAGCAATAACTTTGCTCAATTCTATTAGTGCTGTCTGTACAGAATACCCTGCCCTAAAACTCATCTGCCACTGGGATACAATCCAATGTTTATTTCCATTAGTTTAGCCATTGTTGGTAACAATAAAGATCAGGAGACAGTTGCAAACTAATGATTTACAGGCAGAATGAAACATGGGATGACCTTGGCTGCCTTCCATTCACCAAGAAAATGACTGGTAGTTAGAAATAAATTAAAATTATTGCAAAAGGATAACATAAGTTATTTCTCCGAGAGGTAATTTTACCAGCTAAATAGCCCTGTCATTAAACCAGCAGCTGTTGTACAAATTATATCCCAAGATAAAAAAGAAATTATAGCTTCCATAGTTGTTGCAGCTTTGAGAATGATGAAAAACCCAATTCTATAGGAGCTGACAGAAAAGGAGCTCTTGTGATAAGGCTGAATACACAGTCATGGCTGGACTGTACTCAGCTGAATGACTCCTATGAAAAAGTTAAGCAGAAAAGATCATGTAAGTAGATCTATTATCAGAAAAGGAAATTGTGATTCAGGTGATTCCAGAGGAAAAAAAGCAATCTTCTTTGACTGGAATTTGCATTGTTAATAGAACTTTGGAACTTTGTTTTGCAACTTAACTTCTTCTGATAAAACAATACCATCAGCAATATAGTCTTGTTCATATTTTTGACAGTAATTGCAGTGAGACGTTTTTACCTTTTACCTTTACCCACTTTTAGAAACCCCCATTACTGTGATTGTTAATGTTTCTCAGGTTTTGTGAAGTCCTGTACAGCCATCTCAGCCCTTTCAGTATTTTCTGCCTCAACTGCCCTCATGCTCCATTCCCTTTTAATGACTTCCTTCTTGGCCAAGGGAGAATAAATAAAACAGCAAACTATTCAAACAGTTTCAGTGGGATACTACAGAGAACAAAGTGGTGGTCCATGCAACTATAATTTATAAAATATATTCTGGTTTTCAGATGTATGGCTAGCCAAAAATCAACATCTGGAAAGAGTTTTTATGTTTGCAAAAGTACATCTCCAATGTCATTCAGGAATGGAAATGTACTTTATAGTACCTAGATACTCTATCACTGGCCAAAAAAATATACAACTGACAAAAGAAATAGAATTCATAAAGTAAGATGAAGGGAGGTTGCATCTTTCCTGCTTTTATTTTTTTAAAGCAAGAACTCCATTTTTGCCTGTCAAGTGTTAAGTACCAGCATCAAAACAGGAAGGCATTGGACTTCAGAGAACTGGCCACCAATTACTTTTTTTAAAATCCTGAACAAAGCAGGCTATTTCTTTTTTCCAGTTCCTCTTCAGAAATAATGAATATTTTGTCTGAAACTTTCAAACTAATTTTGTCTGCAGAAAATGCTAGACCTTGAGAATTTTAATCCCAATTGCCTGACAAGTGGCAAAGCTGTAGGAAACTGAACACAGGATCTCAGAAAAAGAAGTGCTGGGAAATCTTTCTAACAGGAATGTTTTCAGCCCTGTCAATAATTATTAAATAAATGCAAATCATCAGTGTGGTCACAAAGATGCAGCCTCAGGATGAATCGGTATCTACATCCACTGCTGGGATGTAGGTAACCATGGTGGCTTGCCCATTCTTCCTACCTGGGCTGGCACTGGTGTGCCCCAGCACCTACCTGAGGCAGGTCAACCCCTACGGGCTGCTCCCAGCTATCCCACCTGCCCATGCCAGAGGTGGCACCCCACAGACAAGGCAAACTGGAATCCCTCCCTGGCGGTGCTCCAGATTTGAGAACAGCCAGACTACTGCAGGGAAACCTTCACTCACAAACACAGACATGCACACTTAAACTCCACAAATGAGCAATCCTTTAAAAAGGTCAGGAAAGATGATCAAGTGAAAAAGCAAAAACCTGGCAGAATTTTAGACATTAAATACCATTAGGAGACATTTTTCCCACCAGATACTGTACACAATGTTAATGTGAATATTATAATGCTGACAACTTGTTCTTGACTGAATTATGAAGCTAATAATTTACAAAGGAAGGATGTAGTACTTCTGTCAATGTCTTATGTTGCTAACTGTAGCAAATTAGTACATTTACCTCATATTATACAGCTGAGACATTTGTTTGGCAGGAAGTCGGGACACTAAAATAAGAGGGATTAGTATGCTGTCATTTTTCTATAGTCCATATTTTTCCATAGCTGATGACACTTGAAAGCTAGGAACGAACCTGCTCTGTTTTCACAGATTTACTCATCTACCAATGCAGTATTTCTTTGTGCGTGATATACAGCTATGCTGTAACCATCAAAACTCAGATTAGGGCTACTATGTTAAGGCATTTTGCAAGCCAGGCATGCAGATGAGAAGTACATGTATCAGAATGGAGAGCATTAAAAGCTGCTCATGAACCCACTTGGGGTAGTGAGCCCACCTTTACTCAAAGACTATGAAAGAGTAACACTGAAAATTGTGTTGAGATTGGGAGTGTTATCTGGCTATATATTTCCTAAAAATGAATGTTTTCAACTTTATGACTGTCAAGAACTTTAGCCTAATAGCATGGTCTGACAGACAAAATACTGCAACGGGACTCAAGAAATCACAGATTTGCCTAGTGCATTTGGTCAAATGATAATGTCTCCCCTGTAAAATGGGGTATATTTCATTTCTCTGTTTCACAACCACGACAGAAGCATGAATCAATATCATTGTGCAAAGTTGTCATGAAGAGAACTGCAGTTTTAGCACTGAAGATACTTACATAGTTGGAAGTAACTAATTTTTGGCAAGAGTCAAGCCTAAGGTTTTGAAACTTGTTATTGTTAACGTGAGAGACTCTCAAAAACAGCCTTATGAAATGACACACACTGTCAACAGTCTTCCAAATTCATCCCACAGACAAGGCAGCCTAACACTACCAAGAGTTCAATGCAGAATCCTAGGCTGAGATACAGGAGACCTAGAACTAAGTCTAAAAAGTCATAAAAAAAGTCTAAATACTGATGGTTTCACCAGTATTTTAGGTTCCTTGGTAAAAGATGGGCAGCTAAATCCCTGCTTCAGATTATGCAGCTTTTGGGCAGTTGGTCTGTTCTGGGACAAGTCGCCTCTCCTCCTGTCTGCTCAGGCCCTTCAACTTTCTGACTGAGCCATTCAGACTTACAGGTCTCCTCATTTTGTATTTGAAAATCACCTAATCACAAGTGGGGAGTGGGAGCTGAAGCTAAAAATCTCCAGGATTTATTTGGACACCTCATAGTTACCCTTACAACTGAAACAAGAGTGAGTCACTTGGGGGATCATTCTGTGGTGGTTTGATGGTCACCTGAATGCCTGGACCTCAACATACATCCCTGGTTCCTACGTTAAAGGAGGTTATTCAAGAACTCATTTGCATGAGACAAACTGCAAAAACTCATAGCTCATTCCCCAAACAGTGGTTTTACACCTTTTCCATGTAAATATATTAATTTGAGATATTTTAAGCTTCACCTCCCCTTACCTCAAGGCTGAATCACTGAACATTTGGGGGCCTGGGAAGAGTCTTAAATCTTTACTTGTTTCCAGCAACTAGAACCTTCTGCTGCAACATTTTGAGTCTGCCAAAAGAGTCTCTGACTGACCTACAGGGAAGCTGCCTTCTGCATTTAAAGCAGGGAGATTCATTAGCTTTCAACTGCATATACTTTTCCTAGGAATACGGCCCTAATATAGCTGCAGTCTCCAACAATGGCAATGACTTTTGCATGTTCTTAGTATCATGTCAAGCTATCTGTACTCATTCAATAAATGACCTACTGGAAGTATTCTTTTTCTATTCCTCACATTTGTTTTCCTCACCTTAAAAAACACAAGCATAGCAGCAGAGGGAGACAACTGCTGTTTGACAAACAGCATGCTGACAACATCCTGGCTGCAGCTAACACTTCCTTAACACTGAGACCCGTCACCTTACAACAGGAGTCCTAGTGATACTTCTCAAACCTTAGCTTGCAGCAAAGTACATGAACCATTTCATTTGCCATGACAAGCTACGCGTAAATAAAGACATAACTGAACTTTACCCCTTGTTCTTGGCAGATCTGGGTTAGTCTTTCCAGCTGCTCATCTTGAATAACCTTTGCCTTCTCATATTGCTGAATCATCATCTCCATCTCCACTTTCACTGGAAGGACATATGCTGGAAAACACAAATAAGCACTTAAAGTAACCCTTTACAGGCCAAAGAATGTTACCCCTTTCACTTGCATGTAGAGAACTAGAGTATTTCTTATAGAAATAGCACTGGAGTATTTCTCCTGCGGAAGGATTTCTAACATGTGAAATGCGTGTCATCAGCAGGGTCTAGATCTTGTCTTGTCAGACCTCCATTTACCTGGCTGAGCTGAAACGCATCCTGCACACTCTTCCCAGCTTTTGCTGCACTAATACAGATCTTTTACAGTGGGTACCACAGATTTCCTGAATTGCTGGGTAGGAGGATTTTCTGGTTAGAGTTAGGCCCATCCCCTCTAAAACCTAAACAGCACGGCTCCCTTAGGAAAAGAACTCTTCCAGAGCCCTAAGCATTTAATTCCTAGACTTTGTGGCAAGAAATAAGTCCTTAATGGAAACAGCAGACTAGGAAGGATATTTTAAAAAACAAAAAGGCATTTATCTTCTCTTGCTTTTCAAGCTACAGCCCAGTTTTCAATAGGCCTTCCAAACGCCTCTGGAAACTTTGCTCCTGTCATAACTATGACAAACTCAGACTGATCAGCAAAGCTGTTCAATGCATATCGCAATTCTTGATGTTTTCTGAAGCTACACAAGACCCTGAACTTTTCTTGTACACTTCAATCAGAGGGCTATGACCTTTCCCCAAAATAACAACTGGACTCTTTCACACATGAGCAAAGTGACCCTTCATTTATCCCTTTACCATCTCTTTTCCCTGTAACCTGAAATGCCTGCAACAGTTGAACACAAAGTAGCCTATGCTAAAGCCCTTGCTTCCAGGTAGTCTGCAAAGTTGCTCTTTGCAACCTTGACTTGCTAGGGCTTTCTTATCCCCCCCCCAGTGCCTCCCCGCAGAGCTCTGTGCAAAACAATAGCGATACACGCTTCATTATTATGCTGTACAGCACACCAGCATTGCAGAGAGCACCTTCAGCATGGAACCCCTATGGTAAGAAAATGCTCCTGGAATCTGACATAAAAATTGTATTGCAGACAAGATTTTGGAAAAGAAAGCCCCAAGACAGAGCTAGCTGTATGGAAATGGGGACGGTGCAAATATCAGAAAAGCAGATTGGAAGCAATTATTCTGCAGAATCAGGAACGACATCTGGTGGCAAGAGACAGGAAGGAGGTCAGGGCATTTGCTTTACAGGATAGGGGAGGTGAAGGTGCCTAACAGAAAAACAAACCAATCAATTATAAAGGCTCCTAGGGAATAGGAGATACAGCCATGAGCTTGAGACCTACTCTCCTCTATGGGAGTCACAACTCTGTTCAGTGCTTTTAAAATGTAAGAGGAAGGAGAACGATGGTGGCAAGCAATCTTTCCATATTTTTAAATTCTCTTTTTTTCCAGCCTGCCAGGTAAGTCTTGGAGTCACAAACTGAATCGCCACTCACCATCAATGATCCTCTTCACTCTCCATATTCGTAGTGTGATAATAAGGCTGATAGCATCCCATGGGCTGCTGGGGCCATTAGCCACTGTTGAGGCCACCATTGGTGCCAAGGACAAGATTATGACAGCACCATCAAACACCTAGAGAGAAATCAGTTTTTTCAAACCCTTCCTCAAGATTGTAACCTTGCCATTCCTGCTTGGGGTCTTGAAGTGCTCCCACTTTGCCCAAAAGAAATGCAATTATGGTACATATTTGAAAGGGATAGGAGAGGTGGCCAAGCCACAGAAAGGCTGCATGCTTTTTAGGTAGCACAACAGAATTCCTTAGTGCATTTTATGAGGTGAGGAGAGATAAACTGTGGTGGGAGGGCAGGGAGAGAGAAAGGTATTTAGAAATACTGGCCAGAATCCCCAAGCAGAAGTGATAGCCTAAATGCTATTACAGCTAAAGAGTTTTATTATCACTCGTATTTATTACCTACTACTTGGCATAATGTCATCCCAAAAAAGGATACAGTCCCTGCCCATAGATCTTACTGTCTAAATGAAGAGATCAAGAAGACAAGTAGAAAAAGATGGAGCAAAGAGACTTGATGGCTCTTGGCCACGTCCTGACTACACAACGTGTGTGGGAACGGCTGTGCATCAAGACAGAAAGACTCCCTGCTCTCACCTTTATTGGGCAGCTAGGTTTTCAAGGATTTTGACAACTGGGACTATTCAGAATGATTTGTATGACATTGGTTGCATTGGGATTAGATCAGAAAAGGCAACTATGCAAAGTATTAGACAGAAATGCGTAAGCAAATACATTTCAGAGCAAACTGGCAATAGTGTTGTGTCTGCCTTACACTCGCCTAGCAGGATAGAACAGAATACCACATTCTCATCCCTACCGAGACCCTTCCCAGCTGCCAAAAACCATTGATTAATGGTTTGAATAAGGAGGCAGGACATAGATTTTATAAGCACTATACATTCAGGATTGAGCATAACAATTCAGTGTACTGAAAAGAAACACTTCTTACTGCCACCATTTGATGGGCAGTGAATAATATCACTCCATTCCAAATTACTAAAATGAATTATCAGAAATCACTGCATTTAGCTTTAATAATAAGAATCTCTGAATCAATAATTTAAGTTTCACTTGAGTTTTTTAGCAAAACAAGTTAAAATATTTACAACTTTATTACAAAAACGTGCAAGCCTCTAGACTCACTTGAGCTCTGAGAAAACCCAGATTTTCTTCTGGTGCATCCTGTGCAGTATTAGTTTATCAGACATCATCAATAAAGAGCTTTTAATTTTCCTGATGTCAAGATTTCTGCTCAGACTGGGATTATGTGTTATTTATAACACATGTATTTCCTTAACT
Organism: Strix aluco; assembly: GCF_031877795.1. Classification (NCBI taxonomy): domain Eukaryota; kingdom Metazoa; phylum Chordata; class Aves; order Strigiformes; family Strigidae; genus Strix; species Strix aluco. Next base: position 6,995,887 of record NC_133942.1, read on the forward strand.
GCCTCTGCAACAGTACACATTCTACCTCATTTTTAATTTGAGGTACAAATTACAGTGTTTATTGTAACTCAATTTAATTTAAAAATAATTTCACAATAAGATTGGGGGGTTTGCCAAACCAGTATTTTCTATCAGAAAACTACACAAAATTTTTCAACCAGTTCTAATTTCAACTTGATTACGGGAATGGGGTTACACAAGTCACTCTCCACAAGGCAATCTTCACTCATATTGCTCATTATCTCAGGGTAGCAGTATCAACAGTTAGACTAGCATAGCTCTAACAACAAAACAGATAGATACAAAGGAAAAATGCCACAAGCCCTCCCTTAATAAAATATTTCCAAATATGACACACTTCTGAATCTCACCACAAAAGGGACTGCATCATACAGCTATGTATACATGCATACAGTGAAAAGAATGTGGATATTTATCTGAGTTAAACGATAGTATATTGCATCAGATCTATAACAAAGCTACCCAAAGCAGTTCTTAATATTCTTACTGTGTCTGCCTGGAAAACAGTACGATGAGTAAGAGTGCTTACCTCTATTTTGTTTTCAATGTAATCCCATATGCCAAGGACCACAATCCTCAAAATAGTCTAGTAAAATAGATTGGGGGGAAAAAAAGATGATGAATGTTATTGTAATTTTAGATAAACATTTAGCCCTTTATCCACTTAGGGGATCATTTTTTGTCTTATTTAAGCATTATGCATTTCTTCTGAATAATAATGAGGATCTAGAAATAGCTACACTTCTGTATTATAAGAGCAGGTATTGCTTTCCAACCACTGTATTGACTCAGTAAAACTTCCATAAACAAGTTCACAGTTCAAATGTTCATCAGTCTTTCCATCCTCCTAAAATTTCACTTTTAGACTTGTGAGATTACCAACCCTCCCCACTTCACTCCCCTGACCCAAGCCTATATAAGATCCACTGTGGGGCCCCCTCAGTTGGAATGGGGGAAGATTCTCTTTTCTTTCCATCTTTGATATGCCAGTGTTTACTATTTTCTAAGAAAATAAAAGAGGCACTGCTCCCTCTTGATGCCTAAAGATACTGACATTTCATCAATCTGAAGAGCAGAGGCTCTTAATTCTCCCACTCTGGAGTACACGGCCCAGAAGTCATAGGATAAGGGAGAAAAATATCTCTGTGATCCTCCTCTATGGAGCAAAACAGCTATAAGTAGCACCAGTAGCTAGAAAAGAGGAATAAAGAAAGAACACAGAATGAACCAATGGTGAATTCCCATTAAAAAAAATCCAATGGCATCTTTCCTAATTTTTAACCCAGCTTTCAGAAGACGCAATAAAAAAAAAACCTTAAAAAAAAGAAATCAATCAGCCAACTAATGACTGGAATTGAATTCACATAAAAGCGTAACCGGTAGGGATGTTTTCTGCCAATAGCAACATCAAGGTCAGATTTTGACAGACACTACAGACATGAAGAGCCTAACTGCAGCTGTGTGCCTCACAAAGAAGATCAGAATGGTACTTTCTACACTAAAGAACGGTACTAATGACAGAGAGCTCAGCAGGCCTATTTGTGAGGGGTGACCATGCCAAGAACTGTGCAGAAAAAAAGTAAATTACTGTGATGAAAATATGTAGTTCCTCTTCATTACAAATACAAATATATTAAACCCCAACCAACTCTGAATTTATGCCAAACATACCAGCACTAACTAGCTGCAGAACAACACTGGATTTTTCAGTACTGTTCCTATGTGTGGTTTTGCCAAACCCCATGAGCCCAATTGCCTCACTTGGCCCAGGATGACTGCGCTGAGCTCTATCTTGGCACTTAATCCTGTTTTGCAGAGGTAGACATTGCTGTGGGAGATACGGTGCTTTCAGACACCAGCCTCATGCCACCAGTGAGCAGGAAAGTGAACCAGCCAACGCTTACTCAGAAATGGCATATGGGAAACACTGGCCACGTCTGGCTGAGAAAGGGAGCCACTAGCCGTAAGAGAAAATGCAGCACGCTCTTTCCTCTACAAAAAATTATGAGACTCTATGTAGACACCAAGAATTGTTAATGCTGCTGGTCTGTACTCCTAAAAAGAACATTTGACTTCCAAAGCATTTTACAAATGCAGCCTAGGAATAAGGCTCACAGCAATTTCCTTATTAACCTGTATGTTCATGGTTTATATGTGGAGGAAGAGATGCACAACAGCAGCTCCTCAAATCCTTTAATGACTACGAATTCACCAGCATGACCTGATGTAAGCACAAGCTGTAAGTACACATGCTGCTGTGTACTCCCTGCAGCCTCAACGCAGGCTCTGAGCAGAATACTTTCAGAGAAAAGCATCCCAGCTCATCTGTAAGCACCTCCTTTGCTCCCCATTGAGAAGCTGCACAAAATGCTTAAGTACCAGTTACTTATGAGCCTGTAAATTCAGCCATATTAGTTAATCTGGGGTCCACCACAGCAAGTTCCACAGCAGGCAGCCATCAGTAAACACATGAGGAAAAGCAGCACCTTTTTTAAAGCTTGGGATGCCACCCTTCCTACAGCAAGCCTGGTGACAGCATGGAGAAATCTGCCTCATTTTCTTCTATGCTTAGGCAGCATTTATGAAGTGCTAGGTCGATGAGCATCTAACTAAAGGATGGCTGAACACTTAACACCTTTACAGTAACTGGTGGTGAAAACCTTTCTTCCTTTGGACAGATGAGCACAAAGGTATTTTCACTGAAATAATAAGGCATATCTTCACAAAGAGAATAGAAACACTGTCTCACAACCCTAAATATGATTTAACATGGGGCTGTTGAGGGAACATAAAAAAGGATTTTCCTTTCTGCCCTTTTAATTCCTCACTGCAGTGTTTAAATCAGACAGTGCTACTGTCATATTAATGGGTCTGAGCAATTCCAAGGGCTGGAAGCTAGCACAAATGTTTTCATTTTCAGTCTGCTGAGGTGAATCAGCACAAGTCATCAATGACTGGAAGTCTACTCGGCAGACATTTAATTCAGTAATGGTTGGTGCTACCTTTAGAAGATAGGTCTCCTTCTCAGAAAAAAATGCCTTGGTGATTAGCATCTTTGCTCTCAACTAGGGCAGACACACTGTAGGAAGAGTGAGTGTGAGGGCAGCATGAACCCAGCTCCCCAGCTGAGAGAGGCACTCTTCAGAACAAACTGGTCACGACTGAGGGTTAAGCTTTAAAAACATTTGGTCTGTATGGAAGGTCTTAAAGCTATGCACCAGCATTGTCACTCTTAGCAAAAAACCTCACATCATCACTGAAGTGACAAAAGCCATGCAAGGCAGCTTTTCCTGGGTGCCCTGGGGAAACTGGGCACCCCAAGGAAGTACCATGAGTGAGTCACAGCCTGCGTGCATCTGGAGACTCAAGTGCCATACACTTACTCCCACTGGCCAGTCTTCACTAGTGGCAACTCCAAATGAGGTTTAGCTTTCTCTGCTCTCCCTCTGTACAAAGCACGAGATCACATCCCCTGCTGCTGCCATAACTCTTACTCAGAGGAGTCTGAACCAAGCAAATTTGGACTTCACTGGGCAAATCTCCCTCAATGTAATAAATACTTTGACTGAAATGAAAGCATTGGTGTTACTTATAAATAACATTTTAGTATTTTTCCTAAACAATCCAAAATATCTTTCAAACAAATACATATTGCATTTGATTGTGCACTTTCTCTGTACAGAACTTAAAAAATGAGAACCTGTAGAAGCATCTGAAAAAAACAGAGACAGAAATTAATAATCCAGGAAACTTCCTACGCACTGTACACGGACCAAACTGAAAAATGCATACGAATTAAAAGAGAACTGCAACTGTAACATTCATCACAGACAAAACATAAATGTTAGTCACAACTCTACCATTTGTAGACGCAAGTATCTACAAGAAATAGAGAAAAAAATGGAGCGGCGCTTCTGTTTCCTACTGATGTGCAGGCATTTTTCAGCACTGTAGCAAATGCACACACATAGTTTTGCATTACACTACAGGCATTCTGCATTTTTGGACACACATATTTGAAAGCAAACAATAAATATCAGTGTGAGTGCTTTTCTGTTAAAGGCCACTGCCAGCTTGGGTTTTTTGTACTTGAAAAGGAATGCTTAACATTTCTTGACTGGAAATATTTTAAATAGAAAGTCCCTAACATATATATTTTTTTAGTTATATCAGAAATACAATTTTTGTTTTCTGAGAAAAGCTAAATTATTAGATAAAAGTCTGTCCAGTGGACCAATAAAAAGTAAATAACTGAACACTTCTGTTAATTTCTTTAAGTTGGAGAAAACCCAGGTAAAAGTAAACTTTTAAACCATTTTTCAGAATTACAGAAATGTAATTTCAAAGTTGACAGTGTCCCTTGGTGACACACAGTTGTTTGCACATTAACCATCTGCAGTGAAGTTTATGAAGAATTGTGTGATGCTGTGGGTTTTCTCTAATTTTGTAGGGAAACCTGGCCAAGTCCTTTGCTGAGCCAGCCGTATGAATTCCCACAATCTGCATGAGCTAGCTACATTTGTCAGCTGACTGCAATGTACATTAGGTAATTTTAAATACTTTTTTGCTTGCACAGTTAACATACAATTTACTACTCAGTGACTCACTGTGCCAAATTCATCCGTAGTGTAAAGAAATCAAAAGGAGGCTGCACAGGAGGTGAAGCTGGCCCACCAGGTTTAGCTGACAGCACAGTAGAGCAACTCTGCATTTCAAATAGGGTAGCGATTGTGCAAGAGAGAGACAGGATGGAGCGGGGTGGAAAGGGTGTCTTTAGAAGAGCCCTTCCTTCCTTCCTTCCTTCCACTGCCAAAAAACTAATCTATTTGTTACAGAGGGTCTTTACCTCTGGCTTATACAGAATCTCTGAAGATTAAGCTTCTGTCTTTTGGATATAACTCCTAAGACCAAATATTTACTGAAATCTTTCCCAGAAAGAACACCTTGTACCCAAAATCTGTAATTTATAATCTCTCTGGTTTGGGTCACTTCACAGAGGTCATAGCTCATTCACTACGTAAAAGACTCTTCTTTTGCCATCTTCTGGTGTGCTTGTCCTGAGATACTGCAATTAGCTGTTCTAGTGCATGCTATCTCCAGGCCACTGGAGCGTGGAGGAACATGTTAGCATCTTTAAACTGAGATGTCCTTCTGTTTCCAGTGCACAGGCATCCTCCTCATGTGGTTTCTCTTCAATCAAGGCTGCGAAAGGAAACATGTAACTACTGACCTCATCTCACATATTACTCAGTACAAAACACTCCCCACGTACTGTACCCTGTAACTGCTGTGACTCTATCAGCACATGTGGTCACATAGAAATAATTCACTGCAAAAGCTTGGTGACACTAATAGACAAACACAGTATATTATTTTTCACTGACTACCACTAACACTATTATGATATCATATAGCATTCAAATGCACCTTTGCATAAACACTGCAGTTCTACTTGTTCTTAAGTTCTCCCATAATACTTTTTCTTAGAATACAGAGAAAAATAATGAATTTTAAACTGACAACTCTGAATAGATTTGAAAGGGCTTTTCAGGAATAGAAATGGCTTACTAGAGATGCAGCATACTACCATAAGGTAAATGCAGATTGGATAGAAAATTGGTCTTCAGCAACCCTGCATCAGAAGTTCCCTCTGGGCATCATTACACCAGTGCTAATTCTTATCTTTGAAATGCACTGCGTAGAAAGTGCTGGACTGTCACTATCAAGAGATGGAAGCACAGATGAAGCACTGATAGAGCACGCCATATAAGTCAGGTATATTCTTGGAAACGAAATGGGCAGACTGGCATTTCAGGAAGGTGTCTAGCTTAATTCCTAGATCTCTACAAGACCATTTTCCCAGTAACTACCTTTTTGTGAAGCAAGAAAAGTGGTTAGAAAAGAAATTTCACAGTATATTAAATATTTACTTTTTTACACACTGGCAAAGAAGGAAGCTTGAATTTACCTTTATGAACTATACTAGTATATAAAATCCATATCTTTGTTCCTAGATTCTCCCTAATCAACTTCCTTAAAAATCAAAACATTCACAGCCAGCAATGCAGTGCATTTGTGCACCGTGAGAAAAGTTGTGTGGACATGGAATGAAAGTAAACATCCAGAAAAAAAGCCGCAGCTTATGGAAGAATTATAGAATTACTAGAAGACTATTATCTTTCTGCTCAGCTGTTTGAAGCTCACGAAAAAAGTAACACAACTAATTTCTAATATAAAATTATGAATTTGTTATGAAAAATCTATATGGGAAAAACATTATTTTCTCTTAGTTCTGTCATTTGGGATGTTTTTCCTTTTTAACAGAACCCTAATAGTAGGGTCTCCCTTAAGAGGTTTTATTCCTTCCAAGGATTGCTATTAACAAAGAGTAAAGTGTCAGACTACTACAAACACTTCCTTTTAACATAAAGGATGAGAAAAGTCTTGGGGTTTTTTTTTTCCTCCTAGAAGTGAAAATGCACTTGTGAGCCACAGCTAATGAAACAAATTCTTTATCAGCTAGGACCCCAGACTTACTCTCCTCAATTTGAGAACTCATTTCTTGGACACAGATGCAGGAAAAAAAGTCACAATTCTGTGATTGCCTAACTCTAAGCACATCAGAAGACTTGGTTCCTCCCAGGGAAACACTCAAGTGCTGAAAGCTAGCAGAATGCCTGAGTGCTTGGCTGACTGAAGCACATACAGAGCAATGCAAACAACTAATATCAAAACTCGATTCTTGCACACAGTCTCATCAATCTTAGTGGAAAAGCAGAACTGAAGAACAGCTACAGAATCAAATATTTGTGGCAATGTGAGAAGACTATTAAAACACAAGCAGACTCCAATCCACTTACCAAAACACTGTGACATGCCCCATCTTCCTTTTCTCAGCCAACTATTACCAAGGCTGAATTTGCCCTCTTGATAGGGTGTAACCCCGGCCTTGCCTTGCTGTTGGTACTGGGGTTTCCCCCCCAGTGTCTTTCTCTTCTCTTCTGTCTTAACATCTGGGTAACATTTGGTGCACAGACAAATCATAGTGATGTATGTAAACAGAGACAAACATACACAATCAACACCACTAGTAAATCCTGTTCAAATACTTGGAAAAAAGCAAAAAGAGCTGATGTGCACTTCGCTTGAATAAGGATATTTCAATGTTGGGAAGTCACAGACAGTGACAGAAAATATGAAATTAACAGAGTGCAATAAATTCCTTTAAGGCTTGTGGCTATAACACAAGTGTAGAGAGAGCAGGAAGATGCTGTGAAAGTAGCTACTTAATTTTGTTGGCAGCTGTTCTGCCGGCATTTGCCAGCTGCTGGCATGTTCGTCCCTTTCATTTTAACCAAGCAGAAAGCCAGTGCCTGTTTAACTCCAACAGGAGGGGACTGTAATTACTTGCAATGCCTTTATAGCACCAGCTTTTAATCAGTCATATTTTTCCAAAGCATTCAGATTTTGTGCAGAAAGTCTTCTGGTTTTTAACAAGTATTTTACAACTTTGTATTATTTGTTCTCTAAGTCTGAGTTGAGGCCTCTCTGAAGAATTGTATATTCACACTTACAACAAATGGGAACCAAACTACAGAATAAACAGTAAATCCAAACTTAGAACATGGTACTTGCCACGGTAGCAACCCTTTCTGAACACCAGAAACCCTGACTTTGAGAAAAAAGGCACTGACTGAAGGACTAATCAATCCTCAGCAGTTGCCTGTTATATCCAAGCAAACTAATTAAACCTGCTCACATCTCTGGAAAATCATCCTGGCACGAATAGTCACAGACTGCAAAAACTCACTATAACACATGATCTTCTCAACAAATAATTCCAATCAAAGACAGCTGACTCATGGTATTGGGAATCAGAGGGCAAAAAATGTCCTAAAGGCACCAAAAGAGTAAATAAAATGAAGATGGATGAAATAAAAAATAATGTGATCTGCAATTTTTGCAATGTTTTGTAACCTCTTGAAAAATCAAAGTTTTTGATTTGGATGAGAAAAAAAATTAAACCCTCTGTTTTTCCTCTGATGAGACGCATTTCAACGCAAACAGATGTGCTGTTGCTCATTAAACCAACCTGGTACAAGGCCAACCCCAGCAAACCCAGTAGGAAAGGTACACTCTTCATTCTCTTCCAGATCTGCGGCTTTTGAAGCACATCCAGTTGCTTTGTGGAGCCACCTCTGTTGCTTTAACCCAGTCAAGGACTCTGAACTGCCAGATGAACCAATATCCAAAAATCTACCCTTCTCTGTGCACTTTACACAGCTGCCTTGTGGTCTCATTTTAGTTTGGTGTAAATTCAAACCATAATCAAATAGGTGAAGGAAGATAATACTTTGGAAGACCGAAACAGATAATAAAGTGAATGATAAGAAGTTTACAAAAAATGAGAACAGACAAAGGAAGTAGTTCCAAATGCCTACTAGAGAGAGACAAGAAAAGCCAATGATCCAAAATGAGGATGGTGAGTCAGGCAACCAGTTTTGGCTCTGTGAAGTATTTCTGTTATTATTTTCCTGCAAAACACTCCTGAACCAGTTCATCCACTTCTGCGGGTACTCTGTCTCAGTAGAACTGAAACAACTAATTTCTTCCTTGAGACAGACAAATACTGGCCTTGAGGATCTGTCTGAACTGCCACAATCAACCAACCAAAAACTGTCGGCATATGAACTGAACTATAGAAGGGACGCAGGAGCAAGGCACTGCGTCAGGGTTTGAGGAGAGTGGTTGGTGGTACAAGTGAATGAAAACAGAACTTGAGATTACACTCCAGCAGAAGGAAATTGAGGCCCACAGGAGAAGTTTCTTGTGAAACAAGCTCCAGAAAGTGATGAAGATCAGGCAAGAGTGCATGTGCAGCCATGCTGCTAGCAGCAGAGTTACAGTTGGGAAGCTCAGGACTACAGGGAGCTTCAGGGTGCTAATATCCAATGGAAAAAAAGTTCTGGGGTAGGGGAAAGTACTTCTTTACAGGGAATGGACTCCATATAGCAAACCTGAGTCTTTGAGAATTAGGATGTGCAATTCACAAAGGAAAGAGACTGCAAAATTTTTTAATTGTCTAGAGATTATTTTTTTTAGTCAGTTTACATGTATCCTACAACCCACAATAACTGTCAAAGGATGAGGATCGTAATCTTATCTATGTGCGTAACCGCAGCACCAGAAGGGTAGGATACAAAGCAGTCTTGAGATCCCTGCCTGTTATCAAGGAATCCTTTCAGAAAGTACCCCTGACAGTCTGGCAACACCAGCTAGAAAATCCCTGTTATGGGCAGAAATACAAAGCGATATATGTAAAGAAATGTGTTTCATTAATAGAACCACGGAAATAAGCAGTGGTATAATACACAAGTACGAATTCAACACAAGTGATCTATCAAATCATTTGCAGATATCACAGCTCCTTGGTTTTTAACTTTTTTTTTGGTAACCTTTACCTAAATTTACCACAGAGTGAAGACAGTAACATCTATTTGGATGGTATTTTCTCCTATGGAACCAGAAAAAATATTTCTAAATATTTAAATCCAAGCTGTCTCCCAACTTAAACATAAAATGTTCCTTTGTGACAAGTAACACACTATGACCTGAAAACATAGCCTTAAAAATATTTTGGAGTATTTCAGGAATAGTCTAAATGTTTCAATATCAATGACGACTTCTTGGAATAAAGTTGAAAACTGTAAAAGATTATCTCAATTTGGTAATTTGTTTTATCACAGCTACAGCTTTTTCCATTCATACAAATTTTTGCAGAGAAATTCACCATTTGTTTCATTCTCTTACTGCGTCTGTATGCAGCAGCCTAGAACATCTAAACTACCTACATAAATTGTAAGAAGAGATAACTCCATTCTTAAAACAGTTCTCTTTGTCAAAAACCCCTGTGGATCTTTATTCCTGAAGGATATATCTTATTCCTATACCTTATACCTAGTGACACTGATAAGATTTCTGTGAGAACAAATGGATGAAACTGGTCTTGTCCTGTACCTGTAGTGATTCGGAGATTATTATTTCTTTTTGTAGTTTTCCAATGATAATTTGTAAGACAGTATCTTCCATGTTTCCTCATCAATTTGAGGCAACTGACAAACAGCGCTAATCTAAAGAAGATTTTTTAGTTTGCTGAGTAGGAGTGGCAACTGTTAACTTTTTTTTTTTTAAGTACACCGTGCTACATTTATTCACAGTCAAATTACTGTTAAACTCCTGCTAATTCCAGTGACAGCATAAAAATACTTTGCAGTTCTGTATGTGGTGAAAGACTTTGATTATACATACCTCTGAAAAGAAAACAGACAGGATGACTAGGCTGATCCAGTGAATTACTCCTGCAAACTGTGAAGCACTTGAAACTGCAATTAACACAATACAATGAAGCATCATTATAGTAGCAGAATGCAACTTACATTTAATACAATTAGTACTGCTACAACTTACATATGGGTAAAGCTTTCTTTCTTACATTTTGTAATGGAAGTACCAGAAAGAGGATGGGATGTAATGGGACATGGAGCTCCAGCCCTGTCAGCTGCTCAGCCCAATTCAGGCCAGCATGTTAGCACCCGCAGCAGCTGTTCATTGGAGCTTTTACAGATGAGACTGCTGGTAAGCAACAACATACACGTTTTAGGTCTTTGATGCTCTGTCACTGCTCCATGTTCTCACTCCATGCACTGCTTTAGTACGAGATGTGTGACTAAATCCTGTATACCTAAAAATGCAGAGTTAGAATTCTGTAAGGAAACAGAATGCTCTCCTACCCCCACGTTATTCCTTGTATTCAGCCTTTGACAGTTTGGCTCAGAAGATCGGTAATTGTCTGGAACAGGTACCTAAAAACTAGTGCTCAAACTGGGCTTCAAAATAACAGTTCTATCATCTAAAGAAATAACCTAGGTAGGTAGACTTTTGTACAGCTCTCCAGATGTGGCATGAACAGCCACAACTGGCTTAGGATCCCATTCCTCTCAGAGTCAAGTTTGACTCTAGGAAAACCATAGTGAGAAAAGCAACAGAAAGAACCAATGTCATTGTTAATTGTTAATAAGATCAAATCTTAATATATTTTAAGGAGTTTGTGAAGTATCAGCAATTGAATTTGTACAACAATGTGTTTTTGTACAATCTATTTCAGGAAACGTGGCTGTCATGGGTAGTTTTGTCTTTAAGCAAGTTGCTATGAGAACACACAAGAAAGTTACAGTAAATGAAATCAAATTCCCGTTTAAGTAATTGGTTAAGACACACAATTTCCTTTGTAAGCACTTTATTTCAGAAAGACAGTGACCATTAAAATCACTTATGTTCACTGCATTTCAAACTCCTCCATGAAAAGAAGTCTGTAAAGGGTAAGTTAAAATGGTAATTTATGAAATTCTGGATTCTACACACTACCTTCCCATATAGGTACTCTTTATGCATGCAGATTGTTGAGGTAGTTATTCCACTTGCAAAGTGGAATGACTGAACAAAAGTCCTTTCAGGAACTGACCGGCAGGAATACTCAGGAAAACTTATCTGAATTCATTAAAAGTATGATTTTACAGAGTACTAAAGCCTTGCATGGACACTCACTGGCATTAATCACATTTTCATTTGATTCAACTTATTTTACTTATAAGCTAAATGAAATAAATTTAGACACATGAGTTTGCTGCAAGACTACATATGAAGCTCTATGATATGGGTTATCTTTACAGGTTTAAATGAGTATCTTGAAATCTGGAGGATTACTTAATAAGTAAGTTCAACTGAAATTCTGTGATCAAAGTTCCCTTCATTGCTGACAAAACAAAGCAGAAAGGTGAAAGGGTCCAGTATCTGAACTGCTAGCAACACCTACTCCGAAGGTCACACACATGCTCTCAAGTTTGGAATAAGGGAATGAAGAGAAAAAATAGTCTCTTTATTTCAGGGTATTTGCGAGTCTACCATCCCAGACAGATTAAAATAGTCTGTGTGGTCTTGCAGTATCAAAGAATTGCTGAGTAACAGCAAAGTTTGAGGCAATTGATGACTGAGCATAGAGATGCAAGACTGTGACAGAATTAACTAAGTCCCAAGAACATATAGGGCATGTGCTAAATAAAGCATCTTATTTTAAAATAAAAACTGATCAAAAAGGGAAGGGGATCAGGAAATCAGGATGCAAAGAAAACTGTGTGGGCTGCCACTGGAACTCTCAGAGCTGAGGTTCATCTGGGGCTTGATGAGAGAGGGTTTGCTGTGGTGCAACAGAGGAACTAGTTAAAGAAACAAATGGGCAAAATATAATATATTTAACTTTCCCAAGACACTGTCTTTATAGAGTGGCATAAAGAACAAGAAATGCAAACCATTTGTAAGCTATTTGTAAGCTATTTTTCAAACAGCTGTCGATTGACATACAAGGCTCCAGCTGCCCCTTAGTGGACAAAAAAGATACAGCAACCACGAATTTGGAAAGAAAATCAATTTCTGATGCTGCACTAACTGTAGCAGTGTGCTGGACACACTGCCAGCCAGCGTGCAATTAAATTGCCAGCAAAACATTAAATTTGAAAAAGCCTTCCAAGCAAGAAGCTTTTGTACAAGACAAATCACTAAGACAAAGACTAAATCACTAGCCCGTACACTGAATCTGAATTTGCCTCTTCTGAAACACTCCCTTTCAAAAATGCAGTGAAAAGCTACAAAAACAGGAGAAGGGTCTTCTCCAGGAGGTGTTCATCCCTGCCCTGTGATGATTTGGATACATCACTGGGATTCAGTTTGAAACAAAGCACCTAAGCTATTCAGCTTCTACTTTCATCTGGAACAGAATTTCACATCTGTTGTACTTGTAGACTTTTTTTCCCCAAAATCGTAACTAAAAGCCAAAAAGTTCTGCTTTACTTCACATTTTGCTTGTCTGGTGCTATGGGGAATAAGTGAATCATAGAATGGTTTGGGTTGGAAGGGACCTTAAAGATCATCTAGTTCCAGTCCCCCTGCCATAGGCAAGGACACCTTCCACTAGCCCAGGTTGCCCAAAGCCCCGTCCAACCTGGCCTTGAACCCTTCCAGGGAGGGGGCAGCCACAGCTTCTCTGGGCAACCTGTGCCAGTGTCTCACCACCCTCACAGTGAAGCATTTCTTCTTTATATCTAATCTAAATCTACCCTCTCTCAGTTTAAAACCATTACCCCTTGTCCTACCGTTCCATGCCCTTGCAAAAAGTCCCTCCCCACCTTTCCTGTAGCCACCTTTAAGTACTGGAAGGCTTCTATAAGGTCTCCCCAGAGCCATCTGTTCTCCAGGCTGAACAAGCCCAACTCTCTCAGCCTGTCCTTACAGGGGAGGTGCTCCAGCCTCTCGATCATCTTTGTGGCCTCCTCTGGATCTGCTCAAGCAGGTCCGTGTCCTTCTGATGCTGGAGGCCCCAGAGCTGGACCCAGCACTGCCGGGGGGGGGGTCTCATGAGAGCAGAGTAGAGGGGGAGAATCCCCTCCCTGCACCTGCTGACCACACTTCTCTGGATGCAGCCCAGGGTACTGTTGGCCTTCTGGGCTGTGAGCGCACGTTGCTGGCTCACAGTCAGTTTTCCATCCACTAATCCCCCCAAGTCCTTCTCCTTGGGGCTGCTCTCAATCCACTCATGGCCCAGCCTGGATTTGTGCTTGGGATTGCCCTGACCCATGGGCAGGACCTTGCACTTGGCCTTGCTGAGCTTCATGAGGTTTGCATGGGCCCACCTCTCCAGCCTGTCCAGGTCTCTCTGGATGGATCCCTTTGTTGACAAACCTGCTGCGGGTGCACTCCATCCCACTGTCCATGTCACCGACAAAGATGTTAAACAGTGCCGGTCCCAACACCGACCCCTGAGGAACACCACTGACCCCTGAGGAATGCAAATCCAGATGCTTTTTAGTCATGAAGATGATGGTTCGGTATAAAATGTGGAGCACAGCCAACCTCAGCCTACTTCCTCCCCCTTTCCCTCAATTCTACATCTCCTCAAAATGTATATCCAGGAGGGAAGGGATGAAGAATACATCCTGACAAACCCTGAGTGGCCATTGGTAGAAGCTCGTACTACCAGCACTTGCTTTTGGGGAATGTTGTTCTTGATGATGATTTCCTGGCAGATACAAACTACACTGCTTCTGCAAGGAGCAGACAGCAGATGCTCGCTGCATGGTTTGGACAAGCCCTGAACCCATTCTTACAGAGGCACTGCTGTACTGCAATGTGCATTTTCTTTGCACAGCTATGCGTGTACTCAGACAGGGCCCTGATCCAGCAACCAAATGGACAGGAGTGGAGGTTTTCAGCTTCACTTCAGGAAGGCCTGATGCCTTTTACAGGCACACCTGCCGCAGCTGATTGCAGAAGGAGGGCAGTACTAAGGTATCCTGAGTTGCTTTCCCTCAAAACTACTGAAGACAAAGTGGCATATTTCTGAGGAGTGGGGCTTGGAAGCTGCCACGACCCTCTTTTTTTGAAACGAGGTGCAAGTGACTTAATATACATCTATTTCTACATTTGCAAAACATCACAAAGTTTTGAGACATTATTTTGTTAATGCATGTGAAGAGCTTTGAAGATAGGACTAAAAAAGCCGATTATAGGACAGAGACCTATAATAAAAGACCTATTATATGTCTCCTGCTTTCTGGGGTTTCTAATTCTGGTATGAATATGCTTTGTGCTGAAATACCCTAAAAGGTCTCTGTCCTTTTCATGTGTGTGACCTACACATTTGCAAATGTGGTCTCCATCACTGGCAGTTTTGTGTATGGGAGAAGTGCACAGTGCAACCAAAGACTGCACTAAAAGTATGAGAGGAAAATGATGCTCTCAAAATGTCACAGCCAAAGAAAACACCATTTAAAAAAAAAAAATGAAAAAACCAGAAGGCTTCCTAAGTAATTACATTTTATAATGTGGATTAGCAGTTGTTACTATGAATGAAATTGGCAGCAGTGTGCCATAACATATCCTAATGCATTGGTTGATTTCATATAGAATAAGGAATCATTTAAAACTCTAATTACATTTTTGAAAAACATAATTATGGCCTAATGGCTTTTTAAAACCTTAAGGTGACACACATTCCTCATATGACTTAACTGCAATACTTGTATTAGCCCCACCAAGATAGCCTTTATCTGATTTAAAACAAAATCGAAGGTATTCAACTTAACAAAGGCAAGAAGCCTGATGTGTTAAATCATTAGTTAAAATGCAAAGTAGCAACAGAGTGGAATGGGTCCTTTCTCAGGTGCCGAACCAATCCATACAGGTAGGGGCAGCCTCTGAACAGTGAAATCACCCGGCTCAACCAAACACCTATAGGTCATGCATGCACTAGTTGTAAGCTGCAGAGCTTTTAAGAATATCATATGTACTAGACACAGAGGAGGAATGATCTCTAAAATAAAGCCTTCTTTAGAAGATTCTTCAGAAAACAAACAGTAAGAAAGCAGGTGCTTCCAGAGGAAAGCCTCCAAAATGTAAAAATCTAAAAGAAATCAACAGAAACAGTTTTTAAACTCTTCGGTTCTACAGGAAGTGACAATTCTCTACATAAACAGGAAGATGTGGCACCTCAATAAATATTGTTGAAAGCTTCTTCCTCATTCAATTTTTAAGGACTGACACCCATAATTAGCATTCGCAACATTTATTGAGAGCAGCAGACTTGTCCAAATTCTAGGCTTCCTCAGCCAGAATTGGTAAGTCACCAGAGACAACTGAAAACTACAACTATAATGGATCAACCATACTCAGAATAGGGTGTGCAGCATGGACAGGGGTGTAAATGGTGGACAACAGTGTGGAAAGACAGCTTAGTCATTTATTCATCTTATAGGGTTTATAAAATGGCTGCGGTTATCAATAAAGTCTCCTAAATTATTCTTAATACAATTGCAATACCTAAATCTTTACCGTGAAATCTAACTCCACTAATATCAATTGACAAATCACAAAAATAAAAGGACTTCAACAGAATAAAAAGTTCCTTTGCCCGGTTGCCGTAGAAGATACCAGACCGTTAACTCTTTCATGTTACGTATTCTTGCATTTTTGGGATTGTCTGAACCCCGTCACTGTCGTTTCAACATATCTGAGATTGCATGGAGATGTTAAGAGGCTGCTCTTCAACATTTAGCATAGGGAAAGATGTAGCGGGTATTTGCATTCATGTCAGCTTTGTATCATAAAGCAAAAAAAAAAAAGAGAAGGGGGGAATGGAGGAAAAGAGCAGTAGGGGAAAAAAAAAAGAATTAGGAAGCAAAACAGCAGCATTAAAATTTCCATTGTGGAACCTGTGTAGAGTGAATTCAGATAAAGCAAAACTCCATTTAAGCTATTATTTGACTCCCAGTGTGTTAGCAAAGTAGAATCAAAATCTGCATCATTTCAGTGCATTACAAGATAGAAAACCATAATTTCAATTTCTACCCACCTCAGTAGAAGTAATAATAGAGACAGCACCAAATACCCTAGCAAGTTCATCACTTCCATCTATCCACATGCATGTGAAAAGTATCAGAGATTAATGATGCACAAATGATCTTTTTTCTGTGTATACAGAGTGTGTTTGTAAAGGACAGACCTCTTCAAGTACTAATGACAATATGTGCAGATCCCTGCATGTACACTCTGCTTGTATCCTTTGAAAATTTTTCCTATACTGAATCTGGTCAGCAAAATAAGGAAGAGACTGACTTCACTATACCAGGGTTCCACAAAACCACATTTCTTACCTATCCTAGTAACCATTTAAATGGTAGGAAAAAACAAATCCCCACCATCCTCCCCCCTTCAAAAACCTCCCAGCAAGTTAAGCCTTAATTTCATCAGAATTTAAAAAAAAAAAATCCTCCTACTCACACTGGAGAAGCTTTATATCTATTAGGAGTTCCAGAGTCAGAAGAATCA
Organism: Strix aluco; assembly: GCF_031877795.1. Lineage (NCBI taxonomy): Eukaryota > Metazoa > Chordata > Aves > Strigiformes > Strigidae > Strix > Strix aluco. The sequence goes on from NC_133942.1 coordinate 7,012,843, forward strand.
CCACCAATACTACACAGGCTACCAGGAAACTGTTGAGACTTGCACTGAGCAAAAATACCTGCCACACAGCTGCTCGTCTCCCACAGCACGGTTTTAGCCAGTTAGATCTAAGGAAATAAAATTAAGAGGAGAAACAAGAAAAGAAAAGAAAAGAAGTGAAAAAGGAAGAGAGCTAAAGAGCAGTGAACTCAAAATTACAAGTTCTGCTGTTATGGATACACTCAGCAGTAACGTACAAAGACTTTGCAAAACTCACTTTTATTGGTTTATTTACCAAGAAAAACACTTCATGAAAAAACTTCATCCTGGGGGTCTTGTGTGTCTCTCCAACCCTCTGGAGCGTTCAAGTGCCTTCCAATGCACTAATGCAGCCCTAATTACATACATACTTTTCTGCTTTCTTCCTGTCTTACTATTTTTCATGTGTTTTTATTTTGATGTACATGCTGCATTCACACATCTGTGAGTACCAAGGCATAGCAGGACTCTGCTATTAGGTTAGAAGCTAATGAGAATTTCTCTACCATTGAATTTTATGGTCATGAACCTTTATCCCTGTTCTAGTATGAGACGAATCAGACAAGATCTGCCAAATTTAGTTTGCAACAATCAGTCCATGACATCATGGAAAAGAGCAATAGGAATCTGGAAAACACTGAAGAATAAGCTCAGCGACTCCACAGCTATACCTATACTAGCAAATATACACAGCCTGGCAAAGTGTCAAGGCACTGGCCAAGGCTGTCTAGTTTGTCTATTTGTCTCCCACCAATCTGTTTGTAGACCAGGCCAAAAAGGACTTTCCCAGAGTTTGGGGTAGCACAGTTTTGGGGACAGCATATGCCAGGGACTGCTCCCAAACCTAGTATAGATGAGATCACCTTGTTTTGGAGGAAAAAGAAGGTTTAGGCACCATGAAGGGAGCTGTGAGGAGGCTACAAGGACCAGAACTCTGGAATGAAGTTGATGAATCAGTAAATGTTGCACTAGTATTGTGCTAATGCAGATACACATTTTCAAGTGGGTTATTAAAAAAAGTATTTTTTTTCTTTTGAAAATATTTGTAATAGGAAAAACAGCAGCATAGACTTCAGAAGCATAAAGCCCATCCTGCTACTTCTTTTCTCCTAAAATCCCCCCATAGTTTCAATTTGATACAGTACCATATCATTTCTCATCATAGTGTTTCATAATGTTCGTGCACTGGCCCACCTCTGAAAGTTCTGATGCTTGCCTGGCACTTCATATTTTCAAAGCACTGTACATACACATTAGCTAATAAAGAGCTGACATGACTTATTAACTAGGGTTTAAGGAACTGCAAGCATACAGAAGTGTGGTGCAGTAACTGCACTGTCTGAACTAAAATATCAATACACAGAAATCAATGGTATACAAAAAGATATGATGATACTGATCAATTCCAAATAAATAGCTCTAGACTCAATAACTCATGTCAAAAGTAAACACTTGGAAAAACATCACAAAACATTCCCTGACATCTCCACACTCAAAAATGAGGGAGAAAGTGATGACAAGCAGTGCTCAAAGACTTGACACTTTCAAGCAGCTTCTCAGAATTAAGCATATCAACTAAACACTTGTACTCAGGTTGCCTGATTACCTGACCTTAAAAGGCCTCCTCAATTGACTCTTAAAACTTCAGAGATTTGACAAGTGTTACTATCAGGAACTTGCCCTTAGTTTAACTTTGTTACGGTTCTAGCCTGAATACAGAATGCACTACATTTTAAACAGGTATTTTTAAAACATAAGGAAGAAAAGGCATTGGGACAGGACCTCTTTGCAAACTTGATCTTTTAGTGGATTTTATTTTACATCATCTCAAAACAGTATAACTTGTCTTTACTGCAACTGTTATTTTGGGTTTTGGTTTTTAAATCTTTCTAAAAATAACGCTAGGGAATGGCCCTGTTAAATAGAACAGTTTTTAGTTCTATTCTCTTCCTACATATATCTTCCCTTTTCCAAAAGGACTTGTTTTGCCAGCATTTAACATTGCAGGGCAGTTTTCCTCTTTCCTATTCTCAAAACGATCAGTAGAGGGCCTAAGTACATGCCTGTAGAAGCTCTATGTAGTGGAGATTTTCAAATATACCAAATGTACCAGTAAGAATAAATCAACTGTGATACTCAGCACACATTACATATAACCACGATAATCATTATTCAAGCTAATAATTACTTAGAGAATGCAAAAGAATGTGGAGTTACTCTGTCTGTGCAGCGCTAATACTCCACTGATTCCAAAAAGCTTCTGAATGAAACTATCAGTTTAAGATTGGAAAAGCAATCAACATAAGAGGTCAAGTGCAGATCATCTGCATGTTTACACCTATGTATCAATCAAAAATATATAAACTGATTGCAGAAACACAGAAGTGTTTGCAATTTAAGCACTGAAAAACCACCTCCAGTTTCATACCTTAATTTATTACACCAAAGCGCATTTCTTCAACCCTTGTCCTGTGAATGGACAGTTATTAGCATCTTCACATCGTTGCCTAGCAGACCTCTTTCCATACCCCCTCCAAGCCCTCTGAACCCACTGACATTAACAACCACACTGTGCTCTAAAAGGAACACTGAATGGTTTCATTCCTGGATGCTGCTTAGCTAGCTCATTCCCTGCTACTTCTACACTCCTGTATAGTAGAGTCCTGATTTTGCTGTGAGATGTTGTTTTATGGTTTCTGGTTGGTTTGGGGTTTTTTTTTTTAATTCTCACATCTTGTAAAGGATGGACATAAGTAATAAAAGGAACGATAAGAAAAAGTGCCCTATTTCATTCAGTACTTTTGGTGTCCTGACTGTGTTGTCTGTGGATGCCATGCCCTATATGGATACTAGTAAAGTATGACATTAGACAACTTTACTGTGTGACTTCAAACAGGTTCATTAGGTATCTCAGTTACACCATCTCTATAACAGGAATACTATATACCTTTCTTACGATCCCTGGATGAAGTAAATCAACGTACTAGCATGGGAATTTCTTGGTTGATGGTTATATAGGGCTGTAAAATTTTGTCATGAGACATTAAAATATATTTAGTGCAACTATACCAGGGGTAATTCTTTTTAAAGATACTTTCACACATGGCTTTGTGGAAAACCAATCTGTCATCATCACTGCTAGCTTTATTAATAAACAGCTTGGAAAAAAGAACATAAGGCAAAACTGGGAAAAGTTTAACATATTTATTTGGTAAGGAACCACTACAAACAATTTGTTCAAGCTGTTAACAGCTGTCACTGTTTCTATTTTCTGGTCTTGTAAACAAATACCCCAAAATCTGCATTATACCTTACCCTGTCTTTTTTTTTTTTTTTTTTTTTGGCTAAACAGCAAGTGTTTGCATCTCACAAGATGGCTATGATCAGAAAACAGAAGGATGGACGAGATCCAAATCACTATCTGAAGGAGCAGAAAGCCCATGGTCAGGAAGTGACAGGAACACAGAAAGGCGAAGTAACAATACAAAATCTGGCTGAGACAAAACAGACAGCAGAGCCTCACAGCAGGCCACAGGAGCGCTGGAAGCCCTGAGCAACTCCAAGGAACAGACAGATCTCTGCACCCCTCGCCTGAACTTGTCTTACAAGCTTAGTTTAACTACAGAAGTTTAACTATTGAGAGCACCCTCATGCTTTTTTTCCCCCCTAAGTTTTACTATTTCAAACCCCATGACATTTCTTGGGAGACTGATGCAAAACTCTGTTGCTCAAATGGCATGAAAGATTCCCCCAGTTTTCTGCCTAAACTCACACATGGCCAGTTTATACATATTTGCTTTTGTGCCAGTATTGTTCTTTAGCTTGATTAGTTCTTTTCCCTTGCTGGCATTTTGTCCATGACGCATTTATACACAGCAATGGCACATCCACTCATGTAATTTAATTAAAGCCTATGCTTTTTGTAAAGCACTCACTCAGTTTCTCTGTCCTAGTGGTCCCTTCTGCATGTGAATACAGACAACTAGAGCAGTACATAATATTCTGGAATAGGTTTAATTACACGAATGCTTCTCAGCTCTATTTGAAGTACTTTATGCTCTCTAGGATCATTCGTGCCTTCTTTATAGGTGTATATCACACCATTTGCTCACAGACATCCTGTGATTACCTGGTATATTACTCTTCTCATTAGAAAATTGCTTATTAGGCTTTTCCTTTTTATGCTAAGGTCTTTAGCAAAATATTAACATCATGCTCAAAAACAACCTTTAAGAAATATAAGAACAGCCGTATTAGGTCAGAACAAAAGCTTGGTATCCCTGTATCCAACAGTGGCCATGAGCAGACATCTCAAGATGAATAAGAACACAGCAAACATGTAACACCTCCCCTTAAAACTCCCACAGCATCCAACTATTTTCAACTTGGTGACTGACTTCCTGAGACAGATGTGGTTTCTTGGATTCTACTTAGTAACCTCCAATGAATTTCTCTTCCACAAACTTGTCCAACTTCCCCTTAAGGCTAGATAAGCTATTAGCAGCCATGCATCCTTTAGAAAGTAGTTCCACACATCTACTGCCCTCTGTGCAAAGAGCAACCTCTTTGTTTCTTTTGAACGTGGCCTTAATCTATTAATGTACCCTAGCACCTCTACTGGGAGGTTGGGTGTGTGTGTTTCAAACTTTATTGTAACCTCTCTGTGTCACAGATTTTGTAATCTCAATCAAATTTCGCGTCAGCCTTCTCTTTTCCAGATTGAAGAGTCCTAGCTTACATAGTGATCTCCAATGGAAGTTGTATCACATCTTTGATCACATTTTTTCTTTGAATCTTTTCCAGTTCTTTCATATCTACCATATCCTTTTTGACAGGGACCAGAACTACGTTCATGCTGAAGACGTGGACAAAGCTTGGATATACGGAGAGGCACAACAATGGCCCGCCCCTCTTTTATTCTCTACTGCTTTTCCTAATGAATCCTAACATCTGATTTGCTTTTAGACTGCTGCTCAGCATTTACTTGACATTTTCACAGACTCTCCTTCCAGACTAATGTTCCTCTTTTACACATTTCCCCTTTGTCCTATTGCTTATCCATCCTTCAGTTTTTGCACCAAGCCATGCCTTCTCCAATTTAGACAATTAATTCCAGTGTTAAGCCAGATGAATTAGACCTATGTCATTTCTACTCTCCAATAGCTTTGCAAACAGCGCTCTGTGGGCTACAACTACTACACTTCTACCCACAAAAAGTACCTGGGAAAAGCAAGTTCTGTTGGAAAAATACAGAAAGATCTACAAATCAAAAAAGTCTGAAAATCACTGAGCTAGAAAATCAAATCTTTTTTTTTTTTTTTTTTTACTTACAGTAGCGCTCCCTCTACCAATCGGTGTTACTGATAAAAGACATTACTGGGACACACTCAAAAGATTTAGGTACTAGGATAAGCACAATAATGAGCTATTCTGGAAAACAACATCTACAAAGATAAACACTTAAAAGGATCTGTGCAGAAAACTAAGTTTCTAAATCACTGAACATCCCTGTAACATAGCCCAAAATTTCATGCATTCTTTAGTGAAGAGCAGGTCACCTCACAGGTTCTGTCGTGCTGAATGTTCATTTTCTGCTGCAGTGCAGGTCTTAGTTTTGGACCAGAGCACAGAGAGTAGCAGTGATGTAGTACTGCACAAAGAACAAATCAGCACTACAGTCTCATTCACTGTATTTTGCTGTTAAGATTTTGCACCATCCTTCTGGACTCAGACTGTGGCTGGCAGCTAAAAATAAATTAAAAGTCACACTTGTAAATACAAGGAGCTTGCTTGCTACATGAAACAGTTCTGCCCTCCAAAACCTTTGCACTTTATCTCAAGCTTGGACCTCATTATTAACCATCTATCAACGTCATGTGCTCCAGGATCTGCATGAGGCGCAAAGAACTTTTCAGAAAAGGGACTGGTTTTTAATTATGCTGCCAGGCATAGACAAGAAAAGCAGAAAACAAGAGAAATGTTATAACTTGCTCCATTCAAGTTCTTTTAGTTAAAGCATCTTTAGGCTTTGTAGAAAACTCAAGTAAAATACCTCAAAGATCAAAATAAAAACTGAAAGATGAATATGAAAACCAGAAATAATGGCATCTACTTGGTGCAATTACAGAAGACAGACTGAAGGAACAGACATCCTTCTCCCAGGATGGGTGAATGCATTTATGAGTGAAGGCTTGCAACCAATTTAAAATTAAAAGCTCACGACTTTCCAGTGTTAATTTCTGAATCTCTGTAAAGCTCTGTGCAGTTTTGGTTTCCCTTCCTTTTTATCTCCCTCTCTATCCCTTCCTATAGTTTTCTTTTTTCAGATATTCCTACTGTTTAATGCACTTTCTAGCTGCGACCAAACAAATCTAAGGCCATGAACAGATGATCATAAATTATTGAATTACAACAACGTGACTACTTACAGCTAATGTCAAGTGAGTCACATTAACTGTACGAACTCCCAACCTTTACAGCTGTTGAAGTAAAACACAATATTTGAAGCACCTTCATGTTTCAAATGTGTTTAACATATAAAAAATCAAAACAAATACAACAAATAATTTAAAGTTGGTGTATCTCTCTCCCCTTGCTTCCTACCCCCATTAAACACAGATCTTTATCGACAGACAGGCTCACTGCCTAACTGCATATTCACAAAAAAATTCAGCTGGTTGTGCAACCGTCTGTAAATTCTTTTATAATTTATCGTGAATGATACCTCCTAACTGGAAATTAAGGAAAAGACAGGAAGAAGAGCTTTCCCCTATCCCCACTTGTCTCTAGCACACATGTACCATGTTCTGCATGTTGTCAATTTTCCAACTACTCCCCATCATTTTTATTGGTCCTTGATGCAAAAATAGAAGAGAGAAAGTATTTTTTGGAAAACAGAATACTTGATTGGAAAAGAAGAAATTAAGAGTGGCACTTAAAGCTAATGTTAACATTTAAAAATCTCCTAGCTTTCTGGGTGCTTAGTTTCCTTAAAGAAACATTCATATATTCTTTTTATGCAAATCAAGTTCAATGCAGACACAGCCTCTCCAATAAATTCACAGACATGAAGAAAATGGGCAACTTTGATGCTACTTTTTGTACATGAGTATCAGCTAATCTGTTACAGATATGTTAGAAGTGTATACTATATGTTCTCCTTGGCATGTCTCCAGCCTATGCCTCAATCCTTTCTGCAATGTCTAAGCATGGAGTACAGAGCACACAGTGTTATCTAAGGATGATTCTAACAAGTTAACTGCAGGGCGTATCAGTGAGACTAACAACTAACAAAATAAACATCACACTCATATTGGTTCTGAGAACCAAGCCACACAGGGTAGAAGAGATATAGCTTTATAAATAGAGATTGCTATAGTCACATAAAACTCAAAATGTTTTAGTTACATATTATTGGCATTTATCAGAAATTTCCCTTTTTCTGAAGGGTAAGACCCATAGCTCTATTAACACCAGGCACATCAGCCTCACTGCAGCTAGGAAGCAAGCCAGATGCAGGAATCCCTCCTATCCCACATGTGGAGACCACAGGAACCTTACTTCTCTTCCGTGCAAAGAAGGCAATGCCAGCCCACCCACATGATTTATAATGAGTGAGAATATTTACAATGCAGATTCCATTCAACTTAACCAACTTCCATCATGTAAATTCTTTGTACTTTCCCTGTTTGAGAAGTCTACAGAGGGAAAAGAATTTTTTCTTAACCCACATTAGAAGTCAACACATTTTGTGTTTTATTGAGGGTTTCTGGTAGAGTGGAACAGTTTTTCTTGCCTGATTACCCTTTCACTACTTACAGGTGTATTTCAGGGACAGGCTTAATGTGCTGTCTAATATGCAGTCCTTTCTTTCTTGCTTAGCATGTGTATCAGCATTGTAAACTAAATTTCTGACAAAGCTCAAATCACGACAACTGTCCACTAACTTCCTTCAACAACACTGACAACAGGAACTGACTGCCCTGAGCATTTGATATGATAGAGTAAAGACTCGTCAAACTGCACAAAATAGGATTTTTATTCCAGTGTCTTTAAAGCCATGGGGCTGTCAATTTTCATATGGTCTGTCTAACAAAAGACAGACCGTAATTCTCCTTTCTTTTTGCTTTTCCTTTTATTTTTTTTTCATTTCTCATGGGAGGGGTAGGTAGTCTGATGCCATCTGAGTTTCCAGGCCCACAGAGAGGGATGACCTACGATGCACCTATTCCTGGTTGCCTATTAATATTGGGTTTATTGAGAGAAACACTCTCTCAGACAAAACAATAAGTTCCCCTAATTAGCAAGCAGGCTAAATTTGCATTTGTGCTTGGACCCTGAACACCTTCTGGCCTTAAAGAAGGAAAGTTAGAGGAAAGCCTCGGGGTGCACACAACCAAACCCTTAAATCATAAGACTCCTTTATTGCCCACTCATTCACCTCTAGTCTCCTGTGTCTCTTGTTGCTTTGTGCACGGAGATGGAGACTTACTAGTGACAACCCACATCAGGAACCAGGGATTGTGGACAATTATGTTGAAAATCACAAGGTCATGGACAGATGGCAGCTTGTAACAGCCACCCAGCGTTTTCCAAGCACAGGGATGTGCCAGACCTTCCTGCTGCAGAGCCTTGCAGTTAGAACAACTAAAACTTGCCAAGATCAGCTACAGATCTAGAACAACAGAGCCATACAGAACATGTGCAGGTCATACAGGTTGGCACCTTCCCTGAAATTCTTGGGGAAAAGTATACTGAAGGTAACACTTGGAGTCTGTGACAAAGGCAGACTGCCAGGGAGAGGAAGATGAGTCCTACACCACCTTTTAGTACTTTCTGGCATTAGCAGTATCTTCTGGTATCTCCCCCTGCAACCTGTGCAGCAGCATTGGGGTAACAGAGCGTCACAGTTACAAATATGGATGCTGGCAGAAACTACCGAGACTTAAGACATTTTCTTCCACCTCCTGTGCTGCCCTTCCCATATCCTCTCTTTATACACAAGGGAGATGTAGCTGACAGTTTCTGTACCAAACTGATCTGACCCACTCTATCTCTCTCCTTCTTACTCAGGCGGAAGCCAGTCACATCTAACGAGGCCATGAAAAAGAAATTATACCACATTCACAAAACCAGACATATTCCCAACCCAAGTCATGAGGTGGTATGGGGACAGTATTTTACTTTTGCTGCTAGGCTTCCTGAGCTCAGCTCTGCTGCTAAATTTCACAAGGCATCAGTTGCGATCAGTGCTTCTGAAAGGAAGAAGCCGCCATTCCCACAAGGCAGATGCAGTCCTGGGACTCAGCTGAACATACTTGGCCAAAATGCATTAAGACATACAAACTAAAGCTATGAATTTTCTTCAGAGAATCCACTCTACAGCTGGGAGGTCCGGATGGCACCTGCTTATTTCCGTTTAGACTGATAAAGCTACAAAAGAAGTCTGTGTGAAGGAAGAGATCTCTGCTGAGGAAAAGAATGATAAGTCTATTTCCATGCTTAAGACTGCAGAGCTGCTCAAATAGTTACAATGAGAGATCTGTGCACTTTGGCACAGTGAAGAATTGAGTTTCAGATCATAAAAATATATAAAAATGCATATTTGAACTAAACTGGTATTTACTCAGCACCAAAATAGCCTGAGGGTTACACCTGCATACTCAAATTAATTTTCAAGTGCCTCTTTTGCTACGCAGGGTATTTTATGTTACAGTTGTACCATACTTATATAACCTACTTGAAATGTATTTCCCCTTGTTTGGAGTAACAACTTTCTGGAGACATCTCATAAAGTCCAATTTGGAAAGAAATTAAAGGCAAGAGCCTTCCCCACATACTGCTTCCTGACTACCATACAGAATACCTGCTGAGCAGAGATCAAGCAGGTCTCTCTGCTGATTTCAGAGCACAGGTTAAAACACATTGAGCTGTTAATAAATGGAGGATTATATAAAGCCTTTTAATGTCTTCATCAATGAGAGCTCTATATGACTTACTGTGAAGTGCTTTTAGATGGATCTTACTGACAGAGTATACATACATTCAGTGCAACACACAAGGGAACAGTAATCACAGAATCAGAGGGGCTAGGCACAAGTGCTCACCTAATCTCTGTCCCAAGGGATGTTAAACTGTAGTGTTATCATTCCTGACAAAAGCGTAGTCTTAAAAATATATCTAGCAATTGCAACTCTATTCCCCTTCTCCCCATACACACCAGTAGTCTACCCCAGCACTTCGCTACCCTCATTATTCCTTTCTTTGCTGCAATTCAAGCTTTTTACTTCTTGTCCTAAACATCATGGAGATCAATAACAGACTGTTCTCTTACTCACTGAAGTCTCTTATAAGCTCCCCTGAAAGTCTCTTCTTCACGTGAAACATGGTTATTTCAATCAGTACTCCATGGCAGGTTTTCTGAGCCTATAATCATTCTCACTGCCTTCCTCTGGATTCTCTCCAGTTGACCCAAATCTTTCATAAAAAATTTAGTATAGCAGTCCACCTACCGCCACTCCAAACCTGAACCAGGCATAAGAACAACTTCTAATGTCCTGTAGGACAACAATGCTACCTAATCTGACACTGGGTCACGTTTGGGCAAATGTTATGAACTGATTAAGATCTTTTATTCCAAAAAAACTGCAACAGTTGTTCTACGAAAACAGGAGCAATACATGTATACATTATCAAAAACAAAGCTCTCACACAAGCAAACTATGCAATTCAAATTATTCTGTGAAAAGCACACAATCTGTCCAGGAATCAGCAGTACTAAGTCATTAACTCTCAGTCAGGAGATGTACAAGAATCACAGTAGCAAACTCTGTCATCCTGAAACCCTCCTGAAACACCTTTCAAAAAGAGCTTTCACCAGGCCATTCTGCTTGTCTGATGGGCTCCATGCTTGCTCTAGTTTTCCCTAACAGAAGGCTTCCAGACTGTGGCTAAATAGAAGCTATGAATCACTTAAAATTACAAAGAGCCCCAAACCAGCACAGATTAGTTGTATTAGGAAAGATCATTTCCATCCTGTGACAATGGATTTTAAAAGAATTTGAGGACAACCAGTTGCACTTCTCCAGCTCAAGGTTTTGGTTTTTTTTTTACAGGCCATGAAATTCCTATAATCTAAAAACTATAAAACAAAATTACGTCCTTTGTACTTACCCTTCTCTTTGGTACTCCTCATCCAAATTTGACAAAAGCTGGGACCCAGCTACAGACAGATCAAGTGCAGCTAAAGGTAGATCTCGATAAGCAAAATTAACAAGCTGTACAGGAGCAATGCTTTTGGTCTCTTCTTCCACTTGTTGTGAAATTATCTCAACTTCTGAAACACCGCCTTCTATTGTAGGCCTGAAAATGTGATAAGCAAAATAAAAAACACTCTCTCTCTACATACACATATAAATAGAAATAAATAAATAAGCAAGCAAGTAAAAATAAGTTAGAGACAAGAACTTCACAGGATCATAAAAAGCCAGCAACTTAAAAGACCTGTGCAAGGTCATTGCGGGAAGTGTCTTCACTGAGGGGACAGACCAAATCTCTCCAAACTTGCCTTTCATAGATCCCACTGCAATCAACAGAAACCTCACAGACAAAGGAGAACAGCATTTCACTCTGCTGAATCTGCTTCAAAAGCACTAAATATAAATCGATACGTTATAAACAAACAAATATGGAAACAATGCATGAACCCAAAAGCAAAATATTTGTGCAAAACAGAAAGAAGGCATGTAACTATGCCAACTAAAAACTCACTGCTTTGTCACTTAGATCAGTGAGCAATGAATAGCTAAGCTTATTAATCATTATATACAAATCAACTGTTAATTAACGGATGCAGTTTGACCCCTCTTCCACTGTGGGTCAATATTCAGATAGTTTTGGTAGATGGCAACTTTGTTTCATTCAACTAGAAAGGAACATTCTGTTACAAGTTATTTCAAAATAATTCTGAAAGGAGAACAATGATTCAGAAGAATTATGGACTCCTCTATAAAGATTATCTAACCTATCCTTAGTACGGCTTCTAAATCTGAACATTCATTCTTCTACCGCCCCACTAACATTAATGGGAACTCCATGCAGGTAAAACCAGAGTCTGACTATGTATATATCTTCCACATTTATAACAATATACTACTTATCTAGAAACCCAAGCTTTTGTCAGTTAGCATATTATCTAGTGTATGCGAAGGATGACTTCGTTGTGGGAGAGAGCTTGCACGTCAAGCCCCAGCAGGTATTGATCCTCTGTAGTACCCAGTGAAAGCTGCTTGCTCCATTTGATTCAGAGCAGATGCAAGCATAAACTTCTTTAGCTTTCATCAAGGGGAGCTTGCCAACTTCTGAAGAAATCTTAGGCTACTTGTCAGAGGTTTTCAACAGCAGGTGTGAAAATATCCTTTTTCCTTAGGGACCCAACTTCCCCCTGTTATTTGACTGCAAAAGTTGCATTGGTGATTGTGTTTTAAAGAAGATTTTAATAATCTTCCAGCTATTCAAGCAACCTCCATAACAGTTCATTTTTTTCCAGAAAAAAAAAAACCAACTAGAAGAGTTCTTAACTCATATATCTTGTAAGTCTAAGGACATAGGATGTAGGTGAAGGAACTAAAATTCTATGTTGAACAGATAGAGCAAGATCCTATTGGTCAGAGCCTCACCATTAGACTAACCCTCTCAGACGGAAAACATTACTCCTAAATTAAAAGGAGCTAACTGCTGCCAGCATTACACGAGAAAGTAATTTTAAAAATCCGCAAATGCTGGTTTATGTCAAGCATTTGGCAGAGAAAGGCTGCAACTGTGTCATCCTATGGCAGAAAGTAGAGGTAAAAGGAAGTACTATTTGACCAACCTAAAGGCTTATTTTATTTTATTCTTTGTCTAACTAAGAACAGAAAGTAATGAGATCTGTTCATTTCCAACAGAACTGTATTTCTCTGTAAACAATCTGAAATCAGAAGCCCAGAGGTAAGAGCTAATTTTAGCAAGAATTTCCTTTCTTTGGCTTTCACCATTAGTGCCATCCTGTGGACATTTACCTTAACAAGACCAAGCTGGTTCAGTTTTGCATGGAAGAGCATACAATGCTCCAATTTCCAGTATTACAAAGGAAATAGGAAACTGGATTGGTGCAGCCTTCCCTCGCCCAATACTATTTACCTTCTGTACTCTTAGACTAAATGACAGATGTTGTTTAATTTGACTGAATAGAAAAGCAAACAAACCAACAGACTAGTGTTGCCAAAGAGCTTTAAAACAGATTTGGTGGCAGGAAAGAAAAAAGGCTCTGAAAATAATATGACATATGAGTTCTCAGCCACTAGCCGTTAATATCACATCAGACATGCTTACAGCATTCATGGTTTTTCTGTTAACTCACACTCTTTAAACAACTGACCAAATCTTACTACTCCTTCTCAAAATATCAACTTTTCCTTCCAGTAATACTGATAGAACCCTCTTGATGTCACATCATTCTCCTACAGGTAGCAACTGGTTTCCTTCTATTTAAAATAGGTTATAACTATCCTCACGTGGTACTTACTGAGGATTGGTCATGTTGGATGATGCAACCAAATCAGCAGTGGTTCCAGTATTTAACTAATTCCAGCTGCTCTGCACAGAAGTTCTAGCCTTCCAAGATTAGGTCTCTGTGAGAAGCAATAGAACGTTATCTGAAACACAGTCGAAGAACTCCAAAGGGCTGCACTGATATTTGTTGTCATGTTGCAAGTTTGCCTAATAATTTTATTTCCCCCGTGATTTCTTTTGAAAAGGAACCTGGTTTTATTCCACGTGAATTCCTCCATATTATGGAAGCTGTAGTTACAGTGGATTTACTTTTACACATGGACACCTGCTCACATATATACTTCCATAAGAACACAGGTCTTGCTTTAAACCACTAGATTGTTGAGAAAGATAACCAAGATCAGAGAGGGGAGCAGATTTTCAAAGAAAGCTCATGGCTTCAGGAGCACAAATTCTGTTGGAAGCCAACTGATTTTTTTATCTTTCTTTTTACAATTTAATATACTTTATAGAAACAATCATTAGCTTTGTCAACAAAGCTTGGGGTTTTGTTCTCCCATTTTCCAATCTGAACTGTGTTCCTGACTCCCTTTACTACTTCTGAAAGTCTCTTCCAAGAGTTAATTCATGTTGTCAAACATTCTAGATGGGTTGTTATCAAGATGATATTTTGACCAACAAAACCCACTTGGAAAAGGTGCCACATTTGCTTGTGGCAAAACCTCCATTTGTATTGTATCCTGGACCAATGCATGGCAACCAAAATGGAAGAGAACAAATGAATGAAACTTGTGAGAATGAAACCTACTGATACACAGGTTTTGATAGCTGGAAAAACATAAACTGGAGAATACCAAGAAACATAAATTCTGAGAAAAAGATATCATGAGAGATTTTGTAAAGCTACTGTCAAGATTATATGCTAAATAATTTTTAAAAGTAACATAAAAACATACTCTTACTTTAATTAAACAGAAATAGTCATTGGCAAATTAGAATATTGCTGACAATAACACCAAAAAAAATTTAATGATAATGAAAAATGGTTCTTAATACTAAACTTTATCCTGGAGTCACTTACAGGCTGAATTGTTAGTATCAGTCAAGTATTTGCAGCAGAGACATAATGTAGCAACAGTATGACTCTTAACCACCACTTGATACCAGATAGTAAAATTGAACTTACATCTTCTGTAGAGCCATTTCCAAGGCTTTATTTCACGTCCCGTAACCTTATAATAACGTAAAACGTAGTCAATACATTCTCAGATTTTTCAGATTATGTGCCTGGGTATGCAAAAAGAAAGGGTCTACACTGTGATCATCCTTCTCAGGTAGGTAAGTCAGCCAAAAGCAATTTAATTATTCATATGAAGAAAAGAAACAAGACCGACTTTAAAACAGAAAAATACACATAATTTAGAAAAATACACACTCCATTTATCTATAACCTTGTAATACTTCTAAAGTCAGTGTAAGCAGCAAACTTTTTTCAGATAAACTTTCCCTAATACAGCAGAGACTTGATTCAACATCCATTTGATATCAGGGGGAGTCTCCTCCCTGGCCTTCGTAGCCCTTGAATTATTTTATTTGTTATATCCCTAAGGCAGCACAATACTAAAGCATTTGCCTAATATTACTCATGTTTAAATCACACCCTGAAGGGATTTGGTGAATCTGTACCTACAACAGCTTTATGATAGCAATTGTTACACCTACCAGCACAACAAAACTAAAATATAAATATCAGCCTTGTTTTGCAATATTAGTGCTCTAAAATCTCATTTGGGGTTGACATTTTACAACATTTTTCAAAAAAACAATTTTTAATGAAAAATTTTACCCAAACCAATTGTTCTAAGCACTTAGCCTGAGAAAATAGTGAAGGTATGAGGTACCATGTCAGCTGTCTTGTGAGACTGAGGAAATTGAGAATCCTGCTATAACTGCATTTGCAGGCCTGGAGAGTATAAGGTAAATGGGGATACAAGCAATTTAGGAAATGGGAATAAAACTGATGGAAACTGGCCTCGGAGAACAGGCAGACAGATGTAGGTAGGGGAATTTCTTAACATAGTAAAAAAATTCACCATTTATTTGGGAGACAGCACAGTGCTAATACTCGCAACCTCCCTCCCAAAAGAGGCTTAAAAAACAAAACAATGACAAAAAATGTGTAGCTAGATTTTTAAAAAAATCCTTATTTTTTTACAGTGATCTCCAGATTTTGAGAGAACTTAAGTCATAACAGTGGGGCCAGCAACACTGCAGTTCTTTCACATAGGACATGAATATGAAATATTTGCCACTCCAGAATATAAAATCAGACTCTTTTTTTTCCTAAAGCTAGAAATATGCTTACATTCACACAGAACTTTGTTTTACAACTCAACCAGATCTGACCAGTGGCAACATCAATAGGCCAAACCTGCTCTCTGCTACTGGAGTTGGCAGCTCTACAGATAGTTTGCTCACCACCAGGACTGAAGGAGCAACTTGCAGTCGGACAGCAAGCTCTTCTGACAGCTCTGATGGCTCCCCAGGGAGCAGAGTCCAACTCGCCTTAGCTGAAGGGTTCGTTACCTTGATATAAGGCGCTCACAAAGGTGAGACGAGTAACGTGGGAGGAGACCTGAAAGGAGATAGAGGGAGTCAAGTCTCCAAAGGACTCAGTGGAGCCTTCCGGAGAGAAAAAGTGGCAAAAAGTGAGTAATTTCTGGTGCAGATGCCTAATGTATTAGCTGATTTAATTAATTAAAAAGACAAGTAGTTAATATGTACAATAGGAGGGCGGCTCAACTGAAACCTTCAAAATGGACATTAATAGGTTGTGTATATCTATATCCTAAAGTGACAACTGTGATTGATGCTTCTTTCTACGCTTTATGCAAGAAACACAAATGTCTTAACATATACTAATATTTTGCAGAAACTTATTCTTTCCATCCATTCCACCTCATCTACCTGTTAAAACTTCCTTAAAAAACCACAACTTTTACAGCAGCATAAAACACTCCCAACTTCCACAGGAAATTTCTGTGCAACTGAGTGGTGTTTAAAAGCAACAAGGAACAGCAGGGAGATTTTATTCTTCTGAACTTATCTCTCACTTATATTCCTATAGGATATAGAGTAGGCAAAGAGCAATGATGTGGCTCTCCTCCTTACCAACAGAGATGGGGAGGGGGCAGAGGTCAACCTTTGGGTATTCCATCTACCACCAGAACAGAAATTTTTCCATACAGACCTTTCCACACCTATTCCACTCAGTGTTCAGTAGACAAAAAAATCCTCATCTCTCACGGTCTCATCTGAGGCAATTAGTTAACAGCTCCAGTGAGGTTTTTTTCACTTCTTGGAACTGAGATGAGACAGCACTCGGTGCATGCTGAGTTGCCATGTGAGTATGAGCAATGCCCATTTTGTGAGAGTTCAGCAATTCTATTTGTTTTGTGGTGTGTTTTCAAGGTGAGATTGCTGTAGAAGGAACAGAGTTTCCCAACTTAAACAGACTTAGTTTATAAAGGAGATATGACAGAAAGGAAAGAATTGTCCCAAAAAGTTTCTAGTGCAAGCTTTGAAGTGGTATAAAACCCAGGAACATTCACTGGACTGACTGCCGTACTGTCTTGTATGTACTGAGGTCAGTGTAATCTGATGGGAAGCATATTTCTGAATAGTTTTCTGTATAAAGTCAAGTTTGTGGACTAGTAGCCCATCTTAAAATGTGTAGGATCACAGTTCAAATCTCAGCAAAGCTGACTCAGCTCTTCACCTATCTGCAGTAGGTGAAGGAAGTTGCACCCAGTTGCTCAGTTGCACTGAGCTCTTTCTGAGGCAAGACCTCCAAAGTGCTTAAAAGGTGCTGTATTTGCATTGAAGTCCCTCAGCTTTCCTCTGTTCTTTGCACAGGTATTACACAGGCCGGAGTTCCTCAAAGCTTTTTCAAGGTACCCTTTGTTTATGATTTCTTTCACCCCCTCCTCTGTGGGGACACTGGCAATGCTTCACAGTTCATGGGTTAGGCTCAGAACCACACAGGTTGAGAAGTGGGGTCATGCGATATAGTTGAGCAAAGGTTCATGCTGCTGCCTTGCCCAGCACACATCCTGTCTGAGTTAATTGGTTAATGTTTAGATCAACCTTCCATTGTCAGTCACCACACCTTCACTGTAGCTTGCTAATAAGGAGATAAAGTCCAGCTTAAACAACACAAAGCATAGAACACAGTTTGGAAAACATGTTAAAGTTTAGCACATGTGTGTACATACACTCTAAGCTAAAAGAAAAAAGAACAAAAACCAAACCAAAACTCCAAGAGCAGCCTTAAAAAAAAAGCTGTACACTTGTGCGTGAAAACCATGACTTTTAGCACCAGTTTAAATACAGTCTTACAAAATACATGCCACAATGTTGTGGCCCCACTACAGTGGGTGGGGAGTAGGAAGATGGTTTAATTTAAGCCTTTCACACCAAAGTCTCTACTAACTTGCACCCTGTTTAGCTGAGCTGAAGTCAAGACCACATAGTTCGGAGCTGTTAATTGGACTTGCTCATGTTCTGAGGAGTATTATCATGAAGCTGTAAACTTCTGTACAAAATACAGACACTGACTGAAACATATGAGTTTATGTTCTTACAAGTATCAACAAGACCAAGCTCTGACATGTTCTAACTAAAGATTTTTCCACATAGCCCCCCGAATAGCAGCTTAGACACATGGACAGGCTAACAGTTTGCATTAACAGTAAATGCAACAGGCCCCACTTGAGGAAACACTGCTGTGGGCCACAATGCAGGTTTTAGGCATTCTTACCCAGTTTCTGCTCCTTCCTCTGCCCATGCCAGAGCCATGCACCTGCACACAGGCCATTACAGTGAGCTGGATCAGGAAACTGATTTGGAATTTCAATCAACAACAAAAAAGTTATTTTTCTTTTCCTGCACTTTTTTTTTTTAAAAAAAAGCAGGATGGCTTCCCTGATATAGGCACAGTACAGCTCCAGAAATAGTAATGTCAGCAAAACTGAGAGGGTAGGACAGTGCACTGTGGGCACAGCCATAGAAACAAACAGCATGGTAGAGAAATACTTAAGATCAGAAATACTCAAATCAAAGACAGTGTTGAGCCCTGGTCACTGGCAACAGGAAGGGGTGCAAAATGAAAAGGGCTTCTGTGTGGGTTTTTTCTTCTGCGTCACACTGGAGCTTTTTATTCTGAATTTAGTACATAAAGGAATTTTGTTTCCTTTATGCAAAAAAAGTTGGTTTTATATCAGTCTATAAATTAAAATTTTTATGCAGTCTAAAGCTCCAATGCAAATGATGGCTATTACAGTTCCTACTGGGCACTCCTAAGGAGGTCATGGAGCTATCCAGAAAAACAGAGAAAGGGCAAGAGGGAATAATTTGAACTAGGAGCAGGGAAAAACACCTAACCAGACATTACCCCAGAAGCTTTCAAAGAGAAAGGGGAAGTGTGATTTAGGGGTACCTACATTTAGTTCTTGTGAATTAGACTAGACAAATTTCTTGTGTGATTAACACCACTGATACCACACTGAGGACAAGCATGACCATGACATGATCACTCATCTCGACTGGTGCAAGCTGCATTTCTCCAAGAACTGAAACTAGGCTTCCTGGGATAACAACCTGATAATTCTGACAACCGTTTTTGTTTTAACCTCTCTGTGAGAATTTTAACCAGCTCCACACATCTGCATTCAGAGTGTGTTATTGGTCATGTATGTAAAAACTCTTTTCTTCAGAAATCCAGCAACCTGCACTTCTGAAGGGGAAACCCTGAAAACCTTGTGCAGGAGAGGCTTCTTCGCTTCGCTTCAGACTGAACAAAGTTGTTTTATCTTTTTTCCCCCTAATGGGGGAACAGGTTAATTGTGAGAAAAAATTAAAATGTCTTTTGATTAAACTGACCCTCCCTAATTCCACTTTTAAGACAAGAGTTTGATAAAGTATTTCTTTATATGACTGTATAAAGAATACTTCCTTTATTTAATTTTAAAAAAATAATTGATCTGTCAAAAGATTATGAATGCAGAGATGCCACACAGAAAACAAACAGCAAATTAACTTCCTTAACAAGTACATTTGATACATATTTTAACACTGCAGATTCCCCATTTCATTCATGTCTTCACCATTCCCATGCAGTAACCAGAAAAAGGAAAGGGGTACAAGAGATACGAGCTTTTTATTTCAAGGAAAAAGGGATGTTGAATTTTGCATCTTTTTTATGGAGGGATCTACAGTACAGTTTTTTAAATACATCACATCAAAAAGGAAAAAAATCCTCTATCACAGGAAAAGTATTTAGATTGGAAAAAATCAGGCATTTGGAAATTAAGAAACAGCAGATTTGGACTTGCTCATGCAGCCATAATTCTATCCCCTTGTGGTATCATCCTGTATGCTGAAATTAAGCAGAATGCTGTTTGGGGAAAAAAAGAACATGTAATCATGTAACTAAATTATTCGTAAATATAGCTCATACTTTCTACAGAGAAGTTTAGACAGGCCAAAAAAGAGAAAAATAATCTTGTGCACAACCATAACCTCTCCACAAATGCATCACGATCATTGGTCAAATCTTAACCTTTTTGGTACTGCAGATTTGGACTACAGGACAAAAAACTCTAGCTGCAAGAAAGCCTTTAGAGGAGGCCTAGACCAATACAAACTCCCAGGAGAGCCCAGTCAAGTCCACCCTCTTCCAAGGAGCTTGCAGATGGTACTTTCAGACAGAAACAGGAGAAGCTGCTCTGTTTGGGATGGTTATGAAAAGCCTCCACTCATGCTCCTTCCCTCTATCTCTTCACCTAGAAACTGCAGAGAGCACAGGGGCTACATAGCAGGTCTACGAGCAAGGTCTTGTGACATGCAAACAATCCAGCATGAATATGCTTTCAACACATACCAGTGCTGCCCTGACAGCTCCTTTGGGCTCTCGTTCCAGTTCATACTACACAGTGCATACTGGCACTGTTGAAATTCAGTTGGTCTGATACACTACCAACTTTGCAGAAAAGGCACATGTCCAGCAGGTACTGCAGCAATCCACAATGTAGTTAATTCTGAAGATGTCACGGCTCAAAGAAAAGGTACTTCTCTGGACTGATGGCCTTCTGCTTGACAAATTTTAACACTATGGCAAATAACAGGAGCAATATGGCATCTCAAAAAACTGGATGAACTGTCAAGGCTACCCAAATAGAAAGCTTGCTCATAGCTCCTTAATAAAGAACATGCATTCATTCAGCAAACAGATTATTCATTTGATCTCTTACTCTGCAGTAACCCCAAGCTTGCCACTCACCTTACCAGTTTACAAACTGCCCCTCGTTTAGCTGTAATAAATTGGTGATCCTAACAGTTGTTCTCTATAGCTTCCCCATGCAGTTAAAGTAGAAGGAAAAAATCCCCACACTATAGGGCTCTTGAATGGAGAAAATAAACACAAAAGAGCAATTGCATATTTAAAAGGTCCCTTTACAGATTTGTCTAGTTTTCAATGTTTGGGCCTGCTTAATAAGAAGAATCCACAAAAATACGGTTGGTGTTTCACATGAGCATTAGGCACAAGGCTGCCAGCTTACACTATCTTACAGCACATCTCAACATCTGCTTAGGTCTCCAACTGCTGGAGATGGTACTGTCATTTGACAAGTGAGGTCATATCTACACATACAAAGCAGCACCATTTAGACCAGGCGTGGCTCCTAGCGAGATGATCTCTCCTTACAGCCCAGCACAAGGATACTAACAGAGACCATGGGCTTTCATAAATAGCTCCAGCAGGATGCTATGTTGATACTGCTTCTGGGTTCACATTTGGAAAGCTCAGTATTAGTTAGCTTTTGTGATGTACCACTGCACATGTTGATAGGAACAAGCCTGGCATCAACAGCTGCACTGGACTGAAAACATGTGTTTTTTTCCAGTCTGGGAAACTAAATGACTCTGGGCTCAGCCAGCACAAGGTTAGAAGATCATTTGGACAAATTTCGTAACTCCCTCCCAACCCAACCAAGATTTTTTTGTGCCAAAAATACTGGTTCTCAAAAAAAAATAATTCCCATCTTCTTTGGATTAAATATTAAAATATTAAATTCAAAACCCAAAGTTGGGTTTGTATTTGCTTGGCTAACAACAATTCCATTTCTGAATTTTAAATGTTTGTGGATGACACTAACCTCACCAAGTCATATTAAGCCAAATTATTACTATTGGAAGCAAGTCAAGTACCCATTTAGTTTCAAAGAAGTTTGGTTTGCTTGCATCTGTCAAGAGTCAATTTTTGGATTTTGCTTCTAGTTCTTTTTCTGATTCCCTGGAACTGCAGTGAAAAGCCACTAACCAGAAACCTGCAGCCACGTCTTTTGTTTTCAAACCAGCAAGATAGGTCCAGTCACTCTTTAGAATAGTAAAGAAAAAAAATACGTACACTTTCCAACATGCTATAATGAATGGTTTTAGTTCTTTATAGATACCCGGCAGGATTTCTCTCATCATATTTGAGTTAATCACACATGCACTTAATTTTTGTAGTCTGCTAATGGCTTCTGAGGTAAAAATACAAGCCCATTTGAAATCAACAGCAAAATTTCCTTGGACAGAGCTGGAATTTCACTCAGGCTTTTAACACTAGTGACAGAGTAACACAAATACTTGAGTCAGCCTGCTTTGAGATGTCCCTCAGTTCGATGTATGTCTCAATTCAGAAGGGTGACACTGTCAATCTGTCTTAGGGAACACTTAATCATGTGAAAGTAGTAGGATCACCCCATGTCTGCCATGAAAATGGTTAAGACTCACTACATTTTAATTTCCATCCACAATATGTGCTGCTCATCTTACTTGGAGGTTAACCTTCTAATGAACACAAGCTTAAGTATCTGTCCATACCCTTAGGTTAATGTAACTTGAAGATTGCCCTTCAGCCATTAGACTTCAGCCTTCCGGCTCTTCCTCAAGCTATTAATTTTCTTTAAAATCCTAGGCCTAATAGATTCTGGATTGAAATACCTTTAGAAAACTTTAAAAGTATTTCTAATTTTCTAGAAGAGTTAATGTCAACCAAAATACAAAAGATTTGCAACACTACAATAAGAATGGGGGAAAGTACAAAGAAAACCTCATGAGAAATTCTTGGCATTTATTAAATCTCTTGGAGCTGAGAATTTCAATGCATCTTACCAATTATGGCTGTTAGGCCTGTAAATATTATATTTCTATATAAGAAGGAAACTGAGAAGAAAGTTCATTAGACCAATTCTGTGTCTCACATAATAAGCAGTACAGAATCAAAACAAACCTACGTAGACAGGTACTAAATCCAGCCAAGCTATTAGACAAGTCAAAAACAGCATCTGGAAATAAAGATTTCATTCTAAGAACCAACTATACTACAAATATGTTTTTGAGAAATATCTATGTTCTGTCATTCCTGATAAGTATTATGGGCGACTTTCCAGACAAAATGCAATAAATTTACATGAATTTATGGCTTTACTGTGTATCTTACTATACAACTATACAATAATTAGCCCATTGATGTGAAATACATTGCTCTTCTCCCAAACAGCACTATGCTTTGTAGTTTAGCTTTTGGAAACAAATAGCCCAGCTGTTTTGATTGCAAATTTACAAGTAGTTGCAGTAATTCATCTTGGTGATGCATACAGGGTAAACCTCACTCTGCAAAAGCAAACAGCTAATAAAATTCTTGAATTCGCATCCTGTTTAGTACTTCAGAGGAAAGTTATTTCACACAGTGCGTGCAGACACAATAGTTGTACTGTTCGAGGCTAGAAAAATCTTTCCTGGCCACTGGGGTTAAGTGCCTTATCATAGCACGCAGCATACTGATAGTCATTATTTTGATGTACAGCTAGTGCATTTAACTGTATAAACCCTAGCTCCCTCAGCAGGTGATGGAATGCACCTACTACATATTCTAGGCCAAGTTTCTGCCACAAAATACTGATGGTGAGGGACTCAGCTCAAGCTGTGAGTAAAGCAGACCCAGCCCTGACAGTCCTACATACAATCTGGAGGAAGCAGCCCACCTAATGCAGACATGTCAACCGGCCAGTAATTGCCACATTTAGTAGCCAAGCCTGTACCTTGCCCCCTTACTTCTACGTGAGGTCTGGAAGACATGACAGCCAGTGTAAGTTTGGAGCCTGCCTAGACTGTCTGCTGTGAACTGCACAGGTAGGAGAACAATTCTTCCCACTGCACAGGGAAACAGGATGGGAAGTGCTCGCTCTTTGTCTTGCAGCAAGAAGTAACTACAGTGCAGGGGCTAGCATAATTTTTTTTTTTTTAGAAGTATAAAGGGGAAAGAAAAAGCAGAAACTTGAAAGGTCTCTGCAAAAGTTCATCTAGTTGAAGATGTCCCTGCTCACTGCAGGAGGGTTGGACTAGATGATTCTGTGAAAAGCAGCACAGCAACAAAGTGCCCAGAGAGAGAAGGGATGGGATCTGGTTTGACACCTGTTGCAGCCAAATCCCAGCATATGGTCTGGTGAAGAATTCATACAGCAAAAAGCCAACACCTCCAAGGTCTGGTTCAACATACAACTACAAATAATACAGACTCATAGAACGGTTTGGGTTGGAAGGGACCTTAAAGATCATCTAGTTCCAACCCCATGGGCAGGGACACCTTCCACTAGCCCAGGTTGCCCAAAGCCCTATCCAACCTGGCCTTGAACACTGCCAGGGAGGGGGCAGCCACAGCTCCTTTGGGCAACCTGTGTCTCAGCACCCTCACAGTGAAGAGCTTCTTCCTCATATCTAATCTAAATCTGCCCTCTACATACCTCATGAACAAGTACACCTTTACTTCTACCTTATATTGTGCATTTAAAGTAGGTGGTTTTGAGCTTCAAAAAAATATTATGTCCATTTAAAAATAATAATTTCAGGCACTATCTGTACCTACATATATGCTTTAGAACTTTGAAGCTCTAGTTTTTCTACTTAGAAAAAAAGCAACAAAAACATTTTATTGATTTTTTTTTTGGGGGGGTAGAACTTTAATGTAAGCATTAGGTTTTCAGAACTTTTTTACTAGAGGTAATCAATTCATTAGTTTTGTATGGTATACAAGAAGGATCACTGAGGTATGCAAGAGGAATAGTTTCTGAAAATGTTGAAAAGCATTTTCCCTGCACAGGCATGCAGAATTCTTCCTGCAGGATGAAGCTATTTGCTTATTCATATATTAAAATACATTCAGCTACTGGTCATATAATACATCACACGTGGAAAGTAAAAATGCTAAACTGATTTTTTTCCCCCTTCAAGAATACAGAACATCACCATCCCTGCCCAACCCTCATCTCTTAAACTCTGCAAGAACAGAGGACTGATACTATTGTCACATGAGTAAATGGAAGGCACCACAAACTACTGAATAAATTTCAGAGAAGAGTGTAGGAACACCCACACATGAACTCACTTTGTTTTAAAGTAGAAAACCGTCAACTTCCACTGATAGCATCAGTATCACAGAGAAGCTTGAGATTAAATTCTCAATTGCTAAGGGCTCACAAAGTTTACTCTTCACTAGGAAATTAATCTTTCTGTGAGCACAGAACCAGGTTTCCCTGCGGCACACGAATTTGGTGCTACTGCTAACATACTAAGAAATCCATGCTGTAAAGCAATGAGGATGATACTCTGGGATTCAGATTTAAAATCTACTTCTGTATTCCCTCACAGGCTTCTGCAGTGTAATTTGAATCAGGGTCTTAAAGACACATGGTAAAACTGAGCATCTTCACAGTTGACCATGTTAATCAACTAAGACCCCAGCAGAACATTAGTGAGAAACACTGAACAATACTGAAATATTGTTCTTATGTTAGAGGCAGATAAAATTAATGCTGTGGTTCAAACAGAAGTGCTAATTCTGTGATGCTGCTTCACCTGTTTGGACTTCAGTGCCTGCATGCTACTTCAGGTGCCTAAGTGCTTTCATAGTGACTGACTTCCTGGACCACCGTTCTCCCTTCAAGGAGAGGGGAGGGAAAAAAAACCCAAACAAAACCAAAAAACTTCCCTGCCTTAGAGAAGTTTTGATCATAAAACTCAAGACAGCACACTGATAAAATACAGTCATCAGTTGCTTTGTCTTATCAATCTAACAACAATGCAAAGACCCTCACCTCAAACCTGGTCTTCCTGAAGTGGCACCAAGAACCCCAGAGGTGCTGCACAGCCCAATGAGGCTTCTGCTGTCACTGACAATGCAGCAAGAAAGTACAGGAAATGTTGCACCGACAGGGACCTGGCTTCAGCTTCCCTGGCAATTCCAAAAGTAAACTTTCAGTAATTGTTCTACTCAATACTTAACAAATCATTGCGAAACAGGAAGAAACAAATAGTATATAAAAACTTCACATGTGTTTCCAACTAAAAGTCATGTACGTTAATTCCTAGGCTGCTCGTTAAATATACAGCCATAGTTGCTTATTTACAGATGAAAAAAGTTGGGGAGACGAACTGACTGAGAAAAGTTATTCTTTAAAATGCCTGGCACTAATGCTGAATCAGACTAGTTGCTTTTGCCTGTGTATTAAATAATTATAACAAACATGTATTAAAGGAGATATAAGTGTTCACAGAAAATTACTGTATTACACATGGCAGTGTCTACTGGAGACATGTAGTACAATGGGCACGTTTATGCAACAGACTGCTACCCTGGAATTCAGTCCAGGAAACAGATAAAGCAGATGTATTTGAAAAAGCTTTGTTTACTCACTATTTTCTTTAAAACAGAAGATCACAAAAAAACAGGACAACCCAATCACACTGGTCCACAAAAAATTCTTTGTTATCGTTCAACATTCTGTGCTGCGATTCCTTAACATCCACCAGAGCAAGTTAAGGGCATTCTGCCTCTTGGCACCACACAGATAGAAAGGCTTTGGCCACTACTGTGTGACCCAACGTAGCAGTCATCCTGCCACCCTCCACAGCCCTATTTTAGCAGTATCTTATTTAGTACTTCAAGTCCCATGACCCACATCCAATAAGGAGGTCCTGTCTAATACACTGATCAGATAAAAGGATGCTTTTCAAGCAATGTTATGCAAGGGATCCATACTGCAACGCAAGCCACTAAACAAATGCTAAGTTATAAATAAAACACATTCTTGCTCTTAAACCACCTGCCAGTCACCTGCTTGAAACTGAACTGTGTGTTACATCTGCAAACACAGACTTTTGTTAAGATTTATCAATTCACCTTTATTAACGTAAAAAACCCACTCTACCAGGGTAGTCATTAACATTTCTAAGAGGTTGGAAACTCAGAAAAATGTGTCCAAAGACAGGCAGATGAGAGCAAAGAATCTGTATTGGCTTCTGGATTAAAAACTTGAAGAGCCGGTCAAACTGTTGGAAATTTTTCAGAAATGCTTTTACATCAACATTGCACTAACACTCCTACAACCCAATCACTATCTGCTAAATAACATATCAATCTCCAGCCAAAGACTCACTAGCACTTTCAATAAAATTTAAGTAAATTAACAAGTACATACTACCTAACTAAACCCAAAGTCCAAGACCACATGCAAATAGGTGCCAGAGTCTGAATTAGAACTCACATTTCTGACTTTTGGTCTGACACTCAGTGCAAAATGCCACTTCGCAAAAGAAAAGCCTCCAGTATTATAAGTATAGGTTGTCGGGTTTTTAAAATACATATATAAAATCTAAACCAAAATAATTAATTTTTGCAAAAGTCTTATTTGAATCAAATATAAAAATGCAAAAGCAATATAAATTCTCCAATAAAACAAGAATATCTGCAAGGAATTAAGATCGTATGGCCTCAAGCCAGAGATTTACTGCACTTGACACTGTGAAAACAAGCAGTAGAAATGAGATAAACTGCTTGCTGCAAAGGCCAATAATAAAGAGGCAATATCTTGTGATCATTCATTTCTAATCTTCATAGCTCCAAAACACTGGTCTTTAATAAAACTGTTATTCTCTTGTGTTATCCTTCTCTTTCTCAATATACTGATTTCAAACACGATATCGACAATTGACAGTGCATGACCTGTTGCGTTTACAGCGTTTGATAAATACAGGATAGAAAGCTTTCAGATGGTATCAAGCACCTGTTCTCAGTGAGAGTTGTCAAAGGCATCCACTGCAAACTTCACTGCAAGATTGAGGCAGGAAAGATACCAAGGTGACAATCAGAATTGTATGATTTTTAAGGTCCTAGAAATGAACAGTCTTTCAGGACAAGAAAAATTGGCCCATACTTTTGATATTTGCATGCTACTTCGAGACACATTAGGTACTTTAGAAGGTGTTTTTTTAAAGTGACATAAACCCTGATCAAAAGTACTTAATCTGAGACAGTGTTTGCAGGAGTAAGATCACACAATTTTGAACAAGTATATACTAGTTTATAAATATAGGTTGGTTTAACAGACCTATCATACTTACTGTGATACTGAACATTGGATCTTTTAGGAAAAATTGAAGGATAGCTAGCATGAGAAACAGGGAATGCTTCAGGACAGGGGAAACTTCTGTCTTGAATCAAAGATAAACAAGTTTTTGAAAAAATATTCCATTAACAAGCAGGGTTTTTTAATGCACATTACCCTTTAACAGCTGGTAATACAGAAACACTCTGCTACTAAGCACACCACAGAGAGGTGACCAAACCAAGTGTAATGAACTTCAGAGAATACTCAGAGACATGTTAGGCAGCATCCAAAGACTAGAAAAATAATCTAAGCACAGACAGGCCAAAATACAGTGCACCCTCATCCAAGAACAGAACACTTCTGACTCCTATGGGAGCAAGACAATCAATGGCTTTAGATCAGTTCAGGCAGCTGTACACTTTTAAAGCATTTTACCACTAACTTGTGTGCTGCTGCAGATGGCAGACAGAGCACACATTTATAGGGCAGAACTAATTTCTCCTACTTTCAACAAGAGCACGCCCCATTTCAAAAGTCCCAGGGAATACCCATGTTATAGTGTGATACATAATTGTAGATGCATCAAACTTTCACTGGTGTAAGGAGACAACCCATTCATTTTCCATTAAGTTACTATGCCTCCCTTTGTTCTTGTAAAAAAAAAAAAAGGTAAACATAAGCCATAAAAATTAAAAACACATTTTTCCCCTCTCTGCTTTTAGAGGAAATGGCTTACTAAAAGAAAAGATTGCTTTACTGTGTCCAGGCCAAGAGTTTTCCTCTTCAGATTAGTGAGAAGGATTATAGCAGCTCATGCTGAGCTAGCACTGCTGCAGCTGGACTTTGATACTAGTTGCTAGGCTGCCTAGTTTAAAGCTAACTCGGGTAGAGCTGTACAAACTGCAGTCTGCAATGCAGCAGCAAATTAACTATTTAACTTTAACCAAAATCCTTTTTCCCTACTTACTGAAAAACAGCAGCTGACAAACTATGGATCTGGCATTCTTTCACATGGAATAAGATTTGCTGCAAGTATCTAAAAATATACTTCATGGCTGACAGCCCAAGGAACCAATCAATGAAAGTTCAAGAAGTGCATTTTACAGTCCAGATGTTCTCAAACTGCGCTCCACTGACAGCTCAGAGATGGTTGGTCACATTATGCTGACTTTTCTCCCCTCTGCTGTACCAGT
This sequence comes from Strix aluco, assembly GCF_031877795.1. Taxonomy (NCBI): domain Eukaryota; kingdom Metazoa; phylum Chordata; class Aves; order Strigiformes; family Strigidae; genus Strix; species Strix aluco. The sequence continues at coordinate 7,042,097 of NC_133942.1, forward strand.
GTTCAAAAGATGAAAAGTACATCTACAATTCTCAAAATATTTCTCCTTAAACATTTTCTCCTTTTGCTACTGTTAGCATAAAAATATCACAGCAAATCAATGGGATGAGAGGTTGTCCCACAGACAACCTGGTGTAAAGTATGAATCAAACTTGAACCTCTGCAGCAGGATGACCTTAATGAGAGCTCTGAAGGCACAAAAATGACAGGATCCACATGTACATACATACACTCTAGATAATGACAAAAATTCCACAAGGCAAACACACTTTTTCCAACCTGACCTACGTACTTTCAGTGGGTATTGTGTTGAAACTTGTGCAAAATGGGGAAGAGCAAGAGATCTTACCTGCTTAATTAAGGAAAAACCTGGTAGGATATTTTAGGCAAATAGACTGCAACAGTGAACAGTCCTACTACATCTTAATTTATTAAATACTCATGCCTGAAAGGTTTCCTCCTCCAGTTATAAATTCTTATAAAAATGCAAATCTATACCTTGGGGAAAAGATAAGAACTAGTTTAAACATGCATTTATCCATGCACTAAAACAAACACAAAACGATCTCAAAACTGATAAAAATCTAAGCTTGGATACAACACTGTCATCTGCCTTGTATAAGGGATACACATACTCCAGCTACGGACATAGCCACATCTTCATCCATCTTTTCATTTGGACATTAAATTAACAATTAGCAACTTGACACCAAATGCCATTATAGGCAAGAAGGGAAGCATCTAGGTCCAGCATGTAGATTCAGTAGCTGTTGCTACATATATATCTCTCCTTGCTGGAATCACAAGAATCCTTATAGTTCAGTCCTTTGTGGGTGTAAGGAAGAGAATGCTTAGCCTGATACAAGCAAAGTCATTAGAAATTAAGTACCATGTAGCTTCCTTGCCCATAGCAGAGAATTGAAAAACAGGTCATGTACAGCACCTTTAGATATCATTTTTTATTTTGATCTTGGCTTTGCAAGTCCTTTCTTTCTCCTTCCCTTGCAAAGGCACATACTCCTCACAGAAGCGCAAATCTGTAAGCATCCCCAGAGCAGCCTCTGAGGCTGTTTTGCTGCATTTCCCAGAAAGCAGCCTTAATTTTGCCAAGTCAGAATCACCGATCCATCATCTTTGCTACGTGTTATAAAGGAGAGGACTAAAGCAAAAGTTGAAACATTCAGTGTTTCTCCTTGGAAAAGTGCTCTGCCATTTCAGTCTGCTCCATCTTTCCTTCCCTAAATAGGAGAACTTTTGCCCTTGGTTTCATGTCTCTGCTCCAGTCAAAAGGCTGCTTGATGGTAGCAGAACACGCATTACATTCTGGGCTTTTTTCAATCCTAAATAATTCAAACTCCCTGCTCTTACTACAACACTGGTATGCATTTGGATTTTGTCCCTTGAACACTGACAATTCAAACTCTTGCCCATCATTTCACTTCATTTTTAATTAATCATTTTTAAGGTAAGCCACATTAATCTGTGTATTCAATTTGAGAAGTGAACAAGAATTTGTTTTCACCTAGATGTTCAGGTCTTCGAAGCACAGGTGAACAGCTTCATGTACAGACCACTATACCCAGCATTTCAGGCAACATTCAGCTAGCAGATTCCTTTACAGACATGCTACCAAATCAGCCTAACACATAACTATTGCTCTGGCTAAATATGGGGTTCGGGTGAGAAGTGGGGAAGTGATTTCCTTAGTTTTGTTGTCTGAGGGGTTACTGAGATCATGGACACTGCCTTCTTTGTCCCTATTTTTCACATGTCTTTTGGCAGCTATATACAGCAAGACAGATTCCTTTATGTATGATAAATGCTACAATCACTGCCATCTCCTTAGGGAAGGCAAAGAGTGCTGATCACAGCTCAAATGGGTATATAGCTCATACTGAAAATACAACTTCTCTACTGCAAGGCAGCCTGATCTTCTGCAGGCTAAACAGTCACAGGTATAAAACACGTGTTTTGATTAACTGAATATGCTGCACTTGATACAATAAAACCATTACTTTGAGTGGGTTTGACCACTTTTGTTGCCCTTTAAGGCAGTAATTTTATCACCTTATTGCTTTTCTTTTAAACTCCATCTTGGGAATAAGAAACTAAGATGCCTGTCTTAAGCAGGATGAAATCTAGAGGAAAAAGGTCCATTCACCGTCACCTGTTCCCCAGCCCCTCTAAAGCAGAGTACTGAAGGGATAGCGGATTTTACCAAGCTGATAGTTACCTCCAAGCATGAGCTTACATAAGTGAGTGCCCAGAGGAATCTGCAAACTTACCTTTGATCATACTCTGACATACTTGCAAAAATTATCAGCTATTGACACTGCAGTCAATAATTTCCTATTCCACCTTGGGATTTTAAAGCATTAAAAAGCCTAAGCAATTATTCACAAGGTAGAAATACCTTCTCTTCTATAGATAAGTAAAATAAGGTTCAGTATGTGACAGAGAAAGACATGCCTCTTCTCTTGTAACTCCTACTTGCGTGTCTTAATCATACACTTGTTCTTCTTCACCATTTAGTTTCCTCCCTTTCTGTCCTCAAGCAGTTTGGGAAGCTTCTAAACTGTTTTACTCTTCAGGGCATTTTTGTTTGTTTTGGTTTTTAATACAGTCTATGTTTAAACAGTCTGTAGGTCCTAACTGTTGCTGTGGACAAACACCCATACAAAACTAAATTCAATAAACCAAAAAAATCTCTGCAACACTTTCAGAACTGCTGGTAGCATACAGTAAGAAGTGTGACATGCATGGCAGAACAGGCAGTCTTTACTGTTGTAAAAGCTTTTACTGAACTCTGTTCTATTTAAGTTCTTACATCAGCTAGATAACAGATGATTTATAATACAAATATTGTATGTCATATACTTCAAACCTAGGCTCTGAATGCAAACAGTGCCATTATCTGTTTAACAAAGACCAATTATTCAATGAATAATCAAGCTACTGTGCAAGTCCTGAATGCCTATAATATGTTATTTGATAATATGGTGTCATCTTGACCTAGACAGAGCTGCCTACAGCATATAATTAAAGGTTTCGAATACGTTATGCTCCTCTCCTGCCAAACACTGTTCATGCAGTATGCTTTATATACCCAGTGAAACTAATAGAAAAACAGTCTATTTCAGACTGAAGTGCTTTGTTAAACCATTTAAACAAAACTAGTACACAGCCCCAAGATCAGATGTCCTTCTAGGGCACCACCACCTGTTTTTCCTCCAATACCAAATTCTTCATTTTATACTTTAATATTTTGAACACTGGCCTTCCCTTTTTCTATCTTCATTCTATGATAAAACACTCTGCATTGCTTTATGATAGCATCATAATCAAGTATTTCATTACATTAGACACTACCTGGAGACAAAAGCTCCTGTTCCCCACAGCCAACAACAAAAAGCAAGTATGTTTTAAAGAGATTTTTAAAGCCTGTGAAATACACAGGCACTAGGGCATGAAGTCCTCTCTCTTGACAAAATGAACTGTGCAAGCCTGTATTTCCCAGCCAATTTGTCTCATGTACCATAATCCTTATTTGAAGGCATGAAACAGAAGAAAGCTCACTTCACATGTTCACTCAGTCTGTGAAATCTCTCCACCAAGGCAGTCTGTGAAAGTGCTAGTTAACAGTGTTTTAGATGAGGATGTGCATCATTTCTCATTAGATAATATACTTTCTTCATTTAACCCAGCAAATATCAGTCAGATACTAGCTGATGCCAGTCACCTAGGCACTCTGAGAATTGGCTGCATTTCCAAATGTATCAAACAAATAACCAATTAGTCTTTGTTTGCTAGCTCACTGTATCCAGTGCTTTCCTATTCAGGCCTTGGCAGGCTACCAGTTACTTTGACTGCAGTCCTGTCCCTTCCCTTCCCCCCAAAAAAGGGAAATGATCTTAGACTGAAAGAAGTTCTTCAAAAGCAACAAGCCTACCTAATCTTCAGACTGAAACAGTGCATTCAGATGGGGTGCAACATCCAGCCACTAAAGGAAAAAGGACCAAGTTTCTTTCCATAGCTCCCAAGTTTCAGAAAAGTACAAGGAAGCTGCTGATGAGCATTTTTAATCAAAAGAGAATGTAATTAAAAAAAAAAAAAAACAAAAAGCACCTTACAACTGGACAGTATGTAGCTCAATAGTCAAAGGCTTCTAAGAGTCTCTGAGCTCCTATTCCTGTCTGTTGAGGGAATCCTTTGCCTGGCACTCCAGGCCTTCCCAGCATTTCAAATAATACCTTCATTTACACATCAAAACTCCTCTACTTTCTGTCAGGATATGAAGCCTGGTACCAGCCTAAAAGCAGCACTTCAGGATAACTGTTATAGTCTCTTGCTTAACTAGAACCATGTTATTTTACCTGCACAACAATTACTTCTTTTTCTACAGCAAAGTAATAGATGAAAATGGTCAGTATCTTTAAACTAAAGATCTTTAGTATCTTTAACTAAATCTAAACTTTTTCTAATGTTAGTCTCAAGTCACTATGGTTATCTGATCCTGACTTCTAAAACCATAGAGAAACTGCCTTATCAGTTATTTCTGTCTCACAAGAAGCATACTACTAAAGGAATCCTTTCCTCATTTTCACATTAGAAAACAATGACGGGAAGCCAAGTTGGTGAAAATATCCATTAATCTAAGCATGTCACAGTTACATCCATCACAGATTTATCCTTCAACAAACTCCTGAATATTTAAGTAATATATTTCAGAAGACTTCAATACAAGTCATACAACACCATGCATTTAAAAAACCCAGCCACTACACACTAACTAGTCTCTGAAGTTCTCTGATTTGGGGGCTAAAAGCAAACCTTCAGGTTTTTCCTGTGCCTTTTTTTTTTTCCTTTTAAATTGGAAAAAAATTCCCCAGAGAACAAGTCTCTCAACAAAGTAGCGCAAGATGCAGCTCAGCAGCGATTTAACAGACCCTACACCAGTTTCAGACAGCAGAGCTGGCTGTCCTCAGTGACGCTACTACTACAGATATTCAGCTATAGATCACCAATAGGTAGGCCACAGCTCTCATGAGACTGTAATAGAAGCCATCAAATATTTCCTTCTCCCAAAACCTACTCAGTATTCTCACTGTCAGCCTAGTTTCACAGCTGTGTACTGAGGGTTGGATTTCCATTTAAAAGTACTGAGAACATATACTAATGCACAGAATATCATTCAAAAACAGTTCATGTGGAGCAAGTCTCAAACTCACATTTTCTTGGAAAACTTACAATGAACTTCTTTCTCATTGTCTGTTTTAGTACAGGACAAAAGCTTTCTAGAAAGCTATCTACAGTATGTTGAATTGACTCTTGCAGGAAAAAAGGCAAAAAAACCCCAATGCTGTGTTAAGAACTTGACTGCACTTTTGTTCAAAACAAAGTAAAAACTTTAAAGAACACAGTGAACATACTCTATCCACTCTCCTCCCCAAAGCCAAAAGTATTCTTACCGGTCTGCAAGCACTTTCGTATCACAGTGTGGTCACTGCAGCACTGTCCTACATAATAAATATGCATGTAACGATCAAAAGTGAGGATCCCTGATCTAAAGAGCAAGGAAGACTGTTTCCGATAAATTACTTGCTTCTGACTCTCCCACTTTCTGGTTTTATAACCACCTCTTCCAGTCTAAAAAAAATAAGGGCTTTTCCATGTGGCTACATGAAAAACAAACTACTGACTGACAAAAAAGACAATGTACAAAAGTTAGCTGTCATACTTACAAAAGAAATTTAATGTAAAATGTACTTTTGGAGGTACTTCTGCAGGTAAAATCTCTGAACATTATAGTATAAATATAGCCTAACTATTTTTTCAGTGGTACACCATTAGATAACTAGAAGAAAGTTAGGTTATTATGATTTCAATATTAGTAATGTGAAATCTGACAACAAAAATATACACATGTTCACACTGCCAAAGGCAATAAGACTTCTCTTTGCCAGTGTTGATCCTTGATACGTAGATAAACAGAAGGATCTGGATATACCCAAAATGCACAAGACCTAAATTAAGAAAGATTCTTAAGTGTCACACTTAATCACTTTAAAAAATAAACTATTAATGAACAATGAATTTAGTATCTGCTATGCATTTAAAGAGACTATGTTGCAAGTTTGTGCTCGGATACAAAAATGTCAACAGAATTTTTAATGACATATATACAGTATTACCTATATAACTAAGGTTTTCCTATGCATCTATCACCATTCACAATGTTCTTGTTAAAATATATTTAGATTGCAAATCCTCTGGGACAGGACTTGTCTTTTATCCATACCTGAACAGTCCACAGCACAATGAAAGTCCCAGTCTTTTTTGCGTTAAATACTAGCATAGTACAAGTATTTTTTTAATGTAGGAGAAGATTGAAAATATTCAGAAAGCACCCTTTGTGTTTGCTCTCTGTGCTTAATTCCCAGTTACAGTTCAGAATAAACACTTCAGCTGTCATTGTATTAACAGTTTTACCTACATAAGAAATTCAAGATGGGGCCAAGTTTGCCTGCATAATGATTTCACAGTAAGTGGCAACCAGATGGACAGCACACCACCATATGCTCCCCTTTGCTGAAAGGTGGAAAAGTGAGCAAATATGAATCAGAAAAAAAGGAAGGAGAGTGGGGAGACGTATCTCTGCAGTATGCCCATTAATTCATGAACACACACTTTCCTATCAGAACCGTACACAAACTTCTCTATTCCTTGTTCCTTAGGATCTGGATTGCAGGGAAGCAAAGGCAACGATTAGGGGGTAGCTAGGGAACAGCTGTTGTCTCCAGCATAGTCCTTGTCAGGCAGGTACATATCTGTGCTACATCCAGCCGTGTTGCATTCCTAAGAAGAGCCATTGTACAAGCATGGCAAAAAAAAACCAGCATCACCATGGCCCTAATAAAGTGAAGGGAAGGGAACAAAGACATCACTCCATAGGGTCAGCCTCTCTGAAGCTGACACTTTCCAATGCAGCATCAAGAGCCGAGAGGCTCAGAAGCTGTGCCCACTCTGCAACCTCCTCTGAATTTCTTTTTGCCCAGAAATAACGTGTCAAAAACTTTTAAGTAAACCTTCATGCTACCTATGTCTTGCATTGCTCTTTCAGTTGGAGCAGACAATCTGGCCATACTATAACGTCTCCAAGGATTACCTGACCTTTTGAGCTAGTCCTAAAAATAACACCTTTCAAAGTTAAACATATCTATTTAATTACACTACTGCTCCCTGCTCAGAAAGACCTTCTTAAGACCAAACAGAAAAAAGAGCATTCAGATTTCTGGAGGTGGCAGCTGCTAACAGAAGAAAAACAGTAAATATGTGCAAGAAAAATCTTTGAGGTTGTTGGGGGTTTTTTTTTTGGACACTTATGCAAGTTAACATGTGAACCTTGACCCATATCTCAATTTCCTGTTAAAAAGTTGCTTTCAAAGCTGTCTAATATTATAATTCCAGATAAGAACATAATTATTTACTAGGTGTGGGTTGTAAAACCCAGGCAGCTATTATATACAGAGAAAAATAACAGTCTGCTTGCTAGCCGAGACATACCACATGCCTCATGTTTACATCCCGAACATTTGTTAACTTTAATTATTACAGACAGGAGCTCTTTGGTTTACTTTAAGAGCTTTCTTTAAATTTGTACCATCAGCTAAATTCACTGGTAGTCCAAATGGTGTACTTTTCTATAAGAAATTGATAGACTCGAACAAAAAGTATTTCAGGCAAAATACTAAAGTAATTCAACAGCAAAAGTCTCACCATCTTCAATAAAATTTGTATTTTTCTATTTTTATATACGAATTTTCATTTTCTATTAGTGGAAAAAGCTGGTAGGCACACTTCAATATCAGACACATAACACTTTCCACTACAAAGACTTTTGCAACTTTTTGAGAAGCTCTGACACTTGCCTCATTTGCAGGCAGACTTTGAAGTTCCCTGGAACAGCAGAGATGTTCTTTGTCTTATGGCAATCCATTCAAGTTAAACTGAACTGATTTCTATGCCTGCTTGCTTTCCTTAATCAAGTATTTGGTGGCCTCAAAAAAAAATGGACATGAACCCCATGTACTCAAGGGCTGGGCAGCTTGCATGTCTGACAGAGGAGTAGCAGCATGCTATGGAGCACTCACAGGTTGCTGAAGCAAAAAAGCGGAGTGGCAGGACAGACAGCAGAAAGGAGGATGAAATAGGTCAGACTTTACCAGTTGTTTCCCTAGACAAAGCGCAGAACCACAAGGTCCTTCCTCATTCACCAAGTAAGAACCTTACCACGTAAGGCAATTACCTGAATTAGAAATCACTACCGAAGGCTCAAATCCCACTTAGGGATTTGTTAAGGTCAACAAGGGAAGTTTATACCTCCATGTAATATTGGTTTTTTTAAAAAAAAAGGTAAAAGCCACAATACTAAGATGTTCCATGTTAGAAACTAATTTGCAGGAAGGCTATTTGGATTGAAAGTTAAACTCTTGAAAATTAGGAAGCATCATATTTAAAACAGCGTATGACTTAAGCCCCATTTGCATTAATCCTCTTCTTAACTGTTAAGATCACATACTACTTTTCCTGCAAATCATCGTCTCATTCAGTTAACAGGGTGGCTCACAACACAGAACTACATCTGCACAGCCCTAAATCAGACAGCTTCTCACTCACAGGTCTGACTTTGTAACCAAAATATTTGAACACACATTTCAAAAATGTAGCTTCATTTGTGTGTAATGCTATAGGTGCACATGGTACACAATACAGTAACTGCCACGAAGAAAGTCTTACAGCTGAAATGTACCAAAGCAACACTGAACCCTAGACAAGATAAAATGAAAGTGAGACAGAGGGAGAACCTCTTCAATCTGAAAACATTATGATTTTGAATGAAGCAAGAAATAAGCCGATATTGCATTTCATAATGCTTAGCTAATGACAAAAGTATCATTAGAAAACCTCCATTGCTACTTGAGTTTACAAGAAGGCCTGTCTTCCATTATATTCATGCAAACCCAGTGATTTCAACAGGATTACATGGATGTAGAGTTCATTGTGACTGTATAACTAAATTAAGAATTAAACCCTAATACATCACTCTCGTCAAACCAAATCCTAAACCCAGCAATTATGTGGCCTGAAACATCACAGAGAAACTGAAGTAAACCTTCCACTGTCTTTCACCCAGCCTCTGTCCCCAGTGTACTATCTATAAATTTGGTAGAAAAAAGCTTTTGATTCACCTTAGGCAGGAGCCTCTAGAGCCAAAGAATGCACAATGGCTAAGTTCTACCCCACAGTGATAACAAACAAACTTTTATTATTTTTCTCTTGAAGATGGAATTTCACCAAGTATGCTCATAACCACCTACACTACTAAAAATACTTCTAAAAGAATTGACAGAGTTTGGAATTTTTTTTCAAGTCAAAAAATCCCAAACTCCCAAACTCCCCATCCCCCCCCCCCCCGATTCCAGACTTACCCCTCACATTATTAAACCTAATGAGAGCATGGCAAACAAGTTTCAGCAGCACACAGTATCAGGCTAGAACCAGCAAGGAGAGGAAAAGGAGGAATCTAATCACGGTCTTCCTCTCACATACCAACTAACAATGAAGATTCTGCAAATAGCACTTAGTTGACACTTTTGATGATAACGCACAAGGCAGAAAGGACTCCAGCTCACTCTGTCAACATTGGTTCTGCAGTGTTTGTAAGGATAAAGTATTTTGTCTGTTAAATAATCCCCCTGTCCAGGAAGCAGATGAGTTGGGCACCACTATACTGACATAACATCCCATTTGTTGAGGTATGCAGACAGTTTTATACTACATAACACAATTCAGTTAATTGTTATTCTATTGCCAGGTAATGCAACTAATTTAAATGAATACTGATGATATATTATAGGTAAATTTTAGTCATGTCAGGATCTTGTAGGGCAATGCAGTTTATCCTCCTAATTTGGATGTAATCACATGCAGTAACACTGAAAGCATGCTCCTGATCATGCTCGAGGTTTTGCTAGTTCTGTCCCTTTGTGCTAAAAGTAATCTGTGATGCAATATTACTGCAGAGTCAGAAACTGCAGCGTATAGACCATCAGAAACGAAACAGCAAGCTGCTAGGTAGCCAGGTTTCAGGGAGTCACCACTGAACCCAAGCTGGAGTAATAGCACAACAGCACCCTAGGGCCAGGAGAGAGGCAGTATAATGAGCTGTACGCACCTTCTACAGAGCGCCTTCAGAACTGAACCACGCATACACCTAACTAACCTTTGGGAACAGACACAGTGATAGCGAAAACAGCTACACTGTGCATTATGTTCTGCATTTATGCTGTCAGTCACAGTCTGAAATTATTTCAGCTGAGTAGCAGGCTTGCACTAGTACTTGCACTGCAAGCTTACACAGCTCACATCTTAATTTTCTTACTGACCTTTTCATAAACTGGTTGGAGTTAAGATCTTCATCTCACCTCCTACTTCAGTTCTGAAGCTAGAATAGCTGATGCGTGCTCTTTTTACACACTCTCTTTGCCCACTGTTGTCTTTAGCGTAGTTACTACCTGCTAACCACATCCACTTTTTGTACAACTTACACTTCTTTCCACCCTTCAGGCAAAAACCCCACCTTGCACTAAACAAAGACAAGTCAATTTTGCGATCCAACGGGTAGCATCAGGACAGAGCTGCAAAAACTCCACTTTGTTCAGAAACATACAGGAATGAGTACGCATATGCATTGCTTCAGGAATGTGGGCTCTTTACCCATAGTCAATGACTGTAAGCACACTCTTCACAGCGTTTAGGAACCATAACACGTTGGAAGCAGTATACACCTGCTTCTTATTCTGCATCCTCTGTAAATGAGGAGTATTCCTTTCCTTCTCTGCCTCACAATACACATCTTGTTCACAAGATCAAGTAACAGCTTTTCCCATACAAGATAATTGCTGCATAACGTTAATCATAATATCTTGTTGCAAAGCACTTATGCGCTACTACTGTATGGTCTAATTTATAATCCTCCTCTAATATGGCCATGCTATTAATAACCCTTTTACAAGTGTCCTGCAGGAACTTGCAGCATCTTCACAGGAACTACCAGAAACAATACTGTTTCACTCAATTCATTCTCAGGTAATAATGTTTTACAGCACATTAAATATACACAGGTTGCTTACCCTTCTTTGTGCAAATTCCAGTAATAAGTCTTGCAAAAAAATACGAGGATTCCTGACAGCCACATCACAAAACAGCAATTTCCAGCTGTATGCCCATAACATGACAGGTGCCCTGTGCTCAGACAAATGAGCCCTCTCTGCTGATTGCATTCACAGCTGTAAAATAGCCCTACATCATTACTCATTTTACTCCTTTTATATACACAATCTTTTGCAGCTGTTACAACGGTGTCAGGTGCATGCGCTATTTAATATAGAGCCCCTACGCTGGTTTGCTCTCAAACCCACATGTAAGAACCAAGAAATTTTGCTGAAGACACATTTAACAGATCCTTTTCCTAACTTCAGCATACTAACAAACGTAGAAACCACGCATGTTCGTGTACTATTTTCCTTCAGTAAAGTTACTGTGATGTGCTATCCTGCTACAGCACATCAATCCTCACAATTTAAAGATTTCACCTCCATAGACGTAACAAAAAAGGCCTAATAAGTTTATTACATTTTTATGGAAGGCATACCAAAAACTCCCTTGTCAGGTGCAGTCTAAACGGATTTCAACTTCAAAAAAGAAACTACTGTTCCTTTTCTTGTTGTGGCTAACAAGGATGCTACTCTAGAACAGAGAGTTTCCAAAAACAGCTGCAGCATCTTATAGATTTATAACACTCAATGAAGAAATTGTTCAAGTGGCCGTATCGCAGAGGTATTACCCGTTAGGCGGGTTTTCACGCAAAATGAGAATAAAAGCGACTTTTACGCTAAGGCATTACTGGGGTTATTTGCATTCGGGAACCGCACGCCAGAAGTTGGCCACCCGCGCCCGTCCTGGGGCTCAGGACCCGCGGGGGACGCCGCCGGGAAGCGGTGGCGGGGGGCTGCGGGGCGGGAGGCGCCCGCCCGCTGCCAGAGACCCCCGCCCCGCGTAACCCCCTGGGCCCCCTCCTCTGAGGGAGCAACGCCGCACCGGCCGCGGCCCCGCGCCACAGGCGGACACGGCCCGAACACACCCCCCACAGCCCCCCCGGCCCGGGCCGCTCCGCCCGCGGCCTGACTGACCCCACGGGAGGGTGCTCCGGTCTCACCGCCCCCCCCGCCCCGCCTCCCCGGCAGGCCGGCCCGCGGCTGGGCGCCCCAAGACCCCCCCCCTCCTCCTCCGGCCCCGCCGCCGGGAAGTTGGCGGAAGGCGGCGCCCGCTGCCAAACTTTCTCCACCGCGGAGGGGCTCCCCGCGCCCCGTCCGCCAGCGCGGCCGCACCAGCGCGGCGCAGGGACCCCGCCGGGCCGCCCTGCCCGCCCCCGGGGGGCTGGCCCGCCGCGGCGGCACGGCGTACGGCGGCGCCGGGAGGCGGAGAGGGGGGTCCCCAGCGCCGCGCACGGCCGCGCCGGGGCACGGCACATACCTGCTGCCCGCGACGCTGGCACCCGCGCAGCGCCGCTCCGCCAACGGCCCGGCGCGCGCCTCGCGCGGAACCGGCAGCGGCGGGAAGGGGGGGGGGGGGGGGGGGGGAGGGGGAATGCCTGCGCGCGAGCCGCGCGCGCCCTCCCTTCCTCCCGGGTCGCCTAGGAAACAGCGGGCCGGCGCTCGGGTCGGTTGGCGGGAGGGACGGGGGGAGGAGGAGGCGGTTTAAAGGGGGCGCGCGCGCGTGCTCGCCCCGCGTCACGTGGGCGCCGCCGACCCAATAGTGGCGGCGAACGGCGGGCGCTGGAGTACTACGGGCTGGGGAAGGTGAGGCGCGAGGGGCGGGGCGGGGCGGGCAGGGGAGGGGCGGCTCCCCCGCCCTCCGCCCCCGGGAGGTCCCCTCACGGCAGGAGCCGCCGTGTCGCCATCGCCGACCCCCGGCACAGGGCGGGCAGGTGGGAGCTCCGGGGTGAGCGGCCGCGGGGTGAGGGGGCCCCAGGGTGAGGGGCCGCTCCAGCCCGGTGGCGGCGGGGGCTGGTTGCTGTCGGGGCGGCCGCCCCGAGAGGCGTGCCGGGGCTTTGACAGAACGTTATTCTTAAAGTTCTGCCTGTTCTTTTTGTGTTTTGTGTTGTTTTTATAGACACCGGGATTACATAACTGCGTTCGGAGAGAGCAACTGCAAGATTACACGATGCAGATTAGAGATTACGTTGATTCAGCAGATTGTCCTATGCATGTCTGAGAAAGATTACACCAGCAGAGTTAAGAATACCCATTTGCCGTGGTAAGCTGTGGTTTAAGTAGAACAAATTAACTCAATACAAAATTAAATGCAAAAAAAAAAAAAAAAAAGGAAGTAAAAAAACCCCAAGGTTAAGAACATCTTTTAAATGGGCAAAATAAAAACAGATTGAAATTCACGTTTTAACAGTTTCCTCCCATATGCTGAGCTGGTGTGGAATAGCTGGCGCTGGCAGCAGCTATTACTGTCTGGATAATGTTTAGCTTAAAAAGTCAAAAATCAGTGTTATGAAGACCAGTTACATTAGCTTCTTGATGACTACTATGTAAACATAAATATCTAAAGTGTTATGATACATATTTTTTAGTATCTCAAAATTATTTAAGTGATATTGGTCTATTTTATTAAATGCCCATGTGCTAAACTGTCTCCTTGTATGCCAGTTTGTAATACAGATTTTTTGAGTTCTGATCTTTGGGTCTGAGATTACTGACATCTGAGAGCTGACATTCTGAGGGACACTATATCTACCACAAGGATATGAATGAAATTAATCATGCAGTGAGAACCTTTTAAGTTGTATTACATTTCAGTTGATTAATTCTTAGAGAGTTTAGGGATGAAATTTGGGAGTAAAGTACCATAGAAGAAATCAGTAAGCACCAGAATGAAAGGATAGCATTGTCAGGTTTCTTTTTCCAATCTTGATAGTGATTATTTTACTGCAAGTGTCTTCTAAAATTTATTAATTCCCCCACATAAGCACCCACAAGCTCGAGACTGGAATCTCTATCTCAAAATTACAAGTATGTAGTATGACTATAGTAGTTACATTTGACAGAAGCCTCAGCTGAAATGTAGCTTTGCCAACTTCTGTATTAATATCTCATACAGTAGAACTGGAGTTTCAGATGGGAATTTGCAATTGGTTGCAAACAACTTATGAAATTTTAGGAATGGAAAGTTTTCCCTTAAATTTAATGTTTTAAATTGTGATTTCAACATCATGACAACAGTTTTACCAGCTGGCTTAGTATATAATCAATCCCAGATACCTCAGTGGATAAAATCAAAATATAAACCTAAATTTTTGCTGTAGGTATGCCTAAAACAAGAGGACTCACTCATTTGTTGTCATTTGAGAAAACTGTAGAGGAGAGAGTTTTGAACAACAGTGTTCAAAAAATTCACCTGTCAATCACAAGCATGTTGAGACTTGTGTGCTATTTGGCATCTGCCCTCGCTTCTGTCTTTTGTTAGAGTTCCTTCACATTGTGGCTATCCCATCTTAAAAGAAACTTTCGGTGTGTAGATTTGAGTTACACCCTGTTCTTATACAAATTTGTTGTAATATCTCGACTTGAATTCTTCCTTATTGAGATCTCCAATTGTTTCAGGCAGTTTGATGGATTTTTTTCTGATGCCTGATGATTTTCTGTGCTAAAATCGGTTATGAGCTTCATATGGGAAGGGTATTAGAAGTTATCATCTAGATAAGAAAATAACCAGACTCCTTTTACCAAGACTTCAGGACAGTTCCTGGCTCTTGGAGAAAATAAGAGGTGTAGACTACTAACTGCTTGATAGATATCAAGGACACATCTCAGGAGGAAATTTATGTTTAATTAGCCGTCTAAGCAGATAGTGCAATTTTTAAATTTTTGCCCCTTCAGTGTTTTCACGACACAAATATTTGAGCTCAGTATTGGGGCAGAATGAGATTTTACCTCTTTTGGATTTTAAAAAAGAATGCCTAATGCAGTAAAATCCCATTCTTGAAGACAGCCGTAAGGTGCAACTTAATCTAAATGAACAAAAAATGTATATTTGAAATAGCCATGTGACTGAAATGATCTTTAATTCGGGAGAGAGTTTATACAGAGATTAATTTTAAGAATGTTTGAATAGCAAAGAGCCATAAACCAAACCCCAAATCATTATTCAGTGCTCTCTTTTTATCTGCTAATGCTCATTAAGACTTCCAGTTATCATCTTCTGGGGATACTGAATCTCATGCATGCTTAGAGTAGTTAGCCATTAAAAGTACAGAAAAATAAGTGGCAATAAGGATTCTGTTTTAAGTATATGGGGAGCAAAGCACACAGGTTCATTTAAAGACAAATCTAATGAGTTGAAAGTACTTGTTCCAGCCAGCCTCCAGTACGGCCAGATATTACCATCTATTTTTGCTAAAGAGCTGAACCCATTGCAGTTTTGTGGCCGAGCGCTCAATTTGCCCAGAAATACACTAGGAGTTCCCAAAAAAGAGAAACCTGTATTTTTTCCCCTAGTGTTTTAGTGCCCAAGAAGCACAAGGGCATATGAATTTTCTTGTGTGGCTCACTTTAATCTGTGGTTTCTCTGCTGCAGACAGTATTTCCATCACATTTGCAGCATTCAGTGTGACACATGCGTACACAGAGTTCATGCTTCATTCAGCAAAGTACTTGACCATGCTTTAACTTAGTGATTTAGGATATGGTTAACTCTAAACACGTGGTTTAAATCCTTTCCTAAACTGAAGCCCTTGTTAACTGATTCAGACTATGAAAATAAAGATGTCCAGGACTTCCAAGTAATTGAAGAGGTTAAAATAGTATCAGTATATATCAGTATACACAGGTGACCTAACTTTAATGTATGAACTGTAATCTTTCAATGTATTGTTAATAGTTTAGATGACAAAGATGTGGGGAAAAGGGTAGAACTGATCAGAAGTTTTTTCAACAAGCTGGCACAGAGCAAAATAGGCTGTATTTTAAATTTCAGATTAAAATACTCTAACTTGATACACAAAGTAGTCTTTCATGATCTCCTGAGATGCATGCAAGATAAACATTTGAGCATTTATAGAGTTGGATTCTTAGTTTCTGTGAGCACAGGCTACAGCTGTGTCTTAAAGGAAGACATTGAGTTTGGAAAGTTTTAGGTAGATGCACGAATGATCTTTTGTGTTTCTAGTACCAGTTCAGTTCACAGATAAATAGAAGCAAGTTAGAATCAAGTTTAGCAACAATTTCTGCTATAGCATTTAATTTTCTTTACAATATATCAGCCTACTTTTCTAATGAGATAGAGAGTCCAAATCATTCTTTTTAGGACACTGATACATACTTTAACTTTTGTTCAGTGTGCATGAACGCCCCAGAGAAAACCATTTACTTATAAATACATGACTACCTAATGATTTACTTTTCAGTCTTAAAAAAAAAAAGCCACAACTGTGAATGCTGTCAGCAACATCTCTTTTGAAAGTGATCTTTAGACCCAAATTGTGATACTTATTATCAGAACTTAAAGAATAGAATTATGCATACACACATACATCCTCTTAGATTGTTTAGGAAGTATTTCCACCCCTTTCCTTCGCCACTCGGTTTCCTTGAATCTGCAGGCAACAAAGTTTAAAAATAAACAATTAGCCCCATAGCCTCTTCAAACTGTCTTGTTCTCTGCAGTTGGCTTATAAACAATTTGTAGTACAGGTAACAATTAGTCCTAGTCCAAACAGCTGATGAGTTGTGTAGCACATTTGTTTAACACACTGATGCAGTAGAAAACTGTCAGCTTCCTCCGAATTTTCTGCTAGATCATTGGATTTAAGCATCTCCTGAAAAAGTTCAGCCTACACTAGTAGCAGCGCGAGCGATAGTGAGATGCATACTGACAGTAAGATGAAGGAAAGGAGATGCAAGATCTCCTTTTCGTAGTAGCAAAATCAAGTTATTTTGTCTGTTCGAGGACCCATATCCTAATTAAATCTGGTAAAGGAGCTAGTCTGAAATTTAGGTTATATATTCTATTTATATTTTCTGTTATGAAAGCTATTGGATATTATACAATTTTGTGGAACATTCTGAAAAAAGGTGGAGTAAATTAAAAAGGACTGCTTGCTCCAATAAAATACAAATTTAAATCAGATTTTTGACTGCTGCAGTAATATTTTTATGATGCAATTTATCTATACTACATTAGGTGAATGTTTTGAATTCAGCAATAAATTGTAGTACCGGTAACCCTAGAAAAATATGCAAGTGATTCTGTGAGCATAACGGGGTGTTACCCTATGTTACCCTATACTTGGCCTCTGTATGCATGTTTGTCTTTGTTGTAACCTCACCCACGTTACACTTTATGTAAATTTGAAGCCTTTTTAACAGCACATACAGAATCCAGATCTTGACTGCTAAAAATAACCATCTCCAGGATGATTTATTTCTTTTAAAGCCAGGATTTTAGTTCTGAAGTGAATCATGTTGGTTCGTTTCTTTGTGCCACGTGCTATGCTAATTGTACTTGGTTGTGTACACAAAGTAAGCAAAGTTGCGTATCTGTGAGACAGCCCAAGAGGACAGCCTTTGGGTGGGGACCTTGCTGTTACAGCCCAGTATCACAGGGAACTGCCATTTCAGATTTTCTTGTATGGACAGGACACTTAAAAGAGCTACAGAAGCCATCTGAGGTCCCATGAAAAACAGAACTGTCTGCTTATACAGTAAGTACTAATGCATTATACCTTTTGAAATGGGCCTCTACAGAAAGTTGCCTTTCTGTTACTAAAAGCTGAAGTATAGGCAATTATTTCTGGTAAAGTTGATAATTTATTTTATTTGATCATTTAATGGGAAAAAGTCTTTCTTCCAATATAGGACAGTTTGCTTAAATATTTACTCTATGTACACTTTAATGTATAATTAAGAAAAAAAGAGCAAACAGTAAAAAATGAGATCTATCATGTTAGGCTTGTTCAGTAACCTATTTAGTAAGGTAAACCTTGACTATACCTTACAAGAAAAAAGAATATAGCAGCATTAGATGGTTATAGACTTGGCATGTCTACAGAACAAGTTTCCCTTTAGCAATGTCAAGTGAAGATTGGTTTCTGTCCAGACAGAGAGTTTCTATTCCTATTTTAAAAATAACTGTACAAGTCTTGACCTTACTGAGTTCTGCTAAATTCACTGCCTATATTACTAATTTCACCTGACTTCCAGACATGAGAAACACTCAGGTGAAACACACACATTCTCTCTGAGAAATTACAAATTGGAAGTTCTTGTTTGTGGAATGCCATAATTCTACCACCAAGATCTTACCTGACTGAATAATTACCAGCCTGAGGACTGGTTCAGTTGTATGCACTGTCTTTCAAGGTACAAACGTCAATTTAATTAGCTAGCCAGAAAAAATAATTTAGATTGCCTCAAACCATCAGGTATTACTATTCTGAATAAGCATGGCAGTTTGCAAAAAGTATTCATTGTTTAAACGTGCTTTAGTGTGAATTTGGTTTTACTCTGTAGACTGCCCTTAGGAGTTCACTGAATTTGACAGTAGACTTGAATGTTTGCCATTAACTGTGAATTAATGGAACTCACATACAGTATAACAGTATATAACTGTGAAAGTGCAACAAATGTCTTACCAGCAACACTGAAAGATGCATTCCAATAGCTATTTCTTCATGGAATAAAAGTTGCTAGGATTAAAAATGACGTGTTAAATTTACATGTTTGTCTTTAGGTGCCGTTTTAGAAGAATAGCCTCTGACCAAGAATAAAAATTGTTGTCGGAATAATATGCGAACAGGTAATTTCCTCCAAGTCTTTACTTGGATGTGTATACATATATAATTAGAATTCATTAAATTTGCATTGATTTCAACAGCTGCCATTGGGATTGTCACGACTGCTCTGTAGGGCTGTCATCACTTCCTAGTCAACAAACTAGAGATCACCAGTCAGTGGTACAAATTCCCTAAGGAGATGTTTGCTTTGACCAATCCTAATATTTCACAGTTCATGATTGATTAGCATACAGTCCAAAGTTGCTTATAAGTGAGGAAGCATGCATCAGCCCCTTTATCTTCTGTCAACATATCCCACTCCTCCCCCTTCCTTTTTTTGTTTTAGCAGACGTCAGGATTAGACAGTCTGTAGTATTTTAGCCTCTGGATTAGGCAAGACAGCCGAGTCAACATGTGGATTATCAAGGCTGGCTCAGTTCTTCGGGGGTTAAGGTGATGTTGAGCCTTTATTTGTTTTTCTTTTCAATAGATAGGACAGTCAGGCCACAAAAGTTTAAATGCAAACAGACAAGATAGTTTAGGGACAGGTTTTCATGCATATCCTTAAACAGAATAATTGAGAATCAGTGCATTTAGAGGCTGCTATTACCCCTGCCAGTTTTGAGTATTCAGCATCTAGCATTACAAAGAACAATCTTGTTTCATTCCTCTTCACTTCTCCTCCCACCAGAACCCGGCTTGTTTTTAAAAGTAACTTTTGTGTGCTATTTCTCTTTATTTAATCTCTCACATAGAAGGATATATCAAAATACGTATATATATATAATGTAGAACATATGTTGATAGAGTTTCTACAGTTGTATTAATTGAAAAGATAAATCTTCTGTATTTTTTTTAATTGCCCATCATCACATCACTTGTTAAACTTTTCTATCTTGATTATGGTAGTCTGAATGTAGTATACATTTGACTTTCAAAGCATACAATTTGCATTTTTAGATTAATATAATGTATTGACTTCCCTAATGAAAAATCGTAACACATTCACCAATGCTAATGTAATTGGGTGTTGGCTTGTACTGAACCCCTTCTGATACTCCAGTATGCTCTTTCCCATCACTCACTATAAATTTAAAGGGATAAACTGTTGCTTTCATACTTTCCTGTCTATAAATACAGAGGTGTAGCTTTCAAATTTGATCCAAACTACTGCATTTCAGTATCGAGTGGTATATGGGATCAAGTACAATAATATATATTTCTGTATTGTAGCAAACCCCACTACTACTAGTAATTACCAACATTTTTTTAGTGTTAGAGCATCCTGAATTGTCTTTTATTCCCCTTCATAATTCTGTCATCTACTTGATACTGTATTGCTCTGGTACTTCCAATAAGTAGTAGCAAAGTATTAATACACAAAATAGAACAAATGAAAAGCACAATTGGATGGAAAATGGGGCACCTGATCTACATGGACACAGAGGTTTCTTCAAATGTCTCATTACTGGTAAAAATTAAGGTTACCATTTTTCCCTTAGCACTGAAAAGAAGTCTAGCTCTAGAAGGAAATAGCCTATAGAGAAATTGTCTGTAATTACAATCAAAAAGGCTTCGAAGGCTTCCTAGGCACTTTTTGTTCTCTCTCTCCACCTCTCTCACTTTTCTCTAATAGGCCTAAGACAGAGTGCCTGAGGTATTTTACCAGAACAAAAATGTCTAGTTGGGCTGCAGAGCTGGTTCTTAATACACAGATCACACCATAACAGTGAGAGAATCATTCTCCCAAATGTTCTGAGACCTGAATGACTTCAGGCATTTAGTTTTCTTCTTCTTCTACCACTATGCCAATGTGAGACAGGCCTATTTCTGCATAAAGATGAAGAAAAGAACGAGAACCATAAGGCATGATTTTAAGGAGGTTAACAAGTTCTCATTAATTCTCATGAGAATTTCTTTGAAGGCTTTCCACAAGCTGTCTGAAGGGATTTTTCTGTGGGGCCTACCTTCTATCGTCTCGCTTTTCCAACAACATTTAACTCCCTAAGATGCTTAATAGAGTTGAGAGCAGGTCAAAGTTGAGAGTTTTGCTTTTTTCCTCTTGATTCTTACAATTGTATAGCTATCCTGATCCACTGTTCATGTATTCAATACCCTCTCTTCATTTAAAGAAGGATGTAGCCTTCAATTTAATTACACTGTCACAGAAGTTCCACTGTTATGTTTGAATAGACAAAAATCATAATTTGTAGTTCTTATTTAAAAACCTCCTTGTTTTTTTCTGTTACCATTCCTATTGCAATTATACTGTTGCCTATGCAAAATAATTTTAAAAGTCTTTTAATAGTGAACTTGCAGTAAATGAATTGTCAAGCACAGAACACTTCAGAGGTAAAATTATAAGTCCATTTAACTTATAACAAAGTAGGACAGAACACACATTTCTGTTATGCCACGTCCTGAGCCAGTGCAGCAAGGTCAAACATGAACAATCTTTCCAGACTTACCTCCCTCCTCCTCCAGCTCCCTAATTTATCTGCACACGTGCAAAAAGGTCCAGTTACCATTTGGATGCTAGCACTCTGATAACATGAACATGAAACTGAATTCCTGTTGAGCTCTGTGGTATAACTGACTTTGTCTTAAAATAATATAAGGACTTTACTCACACTTCTACATCAATATATTGTCGTAGAAATGGAAGAATGTATGAAAAGATGGGAGAGTGGAATTACTAGTGATGGTCTAGTATCACAGGATGCATGATGTTTTTGTTGCACAGAGTTAGAAGTAGCTAAGCTTTTCTGCAACTCTTAGAAAAGTCAGGTTTATTTTATATACAAAGCTGTAGAAGCTTCCTCTAGGGTAGAATCTCTTATGGCCACACTTCTCACTTTTTTCTGCAGGAATAAAGGGGACCCCTAGCTCTTTTTCCTGAAGGACAAACAAGAAAATTAAAATCTTGATTCCTCTTAAACAACACTATATTTTGTATAGAACATGTCTTCTATACATAGATAGTGAGACAGCAGAATTCTTATTTTCAGAACTTCTGGGAGAAGTAACAACAAAAACAACACCTAAAGTGTGAGGTAACACATGATTCTCACGCTTGTGATATCAGAACACTGGTCTATTTTTCTTTTGATTGAAATAGTGTGGTTTCATAAGATTAAAGAAATGTATAAAAACATATATGTATATATATATAAAAATTAGTTACTGATGCATTAAATGTATCATAAATATATGCAGTTCAACTTCCAAATTGAAACTGCTTTCAAAAAGAGTGAAATGGTACAGTTAGATACTCTTTTTAATCATAAAATAGACAACTGCTGCTCTGAGTGCCAACATTAGTATCCTGTATTTGGGGTTTTATTAGAATGCCTACTTGTGTTGAACACACTAACAATTCATGTAAGAAGCCTACTGAGTTAGCCTTTTTGAGATCCGTGGAAATGACACTGTAACAGGCAGTCTTCTACAGAAGTGACACTTCATAGGCTAGCTCCTCTATTGGTTGTTAAGAATTGGGGTGGGAAAACCTGGTGGTGTCCAACTGCGCTATGATTCAGCTCTTAATAGAGCCTGGAGCAGTCTTAGAATGTCCTGCTCCACACCTGACACTGTTCTGGGTTTACCTGTACTGACTCCGATTCTCTCACAGAAGCCAGTTAAGCCACTGGAACAGGACAAACCAGACTTCATATAGGTCACCATGTGAATCACTGTACTCAGTACAGTTTGTGGTCACGAAAGGCAAATGAAGTAAGTTCCTCTCACTGCAAGAGAAATTTTGCATTTATTCATATAGTTTAGGTGCTTCATGTCCGATATGGTGATAAATTTGTGATCTTTTTGCATATTGTTACATGAAACAATTCTGCAAGGTAGATAGTGCTGTACGTTGCTGGCCTGCAAGGCAACACTGATACCTTATTTGTTCATAGGGTGGTTTTGTTTATGTGTAGTGGTTTGTTTTAGTGGTTTTTGGTTTTGTTTTTTGTTATTGTTGTGGGGTTTTTTTAAGGAAGCCGCTCCCCAAAAGTATACTTAAGATACCCTTTTATTGATAAAAATACAGAAGTGTCTATTTTTCTCTGTGTTTGTTTTGGTCTTATTTTTAAGATCATGAAGAACTCTGTGGCACCACTTACGGATCTTTTTGTCTAAATGGAGGGATTTGTTATATGATTCCTACTGTATCCAGTCCATTCTGCAGGTCAGTGAAACTAAAGTTTGTGTGTTTAAGTATTGGACAGTAGCTGTCTATGGACTATTTCTCCATTTTGCTTCCTTAAGAAATTACTGTTAAAATGTTATATAAAAGAAAGTATCTATTACCTATGGCTGTTCCTCATTCAGTAATTCATGCTCAGATTACTTATCTACCTTGCGGAGACATGACAATATGAGAAAAATAAACAGCTATACTTGGTGTATAATTGTTTGACAGGTGCAACAGTACTGTTACGTATGCATTCAGGATGATATCTATATTTAGAGCCATATTTCCTCCCCTCATTACAATACAGAAAGGAACAAAATACCCTTTGCCTCTTGGAATATAGACTGTAGGAAAGGCATTCAGAAACACAAAGTACATTTCCAGTTTTTCTTCCAGATGGAATTATATTGCAAAAATTCTTATAACAAAATGGCCTGACCCGAACAAAATGAGGAGGCTCAAAATGGAATATAATCTTTTAAGGGGGAAAAAAAGAATGTAATTCAAGACTTACTATGTTCTCTGAATCTCACTGAATACTCAAAGGGCAGCTTTAAATGACAGCCAAAGACCACTTGATAAAGAAACATCAAGGCAGCAAATATAGATACTTCTTACACCATTTGTTTACAGGACCATTCTTCTTTTTGAAGCCCATGTAGCACAGTGGAAAAGAAGCACTTCCTATTTTTGCATGGGGATATGTTTCCTGCATAAATACCGCCCTATCCTTTTATTTTCTCATTTACCAAGACGTGAGAAGATGCTAAATTAAATTCTAATTCTTCACGGTTCTGCATTTACTAATTCCGAGTTATCATTCATCAAAATCCATTATGGTTAATTTAATGGGTTTACTTAACATAATAATAAGCATTCAGACACGTATTACCTACACTTAAGGGCATTACCTTGTTTAATTCTGTGGCAACTTCTGCTCCCTCTTCAGTCTTGAGCTATAACTAATGATAACTGGATGAAATAGTTGAAGAAGGAAACAGAGTATTTTCTAAGATGCCTAATTAAAGTTTATTTATTTCTTTTGTTTGGGACGGTTCAATTTAAACATTTAAACTCATCTAGTAGACAAAGAGAGAAGAGGCAATTTTGTGGTAAATGCTCACTGAAAAACATGGACAGCATATCACTGTCATTAAGCATATTGTCCAATGTCATGCAATGAATCAGATCCATAAGTGAGGATAAAGCTCAGAAGCGCTGTATGATGATGATTTATTCTAACTGCTAAACCTTGCAAGCTTATGCAATGTGAAATGAATACTACACACACAAAAAGTAAAACATGTTGAAATATGCATTTTTCTTCTAGAAGGAATCCCATATTATTGATATTAAAATACCTAAATGAAAAAAGAACAGTGAGACTAAACAGTATCAGTTACACGATTTCAAAGCACCCTCTCAACTATTGCTAGACTATGTAATGAGGAAGGTGTGTTTGATGCAATAACTGTAAATATAAAGTAACAAATACTCAGAACAATTCATTCTCCAGGAGCACAAACTAGTCAGCGTAGATAATTTCCACTTTAAAAGGGCTCCAAATGAAGTAATTTGTAATTCAGGTACTAGAGGATTTTATAACCTGCTGAAGCAGAAAAGTAACATCTTAAGAGCATTTTTGTTATACTCAAGCAATCTTATTGCATTTAAATTATCAAGTATTTTTCTTCTGTATCTAGTGGTTGATTATGAAGTTATATGGTTTAAATAGCAGCATTCTATTTAAGCATGTCCTCATTCTAAGCATGTTCCTTAATCAGTCAGAGAAGGCTAATTATAGATGAGAAAGGTTTTGTTTACACACAGATATCTTAGTAATCAGCGGTGATGCGAATAGAAACAACAGAAAAAAATGCATCACTATTCAGCAGAATTCAGAAAAATATTTGGTGCTTCAAGACTGGCATCATCACACAGTTGCGCGAAGTTTCTTTGATGCAGGTTTCTGCCAAATCCCACCTAAATCTTCCAAGTGTTCTCAAATGATCACCTCCCACCAACAGAAAAATTGAATCAGTTTTAGAATCAAAAGCTGAATGATCATTATACAGCATTGATTAAAAGGGGGAAATGGAGCAAGAACAAACTGTAAAAATACCTTAAAACACATTTGCCTTGACATGCTACTTTTTTACACAAATGTGTTGTGCTAAAGTGTGCAAAGTTAGTGCAGATTACCTGATGCAACACCATTAGACATAATTTCACAATGTAACTAGGAAAATGGCATAATTCTCTAGAAATACGTATTTTGTAGCATGGTAACAAAGTAAGAGCCACTATTTACTCTTGGAATTTCAGTTATTTTTACCATTCAGAAATGGGTATATATACAAGGTAGAGATTTAATAGAAACATTAGTTGACCCCCGTCCCCTGTGCAACATTAGCAGATTTTAAATACAGCTGATGTGTGTTAAAACATGAAGTTGCTCAGCTGCCATCTTCCCTCATTCCTTTCCTAACAATGAGTTAATGTTCTCAGCAGCAAAAGGTGCACCTGTCATCATAAACAAGATGAGCTTCAAACCCAGGAATGCTCAAATGTACTAAATAAACACGCAGCAGAATGGAGAAGGATGGAAAAGCAGCTGCCTCAGGTGTATTATAAAACATGAGGCTGAAAGCTGTTTGCCTCAGCACCTGATGCACAGCTGTCCCATAATCATTAATTAACACAGTGCAGAATTAAGTGAAGATTTTGTTGTCTGAGGGGAAGCTCTGGTACTTCCCTTTTGTCTTACACATGGCAGATTTCTGAGAGTCTTCTTTCTGTATGTCAGACAAAATACAGATGGTATACGACCACACAAACACAGCTCCTCTGCTTCTGAGGGCAGTACACACAGAAATTAATAGTGAGTGCTCTCCTTTTGAGGAAGGGATTATTTTCTACAGAGGGCAGTGCATTCAGGCTAAGTACTGCAAGGGACAGAGGCAGACCTTGGAAATCTCCTCCCTGAAACTCCTGTGTATGGTTAAAGGATATCTCTACTTTCCCCTTCCTTTGCTTCTACCCTAATGCAATCTCTCCTCCACCTTTCCTATACTAATTCAGTAAATCTCATGCAAATTCCTTCTATCACTTTGTGTACACCCCATCTTTTGTCTGGCTCTTTATCTGAGATGGGTCCTTCATTACCTTTTTCAAACGTCCCCACGAGTGATATACTTGCTGTGCTGTAAGCCTTCAGAATATACACACTGCAAGTTGCCAGTGAAGGGCTTCCCACTCATCTGGGCTTTTCTTCTTTCTCTGCCTCCAAAACTATACTTTGGCATACTCCAGGCTCTTCTGAAAAGAAAGCAGCCAACTAGTATTTTTCAATTCTGATTTTAGCTTGAAAGGCAGGAACAAAAGTTAAAATACAAACCAAAAATATAGCCCCAAAAAATCAATAATTAAGATTTAATGGGACATGCAACATTATCCTATATGCTTGCTAAGTATTAGTGATGAGAATTAATATCAGTGCAAGGTATGGTAAAGCTTGCCATATAAACACATAGCTAAGTGAGTTCTAGGGGAAAATAACCCATTCTTTCAACTTATTCTTATGACTTCCAGTAGTAGCATGAATTTTACTTTACTATGTATATGAATACAGATTCAGAGTAACAGTTTTGAAACTCCTCTGAACACAAAACTTTTAAAAAAGCTGCTTAGGGCTTTCAGTTAACTTTGCCATTGCTTATTCACTTTGGCTTTAAATTCTTTTTCATACTTACTAGATGCCTTTGTGTATGGATTAGGACAACTTTTGGGAGCCTGCTACAGACTGAAGATTATGGTGATTTTGAAGCTATCAGCCATGTAGTCTGAATTGCATTGACGAGCAGATAATTTTTCAGCTGTCTTTTTCTGCTTAGAGCTTGCTTTTTATTTACATGCAAGTAGTTTTTATACCAAGAAGCACCCAGGTTTTTCCTAAAGGAAGACTAAATGAAATCTAAAGTCAAGACTCTTATAGTAGAATACTAAGCAATGGGAGTCTGTGTACATATTTGACTCAAATCCTATTTCCATCTTTAAAGTCTGTCAGATACTTGCTTATGATGCCCACCTTAGAGTCTGGAAGAGAAAGAAACCTTACCTTCTTTCCTAAATCGGACTTGCACTGTCTCATGAACTGCATCTGCAAACAAGACAGCAGTAATGCCTTGTGTTACTGGAGGGCTATTATGCTTATATTTTAGTTACAGATTAGATTGCAAAGGATCAATATAATTGCAGACCTGCTGGTCATCTCCTGACATCCAGTGCAGTCAATTTCCTTCCACCTTGTATTGATGCTGATATGGGTAGGTTTGATTAACAGCCTATGTTGGAAGATTCTGTGGATTTCTTTACTTATATTTCTTAACATACATTATGTTAGGGTTTTGTCTCCAGCACAGCTCCTGTAGTAAGTTTGTATACAACAGTTAAGGCTGGCTCATCTCATCTGACAAGAGGCGTGGGCGTGTGTGCATGCGTGTGCAGGCACCTAGGAAAGCTGAAATCTGGATGCTATCTGAAAATGGGAGTTTCTAGTCTCACAGCTTTTCCTCAGACATTTGAAGGCTGTTGTCCTTCAACTCTGATTGAACTAGAAAGTCTAATTTCTTAGAGAAGGAAAGACCTTTTTTGCATTTTAAAAATCAACTTTGGAATGCTACATAGTACAACCATTTAAAGCCAACAGACAGCATGTGCTGAAACAGCAGGCTAACGGCATGCAGATGATGTACAACAGCAACACCTGGCCTAATGACCACAAGACTTAGTGCAACTCCCTCTTACTATAGCCTAGAAGCAGGCTTCTCTGTCTTTTGCACTCACTTATTCATTCAAGTGCAGAAGCGCAGTTGCCTACATATTAACAACTGCAAGTACGTCATGCTTAACTTGTACTCTACTTTTAGGCATTCATTATAAACAAGATAAACTACGAGTTGCTACTGACTTTTAAGGCTGTGTAAAGTCTGTCTGTATAAGACTGACTACCTCTAGGAGACACTGTATAGATACCATCAGTCTGGATTATGTTCATAGCCCGCATGCTTGTTAGAAACTCCTCCTTTTCTGTCTTGCTTGCAGTCACTGTGTATGTAACTCCACTGAAATTAGTAGAGCACTGCTAATGCAACAGGATAAGCAGATCTGAGTGAGTTCCACTGCTAATTACTGAAGTCTGCTTAGCTTCTTTCCCACCAATTTTAGGAAAGGACTTAGAGTAGAAACGTTTCCCTCTCTTGGTTGCCCTAAAGCATCAGTTGCTTCTGTATTTAACATAGTCCTTCACCTGTTTGTACATCGGCACTGATGAAAAATTAATGATAAAAGCTTGTGCAAGCCAATAGCTTAACATCTGGATTTTCAGAAATGCCCTAACTGTAGCAGAGCCTGTTGCTAGGGTGACATTAGCTATAATTTTGTTTATTTAAATGTAAGCAAGAGATACCTCATCTCAGTTTTCCTGTTTCTATGAACACCTCCATCATTTTTAGGTTACACGACAGTATTTTCTACATAGCATGGAATCACTTTCAACAAGTGTGTCAACAGGTCAGCCTAGAGAAAGTACATGGGCAGCTTTGTAATCCCTAATCCATTGCACACAGTTAAACAGATACTATCAAACTGGCAAGTCACGGAAAACATGTTTCTAAAATTTGGTTTTGTTACATCCAGGAAGAATTAATAGGTTCAGCATACAGGATGTTTAAATTTTTTAGTGTAGGTCTTTTCCCCTTTGCTATAACCTTGGATTCATACTGGCTAGTTTTCCCCTTACAGTCTTAGGCCTTCTGGCTCCTTTCCCTCTTGAAGACTTGTGACTACCTTAAGCATCTGGTTCTGTTTAGTAGAAATTGGCTACAATCTCAGTGACCTTTTTGCTGCACTGTCATCACATTCCCAATTTTTTTTCCATGGTCTTTCGCAGAACACAAATATGGCTTCCATGCACTGTTCGTGCCAACTCTACTGTATCACAACAGTCCTCTAACCCTAGCCTTTTACCTAATCCTATATGCAACTCTCTTCAGCTAGAAGGACTATTTTTTCTTCCTCCTGCTTCATTTTTCTCTTTAGGCTACTGACTTACTCCCTTTACACTCATTCTCTAGAACTTTTCCACAAGCCTTAATCTGATGCCAAACCCTATTTATTTTTTCTTCCTGTATCATTTTAGCCTTCTGGTTTTCATTGGTATTCAAGAATACTTCTATGAATTTTATATTCCATTTTCTATCCCTGTTATTCTATTCAGCTCTTCAAAGCATTTCTCTTTTCACTTGCTAGAGAACAATGCCCCACTCAAATGACACTTCTATTCTTAAAGTATTCTACAGTATTTCAGAAATAGGCCACTGAAATACCACTATACTTACAGTAAATATCTGGAACATTATCTCAAGCAATCAGAGCAGTCTGCCTACCCTTCCTTCTCCCAGCAGTCAAACATAGTAACTTTGAAAAGTCTCACATTGTCCCTAGTAAATGGTGGCTGTTTGATCAGTTGCACAGCTTTAATACATGATGATAATTAATTTTTTTCTACTGTCTAAATCTTCTGTTTTATTTTCAAAGGCAAAGAATTTAAAGAAATGGTAGTAATTCCTTGTGCAGTAGTTTAGACCGGTAGTACTGAAATAGTGGTCCATAATCTACAGAAAGCAGTGCTGGGACTCACATCAAGCATGCATGTTGGTATGCTCACAGTGATCCATTTGTCTTATTTAGATATGCTAGACATCTTTCTTTTTTGGCAGTTCCTCCCCACTCCGCCTTCTTATCCCTCATCTGAAATTATACCTTGCAGCTGCCAATGGCAGTTGAGAACTTCAAGTATGTTACGGAGTTCAGCCCATTTTTCTCAGCTGGAGCCTGAAATTGCTTATGTCACAGATTATTATGACTTCAGTGCCAGAAATAGCAAGAAGGAGCAAGATCTTTAGTAATACAAATATAGAGAAGCAAATTTACATACATAAAAGATACATGCAGAACGTAGTTATTGAATGAAGTGCTTTCCATTTTCTGTAATGCAATAAATTCCTTAAGAAAATTTAGCAGAATAAGTGCAAAATATAGAACAAAGGAAGATTAGTTTAGCTTCAACCTATTTTTGACTCAATATGAATTACTAAGCCATTCATTTTATTTAATAAAATATTTTAATCCTTTCTTCAGAAGAAGTTTTCAGAAGCTCAATACATAAAATAAGCATAGTAGAGAAGACTTCTATCTAGATCTCTCCAAGAGAGGGTCACTCACCAAGCATGTAACATGTTCTGGCACAAATTATTACACTGCATAACCTACTTTTGCAATTTAAGGTGTAGTGTGCCTCAATAAATTCCTGTTTCCTTGATCTACTTAGCTGACAGTACTATCTCTTCAACAAAGAAAGCTAGAAAGTTACATGAAAGGGGAAAAAGAAATCATGACTACTGTGTGAGAACCAGTAGGATGACAGAGTTAATACTAAAGAGGTGGATTTAATTCATTAAATCTGCCAGTGGAGGAGGCAGATTTAACTGCAGAGTACACCATTGTGAAGTATATTGCTAATCCATTTAATCTATGAAGAAATGTATGGTTTAATATGTTAAAGCAGTATGGATCAGAATGTAAACTTGATGCCCAACATGCCCAATTCCCTTTGTTCAGGAAATACAAGGCGAGTGGAAATTCCATAAGAAAACTTGCTGTGAAGCAAACATAAAGCTTGAATTACGTCATAACAACTTCCCTCCCCACTTAAGACCAGAAGCCTTTGTGCTTTTCATATTAGATGACAAGTTACCATCTAATCTGAATAAAACTTGGTTTCCCAGGTGTATTGAGAATTACACAGGAGCCCGTTGTGAGGAAGTTTTGCTGCCCAGCATCAAGTCCCAAACAAAAGGTGACCTGTTTGCAGCTTTCTTGGCTTCACTTCTTCTTCTAGGAGTTCTTGTAATTGGAGCATTCTACTTCCTTTGCAGGTAAAAGTGCTTCAGAGTGCTGAAGCTATTTAATCAAGTAGAAATTTCTTCTGGTAATCATGTACTAATTATTTGAATGTAAAACCATGTAATGAATTATCCATAAGGTTTGTATGGTTATTCAGCATAATTAATGTGGATGTCTCAACTTGTTGCTTGTACTATTTTACTTCCTGGCTTGTAGTTTTCTCAGTGTCTTTTCTAAGCTATTACTTATAGTTGCTTTGTAACAAATACATGTAGTACACCCACTTCTAAGAGATTGTACAGTCTACCTGGAGTTAGTGCTAACATTTTAAAACATTAGTCAATCCTTATGTTGTCCAAAGATTGAGAAGTAGAAGCAAATTACTAAAGTGCTTAGGGATCAACTGTTCCACTGCATTGAATTGGCAGCCAAGCCAACGGGTGCCAATAGCTCCCAATTCCTTTACAGCTCCTGGTTTAAAAAGGAAAACTAAGGAAAGAATCAAATTCAAGAATAATCCCAGGTAGATGTTCATTAACCAACATCTAGAATAAATCAGAGGGATAACTCATTCATCCAGGATGATCCATGTTTGAGTATCATGAAGATGTCAGTGCTAGACAGCAAGTGCTGCAGGTTTGGTTTTAGTAGCATTTTAGGCATATTAGGACTTCAAACGAAAACACATAAGCAATTACTGGGATTAAGTCAACTATTTGATGCTGTATTTATATTAGTACAGTATATCAGTACATTTATACCAAACCCAAACCAACTTACTCTCTGCATTTATGTATGCAAGTCAACCTCCCATGTCCCCTCTTGTTTTTAGAGTATAGCACTTTCTGTAAGAGCTCATTTTGTTATATACTGTTAATATGTATTTATGCCTTTATGAGTCAGCTTACTAGCCCCTGTAATTCTTAGCCATCACAGACTTGCAGCCTCTTCCTCCTTCTCCTATGCTGCATTTCTCCTTGGGTATGATAGCCTAAGGTTCTTGCAATTCTGTTCTTTGCTCTCCATAATCACATTGCCAAATCAACCTCTCTGATCAGTGCCTTTCAATGAGCGACCTTTGGAATAGCTGGTCTAGTTTTACCTCAGCTGCTGTCATGGAAACCCACTGAATGCCAGTTTTTCCCATAGCTGAATATATTTAGAAGAGATAGCATTTGCTAAAACAGAGTTTGTATTAAAAAAAAAACTTGCAGAGGATACCCCCCACCTTAGTAATTTTAGTTAAAGTAATCCTGTTTTAGCAGTGGAATGTCACAGCAGTTGTTCACTAAAGAACATTTGCAGATTACTATGAAGTTATTAGAATTGAAATACAGCTTTACCTAACTAAAGAAAAATTCATTCAAGTCTCACAGAGGTACGGAGAGTATTTCTTTAGAAGCAAAGCTTGTTTCTGAGAAGAGAAAAGAAGTCTTCAGAGAGCAGAGAATTCAGAGTAATCAGTTAAAAGATCCCCTTCCCCTTGCATACAGTAAAATTAGGAAAAAGCTGGAGACAACAACCTACTGAGTTCTATGGTCAGAGTCTTGCATTGCAACGTACAGCAGTTTAGAACAGCAGTGACAGGTCTGTGCAAATATTTTATTAGACAGCTGGAAGATGAACCTCAACTGCTCTGTTTCTGTATAGGAAATGAATTTACTCAAGCTTTACCTAACTGGCAGAACAAGTAGTAGGGCATCTTTATTAGAAAAATAACAAGGACAGCAAATCAGTCTTAACATAGTTGCCCTTGAACCTATCTTACATACCAGACTAGCTTGGGAAATCTCATAAAAACATGATCAACTTCTTTATACTAAAGAATGTAATTGGCTAAAAATTGTCTTGTCGTACCTTTACACTTCAGAGGCTGATGTAGCACAATCATCTGCTGAAGAACTCATCTATAAAAGAAACACTTCACATCTAAAAGTCCTTATCTCTTGACTGAAGTGACCAACATATAAGAGGAGTCTCAAGTGGATACTTTAATCTACTCCCCTCTTTTCAGCTGTATAAACAAGGATTATTGCAAGCAGCTGTCTTTAATTTTTTTTTTTCCCAAATTTGATCTACAACCTGTATCATAACATTCTGGAAGAGGGTGGAAGAGGGAGGGGCTTGTAAGGGTTAGCTGAGAGTTTGCATCATCCCTGATTTGTCCTCTTGACAAGACATATTAAATTTCAAATTTTAAGAGAAATATTGTGCTATCAAGTTTTCACTATTACACTTTATTAAACAAATATGTTTGATCCAGAATCAGAAAGCAGTTTTTCCCCCCATATTGTGTGGTAGTAAGCATTTCTGTGGCTCTTTCACCAGAGGATTCTAGTGTAGTTTTAGTATAAACAGCAATGCAATCTGGAGGGATGCAGAAGAGGAGATATTAATTGCAATTTTGGATACAGAAAAAATCCCTAAAATTATACATCATATCTTTTAGAATGTAGGAAATCAGTGCCCTATTTTCTTGTCCCTGTCATCACTTGTACCCCCTCTTCCTTTCCAAGTTTTCTTCCTTTCAGGCTGCTTGGGGCAGATTTCGGGACCAGGCATGTGCAAGAGGATTTCAGGCTCCTACAAACAAATCCATTCAGGATACAAGGGTGGAGAGAAAGGATTTCATTGCTTTGCTTATAAAACCAAATCATAAGTAACGGTGAAAGTAAGAGGGAGAAGTGGTCAAGGACTGGTGATGAACAAAAGCAACTTAAAACTGGAGAAGATACACAGTAGGCTAGGGTTAAACCTCCCACTGTTGTTGGAACCTGCTGAAGGAAAGGCTACTGTAGTGAGCTATCTTAGTGAGGCTCAGGTTGATAGAATATAATTATTTAGGGAGTAAAGTGAGTAGCTTTAATTTACTTTCTGAAAAAATGATGAGGAATGTTGTTGCAAAGAAAAGACTATGCTTTTATGTCTCCTCAAGGATGAGTTGTAAAACAATTTTATATCATGTAGTAGGAATTCATAAAACAGTACTGTCCACACCCAAAAGTAGTGTGAAAACCAGTTCATTAGCTTCCTGTTACTTTATCAAGTTTTCTCCAGGAATATCTTGTTTCACAGGCAATAAACATCGCTTCTCTGTCAAAGGAGGAATCCTGATCTTTAAAGAGCATGCTCAGTTCTGTTTGCTACATTCCTGTAAAAGCTCACCACATAAAACTATTGCTATTTCTAACTATTGGGATTCACTAGAAGGTATGGCACCATGCCAACAATTGTACTTTAGTGAAGACAGTAAAATATCTACATTGTGAATGTAAAACTTATCCATATATATATATTTTTAAAATCAGAACTGATTTCATGAGAGCGATTTGCTATTTAGCACTGAAAAACTGTCTTGGATTGGAGCAGGCTTGTGTGCAGCTTTAGGCCCAGGAACTGCGTAACCTGTTAGCAGAGCAGAGTCCATGGAGGCAGAGCAAAGCCAGATCTAGCCGCTCTCTATCTTGAAACAAACACACACACACACCCCGCCAAAAAATGGTACTGATAAAGCCTGTCATTTTGACCCGGGGAAAACAGGAAAGTATGCAAAAATCCTTGCCATTACATTGTTACTGAGGTAACAAACGGCATATTTTGCTACAAGCAATTCACCTATCGGTACAGGTCCATCTGGCCACCTTTCTTCAAAAACATACTGTACAAGGGTTACTGGAAGAAGAAAGGTAGCTGATTAGTATAGATTCCACATAAGCCAGCTTTTATTTAAAAACAATATTGAGGCCTGAATGCCATGCACACAGCTTGGAGGAACAGAGAAAACGTGAGGGAAAACTAAAATAAATCTGCAGTTGATTTCTCTACTTTTTTATAAGTCCATGTTGAGATGCCAATTTACCTGTAAGGTAAGTGTATAAGGATGAACAGGAACTCAGCCAGCCAAAACAACAGGATCTAGGAATAAAGCCATTTAAGCTGTCCAAGACAACAGATTTTGTGGAGGAGTTATATCACCACAGGACACAAACTGGACAGAAAGAAGAATAGCTCATAACTCTTCTCAGGAGAGCAGATGCCTAATTACTATTAAAAGAAAGGGAAAGAGGTCAGCTCTATTTAAAAGATCTGTTTCTCAAGAAAGTGTGGAAAATATCACATTATTGATATTTCACTTCCAAATGCGAACAGAGTTAATGATAATTTAAATTTGGTGATATCTACTAATTGCTTAAATAAAGACCTGAGAAATCAAACAAACATTAACTTCAGGAGAGAAGCCATGTAGTTCTGAGTGCTGTTCCTGCCTCTGATCTCT
Source organism: Strix aluco (assembly GCF_031877795.1). Lineage (NCBI taxonomy): Eukaryota > Metazoa > Chordata > Aves > Strigiformes > Strigidae > Strix > Strix aluco. The sequence continues at coordinate 7,077,430 of NC_133942.1, forward strand.
GTTCTTCTCCCTCAAATACATGCTTATCAAAAATGTTGAGTGTTAATTAGAAAATAATTGCAGAAGATCCATGTCACTTTTTTTCAGGGGAAGCATCATTCAATTGATTTGTCTCTTTTCTGATAACTTTTTCACTGATAACTTTTTTCACTCTGTGTGTGGTTTGTTTTTCCCTTTTTCCCCTCCCTGTTGTCTGTCTTTTGTTTCTTATGGTCAGGAAAGCTTCTATTCCAAGGACAAGTTCTTCAGAGTGTGGTGCCAACCTGGTTGAAACTACAAGCAGCAATGGCTGCAACAGTGAGTACATTTAAAGTTAAATGACTGGGCTCCATAAGGAAGACAGGGGAGGAAGTTTTAATTCAAAGCATGTGTTTTGTTTATTTTTCAGAAATAATAATAGAGTAAAGCATTAGAGTGGAAGAATGGTGAGAAAACAACATGCAGAGCAACCCTAAGAATACAGTAGTTGTAGAGGATGATGTGGTAAGCAAGATGAGAGAAGACAGACTGAAATAGGAGGCTTACTTATGTGTTGGAGAAGACTGCAACTAAGACATAAAGAGAAACGGTTGCACTTATTAGAGTTTCTATGTATTTTTAAAGGTGTATCAAATTATACAGAGATCACTATAATCACTATATGTTTGAATTTTGTGAGATTTTTCATGACAAGTTACTGTTTTCAATAATGCAGAGGTAGAAGCATGAGAATTTTTTTACTGCACGGGAAATGAGACTGAATCTTTTTTTTTTTTTTCACTGCACAGAGAATATGAGATCATCACAGGGTTTTTAGCATGAGGTAATACTATGAATTTTTGACAGGATTATCCTTTTCCACAGGATTGCCCCAGAGTTGAGGACTGTCTTGATTCAATAGTTTTAAAATTTATACCTGTGATACATGTCCCCAGAATTTGGCTTGTTTCAGATACACTTACCAGATGTATGGGAAAAAAAAAAAAAGTACCTTTCTCCAGCTAATACTGCCTTTTTTTTTTTTTAAATTAATAGTAAGACAACATGAGGATGAGGTACCACTGCTAGCATATTGACCAGCTTCCTGGAACAAGATTTTAATTCAAATTAAAAGAAAACATTAGTAAGAGAGATTGGTAATGTTTAAAAGAAGTTTACTAGGTAGAGTATTTACCCTTTGTTTGGTATACGTCCCTAATATTAAGCAAGACACCTTCTTTGATGGTTTTATTTTTGTCTTGTTTTTTTCTGAACATCTCACTACTGAGGGAGATTTAAACCTTACCTTAAATTTTCCAGTTGGTATTTCAGATAATAGAAGTCAGGAATTTTACTTATCACGTCCATTCTTGACACAAAATTTTATCCAGGCAGGTGTCTTGTGCTGCCAAGTGCTTCCCTCTCTAGAGATTTATTTGTTTTATTCACATAACCATTTGTTCATCACACCAGTATATTATATATCACTGTCTGGTTCCTTACAGGATTCTCTTACTCAGACAAAGAGAGGCCAAATGACATGGTCCATCTCTCTTTCTGCCTTGACAACACAGAGAAGCAGTCTGGTTAGACAGAGGCATAGAAAATGTGAACTGAACAATTCTCTTTTCAACTCATTTCTAGCACTGGAGGTTGAAAACAGCAAAAATCAGATATGTTTCCATAATGCCACATTACCTAGCAGCTCATTATATGGGATTTATAAGGTTGTACTGAAGAGAAAATTAATTGAGAAAACTTCAGGAATTGAAAGAGGAGGAAATGCAGAACACAGATATCTTATCTCTGAAATAAACAATCTGGAGGTGTATAAAAATATAGGGGCAAAGAAAATGTTGAATAAGCTTTTATTCCTAGGGTGTCTACTACATGCTGTAGTGTCAGAAAAAATAGTGTGCATTTTATATCAGTGTAGACAAAAGTACAGCAAGACAGAGAAGAAAAGACATGCTGTTACAGCATATAAGGTAAGAAGTCAAAGAGAAAACTGTATTGTAATAGCTACTAGAAAACAAAACAGAAAAATACCTTACTTTCTGAGGACTCATGTCAGAGAAGTTAGAGTCCAAGTTAAAGCTCAGCATCTGAAGGGAGAATCTGAGGGCACCAAATCAAGTAGAGGACCTGATCCAGAGATTAAGTTATATAAAGCACTAAAAGATCACTTTCTCCCTAAATTAACTGATCTTACATGTTATTTTCTGGACTTCAAACCTTTAGCAGATACTCTGAAGGAAGCTGATAATCTTGTTTTAAAGGCTAGGAAAGAGCAAAGTGATTTTTCATCACACAGGGACACACCACTGTTAAATACAGAGCTTAGGAGCTTTGTAGCAGTACTGACAGCTACACTAGAATCAGTATTACCTAAAGTACTTCGCACAGCCTCAGTGAAAATTAGTCAGAGACAACTACTGTTAGATAACTTCCATGTGTTATTGATCATGCAACATTCAGACCTAATAATGTTAAAGTTTGGTATACTATTTCCATTGAAGAAGGAGATGGCTTGTGGTCATCTTAAGTGGAAATTGAGGAAGGAAATATTAATGGAAGATGTAAGAAATGAATGGACTGAAGTTGTACTCTTCTTAGAACCTTCTCAGCTTTCTAGACAGACATGGAATAGTTATTCACTGTTAGCTATTCTGTTTGCATTATTTGGGAAACAATGTGTACAAAATGTGAGGATGAATAAACCAAAACCATGTTTAAATGCAAACAAGTTGATTTATGAAACAATGTTATCTTTGAAGGAAATCCTATTAGTGAGTCAGACTGCTTCAAACCCATTGCATCTGAGAACACTTCAGCTGCTAAAATTAATTATTTCAATTCACAAGCTTTGTGAATATGATGTTCAGGTCAAAATGAGATCAGGCTACAAATTCATTTTAAGGTGGTCAAATGCCACAGAAAGTACAGGGTAGCCAGCATTACATATAATTTAATTTGTTTTAAAAAATTATGCAAGTAGTCCTGTGAGCAATAAAGCTAAGGAAACACTCGTTCCAAAGGATCAGATCTTGTGGTTGGAGTCACTGGAGTCTAAAGAAGTGTTCCATGGATACACAGGGATGGGTAATAAGGTCTCTCTTCTCCACTTGACTCCTGCTTTCATGAAACATAAGATCTAATGTCTTTCAAATTACCCCTCCACCAGTTGAAAGGTTATAGAGGAAAGAAAATCAGAAAAGACTCATTTCCTAGGAACCTCCACTAATATGATTACACAACAATTTATTATAGTGTTATTGCAAAAATTCTTTTATACCTGAGGATCATGTTTTCCTTCCAGAATCTTGTAGTAAAGTTCTCTTCATAATGTGTTGCAAAAACCTTTTGCTCACTTGCAGAACGAAATGCCAGCCATTAGCAGAAAATCTCTTTATAGACCTAAGTAAGAGGTTGCTTATATTACTAAGCATACAATTTTTTTCATTAGTAGCCCAAACAAGCACTGGGGCAATGTACAATGAAAGGAGAAGGAGAAATGGCTGTTCAAAGAAAACAAGATTTCTCTGGGCTGCATAGCCTTTGGATTTATATTGTTAACTATTAAGGGGGCTGACCAATGGGAGGTCCACTTGGTAGCCCCTGCCATTTTAAAGGTACCTTCAATGTTGTGTGACCCCTTCACAATTTACTGCACTAAAAAAAAAAAAAGTATTTTCCTCCTGGCCTTGCATTTTTGAAGAGCAGTAGAGGGGCTCCAATAGTATGACTCAGTTATTTGAAAATGGGAAGAAGAAATGGGGGAGAGGACTTATCACAATAGAAATGGTGTCTGTGCCATTGCTTTCTGTTGTGTGTTCCAGCTAGGAGCTACTGAACTGACCAGAGGCCAGGCAGAACGGGAAAGCAGTGAGCTTACCTGAAAGGCTACAAAATCCTGTTACGTGTTCAGCAAATTCTGTATCAGGAGACAGGTCCCTAGAAGGGACTGCCCAGGGAGAGGGAGAACTTTAGCCAAAGGTGGCTATGGATTTAACATGGGACACCCAACTCTTCTACATTAAAAACCAAAACAACCCCCTCCGTTATGTTCCTTTGGTATCTAGCACCCTTTCAGATTTAACGGACATCAAGCTAGTTCCAGTAAAAACTGAGAAGACTCTGGATTAGTTTGGATAAGAGTTTTCACTTGTACTATGACCATATTCAAACCCAGGGATATTAATGAAGATGAATCTTTATAAGTTTGGGAAAATAGAACTAAATTGTGTTGTGATTCTCTGGCAATGTTACTTAGATTACCAGGATGCCTATGTTCACTGTACCTCCCAGTTATAATGCCTTTTGCTGACATTTATATACTTAAATGAAGAGATGGAATATTCCTATATCTCAGATTATATGGAATAATCAAAAGAATCAAGACATAAATTATTTACTTTTTGTGGTTAAGATTAGTGAAAAAAGTGCTTCTTTCAAGAAAATACTGCAGTATTTCCTGAACTTTGGGGGGAAATGCGCAAACAGAAAAACCCAAACATGGGCATGCCTAAAGATGTTTAAAAAACCAACAAAACCTTTTTCATTATTGTATGTAACATTATCTGTTTGTGTTTATCCAAAGTCCGTTCTTGCTCTTCTTGTGATTGTAACCTGTTCAACATAATCTGTATGTAATGCGAGAGATCAATTTCTTGATAGCAAAGTACCAAATACTGATAGGCAGGTTTCCACTCAGTTCCACGGTTGAGACTGATACTCCACAAAACCTTTCACCAGGAATTATTTCTATAGCTAGCTAAGGGTGTGTAAACAGAACCTGCAGCTGTAGAACCTGAAATAAGGAGACATTGCTGTTTTCATCCCCCAAATTAAAACTACCACCAATTTCTAACACTTCTAAATTCACCTCTATGTCAGGTTGTGTAACATTTAAACATTCTTTTCCAGTGTACATTAAAAGAGACTGTTTTCAAAATATCCTCTCAATGTAAGTAATGATATTTTGACTACAACTTTTGTACAGGCAAATGATGGGCTGGAAAAATATAGCTGAGCATCCACTGGTGACATTTTTTAATAGGGCTTTGTAATTTGAGTCTATTTTGTATGTTCTCCATCGCAGAATTTGCTGCTGCTTCAAACTCTTCAGTCACTTTCACCAGTTCTGGAGATTCTAGGAGAGTTCTTGTTTTGAGGGGATTAGTGTTTGCTCTCACTACTGCCATACTGACAACTCGGCTAAGAAGAGCTTATTTTAAAAAAGCTGTTTCTAACTCTTATAGCTGTGAAAATTTATCTTGAAAAGGTGACATGACTGCCACTGATTCAGTGATGTGAATCACTCAAACATTTATTTTGAGAAGTTTGTGCTACCTGCTAATCTCAGTGAGGATCTAGCTGTGAAATGTAATGATGGCAAATTATAAATTGTTTTTAAAAAGCATTTAGAAGCACAAATCCCATTGATTTGAGAATAAAATTTTTGCTCCTAAATTATCAAAGCACTTGAAAAAAAATTCCAGTTAGCTTTCTCTGCTAATGATTCTAACATAAGCATCCAGGTAATATAATTTCCAAATAATCCAAACCTGTTTTATGCCTTTCCTCTGAAAAAAAAGTTTCCAGTTTTTCACTGTAGCTACATGTTGTCTGTTTAGAAAAATACCCTACATGGTTACGAAGTACTGGTAGGCATAAAATAATCAGTACAAGGGTCCTACAATGTTTGAACTTGTATCTGTTTGACCTAAAACTGCTACAGGACCAAGGCACACCACCACCAGAAGTGAGCTCAGTTTACCTTGACGCACACCTTTGAGCCTGTAATTCAGGAGACACATTCCTAGATAGAACACCGTCACGGCTAATCCAGAGCCACTCTGAAACAGCCTCTTCTGGAGCCTGTGTCTGGCTGAGAAATGGGCTTAGGAAGAGGAAAAATCTCAAGTAAGAAACTTTATAATTAGTTTAATGTTTATCTTGCCTGCTTTTGTGTGCACAAAATACAACTGCTGTATTAAGATGGAATATATTTTAGAGATCCACCACAGACTCATGCAGTAAAAAAAAAAATCTTCCCCACAATATAATCAAGAAAAATAATCAGACAGTGGGGGAAATAATTAGTTTCTTAATGTTTGCAGAGTGCTCAGAGATTATAATATAAAAGACCCTATAAAAGACCACTGAAATTTACATGTTTACTATCTTTGCAACTTCTAACTATGCAAACTTCCAGACCTCAAACGTTATTTTTCTGTATCATAAAATAGGCATCTGAACGGCAAATGTTTCTTCTCTCATTTGGCCAGACATTAGGGGTTCAGAAAACTTCAGTCAATACCAAAGTTAGTGTCTTACATGAAAGCTAATGAACACCACTACAATTACTTCTAATAGAAAGTTCTCCGTTTTCAGAAAGACAAAAATAAACTAAGAGGGTGTAATGACACTGAGTTTTGAGGTAGACTTCATAAAAATTAATTAAGAATTGTATGTAATCCCTTTTTTTTTTTCAAAAATCAGTCTGAGGTTTAACATTCTTATCAGCCTTCTCTGCTGCATGCTGAAAGTCAGTTTGGGTGCATCATTTACGTATCTTGGTTTACTGTTCCCTGCCAAGGGGCCATGATTCAGTATGACTCAGTCATTTCTTAAAATAAGGCTTGTTCCAGTATTAACTTGGGCCAAACCAAATCTGACACCGAGAGTAACAAAACCCAAGTTCACTATCTTTACAGTTTTCTTCAGTTTTTAACTGAAATTGCCTTCTGGCAGTACAGTTGTGCCACAGCATAATTTGGCTTTATCTAATGATTCTGGCTTTCTTACAACTGTACGTTATAAAAACATCCTATAATGAGGGGATTCTTGGATTAGTAGTTTTAGAATATTATAGTAATAGCTTTGTTTGGTAATTGCCATTTTGGTTGTGCAAGTACGAGGCTACACATCACACTCCTTGCCTGGTTTTTGTATTTTTGAAACCCACAGTTCACTTAATTGAAAGATGCATTAAGAAAAAATGTGCAATGAAACATTATTCATATTCAAAACATGGGAAAAAATAATGTCTTTTACCTTTTGTGAGCAAAACCATCACTCCTCCCTGCAGGTCTTGTGACTTTGAAGGTTTTCTTTTTTTCTTAACAAAACCAAAATCCAGATGTGGTCACTCAGGGATTATATTCTCTTGCTGGAAACATATTACCATCAGCACTGTAACTGCAGATAATTATCTTTAGAGCAGTCCTGCTATTCACATTTGCCTCAATTACTGAATATTCATTTAACTTATTTTGTCCACTTTAAAACCTCGTAGTTATTTTTTGAGTTACAGGGATATAAATTATTGCACTGCAAAACTTCCTGTCAATTAAGAACAAGCTCTGCCTTTTGGTACATGCACTTTTTAAGCAAATACATTTTGGCTTCACTCAGGAGTTGTCACGGTTGAAGAGCAAATGAGTGTGGAGGCAAAATGAATTTGGATAGCAAAACACTTTAATCACAGATGTTGCAATTTTATCAATTACACCACTTCCCCATCACTTGGAAGACATGACATGGTCTGGGGGACAGCATAGCAGTTCCAGCCATGCAGTGCACGGTTCTGGGGTCCTCTGGGCTCATCCCCACTCCCTGAGGTTGGAGATGATCCTGGACTCTGGTGCAGGCTCTTGGGGTTCCTCCCCCAGTGTCTTTTCTGTACTACGTTTACCTCTTAAGTGTCCTCAGCTGCAGGACTGGGCAGCTGTGGGACCTTGCTGATGATTAGCCCCTTCAAAGCACTCTCCCGTTTTGCTGCGCCTTCGCTGGAGCTCACCAGCTGCGTCTTCGGACACTTCTGGGCATGTTTGCACTGTTGTTCAGGGCACGTGGTTGATCATACTCCATCTACTTCTACTACAGCAAAACGTCAGTTACAGTTCGTGGGCTTATGCTAGTAGTGATGCTGACTAGCCCTAACTCTTGCTAACAGCTACAGGAATCCTGTCTGTGCTACAGAAATGAAACATTTTCTTTGCTTCCTGTTAAATGCAGCTTATGCAGACAGAAAGGGTCAAACATGACATTCCCGTTATGCTGAAAAAAACAGGTACCCACCTCCCACTGAGAGGCTTCTCTTAAAATTCAAGCATACTCCATTTCCAAATACCTTTCCTTCTAAATGCAGTAACAAAACATTTTCCAAGTCACACCCACGCTTACTTATCTCCTATCCCTAGAAGGCCACTGGGAGTTCACAGCTCATCCACTGTCTTCTAATTAAAAAAACCCATCACAGACACAGCCATGGGAAAGCCTGCCTGTGCTCAGCACCCACTGAAACAACAGTTAACCCTCAGGACACTGTTGCCTTTACCTTAGCTCGTTAGGCCAAGTTTAGGAAAGGTTTTAACTAGACATGGGTCAAAAGGTGCCAACTGTAGTCTTGGCTGGTACATTTCAAGCAAAATATCATTATTTTGTTGTACAACAGACAGCTAAGTATTTTTTTTACTACACCAAGAACAGGCCAGCTGCCTGCTTTGGCATTTAAAAGTGTGGTGAAATGGTGCAAAATTAATTTATTTTCTTGTCATTCTATTACTAAGTGAAAATAAAAGGGAAAAAAGTATTTGAAAGGGAGCAAATATATTATTAGCAATACTGAGACTATGCTGAATTTACTTACTTCAACTTTGCAATACTGCATTCCAGCTGCAGCAATCAAAACAGGTGACTGATGTGAAAGCATGGGAAAAACATGCAAAAGCACAAGTCTTGTTTAAAGGCTCTACATAAATAGAACACAGCCAGATCTTGTGTGGCCCACAATTTCAAACTAAAAAGAGAAAAAGCTTTGTCAAGGAACTTTTTAAAGATACCAGGAAGTCTTAATTTTTAGCCCTCTGGATTTAAAAAGTTTTTAACAGAGAGCATCATGCTACAAGAGAATCTAAAGGAAAAGGCAACTAGTGCATTTCGATTGTGTAAACTTAAATACACAAAGACTGAAACTGCTGGTACACACAAAGTATCAGATATTATTCTAAACCAGCTGTTTAAGACAACTGAAATTCAGTTCAAGAGGGTGAGACAAGTTGAGCTTGTGACTAGACTCTTTAAATCAGAGCTTTTTCTCTAAGAATAGAAGGCAAGGTACTTTTGCGTATTTTCATCTTTATTTAATGAGCACTTTGTTATTTTTCCCTAAATTCATTTTATCTAGTAAAACCATTTGGTTCTGTAAATAGGACTCAAGCCTGGGCAGGTTGTGCATCTCTTGAAATAAAATCCAGGAAATGGTGGATTTTATGCATCAGTATTTCAGTGTGCATCAGTAGTTTTTCTAGACTGTTTTACATACATAAATAGAGTGCATCAAAGTACTGTTTCTTTCTACACATTGATATTTGGACTCCAACTGCCATCTGTGCAAACCATTCTCATTTTGGAAGAAAGAGGCTTTCTTCAATTGCAGAATTCCATCAAATATCATTTACCTGCAATTCTGTACAGGGGATTACACAAAATGCAAAGCTTTCTCGTAGCTATTACATTAAACTCTATTCCAACTACAAGATTTGATAATATTACCAAAATGATGTTTACGTTTTGGAAGGGGCTTTGATTGCAAGATGTCCGCTCTTCCAGACTTCTCAGCTTTCTGGAATGAAACAAACAGCTCACTGAAGCATTAAAAACATTTACGCTTGGTTTGCTTTAGTTGAACCAAGATGAATAAGAGTCATAACGGTAGTGTAACCATGAAGCAGGTCATCCTTTATGTCATTACATTCTCTTAATACGAAATTCCCAGTAACTATTCGATCACATCCTATTTCCCCATGTCCAAAAAAGCCAAAGAGGGGAACGTTTGGAAAAAACTTCCTAAATGCATCTGCTTCCATATTCCTTTTGGTTTTATAATGCCGATATCCTCTGCCAACACATGCAAACATGAAGCCAATGGTGTTACGCTCGGGGATGTTTGCTGCTTTGAGACGCTGCATGGCTGCTTCTGCTGTCCTCTCATCAGCTACGTCCTGGTCTAACAAAACAGTGGCACTCTGGATCTGGGGACCGCTGAAAGCCAGCCCGACCACACCGCAGGCATCGCCGGGCTGCGCGCTCTTACTGAAAGGCAACAGGCACCACGTTAGAGAACGTTCCAGGGAGACCACCGCCAGCCTGAATAAACTGCTCCTGTGCCAGAAGCAGATTTCAAAGCAGACCAACATCCTGAAAGCTACACATTTGTTAAAAAACAAACCAAAGCCTTCAAATTTTAGCAACATTTTTTAGCAACTTTTCACAAGGAAAAACTTTCATATCCATTACCAAGGATTAAGCATAAGCCTACCTTTCAAATGCGTGCCAAATTCAGCAGTTAGTGTATGTCACCACTCTGTAATTCCAACTAAACTATTAGTTAAACTTAAGACAAGCAAAGATACTGAGCATTTACATCCCAAACCAGAGCAGCAATCAATAATGGCTTCAGAGTCACATTGCTTTAAGTCTCCTTGGCTGGCCAGGACGCATTGCTTTCAGTACTTACCTACTCATGCTTTATTAAAAATAATTTACTGTATGGTCAACTCTCTTATCTGGAACAATAGTGCAGCTGGCACACCTCAGATGCAAGAAAAACGTTGGTATTACTATGGAGCCCAGACCCACACTAGCATGAGGAGCCCACGGCAGTGTCTGCACTGCGCTCCCCAGCACAGGGCCCTCGTGAGGATGCACCAGCACCCGCCAGTCCGAGGGCACAAGGGGCCCTCCCTGCTCGCTGGGCAGCACGGCAGCCCTGCCCTGCAGGGATCCTGGAGGAGGGAAGGGGTGTAACCCAGGTGAGATCTAGCCCTGTCCTGGGAGTGCCATGTCCTTCAGCAGCAGCAGCGTGTTAGGGGTGCTCCTGGGGCACAGGCCTGGCCTATTTGTGTGTTCAGCTACTGCTCTGTAATGTGAACCAAACGAGGCTGACCTAGAAACAAAACGTTCACATAAATGGTCTCTATCACAACAAGTGATAATTTATCTGCAAGCCAGAGTAAACACAGATGGCAATAAACGCACACAGGGTATCTGAAGCTGGAAATCTTCATCGCACTGGGTTTCTCCTAGCTGGGTTTCCAGAATCCAGGTCATACCACAGTCACACAAAGCTTCCAGCTTTTCTGGCTAAATCCCTGTGTTGGACTTTATTATCTTAAAAAAAAAAATTATCATTTTATTACTATTAATGGGCATTCCTAATATGACATAACTAAAAGGCTATAGCTTCTTTGATGTTTCTCCCATTTTAAATCTTCTTTACAATTTGCCTTCAAAAAGGTACCTACTTCTCAGAGGTCAGTGATGTAAAGCTCTCCACTTGTCCCCCAGCCAGGATGATACTTTTCTCATTCAAAGGATTGACTATTTGATGAAGAAATCGAGTCGCTCCAGACTTCCAGGAGTTGTAGCCAAACAGAAGAACCACCCGGAGATCTGGGTTATTCTTCAGACCTACAAACAAAAACCCAAACACCAATCCTCTTACGTTTAAATCCTGACCCCTGCAGTCCAGCCATCCTAGTCTCTCCTCAAATAATACACCACACCTTCAGTAATGGCTTTCCACTGCTGCAGTTGGGAAAACAAGACCCAAGTTGCCCAGGCATTCAGGAGCTGGGCTGCATTCCCCATGTAAGTGAGAATTTCTGAAAAGAACCTAGCAGAGAAAAGACAACTGCATCTGCATCCTCCAGCTTTCCACTTCTTTAGCAGAGCACCTGAGTTTTACCACAGCCCTTCAGTTTTACTTGGCAGTCTTAACTGTCCTTTTACAGACAAGAACTGAGCATACAGGTTATTCAACAAGGACCACAAGGCAGTAAATAGCTTTACCTGAAAATCAAATACATTACAGACATCAGCAGGCTGCTTATTCCAAGGCAGAAACTCCCAGGGTCCTAGAAGACTCAAGAAACCCTCATTAAATTACTCTTCGTAAGTGATCCTACTCTGCTGAGGTCACAACATGAAGAATGTAAACTCTATTTATTGAAACGTGCCATCTTCTGTTCTACCCTTCCTCGCTACAACGCCTGACTTAGGATCTAAATGCAAAGTTATTTTGGAGAAGAAAAGCAGCTCCTCCCCACAAGTTTCTAAACTGCAGTGATGAGAATCACTCCCAATGGCACAAACTCATTTATCTTTACTTTTAACCAATTAGAGTTGCTCAAAACTTAACAGCTCCCTCTGAACAGCTTGGAACCTAACTGAGGTAATCTGAGATCGATACTCAGGATAATGTAATACTCCAGAGAATGGGAAGAACAGAGATGCATAATTACCAGCTGCTGCGTGCTCTTTGAGTGGAGTTAGCACAGAAGCTGTCGCTTCCGTGCTGGCGCCTAAAAGAGCAGCACAACACTTCACAAAAACCCAAATAAAGGGGAGAACAAGGACATACCTGCTTCAGCAAATTTACTTTCATCAAAGACCCTGTTCTTCAAGTCTTTTGAAAAATGGAAGGTATGAATCTTTACCCCATCGATTTTGGGAAACAACAGAGCAAACCCAGCTTCGCCCTCTTCAATTTCTTGAGGTTGATTGCTGCTTGAACCCATAGGAGTAACTACAAAGATACAAAGCCAGACATCTTGTGTTCAGTAATTCTAATACTTTCATCTACCCTGTAACACAGGTTAAAAGAGGCAGAACAGCTTAGGTGATGTAAAACATGACAGTTCATTCCCCTAACAACATATCTAATTGATTGCTGGTGTGATTTTGTTGTTGATGTTTGGGTAAGACGAAGCACGTAGGAGTCCTGCTGGCTACTGATCATGCTGAAGTCACTTTGGACAAGGAGACATGGATATATTTAGGCATTTCCTCCAGCCACATCAAATGTAAGTCAGCTGGAAAACAAGCACTGTGCAATACAGCTGTCTCAAGCCTTCCTGCCAACTTCTGCAGGTCCGCAAACATAATCAAGATTTTTAAGGACCACAAATGAAACAGGGAAAAGTGTTATACAAACATGATGACAGTATAAAGCAAACTGACACAAATATTGGGAGTGTATTATTGAATTACAATAGTGACAACAATCAAAATACACTACTTATGCTGTGGAAGAATTTAAGGAAAAAATTTTCTAATGATAAAAAAAGTGAAGCGCTAGAAAAAGACCGCCAAGGGAATTTTCCATAGCTATTGCATATGCCTCCTGCTAGACCATAACAAACAGGTACATACTGAGAATGTCCTGTACAATTAGTCACAACATGACTCTGAAAAATACAGATAAATCAAAGAAACATTCATTACATTAGGTGCTAGGAGAAACTGCAGTAAGCTGTCTGCTCAATTAAATCAACCCCTTTAACTGCATCACATGAAGTAAGAATTTAAGCTCCACATGACTTAGCAGAGACACTACGAACTCCTTAAAATTTAAGCTAGTGTTGAACAAGGTGGGAAAACATGATAATTGCTGTGAGAACTCTCCTGTCAGTCTGCAGGACTATGCTTTCAAAAACATACGAAATTGTGATAAACAGGCACTGGAATAGATGCGCGATACACTTAGATGCCTTCAAACTGATCTCTCACAAAATCACACGTTTTCCTCCTACCTACAATCCCTGGGGTGACCAGTCCAAGAACCTGACATCGCTTTGGCAACAATTTTTCAAGCGCAATTGCTGTTTCTTTACTGTTTCTTTTCCTGGCTGTTAAAAAAAGAAGAAAAAAGGCAGAGAGAAGTAAAAATTAGTTGCTCTGCACAGTACCGGAATAAACCCAGCAGTCTATCCCATCCCATTTAACCAGTGCTGCCCATCAGTGGCTGCCCTGTTAGCAACGCAGCAAATCCCTACGACTGGTAAGAGCACAGCACCGCTGGCAAACGGAGCCAGTACCCTCTGGAGGGCGGGAAAGGAACTGGTCTGTGTAAAATAACATACACCTACGAGCTGTGTCTTATATCACAAAAGTAAAACTATGAGGTCACGATTTCCGCCAAAGATTTACTTTCCCCTGGAATTCATATTCAGAGAGTTCCCTCCTGGCGCCGTGCTTACACCCCCGGCACGTCCTGAAGCGGGCGAGAGTAGGGCGGAGGTTTCCCTTTACCTTTCTTCTGCTCGTGACACTCCTCGTGCCCGCTGAACGTCTCCGCGTCAGCTATATAGAGCACGGTCTGCGGCAGCACGTGCACCTTCTGTGAACAGACGGGAGAAGGGCGGTACTGCGGGGCCGCTGCCCCGGCGCCCCGTCCCAGGGGGCGGCTCCCGGCTCCGGAGCGGGAGGAGCGGCCGCGGAAAACCGCTCCCCGCTGCGCTGTGCCGTGAGCACCGCCCCCCCCCGCCCAACCTCCCCACAGGAGCGCGAAGGCCCCGACCCCGCGTCCCGCCGGGCCGGTCCCTCCCGCCAAGGCCGCCGGGCCTGAGGCGCCGCGCGCACCCACCTCCAGCTCGCGGGCCAGCGCGCGCACCAGCGCGTGGCTCTCGGCGGGGCCCGGCTCCAGCGCCGACACCCAGGTGACGCGCTGCCGCGCCCGCAGGATCCGCCGCGCGCACTCCCTCCACAGCCGGCACACGCTGCAACACACCGCGGACACCACGCGTCGGCGGGGCCGCCCCGGCCCCCGGCGCCGCCGCCTCGGAACCGGAGCCGACCGCCCCGACGGCGCCCACCCCCGCGGCCCCGCCTCTTACCAGGCGGCGCGCAGCAGCGCCTTGGTGGGCAGGAAGCCGAGGACGCGCTCCACCACCTCGGCCAGGTTGCCGAGGACGAGGCCGCCCTTCGCCGCAGCCTCCATGGCCCCGCCGAGACCCCGCCGCGGCGTCGCCGCTCTGCGTCACCCGCGCGCCGACGCTCCCGGGGCCGCCTTCCGGTCACGCGGCGGCGGGGCCGGCCCGGACAGCCCCGCTCGCGCCCCCTGGCGGCGGGGAGGTCTCACCCGCTCCCCCCCCCCCCCCCCCCCCCGCCCAGCGCCCCAGCACGGACACAGCCAGCTTCGTAAAATGGTTTTTATTCATAAACTTGATGCAAGTTTACAAATTACTGTACATTGCCAAGTAACTCCGCAATGAGAAATGGAACCCAAACCAAAGCATGCGCCGAAGGGGCCGGCCTGCCTGCGCGGCGGCGGGGGGGGGCGCGGAGGCACCGCGGCGCGCAGGCTGCAGCCCCCGCCGCCCCCCCGCCCCACAGCGGGACAACCACGCAAGCAGAAAGGCTGGGAAGTCACCCACCGCACATTGGAAACGATACGGACGGGGAGCAGTGCCAAACCTTTCCCCGCGTTTCTTTCGAGCTAAAAACTGGATCTAGAAGCAAATGCACAAGGACCCGTGGGTGCCTGATAGAGAAAAGAGCACAAATCGGATAGTCAACTAAAAAACCATAACAAAAACATGCTTCTGCGCTTCTAAAAAGTGCTTAATCCATGGTACACACCCTTAGCTCAGCCCCAGAGGGGTGCAAAGGCCTAATGACTAGCACTACAACCAAAATAGAATCGATTTAGGTAAGGCAATGAAACATAGTGTAATTACACAGACCCAGATTCATTTCCTAATAAAGAAAGAACAGTTCCCATCAGTCTTTCAATAACAAAACCACGGTCATGACTATGGCAACATTTCTTAAACCTCTGAATCAGATGATGTGTTTTTGTACTTTACTGTAGCTTTTATATAAAAATTTTTCATTCAAGGATTTTCATCTCGATTTGTGCCAATCACTTTATAAGTTCATTAGTTTACAAATGATTGCAACAACCCGTTAATAAAATGGAACACCTAAAAAGGTTTTTAGTATTTTAAATAACTTCAAGCTTCATACTGCGGCTCTTCTTGTTAAGGAGGTTGAGCCAACAAGTAGCAGGAACAGCCCAGCAAGTTCTGATGCCCCAGTGGAAGTGACTAGTTACAAGGTTTTATTGGCACAGCCTTGCTTTGCTTAAAACAAACAAACAAAAAAGACAAAAAAACCAAACCAAAACAAAAAATTAACATAATCTAAAAAAAGAGCATCTTTTCCAAGAAACAGTTCATATTCTCATACAGCCATGAAAAATGTTTAATGACTTAACATACATGTGTTTTTCCTATATCATTAATTTGGAAATACTACAAATGCTGTCATTTTCAACCAGAAAAACTACTGTGATTTGCAAGACCTGACATTTCCTAAAACAGTATTAAACAATGTATTAAACTTCTTGGCTTTAAATGAAACGATACAACGCAAGTCTCTGCAGTCTGCATTTTGCAAAAGGTAAGAAATACACAAAAGTGTGTGAACAACTCACTCCTATTGAATGATCTTTAGTAACTCGATAGCCTGCTGTAGGGAGCTTATGCTTTCAAATAAAAAAAAGGGAGAAGGGAGGGCGTGGCCCAAATGCTTAATCCATAAGAACAAATATGGTAAAGGCCCAAACTGCTCAGTCCAGATACCTAAGAAGAGCGGAATGGTAAGGCTGTAACTTATACTTTACGTGTCAGTTGACAGATTATCCACTAACTTATCTAATAGCTAAAGTCTTCAGTACAGCTGTTATAGGGGCACTCATAGCTTGAGTCTGTGTGTTGGAAAACATAAAAAAGAGCTTGTTTTGTTGACATTGGTCCAGGTATACAAGAGTCCTCAATGTTAGCCATCTTCTTTTGGAGGAGTGTACCAGCCTAGGGAGAACAGAGAAATGTGTTAGGTACCGACATTGCTACACCAAAACAATCTTACCATTTTATTCTCAAGTTGGGGGAGATTGAAGCCTAATCTGGCTCCTTCCTTCCCTCTTAAAGTAGGCCAGCTCAGCCAGACCCAGTGCCCTAAACTCTAGTGGTCTGCAGTAGGAGATAAAGCATGTGACACATCCAGGATTTGGGTGTGAAAACTAAATGCTTCAAAGTTTGGGGTTTTTTATGGCTATCCTGAGTCGGACAAGCTGGACATCAAGAGGGGAAGCTGTTCAAGGAGGAACATTGCTTTAACAAAACCAAATGGAATCGGGGTAGAACCCCCAAGTCTTCAAGCCACTTAATGCACACACATACACACATGACTACACTGGGATACTTGTATACAAATCCCATCCTGCGTACTGAAGAGTTAGGCATGCACAAGCATTCAAACGGTTTATCCTACTTCTGCAAATCTTGCTGTAGGAATAGGTTCAGAAATGTCAGTTGAGCAACTTGTCTCGATAGGATCTGGCACATTTAGCAGTTGAATCATACCTGACCAAGTGCGCATAGTTTTTTCTAGCCACCTCCAGATATCCAATCTTAATTCCCCCAGCCACTACTGTAAAAATTCCTCTAAATTTTTGTACAGTGAATAAAGGGCCTATTTATGTTGTCCCAGAGAACAGGTAGCAGCTATAAGTTAAAGACACCTTTGGCAGCAGCAATAAATGCTGTGAATGCTTTGTGTACAGCTCCTGACGCAGCAGTAATCACTGTAGTCAAAGCTAGCACATAGCTAGAAGTAAACATGCTGGCTTTTGTAGCAAACTAAAAAAGCAAAAGACTCAGTTAATGGCAAGATCAAAATATCATAAAATTGGAAAGCATTTTAAAGTCGTTATCTTTAATCTTCCTCCCAGTAGCAGAGAAGGCATTATGTTCAGTTTTAGAGGTAGGGAAACCAAGGTGCTCACTGGAGTCACACTGAAACACGCGCTCATGTTCACAGCCCCATGAATTCCCAGAGGACACCCTGTCCAACTGTGATCAAAGAACATCACGGAAGTAGTAACTGGGACTAACTCCCTCATCATAAGACCAGGGTACCAATTCTGCTGACTACTTTTACATAACATGTAAGCCACTTAAACCTTTTCAAGCCTCAGGTCATTTGTAGTCTTCTCATCCTGGCACAACGAATGCAATTATACCAGACGCACTTCAATACTTGTTTTATGCAGCTGAGAGACCATTAACTGACTTTAAACAGGGTAAAAAAACGTGTGTCTCATTTCTCTTGCACAGTTTTCCAGCCAGCACACTTCACTTGGACTTTCTGTGGTTTTTAGTCTCTGGTCTTTCTTCTTGCTTTATCTCTTCCTTAATGGTTACTACTACTAAGGTCTTGCCACACTGAAACAAAGCCTTTCAGGGGAAGAGGCAAACTTCCAGCAGGTACTTCACCAACAAATAAAGACACTTTAAAAGCTACAGTAACAATAAAGTTCCTAGATCAACTGGCAAAAAATGAAATTGAACTACCTTTCAAAAGACAGTCAGAACACATGGAACATTCATGTAAGCTGGAAAAGTTGCAATGATTGTTAGTCAAGTTACTTTAAGCACTATTGTCTGCCTAGTGCAAGATGAGAAAAAGGAAACACCATTTATGGTCTTCCCAAGACAACAGAAGACACTCTGGCACTTCAAGTTTTACTGCAAGTTTATCAATTCCCAGGTTGTTGTGCGGACAAGAACAAAGTTGCAAGAATATACATACCATTTTTCTCATGTATTTGTACTAGTGACTTATAGGACTGCTGTGCTCTTGCTAGATTATATTGATTCTGAAAGGAGAAAAAACTAACATAAAACCCCTGCATCTAGACACACCAGACTTAAAAACAGTTTTACAAAGAAACTCTACAGCGGGCTTACAAATAAAAACCGTGCACAATGTTACAACACTCCTGGCTTTGAAGTACAAGATTTTTAAGACAATTATACCTTATTTTCTTATTTCTCCTCCTTTATAATGACAGTAATTTGTACGCCCCTGCTGCTGGAAAGGCTCCTCTGTCAGAGGGTTGAGAACCTGAGGTAAGTCAGAAGTGCATGCAAACCAGAACGGCAGGCTTCAGGCAATCCCCACTGTAACTGTCTTGCTCAGCTGACCAGCTACCAGGTTAGAATCTGTGATCACAAACTTTTACATCTTACCTAGTTCGCTATCCTTGAATTGGTACTTAAAAACTGGCATCCAAGTGACAAATCTCATTGACTTAAATATTTAAACATCCTTTGAAACCAGCATTTAGTACTTCAAAGTCTTTTAAAGTCACAGTCCATTACCAGCACGCACACTTGAACTGAATTATGATTTTGATTAATGCTGAATGGTTAGCTCAGAAGTATTTGCATGGTATTATTTTTCACCCTCTCGTGAAACTTTGTAGGTGTTTAGTCCAGCAAGACAAGAAATTCTTAACATTAGCATATGTGATCCCAGCAGTCAGGCAGTTATGTACAGCCCTTCTCAGAGCCAGAATTTCCAAATCCTCCCAATTCCCAATTCTGAACCCTCCTTCCTCCCCTCCTTGCCAGTACAGGGATAGTACAAGTCTAACTACTTGCACACCCTGCCCATCCCAAGGTTTTAATCCTCCTCATACATTCATCATTTCCTAACAAACTCATAGTTAACTGCCAATAAGATACTCATACATGCACCAGACATCAAGATAAATCAAAATGCAAATATATTTGCAATGACAATTCTGTCATTAAGCATCTTCTACACAAGTCAGCAAAGAAAGGGAAGCCTATCAGTAATCTGTGTGAAATACACAGCGCATTTACCTTATTGGCTCCAAACTGTACTCTGGCTTTTCCTTTGACTAAAGTGGCATTGATCTGCATGATGACTGATTCTATTGAATAGGCACTGCTCCAGCCCTGGAGGAGGAAGGAAATATTTCTATATAACATGTACTTGCTTCTTGTGCTCACCTTGCAAATCTATTTTGGAATGTGTGCTTTGGGATTTTTTTTTTTTTCCCTGCACTACAGTTTTCGTTTTAACTACTTGTTTTCAGTTAACAACTTTTATTTTCCAGAGAAAATCTGGGAAGTGATACACAGTATTAGTACTAAGAACTTGTAGGAAAAAATTAAAAGGCTGAATCACACATTTCCAAAATACAGCAAGACAGAAAAACAAGAAGAGCTCTATTATTACAGCATTTACACATTTCCAGCAATGTCACAACAGAAATTACAACTTCCTGTAAGTAGAAAAGACTGCTATCTAATGAAGCCATTGAGTGAGCTGTGACAATTCTGCTCCCATGAAAATGTCTTGTCTCTGGCATTGCTTTACCTTCCAGGGTTCACAAAAGTTTCTGCCAGAGCCTGCAAATAGTTAGTTCATTCATTTACTTATTTTAAAAAGAAAACCAATCACTCTGTCTACACAAAAGTAATCTATGGCTAGAATCTTCTGTGTTCCTCACTTCTCCAGAGCTGACTTTGTGCAGAGGCTTCTGGAAAAGAAAAAAAAAAAAGTGTCTTGCTCCACTCTTTACACTGGCTTCCTCTCAGAAATTTGGAGAATTCAAAGTTGATGTGCTCTCACTTCTTGCCTCTTCCTCAGACCTCTTGTAAGCCATCCAAGGCAGAAAAGATCACACACAGAAAAGATCTCACACAAGATCAGCAAGGCAAATCTTGTGGGACTGAGGTTTATTCCACCATGTTCCCTTTGGAGTGCATAATGTATTCCACACAGGGATTCTTCAAACTCAGGGGAAACACCTATTTTCATTATTTTAAAGCATGCTTTGCTGTTGTCCAGATAACAGAGCCTGTGTTCACCTGTTTAGTAAGAAGTTCCATGCATAATGCACCTCCACCTAGGACATACCTAAAAACAAATGTGAAAGAAATATTTGACATCAGCAGTTAGTAAAAAAATGAAACTGTTCACAGCACTTTAAGCTCTTGCAAGCTAGTTTGTTAAATTTTTTGTTCACATAAAGCTGAAATGCCCTTTAATCAATGATATACTGTAACTAGTTAGCCATATTATACTTATGCACAGAAGATTAGCATTGTGAGACAAAAAAAAAAGATTTTTCTTTGCTCTACACTTAGTTAAAATCAGTAGTCAAGCTAGTCTGCACAACTCCTTACACAGACCATGAAAAAAGGAAGGTTGCTTTTTATGGCTACACTATGTATACATAGTACTGACAGGTAGTTGTCAAAAACCCAAACAAATTCACTTCTGTAAAGAAATTTAACACAATTCCTAACAATGTGGGTGCACCTATAAATCAAAGATATAGACAAATAAGATAAAACAGACCTTCACTTGCTCTTTTCCTATAAACCACTTTCTAATTTCCGTAACACTTCATCATGCATTGTGCTGACTGGGACTGAGCAGTCAGAATGCCTGGTCATCACAAAGCCTGGACTGAGGGAGTAGAATTTACCACTCCAAAAATCTAGTCTCCCCTACGATCAAGTCATTCAAACAACATATATCTGTATGACATTCATAGGGAACAGACAACTGAAAATTTTCTGGGCCATTCTTTCTTTCATTCTACAAAGAAGTCCAAGTACAACAAAACCAGAATCCAAATGAGTTTTCTGGTGTCTGGAACTGCTTGTTTACTTTTTCAGTCGCAGCAACCCCTCATCAACGCTATTAAACTGCACTATTACTTGAATGCTAAAAAGACATGCAGCTATTAAAATCAAATCAGAATCAGCACCAGCTATCGCAGACTGCATTTTCAAATGTACAGGTATAATAGAAGGTGAATTTAATCTTCTCTCCATGGATATATACAAGTTTCTGTGTCACGGACAGCACTTCAAACACATTTTAGATACTTTTGGAGCATGGTGTCGATTAAATTTAGTATTTTTGGATTAGCATTTGATGAGTTTTGGGACAAAAGCTTTAAGGCAGTGTTACCAGCAAGAGAGAGTCTATACCAGCAAGAGGTAAGACTATACAGCAAGTTTAAGGCAACACAGGGATCAAGATCCCTTCAAAGCACCAACTCAAAACATCCTACACAACAGAAGAAGTAACAGCGATGTTAACCATCCACAAAGAAGCCAGTTCTTAAACATTACGGCAGGCACAGAGTTTTTCAAAGCTAGACACAAACTAAGCAATTCAAAGAATTGCACCCAGCTGTTTGCCTACTATTAGCTCATAAAACTTGAGAAGCAAGTCTCCACATCATACTTTGAGCTCTTCACCAAACTCAAGGTCTACAGCAGCTCATGTATATGTTTAGGGGAAATTTCTTGAAGTCTCATGGTAGCCTCAAAATGTTCCCTGCAAACCCAATCAACCAATGTCAAGTTGTAACATTTTTACCACAAAGCAAAATTTCTGTAAGGCAACTCAAACCTACCCTCCTGTGAGCACAGGAGATACCACTCGCACAAAGGGAGGATCAAAAGGGAAGTTATCCTGAAAGGCATAACAAAAAACAGGTTAAGAACTATACTGTGATACTGTTTTCCTAATCAGAAAGTATTTCAGTAGCCTTATTTGGCAAATCAGCTTTAAAGCAGTAAAATTTTTCAGTTCTGTAAAAATCACTTTTCCACAGTACTGGCTAAAAAGCCATTTTTGGGAAGCTTTAGTGCCAAACTTAAAAAGATGCTTTTTTTTTTTTTCTAATGCTACAGCTCCACCTTTACCCAAGTAACAGCTGAGGGTCATTTCAGTAACTTTCTACAGTAAACTACAAATTTAACTCCAGCATTTCTTCCCACAGACACATACCTTAAAAGAGAAGTTGAGTAAAATGTATTCTACACCTTCTTTTTCTTTTAAGACCTGAAGATCACTATGCAGTGGGCTATCAGGATCAACCCTACAAAAGAAGCAGCGGGGGAGACCCTGGATGAAATAAATATTTTTACTACCTGTAAATAGTAATTACTCTTAAAGAGCTCCTTTATGTATTTGTAGTTTACAAACTGGAATTTCAGGTGAACTGTAGAAAACTCTTGCTGCCTTTACAAAGTAAATACTCTGCCATGAGATCAGCATGAAATCTTGCTGCAACGCACTACATTCCCAATACTATCAAGTGTTATTTGAACCTAGTTAGTGCAACATAACCTGTTCATTTGAAAACAGCAATTTAAATCCTCTGCAGTTCACCAAAAATGTATGTTTCAAGAAGATGGAGGGGGCTGAACTAACAGGAAGACTGCAGTGATCTAATTTTCAGTACACAGTTAGTGAATCCTTTATGGAATATACGATCCTAGTTCCGTATCAGCTGTTAAAAAGTAATCTGCATCAGCAGAAGTATTAAAGCCAGCAGCTTCTGCTCAGCAGAATTTCAGCAACTGTTTATTGCAAAATGCTGGTGGTGAGCAGCCTAGACATTAATTCAGACACTACTGGGTTAATCCCACCCAGACTCTGACACCCCAGCAGCTTTTAAAAGAGACTAGTCAAAAAATACCTGCAGCAAGCCAAAAGCATACGTTAAAGGGACTGATGGGCTATTAAATCCAATCCGCTGCTACAGGTGAAATCACAAAAACTTATCAGATCCCATTTCAGAACTACTTGGGCAGTTTGTCCCCAACCTACCAATGGGATGTTGTTTCAGAAAAAAATCTCCCAAAGCTTAGAAACCTATCATTTTCAGCCATAGCTTGTACTAGGCCAGATCAGAGTTACTTAATTCTAGGAACAATACCGTTCCTTATTCAAATGGGCTCTTTTCTCTCTGACATTTACCCCCTCAGCTAGTCTGTACACAGTTCATTTGTTTTCAGACACTTTTTGCTGGGATAAACAAACACAATACTTCTTATCTTCTCTTAGTCATTCTGGAAGCCATTTGCTGCATGCATTTCATTTTCTCTTTCTTGAAGGCAGAAAATCAGACCTGTTCACAGCACTTGAAAAGAGGTTTCACATCACTGCACAGTGGTTTGAGCACTTTGTTACAGAAGCACTTGACAGACAAGGCCTCCTGTAATATGGCACAGGTTTTTCTGACATACGTCATTCCTGCCATTTTCATCTTCTAAACATTCACATGCCTATGATTACACTAAGAAGGAAACAAAACTGTGTTTCAGCAGCTGGTGAGAAGTCTTACCACTAGGACAAGGCAACAATTCCTACAGGCAGGTCAACTACTGTGCTAAAACAGTTTATGTCCTTATACTTATTCACCATGGTATATCTGAACTGATGGAAGTTCTTTCATCCATTGCCACCTTTTGCAGCCACTCAGCCTACTTTGGATAGGCTTTTCCTTCCTACAGGTTATCTTGTAGGATGATGGCAGATGATCCCGCTACCAGGAATAATTTCAGTATAATACCTCCAGAATTAAAGTTATTGGACTATGGACACAAGAAGATGAATTACCATCTGGTACACACAGTGAAAAGCAGTACATAAGAGAAGACAAGTTATGTACTTATATAAGTCATAATTATGTTATACCTAAAAGTTTCAGTCCTATGTGTCTGCTCAACTGTAGAAACAAAGAACTACTGACACTAAGACAGCTCTGTTCCTTCTTGTATCTTGAATGAAACTAGAAGTTGCATTTTCTTGAAATTAAAAACAAACAAAACCAAAATAAAACCACCCAGACAAAAACTCTAGACCAAAAAAAAAAATCATTCATATTCTGGAGTAGTTTTGGAAAGAGAATAGAACAGTAATGAAAGTTAGGTAATATGTATTCTGTTGGCTGTGCAAAGAGGGTTTAGGGTTTTGCCAGCTCAATTACTACAGTTCAATCTCTGTGCACATTTCTGTATATCAGAATTGTAGCTACCACACACTATTTTATATGCTCTGGCTAGAGAGTCTCATTTATCAGAAGTAAGATTCTGTGCATCAATAATAAAATAGATTCTTCAGAACATATAAAAACTTTAATAACTTACTTTAGAAGCTTAACGTGCCATTCATACAAGCTGTCATTTACCAGTTCCACTGAATATATCCCTGCAGAAATATTAGATAGAATTAATTATGCACTAAAAGCTTAACAAGGTAAAACTTAGCAAAAACATTCTTTGCTTTTAAGTACAAACACTGTCAGTAGATGTAAGCAATAGATAAGATTACTGAGATACTGAGGCACATCCTTCCTCCAAAAGCAGAAGCACTTCTGAGCAACTGCAAGGAAAAAAAGTTCTTTCACTTCTATAAAAAAAAAAATTCTACATGAATCAAAATGATTTTCTGACACCTAACCACTTGTCCCCCCTCCCAGTTCCCCTTCAAACTTTTCACAGCTACAACTCCAGCTTGCTTAGTACTCAGTACTTTTTACACCCAGTACACGACCAACACGATTTTAAAACACTTAACACACAGTGTGAGTATGCAGCAGTATATTTCATAGGTTCTCGTCAGTATTGGCAGACCAGGACAGGACACTGGACAGTGTATGGGCTAAAAACCCCAAAAGAGAAGATACTGCATTGGATGAAGCCCATTCCCAAGAGCCAACCAAAGGTGCCAGGCAGATGCACCAAAACAATAGTTCTCTCTGAAAGCCAGCTGGTGATTTTCAGCAGTCTATTTGTTTCAAGCACATTAAACAGTAGTTATGCATTTCAATCAAAGGGAAGGATGAAAGATTATCTTCCATTTTCTTGCATACTCAAGCTTCCTCTCTGCAGAAGTTCACAAGCAGCCCAGGAAAACGCAATAAATCTTTAACCATCAGACAAGATTTAGAAAATGGTATCAGTGATGTTCCAAAGTCTTATCTCTTCCCCCACAGACTATTCATGCATATACACTAAACAACTATGATTAAACTTGATACCTGGGCTAATATTTAACAGCGTATCTGTTGCTGACAGAATTATTTGGAAGACATACGCAAATCAGGAATCTGCCTAGGATTTCTGAAGGCTATACAACCAATAGACTGCAGTGACCACATTCTCTCCAAGGAATTACAGTATTCATTTCTGAGTTTTATTATTCTAGAATACATTATCTTGCAGTTGAAACTTCTAAGCATTAGTACTTGGGAGTACAGATGACATTTCAAGCTGTCCAGACACTTATTTCTAAAGCATTCCAAAACTCAGTAAACAAGGTAAAGAAATCATGCTTGTTTCTCCTTATGCAAGTGCCACAAACAAGCAGGCACTGCAGCCAAGATCATGATTTCAAATTTTGCTAAGTCTAGGACAACAAAATAGGTCTGAAAACTTACTCACTGTGCTCTCAGTGTCCCTTTTAATCAGCAGCTAAATCAGACACACCACACATCTGTGTTTGAGGATGAACAGAAGGAGCTACTAAAGCCTTTTTCCAATTTCCCAGGTCCAAGGACACTATTTTCTGACTTGCCCTTAGTATAAACGGAAGTCATGAATTACAAGAATTTCAATTTGTACTGCTCTGATGTAACAACAAAAAAGCTGACATTCCGAACTCTGCTCATTGTCAACTCCCATTAACGAGGCATCTATTCCACCACTGTATCCAGAATATCTTCTTCCACCTACATCCAAAAAGGGAGTGAAGTCTGGAAGAAGCAGCTTCTCACTATTACAGCTTTGGCACCTAACACGAGTATAAAATAGTTGTTACAGATAACAGAACAAGCTACAGTAAGGATTCTGACAATATCCTAAATAATGGAAGATCACAAGAGAACTTCCATCAGCTTGTTTATTCACTAAGCCTCTAGCCCTATTCCTGCATTCCTTCATCACCCTAGAAGTCCTGCTCTTACCCAGAATTCATGTACCAGTCCTTCAGCTCCAAGGTCCACATGTTTATATTATAGCTTCCCCAAAGCTGGTCTTAAGAGCTGTACTGTACTTAAACCAGAAGCTGTAAGAGGGTTCTTCAGAGATGTGCACAGTTCAGGACTAGCAAGAATGAGCCTTAACAGAACCGCAAACTACTTAATCAACCTTTCAAGCACCCAAATTTTGAGCTGAATAGTATCTGTACGTCCTCGTGAACATCAGCAGCATTAGGGTTGCTTGCTGTCTTGATACAGAAGCTTCTTAACAACACTATCCAAAGCTGAGGGGGGTTTTGTTTGATTTTCTTTAATAGTCAAGAGGCATTATTTGGAACCAGCTCATATGCTTTTTTCTTAATTTAGGCAGTAAGAGGAAAAAAATTACTGTCAGGAAGAATTTATCTGATTGGTACCAGTTTGTGAGAGGTCCATAAGGTAGGGAAGGGTATCAAGGTAGGTTCCCCTCACAGACACAGGAGATTTTTTGTTTTACTCCTCTAAGAGGCCATCCATAGAGGTGATGAAGTAAAAGCAAGCACACAGAACCATGAACAAAGCAAAAAATTAAAGAGATGAAAAGGTAGAACAAAACCCAACTCCTTCCAAAATAGAGGCAATGTCTTACTTATAGCAACTTTATTGCAACTAGAAGTAAATGCACCATACAGCCTTTGGATAAAAGCAGTGAGTTGAAGTCACTATATATGAACAATACAACCGCTAAAGATATGAGAAGATTTCATTTAATATCTCCAAATTCTTTGTTCCTCTCTATCCCCCCAAATTATGTTAAGACCTTTGTGAATCCTCCCTTATGAACTAAGCAAATCTCCAACTTCATATTTGGAAACGAGATCACCTTGGTTTGGCGAACTTGTGACTCCTGTTATAAAAACAGGTTATGAAACTCTAATTTACAGCAGAATATCTAAAATTGCTGGAGTATTTTTTGCTTCTGTTAGCTCATAAGAAAATGGTTTTCTGTTTGTTTTTAAGGGTAGTTCTTCACCTAGATTTTCCAGGTAGATAAGCAACTTTCCTGTTGACAGCAAGCTTGTAGTCATCCTTTGCTTGACCTCCAACAGTAGTATTTCAATCTCTAAAAGGAACTTCATTCTAAACAAGGATACTACCTTGAATATACACCCATAGTTGAAGTCCTGACAGTGTTTTTTAATGCTATTTTTTAATAGTTTAACAGGAAAGAAAAAATTTAAAGGACTATTACTAAAAGTATTACTCACTTCAGAATTCCCAGTGTTGTCCTACTGTCAGTCCTGAAAACTTGTAACCTCACATACACTAAATAAAGAGATCCTTATGCAACTAAAAAGCAGCCTTAGATTTTCTGGCTTATATTACAAAAAATGAAGACAGTGGTAAATTACCTTACAATAGTTACCAGAACCTTTAAGTTTCACAATGTTTCCCTTTGTTGGTTAATAATAAGAAATTAAATTAAGGGAAAAACGGACCATGGAGCAAGTACTCCTAACAAAGATTAAATTAAAAAAAAAAAGCAGCCAATTATCTAACCATGCACCTGCTCACATGGTGACAGTTATCTAACAACTAAAGACAGAAGTAGGCTATAAAAGCAGGAGTTTTGTGCAGAGAGGAACTGATATTTAAATTCACTCAAGTCCTAAGACTAAATGAAGCCATAAGGAATTTGTCTAGGTAAGTTTTATAACAAACAGCATCGTTTACTGGCAAAATTTAATAAATGTATCAGTAGGACAGTGATCCAAAGCAGGATTGCCACAGTTTTATATTGTCAACATCCACTTGACACTTTACTTCATAAACTTATTTTAGAGATCAACAGGAGGCGTCCAGTTGCAATCTTTTTACATATTCCTGAGTCACAAGCTAATAAGTTACTATACTCACCCTTTTGATTCTCAACTTTCTTTAGTTTAGCAAGATTTACTTTTCCTCATCATTTAGAGTATGTTTTCCTACATTATGAGTTCAGTCTTCTGCAACTAGTTAAGACTTGTTATTAACCTAAAGCCAAGAAATGGCATTATTAAGCAACCCAAATCCTCACCTGAAACTACACCTATTATAGGGGCTCCTTGTTGTGCCTCCAGCAGTACCATTATGTGATTAAGCACCATACAGCCTTTATAGTCAAGTAGATTTGTTATTCCCAATCTTTGTTCCAACCACAAAAACAATCCTAAAGATCATACACGGCCAGTGAAGCATCCCTCATGACACATCTATTTCTAGGCTCTTCCTTAGACCCTCTAATCTAACTCTTTACTGGATAGATGGTGATTAGGGCATACTAGCAAGCATTCAGTTGCAATAAAGTCTAAAAGAAGTAGGCTATGTTAGATCAACACTAGGTTACCTAATCAAATATATACTTCAGACATTTTAGCACTGTCCACAGTACTTCAGCACATAAAACTATTTACCTAAAAGGTAAATATGGGAAATCAAAACAGGAGCCTATTCTCTTCAACTCTGTCCTTTTACACACTAATTACAATGCCATAGCCACTGAGTGAAATTTAAGCCCACTAGAAATAAACTAGGGAAGAAGTTCAGAAAAATAATGGAGAGAGGATTAAAGTTTAGACTGACTTTCTAATCGGGCATTCCTCCTGTTCGCATCCTGGCTTGCACCAGGTCCTCATACCTGGCTGCAGTGATGGGCGATCTCTACTCGGCTGACCTACAGGAATACAACTTGCCTCAAATCTATGTAATTTCTATTTCTTGTATGGTAACACTCAGACAATATACTGATTCCTTTGCTGACCTAGTTCAGATACAGCCCTCATATAGAGCAAATAAAACAGCCAACCACCTACCTAGCTAAAGCTAATCACCGTCTGTTATTCAAACAAATTTAAAAGACAAGCTTGTTTTCTATTGCCATTTGTATCCTTATTCCAAGGAATACACAGAGCTCAGAATCAGATTAACACCATCACAAAATAATAAAAGTAACAGCAGTATGATTAAGGTTAAATCCTATATAATAACAAAACCTTCTGCTGTTACACACAAATCCCTCTACAACAAGCATATTCTTGTGAGCAGTACTACCCGCTGGTAGTGGTGAAAGCTTTTGCCCTATATACCTGGATAGCTGCATTTCAGGTAGTTCTGAAAACTCAAGAAGTCCCACAGGAGTAATCTTGAGTTGTTCTTTGTAGTCATCCACCCCAAGAGCATTCTCCTAGTTACACCAATCCTGTTAATTCTCGTATGAAGCTTTGCATAACAAAAAGGAAGAACATTTTAGAGGATGTATATCCTGACTTCCTTTTTCTCCACAAATACACTATTTTATGGAATGAGATTATATACAATGTATCTATCTATGTATTTTTATATATATATATGTACACACATACACATGCATACACACTCACATATATACATACATATGACAACAAAACACAGTGGGATTAGCAGGAAGTATTTGCCAAGATAATTCTTTTAAAGTGTATTTTAAGGGAAATGAGAAGCATTTTACCTGTTTTATAACTCTGTGATCTATATATATCCCTGAGTTCTTTCATAAGTCGATCTGAAGCCTGAACTGACCCAGAGACTGCACCCTGAAACAAACAAAAATTACTCCAAATAAGTGAAAAGTAGCATTTACATCAAACAGCTTTATTTCCATTACAAAGTTACACTAACTAGCAAGTATTAAGAAAATATTAATTTCTATATTACCATTAGGTTTTTGACAAGTTACATATTCTAGTGAGCAAAGACTACTCAAAAGAAACAAGACACTCCCTCTAAAGCAGCACATTAATATATACTACTACCTGGCATAGGTGATACAAACTTTTAATCAAAGTATAACAGACATTTTTCTGTAAAGGAGTTTAATCTCTTTTGATTTTCAAGATGCATCCACAGTACATTTCTAATAGGGAAATATTTCCTTTTACCTTCTGCTCTTATGCACTGAAAGGAAGAGTAAGACTAATCCTAAGAACAAGATTCTGCATGTAAGGTTTTACTGTTTTCTCAGAAGTATATTTGCATTTGGTTATGAAAAAAGGTACAGGAGTTAGGAAGTATCCACTATAGAACAGCAGCTTCTGGATAAAGGAAGACCAAGAGAATTATTTTAAAAATGCAGAACAAAAGCAACACTATTATTTGCAATAGAGTGAAAAAAATCAATACCTACACAGGGGAAGACTAAAGTAAGTAAATCTTAAAGTACTAAATGTTTTGTTGTGATTTGTCATAGTTCTTGTGGTTTATGCAATCAGGGCAGAAATTTCTTCTGTTCTTTTAGAGCTCAGTTCTGTATTACTCAGCATCTCAAAGTGATAGAAAACTCAGCATACCATTTCTGAACCTGATATTTCAGCCTGTGATACAGTGCTAAAGCTAAACAAAAAGACCTTTAAGAGACATGCATATAAAATATGACTGGCCCTAAAAACCACCAGTTATTGACAAACTAACGAACACACCAGTTATCAAGTAACTGACATCTATTTATATCAACTGCTGCACTGCATGTATTCTGCACACATTCCCAACATTGACAGTTCTGTGACCTTGGTATAAAATTTTGCCCCAATTTTCTGAGCTTTGAAGTGAGGACAGAACTTTCTCCTCTTACAAAACTGAAGTACTTATTTAGAATAACATGATCACCCAAAGCACCTAGATTACCCTCTTCAATTCCATGCCAAAGCTAGCAGGAAAGATTTTGATACTAAACTTTAGATGTTACACAATTACCCTGCTTATATATTCCACCTGAAATACCATTTTATATTCGAGATTTTTGGAAAACAGAGATAAAAATTAGTGCTACAAGATTTAAAATATGGAAAAGGAATGAGGACTTCAAATGAGGTAAGGTACCTATCACCCTGAACACCAGCCCTGTGAAACTCTGACTTTCACCAGCAGTCAGTCTCCCAAAGGTAGATTATTTCATGAGGCCTGCGCAGATCTCTGCTGCTGCTTGGACTTCAGTCACTCCCACTGAAACACAGGCTAATACATGTCACTCATAAGTATGCTTGGGGCAGGGGGGGACGACCACTCCCCAAAAAAACCCCAAACACAAAAAAAGACTCCCCCCGAACAAAGTTAAGTTCAGCCTCTCTATATGAGTACTGAGTTTATAGGTCTGTTTTTCTACTCCATCTAAAAATTTGAAGAGATTTGTTTTTTCAGTTTCCTTTCAGACCTTATAAACATCTACGGACAGATCCTTTCTGGACAGAAGTATCAGAGAAGTATTTCTAGAGGAATCTGAAGCAGCTATGACCATCGTCTAATACCTGAAACATCATCCCTGTTTGTCTGAAGTCAACAGTGATATTATATATTCTACAAGGTCTTAAATTGTAGGATCAAATTATTTCTTAATAAGTCTTACATATCAGTAATAGTTACTTGATACTAAAGCCTTCACATACTCCTTTGTGTTCTCTGTTCAGCAGCATCATATAATATGCTTAGCTTCACACTATAATCTGTAGATTAATCTTGCAGGCTATTCATTTCCATATTTCACTGGATTTAATTATGCAGGTTACTGAAATTCCACTAGTTTTTCTTAACGGACCGGTATGAAGAATGTACTTTGTAATTAAATATGCAAATAAAAGGCAACTCCTTTCCTCTGATGAAACAAAAGCTACATAAGGATAGGGCTCCAGACAAGTCATTTCTCAATTCACTGAAGCCCATGTCTATAGAGCAGTATCAGACAAAGAAGGGATTTTTCTTCCTTTAACAGCAAGTGAATGAAGTTTTATGGGAAAAAAGTGGTTGTTTATATACATTATTTGCAGATTACTACTACTTATATCCACTATTTGCAGATTAGCTGAAAAAGGAAGCATTACACTTAAAAAGTTAACATACATTTTAAAAGTTAACACAACGCAGTGTTAACCACCATTCTCCGTACAATTGCTGTGGTTTTTCAGACCTGTACTGTGAGTGTTAAGGTTGAGACTCATGAATGTGTTGAGTCCAGAGGAAAGAAACTTCACAGAGAAGCTTTGCATGCAGAGCCATGCAATACCCTTGCCTCATCTCCTGTATTTCTTACTGAAAAAGGATTTTTGTTACATTCTTCCTGGAATGTCAACCTCTAAATACAGGCAATTCAAGAACAACTTAGATTCTAAAGACATCCAGTGGAAAACCAGTTTCCTCATTGCATCTTTATTTCCAAATTAAGCCACTGAATTCTGTATACAATGTTGGAAGCTCACCTTTGCATATGAAAATTTAAGTACCTTCTGTACTGTAGTAATTTAAAAACCACAGCATAACACATCCATATATTCCTGAGTGCCATTATAACTGCTGATAAACTGAAGTGGTATTTAAAAAAAGGAAAAAGGTTAGTTTTAGTGTGTGTAAGCTAGCCTTGGTAGACTTTGTATGTCTGTAACAGTGTTTTTCACCCTTGTTTCCTAGGAGCTTCCAGTTGGTCTGCCCACTTCTTATACAGCAGTATTAAATATAGTTAGACTTGCTACTCTGAAGAATCGATAGACTGCAAACCAGTAATCTGTGACCAAGAGAAAGAGGCTAGCAAGCTTAACCTAAGAAGTTTAGCACAGGAGTTTACCTGAAGTGCTCTGAACTACCCTTGGAGGAATCTGAAGAGGAAGCCCGCAGAGATTAACTGCTATACGCCAAACACCACTCTGAAACACAAAGCTTTCATTCTGGTGTCACTTTTGGTTTTTATAACTATTGTTAAAATGCATTTTAGAAGAGAGTCCTACTTGCATCACACCATTGCGTGATATAGCAGAGCAGTGAGTTCAGTTCTGACTATCATGGCACTAAAATTAAAAACTTTAACTTTCAATAATAACTAGCTATATGCAAGTTATAATTTCAAAGACTGAATTCAGAGATAAATAACTGAGTATCCTTGCGGAAAAGTGGGACTTACCACTCCAAGAGAGATAGAGCTCCCATTTCTCCAGTTGTGAGATCAAGACTTACAGTCACAACTGCCTTAGAAATAACTGGTCAGTCATGGGATCTGACAGGTATCTGTCATGTGGGGTTGATGTCAAATGCAGAGACACATAGCCATTTGATCTGTAAACTGAAGAAGTTAACAGAGCTGCCAGACAAGCTCCAAGTGGCTTTTTCCTATTAAGTAATCAAATAGCCACAAAAAGTCTCACTTGATCATCCTCTCCTGTACCAGGATACTCATGGTTCTCCAGAACAATGAGTAGCTAAACTGGAGAAATCCCTGCCACAGGAAGTAAACATCTATGTGAACAACATGCCAATTGCTGAGAGTTGCAAATAACAGAAACACCTGGTACAGGAATTCCCAGAGCCAAAACTGTTGGACATGAAAAATATTCATGAGACGCATCACTACAAGCTTGTCCTGTTCTCAAACTCTTCCCCCAAGGATGTGCTTCTGCCACTGGCAGAAACATGAAAACTTTGGTCCAAGTCAGTGTAGGCATTGTATTTTTCAGAAGTGTTTCTATCCTTCACTAGCATTTTAGTGTGAATGTATAAATCTGAGTAAAATATTTTATACAACAGTTAAGCAACTTCTAAGAACACTAGGGCTTCAGAACTGAGTTTCTGCATTCACAAGTCAGTAGGGCACACCTAAACGTGCAGAAATGAGCACAGCACATGCCACTGCCCTAGCTGTCTGCTGCACTAAGTCTCCAGAGATATGAAGTTTTGCAGCCTCAGCTTTTCTCCTTCGGAGATTTCCCACACACACACACACCTTCCATTCCTCAAAAGATAACCACAGTCTGCTCCTTAAAGGGGTTATCTGAGGTAGGAGATGCAGTTCACTGCAGTTTAAATCCAAAGACTGGATTGTCTGTTTTCTGTCTGAATAGAAAAATACTGTCACACATCAAAACAGTACAGTAAATCACCTCATTCACAATACATTTCAGATAATTCAGCCACAAGACCAAAACTTACCTGCTAAAACAAAACACAAAAAATGGAAACTCCTCCAAGATAAAAAACCAAAATGTGAGGTGACCCAAAAAGAGCTAACAAATACAAGTTTATTGTTACTGAACTTTTTCAGTATTTGTGTGGAAGTACATTCATTCATGGAAGTTAAAGTAGATTCATACTTACTTCAAGGATTAGACTGAAAATGGAAATGACACCTTACACTTCATAAAATCTGAAGATGAAAGTGGAGACATTTGAGGCTTCTAAAGGAAAGTGCATAAACTCCTCAGCAGGAAATGGAAAAAGCTAATAGCATTATCTTAATAAGAAAAGCATTAATCTCTAAAATGACTATGTGGGGAGAGACCTCTGAAAAGCAAGCAGCAGCAAGTTGTTAAATATTTGAAGTTAATGATTCCAGTTCAAAGACTTTTTTTACTCCCAGTAAGCAAGTGGTTCTTTAAAGTTATTACAATGTTAAGAGGAGAATTAATTCTTTCTCCAAGTTACATACCGTACCGCAAGCCAAACTTATTTCCTGATGCCGGCAAGAAGAGTAAGATTAGGGATACTGCCAAGGAAGAGAACTCATTTACAAAATTAGTAGATATGTATTCTTAACTTGTATAAAACACACAAACCCTACAAACTCCTATGACAAAAGTCTTAAGCAGCAGAAAAATGTCTTTAACCTGTTAGTAATATGTGAGAATGGGACTGCATGCACTCTTTTCCTATGGGAAAACCTTTAGCATGATTCATAACTTCAACCTGTATTTCAGCCAAGGGGAGAGAGGATGACTCATGGATTTGGGCCAAAGAACATGTAAAGGAACTGAAAATCTTCTGGTTGCATCGGGCACTGTCAAAGCCCTACATTAGGCTTCACGTTCTCTCATCCAACAACAAGCATGCAAGTGGCATGGCTTTATTTTACTTTCATCTGTTGAGAAAACAAAGTATACCAAGAGAAAGTATACAAAGTGTTGTGTGGTTTGTGTGAAAACTAAACTATGTTTAGCCACTACATTTAAGTTTGTGAAACTCATACTGTCCTTTAAGAAAACCCACTATGAAGGGCTGTACAGATTTACATTTTGCTTTATGTTAGGATACTGAGCAAACTTCTGCTATCTTAGATCATATTTAACAGGTTCTATTAAAAGTCCCATGTTTTGGCAGCATAAAGGGGCATTTAAGTGCTACTAGGTTAGCTCTTTCCTAGGTCAGTAGTGCAGCTATAGTTTCCAGTTCTCAAGCACTTAAAAGTAAACCCTCACAAACCCTTTGAGAAATTATTTAAGCAGCACAGCTATTTCTGGTGACCCACAAAAATACCACAGTTCCTCAGCAGCAGTTGAATACCCTGTTCCCTGTACTCAGCTGACCTTGTTTATGCACCAGCGTCAACGAGAGTGTCTTGGCATGAGAAACAGCTATTATGTAAGTTGAATCTGCTGTTGTCAAACAAAAAACCAGCAGTGTTCGTTTCAGCTCTACTAGATGTGGACAGAAAAAGCAATAGGAAAGGCAGTATTTGCCAAATGGGAAAGAACAGATAGCAAAAGAAAATCGGCAGGTTTAAGAGGCTGTCCGCACCAAGGAAGAATGTTGGCATTACAAAAACCTTTCTTCAGTTCTACCAGATCTTTAAATGATGGTAAAGCAGACCATGCCTTTAAGGCTGCAAGAGGATTTATTTTTTCTTAACAATTAAGAAGTCTTTACCAGCAGGTCTGAATTGTAAATAAATATACAGAATCTCAATAAGCATCTTCTCAAACTCTGAACAAACATTTGAGTTTAAACAAAACCAATAAGTGACCATTGTATTTATGATTAGTCAAGTCTTAAACCAGACTTGATTATACAGCAAAAGCAGTTCGGCGCCTTATGTTTACCTGCTTTTAAATACCGAAATACCGATCAGGTTTGGGTTTCTTTTTGTTTGGGGGTGGTTTTTTTTGGCTGGTTGGCTTTGTCGTTCGATTTTTTGTTGGTTTTGGGTTGTTTTGTTTTTAAACAGGTGATCACTACCATACACGTTCCTTCAGACCACCTGATAGGTAACTATTGAATTCATACACAAATCACAGAGCAGTCTCCTCTAGCCAGCTATCTCATGCTGCCTATTTCAGCAGAACATAAGTCTAAGGTATTTTTGACAGGTTTGCACTCAAGTCATATTGGAACAGCACTGGGACAGGAGCAGAAGACTTGTAGTTGAAGAACTCTGACAGAAGCATTTCTATTTTGTTTCCTTTGCAAAGCAGATGGCTACAAACTGAAACTCTTTTGCATGTTCAAGTGTCAGTAACTAAGAGGAAGAATTTTTTTTCTAAACTAGATAAAGTTATTCAGGGCCAGTAATTCATGACAAGAAATAGTCAAGATTCTGATAACTAAAGGAGCCTTTTCCCAAAATTCTTGTAACTAGATCTACCAGGAGTGCATCCAATATTAGAAGTGGATTGGCTTGGTTAGTGCTGAGCACTTCGAATATATATAGTTCTCACTACAAATCAAAAGAGGTTTACAACAGCAATTCTCTTGAATCTAATATAATTTAAATATAATTTAGGCTTTTTAGAAAATATTTACTGGAAAGATCATCAAGATTTTTCTTGAACTAGAACAAAGCTGGTTCCTTGGGCAAAAATCCATGTGTTCCCTACATACCAATTCCTAAATCTTATGCCTTCCCTAAATACAGGTCCCTCCCCTATACCTAACTACTGCTCACGTCCTCAGCTATTAGCTTAATAAGAAATAGCACATCTTGTGCCTGGACACGATGTACGTGTCTGCTGACTTGCCAAACAACATATAAAAAAACCTTATGAGCTCACACAGTAGCAGGCACCAGTTCAAGCACCTTCCTTCTGTACAGGTGACTTACGAAAATTTTAGAACCCTTACTTTTGGCTGAAACTGGTCATGAACAAAAGCATTACACATTTTAAGCCTCTGTGAAACAAAAGTTTGATTTCTTTGGAAGCCAGGCTAAATAAAATTAAGGTTGTGTGACATCATCATTCCCTCCTACATGCACCTTTGAGAAGTAGAAGGTTCTCTGAAACTTGGCACTTGTGACAAAACACTTCTAAGCCTCTGGAGAACAAACAGTTTTTTTACAACTGCCTGCTGGCAGGATCACTCAGAAAACTGTGATAATAAAGCTGCAGAGCTGCTGAAGGCCCCTTGCTTTATGTCTGGCAAAAAACCCCAACACCCTTCAGTAATTTCCACATGGTGTAGATATTACTGAAAAACAAACTCATGCATAAAATGGATTTAAAGCACAAATTCCTGGGTTTACTAAGTATGTTAAGTCACCCATGAATTTTAATGCAGTCTGTTTTGTATACGGCTTTATTTTAATAAGGGCTCAGCAACAAAAGTCATGCTTATAACCTAGATGCTTTCTGCTGATTCTGCAAGGAGGACTACTATTTGTAAC
Source organism: Strix aluco (assembly GCF_031877795.1). Lineage (NCBI taxonomy): Eukaryota > Metazoa > Chordata > Aves > Strigiformes > Strigidae > Strix > Strix aluco. Next base: position 7,115,244 of record NC_133942.1, read on the forward strand.
AAAGGCATCAAGAAAGAGACAGAGGGACAACCAAATAGATACCTCTGTAAATTGGATAAGCAGTTAAATATCATTAACAAGTGTGAAACCTGGATTTGCATGTAAGAGTTGACTCTAGTGAGAAAACTAAAAGATGTTTCTTCATCTAAAATGCCAAGAATACCCCAACCCAGTTTGACAAAACAAATTATGATAGCATTCTCCCAGGATGAGAGTGCTTTGAAGTAGTTTCTGTGCCTCTGTGGGATGTGGGCTGACAACTAACTTCCTGTGCCAAAGATTTTGATGAAAGATGAGTCTATTTACTAAATGACCTTGGAATCCTAGCTAGCCTATTCAAACTTCACCAAAAAGAGCTATTTAGGTCCCATAACTTGAGATGTTTTTCTTATATATGCTGGAAATCAGCTACACGCTAATTTATGTCTAGGTGCATAGCAGTAGGCTTTATTTGCTGAAAACCATTTCTATTGTACAGCCAGAAATATTACAGAGAAAAAACATAAACCATTAACTCACATTTAAGTGATCTTGCCTTTGATTTTTTCTGATTTTTTCTAAGATTGCAAGGTTCTCTTTTTCAATGCCTTCATCCTCAGATTTCTTCCCATCAACTGGTTCCTCCTCCTTCATATCATAGTGATCCAGATCTTCAATGTCCTACAGGATAGAGGAAAATTCACTGTAACTTAACTGTGCTCTTCATTCAACGAAACCCTCTCCAAGGGCATTTAGGGATACAGTCGCATACTGCACAGCACTATGTATTAGTGACTGTTGGATGCCATTTCTATTTTGCTCTAACTTCACTCTCTCAGCCAACAGTATTCACTGGAAGTGTAGGGAGCCTTCACAATACAAATGAGACCACATTTCACAACATGCTTCTGGTCACAGAAACAAGCACAATAAAACCTCCACAAGAAGTTAAGATTCTAGTGAATTAGCCCATTGAAGTAGGTAGAAAACAAGAAGTTAAGGCATTCTGAACAGGGCTTGAGAATCCAAGAGTACCCAACATTAGAGTGTCTCCAAGATGTTTCTAATTGCAGAGTCTTTTCAATTAGAATCCTAGCTATATTACACTTCTGGCAAACAATGACTAACATATCCGGCAGGGCTACAGCAACCCTTCAAGAAAGTTATGTATTAGAAAGCTACATGTACTTTTACTCAAGGTGAACATTTCAGCTAAAGATTAGATGCAGCAACTTGGAATTACAAAATTATGTAGTCAAGTATTCTGATCACACAAGCCAACATTTCAGTTTTGAGTTCTAGACTAAGACACTGAAAAATCCTCCCCTCTGTATTCTGAGACGGGGTTCTCCTGTTGCAGAGGAGCTCTCTGAACTTAAGACAACTGCCTGTAAGGCGATTCAAGTGCTATTTGTGGAGAAGAGGGGAAGGATGTAAATGCCTTGAGATGAAAAAGGAAGCACTACAGCAGCCACACCAGCAAGCTATGAGCACACAACTATCAGAATGCTCCAATATGCAGTGCTCCACCACACCTGTGGCTACTCTTTATGCACCATCTGTTTGCATGGCAGGAAAACCTAGCCATAAATGCAAATTCAAGGATGTCTTACATAGTAGAAAAAACACCTATCTGGTGCCTTTGACAATACTGTTTCCTCCGACTGTAACAGATTTTAGATCGAGTATTCTTTAAAATGCTCATGTTTCTCAAAATAATGATACAGCCCTAGGAACAGTGAGCTGCTTTTCACTTTAGAAATTGGACTAGATTACAAGTTGGTGATACCAGTGCCACACTCACTATGCCACCGGACAGTTTATAAATAATGACAGACGTGACAATTTTTTTGTCTAAGTAACCTGAACAGAGTATTAGGGGCTACTTACAAGTCCGCAAGCAACAACAGCCTTGTGGCAGCAGGATATTGGAGAATACATACTACCTTTACAGAAACTGTGTCTCCAACAAACGTGGTCTGGATCAGGCTAAGTATGGTATAAGATAGGCTGCTTCAAATTAACTCCAGAATATGGGTAACATTTAGATCTTTTCTAAAGGAAGACCTTTTATTCAGAATAGGAGTTGTTCATTCTCACTACACTCCTTCTTCATTAAAAATCTAAATCTGAAGTAGTCAGTTCTCTTATAACAAGGCTACTATAGTGGTTTAAAAAGCAAGCATCTTAGAGCTATTCTAACGTGCAGTACAAGTAATTGAAAGGGGTGGTTCTCACACAATAAAAATCTCATTAAAAGAAGCACCATGTTGCCAGACAGTGACATAAACCCCTTAAAGTTTAGCATGTCTGTTTTGGATGTCCTTCCATTTCCTTCAGTGTATTGTAGTTAAAAACTAGCTCCCCTGTTTAATGAATCAGCAGACTCATTTACTCTTAGCCAGTCAGCTTCAATTTGGGAGGCACTTTCAAGCATATCAGAGCCAGTTCATATGCTGCTTGAAATAGGAGTTAACAACGTGAACTTACTGATTTGGCACACAGTGTTATGTATTGTTTGACTAAAGCACAAACAGATGTACAATTCTCCGTACCCAAGTAAGCTCACAGCTGAAATCCAGGTTTAAGAAAATCTCACCAGTTTTGTGGTTGAAGTGAAAGCTGACATTAAGGTAACCATCCAAATTTTTAATTATCTTTTCTACTGAACTTTAGGGAGACTACATTTTACAGTTTGGTTTAATAACTAGCCAGCCACTGCAGAGCACAATGCCAGAATTCTAGTAGATTAGGACAGCAATCTCATATATACACATACTTCACCCATATCTTCTTCTTCCTCCTCCTCTGATGTAACTTCTTCGGTTGTCCCATTCTGCAATACAACAATGAGGTTTCTGCATAAGTTGTGCACATGTTCCTTTCTTTCAAAACCAGGAAGTCTACTATCAAAAGAGAAAGCAGTATATATGAAAGTTACATTTATCAAGGTCTGCAGAGGACTGAAGTTTAACGTGACAGACATACAAAGATGCTTTTCTGGAGTACAACAGTGAAGAGGTTTTTGCATGAAGCAAAGAAACAGAGTGTCACAATTAATTTCACATTAAGTTCTAAGTTGAAACTTAAGATTCAGATAAGGATATCCTATTCTGGGACAGTGACAAACGCCATAAACAAGTCAAGCAGGTTATAACTCATGATCTCTTCACCATGAAATCAGATCATAGCTCTGACCAGAATCCATATACGTGCTAGACATCTAAAAAGAAAAAACTCTAGACCTCTAAAACTTAATGGATTTTTGTCTCACTACCTAGAACTTCTATGCAACAACTACTGTCATCATATAGCCACTGTTGTTAGATTATTTGATAAAATACCGGAACAATATATTGAGCTCATTTTTCATGGCTTTCAATTTCAGGATACCACTTCAAGCTCAGGAAGTTTGAGCTGCATAAAGACTCAGGAGCATTCTGATACACTTACCCTCTGCTTCCTCTCCCTTTGGCAAAGAAGGAATGCCACTGCTGTAAACAATGCAGGGGACTAGACGGATCTTCAGTCTGACTTACTAAGGCCACTCCTACTTAACCCACAAATTATCTGACATTTCTGGCTAAGAAAACTTCCACAAGTTTGTTTTTTAGTTTCAGAGCATAAGCAAGGCTCTTCAAATGAAGCTGCTTCCTAATATCACAGGCCTATTGCCTTACAGTTGCACTGCTATGTGGGTGGCTGAGAGAAAAGACCTATAGGATTACAGTTTGGCACGTGACCAAAATTAAGCAAGTTATTTGTCATTACTATAGTACTGTCACCACAGGAAAACCATCTGTTTACACTACAGGAGTTTTTAGAAAGCATGTCATCTTAACATGTATAAGCAAAAGAAGGCATCATAATCTTATTAAAAATACAAAAATGAACAGTTACTGTCTTACCAGTTCTGTTTTCAGCACAATACAAAACATTTTAGTTAACCAGAACATTCCACAGCCCTTCACAACTCCTAATTTGTCAAGTGCACAAAAAGTAAACAAGGCACCTCAAGATACTCCCTACCCAAAGTAGCATATGGTCTTGATATCCCATGTCTCTGCAAGGGATTGAAGAGGAAAGAAAACATCAACAGAGGTTCATCCAAGTGCACACTGTAAAACATATACTCTTCAACAAAAAGCAAACAGTGTTTAATCACATTTACATTTCGGGAAAAATGAAAATTTGGGAAGCACTAGGAATGCACAGCAATTGGCTTGAACAACATTTAGGGGGGAATTAAACTGACAGGACTGGTATCACATATACACCTTTCAATGATACAGGAGCTCCAAAGTAAATCGTGTAATATTATCACACTATTATTAAATGGATTCTGCAAACAAAATTCAGATTGAGAACACCATAAAGCAACAGTACTTCATATCTCAGTCAAGGTTTAATCATTCCCACCATCACGTTGCTTGGATTTGAAAAAAACAACGCCTTCATTGCCGTAAGAAAGTGTCCACAGTATTTTAATTTACCTGTCCAGCTGGTAACGGCTGATCTAACATTTCAACATCTGGATGCTGAGGAAGATTATATAATCTGCAGAGGTCACATATTAATCGCTTCAGCTGTTGAAGAAGCTATAAAAAAAAGAAGACATGGAAACATGCATTTAAACCAAAGCACAGAACAATATATTTTGAATTTTCTTCATATGTTGGTACTGACCTTTCAGTCAGTGTATAGCATTTAAACCTGCACTCATTGGAATAAATTTTAAAGACGCCTCTTTTTCTCCGTAGTCATTGTAATAAAATCCTCACAATGAGAAACCAAGGACATGGCAAATTAAAGATGGCTCCCATTCATCTTCATGTCAAGCGCAAAAAAACATGAGCAAAAGAATAATCTGCTCTGGCAGCATCATCCATTCCCAGCATAGGTGCCCCAGCCACAAGTCACTAAGGAATAATCAAATGGTCATCTTCCATGAGACAAGGTAGTCCATTCCAGTTTCCTAGGTTAAAGACCATGTCTTCAAAAAACCAAGGAGGAACAATCTGATTTTCCACATTCTGAATCACTTTCTAGGGCACACAAGTGAGGCACCAGAAGCAAGACACACACTATACAAGGCACAGAAACTAGCCAAGCTCTGAGCTAGAGCCCAAGTAGTCTGCTTGCCATATCTTGTATCAGGTCGAGGCACAACCTGTTACTATCACTGATTTCTGTTTCCAACTTTCAGCGTTACATTGACTGTGTTCTGTTAACTCTAAAATATGGAACACCTTTCATTCAGTGTAATGCTAACCAGAAAATAAATTTAGTTCTGCAGAAACAGGGGAACATTAAGTTTGCCTCTTGATCACCATGCTAATTAAGTAGTTCCATAGCTGTTAACTTTCTCTAGGCAGCCTCAGATTCCTCCGAGTTAAGGCCAAGACCACAAAAGACTGTACTACTGCATTTCCTCACTTTTCAAGGTCTTTGCATAGCTGTGTCAGGACTGCACAATATGTTTGCAAAATGGTCAACACTTCATTATTTGCAGAATAATACCCTAGATGAAGCTTGCAAAAATTACACATCCATGAATGGACTTTTTTTCCAGATACCAAAGGAAGCTTGTCTTGCCACTTGTAGAAGTTAGCACGCAAGATAGCCATTTCTGTACACACATCCTTCAGCACTACTAGTAGTTACGCTTAAGAGTGGCAACCCCCACTCCCCTTTAAGTACCTATCCATAAAGGAGGGAGACTCAGGCAATGTGGCCTCACCTAAGGTACAGCATAGACTGTATTATCCCAAAAGAATAATACCTCTACAACACTACTTGGTGTTTGTTTACTGTATTTCTTAAAATACACAATAAAGTATCTAAGAAAAATCTAGTCACCCCAAAATGCTCTACATGTCTAAAGCCTTGCTATTGGCCAGTTTAAATGCTCTTACCTTACTGCAAGTGAAAATTCAGCCTCTCCAGGGTTAAGAACTCGTTTCCAAGCCCGTATCACTAGCAGTGATAAGTAAATGTTGCCCTTATGCTACTTGAAAGCTTTGGTGCTTTTTCCTTCTCCAGTAGGATTCAACGTTCAATAGAAACGTTATTTACTCATTGGAGGCCATGAACTGACATACCAGCCTGCATTACGAGAATTACAATGTTCTCTCCTATCACACCACTTTTGCTGTTTCTGCATCATTCGTGACAGTCATCCTCAACTCAAAAATAAAGCAGATGATACCAAAAGAACTGGTGTATCAGCAACACATTTCTTGTGAGTATATACCTCAGATGTAATAGTTTATGTTGCCACAAGCTTTCTGTAACAACCACATTTCTCAGCAGTGTTAAGACTCTACACCTGTTTGAACCTTCCTGGGTATCTGAAACATCAGGAAATCTCTTAGCAGGCAGAAAGCAGGTTAATAAATCAATAAATTAGTTGGTAGATAGAATCACAGGTCTTACAATTATTGTTCTCAACACATATAAGATGCTTAAAGTTGCACCACTACACATTTTGTTGAGAAAATTTTTCTCTGCGCTAACAGTGCCTCATGGAGAGTTGGAGCAGAAACTATAAAATTTCAGGAATTGTCATTTTTCTCACATAGCTATGTAAAGCTAGGCAAGCCAGTAATCTGTTTACATGTGTTGTGAAGCATACAAAAAAATCTAAATGGCAGGGGAAGAATACCATCACTGGCATTTGGCTGGTCCAAAGCTTTGAAAAGCAGATGAACACAAGTATTAGATGTGTCTCACAGAAAGAAACAGTAAGAGCTGAGAAGAGGGTTAAGAACTGCTCCTGCCCTGCTTCCTCTATTCCATAAAAAGTCCTGTCACCTGAATTGAAATTCAGAAGGAATCTTTGCAGCCAGGACCTAACACATTGCAAGCTTCTCTCACTTCCTTCTGAACACAGCACCACTGCGAGGTACACAAGCACTCTCAAAGCAACAAGCTCCTGAACAACCTGGACCAAATTACACACTGGCTGTGCCTGAAGAGGTGTCTTCCTGCCTCCAGCAGCACATTTTCACCTTCTCATATGCACTGGCACCAGAGATCACACAACCATGCAGCAGCTTACAAACTTCGTGGCAGATCAATTACTGATGTGCTTCAGCACATAAGCACCAAATTTCACCATAAAGGGGGAGGCAGGAATGTGCAGCTGAGGGCAAGGACCCCCTTCTCTGGCAGCAGTCTACACTTTGGGGTTAGCTTAATGCAACTGTCAAACTGCAGTTTCATTTTTATAGCTAAGTTGTTTTACTTGACATCAGTTTCTACAACCTTCAAAGGCGGTGGCAGAGCGAGAAGCTGACCCCATCTCTACAACCCTTCTCCTTATTGTTATGCTTTTCCTCCACGGGAATTCATTTCATACCCTTGATCCTTCTGCCATGGATCACCATCACCATTATCCCTTACAATCTGCACATACGTAAGAAAAATCATAGGATAATTTGGGCTGAAAGGCACGTCTGGAAGTCATCTGATCCAAGCCCCTGCTATAAGCAGGGCCTAGCACGATTTGGTATGTGTTAGTGGTACATGAATAGACTGTATCGAAAGGGATAGCAGATTTCTGCCATGTATTAATAATTTAAATGTATTTCCAGGCTAACTTCACATGCTTGGCTAATGTAAAATGAATGCTTAACACACACTTTGCTGCTGCTGCTGAAGAAAAGTGGGCTAACAGTATACTAATAGTTTCTCTGAAATACAAACTGCCTAAAGCAGAAACTAAGCAGCAACTAGAATGCAAAATCCACAGGGTATTAAAGGAGCAATATAAATAGCCTGTATAAGGTAAATGCTCAAGTGACAAATTTATAAACTAATGATATTGATTATAATTAATATAAAAATGACAACAAAACATAAAAATGTAATATATATATCTGTAATAGAACTTTTAATGCTTCAGGAGTTCCAAGAACTTGGTAGCTCTTACGGATACCATAATGCCGTTTTAGAACACAAAAACGCCTCTTAGAATTTTACGTTTTCTGTATTAACATCTTACAAATCTGAAAACAGTTTAGAACAATTTCTCTGAAACCTATCCTACATTAGGAGGCCTTTTTAGGCATGAAGAGATCTTTCTACTGCTGCAAGTATTAACAATTTTAGGATACCTTTAATGGTATTAATATACTGCTGGGTTTACTATGAAGCACCTTGTTTTCTGATTACGAAGAAACATGGACTTACAAAGTATAGTGTAAGTATACACATACTTATTTTTCTATATGTATCTATCTACTTATATATACACACTACATCTATATAAAAACAAACTAATCAATAAATCTTAGCCTACCACTGAAGAAAACTGCTGAAGAAGAATACAAGAGGAAACAGAGGGAAGAAATAACTGTCATTTGGAGTGTGACCACTACTTAGCTATCAGGTAGTCTGTGATAGTAACTAGCCTCATGCACATCCAGCAGCCTTGGACAGTTTCAGAATATAAAGCAAAGCTTCTTCCTGCATTTTGCCTCCATGACCCCCAGTACAAAATTAGTTGCTGCCACATTGGTAGTTTGCAAGAGCCAACATTCCTTCCTGAAATACCATCACGTGGGACTAAAGCTAAATTCTTAATACAGAAGCAGTGTGCTTAGGGACAGCAGCTTGTCCATGCTGTACACATACTTATGCCAGAAATCCTACACTTTTGATGTCTTCCAAACAAATTTAAGCCTTCAAGGTTTGGAGAGTGTGAGAATTAAAACTGCCCATCTGAATTTAAGTCCATTTCACTATTGTCTTTAAAAAGCAAACCTCCAAATCATGTACAGTTGTATTTAATAACCCAGGAAGTAAGGTTTGAGACTTCAGACTTGCAAGGATAACTTCCATTATATTAAACAGAACAGTGAAAGTGGAGGATGTCTCTTTTGCATGGCACAACCACTAGAAGGCAGCTGTCAGTCGCAAGTACCTCCAAGTCTAATGTGATGCTGATTTTCAGGATCTGAAAAAGAACTCAGGAGACACTAGGGGTCACAGAGAATTCTGCAGCCCCTTCATCTGCTGACTGGAACTTGCTCAGTAAGACTCCAAACCTAATGATACCTATGCTGATCATGTTCTTTACAATCTTTCAACATTTTTAGTGTTTTGACAAATTTTCATAGCAAATAGCACCATGGTGATGCCAAGGTAAGTAACACAGTTTCAGAACCACAGAAAATTTTCCAGTAAACATGTGCATGATTTTAACATAGTAAAAGAGTTTTCCTTTTACCATGTCAAATGACCAGGCTTCCATATATATATATATATATAGCCCTGTCAAACTTCTATGCCTGAAGAGCATGTTCTTCAGTTTCACAAATAGCTGACACCTGGCAAAAGTTACAAAGCAAGTAGAAAGGGCAGAGTAATACCAAAGAACACTAAATCAGGGTACACGTGCTAGCAGTGCTTTTAGCAGACATTCACTGTGCTCAGCTGAGCTCTTGGAAGAGTCCAATGCAATTTCCCATTCAAAATTTGACTGTTCCAATAACTTTATGACTTTAGAGCAACATGGCACAAATGATACTTTAGCTGCAATAAATTAAATGAAAACTGCTTTGAAACATTCTAAAAGTCTAAATTGAACTGAGTTATTAGGAGACAGCATGATAAATCAGAAATCTCTGTATTTCTATAAGCAGTTCCTTATCCCTTCCTACCCTATTCCAAGAAGTCTGTGTGTGTTGCTCCAATGACCTTGAAGGGGAGGAAGCGAGTTGCACAGGGAGAAGTTGTACAGAGAAAAAAGAAACCCAAAACCCACAAAACCAAGCCTTTTGAGCAAAACAGAGAAATCAGACTTTGTAGTGCAAGTATTTGTCTCTTCAACCACTCCCATCTGTCTTCACCTTGGCATAACATGATGTAGGGTGGATTCCTGAGAAACCAACGGGCCATCCACAGGTGTCTATTACATCAACCCATCAGCTTTTACATGGGCAAGTACAATCTTGATATCAGAAGCTGTTTTCTTACAATGTACATGAGCAGTCTCTGTGCATATGCAATTCACAACAGCAAATCCTATGAATGTTTGCAATAAGTCTTTCTACCCTATTGCAAGCAAATCTGTAGGTAGTTAGACATAGGAAATACCTTGTTTAAAACCTTTAGTCTGAAGCTACTAGCCATGCCAGTTTCAAGCTGGAGAACCTTCTGAAAAGTGTATTTAAGAAAAAAGTTGATTTGGCCATATTTCCTGCTACTATATTGTTGTATGTCTTTCTAGGCAGAAATCACAAAGACTAGGAGATCTGTAACATTCTTCTCAGTGTAGTTTAGTCTAAAGTTTAGGTTTTAAAAAGAAAATACACAACAGATACGTGTGTCTCCTGTAATGAGATCCAACATAATACATTAAAACAGTAATGCTCCTCTGCAATGCCCCTTTGTTTTTAATTATGGCAATGCCCATAAAGACTCTCACTTGCTTGTTAGTTTTCTAATTATTTCTGCTAGAAGTCAAATGCATCTTAAATACTCTTTAGAAAAAGAAATTTACACATCCTTATTTAAGGTTGAATATGCTTAACATTATCCCAGTAAATATTACAGGTAAGTGATTTCATGACAAAGAACATTCCCAGTTTTCACAAACCAGGCAAATACTAAGGCCAGCATATAATCCATGCAATAAGCAGTATCCTGCAGACTGATTTGTTTTGTATGTATGATGTGCATGCACGTGTTCCTGTATACAAAAACAAACAAAAAAATGTTAAAATAATCTGTTAATAAAGATCATTCTTAAGGGCTATTTAATATCCATCAAGCTGAATTTGGAGAGGAACAACTGAATTTGTCAGTATGCCACAATACTGCTCAGTATGGAAAAAAGTATATTTGTACTGAAACTTATCTCCAAGGAATATTCAAGGACACTTACTTTCCTATATAAAATGAGAAGTTAATTTTTATATATATATACACACACACGCACACAGAGAGCTCCTATCACTACACCAAAAGAGTACTCAAGTAAGATATAATGCCTGATAGTTTTCTGAAATACAAAACTACCATTAGAAACTGTGCAACAATTTTCTTTAAATAGTAATCATCCAAACTCACAACACTGTTCAAACTTACCACTATCTAAGGAACATTCTGATGAACCAGAAGCTATCAGGTCAAGTTGTCTTCAATGAAACCAGGAATTCTTTGTATCAGTTACCATTGTAGCCATGTTTTAGAGAACATACATTCTCGAGAACAGAAAGCTTTTGCCTCTGTAATTGATCTCTGTGCAAAGAAAACTCTGGAAGAGCTGGTTTCTTCAGTAGTTTTAGGTTCTCATGCATTTCACTGTTTAATTCTTTTCAGAAAACTTTAAACTGTAATTATTGGGGCTGAAACTTAACTTTCAAAAAGCAAGCATTTAAGTAATCTTCCCCTCCTTGCCCCAAATCTTTTGAACTACTTTTCATAGAATCATAGAATGGTTTGGGTTGGAAGGGACCTTAAAGACCATCCAGTTCCAACCCCCTGCCATGGGCAGGGACACCTTCCACTAGCCCAGGTTGCTCAAAGCCCCGTCCAACCTGGCCTTGAACACTGCCAGGGAGGGGCAGCCACAGCTTCTCTGGGCAACCTGTGCCAGTGTCTCTCTACCCTCACAGTGAAGACCAGAATTCTTCCTTATATCTAGTTTAAATCTACCCTCTTTCAGTTTAAAACCATTACCCCTCGTCCTATCCCTGCACTCCCTGATAAAAGAGTCCTTCCCCATCTTTCCTGTAGGCCCCCTTTAAGTACTAGAAGGTTCATATGTTTTTTGGATGATAAACTTGTGTTTACAAATCCCCCCATATAACCCCCAAACTGAGCTAATTAAATTGCTTGTTAATGTGACAAAGCTAAATAAACACCCAAAACAACCAAAACACTTGGCTCACCAGAGTATTGCTCTTCTTAATATCTTCTAAACGCTCTAAGACTGAAGTCAGGTTTGGGTCATCTGATTCTACAAACCATATTGGTGATGAAGAGGGGTAAGACTCCTGTTAAAAAAAACAACACAAAAGACCCAACAAATAAATAAACAAAAAACCCATAAAGCTTTTAAAACTCATTCACCCCAAAAATTTCACAACACAGTATTAACATCACCTTTTATCTTACTTTCTAAGCCAGGTAACATAGAAGATTTTAATACAGCATTTTTAGGCAACACAAAAGAAGTTGTAAGAAATCCAGTCAGCTGGTTCTTCTAGTATTTCATCCTATTTTTATCTTGATTAGATGATGAACATACATAAGAAACAGTGTTGAAAAGTTTAAAACCCTGGGGCAGGTGGAACAGGAGGGAGAAAACTAGAAATGCAGTACAGGTGATCATTACCAAAAAATGTAATCACAAGTAGTACATGTCAAAGAATAAAACTGTATTGATGCCAATTTAACATAAAAATACAGATTCTTCCAAATTTAAGCTGTGAAAACAATGAAACCTGGAGTCTTCAGATTTTCTCCTCAAATAGGATTATTCAAACTGTTCTAGCGCTGGCCCTCAGACTAAAGCAACATGGCTCAAATCTCCTGCCTCGGAGGACAAGTTAAGTTAGGCAGATCACAATGCCAAAAATCTGCAATTTTATCTTTGAACCACCCCGGCTCACAGAGGACTTTTCACTGCTGAAAGATTTCTCAAACAATATATTGCATACAACCCTATCAAGAAGGCTTACAGAATAACGTTCTTCCATCAATAGAGTCCTACAGTTGTTAGGCAGATGCACAAACACATCCTAGTGACAGAGATCAAATGGGTTCACAGGATTAGAAGTGTGCTCGATTTTCCAGAACAAGCCATGGTTAGGGCACATACAACATACAGAACAGATGTGGCCCACAACTGCTCATACAATCCATGACAAGCGATTTTTCTGTCACTAAGCTGCCACAGCATGCAGCCCTTCAAAATGTGCTAGGAAGAGCCTTGCTACAGAAAGGTGAAGTCCTTTGCCTCTTGTTTAGATGTTTCAAAAAGCAATTCCAATTTTTTCCTAACACAGGTTTGGTAACATTGTGAGGATGGTGGAAATCACATAGCTTCCAACTCAGCAGTAGGCGTCTCTCCGTATCCCTGGCATGTTTGGATTTTCTTGTTTTGTTTTAGTTGTTTGAGGCATTCTCCACTTCTCACCCATTCAATTAAATTCTAGTAGTTGAGGACAAATTACTGAACCTCAGTTTTATCACCCAGATATTATCTTCATATCCCCAGGTGTTACAAAATACTATGAGGGAATTTTCATTCATTCCTCTTGCTGCAGTATAAATTTACTCACTGCAGTTTAAAATTCCGTATTTCTCATTCCAGAGACAACAAATCATGCTTCATCCTTCAATACTTAAAGAGTCAAGGTTCCTACTGCTACTTTAATAGGTGACTCCAAAATGTGCACTATACTTACAAATTTACACCCTTTCTTGACTGCATTGGGTATTTTTGGCTTTATAGTTTTCAAGACAACAGTACCAACTTTCAGAGAAGGAAGACATCATACCTGTCTGTTAGTGATACTGTCTGGTCAAGCAAACTTAGCCTAAGCAAGCTCTCAAAGTACAAGTCCCGTAAGAAAAAAAACAGACCTTCCTTATTTAAATTAGCTTCTGTCATTTCATAGATACTGGGTTTATTAGAATGCAGAATACGATCCATTTGTAAACTGGAGAAATATATAAGCATGTTAGAATTGTCTTTTAGTAACATAAAGCTTACTTTCTAATCAACCTTCCAGCTGAAGTGCTGAACCTCATCAAAGAATGCATGTGATTAGACAAAGGGCATCAGCTTTGGCAAAACAAGACTATCACAGCAAAGTTCCCACCTGGCAGCACACTCCAGGAAGTTCTAGCTCCAGAGGTCTAAAATTCCCACCTGTAAACTGAAACCTTTGCATAAACTTATTTTTAAACAAGCTCAATCCCCTCCTAAGTTTATATTTATTTTCTTAAAAATCACAGCTAAAAATACCTTAGAATACATGATACTCCTAGCATCTTTATGAAAAGACAAACTGTTTACATCCTTCAGCTTCACTCTGAAGTATACCATACACAAAGCAGAGACCTTAGAACATCTAATTCTTGATTAACTAAGGCCTAACATCTCAAATGTCTGTCAAGAAAGTCCAGTACTCAGCTTGCCCAGATTTTAAGGCTAAGGAAGACAAACAGATAAGTAATTACATGTGATTTAATCACTTTCTTCCTTTACTAAATACAGTACCTTGGAAAAGTCTATTTTCTCCTCAGTTTAAGACACTCTTGAAAGACTAACCACTATCACTGCTGGAGAAACATGGTTGAATTCTCAGCTGCTCCTGGGTTCCCAAACTATTTTTTAAGGAGCTACACTTTATTAAAGATATTCCAGGTTTTGTACTGATAACCTCCCAGACATTTTTCATTCAACCTGCCTCTAAAGTCTCTGGCAATTGTGCATTATTCTTACATCAAGACTTTCACACTGCAACACTGGATCTTTATGCACAGTAGGGAACATCAGAAGGGAGACTCCGGCCCTATTGCCTGAAGACTTGTTTGAACCAGCTATTTTTGAGACCTGAACTTCTCTGGCCAGCTCATTAAGTTAAGAGAAAGGCAATAGGGTAAACACTACTACTGTGACTTTAGATTACGCCAACATTCCCATCAGCAAATACAAAGAACAAGCAAAATCCGTTCCAAGATTCATTGAGCCATCTGCTTCTTAAAATCCTCAGATTCATTAGAATAAAAATATTCTCCAGATACAGCCAACATTTGGGCTGTGTATGCACATTCTCCTAACAGGTATTTTTAGCCTTTTTTTTTTTTTTTGATCAAGCATTTGTTAATTGTGTTAGTCCAGGTCTAAGCAAGTCTATTAATTGCAGTGATTTATACAAGATAAACATCTGTCAGTCCACACTTGTAAACCATATCTGGAATCTGAAGACTGCTTACAGAATGAAGCTCAACTCTTCACTACCTATATTCTTTTCTGACAATTCTGTTTCTCCTTTCTCCACCAGCAGGATTTAATAATGAAGGATTTAATGAACAAACCCACAGTAGGACATTTGCTGGTTGCAATCAGTATCTATTCCCAGTCTGGGCAGCCTATACAAAAATCTCTTCCAAAAAACTTGCAGCGAATCCTTTGTCAGGCAGGGACACGACTGATAGTGCAGATCTGAAGATCAAGCAATCCCACTATGTGTTTAAATACATTACAGTGGCTACTTGAATGTGCTGATGCCTTCTGCACTGAGTGACAGTCCTTATGTTTTGCTCTTTCCATATTTTGCAATGAAAGCAGGCCCTGCTGTACAGGAGAAAACATACTAGGATTTGATACTGCCTGCATGATTAGTGTATAGCACATATGAATTATTATACCCTAAAATTGATTAAATATTCAAATTTTTAGTCTGCTTTAGCTTTTGAAATGTGAATGGGAACAATGCATTTACCAGAAAGGCTTTTTTTAAATACTGTGCGAGTATACTCACTCATCTGTATCAGAAAATATTTCAAATTTTGGACTTCTGGAATATGGATATTTAATTGCATATTCCAACTTTTTCACAACAGATGCTTAATATTAAAATACAAGTTCAATCAACCTTCCAGTTTGCTGCAATACTTTTTAATTCTTCAGACTTACCAATAAATATGTTCATTTAACTTAAAAACATAAATGGCACTAAGTTTCTCTAGATCTGTAAGTAATACGTATTTTTGGAACAGCTGAGTTTCACGCGGATATGAGTCACCATATTTTTAAATACAGAATTCACACACAAACTTCAAACATTCTGATCTTGAGCTATAAACAAGCTCATGAGTTTGTAACACCATAGCATGCAATGAAAGACTAAGCTTGTGGTTTGTAAGGTCAAACTACTGAACTCCACATGAACTAATTCTGCTGAGAGAATTAAGCCAGCTTTTTCTTCCATATCTGCATCCTATAGAGAGAAGAGATGGATTTGAGTGGTTAACTCATGTAAGGAACACAAGCTTCCCAAATACAAAGACAACATTTCACAAGAGGAACCCTAGAATAGCAGCTATTTTACTATTAATTCTCAGTGGCTAAAAAACAACATTATTTTGGGCCTTTCACTACAAAGCTGACGTACAGCGGTTTTGTATAATCTATTTAGCTGCACAGGTATCACCCATACTAAGTGTTTGAGATCTTTTATGCAACTGCTATAACATGACATTTCCCTGCTCTCTACAAGTAAAAGCAAAGGCTACAATGCTTAGATTTGGGCAGCTTTCACAAGCTAATGCACGCTGTACAGCTTGAAAAGCTAATGCAATTGCTCAGTAAGACACTACAGGCTGAGATGACATCACACCTAGCATGTACTGAGGCCTGAGGACAAAGGCTGAATGTTTACAGCCAACCCAGATACAATTACAATTCATGGGATCATCGCTTCTAGAGAGTCTTTGTATTAACACCAGGACAGATTGGGAGCTTTGTCAACACAAACGCTTCTGTAGCTTCTGTAACAGAATGCAGCAAAAGAATTTAGCCTACTAATAAACATACAAAATACAAAGAGAATAAAGCCCCGCACTCCTGGCACTGGAACAATTTCAAAACCTATCAGATCATTTAGGAAAACCACAGCGTATGAGAAGAATAAACACGGGATCTCACTGTTCAGACATTCTGTTGCATCCTCTGGAAGAGGGTCTACTTATATTTTACTAACAATTTCGCTTACCACAAAAAAAAAAGGGAAAAAGTGACAGAAGATACCAGGAACATATAAAGACAGCTCTTCCTGGGTAGAAATCTGTCATCTAAGTATATCTTATCTAAGCTTTCTCATCCTTAACAATAAGGCTGTTTTACTCGCAGTGTTATACAATCTTTATCCTGTTCTGTAAAGCTACAGCGACGCAATTTTGATGCAAGAGATTTTTATAGGAGCTATTTCTAAATCACTATAATACTGTTGAAATTGTGAAGTTGCTAAATTAAAACAACACATCTTGCTCACATTCCTAAGATTAGAACAACCTGTACACACAGCTTGCTATGAGGTGATAAGAGTAGCCATGTCTCCTTGTACACAACAGCCATTTTGTCATGGACAAATAGTAGGAAAACACGTTTAAACATACATCTTCAGCATTATGATTTAAAATTGCAATTACATGCTGACAGTTCTTAATTTTCTTTAATTTCTAGATCATCTTAGATTAGAAAAGGGGTTTTTTTATAACTCCTTAGCATACTGGCTGAACAAAATTCAACCAATTCTATTTCTTTTCTAAGTTTTTGCAAAATCTCTATAATCGACAGAACCTAGTTCTGTTCTTCTTACACAACTAAACTTAGCTGATTTTTATAAGAGCACTTCTACCTTTCATCTTCTGAGTCCCCAAATTTCTTTGTCCACCCCTGTTTACTTCTGAACAACAGAACATCAAACCCCCAGATCTTTTAAACAGCTTAATTGTGTTGAGAAGGCTAGCAAGAGACCATTCTAGCTCACACAAATCTTGGTAATGAAGTAAGTAAATCCTAATGTAACAAGCCATTTCAGAGGGCTTTTCAAGGTGAATACATTTGCAGCTATAAACACACATCAGGTAACTGACCTCAAATCATAAATGGCTTTCCCTCAGCAGACATCTTGATGCTACCAAATTTGTTCATTTGAATTAAATAGCAGAACTATATTTAAAAAAATAAAATCAAGTCCCACTGTTTAGGGATCATATACATATCTTACACAAGCATTCAAAAAAATACTGAAGATTAAACTACACAATTAGCTACAATTTAGCACATATTATTTGGAATTGTTAGTCATTCATTACTCATGAATTTTTCACCTGTGCTAATATGCCTTTAGAGGAAAGGAAAAAAAAAAACCCAGACTTAATATTAACAAAGATACCAGGACTTAAGAAGATATTCTTACAAGTTTAGCTTGATTACCATAAAACACTAGTACTTAGAGCTTCTTAAGAGTATTAGTTGTGATTACACAACTGACAGACTGCTTCCCATTACGAGGGGCCAAACGTTTCAAAGGCAGCTTACAATGCAGGTAAGCATTTTCTACCACTAGGTACTTGAGTGCCTGTGAAATCTACAGGCTAAGAACCTTTCAAAGTCAGCAGATTGTCACCTGCCCTCCCATCCCATTCTTTATAATTAAAAAAGAAAGCATGAAGGGTCACTTTCAACTCAGGTTTTTTGAAACTTCATTGGAAACAATCCAAATAAAACTATTTCCCAGAAACCTCAAGTTAATAAAACCCCCAAAATTTGTATTTTCAAATATCCAGATGTTATCGTTTGCTCTGTTGTACAGACTGAGTTATTGAACATATTACAAATATTCTAACATTTAATTTCCAAGTTCAAGTAAAAATTTGCACTTTTACATATGAAAGAACTGTCATTTCATTAAGAATCTAACAGTTGAGTGATCCAGAGTTCTAAAAGATAAGAAAAGTGCATGCAGTAGGGGATTTACAAATAAAATTTAATATTGTGAGTAGGGAGGAAGCAAAGTTAATTTTACTCACCTCTACTGAGCAAGGGAAAAACTTCAAACTGCTTTTCCTTTTGAATTTTAAGATTGTATACCACACATTATTAACCTGCTCAATGCATATAAACAAAAGGGCATCTTTATTCACTAGAGATCAGTTAGAGGGAGATCTTTAAGTGTTTCTATACAACAGAAAGCAAGTTTGTATCAGCTTTAATTTTCTTAAGCTCCTCCTGAAATCAAAGCCTGACGTGGTCAGTTCAGTGAGAACACTTGTTAAAACTCATGCATTTGGTAAGGCACCAAGTTCAACTGACTAAAATACATGTATCTCTCAAACATAGAAAAGTACTGCAATTCTACCCTCAAGTTTAATGACTGTCTTGACAGCTAGAGCCTATACAAGACAATCCCAGGTGAAGTGACACGCTTTGGTTGGACCCCTGGAGATTGCAAGAGCTTTATCATCTTGCACCTTTACAGGAGGTAGCTGAAAGAATCCCATAATCCTGTTCTATGTAGGTTCTGCCAATACGCTCATCACTGCAGAGCTGAATACCTTCAGGAGCGCATTAAAACAACACAACTAACAGGGTCAAGGTTTTCGTCTCCCGCACGCTCTCCAGGGAATGAGGCAAGTGTAGCAGAGTATCTTGGTTTAGAATTATTTATGTTATTAAATACAGCCGTGTTAGAGAAGGCAGGGTCAAAGGCATGTGCCTCACAGAACAGAAAGAGTATAACAAACCACAGCTCTACAGGTGCCTGTAAAATTCACTCTACAATCACAAATTGTCCCAAACAAAAATATAGTTCTCTGTAAAGCAAGTTCTGCTGATTGCAGAAATCTACCACGAAAGTAACCACAAGGAAACGTTTCTGTTAAAAGCATACAGAACAGCTATGGACATTACTTTTGTCTTCACAACAGACATCCTCTTGGGCAGAGCAAAGCAGTTCCCCTCCTGTACATCAGGCTTTTAGAGACATACGTGCAACAGTCTGCAACTTTGCACCTTCTACAGCCACTTTCTGTACAAGTGCACAGGGACTACAGCATGTTTTTAAATTAACTGAAAGCCTAGAGCATGGAACACTTTTTGCAACATATAAATTCAGCAGCATCTGCAAGTGCCAATGTTCATAAGATGGTGACCACAGCATAGCTAAGTAAGTATGAACAGGGACAGTATTTCAATGGCAGTTCACTCGTGTAAAAATTATTCCAAAACCCAAGCAGCTTGTAATTTGCAGCTTCACCTGCAAAAATTCATTTGTTCAACCCAGGCCCATAGAATTCTCTTGAAATTGTTACAGAATCTTCAACTTTTTTACTTTAGATACACCTAAGACAGAAAATAACATTTTAAGAAGAAAAAAATCCTGGAAAAGACTTAAGCAAATGATGCTTTCAAACAGGCACATACAAGAGGCCAATAATTTCAAGTTAAATAATCTAAGATACTTCTCTGTTTTACTTCCATGTCTCTATGCAGATACACACATTTAAATCTCTCACTGCTCAAATGTCATTACCTTAGAATAAGACAAAACACACACAACCAAAGTAACAAAGGCACAAAACACCACTTCAAATGGTCACAAACATGGATGAAGATATGGCAACATAGGTCCTACACTTCTTACGGTCAAGTTCTTTCAGACAAGTTTTTACAGCCATTCTTTGAACTATTTAATTTACACAAAATGTCCCAACTGTTGTTTCCAATATGTGAAACTGCACATTACTCTTGGAAAAAACAGGTTTATCAGACTCTCTTATCAGTTGCCACAACCTCATCTACTCCCCTTACCAAACAAAAGGCAGCAGGCTATCTGTTGTTGAGTATAACATAACTACACAGAATTACAATACAAACTTTGAGCATAAAAGCAAAAAAGGCACCTTTCTGATAAAAACATAGTTATTGATCTTCACTGGGAAGCAACATTTTGTTCTCCAGGTCATTGTCATAATGCAGCATGCCATCTATCCATTCAAAGAAATTCACAAAAAAGATGAACTCTTAACACTTTCATATGGACCCCAAGTAAAATCACCAAATGTTCATGTTCAAACACAACTCCTAAATTAACACTAAGCATGGTCTAGCTAACAGCATAGCAAATGACAGTTGTTCAAGAGCAGTGTGCAGTCTCTGAAAATGAAAACTGTTGTTAAGGGCCAACCCAGTTAAGTGAGCTGAGGAACATTTCCTTGCCAATACTATTAACAGAAACAAAGTTACAGATCATCCACACTGAAAATTGAGCAAAGAACACAGCATTGCTGAAGACTTTCCTTATCAGGAAGGAGGCTGTAGAGCTGAGACTAGAACTCAGAGTTTTCCCACAGCACCTCACAGCAGCCAGATCAACCTATATTGCTCCTCGCACACAAAAACCCCACTGTGTGCTTGTACTCTCATCTTGACAGTTGTCAGAGGATGGTTGTTTTGGAGCCCTCAGCCACAAGGGGTTCTCTTCTTTAATGCATGCATTACACATGCACTCAAGCTGGCAATGGTTTATCTAATAAGCAGCTAGACACATGCGCTAAAGAGAAAGGTATTTTGCAAATCTTGATTCTCCAATACTCTTTCTTTACCAGCAGCACAGTATGTGCCCAAATTCCTGAAGGACGTCCGGTTACTTGAAATAAACTAGCAACTCGTTCTAACCATCAAGAGTTATTAATTACCTACTTCTGCAACTATACAGATAAGTACATTCAGAAAAGGTATCATCAACATTAGTGTCACAGAGCCACAGCAGCAAGAAATGGCTTCTAATACGGCTAGAACTGAAGAAGGGGTTATAAATAAGTTGCAACATGTCACTCTCTCCCCGAGTTAACTTGAAAAATAAGTTTCTTAGCAGACCTGCTCTTGACTTTATCACTTATACAGTTACTCCACAGCATGTAAAGTCTGATGTCACTTCTGCTGTCACCCAAAAATCCAGGCTTCCCCCTCCTCCTCTTCATTCTCTTTACCCTCAGGAATTTACATCTTCCAAATGTTCAAATCATTCACCACTCCCCCTCCAAAGGCACTGTACCCTTTGCCCCTCTCTGAAAACAACTTTCCTCTTTTCCGCCTTTTCCCTTTACAGATTTGCTGTGCCCCAGACACATCCACAGATAGAAGGATTTTTCATTCTCACCCACTGCTAACAGAGGTCCTGCTGCTCTATGCTCTTAGCACCTGAGTAGCACTCCCAGCCACCACCCACCTGGTTCCCAAGCTCTCCCCTCACAGCAACACGTACACAGCTGCCCTGAGTGCTGCTTAGTCACTGTCCTTCAGATTAGAGCCATTTAGATGGAACTTTGTCATCGTCCCGTGTCCCCCCCCCCCCCCCCCCAAATTTCAGTACCACAGAGTTCAACCAGTGTTTACCATTAATAAGTTAAATACCACACTCTTACCACAGTTATTTCCTACTTCAAAAATTCAAGGAAGCCTGTGGTATCTTGAACACCACTGCACAGGAACGCTTTAATTTTTTCTAATGCCACTATACAAGTTCTGACAGAGCTTATGTTCCTTTCTGAATACACACTGAAGAAGCTATTGCAAGATCTCTGACAAAGCTATTGCAAGATCTGCAACCATACTGAACTCTTCTTTCTCTCAGAGGTGTTAAAAACTTAGAGATCTGGGAAAAAGGAGAACACAGTCCAAACTAAGTCTCAAGAAATCATGCACTAACTGCTCTACAGTACTGGATACACCAGGATGCCTTGTATGCATAACAAAAAAGAAACAAAACACGTAAGGTTATTATTTTAATGCCACACTTAAAGATTACAGCTGGAAGCGAGAAATCAGTAAGTCATACACTAACTGGTATGCTTGTTTCCAGCAAAGATCAACTGAGAACTATTCTGACCATATTAGCTTCAAGATCTAAATGTTAAATAGCCCGCCCTTACTACAATCAGTCATTTAATTTTCCAGTTGTCTTCTATGAGCTGGTGACAGGTCATTTTCACTTCTACAGAGCTTGCAGCTGAAGAAATACAGTGGAATGCTTCCTAAATCATGAACTATCATGTGTCTTAAAAATGGCATATTATCATTCATATTCTAAAGAAAAAGAAAAAAATTAACTTCAGCCAGGAATTCAGGCTTTTACAACCTTTCAAAACTACACAAACAACCTGACAGTACTGAACAGTAGGCCACAACGAGGCATAACTAAAATGGTAGTTATTTCTGTTAATCAGCTTCTACAAACATTTGCTCCTATCCAGAAGTTTTGCCTTTTTTTCTTAGTAACACTATTTAGAGAACTGTTTCCATCTTCATATCTTCCATTCTCCTGAAAGGAATTTAATTTTACAAGTAAACAAACAAACTACTTCCAGTTAGTCTGGTCCAGTTGTCTCTATTTAGCTGTCACTGTAACAACCAGATGCTCACGAAGGCCCACCGGGCTGATGCCGACTCAGGTATTCCATACGGAGCAATCCCAAGTGCCACTGAGGACTCAGCCAGCACTTGGCAAGCAGCTCTGTCAGCAATGCTGGCTTCAGCAGTCTTCCCCAGCACTCACTCATTCCTATGCCCTCTGTTGTGACGGTACAGCTGTTTGTGCAGCCACGCAGTGAACCAGACTGGGAAATGATCCAGATTAACAATAACCCAGTAAAGAATTTTTACATGCCAGTCAGGTCCTTAATCCAGTAAACTCAATTTTGGCCACCTCACAAGGCACATAGCCTTTACTGGTCTGCAAGCAACAGCAGGATTACAGAGCGCACAGGACACAATCACACTTTGCTCTCCCTAGCAATTGCAGTTAATTCATGCTGAGGATACCAGCATGTCATCAATACACAATATCCCCTGACATAACACAGAAAAAAACCCTGCAGATTCATTCTAGTCTGAGTTAATCTAACAGAATGAAGTTACTCTTTTTTTGGGAACACACTTGATCAACTCTGTTAATAACTTCTGATTTTACAGAGTTCCATTGTAGACAGAATGCCACATGAATTTCAAGTGCAACCTTATTTTCCAGAATAGAATACTTTCTACACTACTCCCTTCTTTTTCTAATTTCATTGATAAAAAGCTTTGACAGAAAAGCCAGTGTCTTAGCACGTCTGCCTCCCCTCCCCAATCAAGACTAGCGGAACATACTCTTGCTTCTTGTAGCATAAGAAAGGTCTCTGTAATACCAACTACCAGTCCTCCAATTTTGACACAAAGTTAAGTATCATTGGCACACAAAGGAATCCATCACATACCATGAAATGCCTGTTACACAGTAGCCCTGCTCTAAATTAATCTCTTAAACATTAGTGAATATGAAGAAACATACAAAAATTACCAGGTATCTTTCAGTCCTTTACAAAAACCTCCTGAACAGTTAACATGAGGAAGGATGCTGAGAAAAAGAATACAATTCTTTTTATAAACTTCTTTTAATTATCAAAGTGCAGGGAGAGCTCTTCTGAGGACCAAACCAGTCCCACTTCTGAAATTATTATATCATTAACTCACATGAGTAACCCATCTGAAATAAGTGCAGTTTCCTGTACATTAAAACCTCAACATAAGCCAGTGTTTATATTTGAAGCCCACCACTACGGCTTTCTAGGATATTTTAGGAACACTTCATACATTATAGAGGGCACAGAACAACTGCCTGCAAAGTCCTGAAGTACTTGTTACAGCCTTTCACAGACAGCACAACTAAGTTGTGGTGTCGGAAAGTAAGGCCCTATATCTTCCAGACACAAAAGATTTCTCCTACTCTTTTTTGCAATATTCTATTTTTGCTACATAAACCACCACCAAACTCCTCAATTTCTACTGCGTAAGTTAGGGTTCATAATAGTTACATGAGTGCCTTTTTTAAAACACCAAGTACATCCAATTCCAGCTAGAAAAGTACGTATTATCAAGATAAAGCTGTGTATGCTTTGATTAGTCCTGGTATTCATATACTGCAAGACAAAGGTCTCAACCTCACTACAGAATGTCTAGTGATCTTAAAAAAAAAAGGTATCTGTGGTTTGAACTGAATGCCTTGTTCATTATGTGGTTAGTTCTGTGTACAAACAAATAACCTTTTTAAAAGGTTATCAGCTGTCTAGGCATTAGCTAGGAGTGTGTTTAATATTAAAATCTTCTCCCTTTGAAGGACTACTGTATGTGCAAATACACTCACTTTCTGTATATACCCAACTTGTCAAAAGCTTCACAGGTAATCTCTTTTCATCCATTCTAGTTTAGAAGGGAAAATAAAGTCTTCTCCCATCAGTTGCAGTTATCTGTAGACAGTAACGTTTTCAAGTCTTTCATAGCAGCTTCTAACTCCGATTTAGCAGCAGGGTATTTTTCAGCAAAAGCAGAAGATACCTCTTTCCAGCAGAGAAGCAAGAGTATACTAGATTCAGCCATATCACCTGAATTGAATTGTTAATGTATGAAGGATATCACTGCACATCAGAGCCCAGTAGCTGTTTGGGGCAAAATTTGCTCCCACTCAGACCTGGTGCAAACCCCATTCTACCTGAAGTGCTACCTGAGGACACAGAATTTCAGTAGTAGTTTTGTGTATGGGTGGAGAGATATTAATATCCAGTTTCTCTCCGAAGAGATTATCTTAAAAAATACGCTATGTTTTACAGCAGTTCATACCAGTCCTTTTTGTTGTAATAACTAGGAAAAGATTGAATAATTCTAACATACACTTCGGAATACTATGATTTAAGTCTCATAAGGTAGCACACTGAAACTATGAATTGCGTGGAAGACACTTACCTGAAGTCATGATCACTAAACACACTCCTCTAAGTAATTTCAAAAAACATGCAGAACAGGACCAGGATAAATACATATACTTTGTAAAAGACACTACTTCATTGAACTTAATTAGAATACTGCTGCTAAATAAAAAGGAAATCTGAGAAAAACAGAAATAAAACTCCAGAACAGAGACACTGCTGTTGGCATAACAAAATGGGAATGTGAAGGTACACAGCCTGAACAAGTTCAATAATTAGACAGTTCTCAGGAATAAGCAGCAATGTTTCTGACAGGGATGACTCCACCCTAAAGTGTCTCTCTTAAAATAATCTGATTAACTATTTAAGTTCCAATATCAGTGACTACCAGAAATAATGAAGGACAGACTTGGACAAAGCTTGCCTGTCACTTTACGAAACAGAACAACTATCAAGTAAAAATGTATCTTGCTTTCATTTCAAGCATTGCTTAGTATCACAGGTAGACCATTCCTAGGATGCTGCAGCAAATGCTTAACCTTGACAGTTCTACAAACTCATACTGCAGACAACCAGAAAGTCATCTCTGCGAGAAGTTCCAGGGCAGGCTTCTAATCAAACTGTGGAATTTAGTCTAGAAAACTTTGGGAGATCCATGCAGTTCCTAAGCAGACACTCTCCCTCACCTCTCCAGAAGAATGTTTTCTCTTTCCTCTGCCTTCTCTCTCTAGACTGAAGAAAAGAAAGAGATCCATTGTGAAGATCAGAGCAACTTAGTTATCAGGTCTCTTTTCAGACTTAGTGCAGAAGCTACTGGAAGCTTCCTTCCCTACCAGATTTTCCTCCATCCAGTAACTTCAGCATCTGTACACACTGCTGGACAGCTTTCACTTTAGGTAAAGTATTGAGGTAAACAGAACCACGAAGAAAAAAAGCTATTATTGAGCTTTGTGCTTACTCTTCCCCTTAACAGGATTCTTGAGCCTCCAGATGTACAATTTACTGTAAGCTTTAGTTGAACAAGGGAAATGGCCTGGCTTGATGAGTGTTGTAGGAGCTAAACTGGTTAGAAGAAGCAAACAGCTGAAGTTACGTATTCGCGCTGCAAATCCAGAGCACTAAGATAGCAGCTTCTGATGCAGAGGGTGAGTCTCCCTAAGAAAACATATTTACCAACAACTTTATAGCCTTACTAGCTTTTGTATGCTACTACTGCCATTTGAAGTTCTACTTCCCACAGTACCTGCAGATCCACTGAAGCACAGTAAACAAGACTTATATCTTTCTAGTTTACCTACAGAAAAAAACAAGAGTCAATTAGGAGTCAGAGCCAAGAGATTCAATTCAGTGGGAAGAAAAAACACTTTTGTCACACTTAAGAGCTCTAACACTTGTGTCAAAAAACTAGGACAGAAGCCCAGAGGTCAGCTTTCTCTGTTTGGCTCTGTCATCTTCTGCCCACTTGTTTGAAGAGAGCCACCTCTGTATTTCAGGTTGCCCTCTCCCATTTATTTTTAACAGATAGGGAAAATAACCACCTACCTCAAAGAGCCAAAAATTAGTCAACATTGGAAAGCACCAACCTATTCGCAGACAACTGTGAAACAGAAGTTTCAAGAAGCTCAGACACAGCCTTTTTTTTCAAAGCAGAAGTCTCAGCTCTAAGGTTTGAAACAGCTCTTTTCCTGTTCTTTTTGCAAGCTCATAATACCACAATTCTAATGGCATGTGAAAGACGTCTTGACCTTTAGGGCGAGAGACTGTAATAGCAGATTGCAGGCACTGTTTCCTCATTAATAACATAAAAATGCCAAGAGTGACCTTAGCCTGTTTCTTGCTTGCGGAGACACACCTCCACCAAAGGCCTGCAAGTAAGTGAGCACACTCCTTTGCAAGTTAAGAAAGAATTACTATCAAAAGCATCTACGTCAAAAGCAGCCTCAGAAGTAGACATACACCACAGCACAAACCCAAGGCACCAAAAACTTGTGGCCTCACTACTGGCTTCCCTGTTAGCTGTCCCTTGACAAAGAAATAACCCATCAAATTCAACTGGCAACTAAAGGTGCACAATCAATCATCAGATCTTTTATTTTACTCTTTTGAGAGAGACTTATGAACTAGATCATCTTGTGTGGAAACAAAGAGCCAGACTTCTCAGCAATGAAACACTCTCTACTGAATAAAAAAATATTTAAAGGAAGTCACACAATCCATCATCTAACAGATCATGTCTGAAAACAAGAACACCAAAACATCTTGCTTATTTTACCATAGAAAACATCTTAACCTCTTACAAGTATATACAAGTGTCCGGTAAAACAAACACCTGTCCCACGACCACAAAACTGACTCCTCATGACAATTAACAGTGAAACCTGAAAGATCCTCTTAACAAGTCTCCTTTAATTTAATAAAGTTACTTTAAGGCAAATAAGGATCCAATCAAGATTACTGGATTTGCCTGGTTTGCATGCACACTTTCACCTTTCAGTACTCAAATATTTACACCTAGACGCCTATTTCTACCTCCACACTATCTGTTTGAAACTTTCATCCTTTTATAGGCAAAAGACAAAAAAGCTCCAGAGCTTCCTCAAACCCAAACATACTAACCCCATTTTCACCCAGGCAAAATTTTTTGATTCTCTACTCTTACCCTCTGAATCTTGATAAGGCATTTGAACTCACTTATAACTACAACCAGTCCAACAAAAATGAACCTCCAGCGCTTTCCTGTACATGAGTCACAGACACCGATATATTCAAATCCCTTGGCAAGTTTAGGCCCTAAATTTTTTAAAACACAGAGGATTTTTACCGTGGCACAAAACAGTGACCATTTTATTCTGCTTCCTTCCCACACATTTAAAACAAACAAACCTTAATGAATTTAAGTCAGGGGGCGGGGGGAACAAAGCTTAGAAACGAGAAATCCCGAAGCAAACCGCAAGTACAAGTCCTCAGATTGGACAAGGCTGCCCGTGGCCCCTTTCCCAAGTTTAAGTGCCACTATTTCGATAAAACAACTATAAACAGCTGTTCGGTAGGGGACCAGAGGCGCTATGCTATCCCTCCATGACAGCACGAAGGAAAAGTTTCGCCGTCCTTCCTAGCGCCGCGGCCCCCCCGCCGCGCCTCCGGGCTGACCCCCGGGGAAGGCCCTGCCGCCACCCAGGCCCGCCCGTGCCGCGTTTCCCCGCCCGGGTCAGGGCGGGCCGCCCGGCTCCAGGCCGCGGCGGTGTGGCGCACTCACTAAAGCGCTCGCCCCCACCTCCCTCCCGGGCTCCCACCGCCCGGGGCAGGGGGGGAAACGCTCCCCGTGCCCCGCCGAGACGCCGCAAGGACGGGGCGGGCGGGCGGGCCGGGCCCCCCCTCCCTCTGCTCCCCCGCCACCCCTCCGCCGCTGCCCCGGGGGACGGCCCCGCGGCGGAGAGCCAACCCGGGGGCTCTCTCCCCGCTGCCCCGGGCCCGGCTGCCCTTTGTTCCGGCTCGCGGCCCCGACGCAGGGGGCGGCTGGCGGCGCGACGGCCCCACGTCCTTCCCCCGCACCCGCCGCTTCCCCGGAGGAGCCCCCCGGAGGGGCTGCCGGGCCCCGGCCTCGGCGGGGAGGAGCGGCCGGGGGCGCCCGCTCCCTAACTTTTGTTACGGTCGCGGTGGGGAGGAAACGCAGAGCCTCGGGGCGGGGAGCGGGCCCCGGAGCCCCCCCCTCCCCCCGGTCCCGGCCCCCGCGGCGGGCGGAGGCCCCTGTCGTGTCCCCCCCCCCCCCCCCGCCGGTGCTGAGTCACCCCCGCGGCGGGGCTGCGCCCCCTCCCCGCGCCCCGCAGACAATGGCGAGGGCGGGCCGTGCCCCGGCCCTCCCCCCGCCGCCCCCGGCCCCGCTCGGCCCCCGCACCGTGATGTTGCAGTGGATGGTGAGCGGCGGCGGCGGCTGCGGGCTGGAGCCCGGCGGCGGCGGCAGGAGCACGAACTGGCAGTGGAGCTCGTCCAGCTTCCAGGAGACGATGCGGAAGCGCTCGTGGTCCTTGTCGAAGATGGACTCGAGGAACTTCAGCTCGGCCTTGAGCCCTGACACCGACATCCTGGCCTCATCTCCGGGCCCGGGCCTGCGCCGCCTCGCCCGCTCTGCCGCCGCCTCCCTCCGCCTCAGCCCGGCCCGACCCTGGCCCCGGCCGCGCCTGCGGGGCGGAAGATGGCGGGAGGGCGGGGAGGCCGGGGCAGCCCCAGCCGGCGGGGGGACGGCGAGCGCGGCGGCAGCTGCCTTTGTACCAGCCTCCTGCACCCCCGCGCTCGCTTAAAAGGGCAACAGCGCAGCCCGCTCCCCCTTCCTCCCTTCCCTTCCCCTTCCTCCCCGGCGGGCTGGGCCAGGCCCGCCAGCCGCCCCGCCCTCGCCCTGCCCTCCTCCCGCTAGGCCGGCCCCGCTCCCGGGACACACGCAGCAGGGCCGGGCCGGCCCCCTGCCCCTCCCCCGGGGCCGCCGCCCGCCTCCCCGCGTCCGCCCCCAGCCCCCTCGGTCGCCGCCGCGACCGCCCCCGCGGCCCGGGCCCCGCGGCACCCTGCCCGGGCTCTGCCCGCCCGCCCCGACCCCGGCCCGGGCTCGGCCTTCGGCTCCGCCGCTCGGAGCCCGCCGGCGCCCCGCTCGCGGCAGCCCGGTGCCCAGCCGCGCTGACTGCTCACCCGTGTGTCTCCTCCTCTTCTCCTGCTCAGCCCTGCGACAGGGCACGCGGTCTTCCTGCCTCACCGCACTTCTTTTCTGCTGAGAAAAACTGCAGCTTGGCTTTGCGCTTGTCATCTCGGCGTCCTGTCAGTCCGCCAGTACTCCTAGAGGTCAGCCAACACAAACCGGGGATTCCTGTCCCGGCATTTCTGACGGATCAATACAAATAAAACCTGGTGTCGATCTTTGCAGGCTGGAAAGCAGCAGTACAGAGGCCAAGAAAAATTGTTAGTGTTGCGTTCAAGTTCCTCTGTAATTGTACAACATTCTACCTCCCGAAAAAGCACTACGAAGCATGAAAGCAGAGTAAAGTGA
The DNA here is from genome assembly GCF_031877795.1 of Strix aluco. Taxonomy (NCBI): domain Eukaryota; kingdom Metazoa; phylum Chordata; class Aves; order Strigiformes; family Strigidae; genus Strix; species Strix aluco. The sequence continues at coordinate 7,145,527 of NC_133942.1, forward strand.
ATACTCACTATATTCAGGGATCAAGACATGCTGCCTCTATTTCTATCACTTCCTGACACTGAAAAATTAGCTCTGCACCTTTGTTTGTCTCTTTCCATCTTGGTTTTGTCTGTAGACAGTTGACAAAGATCAGCTCCCACATGGCATAAAGAGATTACCTCGATCGATACAAGTAATACTGGTGCAGAGTATCCTTCTTATTTCCCAACCAGCTTTTAATTAATGCAGTACACACATGCACACACACAAACCTGGAATAGGGATTTGCCTTTTTTTTTTTTTACATTGATATTTTATATAAATCTTTAATTCCAGAGAAACTGGCAGCACTTCACAAACCACAAGCTGAATCTTGTCAAGTGGTGAGAACTCTAATCTTGATCCAGAAAAACAGTTATGCACATGCCCAACTCCAAGCATATGGAAGTCTTACTGATTTGTGGGCTTGAAATCTCCTATCCTTCCAGCAAATAGAGCTGCAAAGAACACACTTTGCTACAAAAGAAGCCAGGAAGAATTGACGCTGGTTAAATACTCTGAAGGAAAGATACCAGAAAGTCCAGAAAGTTGAAAGACCTGTTTTTTCCAGGTATCATTTGAAAGGCTCCTATTATACTTTGTGTGCAACTCGGCTTTCCTAGAAGGGCTGGACTGTGTGTTGGCTCAGACTGTATGGCCTGCAAAGTGAAGACAAAGTGAATATGACTTGTCTGTCAATGCATCAACAGGAAGGGTAAAGACCTTTGGGAGATAAGGGAAGATTTAAATATATTTATAGCTAATTTGCCCTTAAACAGCAGAAAATTATGACTATACCTATTAGAAGTGGAGGGCCTGGAAGACCCTTTCTGTGGGAACACCAGAGACAAAACTAAACAAATCAGACTTTGTCAGGCATTACACGATGCGATGCATGAAACAATGGAGGAATGAATTTGGTGACTCAGCCCTCTTTCCCTCATACGATAGAATTTTGGCCTAGAACACCTCACTGCAGCAGATAGGTGGGTAGGCTTAGCAAGTTCAAACTGCACCTTTTGACATACTTTACCAGACCTGCATCTATCACTACCTCCGGTCTTCCATCCTCCCTGTCTTCTCATCTGCCTTCCCTCTCCTCTGCCCCTCCATTAACTGTGACGCCCCATTTTTTCTGGCAAGCATGGAAGGCAGGAGAACCTCTCAAGCACCCAGTGATCGAAACATGGTTTCTCCTGACCATCTGGCAGGCCAAACAAATTGCTTAATCGGCCAAGTGTGCCCTCCAAGCCATACATTGTTTAAGGCTGGTCTAGAACTTTCCCCAGTTCCTTCAGTCTGCCTTTTTGTTGCAGGCTTCAAGAAGCAACATGCAGCTGCACAGCCACCAGTCCTTTAAATTCTATTGCACTTCTCTGTATTTAGTAGGCATTGTGCAAGCTGTGACATTGCCTGTGAATTCATTTCTGTGATAAGACCTTGAGAACACATTGGGGCTGCCTCACTCTCTGGAATCCAGAGGCTGCTTCAGAGGTGTAAAGAGTTGTTCATCATATCTGACTCATTCTTGTTTTTTCCTTCATGGACTTGCCATGGGACTTTGACAAGAATCTCACTTTGGTCACAAGATGACTCAGGAAATCCTGAGTCTCCCAAAGACCAAAATGAATGCACACAAGGGAAGACCTGACATCTCTGGGTAATAAAGGAAATCAATCCTGGTAAAGACCCTCAGGGTCATATTCTAGTCATTACTAGATGCTCTTAAGTTCCCTTGATCTATATTGCCTGTAAGCACCAGTTTTTTCTACCTTTCTTCCTGCAAGTACATCTTCAGCATCATGGGAACCTATCTCCATCTATCATACAGCTAGATTTCCTCTTCCAGGGATCTGAACTTTGGACAAACCTCTCTGTTATGAAGATAACACACTTTCATAACCTTCTTTGTTTCTTTTCCCTCACTTTCATTTAAATACAACAATTTTTGTAAGAGTCCTCAACTGAATCTCTCAGAAAAAACAGCAGATTCCTCATTGCTTTCTGGGGTAGAACTGACAAGAAAAAAGGAGGCAGTTTAGACCAAAATTTTCTTTCCCATTACCATTTGCTGCCAGTTCTGCCTCCAACATATCAGATAGGCATGTCCCTAGCAAGATAAAAAGCCAGCAGCAAGGGGCAAAGGGAACTGAAGGAAAGGTAAGTTCGGAATGAGCCATTAAGACGGAAATCATAGACTCATAGAATGGTTTGGGTTGGAAGGGACCTTAAAGATCATCTAGTTCCCACCCCCCTGCCATGGGCAGGGACACCTTCCACTAGCCCAGGTTGCCCAAATCCCTGTCCAACCTGGCCTTGAACACTGCCAGGGAGGGGGCAGCCACAGCTTCTCTGGGCAACCTGTGCCAGTGTCTCAACACTCCCACAGTGAAAAATTTCTTCCTTACATCTGAACTAAATCTACCCTCTTTCAGTTTAAAGCTATTACCTCTCATCCTATCAGTCCATGCCCTTGTAAAAAGTTCCTCTCCATCTTTCCTATAGGCCTTCTTTAGGTTCTGGGAGGCCGCTATAAGGTCTCCCCAGAGCCTTCTCTTCTCCAGGCTGAACAATCCCAACTCTCTCAGTTTGTCCTCTTAAGGGAGGTTCTCCAGGCCTCTGATCATCTTCGTGGTCTCCTCTGGACAAATGAATGAATAGGCTTTGATGAAAGCAAGAATTGTTTGGGGCTTAAAGAAAGGATGTTCCATAGCACAGATGAATTTGAGTTTATATTAGTCCTTTTTCTTCCTGTAAATGCCTTTTCCAGGTCGGCTGTATTTCCAGCTTTACCCCTGAGTGAAGCTCCTGTATGTTCAACTGAATGTCTGTGCCTAGCAGAGGATTAATTTGTTTCTCTGAGAATGGTTTGTGATTTTGTTTTTTGACCTCATTTCTCTCATTTACAGTCTAGCCCTTAGAAAGGATCTTTCTGTTTAATTCTGATGCCATTTTCCTGAGACAAATGGCAGGCACCAAAGAAGGAACTGCCATTTTATAAATAAGGAAGGCCCAGATCTTTTTTAACCCTGAACCCCAGCAGAAGGAGAAAGAAAATGATAAAGTTAACGAGATAGGAGGAAGTGTAAATTGGTTTTTGTGATGGATGATGCAGTTTGATAATACCTGATCCCAGAGTAGAACAGACACTTAAACTTTTTCACAAGTAGCAGCAGAACCTGAGACTAGAAAAGACAAATAATACCTGATACCCATAAAGAGGAGGATAAGTCAGGAACCTCCCCTGAAATTTTGAGCAAAGGCAGAAAGATTCAAGAGGATCCTGCTTTTCCAGGATACAATCCAAGCTGTCTTGCTCACCAAAGCCAGGCTTTCACATCAACTTCTGAGCTCACAGCATCAAAGTCATTGATTAAATAATGAAGTAACTTTCAAAGCATTTCAGAAAAAAACATACAGCAGTGCATAAAATGAAATGGCTGGACTATGCAGTTTCAAGAAGCATGGCATGCAGTGGACATGGGATTGCTTAGTCCCTCAAATACCTCTTTACTTTTAAAGGCTTTAACAGTTAAGGAATGGCATTTTAAAACCAAACTATACTAGAGCAGCTTTGGACAGATAGCGATGCTGTTGCCCAGATGTTCAGGGATAGGGGTCAAGGAGGTGTCCCCACAGGCACTCAAATACTATGGCCATGAGTTTAGCATTTTAAGAAAATAATTAAAAAAAAAAAAGTAGCTTGGCTTTACCCAGGATGGTCAGAGAGTAGTTTTCAGTTACAATTCTTCTGAGTCCATCCCTGTGGCTGTCAGCAACTGAGTCAAATAGGTCCCTTCTTTAGGGTGTTTTTGCTCAGCCACTGTAATCCTATGCAGGAAACAGCAATAAGCTTTTGGTGAAGATTTCCTTCCTGCTTGTGGATTTGTAGTTCTGGCTATATTTATATATACTACTGAACAGTATGTATTTCAGAACAGTCAAAAGCTAAATAGCGTCTGCAAAACAAGGTTAAATGATGTTTTTGTTCCATATGAAAATTGTGGGAATTAATGTATCAGCAGAAGGGTGCCACAGGAAAGCAAAGCCATGTTAATCAAAGCCTTGCAACACTGCAAATAGGGATTAGAATCCACCATACAAACACATCAGAAACTAAACTTGTGCGTACATTAAAATGCACAGTGAGGGAATATGCCTAGTGTTCTCCTTTATGGCTCACATAGCTTCTTAAAAACAGATGAAACACACATCTATGAAAGCAATAAGGAACCATGCAGCCATATCTGAGGCATGCCATTTAATAAAATATCAGAACAAGCTAGAAAAAAAAGGAAAACTTGATATTGTTTTTCCAAACCAGCTGGGCGAAGGAAGAGGTTGCTGCATGGAACACTGTTCAGAGCACAATAACTCACCTTCCCTGGACTCCCTAGGACTTGCACCCCTTCCTTGGGATCCACACAGGGTCATAAGCCTTAGAGGGCTCAGCAAGCTTATCTTCCCTTGCCATCACAAAAGCTTAAAAGGGATGTACAGGAGCAGAGGTCAGATGCCAGGTTCAGTCCCGCTAAACACATCTCTGGCTGGAGCAGGAGGCAAGGAAATGGGCAGATCCCCAGGTCAGGTACTCACCGTGCTGAGATGCAATCTTAATCACAGTTGAATATGCAGCTCCTTCATCCCCTTTCTTTTTCATTTTGATAGGCAGTGAAATAGTTAACTTTGTCTATATTTAAATATCAGCACTGGGCATCTGAGTTGGCAGGCACCAAGATGAACTGGGTAGGTCAGAGTTATTGTTTCAGATTCTGCAAGCACAGCCAGACATCACCACATCACTTAGCCTGGAAAACAAATCAAACGCATCTCAGCAACCGTACCATCCAGGGCTTCTCATTTACTTTTATTACTTTTTGTAGGTAAGTTTAGATTTTTGGGGAACAGAGCGGTGCCTGTGACAGTACTCTCCCTGTTCAAACCCTCAACAGAATGTCTGAAGTGCTGCACAAACCCTAACCCCACCAGTGTCACACCAAAACAGGCACAGGATGCAGCCTCATCTTATATGTGGGGAAGTCGGACGCATTTTGGGAGGCAGTGTTATTGCAGAACCGGGTGTATAGACAATCTTAGAACCCAAACACGATTTAGCACTGCAGTAACTCAGTTAACTTTATTTCTGACCCAGACTTGGAAGAGAGTTTATTGAAGTTATCTAGTGAGCTGGTGTCAGTGCTGGGATTTGTCCTGCTTGTGCTGTTTGTCAACAGAGCCCAGCCGTCTGAGAAAAGACACCTTGAGTCTGGGGCCAGTTCTACAGCAGCCCTGTTCACAGCCTTGTTGTGGACTGAAATAGTCACAACTCCACTGTGTCTAGCCATGTCCCATCCTATCCTAACACCCCCTTGCTCAAAGGGATCAGGCAAAGTGCCATTGGAGCTGTCAGAGCCAGTACTTTGAGTGTTGTCCACCCCTCTATGCTGCGAATGCTCACACGGGACATGGAGCAGAGGGGTGGAAGAAGGCTCAGGGCCCACAGTTCCTCGAGAAGCAGCATGAGAGGTGGCACATCCATTTGAGCTGATGCTGAAGGTTGTATGAGAATCAGTTCATCTCAGATCTTAAGTTGCTCCCTAGTGCACATCATAAGCAGTTTTTTCTCACTATCACCACAACAGGACAGGCTATGCTTTTCCGCGATCACACAGTACTCACAAGAATTAAAATACTGGTGACCTAGATGAGCGATTTTCAATCATTCTCTGATTTGGAGGTCACACGGATCCATAGACCACTAGTCAAGATCTACCAAGCTCTGGTGTAGGATTTTTTACATACTCTCAATCTAGTAACTTTTAAATACCAAACACACAAAATCGAGTTTGGAAGATACAGCACTGAAAAAAAAAAAAAAAAAAAAAAGTAGTGAAGTACATCTGGAAAACTAACTCACGTATCTTTATGGGTGAAAGAAGGACAGAAAAGATAAGACATTTTTTCCATTATGTAGATGACTTGAAGTATGAAGAGTTGCCTGAGAAAAAGCCACAGAAAACAGCAGTCTCAGAGAATCAAAGGCAAGATTAAACCTCAGAAAAGAATGATCCCAGAATTACCATTCTGTAAGTCTGACTCTTTTTCTGCCAGAAACAAATTCTAAGCACAAAAAACCACTAAAACAGATGAAGGATAACAGATTCACAAGCAGTTATATTTGCCTTGGAGTTTATAAGGAAGGGAACCTCCTATAGATTTACAACATCAGTGAGTAAAAGGGAAGTAGCAGAACCAACATACTTGTCTTTAAGCAAACATTTGAAAGACTGAATCACAAAAGTCTGAACATAACATCAATTCACATTTCTTGACATAATGGCACCCACATAGCTTGAGAATTGGCTTAAGAGTTGTGAACAAGGAATAAAAATAGCAAATTACTGAGCAGAGAAAGGTAATTAGTGTGTTTAAAATGGATCATGGTAGTGCTGTGTTAGAGTTGAGATTGAGACTTTCATAGTGATCTAGAAGAGACTATCACTGATGAAATTATGAGATGATACAAAGAGGCATTTTGAATAACAATGAGGATGAGGAAATAATTCTAAGAGGTGCAAAAAATCAGAAATGATTAAAAAAACCCAACTCCTTCATCTATAAGCCACAAACCTAGTGAATCCTGGTTTCCTATAGATTATGTTTTTATATCACCATCACACTGCCTATCACTTGGTCTCATGCTATAAATCCCCTCACCCTTTCCCAGTTCCTTCTCATGTCTCCACAGCTCTTACTTTCCACAGGATTCTCCATATTTCCACCCACATTTGCCACGTGGCTGTTTTGGCTAGGGGAGACAGAGCAGATGCTGTGGCTGCTTTCAGAATCTATCCTGCCTGGTATATTCTATTGTATTCTTTACTTCAATCTGTCTATTTAAAAAAACATTTTTATAGATAAGATTCTGGTTTTTTGTCCAGTATATTCTATGTATGAGCAGATGAGCTCTGGTTTGTGGACAGGGTAAGACCAGGGGTCTTATCAATATTTCCAAATGGGCGAACACTTTCTTTCCTCTAGTTAGTCACTGGTTTTTAGAAAATTTGTGGAACGTAATATTTTACTCTATGTTTCTATCAAATTTGAACAGTCCAACAAGCTCAAGAAGCAGTTAACAGCAAGGTCAGTATAACATTAAGTGGTGTTTGCCGGTATCATTTCATAAAGAATGGAAAGCTTGATAAACACAGAAGGGAAAACTGCACCTAGAATACTGCAACTGTGATCTTGGCAGAAAGTTATCAAAAAATCAGAGCAAAGCGTGGGACTTGGAGGACAGATTTCTGAAGTGGAATTTAAGAGGACTAAACACCAGAGCTGGCTTCTCAGATGCAGCCAATGTCTATTAGGATCCTCCTTTACACCCCTCAATCCTAGAAGTGACTTGGACTCACTTTAGCTCCAGGCACAACACAGAGCAACCTCAGAACAACACAGCATCTGTGTGACACCTACAAGAATGCATCGTGTGGCAATATGCTCACTGGGGTGATTTTTTTCTCTAGACAAGAGTCTTAACTTGTCCCCTACCTGGCTGAGGAAGATTTATCTGGCTTGAAGAACCAGTCTCATATAAGCGCTTTAACTAAAGGATAGTTAAATAAGGATACACTAGCTTCCCACAGAGACAGGAGGGGAGGAACAGGGCTGGAGGGAAGGAGTTAAAGGATCTTTATCATCCCCTTCCTGCATTAGCACATGGTTGTATTATATAACCAACAGTACAGGTAGTTGCACAGCCCTGCATTTGTGTTCTGGTTCCTAGTATCTGCAGGCTGCGAGCACTAAGTAAAGAGAGGGACTATTTAGCACTGATATACAGAGGAAGATGGGGATTTAAACAAGAAAAATAAAACTAAACCAGGAACAAGAAAACACAACCTGAATGTTAGCTCAAAGCTTCCTGCCACTGTGACGTAAGAGACTATAGAAATCTCTGAGGAAGCAATGCCGAAGCAACGCCGTAGTGCAGAAGAGCTGCCAAGAGTGGCCACCAAAGGACAAGGGTGGCCCAAGGTGGGCACAATGGGCAAGGTCAAGGGATAAGGCTGTGATTTCATGGTGGCGAGACAAGCTGGATAAGGTGAGCTGTAGGAAAGAAATGTTGATTAGAGACTGCTTAGAAACCTCCTCTGGCCCAGATGTTTCAAAGAGCAAAGTCTTGCCGCACTGGTTACCCAGTTTTAATTTCGCCTGCACTCCTGACAGTATTGCCAGCCCTGACAAGGCTGGGCTCAGCGAGGATTTCTGTCACGTCCTGTTAGCAACCCCGGCAGTTTTCAGCGGGCACACACTACCACCTAGCGCCGAGCGATTTTCCTGCAGGAAGAAGACTGAACACAAGCGTTCTCCAAAGGGACTTTGGTCCCTGCAGCTCCTGGGCTCTCCCGGGCCAAGCGGCGCCCTTCGGTGCAGCCAGCCCGACTGCACTGACGTGGGAGGAGAAGCAGGTACAGGCACAGCGAGAGAAAAAAGCCCCTGTAATGTCGACAACCTTGAAGATAAGAGATACCGATAAAGGCAGGCAGCAGCCCTTTTCCATGCTCTGAAATTGTTTTCAAGCATTCAGGACAGTCAATCCTAGTTTATCCATCGCCTACAAGGGACTGCAGGAAATGCACTGAAACGGTGCGAGTTCTTCAACTCAGGTGAGCTGTGTCAAAGCTGAACATAAGCCCCATAGGAGAGAAAAGTGGTTTACTATTCCCTTTCCCTGTCCTATTGTCAGCTTCTTGACATCTGACCTGGATTTAAATTAAGTAAATTTATACAGTAATATTAACCCAAACAACTAATCTGGGGAACTAGCCTCTGTGTGGCTGTTGGCCTTGTGAGCGAATACGGCTGACCATAAATTCTTATTCATTTTTCACATTAATCGTGCCATGTAATAAAAGGTTCTTGCAGATGAGATTCTGTCTTTTTGTCAGGTACTCTAGAATCAGCAAAATCAACAGCATATTCATTGATTTATCTTTGCAATTATACAAAGGCTTATACCTTCGTCTCCAGGCAAGGAGATGAGCCAGTAACATTTTCAAGCCCCTTTTCCATTCACAAATTTTTAAACTTTTTACAAGAAGAGCTTTTAGAAACACACAGTCATTTACCAGCTGGTGGAGCTCACTAAATAGCAGGAAGATTTGTCCACAAGCATTCTTTGAATTGCAAGTGAATTGTGACTCAGCCGCATTTATTAACCTTCTGCTTTCATTTCCACAAAAGCTTACGCCTTTGGGATCTTCCTGTTTTTCTGCTGGCAGAACACATCATGAATGCACTGAATTCACTGTGGAGTTACTACCACCTTCATCTGTTGAAGAGCTGCAGAACAGGTCTCCTTGGCACAGATACAGACGATGTGACTGTGTAACTTTGCAGAACAGCTGTAACAGTTGTGGGTAGGTCCAGTTATCATCTGCTTAAACTGGTCAAAGCATTAACTTTTAATGGACCTGGTGTTACTGAATTCATGCTTCTCACTGTCTTGTTACCCAAATTGGCCAGCCAGAGCAATAGCAACAACTCCATACAACTCATGGGACCAATAAATATGAATTACAAGCTGGGAATATATAGACTAAACCACCTCCCTAATTCTGATAAACAGCCCATCGAGCTCCAGTGGACACCTGCCCACCAAGTCCAGTGAGCTTTGAATGAGGCTCTGTCTGAAGGACAACATTTAGTCACTGAACAGGTACCCCGAGTATTTTGTTTGTAGTATGATCTGGGGAACAAAAGACTATAGTTAATGTAAATGAGAAAAATCTTACATGTTCTCTTTCAAACAGATTTGCAACAGGAACTGAATATTCAACATTGACACCTATTCCAAGAGCCATAAATCATGGACCCAACTAAAAGATGTTTTAAAAACCCCAGATCTTTGAATTAAAATACATGTAGGATTTTCTTAATTTGTCTCCAGTTTTTGTTTGTTTTCTTGGAGACATCAGGATATTTTCATACTTTTCTCAGGCACTTTGAGTGCTAAAACATACCTTAAAATTAAAACAGCAATTCTTAAATACATAATCCAGAAACTGAGTCTTTAAAGAAAAATGCAAAATACCATGTGAGCAGCTATACTAAAATAGTTATTTAATTTGGGAGCATGAATGCTTGTGTTAGACTGAAATTGTGATCAAACTTCCATATTTTCTAGAGTCATTAAAAACATTATTTTCTTCATAGAATCAATAGAATTAAAATATGTCCAGTGTCCTAAGTACTGGAAGGAATTATGAAAAGCATTATTCTAATGCTTCTTCAGGTTGCAGAAGCAGAGACAGTGATGTCAAGCATTCAACTTCCAACATATACTCTTTAAAAACTTCTGTTTGGACTCTCTTTAGACCATTCCTGCACTGGCAGTTTTGATGATTGTGAAACATGCACACTGTTTTCAGCTAAAACAACCATAAAGTTTTACTGAGCCACATCACTCTCATCTAGGAAAAAATTAAAGTTTAGGCTTTGTTCTAAGCACACAAACAGTGCCATAGAAATAACTGGGATTTAAGCACATACTTTATATTAAAAGCAAATGCTCAACTGTTTTGCTGGATCAAGAGCTGTAAGTCTTAGTGATGCCATGGTCTCTATGACAACTAAGTGTGATATTACATGAAGGATTATGATTTAAAGGAACACTGTTACATCTGGCCTTTTCAACTGACGTGGTCCTAGTTTATCCTGTACGTACCTTGTGTATCAATCTGCCTGTCTTTGTGGAATCACAGAGCCCACGACCAGAAAGGGAAGGCCTCAGCAGACCAGGCTGAAAGTGAGTGAAGGACACTGCTCCCCTCTCTATTCCTGCAGCTTCCAGGGAGGGGGGGAAAAAAAAAGAAAAAAAAAAATCAATTCAGACTCAGGGCTGCGCTACCCTTTCAGGCATAGCTGCAGCCCAGGAGCTTGCTGATAGCTGAGGGATACTGCAGCTGCAGTGCAAGAAACCAAGAGCCAGATAAAGTGGCAGCGCAGGTGCTGTATGCCCAGGCTCCCTCCCTTCAAAGCCCTCACAGACCTGGCACTGTTCCCTGCACCCACCACCTGTCCTATGGGGTAGACTCCACATCCTGTTGAAGACTTGAATACCCATGAGAAATTGTTAACAAAACTCCAGTACAAACAAGTCTCACCTCCACAGCCTCCTTTCTCCCTCCCAGCAGTGATCTGCTGGGTCACTGCTCCTCTCAGCCCCGAAGACTGCAGAAACTCCACACCACCCTTGCTTTCCAATTAACTCATTCTTCATTTGGCTCTTCTGAGAGCATGTTACAGCTCTTGGAGATGTCCTCCAGCTACCTCCATAGACCTCAGTGATCTTTACAAACATAACCAGAAAGGTATTTTCATCCCTTAGGAGCAGGTGCCAACAGCAAATACATACTACTTAGTACTAAAAGCTATCCTAGACTAGTTTGGAACAGGGTAGGAAATACCCACAAAGAAGTAAACGCTCTCACTGTCCTTGGTGTAATAACAGCAGCCCGCTTTTTAACTGAGAACTATTAAACCCACACCTGCAGACCTCCAGCAGCCGGATGACTGCAGCACATTCCCAGCTGCTCATACGCTGTTGCCTCCATCCATCTCAGCTAGTTGCAGCCATTTTGGGTAGGAATACTGTCTTCTCTCACCCTCTCATTTTCAGAGAGCCGTCTGGCTCTCAGGCTGCTACGCATTCAGGACACGCTGATTCACCTGCTGCTTTTACAGGCAAATGAGAGCCAGTGTTGCAAATTTGTTCAATGGCCCTTTTAAGTACATGGCTGGCTTTGTAGCAAACAGCTCCCTTTAGATTAGGATAAATGCTTTACCAAGGAGATTAGTGCCACTGCACTTGTGAAGTCATGATATTCCTTACAAATAAAATCAGTGACTATAAATAGCCAGCACATCTTCCATCCTATGACACTGTGAGTTTCTTCCTTGCAAAACAGATGAGCTCACTGAGAGATAATTTTGTGATGGCCAGATAGCTTCAACATAAGATTGAGCCTATCATCATTAGTCCAATTAAAGCTTCTTTTTATACCAGTAAAATAACTGATGTACTGATAAACTGCCTCAGTTCATTGTTACTGCAATATCCACAGCTGCTCTGAACACATCCATGTAATCAATATGGCACACTAAAAGGTTTCTAAATGAGTTAACTCTTCCAGGAACCAGCCAGATTTCTGAGGGATTATTTGCTTATAAAATCTCATTGCTTTTTGTTCTGTGTTTCTTTTATTTACAGAGGCATTAAGTCCAATCAGGAGCTGATCACACACACTCGAGCAGAGCATAATATGAATGTCACATACTATTATTGTAATAGAAGTTGAGCAAGGGAACCTGGCCTTGAGGCTACTTTTCCCATGTAAAAAAATACTTAACCTAACCTGCATCATTCTGACAGAACTAGGTTAGGGAGTGACTATGTGCAGTTACATTGGCAGAGCACAGCGTACCATGAGGGATGAGAGAAGGGTAGCCAAAGACAGTAAGCTCTTACTCCAGGTCAGCAGCAGCCAGAACAGCATCTCCCAGAATAGCCTTGGTAACATGATCAAAAGGGCCTATTTTACCACCACACTAAGCTGCAGGTCATCATTTAACACGAACTAGGTCTGTAGTGTCCCTGTTCTTTTTCGGTGGCATTGCCCCCACTCACTCTGCTGCAGGTGCAGACAACTGTGCAGCTCCCAGGGCAACAGAGAACTGCATTCTCCTTTAAAGGGTGCAGCTGTAGCTACAATCATCAGGTTCCTGCTCTGTTCTCTGGGATAGATTAGAAACAGTCCCAGGAGCCATACTAAATCTCTCTGAATGCCTAACTTTACTGCATGTCCAGGAGAAACAAATCTCTCAGGTCAGCCTCTCCCTGTCCTGCTTCAGGGGAAGGACGGTGTGGAATACAAGCCCACACACGTTTCTGAGGGGGTGTGGAGTTTTTGTGGTTGACTCCAATTAAAAACCCCAACTAAAACTGCGAAGTCCGTTAAAAGCCTTGTTAACCTTCTATGAGGCAAATGCTTGAACTTCAGACTTACTCATCCACAAATCTCCTTTTTGAATCCAACACTTCGATTTCCTGTATTTGCTGCATTCTGTAGATATAGTTTTTCTAGCAGCTGCAGATACGTGTGCAAAAGCAATCACTCCTACCTGATGCCTACATCATTACATGAGAACTTCACAGCCCAAAATGCAACTGCTGAGTCTCCTCTGAAAGTTAACTCCAGGCAGCCACATACCAAGCAATAATGGTGGGTACTGTACATGCATTAGAGGAGCTACAGAGATACCTTTTTTTCAGCTTAGAAGTAGTTGTCACATGCTTATAGCCTATTATGAGGGTTAGGCAGTGAATGCTTCTTGACCTAAACAGAGCTTTTCACCTGTTCACTGCTATCTGCTGCTGATGTTACCACTAGAAATGCAAAAAGGCAACTCTGAGTTTCCCATGTTGAAACACAACACTTTAATGAGTTCATTTTGAAGTATGCCTCAAAGACCAGACCGAGATGGTAGTAGGATGCATAGCTTTCAATAACTTGTCAAAATCCTTTTAGGAGACAAAATAGCATATATTTTTTGAGGGGTTCCCATCTGTCTGAATTTCTAATTTGTTTTATGCAGCTAAGACAGCTCAGATGGGACTTAGCTGAGAATACATATCCTGAAGCTGGGTTTCTGAAGTTTTCTTCACACCAGGACGGTACCTGCATAACAAAATTCATAAGCTGCAGAACTGCAGCTCAGGCCCAATGTCTCTTCTGCCTTCTTCAGATAAGGAGGGTCACCCAGATCCCAGAGGCAGACTGCTCCTGAATGGACTCTGCAGCAGTTCCTCACTGCCAGGAACAGCTGCAGGGGAGCAGTTGGTGACAGGGATACAGCACTGAGCTTTCTGCACTGGCTCCAACTGGTTGATGACTCTGGCCACCATAGCACTTCACCATTCCTATTGGTCCTGGTACAGCTCAAAGAGACCCCATAGCTACTACAGACCCAGCTCTCAGCTGGCCCAGGTGGTTAGCACCAGGTTTTGTCTGTTTGTTTGTAAATCCCTTTGGAGGTTGTTTACAAAGGCTTTGTGGTCCATGAGCAGCATGAGAGACACTTTGAAAGGGTAGTGTCCCCAGAGGCAGTGAATTCTCCATTGCTTCAGTCATAGAACTCTGCCTTACAGTCCCCATCCAGGGAAGTGAGCCAAAGATAGCTACATCTTCCAAATAAAGACTTTGTGGAGGCTGCATCACCCTCCGATGTTTTGAAATTTCCAGTGGACCACATCAGTCATAGTGAAGTGAGAAGCAGCATTTAAACTAAACCTTGCATCAAGAAGTAGAACCTCATCTGTGACGGGGATAGCATCTTCTTGTTTCAAAAAAATCACACATCTGTCAGAATCCTTTTGGCTCCTATTACAACATATATTGCCTAAAAATAATTGCTTGTTTCCTGTTGTTTTAGTTAGTTTGCTCTGTGTGCCTGGCAGCATTTTGCAGTTTCACTGTTTCCCCAAGACCATCAATCAGTTTCCCCTGTTTGTGTCGGTTTTTCACACACCACACAGAAAAGGAAAACATGAAAAAAAAAGAAAGGAAAAATGAGATTATAATCCACTTGAAGCAGCTGGGGGCAGGGGAAAATGTAGTACCAAGAACTCCTCTAACTTTTCTTAAAAAGTGATTGCATTTCAAGTTTACTATCCCTATTTAGCTGTAAAAGACATAGTCTCTTTCTGTAACAAAGGTTAAGAGCATGAGTTCTCAGACTACCACTTGTCTGTGGCAATTTCAAAATCAGCTGAGGAAACGCAATTTCATCTCTATTAATGAAATGATGCACGGCCACATTGATTAAATGAGTGTAAGAAGACAGTGATCAACACAACTTCTGCTTAGTTCTTACAGTTTTAGAAACACAAAGTTGGGTAACATTATCCTTTTTAGGATGGAAAAAAAAAACCAAACACCCATGTAGTTATCCAGACAAGAAGAAACCCAGGGCTTTGGGTTTTTTTCTCCCAGTAATTAGTAATTAGCTCTAATTACAGATCTTTAGTTCTACTTTTGTTGGTTTAATCAGTTATGGGCTTCAGTCCCCAAAGGTAAGATCTGCACCCCTCCAAAGAGGTACTTTTCCAAAGAAAAGTACTTTCAACTTTTCTCTCCGAGCAGCTCAAGATGCTCCTCTAGGCACTGGTCTAATCCAACAGGCTGTGTCTGAGAGCTGAGTCACATGAAGCTACATAGCACTTCAGTGCGAGCAATTATGGAGAAATTACCTCGTTAAACTCCTTGGTGCTAATATTTGTCACCATTTACAGATCAGCCTGCCTCAAGAAAGAAACTGTCCAGTGCATGTAGAGCTTCTATCTAGATGGGGATGGAGCTCACAGTATTTTCTGTGATACTTATATCTGTGAGCAGACTTGGTGTTCAATACAAACAGCTTGCTTCAACACACTTACTCATAAACAAGTGCCATCTGCATCACGTTTGCTGTTCATCATAAGCCAGGGGAAAGCCACAGGAACAAGAAGGAAAGAGCATGGTAATACTTTCACCAAACAAGGCCATCTTATGATCTTGATTCACTTGTGGGCAGCAGGCCAGGGAAGGGTTAGGAGGAGAATCTCTCAAACCCAGGTATAGTTAATCCCAAAGAGTTGACCAGAAGATGGCGTGAGAGGAACAGTTTTCAAAGAAAATCACCGGCGGTGGCCTGCTGACTGCAGCTGAGCCAGCCATGGTGGGACCCTGTCTTCCCAGCCACTCAGTAGCTCCCACGGGGCTGGAGCTGGCCTTGAAAGCAGCGGAGGTGCCACTCAATGGGACACATGGACAGATGGTGGATTTAGCTGGTTAATTAAAGGGATATTTTTGGTCTCCAAATCCAGTTTGCTCTGGAAATTTGACATGTTCTGAAAATCTGTAAAATATGAGTACAAAAAGGAAATAAGGACTGAAAGTCTTTTGGGAGAGGAAGGGAGAAAATAATTCTTAATATTCTTGACATCATGGTTGGTTCTTAGAAGGCTGTGCAAACACTACGCTCTTTGGCAGATATCTCCACAGAAGAAGTCAGTGACAATCAGATAAACCTGGAGCATTCATATTCAATCACTGCAGCTACTATGGTTCAGTGTTCATCCAGAGGAGACCAAAAATCTGGACATGCAAAAATAATCCCTATGAGTTGCCATGGTTCTTTTCTTCTCCTACCAAGCTGATCTGTTAGTTCAGGCAATACACCTTGAGATAAACTGAACTATAAAGTTCAAGCAAAGAGTACTATTTCTAGACAACTGCTTCTATTAATTTAAATCACACCAATTTTCCTGTTCAATATCTGGGGAAAACCACATGGTATTTCCAGTGTGGGACTAAAGGTCTCTGATCATTTCACTTGTACTTTAAAATCTACAACATGCTTTATATTCTGAAAAAGCATCTAGAAATCTTTTTTTCCTGAGGTTCATACAGCCTTACTCTGCCAATATTTGCTTTGGCTCAGACTTACGTGGACCAGGGAATTAATTTTGTATGATAGCCACACAGACTTGTGGTGAAGAGTTTTACCATCTGAGTGTAGCACAGGACACAGTTTGATGTACAGCTTTCAGTGCAGATCCACTGGCAATGGTTACAGTTTAATGTTGTAAAAGGAAAATATGTTCACATTAATGTTTCAAAGCTGATCTATTCCATTTGATTAAACTGCCACGTTTTCACAGGGGAAAAATTCATAGTTTGGAGAAGCAGTGACACTCAATAATTATCCATTACTTCTTCCCCCTTTTAATATTCCATTTATTTCACTTTTCCCAACACATTTTCAACTAGAAATCCTGGAAACTGTTCAAATCTGTCTTGATCAACCCTATGTCCCTATCTTATACATGCTAATATATTAAATGCTCGAAATAAGAAGGGCTTTATGTGAATGCTCCACATTATCTGTTAAAAATGGGATCTTCAGTGTCACCTACTTCCGTTAGTTACTCAACCTTCAGTGGCACTTCTACTCCTTCTGGACTCTATCCATCTGTAGAGATCCAAATGACTTCAGTGTTAGTCACAGCCAGACCCTTGCCCTCACTATCATTTGGTCATGCACATGAACACTGAGGGCCACACAGGTGAAAGGGTGCCCAGCTCCGTGGAAGAACAAGTCCAACAACCAGTGGAAGCTCTCTCCTCTGCTCTGGCTACATTGGATCATCCTCAACCCATCTGACACTTTGGGATGATGCTGCCTGATTGCACATCGTTGAAAGTCCTGCTCTGACTAACTTTGCGAGGGTAGCTTTGGGTCTCTTGGAAGCTAGACAGAGCCACTTATCTTCAGAAGGAGATTATATGACAAGGCAGGCAGTGTTACAGACTATGTTTTCCTCTGTACATCAGATGTTGGCTTTGGTACCTGGGATCCATCTGTCACACTCATAATCAAGCCAACTGCTTGGCAGACTGCCACAATGTTCTTCACATCTGTTTGATATTAACCTTTTACATTACTGATTTAGCTGTCAATTGACTACTGCTTCTTTTGCAGAATGTGGTAAGAAATGTTTGGAAAACACCATGCCAATGACCTAACTACGTACCATTTCAAATGTTTTTTTGGCAGCACTACCTTACATAAACAGTTTGCAAATACACCTGTCTTCCTCCACAAGGAAACTCTTGTAACAGATGTGTATTTGTAGCATAGGGCCCCTAAACGGCAGAGATGAGATGGGAGACTTGTACTAAAGACTTTTCAATCACACACTAGCAAACAGTTAAAAAAAACCCCTCTTTGAACACACAAGGTAGGTAATCAGTGGGAGAAAAAAGCACATGATCAGCTGTGAGCTACAGAGGAGGAAGAAAGGCCAAGAAGAAAAACTGAAAACAGTCTCCAGGTAGGTTTCTCTGGGGAGGTTCAAAACTCCATCCATATCAGCAGGCACCTAAGCACCTTTAAAACACAGGCTCGAAGTCCCCCAGTGGCTCACCACAATCAACCTGTGGTTATTCTTGATCAGTTCTTAGCCATAAGGTTTTCCACCCCCAGCTCTGATTTTGCTGCTCAGTGGTTAACATTAATGCTTCATAGCTGTGTTGGCCATCAGCCATTTCCCATGCCATCCTCTCCTGGCACTCTCCCCAATAAACCTTGAAAGTATTGTAAGGCAGGGGTGGGAGACAATCCTGCATAGCCTCAGCTGTGGGGTTTTACTATTGTCAGCATAGAAAAGGCAGCAGGGACAGTTTCATGGTTTGCAGGGCTCACTAAAGCATGCAGCATGCCTCAGGGAGACAGCTGGCTATGTCTCCACCGATTTTTGCCCTCTGACAGCTCCCCTCCTGTAAGTCATCTAGAGAAACAGTTGGCTGGGAGGCAGCTATGAATATTTGACATGGGGAGCAAACACGGAGGCATGCTGAATAGCACCTGCCCCTAAGTTCCAAAAAACAGAAGTACAAATGCACCCTCCAGCAGAGCAAACACAAGTTTCAGCGACCCGAGAACTAATACAGTATAGTGCTGCTGCAGTGAAAATGCTCTAGTATAGCTGATAATCTCTTCAGTCTATTTGTGTGTGAAAGCACTCAATTTCCTAACAAGCAGAAGGTTATTTCAACTCCACCTATTTCCTGTACAGCACCTCTTTACCACGAGAGTGCATCCTTGCAGTTTGCACTGGGTGCATCCGCTCTTACTGCGGTATCCAGGTAACAATACCTTAAATGCAGAGTTGTTTTGTGCCAACTGCCTTTATCACAGCCTTTGAGAAGAACTTATTTGCAAATGTTTAGTTTGATATTAGATCTAATTTATAGCATACAAAATCAATGGGAGGGTAACAAAATGCCTTTCAACTAGATTTAAAATAGGTATTGGGTCTTAGTGCATTAACAAAACACTGCTGAATATCTAGAAAAACTCTCTCCAAAGCAATATTGTAGTTCTTTCTGGCCAACTTTCTTTGGTTTCCTTACCATAGTACCCTTTCTCCTATGATCCCAACAACAAAGGAAAAACCACCCTAGTAGTTTAACTCACCATTTCTTACCAGGTGCTGGCTATGTCTTAGTCAGCATTGTAAAAAAGTTGTTTTGTAAATTAATCTTCTCAGCAGATGATGTCAAAGCATGTTTCTAGGGGTGGGAACCTATGTGAATATAAATAACACAATATCTAAAGTATAGACTTGATATTATGCATACTCTCATAAAACCAAAACTTTGAGCCTTGTGTAACTGGGCAAAGGAAAAGCTGGTAGAAATAGCAATCTCCTCAGGTCCCCCTTTCTAAAAGGAGCTGTTTCATCTTTTTGTGGATTTTGCCTTTCCCAGCTGTGCTTGTTTGTTCTTGCCTTGCATAGCTGGGTACAGAGTTGGGAACCTGAAGAGAGTGATGGTCCAAGTGTTTCCTACTTTGGTCAAAGAACATTCTTGCTGAGACCCTATTGATTAACAGGAGCAGCGTGGCTGATCCCCAGACGGGCTGTTTCATTGCCACAGGCATCTTTCTGGAACTTTAATGCTGCCTTCCCAGTAACCACTCCCTCTGGGAATGATCTTGTACTTTACAGAAGTCAGTGCATCACCGCTGGTATTTCCACAATTTCTCAATCACTGCTACCCTTGAAAGAAGCCAGTATAAACCTCTAGTAATCCCATTTAAGACACAAAGGCTCTACAGATTATAAACTTATTCCTGATAATTTTTCATGGGTTGACAAATGTTTGCACTGTTTTGATTTACAGCCACACTGCACTGTTAGACTATTTGTAAGATCTGACTACCTGATACTTTGGGAGATTGTCTGGTCTAGAAGATGTGCCAAAGAGACGGGGACCCAGACAGCGGGATCATTTTTCCAGTTTTGTCACAGGGCCTGCATGTGGGACCTTGCAACAGCCACATGAGGTCAAGTAAGTCACATAGCCTACTGGTGCCTCCATTTCATTTTCATCTGTCACCTGTCTCACTTATTTAGGTTGCCAGCTCTGGAGAACAAGGGCTTCTTCTTACAATAAATACATTCAAGATCACAGGTGTGGTTTCTAGACACAGCTGCAGTAGAATAGAAAACATGAAAGCAGAGTGGAGCTATTCTGCAAGACTGTCCACAGCATTCAGCTGGTAAGGCCCAAGAAGTACCGTCAGAAGGTCATGTCAAGGGCAAAATTCATAATGAGTAAGATTGCTTATCTGAATGTCTAGAAGCAAATGAGAGCGCACATTACAATCATCAAATTCACTTAAGAAGAGGCAGACAACTAACATATGACACACACTGTTGTGGATCAAGGACAGACAGTGTAGTCACTGAAATGATCTAACTAATAAATACTGGAGGCTGATCTAGGGAATGATCCAGTTTCCCAATGACCTCAAAGGATTTTTGTTTACAACTTCTTAAAAATGAAGGAAGGAAAATTTCTTGCAGAAGAAAACAGGATTAAACAGGTAAATAACTTATCAATGCCTTTCATTAAGTGGATATACGTCAGAGAAAAATACTTATTGATGAAGGGTGGTTATAAATATAGAACAGTCTGGCATGTGAAAACAGAGGCAGGATGTTGGTGCAAAGTAGTGGCATTCCTACCAACAAGCAGAATCAATAGCTTCTGGGTAAAAAAGGAAAATAGAGCAACAGAGAACCACACTTTAAAAAAAAAGCCTAAACACCTCCCCGCCATAGGCTGTAGAGGCCAATACTAGGAAATATGAACAAGAGTCTGATCCCAAAACAGATAGATATAAATATGTCCCAAATAAAGTCATGCAGCTCTTGGGCTTCTGTTTGACTGTTCTGAGCCTGGTCTCTCAGTGCTATGACATTACAAATATTCGACTATGTTATTACTCTTCACTTTTATCCCACATCACTCACAAATCTGAGGTCAAAGTTAATCCAGAACAACTTCTGGTTATATGTCTGAATAAGCACTCTCAAAATGGAGAGGAAAGTTTACAACACTACTGAAGTTGATCCCTTTTTTTTAAAGAAAGCTTCCCTACTACAAGAAAATGCAAAGCAGCACGGTTATGTTCTCCCAGCATATTACCAGGCATTTCTTACCACCTCTTTTCAAGAATTTCAGGCAATAGGTCAAATCCTGTTTTCAGGCATACATGATTAGCTGTGGATCGAATTAATCACAGGTGAAAACACAGCTATGACAACCAGGTCAGTGGGCCTGTGCCTAAATCTGTCTTTAGAAGTCAAAACATAGGAAAAATTGTTTGCAAAATACTGCCTTAGGTTTTCTATACTTATAATAAGCTGAAGTATAGTCTGCTAAGCTGTTTCTCACAATTTCTGGCTGAATCACTTGTAAAATAAAAATATATTGCCCAGTCTACAGTGGTCTCCCTGTAGGAGAAAAGAGCATCCAGAGGAACAGGTTTCATCTTTCTCACTATCCTCTTCTCTGCTCCAGACAGATTTGGAAAGAGGTTGACCAATTCCACTCACCATCTGCAATATTCCTCTATGATTTGATGGTTGGTACTTGCATCAAAATCTCTCCAAGGAGCTGAGGACCTGCATTTGTTCACCCTGCTCATTTGTGAGTGAAGACAGACACCCAGAAACGGGCAAGCAAAGGACACTGGTGCATGAGAGAGGGACCACTGCAACCTGTTCCTTGGTCTTGGTATCCTGCAACACCATTCTGTTGCTACAACAAAATTTGGTTTTATACACACTGCTAAGAAGCTTTGAGCTGCCCCTAACACTGGACAGTGGAACTCGTATGAACTTTGACAGTGACATTACAAGTGGAAATGGCTCCTAGTTATCTAAATGTTGGTGGGGAAGGAAACTGAGGACTTAACTTTTGACTGTTTTGGGCCTGGTCAAATGGACAGAACGAAGGGGCAAAGCATCAGGTTTTTGCCAGTGCCACTACCAACCCACATGTAGCAGCTGGGTATCTGGGTCAGTGATTCAAAGGGCTTTCCCTTGGCAGAAGGGTTCTGTCCCAGCACTTTTCCGGGCTTTTGCACACAGGGAAGCCCCTACTGCCTGCCAACAGAAGCTCTGAGAGACAGGTCTGGAGAGCTTCGTGTCAACTGTCACCTTTCTGCTTCCCTGGTTTCTAGGAGAGACAAGGAAGACAAATAACTTGTGGATCCAGGTCCTCCATTGCCAAACAACACAGAAGGACAGAATTTGTCCTCCTAGCCCAGGATACTTCTACCAGTAACCGCTGTTGGCATCTGTTACATCCAGGTGGATAAGGAATGACCAGGTAGCAGTGAGAGTTCAAAACCTAGCTGGTTTTTTCTTGCAATCCAGGTTAAAGGACTGCCCAGTCTTCCTCTGGCCCTTACAGCAGGTGGTTAAAACAGACAGCAAGCAATGAGTCATACCACTAAGAGCAGAATTCTATTCATTATTTACCAGTCTCTGGGGTCTCTCTGCTGCTTGGAGCCAGCCTACATCTCCTATCAATCATTTAACACGTTCCAGTTCAGTGCAGTTACATACGGCTCAGAGCACAGATCTTGTCCGGAAGAATCTCCCACTTAGTGCTCTTTTTGTGCAGCCTCCTCCCAAGTCTCTTGTACCTTCCCAAGACTCATAACTTCTTGGCAATGGTTCAGCTCTTTTTCACTTTAAAAATTAATTTAGTGTTCACGAAAGGTGCCAGACTGCCAGCACTCAAAACTGCAGCCTGACATTTGCCCACAGAGCAGGTACTGCCCAAGCAACTGGAGATCATGTTGTGTGACACTGACCTGATGATGTGTCTCAGCCCTTTTTACAGGGGGCAGTCTTTAGAGATCAGACAGTTACATTTACAAACTAATTCATTTCTCACCTTCTAGCTGAGAACATGCTAGCTCCAGCCACACAGAGTCAGTCTAAATATCCCTCTGGCCCTAGCATCCTGCCTCTCACAGTGACCAAGCTAGATACACTGGGAAGAAAGCAAGATGGAAATTACTAGCCCCAAATACCCTTCTACAGATTGCAGCTCAGAGACTTCTTGGTTTCAAGGTATTTAGTGGTGCCTAGAAAGTATGAATGCCTCTTCCATAAATTTGTTCATGGAAATCTTTGGCATCTGCAATCCTACAGAAGTAATTCCACAGCTTACTATATGTTGCAATAACCCTCATATTCTTTTCCCTGTTTTGAACCTCCCACATGCTGCTAGACCAGAGAAGATACTGGTTCTTGTTGCCTCATCTGCCATTGACCTACCACAAGCTACAGGACAAACTATAGCATCTCTGCAACTCTGCTTTACCTGGTACAGAACAGGAGTAAAAACAAGTAGGCTTCTCTAAGAGATGTCTAGACACCTCTGGATGAAGAGCTCTGTAACATGTATTGGTGCTATGAGGTGGATGATGGTTATAGCCTAACAGATAAGCAACCACAAGGTCATTAAATGGTAACTTTTGGGTCACAGCTAATCTGGAATACATACAAAACACGTGCTTAGGAATGGGCCTAGAGCTCTTTTCTGATCCTCTGTAACTGCTAATGCAACAGTGCTACCGCACCACAATTCTTCCTCAGAGAAATAGCTAAAAACCCTGTTGTGACCCCATTCAGTGTTTCTGGAGGGAGGGTGTACACTGAATATTTGCAGTGACAGTTTAGCAAAGCAGTGCAAGGTGGAAAGGATTTAGCAATATTCAAAATTAAGGAGAGCTAGAGAAAAATTTCTATTACATGTTTTCCAAACACAAACAAGGTTTCCTGTGAAATGTTTTGAGTTTTCATTGCAAACCACAGTTATTTAATGCCAAATTATAAACAGGTGAGATTGAGTGTTTCCCCCCTCCATTTTTGACAGAAATACAACTGCATTAATAGAAAGCTTTTTTTTTTTTTCTTAAAAAATTAACCTTTGGCAAAACCAATCTTTGCTGAAACAACTCAACCAAGCCTTCTTAAAAACCTTTAACAAATGGAAATGCCAACAGGTGACAAGAGACAAATAAAAAAAAATTTGGGGCAGTAAGAAGACTTGATGAGCTAAAAAGAAGATGGAAAATGAATTATGGCAGAGAGAAAGAAATCAGAAGATTTTTTAAAGGCAAAACCCTGTAGGAGAATCAATGTCAGTCACCGAGTTTCAAAGGGACAGTTACGTGTCTGAGCACCTTGACATTGATTTATGTGTACACGTTAAGTAGCTGTTGCTCTTTCTCCTGATGCAATTCCAAATTGCTCAAGGTCACTGAAAATATTGTTGGTTGGGTTTTATCTAGCCAAATAGGAGGAAACTGACAGTGAGTATATTTATACTTCAGTGCTTTGGACAAAGCCAAAGTGCCTTAGTCTGTAGGACAACCAGGGAATACATATTTTGTAGAGGATAAGTTCTGAGTTTTCTCAAAAGAAATAAACATGGAATGGTCCCATTGGAATATTCAGTATTTCATGACCACAACAAGCCTCAACAGCTATTTTCTTAACTCATGTCTACAACAAAACACAGCAATGCACTTCAGGCAATACCATGGATTGATATTTGCCTGGACTAAGTGTATTGACCCCAGCTTAAGCACTAGCAAGTGTAACTACTTGTGTCAATTTTCTATCCAAATATTTAAAAGAATTCTTGCGATTCTGGTCTATATGTTTTGGAATACATTATGAAAAGATAATATTTTTCTGATAGCTCTGGCATATTTTTCCACACTATCAATCATGACAGAAACTTTCAGTTGTCTCCAGACTTTTTCAGAACTTGTTTATGTGCAGCTATTCTAAGTCAATGCATTCCTCATGATTACACAGGAGACAGACTGGCAAATATAATATATGAAGTAATCAGTTGCAGTAACTGTGTTCTTAATGTAACATGACAGCTCTTTGCTCAGCAACTTTGCAATAGAAGCTCTGGTATTTAGAACTGCTATTTTTATTTTTATTTTGAGCTTAGACAGTAAGAGATTAAAACTGAATTGTCCTCAGGCAAAATGAACACAAAGTCCTCGTGCAATTGTAGTATATAAAACTCTGTGTGGCTGTTTTCCTCTGGGTGAACTGGGAATGACGCCTACCTAGCCAGTGGAGTCCAGCTTGGGCAAGATCAAATCTCTCCTGATTTTACCCAACTTTAAGTTATAAATATCCTGAGTACTCAGATGGCATCTTTGATACAACATTCATAAGATACTAGTCAAGGAGTGTAAAATAGAATAGACTCATATTTAAGTTAGCTGTCAGACTGTTTACTTGAGGTGACGGTAGCTAATGAGAAGTACTTTCCATATGCAGGAGCCCTAAGTCATGTTTCAGCTGTAGAAGAAAGGGGCATGTCACACCTCAATGCTCCATGCATGAGAAAAATTCCTACTGTCAATCAGACCAGCTTGGTCTGGATTCTGACTCTTCAGCCAGGAGGAGGCAATAAAACCTCAGTTCTACCCCCTTTCCTTCCCCTCAATAAACCACCTCTACTCTTAGCCCTAAGAGCCAACATACCATATATTCTTCAACGATGTTAGCTGAGCTCATTATTCATACACATTAACTGTTTGTGAATATCCTAGCATGAAGAAAACAGAGGAATACAATTTACTTTAAGTAGCCCCTGGAAATTCTCATTTAGGCTGTCACCTGTATCTAAATCTGAACACTTAGATTCAAGTTTACATACAGGACAGAAACAAAGGAGGTGGCATCATACTCATGCTACAGATGGAGAAGTGAGGTGTAAAAATTGACAAGATTTCCCATGGCCACACACAGTGACAGTGGGAAAGTCAGGGACCAATTCCAGTTTCCTGGTTCTCAATCCACTAACTTAAGGGTAACTATCTTTTCTTTTTCTTTTCTTTTTTTTTTTTTAAACCACGGACACAAAATCTTTACTGACTTGGGTGCAAAAATATACCACCTTGCTCCACATGCAAAAATATCCATTATGACCTATGTTCTATTATGTAGAAGAGACATATATAGATGTTTTGCACAACAAAAGTGTGTGTGGAGGGAGATTAAACAGAATGAACAAGAGGAAAATACTAAAGTAATTGAAAGAGAGGAATGAATCCTCTTGGCACTGAATACCTGTGATAAGTGCAAGATATGAATACAAAAGAAAACACCCTGCCACATAAGGCTCAAACTAAGCTGCATCTGCAGTTTGGTGAATGAGCTTCATGTTACCTCCAGGAAAATTCACACTGCCCTTCCATTCCACCTCGTTTCTTCAGGGCAACGGCAGAGTGACAATACTCATTATCATCATTATGCTTATTCACAGCTCTTTACATGCACCTGCCTCATCTCACAGGACTGCCCTGAATCAGCACACTTAATTTTTACAGATAGAGAAGCATATAGAAGTTTCTGAACTGGGCACAGCAACCTCCCTTACTGCTGGGTCAGCACTGGTTTCATGGGGCACACTGATGGCGCAGGCCATGGCGCAGTGCAGTTTTTTCAGCTAGCTTCCCATGAGCTAGCTTTGGTGCCCACAGCAGTACGCAACCCCACATAAGCTGGGATAGGCCTATGGGATAGGTTTATTTTGGCACCCAGGACACACCATCCCCAAAGCTGGGAGAGAACTGAACTGGACCATGAAAGCTTTGGCTGCACCCGAGATGAAACTTTGCTTCTCAGTGGTTTTTGCTGCCTCTTTGGTTCCTTAGAAGTTGCTCCCCAAAAGCTGCCCCATTCAGTGCTGTTCCTGGTGGGTGCTCACTTTGTCACCTACCATTCAACATTTATGTCTGGTTTGATGTTCCCTGAGGAGAAAGACCCCTCTCATTCCATGTCTTGCTCAGGCATCTCTGTGCTCTCCTACAGAGCTGTGTAATAGGCTGCAGAGCAGTCTGCAGTATAAACACATCTGAATCCACAATCTCTTCGAGATCTAATGCACATACACTGTCACTCAGCTTCTCTAGCACTGTGCAAGAAGTGAACTCAGCAGACTTTTTAACATTGCATCTGAACTGAAATTCATGCGTGTCTATTTTTTAGGCTGCAGGAACATTAAGAAAACCATGAATACTAATACACTTTATATAATAAGAGTGCGTGGACCAACTCAATTTTATGACTCATCTGTGACACTATTTAAGTGTTCTAAAGAGCGAGAAGATAGTATTGCATTGAACAATGCACAGATGGCCTACTTCACATAGGAAAGAAATTAGTATTTTCATACTTCATGACAGTAGTTTGAAATTCAGCGAAGCATTGTAAGAGATAAGCTAGAACTGCTGACATTTGCGAGCAGTTAAATGGTTCGGTATCTAGTGCTGCAGGCATCAACTCAGGCTGACAAAACAGTTTCTCTCTAGTTTATTGGGAGGTTACTACAGGATGGATTCCGATGATGGTTTTCAGTTTCAGCCCTTTGTTGAAAAGGCACAGCCACAACACAAATATACTACAGACCCCGTGGATTGCCAGTGTTGCTGCAATTTAGCAGCTATGGTACTTACATTGTTGCACCTTTACAAGTGGAAGTAGGGTCACAGGTAAGTCAGTCTCTCATGAGTTCTTGCTGAACATGCTATTTTTGTTCTTTCATAAGCCAGGCTTAAAACAAGAAAAGAATGCAGTCAGGCAAGCATATGCTTAGTGCACAGGTGGATGTTTTATTTTATTTTTAATAAAATGAACCTCAGAAATATTAGCTACAAGTATTATTCAAGCCTTTGCCTATCTAAAATATTAAGAAGAATGTTTCTTTGCCGTGTTTGGAAGAGGATCTCACAATAACCAAGAGAAAAAAAAATATTTTTTTTTTTTACTCCTCTCCAAAGAAAGGGAAAAAATCTTGTTCCAATCCCCAGGTACATACATTTTCCTAATTCTCACTCTTTGTTAAGTCTTTCACTCAGAAATTTAAATAATAAGCACTTATATTAATAAATGTTATATATAGTACATGTAATTAACACCACATGGAGGTAAACATATGCTGTCCCAAGGGATTCTACTGATTCTGATGACAAAGAGCAGCAGAAAAGGGAAGGTGAGACCTGGGAAACTTGAACCTTTGATTCTGAATCCTTTGATTCAGATGGATTCTGAAGTGTTGTACAAATTGCTCCTGATAGATCACTTCCCTTCATTCAGTTCTGAAATGCATAACCGGGTTATAAACTACATGACTTAAACAGCAAGACAATCAGATAAGACTATTATGCTCATTCAGATCACCATTTTTATTTCAAAAGTAGTTGCTCAGACTGGGAATCTTGCAGAGAAAGGTTAAATATCTGCTCTTAAAACACTAAGGTCTTGAACCCAAACTTCCCATGTCTGAAAATTAATGTCCTAATTATTGCTTGCTTTTACAATAATTTCCATCTTGTGTCTCAGAAATCTCCTGACAGATTTTGAACAAACTGACATGTTTCCAGTAAGATGCGGATATAGTCATTCTTTTCCAATGAGAAAGTTTTCATCAAAACATTCAGAGCCAGCTCTCTTTTTAATATGATTTGTTCAGTTAATGATCAAGCTTTTCTTGTAATTCTAGAAGCAAAGAATGTTTGAAAGGCCCAGCCACACTCAGACTGTGTCACTTCTCTCCACCTGCAGCCAGTGCTACAGCTGTGTCCAGAGAGGGGCTCGAGAAGATCCCAGGTCCAAGGCAGGTCCTGGAGACAGCCTGCTTCAAGGGACTGAGGCAGAAGCATCCTGACATTACAGATATTTAGGCTCAAGGGGAAAGGCTAATTGTGTCCCAGCTTCTCTCCCAGTGTTGTCCCTGATACAAAAAAGCAACAGGGCAACAGCCATACCCCAGGCCCACTCAAAGAACATAAGCTTTCTTATTTCTCTTGGAGATGCTGCCTTGCAGAAACACAAAAATGAATACATCCATTCTCTTACCAACCCTCTGATGCAGGAAATCTTCATTCAACCAGCAGCAGACACAGAAGGAGGAACATTACAGAAGCACATTGAGCGAAGAATCATAGCCCAACTATAAGGGGGTGCAACATTATATTAGCACATGAAATCTACTGTCTCCAAAATCCACACACTAAAAAGCCCCTGAGAAAAATGAGTGAGAAATATTCCTGCTCATAACAGTGGTGTATGGCTTTTGCCCAGCAACAAGGGAGAATTAACCACAGTGAACTGCCCAGTTTAGTTTGTGTACCTAGGTGCCTACTCAGCTGTGCACCTTCGTGGCAACATAAATAAGAATGACAGGGGGGACATTTGAAGATGTCATGCTCTTAAGCTGACTAACTTAAAGGTGCTTTCACTTAGTGCTGCAATGACACTGGCAGAGTTCTAAGATGGAAAGGAAAGACAGACATAGGGTCCACAGGAACGCAGGCTGCAAGGTAGGGAATTTGGGGGAAGAGGGAAGTGTATAGCCAAAGCAGTATCAAAAGTTTGTTGGGCCACTCACAAAAGTGGCCAGAAGTGATATTAATGTAAGTTTGATATCCAAACTCAGAATCCCTTGCTCAGTCCCTTATGGTATCTGTGTTTTCTTACCAGGTCCCAAATTGGAGTCTGAGTAAAAGCTATTTAAGAAACTGAGTTTGGCCATGTGATGCAGAACACAGCAGCATTTGGGATCAGGGCACCAGCAGCAACAGGGGAAGCTTGCCAAGATAGAAGTGATGGTGAAAATGCAAAGGCAAACCTCTGTGCAACAGTATAGAAAATAGATAAATGAAGCATAAAGAATGGTCTGTGATCTCCTGCCAAGAAAATGGAATTTGTAACTCTATGACTTGAAGAGATGGCAGCCTGAGAGATCTGCATTTAATGAGCAAAGTTTAGGATATTTACTAGCCAGACTTCAGCATGCCTCAGGCCTTAGGCCAGTATCACTGGAGTCAGAAGGAAGTACTAGCAATTCTCTTATGAGTTTTAAACACAAGATAAATAGAAAGATTTGAGCCAAGATAAAAATATCACCTCTGTAGTCCTTGGCACAGGGAGAAGCAGAAGAAACAATTTCTCTGGAAATCCTTGTAACTGTGGGAAAGTCAAATGACACTGAAACTAAGGAAAGCACAAATTCTTTTCTACCTGAATAGCCTTTCAAAGACCAGAGACCATTTGTAGTTGCTATTCTCAGTCACCGGGAGCCAAAGCTGAATAGGTAGAATCAGAAGAGAGAAAAAATAAAAACCTTACAGCAGTAAGGGATGGACTTCCAAGGAGAATGAACACGCAGCTTTTGCACAGAAATGGCTATAGGGGATTTCTGTTGAAACTTCAAGAATCACTTAATGTTTGTGAGTGAGAGCTCCTTACAGAAATGATGAATCAGAGAAAGCATAAACTGGACTTGAGACTTACTCTGACTCACAATATACAGGAGTACCTGGCCCCAATACATGCCAGATAAACATTTTCTTTAGCTACGCTTATGATGGGCATATCCAGCATTGGTGTTCTAAAACCTCTATGACACCACACTTGCCCTAGTCACTGCTAGTGGTCTTTAACCATTGTTGTTTTTCTAATAGTTCTTCTGCCTAAACATACCGTCAACCCATCACCCTTGCACTTGCCCTAAAAAACCCCAGCTAGGGTCAATTCTGGATGATTAATCAGTATCAATCATTTTCCCCATGGGAAAATCTCTTTCAGTGAACTTTAATGCTTGCTTGCAACCCTGCAGCTTCAACTACAAAGTATAGAAGATAAAATGAAACTCCATCATCATTAATTGTACAATCTTGAAACTTCATGAGTGCCCATAATGCCATTTGGATTTCCATTTAGGATTAGACCACTGTTCCGCTAATTACACCACCTATAAAATACACAGTTTTTTTTAAAGTGACACTAAATCTAGTTTCCTAGTACTATCTCAGTGACCTCATGCTATAAATGTAAGTAGTCGGAGACTACATTACCAGAGAAAAACAACAGGGAAGGAACTTTTTGAAACCCTCTTGATGATTCTATTATGTTGCTCCTTCTAAAAAATATTATAAAGTTGAAAAACAGTCAATTTGCATCCTGGATGTCTATTAGCAAAGTCATTAGGATCCCATTATTATATAAGATTTCAATGGAAAAACAACTTTAGTGCAATACAGCAGAGACCCACTGATGATCTTTCAGCATGAAATTATAACAAGAGTACATGTGGCAGCTTCCTCTGAAAATGAAGTCACAAGGAAAAATGGGACAGCTTTAACACAACTTCTACAGCTTTTCAAAATAACATAAGGAATTAAAGACTGTAATTTAAACTAATACTGTGTATTATGAACAATAAAGCCTATCAAGTGAGTCAAGTACTTTTGCAGTTCATTGTTTTTGGCCTGCCCTAGTGTTAGCATTTAAGTGTTTATTATGCAGTAGATTATAACACCTGAACAAAGCAGATCTCATTTGTGAGGTGACATATGGCTGCATATGAACTACCTGTGTCATGACATTCCAGTCCAGACAGGCAGGAGTGCATCTTCACAACACTGCAGAGCATTAACAAGCAGAGCTTGTAGTTGGGAATACAAAGCACTGTTATGAAAGGATGCTCTGCAATACAACATTTACAATTCCCCAGGGATCACCTAAAGGTCTAGACCCCAATTCAACACACCTTCTAAACAGATGTTTTGTTCTAAGCATATGTCCAAACTTCAGTACTTTTCAAAAGTGGGTGAACATTTTTACCAGTGTCTAACACAGGTGGAACAAATGCTATATTTACAAATTACATCCATCTGAGAAGGCAAATAACACTTGGGTGATTTAACCAAGGAAAGATTGTTCTTGATGAAATATTTTTCTTACCCCTTTTGAAATAACCCAATCAATAGTCCTTCCATTTCCTCGTTGTTCCACTGGACTGCAATAGCCAGATTATTTTCCCCTGATATTCATCATAGTTTTCCATTTGCTTAAACTTCATCCTCTGACTAACCTTTGGAATAATCTTACTCTCCTCTTCAGTGCTAGTATCGTCCAAAATGATTATATGACAAAGCACACTCTATATCTGTTTATGTATTCTGCATTGCATCTTTTTTAAAAAAAATAAACCCTTGCTAAGGCATAGATACTGCTACTGCTGAGGGCAGTTAGATGCACAGAGCTCAAAACAAAACTGATTCTTATGCCTCTTTCTGGTCTCAGTCCAGATTCCAATTAATGCATCAGGACTGTCCGCTGGCCTCAAATATAGCAGAATTGGGCCAGCTGTTATTTGAAATGCTATAAAGGGGCGGAGGTGGTGAACACAAAGCAGTGATTTTAAAAGCTACATTCACTCCACTGATCACAGGGAGAGAAAAGATTTGTTTGAAACGACAAATGCCCAGATAACTATCTTTCATCCAACCATAAAAAAAACTTATGCCCAGATGCAGCACCATCAATAAAGAACATCAGTAAAGGTCTGAAAGGACAGCATCATGAAAGTTGCTAAGAAAATGCTTCGTGCATTTTCAGATAAAACATCTGCAGCAGGTATATAAATAGAAAACATGACTGAAGCTTGAATGATTATTCAAGAACTATGATTTGCTCTTCCAAACTCTCTGGAAGGAATTGCTATATGAATAGGATATATATGCTTAAGACATAATAAGGTATGCAAGGATAAATTCAGCTTCACATAAGTATCCAGACAGATGCTTCAAACAGACCACAGACTTAAATAACTTACTGCACAGGGGCTTGTCAATAAATCCCTTAGAAATTACTTGGAAGGAAACAAGTATTTACATTCTGTGACACATAAAAAGAGCAGTGCGCTACCACTGCTGGAGTTGTAGCAGAAAGTCAAACCACTGAAGTCAGGGTGAGACTGGTAGCCTTCTATATGAGAGAATTTCATTCTGTACCACACAAATTAAGGTGCCTTTGTACAATGCACATCATAGTGTGCAACTGTGGATGACCATGCAGGCCAGAGGTGCACTTTGAACCTTACAGATTTCCTGCCCAAAGCCCAGCAAGTCCCAGCATTGTACAGGTCTCTGTACAGTTAACATGGAAGACTAAATAGTGCGCTCCCCGGCTGTCAAGGTTACTCAAGCACAGTCCTCATCACAAATCCTGCAAGTCGTCACATCCAGTGTTATCTTCTAGACATCCCAGATAGCTTCAGACACTAGCTCTGAGCTTCCTGAACAGTCGCTACTTCATTTCAACAAGGGGCCGGGGGGGGGGGGAAGGAAAAAAAAAAAAATCTAATGGAAAGGTTAAAATTGCAAATCATGTCACAGCTGAGTATTTTACTGAGATGGTCAGCTGGAGTGCTCAAAGCCAGTCCCAAATCATCATGTACAAGTGCCAAAAATCACAAATGCATCCCATTCAGCTGCCAACAGTTTCAGCTGGCACTGCACATCTTGATCACAATACAGACAAAAATCTGTGGTATGCTGACAGTGCAGCAGAGCCAAAATAATAACATCTATCAGTATCACAGGTCTAACAGTCTACAGAGGGAGTGGTATTTCTTTTCAAAACCCCATACTCAAAACCAGATTCTGATTATTAGAACCCAGGCCAGGAGAAGGTTAGGAAAAATATCCTTTAATACAGAAATGCCTCCTGATACTATGGAGCTACAAGGAGCATCATAGATGTTTCATAATTTTCTATAAAGCACACACCCTATACTCAAGAACACTGCCCAGGTTACATTGTGCTACAGCAGCTATATCCTCATGTTCCACTCAAGTTTAAGGTCCCAGTCCTGCATGATTTACTCCCATGTTCATCCTTATCTCTATGAACAGGCCTGGGAAGTTAAATAGACCTGTTTGCATCTGGACCCCAGAATATACAGGAATCTTTGCAGGTCGAAGGGACAGGAAAGTACATTCCCACAACTCCCAAAACATGTACTGTTATTGGTAACCCATGTTTTTTTAAACTGATCCTGGCCCAAAGCTACATAAAACCAGAACAGGTTTAAATAATGTTTTCAGTGTTACACATCTGCCATTTCTCAGTGCATAACAAAATGTCATGCTGGGAATCCATGGAGATCTAGAGACATGTGGCTTGGCAGCCCCATTTTAAATTCCTGTTACCACATTAAACTAATTGACTCTGAAGAAGGAAAAATAATTAGGAGAAAGAATTCACATGGTAGGAAAATATATAGCATTAATGAGCATTGCTATTTATTGCTCATACTCCTGCCTGTCTATTTTTGATGCACAAATGCTCTATTGTAGATTAGCTGGAACTGCTAAATAAAAACATAAGAATGAAAAACGATTTCCTTTAACTTCTGTCAGACTATTCAGAATAGAAGTAGAGAAGATGACAGCAACACAAATCCGGAAAGAATGGGAAATAGCAGGATATGGGGAAGAGCAAAACAGGGACAAGGTCATTTACCCAAGCTGTTAAAGACATAGGTTATGGCAGCTGCCTCTGGCAAAAGAAGGTATTTCAGAGAGAAGCAACACCTACGACTCAGGACCGAGTCTGCATAAGAGAAAGTACAATGACTCTTTGCCTGTCAACACTGCAGCTACAGAAAGAGCAGGTAAGCATCATCATGGTCAGGAGTTCTGGTCATGTTATTCTGTTCTCAGAATCCTGGAGCAAACCTGATGACCTTACTGAGCTACTTCTGGTTCCACTGAGCTCACTCCCTTCAAGTGATGGCAGTCAGGAACAACTTCAGTGAAGTCTCTGGTAACACTGCAGTATAGCAGAATGGTAAATTCAGAGCAGACCTTATGTTCAAGAATGGAAACTTGTGAGGGAAGTACTGCAGAAACCAGCAGCCTGGTCCAAGTCTAAGAGAAGCTGCAGCTTTCATTTCAGGCACCACATGGCACTCAGCTCCTGCCTGAGAATGTGTGTGCAGGGAGTTGGAGAAGCCAAGAACAACAATCTCTCTTCTAATTTGATGGCAGAGGCCTGACACGGGGCTCACACATAAAACACCACAGCTGATAGTATTACCATCCTTCACTCTGCATGGTACAGCCTGAGGGCGCTATCACCACTGCTTATTTAATATATTGAAGGTCTCCCAGAAAGCTCCTCTCGCCTGTAAGGACTCACTGCTCTTGGACTAATGGGTCTTAAAAAAACCTGACCCTTTTCTTAGTACACAGAAGATACAGTTTAAGTGCTTTGAAGCTTCCCATTTTGAAGTAAGAAAGGGAGGGCAAGAACAAGGAGGAAAGAGTTGTAGGAGTCACTGGGGCCACGGAGAAGCATATCAGGACACATTCAGCTGACATGGCCACAGATTACCCATACAAAAATGCTGTTAGTGCTGTTTTGCCTGATGGTTATAGCTAAAGGGAGATTTTGATACAATAGAACAAGAGAGACTGTGGAAGAAAGAGATGACATAGACCATTCCTACCCTGTGTGCACAGTGAGGCCAACAGTAGTATTTTTGTTGATAAGTGAGATCGTCAGTAGTGTTTCAACACAGATAAAGAAAAAGTGGGGGATTGGGGGGGGGGGGGGAACACGCACACGCTAAAAAATTTCCACTCAAGCACAAGACTAGACTTAGTCTCCTGTCCCTTTTATAGAGCTTATGGAGTAAAACAGGAAAGAGTACATTAGATGCAACTGACTGTAATAAAATATGTAATAATTACTAGAATTAACAAAGACACTTCCCTAGCAGGGCAGGCAAAAACCAAATTAGGCATTTTCTTCTTTGTGTAACTTGACATTCTAAACGTCAAGTCCCACTCTGGATATGCAAAAACTTCTGCTCTACATGATACCTACAGTGAAAACAGCAAAATAGAAAATTTTGGCAATAAAAATCTCCCTAAAGGAAGACACTGCTAAACTGAGCTGCTCTAGGAAGAAGAGGCAGATATTGCACTCTCATTTAGAAGTACTGGACATGGAAACAATAACAGTTAAAGGAATGGACTCCAAGATGGTGATAGGTTCTTTTCTGTCCTTCCCCAATGACACAAGTGCAGCAGAAATGGCATTTCCCAGGAGACAGGTATCCAGCTACTTGCTCCTCTGAAGTGTTTAAAAAGCAGTATCTCCTTGGACAATTTTATTTTTGAATTTCTAGAATTGCTCTGCTACTCTTTCCTCTCTTCCATGAGCAGCTGGCTGCCAGTTAACTGCTAGTAGCTGCTATCTGAGGCTTGCTGATCTACAAGAAACTACAGGCAGTGTCTGGATCTTGCTCACAAAGGCAGACATGCAGCACAGTTCCATTGAATTTACAGCCTGGACTTGCATGGTGTGAACCAAGATCAGAAACACAATCTAGTAAAGTGTTGCTGAAGCAGACGTGGCAACACCCAGAAGGGCCATAATGAGAACAAGAGCTCCCATGGCAAACACACCAGCTGTGGGGAAGTTCACTAGCAAAGCTGTAGTCTGCAGGCAGTTACCATGCCTTGGGCTTTAAAATGTTGCCAGAAAAATAGATAGTTGTTGCAGGGTAAATCCATGAGGCCACATTTTAATCTCACCTGTTCTCTTTCCAGCTGAGTGAAGTTCTGGATTTCAACCAGCAGCAGGGAAAACAATCTGCCTGAGAACAACCATTTCCACTAGACAAGCCAACAGGAACTGATCCAGTCACTCCAGGTCCATCTGGGGCATTCAGTGCTTTTTGGCCTCCAATAGTTTCTTTTCCAAATGTGCTAGGAAAGCTTCCTAGGACCTGTCATCTACTGAGCTAAAATCTTCCAGCACTCCCTGCGGCTCAGTTAAACTGGGTACAGAACTGGACACAGATTTTCAGATGGCTCATAAATGCTATAGACCTGAGTACTATTCTTCCCAGTGGATGGTTTTATAACATGAGTCAGGACCTCATACGGAACTGCTCAAAACCATGAAAGATATTATTAGCATGTGTCACAGCTGGAAACCTTTTACTGTGCCATTTTTTTTTACTTTAAGATTCTTTACTGTTGCCCTATTTTCAAGAGAGCAAAGAGTTTTTGAGTGATCTTGGAAAATCTCGGTGTTTGACAGGAAACAGATTTGTCCAAGACATTTTTTTCCCCCAAAAAATAATTAAAACACAAATTCACTTCTCAACATAATGCTCCTTCCGTTTCAGAAAAGTTTCAACACTGTATACATGTGTGGTTTTTTATAACAAAGAGCAACTTAAAGTATAATTCATCACCATAAATCAGACACTGAGAAATCACTCTGACAGCTCTAAAAGCAATTAAACTTTATCTTAATAGAGGCAACGTTCATTGGCAAGGCAAACTGTTTTTCTACTAGTCTTTGGAGATATTTTATAAGCAATATGTAAAGACCCTTTTAAAATCCTCTTACAAAATGTATGTTGACAGTGGAAGGCCAACAAGGCAAAAAAACCCATAAAATGCTGCTAAATTAGAATATTATCGGAAGCTCTGCAGGTACAAAATTTGCAGGCCTTGCACACCCAGGCATAATACAATCAGCTCTGCAATAAGCAGCATACAGTTAGAGTACCAGCTGCTTTGCCCTCCATAAGGAAGTAGAAGGCAAAGCAGAGCTCTCACTTCCTTTCTTCTGTTTATTGAAAAAAAAGTAGACTCATATTGTTTCCAAATTATAAGGGCCCAAGCAAACAAAAATCCAAGAAATTATTCATAAATCCAGTGTGACCCAATTCAAGACTCATACAGTGGTTAGACACACTGGTTAAATACATGCTTATTTATTAGCATTTTCCTTAATATGTCTTTCTTTCTGACTGCTCTGAAAGAAGGTTCCTCAGATAGACTGTCTTGTCAATGAAATTAGTCCTTAAATACAGTATAAATTTGATACTAAATTAAATATAGAGCAGTGGAAAGAACACTGTTCAACTGAAATTGGGTTTGCAGTGTGCTGGTTGCAGCTGCTGATTCAGAGTATCTACACAGCAATTATAATTCTGCTTGTAGCTGAGTGTAGACATGTTGGAGGGGCTGTGCCAAGCTACTAGCATTACCAGCACTGCTACCTGCCAGCTTATTTGACATCTTTGCTGCACTGCAAACACAGCTGTGATTGCAAGAGAGATGCACGCTGTACAACATTATATTTACACTCACCATTTAGGTCTGGTCCACAATATAGATGCAAATTTTAGACTGTCTCTGAATCTCACATGTGGTTTCCATGCTTGGTTTGGAGTAGTACCTATTGTTTTGAGTATATAACTAACTTCAGTTTGTAAGGATCACTCTTTTTTTTTTTCCTTCCAAAGTTAGGTTTACCCACATGAATTTTCATCCCCCTCAATCCATGTGTAAATGCAATGCATCACCCCAAACAACCTGCAAAGCTGTGGTAGCCCTTTTTCTTTGAATAGTACCTTTAAAACCTGGTCAGCTCAATACACATATCTGCAGAGAGCAAATGCACACTATCTGCCTGCCTGGAGATTTAGCTTTTCTTTTGTCTTTATTGTTCTCTTGGTGAGACTAAATGCTTACTCTTTTTTTTCTGTGCAAAAGGAAACCATATAAACCTCATTTTGCCCTGAAACTGCACAGACTTTTGCATGCATTCTCCTTCCCCTAATAAATATATTAATGAAGTTCAGTTTCAGCACCTGTGTTTGATTCTCTCACTTGGTAACATCTGACACATTTTTTCTAAATCCATCCTTTTCTGCCTGTTCATAAATGAAAAGAATAGAGTTCCTTTGAGAGCTGTGCATTGTAAGAGATGATAGTTTTCTGACCTATTACTATTCCTGCAGATGAGCTGGTTGGTTTGTTTGTTTTTACCTCCATGCCTTTAGCTTAAAAAGCTGAGAGAAAAAGACAGGCTGTGGGAATCTCAGCAAGAACTACTTTGATTAGCTATGCTGCTATTAAAGAGAGAAGAAGAAACTTCAAAATGGAGTGCGAGCCTTTTTCATACATAGAAGTTTTGACATTTTAGCTATCCTGTTAAGATATAGGCAACTGTCCCCAAGTGTGTATGTCTACGATTAAATTAGAAAGGCTTATTCCTGTACAGGAAGCTAATTTGAAAAAGGCAATCATGATTGTATTTTAACCAGATTAATTATGAATTGCACAACTATCAGTTTATCAGACAAATGTACTTGTAAAAACATAAAGCAATATTTTTTTTTACACCAATACACTGATTTTGTTCTGCTGATACAAAATCCTATGAGTGCAGAGAGGTCTCTTCGGTTCCTAAAATATGTGCTACCACTATCAGTCCTGGAAGTTGTAGTTACCCTCATTTTAAAATTGCACTTGTCACCCTCACGAACACTTTTCTCATTACAGGTGAGGATACACACTTTCACAAGATTACAGCCACTCTGGGCCTGGCATGTAGTGTTATATGAATAGACTGATCTGGAAACAGCTCTGTTCATGTGGCTATAGGAAATCTCACAAGTACTACTGCCTTTTGAGTTGCAGTGAGGTGCAGCAACTTACAGCATAGGGATCATGCATAACTGTTTGCACAAAATCAGCAGAAGGGAAGAATTAGAGCAGCCTCACTGATATAAAAGCTGATGTCAACCTGTCCCAAAAAAGAAAGTAGTATTAACATGAGAGAACACTTCACTCAACAGTAAAGGTTGAGAAAGAAATAATCAGTCTTTTCTCCCTTCCATCAAAAATTAAACTGCTGAGTATTTTTGTGAGGAAAAGCAGGCAGTGGAAACACTTCCTCTGTTTGTTCCCAAAGGAGGGCAACAAGAAACTACCTCCCTTGCACAAAGAGCTCTCTTCAAACCCCCCAACACAGACACATCCCTCTTGGGGTATGAGCAATCCTGTCCTTCAGCCTTATTCTTTGGCCTTAATGCTGATATTACCAAAAGAACACAATCACCCTTGTTTTTGCCACAGGGAAGTGTTTGATGTGGACTGTGTACCACACTCAAATTACTTTCAGGCAATACCGAGCCCTGCAATCGCTTCAAACAAGATTATAACCCAAGTGAAGAAAAACAAGACAATACCAATTCAGCAGTTGAAGAACAGATTCTGAAGAAATTCTTGCCTTGATAGAGAACTACAGCACACAGAGTTAGAAAAAGAAAGCAGAAATGTTTGGAAATTCTGAATATCAGAAATGTTAGCAAGAGAGTAAAGTATCTCAAATACTTTACTCTCCATGACACTCTAGTTAGAGAGAACCAGTAACGAGATTTGCCTACCATACCCAAGCCTGCTCTTTCTAGAGATGGAAAAGAAGACATGGGACACTGGGAGAAGGAGGAATTGAAGGGAAGTTCAGGGAGAAACAGGAAGTAAGATTCTTCTCAACTCAAGGTAGAACACACTTAAGCCTTCTCTGCTGCCCAGTCTTCCTCAGTATCCAATTAAAAAAATGCATGTAAACTACAATTCTGCAAATGTCAATCAGAAAAGCAATGGAAAACATACCTGCCTTTTACACAGATTTTAAGTTCTTTAGTCTAGGGGCAATAAGAACATGGCACAAGAGTGCTTTAGACTGTTGTCTAGACTAAAAAGTGGCCTCTATCCTAGTAAATCCTTACCCTTTCATTGTGCTTCTATGCTGTCAGTGTAAAGCCTATGACTTGGGCTATTATCATATGAGCAGACATGTTCAGTTTGCCTTGCAGTCCTGTCTGCCATTGTCTCAGGACTCCACAGAGATGTTATGCTCTTTGCAGAGCAGACTAAATACACAGTGCTCGGTGCATCCGGCATGATGCATCTGTCCTGTTCACCACTGCAGGCAGGCAGGCAGGCATTTCAGTCCATGGTGCCTCCTAGTGTGGCCTTGAGTCTGTCTCATACATGATAGCACAGAGCCTTGTTTGCAGGGAGTGAGGAATCGCAGGCAGGGCTGGACTCAAGCACAGCCTTGGGCCCACACTTGCTACGCAGTCTGGATGTACCCTGACGACAGCCCTGAGCCACCCCTGTCATTGCGTCTTCATTTAATTTATACTAGCTTCATTACACTCTGCTGTAGGGTTGTCAATCAAAATGACAATTGGTCCATTAAGGCTGCCACCAGTCAAATGCAATTTTGGATAACTCAGAGGAGGTGAACTCACTCACTGTATGAATCCTGACAAATGGGTTTTCACCTCATTTTTTCCCCCCCTTTTTTTTTTTTACATCACCATGTGAGCCGTTTCTTGCATTTCTAGTAATCCTATTAACTTTCAAAGTGATGCAGCATGGGATTCCAGTCAATCAGCCAGTCAGTGAGAATTAATGGGCAGTGGAAAGGTTGCTTGTGATAGATCGAGCCTTCACGCAAAGAAAATTGGAAATGCAAGTGAAAGAGTCAATGGAGTGAGCTGCCTGGGGCCCTGCCAACAACTGAGTGAAAAATATCTGCAAAACACACTACAGCTCACTGCAATCAACCTGACCCTCAGATCATGTGCCAAAGAGATTGCTCAGGCCACAGCAAAATAACGTCTGATGTCAACACATTTTTGCAGGGTCCACCAACCTCAGGTGGAGCTGCTAACTCATTAATGGAATGAAGTAGGGGAAAGAAGAAGAGGCAGCACTGTGTTTCGAAGATCCAAACCATCTCCAAGCCTTTTATATCTAGGTGGGTGAGGCTT
The DNA here is from genome assembly GCF_031877795.1 of Strix aluco. Lineage (NCBI taxonomy): Eukaryota > Metazoa > Chordata > Aves > Strigiformes > Strigidae > Strix > Strix aluco. The sequence continues at coordinate 7,187,004 of NC_133942.1, forward strand.
GTGAAAGGCAACGGAACACAGAGTCCTTCACCACAACTCTCTGTGTCTGCTCACCTCTCTGTCAGCTAACATGAACTGATAGCAGCTTCCCTAGCAGAACACACCAGAAATAAAATTATATTGTTTCCCTTCTTTTGGCAGTAAACCAGCATTTCAACATCTAGGACTTGAGATGGGACTTCAAGGGTTCAGTCAAATATAAGGGCTCAAGACAGTTTGATCGCAACGCTCTGCTCCTCTGCATTTGAAGTAAAAATCTTCTAGTTTTGACTGCTTGATGCATTCTTCTTCTATAAAAATTTTTTTCCAATAGAAAACCAAAAGCCTCCAAATCTGTTGGGTGGTTCTGAAAGATAATCCTCCTTCCAACAGGAGTAATGGGAGCAAACCTAACCAGTTCAGATGTACAAGCCCATAAATGAGTACTTGAGAACTAAGATCTGGTTGTCTGCAACAACAGAGGATAAGGTCTATTGATTTCCAAAGGTCATATGTAGGCAGACCAGAGTCATATAAAAGCTTTTACTGGCACACAAAAGCAAACAGGAATGCAATTGGCCTCATTCTGGATCCTCAACACTGTTCTTTTATATCTCTTATGACACCCTCTGCGCATTAAAGCGGTGCATATAGTACCAAGAGCACAGAGATGAACTCCATCACTTTCTCACAAAGAAGGTTTTCTTGGTCCTGTAACTAAGAGAAGCAGACGAAGATGGCTTTTGATACTCTTTAGTCCTATATGCATTTTACACTACCTGCATTATCCATATGTCACACAAACTGCTCACTTGTATCAAAACACATCTGGGAAAAATTTATCACTGAGATAGTCAGAGATGCTTACATTCTGTAAACCAAGTGTACCAGGGGTTTTTTCTCACTTGATTACTTCCGAAGAGCTATGCCTGTATCAAAAGAAAAGTTTTCACCCAAGAACAAGCCAGCCAGTAATAAATGTGCTCTTTTTTTTTTTTTTCCTACACATTCCAAGTTATTTCAAACAAAAGATGTAAATATTCCACTTCTGGAGTCTAATTTCTGAAGGACTGAATAAAATTACCTTTTGGAAGGAGTGACTTCTGCCTAGCACTCTATTTAATTCATTCTGTCAGCGCATGCTTTAGTGCTCTGTGTGGGAGACTGACTTCATCCAAGACTGATGCTCTCTGCTCTATAAATTGAATCCACTGATGCATAATTGAGCCCTTGACTATAACAAGTATTTGCTTCACCAGACCCTCTTCTTGCTTGCTTGCTATATTTGCTCTGTGAAAAATATGTTTTTTCATTCTGGGGAATGAAAAATTGAGGGACCTGAAACTAAGAGGTGCTGAGCTTCCTTGGAGCCCTGCAGAAGTAGACAACATTTGATGCATATCAGGTAACAGCTTTGATTTCCACTATTTTGCTGCTACTTTCATTTTTCACGACATGTTTTTACACAAAGTTTGTTGGAAGCAAAAAAACAATCAGTGTTTGTGTTGAAACAGTAATTGCTTCTGGTTTTGGAAAGACAAAAAGCAGGCTCACCTCATATCATCCTATAAACCTGTGTATATCAGTAGACTTACAAGCCTTCTCATGGGGAAGCAACCGAGCAGTCTGGAGCCTTTTGGCAGAGCCCACCCAGCATTCTGTTCTGTCAACTGATTGCACACGATCCAGAACATACACCATGTCACACACTCTAGATACTTAATCTGCAAAATGAGATATCTCATATTTAATTGATGAATAGACGTCTCACGGGAAGGCCAATTTCCTTGTTTCTCTGTCAGTGCTAACTAACAGCATATCAAGATTGTTTTTTAATCATTAAGAGAGAAACACAAAACAGCAGGAGTGCCATTCTAAATGCCATTTGGGTCTCTGTTACCAAACTTCCAGGCTTTGTTCCAAAGGGATTTGGAAGATGTTAGGAAGCAGCTGCTCACAGCTAAGGTTGTCTGACAGGCACAAATGTCTGAGAACATCAGCTTATAGCCAGGTGTAAGCAGCCACAGCAGAGAGCCCTACAGCACACTCTGTGCTATGTGCACTGTTAGGATTGCTGCAGGCCTGGCCTGCATTTTGTTGTATTCCAGTATGCTACTGTATGTGAATTGTGAGAAAGCTTGCCTGCCTTTCTAGCTGTGGTGAAATGGGGAAAGGCACCAAAGTACTACTAGCACCATGCAAAATGTACATGATAACAAGAAAGGAGAAAGCAAAAATCAGGTTTTAGTCAACACACCTATTTGGACAAGCATATCTGTGGCCAAGCATCACCAAACCTTTTGACAGAGGGGTTTGTGTGTGGACCAGGAGAACACAGAAAAGCTTGAAGTCATGGTACAGAAGAGCCATACCATTAGCGCAGTGGTTGCTTATAACACTCCTTATACTCTTTCTGCTGCAACCAGGAACTATACGATCACATTAGCCTGGAACAGAGAAGCTTATTCCATGAGCCTAATATAATCACACCTCACTCAAAGATACCAGAAATTCTACTAAAACCTTTGAAGTTCTTGTTAGTCTTCACTGGTTTCATTTACAACAACCTTGTAATGCTGGGGAATTTCAAACCTGATATTTGAGAGAGAGGACAAAGCTGAGGTTACCAACTGCAATGCAGTTCACCAGCTCTGGATTCAAAACTATTTGCACCGGACTTTCTGCTTTAGTTGGCCAAGCTGCTCCCTGACCATCTTGCAGAGGTGACCCATGTAGGGCAGCACAAATGGATGCTCTTTGGAACAGAGACGATGTCCCAGTGTGCACAGCAACACTCAGTGCAACAGGGCTCTGATTTTAATCTGTTCCTGAGACTGTGTCATAGTGTATGTAACAGAACAAGTATATATGACAACAATCACCTGTGGACACTACGCCACAGTGAATTGATTTTCTATTTGACAGATCTCTGCTACCATCAGCACTAATACCCACCAGAAGACATGACCTAGAATCTTTGCACAGGAAATGAAAGAAATCATAACAAAGAAAATTCAGTAATAAGTAGAAACAATTTCAAGTAAAACAACCCACAGCTAAGCTTCTGGTATAACTGTGCCTATATTGAACTCCACATTGCACATACAGAAGTTCTGCATCATTATAAATTTTTAGGTTTCCTCTGTCAGGTTTTATCAAGAATGTATCTGCGGTATTTTTACAACACTGATGTCATTAGCACATGTAAGCTATCTCATGATTGTCATTCAGTAACAAAATGGGGACAGGTTGTTACAAGTTTAACTTTATTTGAAACCCCTTGGGTCTTTCTACACTATTTAGGCAGATTGCTTTTGACATGTGGGTTGCACTTGCAGGTGCCAGTCACAGGCCAGCAGACAGCTTAAAAGCAGCCTTTATCATCCCTCTAGCTGTAGAGGTCACTGCACAACAAGGATTACACTCAATATTGGATCAAGAGCTTCTGGTTTACTCACAGCTGAACAGACCCTGTGGCGTTATAGGGCAGGGCCCCCCATCCTCAAGTTTTTCAAGTTCTCCCGACATGTATAATTAATATCATATACTGCACCTTCATTTATATTATTCATCAAATAAAGCATATTCAAATGGAATTCAAATGAAGGATGTTGTTAAAAAAATATAGTGAGGATACTACACGATAATACAAAGTTCAGAATTTTCTGAATGTTTTTTGAAAGTAGTAGTATTTAAAATTTAATTTGAGAAACTTCATACGTTAAGGGCTCAGAATACTATACCTTCATTAAAAGAGCTAGAACTAAATGCAAAATATATGTTCAAGCAATGTATGTTTATTACAAAAGTTTTCAGCTGACTGACCATGGAAGGGAGGGAGGCTGCTGATTGAGCACATTAATTCAGACGCTCAGTATAAATATATCTGCACAATTGCAGTCTCTTCTGCAGGTGCATAAAAATGCTTTCTTCTCATTTTATTTTATAATTTAAAGTTTAAAATGAAATAGGAACTGAAAAATCTGAAAAGTTTATTTTCTTCTCCCAATCTCAGTCTAAAAACCAGGTAAGAGAGGCTAAAATATTCTAGTTCTAAACATACTAGTTCTAAATTCTCAGGGATCTAATAATCAAGTAACTAGATCAACTCGCTCAAGTATTACAAGTAATATTTGCTGTGGAAATCAGTTGGTCTTAAACAGAAAACATTTTTAATAAACTTTTTTCTAAAACATTCAGTGTATTTAGTAGGTATTAACTCCCTCCAGTCAAAATTACCTGATGCTTTCTTTCATAATTTTCCCTTTCTCATAGCACCAGTTTGAGGCTTCCCCCTGAGAAATTCCTAGTTATAGACAAATTGAGAACATTTGAAAGGGGTCCAAAAAGCCTAATATGATGGGATAGAACTTCATATTCCAAAAGTTAAAATTTTGCCATTAACACAAAAGGAAAAATGGTCTGGTGCTTTTTTTTAAAAAAAAAAAAAAATAAACTTAGTCTAGGTAAGCTTTCTGCATGCATAAACTGTTCTCCCTGGAATAACTGGACATCAGTATGTACTGGAGCAGGACCCTAAGATGTGATTTCCAAGTACTGGAGTCACGAAGGAGTAAGTTATTTGCTAACATAATACGTAAAATTCAGCTGAATTGCACTGGAGAAAATATCTTTGCAAGCTCTTAAAAGCCCAGGAAAGGTCCTCACAGTTCTGTGATTTAAATTCATCCTTTGCTTGCTCTGCTTTCACCTTACAGAACTGCACAGGAATCAACACAGTAATAGTAGGTTGGTGGAATCAGGTTAGACCTTTCCTAAGAAGGTTGAAACATAAGAAACTCCATTCCTCATATCTAAAAATACTGGTGAATGTGATATCCTGCTTTAATGACTACACACACATAGAAAAATAAACATATGTGTGAGTCTCAGAAGAATTTGACAAGATCCAGAGAAAGCAATGCAAGTTTTCAGTTTCCTCAAACATGTTTTCACTGTGTCTGCTGTGATGAAGATGGACAGTCCTGATACATTATTTACCACGCTGTGGGGAATGCCCCAGAGCCAAAAGGAAACGTGTTGTAGACAAAGACTAATGCAAGACAACTGCTACTGTAGGGCTGGTCTTTTGGAGAGACAGTGAAGAGCTGAGCAGGTGGATTAGCCAGGGCTTCCCATGGCACCATAGCAAATGCAGACTGAGGACACAGATGAGGCTTTTGGGTGGTAACAGAATTGTTCTTTCTGAAAGGAATCTGATACTCATGAAGCAAGATATTTTTCAAAGGCACCAAGAAGCATAAAGGCTCAGCTCCCTCTATCAACAATTCAAACTTTCCATACTCTGTTTTATTTTGTGAGCCTGCCTATAGGTCATTTTTTAGTTATTATCCCCTTTCTTCTACAAAAGGGTCTCCTCTCAGCACCTGCTCTGACCAGCCTTTCCCCTCCAGCTTTCTTCCAAAATTGTCCTTTTACCATTCACTTCCTTCCACACTCCATGCACTAGGTGTCACCTCTTTATTCAAATCCAGCATTACTTCCTTCAAATCCATCATGACAAATACTTCGCAGGAAAATGCTTTCAGATCAGCCCCAAATAAAAAAGCAAGCTATCATGCCCATAAATTAACTCAGACTCTTCCAGTGCATTAGTATCCGGTTACTTAGCAAGGATCAGATTCTGCAATGGTATTTGTTGTTAGTGTGACTTCAAAAAACAACCGAAAGCATCAGTTGATCAGTAAAAGGCTGTACAGCTCACAGAGGTGGCACTTAGATTTTAAACTCAAGAGAACAGGAAACATCCATCTCCCTCTGGCACAGTATCAAGAAATCTACTGGCCCTGGACAAATCCAGTGTAATAACAAAAGCAACAACTTCATCAGTAGGGACCTGCCTGGGCTTTTGTGCTTCTCCCTTCCCTGGCCCTAAGAACCTGGTGGAAGGTAAGCCCTGAAGCAACATCACCAACTCTGTGAGCAAAAGCCTGATGGTTCTAAGGAGAAAGTTGAAGAAAGAGTTGTCACTTTTTATGTGTGTGAGTACAGGCCTAGCACAGCAGCATCTGATTCCTAGCTGGGGCATCTAAGTGCTGCTGCAATTACAAAACTCCTTTGTGTGCTCAAATGTTTTCAGCCTTGGGCTATCAAGAGAAGACTCCTTTCTGCTTCTGTGTTCCCCTACTTAATGAATTACTTATGTTCAGGTGGCTGTTTTGAGACGTGGTGCCTTTGCAAATATAACAATGTAAAATATTTCAGGAAGACACTGCAAGGAATGAATGACAAAACAGTAATTTATGGGTAGTACATAGTTACTTCTCAACCACGGCCCCAGCAGAAAACCTAGCATGAATCACAGCACTGTAATTCATGCTGTCAAACTGTTACTGAAGGACTATATATTGAAGGTGGTTGTTAACTACGGACAGTTATTATTAATGCTAGTAGCCAATCCAGATATATTTACTACTCAATTATTTGTGGTCTTTTCCATACAGGTCTGTGAGAGGCTGATGTAGAGCTGCAGTCTATTTTGGAACTGGAAATTTTATTAAGCCTATATATTTGGTTTCTGAGGTTTTTAATTGGTATTAATGAAATATTTGAACCTGTGAGTGGGAATTTTTTTATAAAAGTCATGCTCTTTCTTTAGTAAGTGAACAAATGTGATCAAAGGGACCAGGAGAGGAGATGCAAAGCCTTCTGGAGCATAATCTAGACCTCATTTTTACCATTAGTTTAAAATAAATAAAGAGAAAAGATAATTACCATGAACCACCTCATCATGCAGATCCAAACGTCACTGAAAGCAGTCTGCAAAACACTCTGAAACTCTGGGAGGAAAGAGACTATGAAAACATTGGCTATGCTTTATTAGGGTTTGTGAATGTTCTGGGAGACAAAGACAACCATTTTTCCTAAAACCTCTTTGTGAACCAGATTTGGCTTCCACAGGTGATGGAGATTCACCAAGTGTCTCCCAGGGGCTGGACTAAGGGGCTGTGGCATTCTTGGGAGACACCTTACCCGCTCCATGACACCTTTTGTAGACATCCTCCTGCTCACCTTCTTACTTTGACTTAATCAAGACTACCTCTCTGAGACCTTTGGTGACTGTGACAGGAACCAGGAGCAGCACAGTTTAATTCCATTTCACATGTGAAATGAGCACAAAGTAAGCCACACACACTACTTATCACAAGACAAACGCTCAAAAATTCAGTTACACTCACATGCGATCCACATGAAAATCGCGGGGATCTAATTTAAGTCAGGGTGCTATAAACAAGTAAGGAAGGAGGAAAAACAATCATTAGGTACACATGCAAAAAGGTGCAATCTGGTACAAAGAATACAAAAATAATTTCTATATTGGTTACAGAAAAATACGCAAGAAAACCTGTCACAATGTTAGATAATAAACACTGCGACAGTAAATTAACTTCCAGTGTATTGATCTGTTTGGTGAACACAATGATTTTAAGTAACCATTCTGCCTAACAGAGAGAGGGAGAAAGGTATGGCATTGTGCCCACCCTAACACCACACTGCTCTTGACAAGTCAGAGGGTAATGGACCAGGCAGAACTCAGATGTCCAGCATTCCCCTTCACAAGCCATGCTCTCACTGTTCTGCCAAGCTCTAGAATATTTGTTAAAGGTTTATTAACAAGGCTAATCTATACATGGAATGGGATGACAGAGTTGTTAAATGCCTTCACAGATTTACATTTAAAAACAGAATGTACAAATAAATAGAAAACTGAAGAGGGCAAACGACAAGTTCTTTATTTCTGCTATCACTTAAAGGCAAAACAGATCCCATAAAATGGAAACTATTTTTCCAAAGCTCTTTCCAACTGGCCATTTTAAAATATAGTAGAACCACTAGCATCTGAACGCTCTTCCATGTGGTACAATCCTCCCCATTTTACATTTAGTAACCTAGAGAGGCTACAGTTATGTGTCCAGTGTTCACAAGTCAGTAAAGCACAAACTGAGATCAGCACAAACAGTAGCAGGACTTCCACAAATAGATTGCTAAAAAAAAAAAACCAAAACAAAACCAAAACAAAACAAAAAAACCACCCCACAACAAACAAGTACACAGGAAGAGAAACACATTAGATGCTAGCTCTATTGCTCCTGGCTTAAAAGCATAAGGATGCCAAGCCTTACTGACATTTTACTCCTCAGAATCACTCCAGGGGTTACTCTCAAGTAGCCTACATCAACAAAACTAGCACATGATGAAAAGTCTGCATCTTAGGAGCAGGTGCAACTTCAGATCTGAAGGGTTCATGTCAAAGCTGAGTGGGCATTTAAAAGCCTGCAGCTTCAGTGAAATGAAGCTTTAATGTTGCAATTTGCTCTTAGCAAGTAATTCTGGTGAATTTTGCTAAAGCTATTTAAATGTTAGAGCATTTCTGCACAGTGATTAGGAGCCAAGAGCTATAAGCATGAAAATGGCATTCGAAACACTCATAGCAATTTGCACATGCTTGTTGCAGAACCTAATCAGGATTGCGGTGCTTGAGACAGCAAATTGAAGGCAAGTCATAGACTTCACCAAAGAGTTAACATTCATCATTTGCAGGAGCTGGGCAAACATCAGTGCTAAGATAAGAATACAATTCAATGTGGGCTCTCACATTCACAGAACTAACACAAGTCCATTTATATTCAGAAAAGAAGTATCGCACTCTGGGATTTATCTGTTACATGACATATGAAAATGCTGTCTAATGAAGACTGACCTAGTTTTAAGAATGGAAAGTGCACCTTCTGTTTGCTTTTCCTTTCACTGTTCATTAGCAAGTTCTCTTCCCCTCTGACAGCCCCTGACCAAACCCAGTACAGCACATGTCTTTCCACCATGGCTAATAATGTCATCTTTTTCAGTATTCCTTTAGGATTTCGTTAGGTAACAGTAATCCTAAAATCCCCAGGGAGAAAACAAACTACAAAAACAACAAAAAAAAAAGAACCCCACACCCAAAAACCAACCGAAACCCAAACCAAGAACTCACAATAAAAAAACCCCCAAACAACCAAAAAACCCACCATCCAGCTACTGCCTGACTTAAGAATCAGGTTGGGGTAACTCAGCACTTCACAAGATCAGGAGCTCAGATCCACAGTCCCTGCAAAGCACTGGGGCTTCTTGACACTAACATCCTCATAGCAGGGGCTAGGGGAGTGTTCAGAGCTCCTGGCTGGGGAACTTGTTTGAAGATTAGTTACTCCAGCAATGTTAATGCACCATAAGGAGGAGACAACAGTGCAAAGCAAATTAAAATATTTCTCTGATTGCATTGAAAATTCAGCTCCAATTAAAAATCATTGACACTGAAAAAAAAGGATCTGCCTGTCTTAAATGGCTCCTAAATTAGAAGAGGTCTCAGAGAGGCCCCTCACCCAGGCAGATTTAATGAAAGATTATTTCAGAAGCAGAGATCATGACTGCATAGCACAAGCACTTCATCAAAGGGAATCCGACTTAAAATACATCTGCATCCTAAACAGACAAGATCTATCCAAGGTCAGAGAGGAAACGTAAGCTGATGGGGTTAAGGCAGTGTGCCCAAAATCATGCTGCAGATCTGTGTCAGTTCTACAAGAGGTGTCTGGGACTTCGTTCAAGTAGTCCTGAAAGGATATTACTCACTGCATAATCTTCCTTCAGCTGGTCATGTGTGGATTAAACTAAACACCTTACAAGCAATTTCTGAATTAAAAGCAGTCTTCCATTCTATAACCAAGGTCTTCCAAATATAGCTGGAAAAGTTGTATTCACTCTTGTAAAATTCACCACTGTTTATGTATTACACATCTTTCCATCCTCAGTAAGTTTTAGTTTTTTCAAGTCTCTTTATTTTCTCTACTACTTATATTTTAATTTTTTTTAACCACAGATATGGTATCAAGAAAAAATAGTAAAAAGCTAAAACCATTTATTTGTGAAAGGATAAAGTTACCAGGATTAGGGAACTGCTGAATTATCTGAAATTACCTTATGTCCTTTGCTCTGCATGTCTTAAGTAACTAGCATCTCTTTACAGTGTATACAAAGAAACTGCAATGAATCAGACTAATATACAAGCAGCTGCATGAAAAGCTACTAGGCAAATGACCAATATTCAGACCAATAATGCAAAAACCAACATTACTGCATTTCTCACAGCTTCTTATCACACGTGTAAAAATCAGGGGGGGTCTGCTCTTTTCTGACATTGTCATTTTCACATCTGGGAAAATGGAAAATTAAGAGAGTCATTGTAGTATGAATATGATAATCGAATAAGACAGCTCTTTCATATTTATGTGCAAAATTACAAACCGTAAAACACTTGTTTTAATCCTGTGTGCAACAGCTCTATAAAGCACAGCTCATGTAACAACTTTTATAACAGATTATGTGAATTAAATGTTCTTGAACTGCTGCCAGCTGAAAACCCTAAACCCTTTTCTGTAGAAGGGAAGAAACACTTTTTTATTCTCAATTAAGAAACACAGTGTAAGTCTATATGCAAGAAACCTCTTTTCCTATTGAAACTCTCTGGCCTGCAATATAAAATGGCATGCAATTAGCAGTGGATTAAACTGCCACTCTTGATATATTTTCTTTCCCTGCTGCCTGCTCTGCCTGAGGGGACTGCCACTCCCCACAATCCCACTTCCAAACCATTGCCTTCTTCAGCCTTGCACTTTAAGATAAACCACATTCAATTTTGACTCACACTGATACTCCATGCTAAAGATTACAACCCGTCTGGTGCTGATTTGTGGCCCATTGAGCTCTCTGGCACATAGAGAAGCAGGGCGAAGGGTCACAACTGTTTTATCTCTTGCAATTTAAGGCACTGCCAAGTGCATGTCAGTCCTGAGCGTTAGCTGACATGAGGCTGAGTATGACTTAGCCCTGAAAATGAACTGTGGCCAGTATCATGTCACAGTGATAATTTAATCCTGTTCTTATTTACACTGACTACTGGATCATGGCTTTCTCCAGTCAAGCAAGCTCAATTTCTTGCAGTCTTGCACACACAGCAGCAGTCCACAGTTCAGGTGAGATCCCTGTGGATAAACACTAATGAGGCCTCTCTGGCTCCCTGTCACCCTCTGCCCTCACTGCTGAAGGCACCATCTACAAACCAGTCTGAGAAAAAACACACCTGTCTCACCTGTGTCAAAAGGCCCCTGGATAGGCGGTGACTGTGATTTTCACCGGATCTGGGAGGCAAAATCAAGTCCCACTTCATAAGGTAAAGCATTCAAAGGTAAAGAAAACCAACATAAAATGAGCTGGCTAGTATCTTCCTCTCTTCTCTACTTTTAAGTGCTTTTAAGTGGGCTAACAAGAAAGGGAAGCAGGCCAGCATTATTAAGCAGAGAATTAAGTCATTCTGCATTATTTCTGTGTATGATATTGACCATCCACAAATCTAATTGGTAGCTAATGGTGAATTAGTGCTGCCAAGTCATCTTCTCTCCATTTCCCTCAAATCATTTTCCCTGGGGATGCACTGGAAAGGAGCCTTTGAAAACTCCTATTAAATAGCCACTGACTTTCAAATGAAGTAATTGAAAAGGACAAAGCAGACACAGTGACTTACAGAACTAACTTCATATCCTAGGAAATTGATTTGTTTTTACATCAAGTGACTAAGAACTTGATGGTCTCAAACAATCCTTCCTGGTTTTTCTCAGGCCACAACCCCACTGCATTTTCTGCCCTTGAGCTGCTCAGCACTGAGGCACGATGGCTCTGTGTTGAGAGACTCTAGCAGGGAAGCTCCAGCATACTGTGTATGCCTATAAATATTAGCCATCTATTTTTCATAATCCCAAAACATAGATAGAAGAGGTCAGCAGATGAATTTATAAGAAGAGGGCATCAGCTTAGCCAGGTCTGTTTTTGAGAAATTACCAAATATTCTAGAAGAATTTTGAAGTTTGTTTGGTAAATCTGCACTTGTGATCATACCAGCTACATGTGCAAAAAGCAAACCCCTGGTTAAAGAAACGCATTCTTGCTATTCATTAAAAATATTTCTCTTACAATGCAAAAAGAAACCCCAGAGATAGTATATGCAAATTTCAGCTTCAAAGAACACACACAGTGGCACAAACTAATCTCATACAACTACCAACCAGCCCTGCTCAGCCAGCGCAGCTAGGGGCAGCCCCACAGTAGGCATACAGCCCTCCAATGCAGCTGCCACCAGGGAAGAACAAAGCAGGTTTTTATCAACATGAGCTATTAAACATTCAGTAGGCTTCATTCACAGCAAGGCTAAGTACTTCATATCAAACAAACTCTGGAGTGTTTGAGGTAAAAGGTGTGATGTCTTGAGTGTATTCTTTCACATGAAAAATGGCTTGACTGATGGCTGCTCCCATGATAAATAGTTTGTGCATCCCAAAGCAGCTACGGTTGGCTATAGACCACGAGAGGCACCTTTACATTCAATTTGCTTTCTTTTAAATCTGTTATTTTCTACTGCAAGAACCTCTAGTTCCCTTTAAAGAAATTAATTCTCCAAAGATTTTGCCTTTTTCACCCAGCTCATACTTACTGAAACCATTTTAAGCCAGTAGTCTGTAAGGAAAGTTATATTATTAATGCTTTATTACTCTCTTATTTTATTACATCTTTATGGAAAGGAGACTTTGCTTTCTTTATGATTTAATCAAGCCTTTGCTATGCTTTAAAATTCATACAAGATTAAAAACTACTTTCAGATATCGAGCTTGTCCTGTGAAGTTCATTTGTGGTTGCTCTCCCAGCACTGCTTTTTTGGGAATCAATTTTATCAGTGCAAATAATTCTAGAGCAACTATATTATCAACTATTACCAATTCTCTACTTACTGCCACAATATTTAAATTACTTCAGTATATTGAACTATAGCCATCTAAAGTTAAAGATGTAAAATCAAGACTACACTTTAAATATCTAAATAAATGTTCTTTCAGTATTGCTTCCTAATCTCCATGGGAAATACGCATTCCTCTCTAAATGCAGGAACTGCATTAACAAGAACAGGGAGTCTAAGTAGATTGTGTTGACCCTGTGCACACATGTGAAATTTGATACTGGACACAGGAGGTTGCCTACCCATTATCCACAGGTGTAATCATATTTTTAAAAGTCCTGGACTTTAGCCTTGGTCATTTTATTTAGACATTTAAATCTGCAAAAATAGTTAGCAAAGCTATGCCATCATTAGCAGAATAATATCAGCATGAAAATCTGTATTTATATTCAAAACATATATCCATTTGAAATGTCTCTCTCAAAGCTAAAATGCCTTGCAGTCACACAATTAAGTGACTTGAATAAGAAACTTGCTTGATTAGTTTGGTAAAGATACAAAGTTATTTCGGGTAATTAAATCTAAATGTGACTGCAAGGAGTTTCAGAAAGATACCACAACGCTGAATGAGCATTCAGATTCAATATTAAAACACAGTAACGCACACAAGGGTAAAACAATGCTAACTATATATATTTATCAAGAGATTACTTACTATCCCTAAAGAAAGTAATATGAGAGTCATCATGAAAGGGTTTGTGAAAGTGTTAGACACTCAGAGGCAAATATGTTTGGAACTATTAAAAAGCTGAAGCAAAACAGAAGACATGAGTTTCTCTTGCAGAAATCTCTGATACACCTGCATTTTGAGTACTATTCCGTTTCTTATGTTCTTCCCTAAGCATCTTATGTATTACCAACTATCATCAGAGATTAGGTATTTGAGTGTAAGGACCCTTGTTTGCTCCAGCATGATTGTTCTTACCCATGTGTTAATTACTAGTCACCTTCTCCTGCTTATGTTTTTGGGGCAGTTATGATTAACAAAGATAAAACTGAATATTTATTTATTTTTAAATCCCTGCATATAGATAAGCTCTCCTAGCAGAAACTACCAAGCAGTTATCACTGTTTCTCACAAAAGGCACGTTAGACAGCACTTCCCAGAGCACTTGGCAGTCACATGGAATCCAAACCCAGCTCTGCCCAAACACCCCGCAGCACTGCTAACCTCTCTCTACCCTGCCAACCGCTCTTCTGTCACAGCATGTCTTGACAGCACATCAAATGCTCTGTTTGCTAAATATGTCTGGAGGACAAAGATGTGCTGAAGTGGGACTAACACTAGTTCAGAGAGAACACCTTCAAGACTGTCATAACAGAAAGAAGTGTCAGAAGAACTAATAAATAATGAAATCCAACTTTACGTTTTATTATCTCCAAGTCTGGCATTCTAAAAATTGTCTGTAATCCCAAAGTTTAAGAAAACTAATGATTCAAAAAGAATAATCAACTATTGTAGAAAGAGCAATTAATTCAATTCAGGATGAAGCAAATTAGTTTCCCTGTATGGGTGCAGCCGCAGAGTAAGCAGTGTTTGCTAAGCACTCCCTCCCAGCATGAGCTGCTGCACCCTCGCACTCCCTCACACCATGACTGCATGGATGCGGCAGGACCGAGCTGGTGTAGAGGCGGCAGCAGAGCAGTCATATCATCCCACTGAGAGCTCATATATGGACAAGGAGAGCCCACAGAAATACCCCTGGCCCTCACTGCCTAGCACCAGGAAACACTGCATTGAAAAGAACTTCAGACACAGAAGGCACCCAGGTCCCCCTGCAATTATACAGGAATGCAGCACTTAAGGTTATTGGTGCTACTGAAAGAAATCACTCTCCCTGCACAAGAGAAAACAACTGAAGCCAAATAAAATCATTATGGTGATTTCTGTGGTCTGTAGATCAGGTTTTAAATCTATTCTTTTCAACCATTGCCCTTGGAGACACTACAACTGTTCCCAGCTCCCTATGTGCAAAAAGTCCATTGCAAGTCCCTCCCTGCAAAATGACTCATCTCCTGCTGCCACTGTGCTTTTCCTGCTCTGCCTTGAGAGCCGACAGAGAAACTCTTCCCGTTCCTTATCCACCTCTGTGCTCTTTTATCTCATACCACACAAAATTACAGTGCTTAGTCCTAAAACCTTAGTTATTGGTCCTTCATTTATGAATTAACTCTTGGAATTTTCACATTTCAGAGAGAGCTTGAGGCAAATCACTTGAGTTTCTTCATCGGTTTCTGTACTTATGAAGGGTGGTAAGATCTATATTATACAGACAGTCCTCTCCGTTGAGAGACTACCTGCTACATATCACTATAAGCAAAAAGTGCATGTCATCCATGAGAGAACTTTTTGGTGACCGTTTTACATTGATGGTTATAAATGGCCTGCACTAATTCATCGACAGCCTGGTGCACACATCACTCTAGGAATCAGAACCTTCTATTTTTGCAACACTTTCCATTATCTTAAAGGAGGACAGTGTCCCACTACCTAAATGCATTTGTAGAGTGAGTAAATTTCACTATTTCCACTACTCATTGACTTTTCATTCAATGTCCTGTAAGCCCTAACATCCCAAAAGCAGCAGTGACTTCTTAAATAATTCCATTATCAGAGCAAGCCAGGAGCCCAAAACCATGAGAATATAAAACTTTCAAAACCCCTTTGCTTTGATTCTGCATTTGCTATACAGAAATAAACTTTCCAATCCAGACAGTGGGGAGCTCTGGCAAACAGGTGAAAGTCTGAGAGATAGCATTATTTGATATAAATTATTTTTCTTGGTGTCAGATCTTCAATCTCAGAATTTTTATAAGGACAGCATTGCTGGGATAGGAAAGAGTAAAAGAAACTGAATTTTTTTTTTTTTTTAAAAAGGATGTCAACACTAAGTGTGTCCATTTTCTTAATGGCCTCTGGGATAGCATGATCTATAATAGCATGTATTTCAGGAAAAGTGGAACGGAAAAGGCATATGTATTTAATTATTAATAATTTTTTACTGCTCCAATGTTGAAAGAACGCAGTGGGAGCCCAGCCATCATTTAATGCACAAAGGCTCAACTTTATTAGTACTCACACTTCTTTTATATCCACAATAATTAGTTCATACATATTGCAAAAAGCAAGCTCCTTATAGGTTGCTAAGGTTAGATACATTGGTTGCTAAGGTTAAATACCAATCTCTCCCTTTATGATTTCTGCAAGGCCTTCTACATAGTCCTGCTTCTGTTCTTTGTTCTTCTTTGATACTTTTCGGTATTCTCCCATCACGTCGCCGTTGTCAGCAGTTCCTCGGTGCTGTGCCCTTTCTCACGTAGCCAGTTGTTAGCAAACTGCTCCACATCTCCCCCGTTTTCTTTTTGCACTTGTGCTAAAAATATTGCAGAGGCAGTCTTCTGCAGGGCCCTTTGCAGAAGATTGACAATACATGGCAACATCAAAAGCACAGTCACAATTATCAAGATCATGACCCCTATAGACTTGATCAGAGATATTAACCATCCTGAAAGTCCCCAACCTTTAAACATCCTTGTTAACCAATCTAATCCATCATCTTCTGTTAAATGTTTGACACCATCCTTTAGCTGCTGTATGCTTTTGAAAATAGATTCTGAGTGGTCAGACAAATTCATGCAACACATTCCTTCAAAATCTTCACATCCATGTCCTTGCGCTAAAAGCAAAAAATCAATTGCAGCTCTGTTCTGTAAAGTAGCATGTCTAACACTATCAACATCAGTTAAAAGACCACTTAAAGCTAAAGAAGTAGCGTTAGTCTGTTTGCTAAGCCAACCAAAGTTACCCAGATATTCTGCTTGGGTTGTGGAACTACCCATCCTTCAGCCTGATGCAGGTTCCAGCACAGGCCGAACACACCGAGCAGGAACCCAGCGAGGGCCGGCATCTGTAGAGACACAAGCATAACCCCTGCCCCAGGTTAATCAGTCGCTGTCGATGAGCTTGTCTCTCCTCCGGCGTCATTGGGAGGTGCGGCAGGTTTCGCCCATCTCGCTGGAACCCATACAGTGCCTGTTGGTGTAGAAACACAAAGATATCCCCTTCCCCATATTACTACTTTAGCTGGTCCTTTCCACAATCCATCTTTTGGATCCTTATAATTTACCCATATCTCTTTCCTTCCCTCACTTACTTTTGCCTTTTCATAATGTAACATAGCTGGTGGTTGTTCTGCGTCTCCAAATATACACAAGTGATTCATTACAAATAATGTTTTTGCTAATCTTTCTTGTACATCCTGTATTTCCTGATATTTTGTTACATAACGTTTCAAGGTACCATTTGCTCTCTCAACTATGGCCTGTCCTGTGGGAGAATGCGGTATCCCTGTTACATGCTTCACTCCCCACTTGTTTAAAAATCTTTGCATTCGACTTCCGACATATGCTGGTCCATTGTCTGTCTTTATAGTATTCGGAACTCCCATTATTGCAAAACAACATGTTAAGTGTCTGATTACCTGTATGGCCTTTTCCCCACTCTGTGCAGAGGCCCATATATATTTGCTATAAGTATCTATAGTAACATGTACATATTTAAGTCTACCAAAACTTTGTATGTGAGTCACATCCATTTGCCATACTTCATTAGATTTCGTCCCTCTAGGATTGACTCCTATTCCAATACCAACCCCTTTATTGTGAAAACTACAAACAGGGCATGTTTTTACTATGGCCGTGGCCTCCGCCATCGTGATGCCAAATTGTGTTTTTAGCCCTTTTGCATTCTGGTGGAATACGTCATGTGCTTCTTTTGCCAATTTGTCTTTCGGCATGGGAACATGTACAACAGTGGATACCAACTTGTCCGCTCGAGCATTACCTTCCCCAAGTCCTATATCCCATTTATGACTCCTAACATGAATGACAGCATACGGTTGTTCCCTTATTTTTATGGCCCTCTGTAATTGTAAGAACAATTCATAGAGACGCTTATTTTGTACTTCCCTGACTTCTGCATCTTCTATCCTTGCTACTATTCCTGCTACATACATAGAATCAGTTACAATATTCAATGGTTCATTAAACTTAACCATCGCCCAAACTACTGCCAATAGTTCCAAAGTTTGTAGTGTGTCTTGTGCTGTGGCTTTTAATATCTCGTGTTTCCATGTATTATCTTCTTGCCACGTTATAGCTGCTGTCCGAGATTTCTTTCCTGCATCTGTATAAACTGTGATGGCATTCGGAATCGGCGCCTGTTGTCTTTTTGGCTGTTCAATCCAATGTAATTGTCCTAACCATCTCAAAGGTTCCGTAGATAATTGATCAGTTGACAACATCATTGGCCCATTTAACATGGCTTCCTGCAATGCTGTGCTATTTGCCAGGTACCACTGCATGGTTTCCTTCTGCATTGGACAGTATATGAATTGAGGTTCTCTTCCACTTATTTGAATAACTCGCACACGACCTTTCTTTACTAAATTTGCTAGTGCCTCAATTCTTTGAAGTAAAGATTTTGATTGTTGTAATGCTGGCGTGATCCATTCTAGCACCCATGTCTCCCCCGTTTTCTTTTTAGACTGCGTAATAGCTCCGAGCAAATGCTGTGAACCCATCCACACAAGTATGTCCAGGGGGAGCTCAGCATCTCTCCGACGCACTTGTCCAGAAGTAATACGATCCATAATCTGTTGTAGCACTCGTCTCTGGTCTGCTGATAAAGACACCACCTGTGCAGGGTCATTTCCTTTTAACAGTGGTCGTAATTGCTGTAAAAGTTCATTTGGGATGCCCACTATAGGTTTTAGCCATTGTAAATCTCCTAATAGCTTCTGAGCATCGTGCAGTGTTGAAATTTCAGGATTAATTGTCAATTTTTGTGGTGTTACTATTTGTTTCATTAAAGACAATCCCAAATACTTCCATGGAGCTGTTTTTTGTATCTTTTCTGGTGCAATTACCAATCTTTGCTTTGCAAGGGTGTTTACAATTTCTTTTATCTGTGTTTCTGTAAATGGTTCTTTCTGTGCAAATAATATATCATCCATATAGTGATAAATTATAACATTAGTCCATTTTTGACGTAATGGCTGTAAGGCTGCATCTACAAAAATCTGACATAAAGTTGGACTATTTCTCATTCCTTGTGGTAAAACTGTCCATTCAAACCGTTGATCTGGCCCTTCTCTATTTATTGTTGGTAAAGTGAAAGCAAATCGGCGCATGTCCTTTTCATGAAGCGGAATCGTAAAGAAACAATCTTTTAAGTCCACAATCAAAATAGGCCATTCATAAGGTAACATAGCTGGATTCGGCATACCTGGTTGTAAAGCCCCCATTGGTTCCATTTGTTTGTTTACTTCCCTAAGGTCATGCAAAAGTCGATATTTGCCTGATTTCTTTTTTATGACAAATATCGGAGTATTCCAAGGACTAGTAGATAATCTTAAATGTCCTTGCTGATATTGTTCTTGTACTAGCAAGTGTGCTTGCTCAAGACTTTCCCTTTTTAGTGGCCACTGCTTTACCCATATTGGATCGTCAGATGTCCAAGTTATAGGGATCGGGAAAGTCCAAGCAATGGCCATTAGAATAAATGGTGATCGTTTGTCAAAACTATTCCCATTTGTGCTAACACATCTCTTCCAATTAAACAGTTTACCCCTGGAGGTAATTGCACTACAGCAAGCACCGCTGTGACTGTTTGTCCTTCAATTATTAATTGTAGGGGCGGCGTTCGATTAGCTAAAGTTAAACCACCCACGCCAGTAATGGTGGTAGTATGCTCTTGTAACGGCCAGCCTTGTGGCCAAGAAGAAGGCGACAGTATGCTGGAATCTGCGCCTGTGTCTAACAACCCTTCCACAGTTATTGTGTTACCTTGAAATGACAGATGAACAGTCTTCCTGGGTCTCGTACTCAGATTCAGTGTTAGCAGGGTCAGGCTTCCTGTATATCCGAAGCCTTTGTTTCCGCGACTCTTTTCAGTCACTGGTCGTATTGTTTGAGTCACTTGTGGCAGAGGTACCAGCTGTGCAATCCGTTGTCCCTGTGCAATCTTTACTGGTGGATTCAGTGTATATGCCATAATATAGATTTCACCTTCATAATCTGCATCAATAACTCCCGGTAAAACAAATAGTCCACATTGCGATGCTGATGATCTTCCTAATAATAAAGCTCCCATGGCTCTCCCATTAATAATGATAGGTCCTCGTACATTCGTAGATATTGTTTGAGGATTATTTGTTAACAGGATAACATCTACTGCTGCTGCCAGGTCCAACCCGAGACTTCCCCGGGTGGCGGGTTGAAGGACTGCGCTGCGGCTGCAATTTTCGTCGTTGCGCGGCGGCCGGCGAACGCGCTCCGTGTGGAGTTTCCCGACCGTCTGCGGCAAGCCCCCTCATTATGGGAGTTGGATCGGCAAGTTTGACACCATACATTTCTGGCTGTACAACTCTTTCGTACATGCCCTGGAGCTCCGCATCGGTAACACCGCAGCTGCCCCTTTTGAGGTGTCTGCACTTTAACTGCTGCTGCTGCTGAAGTCTGGAGAGGCGCAAGGGCTGCCATAACCTGACTTTGAGTAGCCTGAGCCTGTTCTTTCATTCCTTCCCCTAATTTCTTTATTGCCTCTACAAGAAAAGCCTGAGGTCCAGTGGGTATCGATGACGCCTTTTCAAGTGCCTCCTCTACAGTCCAATGTGCCCTTAATGTATTCAATAAACTCTTTGTAGCAGGATTGCCATTTTGTGAAATACATTGTTTTAAGAGAGCACCCTGCATGTAGAGAGGTACTCTTGCTCTTTCAATTGCATTTACCAACTTATCTACAAAACTGCCCAAAGTTTCTTCTCTCCCTTGCTTAATTCCCATATACATTGGAACTCCGCCTGGCTCTTTCACTTGCTCTATGGCTTCTCTCACTAACCTCATTGCCTCTCTCACTTTATCCGGACCAAGCAGTGCTTGAGCTTCTACTCTAGCATAAGGTCCTAACCCCATTAATTCATCCATTGTAATCCCTTGTAATGGATCTCCTGCTTGCCGCTGTACCGCTATCGATTCTAACACTCTCGCTTGCCAATGCGCATTAAACAACAACCACTGACTAGGAGAGAAAATTAACTTTGCTATACCCCGACAATCTGCAGGCAAAAGAAGTTGAGTGCTCCAGAGATAATCTAACATTTGACGAGTCGGTTCACCAGTAACACCATAAGAACTCACTGTAGAGCGCAATTGTGACAAAAGCTTCCAATCTAATGCCGTAACAGTAGCATTTATTCCACCAGCAGGGTTCGGCTGAAACTGAACTGGAAAAGCCATTGCTGTCGCCATCTGAGTCATCTCCTCATCCCCTTTTTCTAACCCCTCTCGTGCCAATGCATTCCAAGCCCGACACCTTTCTTTAGCGATCTCTATCCCCAGCCCATCTTCTGAGCCTGGAGTAGAATTCTCGCTTTCCGGCGTCACAGTGTGGCTGGATGCGTCAGGGCTACTCAGGGCAGAAGCGGGGGGAGCGGTAGGGAGAACTCGTTCTGAGCTTTCCTGTCCCGTCTCTTCGGAACGTAAAGGTGGTAAAACAAGCTCACGAAACGTAGGCGGTAATGGCCACCTAGTTTCCTCCTCCCCATATCTGGTGTTTTTCTCTTTTGCCGCAACTGCGCCCTGTGCAGCTCTTTTTTCCGCCTGATATCTGAGCAATTCATTATGAACCATCCTCCATAACTTTCCCAACTTTTTTGCTGTCTTATCATCATTCAATGTTAATTCCCATAACTTATCTCCAAATTTTCGCCATTCCGATAACTCATGAACTGTATGTGGATTAATAAAACAACCTTGCTCTACCCCATAAGCTAAAAGCCCCTGAAGATCCTTTTTTACATCTATTCCCTCAACCCGGCGTTGTGTCAGCCAGGATGCAAATAAATCATATGCCGCTTGCCTGTCCATACCTGAATTTTTCCGTTGCAGCCTTTCCAGGTCTCGGCAGCACGTATCAGCAGGGCTCACCTCTTATGACACCCTGGGCGCGGGCCTTTTTAGTCGCCTTTCGCCGTCCTCGCTGCTTAAGGACCTGAACAACCTTCTCTGGTCTTTATCCTTTGTGGTGCCTGATACGTCCTTTGGCACGGATCACGTCGGGGTCACCACTTGTTGAAAGAACGCAGTGGGAGCCCAGCCATCATTTAATGCACAAAGGCTCAACTTTATTAGTACTCACACTTCTTTTATATCCACAATAATTAGTTCATACATATTGCAAAAAGCAAGCTCCTTATAGGTTGCTAAGGTTAGATACATTGGTTGCTAAGGTTAAATACCAATCTCTCCCTTTATGATTTCTGCAAGGCCTTCTACATAGTCCTGCTTCTGTTCTTTGTTCTTCTTTGATACTTTTCGGTATTCTCCCATCACGTCGCCGTTGTCAGCAGTTCCTCGGTGCTGTGCCCTTTCTCACGTAGCCAGTTGTTAGCAAACTGCTCCACACTCCAAAGCATTAGTAACAGCTCTGCTCACTACACACTCTAGAGCTGATCCCAGCACGAAAGGCACATTTTCCTAATGTCAGCAACATATCGATTTTTGTTCCTTTTATTTGTGCATCAAGGCTCCCAGTCTGTGCATGTGTGCATATGTGTGTATTTGAGTGTGTGGGGTAAAGACTAGAGATGGATGATGTTCTCTGGAGATTTTGGCCCATGTCTTTGTACGGAACAGCTTTTCCCCTACCCTCTTACATTTCTCTGCTCCTTCACGTAGGCACTATTGTTTCTATGCTCACCCTGCAGCTGTGAAATGAAACAGTCACAGTCAGCAAATGCTGTGCCTCAGCTGAGAACAAGAAGTGAAGCATGGTACAAACTGGACCTTCCATCCTCTCCAAGGGCAAATACATTGCTTTTACAATGCTTCCAGCCTCAGCTGAACTGAAGTTGAGAGGACAGACTCATTCCTGATCCTGCAGCTAGTGCAGGATGATGTACAGCGTACACATCACATTTCAGCTGAAGTGTCTGTTAAGCTGAAGTTCAACCATGCCAGAACTGCCTACAAAGGCAGAAGAAACAGAGAAGAGAGCTAAACATCCTAACAAAGTAAATTCACCAGCCTGTATCATTTATTACTCACTAATAGTAATTGTTTCTGGGTTGTTTTGTTTTTTGTTTGTTTTTTTTTTAAAAAAAGGGGTGTAGTTCGAATTGTAGTTCTGGTATTTTATTGAAGTGTCAAAAAGGTAACAGAAGAGACTTTGCCGTGATACTCCTTCCTCCCTGTTAGAATCAGTAACAGACCCTACAGTTTATAGTAAACTCCTTTTTGCAAAGGTGGAACTGGCCTGGAGCCCCAGTGCACATTTGGGGCTCTGATGTGTCCTTACTTCTTGCAAAAGGCTGGGGCTCCTCCTAAGGGGAAAGGCAGAATCCCAGTTAAGTGAGCCTAGCAGCTATTTTGTCACTTTAGGCACTCACATTGAAAGCTGATCCAGCTGGAATTGCAAATCAGAGAAAGAATAATAGAAAACTAGAAGAAACATGGGAACTGAAATTATCTCAAGGCATTTCTGCAAAGGTTCTATTTGTTATGAAACACCACGGGGAAAGCACGCATTGAGTACTGCATTTACGAGGGTCAAACACTGTTTCCTCTAGATAGGTAGATTAGCCTCTACTCCAAACCCCAGTCCCTCCCTTTCAAAGTCCCTATGGCCTTGTCCCTGCTCTGCTCACAACACCCCCTTCCCAGTGTCACAGAGCATCTGCCTTCCAGGCCCCACCTCTCTCTGCTTCACAGTCCCAGGTCACACTGCTGATCTTGTCTTCTCTCTCATTCATTCTTCTCAGTTTGGTGACTTTTATAGGTAAAATGAAGTCTATTTCCACACATGCCACTTCTAAGACACATCTGCAGGATAATCCCACTCTTCACAGTCACAACATTGTTTTCAGTCATTTTATCCTGAGATCCTAACTACCACATTTACTTGTAGATGTCCTTCTTCCCCTCATTTGAGCTCAGCCCCATCTTCCTCAATTCTCAGGCCACCTGTCGTCTCACAGCTGCCTCCCCAGCCCCATCTTTCTATTTCACAGTCTATATAAGCTATTTTCTGATCCTGCACTCATGGTGCCTTCTTCTCACAGTTATTTTGCAACAGCACCTCTGCACAGCCCTCCCAGGCAGATTTCTAACTTCTCTACCTTCAGCCCCTATTTCCACCTCCTCCAGCTTCACAGCTCTCTCTTGCTGTGCATCCACTTGTCTCATCTCTTATCTAATCCAAGACTGCTTGTTCCCCACAAAAAGCCTCAAAAGGGATAGCACATATGCTCCAGCCACTGCATTTTCAAAGACTTAGCATACTTGAAACAGGTCTGAAGGGAAGTGTCTTGAATTTTCTGGGCCTCACTCCCTTACTGCACACTTAACACTAGTGTAGGTATAATGTTTGACTTCCATGATTATTCTCAGATTGATGCAAGATTCAAATATGCAAGAGTCTGCATATAGCAAAAAGTTAAAAAAATATATTTGGACCAGAAAAAGGTATTTAGACCACACAAAGGAATAAGGCCTGGGTGTTCCAGGTGGCTGGTTTTAGGAACCTCTGAGCATTTGTATGAAAGACATTGTTGCTATTGCAGGACCCATGACATGTGAATGGGAGCACCAGGGCTCCTGTGAGGTCTATCTGCAGACCCCAGTCTGCTGGGCTTCTCCTCCAGCCAGGACTTGCAAAAGATAAGAACAGATATAAATAGCATGCAGCATGCTGGCAAGCAGAGCTGTGACAAAGTGCTGTGCTGACTGCTGAGTGCCATCCTGAAGGAATCAGCACTTTTTTTGGATGCTACTTCAAATCTTTATAATTGGAACAGATTGAAAAGATCAAATGTGCCAAACATGCCGATTCCAGTTCAGAGCAAAATCAGTACACAAAAATCAGGGGCATGGAAAGAAAATACCCTCTAGAAATAGCCTCTCTTCCTCTCACTTATCTAATCCAAAAGGATTTAGCCTAGTACTTAACATACACATTAGTTAGAGAAAACAATCCATCCAGCACTGTGCGCCTTCCATGGCATCTGCTGTACAAATCCAGTGTCCCAGAATACTCCCGAATTAACCACACTGTTTTTGAGTGAGGTCATGGACAAAGGCAAGGGGGAGAAATGAATACAGGCAGGGTGGGCAGAAAATGCATTTCCAGAAATCCAGACTCATCTTTTCATTGACCTCAGTGAGATTATATCAAGGATAATTCTGCCCAAAGCATAGCATGGTGATGACTTAAGAAGGCCGTGCCAGTTGGCAGGAGAAACAGAGAAGGGTCTAACAAGAGTGGTGTTTAAAACATGTACAAGCACAGAAAGGCTTCCCTGACTTCATCCTGTTAGAATACAGCATAGAAATTAATCCAGACAAGCTTCTAGGGAAGGGATGGTTTGATTTTATTTTCAGCTATGAATTCATGTTCACCTAGCCCTTGCCAAAAACTGCTTAAGTACAACCAAAATTACTTCCCCAGTCACCTCACCCTCCTATGTACACAACAATATCATGTACATCTCTATGCTTCCCGAGAATGACCTCACTAGCTGTTAAACATGCCAAAATATTTCTCTTATTATACACCTCCATCAGAACCCAAAATAAAGACAGTATGTGATGACAAACCCAGCAAGACAGGCTTCAAAGCCTCATTTATAGTGATCTAGGTAAACCAAATTATGGTCTTGCCCAGATTTCTTATGCAGGTCTATCTCCAAAGGAGACAGCTTGGGATTTAAGACACTACATGCTGCTGCTATAGACTTTGAAGGAGATCTCAGCAGGAACATAGTCCCTGCTGTATCCAGCTACACAAGCCTTTCAAGCACAGGAGAAACGAGTGGAGTCTGAAATCAATAAACATTTGCCAGAATGTGTGCATCTAGGTATTATTCAGAGGTCATGATGTTGAATGCAAGTTCTACTGCTGCTCTGGAAGTCACAAAGAGAGAAGTAATCATCTTCTTCAACTCTGAGCAGCAGTGACAGAAAGCATTTTCCCCTCAATTTCTCTTTCTTCTGTAGAGCTGCAGGAGACTCTAAAGGGACACCAACAGTGAAGTACAAAATCTTCTCTTTCCCTATCACAGCAGGAACAAACCCAACAATACACAAAACAGAGACCTTGCTTGTATGCTCCCTCTGTGAGGTGAGAAAGATAAGCAGAATGACAAGATTTTAACCGGAGCCATGGGCAGCACACTCCTACCTCAGTCACTGACTTGCTGTGCAACTTTTGGGCAAGTCTCTTCTGTGTCTCTAGGAAAGTGGTCAATACTGCAATCCTCACAAGTCCTTTATCAGGCTACACTGGTAATAAACTGATAAATGTCTGATGGAGAGAAGAAACGAACCTCACTTTGAATTTCTGTAAAGGCCATCTGATTATTATGGCCAAAATAGAATAAGATGTTAATTAACCTAATAGGAGGCTGACTACATGAAGATTCAGACTCAGGAGCTTCTACCTGTAGATGCACTTTGCCTGGTCTGCATACTATAACTCACTGGGTATTCTCACCTTACTAGAATTCATTCTTACCCCTTTTCTGCCAGTTTGACTCAATCACATACAGCAAAATAATTGGCCTTTACCAGAGCAGGCATCCAAAAATATCATAATTGAAAGGTGTAATGTAATAAGTTGTACTAAGATGTAGTAAATTGTAGCAGCCAAAATAATTCCATGTCACAGTGTTCTTCTTTCTTTCTGCAGGACAGGGGCTGTTTATTTTCTTTAACCTCTCTTTTTCTTCTTACAATAATACATACTTATGCTCTCATCCAAGCTCTTACTTCATAATAAGCAAATCAACAACTAGACAGTCACCAAACCTCTCTCCCATCAGACAGTTCCACCCACCTTAGCACAGCCTGGCAGTTTCTTACCTCTCGTCCAAGGCCTGTTTCTCCTCAAAGCCTTGCTGCCACTCCAGGCCTGCGCAGAGCAGAGCTGGCGCTTCTCTGAGCCAGCGCAGGACAGAGCTGACCCCAGCAGGGCTCTCCAGCCCATGTCGACTTGGCTCTTAAATTATTGAATCTCCCACAGCTGCACAGGGCTGACACTCCCACAGTGTACTGTCCAGCATTCAGATTTTTTATTTTATTCCTCTGCCTACATTTGTGAATTTTCTCTTAAAGAGTCAGAAAACAATCACACTGCAGAACAGATTCAAAAGGGATGGCAAAACCTTCTGTCCAACTTTCAGTAAACCCATTGCGTTTGGGAGTTGAGATTTCCATTCTCCTCAAATACAAAGCATCTTAGTCTTTATCTCATTGGCTTGATATTCCAGCTGCCATAAACAGCTCCTTTTGGGCTAATGAAAATGTCCTTTGCATAAATCTAGCCTGAAGCAGACACCACCAAAGCAATTTTTAGAAGTACTTCTAAAGCAACTGAATGTCCTGGGTGAGTGAAGCTCAGACTGACACATGAATCAAGCTGAATAGGTATAGTTCACATTAATTTGTCATGAAAAGGGGGCACCACATGCTTGATATGGAATCTGTAATAATATGTAAACTCTTAGTTGTCATGGGCATACCTTGCTCATTAATTATTTGGCAATTATGGCAGATTTACATTCTTATTTTCTAAACATTTTCCTTTCTCCATGTGTCATACAAGACATTGACAAAGAACAAACAATAGGAGTAATTTAGCAATATAATACAGCAATGTCCTTGCTGTGTTATCTATGAGGACTGAATTTAGGACCTATACAGGCATCAGACTGGGAAAAGGGAAGAGGGAGGTGGAAGGAGCAGAGGGGAAAGAGGAGGGGGAAAACACAGAGAAACGGGAAAAAAAAATGCTTCTACAGTCTTCTTACTCTTTGGTTTTAGATCTGGACCTGCAATTGGTTGAACAGCTTTGACTTTTCACTAAGAAATGGAGGAAGTAACCATAACTCACCCAGCCCACTCCTAAAAACAGATAAGATTAACTCAATCACCTGCTCCAGGTTTTTTGGGGATAGAAAAGCCAACCCTGCTGAAGTGTAAATCACAACTGCACTATAGCAGTCTTCCCCTTCCAAAATGACTGTGAGAGTCAGTACCACTTTGCGTTATTATTCCACCTTCTGCAAGTGCAAACAAAAACACCTCATATGGATTGGAAGGTGTAACACAACCACTGTAACAGCAGCTGGGGATTTTTACTGATGTGTGTTTACCTAAGTGCACGTATATGATCCCTATTAACACAGCATTTAACGGTTTCTCAGCTTTATAAGGCATTTATCCTCTCAGCTTCCCAGTGAGGAAGCAGAAAGAAGCTGTCACTTGTTCAAGCACAGAGAAAATGTGGAGAAGAATGAGGAATGGATCCAACCTAAACAAACCCAGACTTCAGATACAAAGCTCTGTGTGCAGGGCATGCTCTGCTTGTGCCACAGAGCCAAACCACCTGCTGAACCATCAATACAAAAAGAGAAGTCATGAGGAGAGTCACGAGGAAACATCACGCAATGATCTAGATCTTGGCCAAAACCAAGATTTCTTTCCATGGCTCTCCTCTCTGACTGCTGGTTGCTTGCTAACAAGCTCCAGTAACTTCAGTAAGGCTCAGGCTTACTCCAAATGCTCTTAATGAAAGATCAAGAAACCAGCTGAACCAGCTCTGTTCACTGTTGGATTCAGTTATGAGGAATGGCTTATTTTCCTGCTGCTAAGGCAAAACTCCTGAATATAACAAAAAATTAGTGATAAGAACCATCTCACCTTTTGGCTGTTCCCATCTTTCTGTTATTTAGATGACTTAACTAAATTATCAGAAATAAAACCCAGCCAAGTAATCATACTTTATAATGGTAGATTAACTTGATTTTTCAATTGCTGCAAGATTTAAAAAAAAAAAAAAAATCTCCAAATTAAACTGCTCAATCATGAGCCAAACAGGAGCAGCACATGACATGACCCCCCCAGAGGCACATAACACAAGGAGTCAGTTGCAACACAAGCACCAGAAGCCAGCTCAATACTGCGTCCCTGTGAGCTGTACCATAACAGCAATCTTTCTACCAGAATACACGCTGGCCCTGGAGCCGCATCTCAGGAGCTGGGCTGTTTGTCTTTTGCCTTACGAAAGTGATCAACTGTTGTTATGCTACATTCATCAGAAAATGTATCCTTCAGCAACCTGATGTGGACCCAAATTGTTTTCTAAATGGTGGTAGAAGTAAAAATAAAAACACACATGAATTTTTTAAAAACTTATTTAAACCAATAATGCTTGCAATAAAGAGCAACCCAGTAGCCAGAAATTCTAATATCTTATTGCCAGACTTACAGCACACATTTTTCACCCCACTTGATTAAGGTGACCCTAAAATAAGAAGACTTTACACAGGTTAGGATCCGAGTTTGCAGAATCAGCATAATTGACCTCAGAGGGGGAAGAAATCATCAATGTTTAAGTAATAGTGAAATCCAGCCTTCCTCACGTGGACAGCTACCAGTTTCAGCACCTGCTACTTTCTGAACCCAGTCTCTCTACTTAGAGCACTTGTAAATCTATAAGTAATGAAAGTGAGGAGCTCCCACAGAACATCTCCCTTAAGTTCTGCACCAGCACAGTGCCCGCTCAGTGCTTGAACCACCTCTAGTCAGACTCACTAGTTTTATCTCTCAGTTACCCTGTTCTTGGCATCTTCTTTTACCTGTTCTCAACTCCTAGAAGCTGAGACTCTATTCTGCCTCTGTACAACACACACATACAATGGGAGCCCTAGGCCAAAGGCTGCACCTCTGTGGGTTGCTGTCATATAACATAATAAAGAACACACAGGTAATAAGTCCTCCACATGCCATGCAACAAACCTACAGCCTACAGTTGCTCAGCTCCGAGTTCACAGAAGCCCGTATCTTCTCTTCCAGTCTGCTGCTAAACTCATGCTCTGGATTTCTGGTGTACTTAACAAAACATCTGATCATGCTTAGCTACCAAGACTGACCCTATGTCTCCTCTAGCCAGTAACTGCACAAAACCAGCACTAATGCTGGTAAGCGGAGTAAGCAGAAACAGACCACCTGACACAAGGGAAAGGAGTGGGTGGTTTGAATCTCATAGTAATAAGGAGCTCAGTGATACTAGACTCTTTCTGGCTTAAGAGCATTTAGTTCTTCAGCTGGCTACTGGCAAACATACTAAAAGCCATCAGTGAAGTGGTTTCATGCATTGCCAACTTGCTGGTTCTCCACTGGTGTGATAAAACTGGGAGCAGAAACAGCTGAAGTGTTAGGCAAAGGGAGGTGAGTAAAGGCAAAGGAAGAGTAAAAAGGTGAAAAAAGTAAAGATAGAGAAGATGAGAGAGAAGGAAAGGATGTGTCTATAAACTAAACAGTGAAAGGGGTCCTGTGGATAGTTAATTCACAAACACATTGAGTTTAGCTAATGCTGAGAGATGTAAAGGAGAGGAACAGGAAGGGTTGGGAAAATAAGATTCAATATAAGTACTGTCCTAATATTAAAAAACATAACCTATGAGTAAAAAGCAAGTAAAAGCAGGGTCACAGCAACAAAGAGAAGCCCAGCTTCTTAACTCCTGTGGGTGATGACTTCATGCTTTATATTCCTATCCTTGTGTCCTGAGAAAATATACACATCACATTCCTGTCCACTGGGCCCAAACAACTTTAGAACTTCACAGCTTATTGAAGCCGTTCTCACCGGAAGAGAAGGCTTCTAAACACCTCAATATCTTTGCAGACAGGCAATCAGCAGGGGAGAGAAATCCCACTGTACTTATCTTGTATTAAGCATCAAGGAACCTGTACCAGAAACAGCCTTGCAAACTATACTCCATTTTCAGGCAGTTCTGAAGTTCCTGACTCTGACTTGTGACTGTAAGCAATTCTGGAATGACCCAAGCCACTAAAGAGAATGCAACTAAGTACCTGAGTTTCTGGGGTTTGTTGTTCTTTGGCAGTAGAAGCTCCCTAATTAGAGTATGGCACAATTTAACACTGTATGTAGTCAGGTGCTAACCCCAAATACAATAGTCTGGCTTATTCTATATTTAAAAAAAACCCAAACACCTACCATGGGGAATGGGAGCCTGGCCTTGATTCATTGTGAGACCTCAGCCAAAGCACTGTGTAAATTTTCAGATACTTTGAAGAGTCACCAGACAAGCTCCCACGCATACACACACATATCCCCCCAGGCATTCTGGTATTCAGTTTTGTGCTAACAACTCTTAGCTATAAAAATGCTCTTCTTATGTCTTCACAAGCTGGCTTGCCTACAGTTTTGTGGAATCTGCCTCCTTAGACACCCGTCTGACTCGCAGACATTGCAAAGTCGTTTAGATCCCCATCTTGCAAACTGCTCCTGGTGGCACAGCAGCTATGAGCAGGTGCCTGGAGCAGCTGTTTGTGCAGAGAAGACTGTCAGGATGGCACCTGAGCCTCTTTGCACCTCAGTTTCCTCATACAGTTAAAAACCTCTCAAAATAATGAGGTTTCCTTTCTCAAGTAATAACTTTCTGGGGAAACAATACTGCAGAAATACTGACTGCATGCACAAAGAGCCCTTCAAATGTACTTGAAAGTACTGCATTGTTTCCAGCACTTACCAAACATTCATAAAGATTAGGAACACACCAGAGTATTTCTGTGCTTTGCATTGTGGTTACTAGTTAGTTCAAATCTGTCTTTTGTGAAAACTGCAATACAGAGTGAAGTATCAGGCATAACCTTTCCAACTGGAAGTCTTTTATCCTCTGTACCACTTTCTTTGAGATTCCATCTCTTCTTATGGCAGCTGCCTGAAAACAGTCTGGATACGAATCATGTTAATAAAATACTCATCTGCTTTAGTTGAAGTATTTTCCAAGCGCACATAATAAGGTAATAAGAAACATCTTAAAGATAATTTACAAAAGAGCACTGCAGCCAGCATAAACTTTAATGGGACAATCATAATTGCTTGGCAAAGCCTAAGGAAAAAAAAAACCAACAAAAGAGACCTGTGGGATCTGCAGTTCCTTACAGGCTCACAACTATCCTATGCTGAGACACTACACAAGTGTCAGGACAAATGGGCTGGACTGACATTTTCAGTTCAGCTGTGCTTTGGAGAGAATAACTGGAATATAAACAGCACTTCACACTAATGGTGTGTGTGCTCAGATCAAGCCTACTTCTGCAGCTTTGGACATGTCCCTGGCAAAGGCACCCACGCAAACACAGGATGGGTAGTGGGAAGTAAGCTATCACCCAGGAGAGTCCTCCGAGTACAAAGTGGCAGAGGCAGAACTTGGGAAAGCTGGGAAATGTGATATTTCTCCCTACCCACCACACAGCAATTGACTTCAGTCAGCCAGAGAAGAATGTAAGGAGGGAAAAAAAAAAGTCAAAATAAGCTACTGTATCACATATTCTGTGCTCACTTGTGACCACCCTTCCCCAAAATTGTCTGTTTCACCAAGAGACCCACTTGGTCACAGAACGTCTGGAATAATTCCTCTGTAAGCAGAGCTGTTCCATACAACATGAGTTTCCCAAAGCCACTTCTTTAAAGCCTCTGTGCACAAATGAACAGCTTCTCCCTCTCTCTCTCTCTCCTCCTTGGCTCCAGTTGACAAAGGCCTACACTTCTCACTTCTGCTTTGAGAGCAGAGGGGAAATTCTGTTGGCTTCAAAAATCCAATTTCATTCTCAATACAGATATTTGTACCATTTTTAATCCACATATTTTGCTCTCCTGTGCTGGTCACTCACTTTCTACTGCCTCCCTGATCTTAGCATTGGTAGTCCAAAGCCAGAAAGAACCACTAGCCTCAGGCAAACACAAGACAGTTTGATTATAAATGGATTATAAATTTTGCATATCAGAAAAAGAGCTTTTTCTGTAAGAATTAAGAATTAATCCCAGGGGATTAATCTGAAAGAGAAGTTTTTGAATCTTAGAAGGATACACTTTATCAAGGCTAGCTTCCCTTGGCATTGCTAGAGAAACTATGAGAGGCCTTTGGCCTCTTTATTTGCTATTCTCACATCTTAAATTGAAGGGTGATGATAAGTCTTTAACAAACACCACACTTATGCTTCCTATCTCCAAACTACAAATTATTCAATTACAGTAGGAAGAACAAGTGCAGAAAGTCCAAACCAGTTTAAAATAACCAGAATGAAAGTCCCATGCTACCTTGCTCCTGATTATTTGTAGTAATCATTTCACTTGCACTCTGGTCCTTAGTTTTCCAGTCTACAAAAGAGTTGAATTTAATACAGAAAGTACTAAATTTAAACATTTTAAATATAAATAGGAAGGCTCCCCTATTTTAAAGCCCTAGGTATTTTTTTCCTTCACATTTTTCACCTACTTTTACAGACAGCAGAAAGAAATCCACCTCAGGATGTCACTAGGCTAGACACATATTCAGAAAGGACAGACCACTAGGTACTACTCACACCCAGACAAGTTAGTTACACTGATTGATAAACAGCAGACACTTTTCTGATGGAGTATGACCTCTTTTGAAAGCTTTCCATTCTGCTAAAGATACCTGATTCAGTCAAAAACATTTTTGCTTTTTAACAGAGAAAAAGAAAAGAACTTCAATTTTTCTGCAAATTTCAAAATCCAGTTTCAATAACGAAAAAACACATCAATGTTTGCCACAGAAAAAAAAAAATAGTTTCCTCAACCTACCAGCACACTCTTTCATCCGCTTTATACCCTCCTTAATGTTACCTCGCCAAGCAGAAACTTACACCCTGGGCTTTGGGAACATTATCCCTCTACTGCCACAGGCCTGTGGAAGGAACATTTACCATCATGGGATGAAGCTGTGCAGAGCAGCCTCTCTCCCTTCCCTCCATGTAAATGGGAGCTGTAAAAGCCACTGCCTGCACAGTCAATGTGTTGAAACCCACTGCACCTGAGGAAGACTTGTTTTCTCCCCTCTCCAATACCATAAAAAGGACAAGAAAAGAGCTAGTGTTAAATCAACAGTATAGCACTATCCTCTTCTACGGTATGTATGTCTTTACTGACATAAAAGTATTCTTGAGGGGATGCTTAAAATTCCTGTATGCAAAATGGTTGAAAAACTTAGATTAAGCTGTCTTTAGCTCCGTTTTCTTATTAAAACATTTATGTTGAAGACATTTTAAATTCTTTGTCCTGACACGTCTAGCCTTTATAAAAAAATCAAGCATTATAAGCTCTCTGGGAAGTTTCTCCCCCTTTCTCAGTCAGTGTAACTGATCCCTGGAGAAACTGCTTTCCAACCCCTTTCATCTCATGTTCTAAGACTGTTTTAGCTCTGTGTTTCAGTGACAGCAGTGTAGGCACATAATCTTCTAAAAAGCAAGGACTAAAGGAACTCAGATCACCAGGAGAGCTGAGAGGATGTGTGTGGTGCTTTGGACAAACCTCACAGCTCTAATGACAAAGGATTCACCTTTCTCTCAAATGCTTGCATTCAGTAGCTGTCTTCAGGTGAAAAATAACCTCTCACTGACAGTTGTTACAAAAATGAATTGCCCTTAGAAGTAACTGAAACCTCAACCAAATGGTATTTAGACAGAAAAAATCATAACAAGTTAGAAGATGTCTATGACCCGAGGTAGGGGCAGGCAGAAATACTCAACCTAGCTCTGAATTTCAAATGACTGCAGGTCCCCTGCTCCCAGTATCAGAAAGTGATCATTTAAAGTAGAGGGATTAAGCAAGAGAGGAATATGAATGTTTTAAAAGCTCTAGGAAAGCAAAGCAGTGGCAATCAGACACTGGAGGCATTCCACCTCAGACTATCTTCAGTTCAGTGACTGTGATGTTTACAACTTATACAAAATCAAAGCATTTTGTTTGGAATGATGACAAAACAAAATATTTTTTAAAATTTTCAGCAAGAAAAATCCTCAAGAAATTAGTTCAGCATTGATCTGGCCTGATCTGTCTGGTTTTGTGCCAATCCCACTAAATCAATTACTCCTACTGCCTCAGATGGGACTTTACTAAGAAAATCACAGACATGGTTCTAGCCTAGTCAAAATGGGATTGCTTTTGTTCTCTTGCATGCTGGCATGCTTCAGACTGCCACAAATAAGGAGCAGATGGAAGTGTAGATTGCACTGGGTAGAACTCAAAATAGATTTTTGGCTATCCAAGACACAGTAGTCTCTGGAGACTCTCAATTACATATAAGAAATTGTAAGGTTCCAGTTGAATTCTAAAAATACACATCTTTACTGACAAGTAAATGTATTATACGTTTATATTTAGCTCATGTTCACATTCAGAGGGACTGCTGCTGTATTTTATGTGACAACAGGAAAACTATTGTTTTTGACCACCCAGTGGGACAGACATGTCACAAAAAGAATTTGACAGAGATTTTATGGACAGCTAGAGATTAATCTCACGCACATACACAAGTTAATTATTCAGGAGGAAAAAAACAGGTCATGTACTAAGCCAGATACTTTGTTAATTACCTTATATGTACTACTTACCAAGTGAATAAATGACCCAGTGAGTCAGGTCAATTGCTTGCTGAGTTAAATGTATTATCTACTGAATCAGATACATCACCTCTTCAAACAGAAACATAGTTTCTTAAACTAGATGCAATATATTGCCTTACATGTCATATATGATGAGCTATGCTAGCTGAAGACAACATCCCAGGATACAAAGGCTGCACTATGAGCCAGTAACTGAAAGAACAAAGGTGATGTTTTAATAAACAAGCAAACATCAAATAAAATTCAAAAGGAAGCAATCCATTGAACATGTACTGAGACCACCACCCAACATTGTGGACACAAGACCTGTGAGCACCTTGACAAATTACACAAAGAGCTTCAAGTATGATCTATGGTGTGGAAAAAGAACCTGCTTTATTTATGAGACACCAAGAAACCTAATCTATTTTGCTTATCCAAAAGAAAGCTAAGAGTCCAAAACTTATCTCAGGGGAGATTTCAGAGTGCAGATGGAACTCTGACAAGGACATAAACATACGCAGTGGTTGAAACTTAGAAATAAGATACAAACTTGTAACAATTTAAAGAACAATCAGAATCCTGCTACTTAAGGATATGGTTATTCTTCAGCATTTGAAGTCTTAAGAAGTTAAAAACTGTGGAAATTTAAAAATTATGTTCTAGCTTAATCTTAAATGATGTGTGAGAGGTAAGAATCCTGTGGTCTGTAGTAGGGAGGACACTAGATGATGTGTTCTGGTTTTAGACTCAACCTACAAATGTCACACAAGTACATAATTTTTAAATTCTTATGAAGTGAATCTTCCTGTGCCTACATTAACACATAGAGGAATCAAGAACATAGATCATTCCATCTGCTGTATATTAACACACTGAACCTTACAGCAAACAGCATGCAATGGGTAGTGAACTTGTCATCTATTTATTGGAAGACCATTCTGAAACTAGATACAGTCTTCTGCTAGGACTGAGGAACAAGTCAAAAAATCTCATCTCTCAAATACTGGGAAGGTTTGGATTTGATAAAAATCCATCCTATTCTTTAAGGAAGTAGCAAAGATACGTGACTGAACTTTTGAGAACTGAGAACTATATTCTAACCCTCATCACTGATTTCCTACAAAATTGCCCTAAATTTCATTCTCTCATTTTATTTTGTTTCCTGATCTATAAAAGAGGAGTAGTAATACTTCAAGTGCCCAGCAAAGTACATTGGTATCTGTGACCCAAATGCGCTATTAGTCTTAAAAACAGGGAGTCATCATCTCCGGTAGAAGGAAAAGCCTTAGATTGAAGGCTGCAGTGTTGACTAACAGAGCCAAGGCCGGTGGGTACCATTAGCTCTAAACTGGATGATGAAAGGTGGAGGCAGGAGCCACAACAAGATCCCCGAAAGAGCCATCCTGGGCTTAAATGACTCTGCTTTTCATGACTAAAACGCCTAATCAAAGCATGTTTTACTTACTCAGCCTGCACAAGGCACTGGCAGTGGGGAAGAGGTGGCCTGTTCCCAAACACATATGGTTGTTTTGTAATCCAGCCTAAACATAACATCCATCATTCTACAGCACTTTTAAAAGCTAGTAGTGCCTTTATTGTATATAGCACAGCACAGCCCGTAACCAGACATGCATGCAAAATGTTCTAAACCCAATATAAAATAACAAAAAAGCATGTCCTATCCCACAATCTACAACCTGAAAAATCTCCTGGAGTAGAGGGATACTGCACAAATAGTGGAAAAAGCTGACTTCCAGGTACTCCTCTAGCAGTGACTCGCAGAGGAAGAGAGCACAGCTGTAGGACAGAGCTCTTGGCAGTACACCAAGGAGACAGCATCCTACGCTTTCAGTCTGGAGTTTCAAAATGAGTGATCTGAACTTTGTGTATTTTCTCAGGGCCACATTAAGCTGTTTCACATTGAAATCCAGCTCCAGCATCCTTCCTCTGGATACACACAGCACCTGCGCAGCAGTGTAGGCACAAAGGACCATGCTAACTATCCACTGGGGAAAAATGCAGATATAATAAGGTGCACATGGAAGGTAAAGATAAGGGCACAGTTGCTGCTGGATAGAGTTTGCCCAGTGACACTACACAGGCCTGAAAATGGAGAGTAAGTGGGTGTCGTATAGCCACTGCAGCAGTCTGCAGTGGTATGGTGTTATACTGAAGGCAGGGCCATCAGCACAAGTCTGGCAGGTTAAGGAACTACAAATAACCATCAAAAGTCCATCAGATCAATACAGGCTGTCGCAGTTGCTTGCTGCTGGAGAGGAGGACCTTGCCTGTTGTTCAGCATCAGGACCTCACTACAACCATCCCCCTGAAATATCAGTAATTTGTGTGGGTTTTCTTGCTTGGAAAAACAAACGACTCACAAGTTCTCATAAGCACAACTGCCACAAAGGATAATAAGCCCCAGAAGTGGTTACAAAACTGAGGCCCTCATAACGATTTCCTTTCAGTCATAACTGATTATATCCACACAACAGAATCCCAAGGCATCGCTAATGATAGTAGACTCTGTCAGTATGTGAGATGCGATGAGACTTTGTGAATTAAACCCCATTATTGTCCTAAATTATAGATAAATTTCTCCCTTTCCTTGGTGATAGGCAACATACTTTTTCTTCAGGGCAGTTAGATGATGTCAGCACAAATTACTGCTTTCCACACGGTACAGACGATAAAACTGGAGGCATTAAAGAAGCTTACAAAAATCAGATCTGAAGAGACAGAAGGAACTGCTTCCTTTGACTTGGAAATAACAAATTTTGCTGTGGCATGCTGGGTAAGGCAAAAGAAAAAAAAACCTTAATTTGGGACACTGATGGAGCTTCAAAAGCTTCACATACTTAAAAATCAAAATTGAAGTTTGGATTCTTGCTCTAAATTACAACATGCCTGTCTCTAGATGCTTACATCCCTCCATTAAACATATACTGATGTGTAATACTGACAAAATAGGTTATTTTCCAGCAAACTAGGGAGCTCTATTTTAGGCCTGGGGAAAAAAAAAAAAGAATGTACAATGTCATTTAGAGTGTTTTTCTACATGATTTCCTATTCTTTTAGTTTTTCCTGATAGATCAAAGTTGAAGGAAGGGCAGAGAAAATGCTAGTGGTTATATGTTTGAGAAAGGTTCACAAGTTCTATATGAGGCAAGGTTTGCAGGAGATAGTAGTATCTTTTAATAGATCAAGTGATATAATCAGAAAAAGACCGCCAGGTTGTCAGGCATCTGGCTCTACAAAATTTTTTGTTACTTGATATACAAATACTTAATTTGCAAATCCAAGAGCAGGGAATTACTTCATTATCCTCTATCATAATTTTATTATTGCACTGTATGCACTAGAAGTCAAGCTCTTGGTTGCCATCTGCTGTTTCTTTGTTTACATTTCACCATTTTTATTAGCAACGCCAGGTCATGATAAGGAGTCTTAAAGAATTGTTAAGAACAGGCACAAATGCTGCTTTCGCACACAACCTGTCAGAGACAGGTGACCAAAAAAATTCTGAAAGGCTTTCTTAGTGAAATGCTGTCCAGCTCTTCATATAGAGAGTATGTGAAGCCCTCTCAAAACCAAGGTAGGAAGTCTAGGCTTAGTAGTAGCAAATCCCTAGCAAATTTGCTCGGGATCATTTTGTGACTACAGCATTGGTATGAAAGCCTTTCTAAGCCTGTTTTTCTTGTTGCCATTTCTGTGCTTAACCTCATGGCAACTGGCAGCACTCCCTGCTGTCACCCACTCCTATCCTGTACCTTGATGTGGGCATGACTAGAAAAAGATACTGCTTAGACTTCCACTCCAGCCCTGGCACCACTACCTTCCCCACCCAAGATGGGGTCCCCATCTCCCAGCTTGTTCTGGTGTCAGACTCCTGGGCTCCAAGTCTCCCAGTGCCTGCTACTTCCCAAGCTAAGTGGGTATAAAATTCCCAGAGTAAAACTATTAAGTTTGGAGCCTCTCTAGGCAAAAATTAAGGCTGTGCCTGTGTCTCCACCTGTAAGACCTTTTCCTTCAGTGTTTTCAGTTCCATTCCTCTCTGCACTGCATGGGAACAGATCTGACTTGTTCCCAGACACCTTTTAAGTGCCTTCAAGGAAGTCACTCGCGTTGAGGATTTTTATGCTTATTGCTCTCTGGTATTTACAGAACCACATGCCCTGTACGTCTATTGTGGCAACATTTCTTTGAATTCAACATGTTTAATTTTTAAAGAGTTTAGAGAAATCAAATACAGCCACGTCATATGTGAAATACTTCCCAAGCAAGAGCCAGTTTTGCCAGGGCCTCCAACATTAAAATCACAGTAAGCATTCAGCTCTGTTCCACCAAAACTACGACCAAAGAGCTTCTACTTTGAATTTCCATGCTTCTGCAGACAGCTGTTCTGGGGTTGCCCATTTGATTCTTCTCAGGACCAACCTAGTCTCTGCACTTTCACAGTTTCGGCATCTGCCAGGAAGCAGGAACAGCAGACATTTCTGCTCTCTTATGTAAGTCTATGTAGACTTCATATTTGTTCTCACTACTCTGTGTAACCACCAGGTTACAGGAACTCAAAGAACTCCGCACAGGAGGGTCTTACTGGAGAGCCATAAGACTGGGCTTTCTGCTGGGCTAAAGCTGATTCCAAACAGGGATCCAGCTCTCACTGACAGCAGCCATAATAAAGTCAACCTCCCGCAAAACTTTGTTAAACCTGAAACTGGATTTTATTTTCCATTTTGTCCCTTCAAAGCAATTAAAATAAAAAGGAATCTCACTAACAACCTCATGTGCTGCACTGAGAGTCTGGGTACTTGAAAACTGTAGAAGCCTGAAAACTAGAAGCTGGAAGTCCAGTCAGTCCCCAACTCCTTAAGGGGCTTCTGCCAACCCTTAATATGATTTTAACAATCCTCACTTTGAGGTAGTGATGATGCAGGTTAGTGCTCAAGATATATTCATCACTCTAGCCACATCTGGATCTTTAAGGAGATGGGGAAAAAAAAAAGAGGGATAACAAAGTTAAAAGGACGTTAATTATTATTAGTCCTGACAAAGCAGTATTGCCAGGTTAGCTTCATAACAGACCAACCCAGTATGCATTCCATCTGCTTGTTAAAGAACAAGCAAAAGCCTCTTTGGTAGCAGAAGCACAAGTGTGAAAGCCACAGTAATACAAGGTTTCCTTGTGTTTTCATGATTCTTTTTCATTCCTTGCCATCCAAGCCCTTTACAAACATTAGTTAATTCTTTGCAAATCCTTATCTTTGCTTTACACCTGGGGAAACTGGAGCACTGAGCAGGGAGGGTACTCATCTAAACACAGCCCTGGAGACTCATGGTAGAGCTGAGAACAAAGCCCATGTCTTTTGGCTCTCAGTGTTGTATCCTAAAGCCTTCTTTTACCTGCACTTCTCAAATTTGCTCATTTTAAAATGCAACAGTTCCAAATAAAAAGGTCAATCTCAAACAGTATAAATGTCATTCACTCTTCTCCTACTCCTGCATTTGAAGAGATGTGCAGATACAGATGTTCTGATTCCCTCCATCATGGGTGTGAGAGAGAAACCTTTGGACTCTGCCACAAACACTTGTGGGTTTGTGGATTTTTTGGCACACAAGTGATTTCAATAACAGAAGAACAACCCACACATGGCAATGCCCCATCCTAAAAGCCTCAGTGTACAAAACAGCCATTACTATCCTGGCATGGGCCCAACACAGTGAAAGCAAGGAAGGAGGAAGCAGTGTGCAGGTTTGCCTCAGTGAAAAAGGGTGATGGTTAAAAATCAAGCAAAACTCTTCACAATTTTGCAGTGACGTGTTCTGCACCACAGCACTTCTGGGTTTCCCAGATGACCATGTATGCACCAGGAACTTATCTATCGCTAGTAGTATCCTGCAGTATATAGAGGCATCTTGAGAAGAAAAATAATTTTACTGCCAAAAATAGTGATCCTTCTAATACAACTCTGTCCACTACAGAATTTGCCAACTTCATAGATAAACTTCACACCACACTACAGTCTGAGCAAGACCTGCAGGTTTGGCACTGCAACATTAAATTCCACACACAGCTTGAAAATATCATGTGTGATTTATTCATAGCATCTACTTTTAGGAGATGGTAGAGCTTTTCTCAATAGCTTACCAATTACTGCAGAAAACACTATA
Source organism: Strix aluco (assembly GCF_031877795.1). Classification (NCBI taxonomy): domain Eukaryota; kingdom Metazoa; phylum Chordata; class Aves; order Strigiformes; family Strigidae; genus Strix; species Strix aluco. The sequence continues at coordinate 7,228,495 of NC_133942.1, forward strand.
GTAGTAAACGGTATTAAAATTTCAATCTGCATAGTTGAATGTGTATTTGCATTAGCGCAGGCTGCTTACTCTTTACTCTTGGGATAGTTATGTTTTATTTCACAGGAATGTTATATGCTTTATAATCTTCAGCACGCATAGGAAACAGTTGTTTCCTGTAGGATTTTGCTATAGGACATTCCAGATGTTTCAGTAGAAAGGTATAAATACTGAAAAAGCTGGAAATAAATCCTTACTAACTGACTCTTAGGTTCAGTTTGATAAAGCAGAATAAAGTGATTAGGATTAAAAGGAGCAATTCTACTGAAGCTAGAAAACATATTGTAAATACTAAAAACTTGTAACTGGACCTTTATCAAGGGATGTAACATACTCTGCCATTACATCAAAACTGGAAAGTGGGCAATGCTCACAGTGATTTGGCCGGCAAGGAAGAACAGTTTCTTAGTCAGAATAATGTAGCAAGGTAGATAATCGTAACAAATAGAGCTTCCTACTCTTGGAATTCATGTTTAGAGATTTTACCTCAAAAAGTAAGAGCACACAAAAATGCTTACACTGCATATAGGAACACACTGGTATTGACAAAGATGTGTTCTTAAACATGCACATATTTAGCCCCTTTTTATTAATTTCATACAAGATGCAAGCATTGCAAGAATGGCTACAGCTTCATTTACAATGTTTTAAAGCATATATGACTGTTTGCCAGTCATATATTGGGCAGTCAACAGGTTGTCCTGGAATGAATCTCAAAGCATGTAGAAGGAATCGAAAGAGACTGATAAAAATAAAAGCATCAGCTCCAAAATAGCATAACCGCCCACAGCTGCTGCTTCTGCAGTGCTTTGGAGAACTCTCATGACTTGTTACACTTGTGCGCTTTGAAGGTTAAAGATGTTGATGATAATAAGTGTTAGAGGCTTTAATATTACTGCCTCAAATATTCTACAAACATAACACACCTGTTAGCTCATAAAGCATATGGTGACAACTTTCAAAAATTAACCAGAAAAGGAAAGCATTGTTTTTCCAGGAGTCAGACATATCAGACATATTCCAGAGCAGAAAGGTGGTTTTTCATTGATCCATAATAATTCATATTTTGACAATGAAAACTGGAATCACATTCATTGCTACCAAGTCATTCGTACACATCGTTTGTGTTATTAACATTGTCACAGTGCTATTAGTGGCAATTCTCTGGAACATTTTGTGGGTTTGGAGCAGATTCTAATGCGATGACATATCAGGCACCAACATACAGTATCATCGTTTGAAACCTTAAAGGACTGTTATTTACCTGATAATATGGTAGCATCCACAGCTCTGTTTCCTACTGTCATTTGCAAAAGCGTGATGGTATTATAACTTGCCTGAAGACAGCTTATTACAAATACCTGTACATATTGGTTAGAACCCATTTGGCAAGGCAAATATAATTACAGAAGTGCAGTAGGAAATGGACTTTATGACATGGTTACCCACATAGTCACGGTCCACCACTGTAGAGTAAGCCTCTCAAGGAAAAATAGTTCTCCAGTATAAAGCCTCTACTAGTCCAGAAAAGCTTACTAAATTCCAAAGCTTTAGATTATAACAGACCAAATATTCCATGCCCTTCCCACTGATTTTTCCCAACATTTGTTTTGTGTGCAGACCTAGCTAGGCTCATCCAGCTGACAGTTATTGGACCTACAGTGCCACAGTCTTGTTTTGCCTTGCAGCTTTAAATCGGGACACACTAAAGCACTGTTAAATGAAGCTGCAGAAGTACAACTTAACCCAAAAACTTTAGCATTAGAATGGCTGAGGTATCACACAGCTCTAACGGGTCTGTAAGTGCATTTGTAAGGAACAAAATTCCAGGAATGCAGAATGTTAGCTCCAGCACAGCTGTTCTAATGAGCTCCTTTAGACAGTAGTGAGTAGGGAAAACTGTGATTTTACCTGCAGGGGGCAATGTTGGGTATTTGCCGAAGTTACTCGTAAGAAGTTCCAGTTTTCAATGTATCAGAGAGCAATGCCTTGCTGCTGATGAGATGAGCAGATATCATTAAAGTTCACACAGACGTAAGGTGCTAGAAAAATAAAATCCATTGTTAGCTGACATTTTCCGTAGCAATGTTCAAATTAGAGCTCAGCCCTGAACTTCATTTCAGTGTCACAGCTACTGGAAACTAATTGTGGCTTTCCACCTGGAAGCATGTATTTTTGCAACAATCTCCCTATACCTGTGCCTGTTTCATTAAGGAGGTCAGCTGCACCCCAGGTTGCTTCCACTTTGAAAGCTCCAGCATTTCTGTCTGGTTCTTTCCTAATGCAAATGGCAGCTTGAAATCACCGTGATAAATCCACAAAAGATGACTGCCAGTTTTCCTGGGCTCTTGGACATCTTGCATTCCTCATGCATCTAAGAGCTCTAATACCCTAAGGCATGCAAAGCATTACAGTACCAGGAACAAACCCCCAGCCAGTTCAGTGGATGGCTCTCTGCCATGCTATTCCCATGCCTGCACAGTGCATTAACATGCAAATCCAGAATATCACATATGCTAATGTCTACTAAAAAGACTTTTCATTTCAGGATCTCAACTGAATGAACAAATGGAAACCTGCAGCATCACTGTGGGGAAAACAGTTGCATAGCAGAAGTGATCAAGGAAGACCTTCAGTGACCTGTCAGAATGAATGAACAAAAGTGAATGGCAAAGGAAGGAATATGGCCAGAGAGAAGAAAACTAGCTGTGGTAATTCTCCCTGTCCACCACAGCTTCAGCAGCAACACTAGTGCAATCGGTGAATGACCTGTGGACCCTTTGGCTCTGTGATGGCCCACCGCTTTGGTGAAGCAACTCCAACCTGTTTTCTTATACCTTGAGCTGCTACTCAACTCTCAAGCATCAATCAGCATAGATGGTACAAGCACAGTGACTTCAGGGCCTATACATCTGTTACTCCTGTAACCTCTGCAAAAGCACAGAGACTGGGTTGGCAGATGGGAGATTTGCCTTTGAGGAGAAATAGGTCAGGTATCAGAAAGTAAAAACAGAGAAACAGATGCGGTCTTTCTACTCCAGCAGACTGGTACGTTGCTCAAACATACCCTTAGTATCTGAAGGCAGAGCTCCTTGAGAGCAATTCCCCGTACATTATAAAAGACAACATTGCCCAGCAGCTCAAGAGTGCAGCAAGGACTCTGACCGTCCAAACCTGTGACAAGACACAAGCCAATCACACTGTAGTGAGAAGCAAGAAGTGGTGGCTTCAGCAGAAACACTTTGCTTGGGACATACCTCCTAGGGTTTGTGACTATTACAAGAGGGCAATTTTCTGTGGGAAGGCTCCGTTTCTACATGCTGTTAATTAAATGCTGGAGAAAAGCAGAGAAATAGTGTTCTATTTTCATGCAGTTAGTCTATTCACATGTACCCACCAGGATTGCATTGGCTTTTTTCATCCAAGTAGATGTCCCCACAATGACTGTTCTCTTGTTTGTCTCACTGAAACCATTTTGAGGTAAGAATTCTAATTCCCATTTAGAGTAATAGAATCATAGAATGGTTTGGGTTGGAAGGGACCTTTAAAGGTCCTCTAGTCCAACCCCCCTGCAATGAGCAGGGACATCTACAACTAGATCTGGTTGCTCAGAGCCCCATCCAACCTGGCTCTGAATGTTTCCAGGGATGGGGCATCTACCACCTCTGTGGGAAACCTGTGCCAGTGTTTCACCACCCTCATTATAAAAAAATTGCTTCCTTACATCTAGTCTGAATCTACCTTCTTTCACTTTAAAACCATTGCCCCATGTTCTATCACTACAGGCCCTATTAAAAAGTTTGTCACCATCCTTCTTATAAGTCCTTTTCAAGTACTGAAAGGCCGCACTAAGGTGTGCCTGGAACCTTCTCTTCCACAGACTGAACAACCCCAATTTAAGTCAATTCCAGATGTTGAATAAGAGGGAAAAGGAAGTGATGAAAACACAAAAAAACCCTTAAAACAGCCAGGAGCTAGGACAGGGAATCTGTGATACCAGGCTGGCCATAATCATTAATCATTAAGAAAAGCAACACAACCAGCACATTTATGTTGGTATGGCTAACAATAAGGCAACAGTGTGCTGTAAAAATTTTTTGAGTATACAGAAACCATTGATTCCTACATAGTCCACAGAACTTTTTATCATCCGAGATGTTCGCATAGTATTAAGACGCAATAAATCCACCTCTAAACAAAGTGATCACATGTATATATATAAATGTTTGGTGGTTATAAGAGATCAAAGTTTTATACATTTTAAAGTTAAAAAAACTATAAAATCTATGGGATTATAACTGAGGGTGTTCTATTAAAGTTACATTAAAGGAAATTGTTTGAGATTGCAGGGGAAGAAAGGTGAGAATGTACAAGCCATCCTTCTCATGGTAGAAGGCTGTGAGCTTTTTAAAGAACTACTGGGAATCCTTAGTGGAGGATATGGTAAAATTGACATACCTTGAGTTTTCGGAGTAAGGGAAGGCAACACAAGCCACTTCATCAAGCCACTTGTTTTATCCAAGTAGAAGTCCATGCAGTGAGTGCATTTCCATTTGTCTCACTGAATCCCTCCTCCTACACTAAAGAAATGAGCCAAAAATATTAAATAGACTATTTAGAGGAGTTACATAGATTGTAGATAGTACAATTACCAGAAATTTTAGTAGAGTCTCTTTACATATTGGGCTACCTCTGATGGCAGCTCCTTTAAAGACAATGAAGTTATAACATACTGGCCTATTTGGTGAAAAAAGAAGGTGACTAAAACATTTAGGGAGAAGACAATCAGTTCAACACTACACTGACAGCTTGCCTAAAAACAGCAGCAGGTCACCTTCTTGAAATAAACCCAGTCAGGTAGCAACTATGCTAGATGCAGAAGTCTGGTGTGTTATGCTGGTAAATCAGGAATGCCTTCATCCCAGCCAATGGTGTTAGACTGTTGGGAGATGAGACAGGAGCAGAACTGCACCCTGTGGCCAGCTGAAGCAGAGAGAAACCTCCATATGGAGTATTTAGAAGATTAGCACCTTTCTTTTTCTATCCAGGGACTTCAGCCTGTCCTACAGTGCTTGCAAAAGGCATTAAAGAACTTCCTTTCCCCTTCCTTCTACACAAATCTTTCCATGGCAAGTCCCAAAACACATGATACTCTATACTCTGCTGAACCCTTCAGCTGTAAAAGATCACTTCCATAGAATTTCTCTACTGCTCCTCTGGAGTGTCTTTATAGCTATTGCTATTTCTCAACAGGCTCCTTTAGCTTTCTTCTAAAAACCCTGTCAAATGCTAATGACAACAAATTCTCTGTTCCTCTCCTGCTGTTCCCAAAAAGACTTTTGGAGTTCTAGTTCAGAGAGTTCATGTGTGGGCCTTGGAGTGGAAAAGGGTTGGCAGTTTCTCTCAACACAGAAAATTACCCTCTGCTAGGGCTATAATTTATTGACATGTCTTTCACTAACAGGTCTTAAGGCACAAAGTTATAACCAGCTCTTCCCACACATTGCACTTATTAACCAGAAACCCTTTTAAATGTGATCTAGTAGCAAGAATTAAGCAGTTGTGTTTTGCAGATCATGTTCCTTAGCTTGCTCTTTCATTTCCTCTTGTTCAACATTATCACATTATGTTCCTTCTTCTTATGTGCTTTTCCTCTTCACAAAGCTCTTTAAACAGCTGCAAAGGGGGAGGGATCAGTATGCTCACGAAAACTCCACTTTGCAGAATGCTTCTGCCAGGTCCTACTGTCTGTCTCTTTCCAGGCATTTAGTACCTCCAAGATTCAGGTTTGCTTTTACATCTTTTCCTTGTGCATCCCTGACAACAGAGCCTATTGCCAGCTGTCTTAATTGAAGAACAGTAATCCACCTCTTCTTGTTATTGCCATGAGGAATACGTACACCCTCTTTCTCTTTGTAGCGAGCTCCTTTTATTTTAACGGTAAGTGATCTTTTCTTTCAGATACAGTTTGCAGAACAGCAATAGCTTTAAGGGCTAGGAGGTAGGACTGTGATATAAGCTCTCAGACAATTTGTAACTATCACCTCGGTAGGTTGCAGACTTTAAGAGGATGCATGAAATTGATTATTTTAGTGTTGTTTCTGGCTTGTTCGGTATCAGCAAATCTACTACAATGGATATGGACAGACAGTAAGTTGGACATAAAATGACAGAACAGTAGGAGATGACAATGATAATCACTAAACAATATCCCTTTAGATGCTCCCAGGATCATCTGTGATGGGAAAAGCTAGTATCATGCTGAGAGTGAAAAAATAAAAAATGAACCATGACATGAACCATAAATAAGACACATCTCATCCCTCTGCAACTGTTGGCTCAAGTTCATATATTTTGCAAAGTTCATACTTCCTAATTGCTTGATTAATATGTAAATGGTTTAAATTAAGTTGAGATATGTAAATATATGCTAAAAAAGGCAAACCTACATTAAGCACATTTTCTTGATTCTGCCAGGATTTCTTGCATATGTTTTAGCCAACACGCACAGCCCAATAGCAGCATGAAATAGTGCATTTACCATGGGAGCTTCTTCCCACAAAAACTCCACCGAAGTGTTCCGAGTGAAACTGGCTGAAATTGAACCAAGACAAAAATCACATCTTTCCCATAATTAGCTATTCATCCCACAGTTGTTTTGTTTCTTCAGTCACTGAAAGGCAACTTTAGAAAACATCTGCTTTGTGACAAATGAAGAGTGAGGGCCTACTTTAGATTCTTAGATTACACACTTTTAAACCCATTAGTATTTCCTTTTTATTTGCATTAATTGCAGTGTAGAAATTAAAATACGCTTTAAAATACAGTAAATTCACCACTACTTTCACTGGAACATAAGCATTCCAAATCAGTGTGCATCGTTCTAAGAGGTTATATAAATCTTTTACTCCAGAGTATGCTGAGAAGTAATAACATCACGAAGTAATTTCAGAGAAGATAATGGGATTGTCTTATTGCTTCTTCTCGCCTGCTCTTTACTAATTACAGATGGGAATTTGGTATGTCACCATTGTCCACATAAGTTATTTGTGAGAGAGGAAAGAACAAAAATGACAACATATGCTACAATACATTATTTCTAAGCAAATGCTATTTCAACATTTATTAAAATAACTGAAGTCGGGGAAATGGAGAAAACATGCTTTATGTTAAACTTTGCAGTTCAGACAGTGATAACAGTGTACTTGCCTATATTTATCAACATTGCTCCTTATTCTGTTCTGTGGAAATCACTCCAACATATTTGTCATTACACTTGAAAATAACATAACACAGAATGGTTAGTTACTTCATTTTATGTGTTTAAATTAGACCATGTAAAAGGGAAAGTTTGCACAGGGGAGTGAATGAAGCCTGTGGTTTTGTTTCTTCTGCTGTGAAATTGGAAGCATCCTGATGCAGTTTGTTTTTTTTTTTTTTAAATGGTCATATGTCCACAGAGAAAACAAACTTACTGCAGAATGTATACTGCAAGTTAAGTGGCAATTGTCTCTTCTTGTCATGGAGCAGATGTGTAGCGCGTTCAGTGAGGCTAAAACAATTTCCCTAGCTCAGGATCCACCCCAATGTGTTTTCTCTATTACTGCTTTCCGTACACAAAAATACTCCACCCCCAAATTAGGACTGCTTCATCATTCTTGTTAAAATCATTTGTCTAAAAGCATTTTTGCAACAGTTCTGGTGATCACTGTTATTTGGGAAAAAAAAAAAAAAAACAGTTTGCGAGGGAAACTGCACTTCCATTTCTTCCAACTCTGAGAGGCAGGAGTTTCAAATGCATGGCTACAGGAAAGGCATATGAAGATGAATGCCTGGTAATTTTGTTCTCATTGGGTGCCATATGGTTAATATGTAGATTGCTAATGGAAAATAGATTATAAAAATTATAGAAGAATCACTCATTTATACACGTTATTTACAGGGAGACTGGATTTAGCGACCTTTAAGGCAGTGCACTGCTGACATCTAGTGGTATTTGATACAGGCATCTGAGAGATGAGCAAGTAGCCCCTTCGATCTTTATTTCTCGTGATTAAGATATTTAAAGGTTGCGATGGGATAGCAATTTAATAAAGAATTATTCATTACAGGAACCCCTCCCCTAAGAACAGATAATTTCCTAACGGGATTCATTGTGTAGCAAATACATTTTTTATAATTAAGTCATGGCCTGTCATTTATCTGCATAAAGTTTATTGACAGTCAGTACTTTGAAATCTGAGCTGTTCTCATCAGACATGCAGACCCCACAGTATGTTTTGATTTGCAGACCAGACGACTATGATTGCTAAAACCAGAGAATAGGATTATTACAAATTCAGAATTAGCTTTATGCAAGTATCCTGCAGTTTCTACTTCTTACTCACTGTTTAGCAAATACTCCATATTCTAGAACATTTACAGAAAAAGATGGCAACACGGTGAAAACATCTTTAACAATTCAAACAAGAATTCACTGTCTTTGCTAGCAGCATTCAGTGACCACTGTATGAAACAAACCAAATGAAAATTTATTTATATTTGAATCATAGCCACCTGCTTATGTCACTTACATATGCAACAGTGGGATTGTTTGTTAAAAAAACCAAAACCAAACCAACACAACAAAATAACTTTGACCAAGATTCTCTCTTTAGCTATCACAAGGCCTCTCACCTATCCTTATAAACACAGAATGATTCATTCCTAGAGTGCGGCCCCATTTTCTTCACAGTATCAAATTTAACTCTATCTTGATTGCAATGAGCAAGAAAAAACAATCTGGAGCTTAGCAAGGATCAGCATAGCTCTAGCTTGATAAGCCTTTGATTAGGCAGGCTTACATTGAGAATAAATGTAATATTAAAATATCACATGATACTAGGGCTTTTATAATAACTTCCAGGGAGGTACAAAGCAAGTGTGAATCAAAAATCAAACTGGCCCAACAAACACAGATGTATTCATCCAAATTTGTTTTCCCAAATGGCTTGGGAAGCATTTGAGAAGCCTGTTCTTAAGAACAATATTATGGTTAAGTATATGTGACAAAATTTGTGCTACCAATGTCATAGCATATGCTGGTCTTAAAAGAATTAAAACAAGCCTGTTGTTTATCCCAACCTTTCCCCGGAGCTTGAGCTGTTCTTAGATGTGGAAATATCTGTTCAATAATGTTTTACGTCTCTCCACTTTCTTACTGGATCAGAAACAAGAAGTTCTTATAGTATTTTTTTAATCTGAGTGGAATTCAGAAGTACCAAGTTTCAAGAGAGACCTGTTCCCCCTAGCAACTTACAGCCCAGTTCACATGGAAACTAGACACTTTCTACGAACGCACACAAACTTTGGCTGCTTATGTGATCCTGGCCTTTTGATGTCTGCCTTTCTCTGGATCTCATGGATATGCTACAACATAAAAAACCAGAACAAATTAATTTACTCCAAATTCAAAATACTTGCATTGCCAGTGGTTTTTACTGTGTGGAACTGGTCTGGAGAATAATGAAGCAAGTATGTTGTAGGGACACTATCCTCATTTCCGCGACATCTAGGGTTAAATTAGGTGCCTTTTCCTATGGAAGAATCATTCTATCAATTGGATTAGAATCTGTTTTTATTAATACATGTGTCCATCACTGTCAGCTGTATAACACAACACAGAATTACTCAACATAGAGCAGAATCTCTCTGGGTCAATTCTGTTGGCGGGATATTACCAGGACCTTAGTCATCAGTACTATTATGTGGTCAACAGTGGTTTGAGAAGTCTACTAGAATGGCTTTAAACAGCACATGCAAGAACATGGCAACAGATGCAGTTGTTCTGCTCCATGGAGAATGTTCAGGCTTGTTTGATAGTATTCTGCAGATACTAGATTTTGCAGTCACTGAACTCCAGCTTTGGTCATCTAAGATTTATGGTATTTGTACTAGTCCATAAATCAGGTTTTGTTTCCACATAAAATAAGGCTTACATACTGTCTCAGGTTTTCAAATGAAATCATTCTGAAACAGAAATATCACTAGCTACCAAAGAGTTCCCAATCATTAGAAAACTCTTATGACTCCTACAGTTCATTCCCTGGTTTTCCCTACACAGATCAGAGTCTTTCAATTTATATGTGTGCCTGCAACTCTGTCTCCTACGACACTAAAGAGAGAAATCACAGCAAGACTCCCTGCATTTGGATCGCTGAAACATTCTTTCTCTGTTATTAAGAGGGTGGTGTGCTCCCAGTTTCTATTTCTGAATGTACTCCCAAAAGTATCTATTTGAGCTTCACATTTTACTGTGAAAAAACCCAAAGGGTTCTGATTTATCTGCTTTGATCTATGCTCTGTGAAAGACAGTCAACTTCAGCAGAACAGATATTGGTACAAGCACCATATCCTTCTGTTCACATAAGCCTACAGTCTTTAGAAAATCAAAAGCCCTCGTTATTTCATGAAGATGATCTGATGCACAGAAATTCTGTGATCCCTACATCATATCACTCGGTCTCCCTTCTATAATCCCGTTACGTGATGTTTTACAGGAAGCACTGCAGCAGATGCTGAAGAAAAGCTAATGAACCACCTACTGAGTCCTGACAGGTACAACAAGTTAATTCGACCAGCTGTCAACTCATCCCAGTTGGTATCTATAGAACTGCAGGTTTCCCTGGCACAGCTCATCAGCGTGGTAAGTTCAAATTAGGCTATGCCTTTTAATTCATTACTACCTGCACAGCAGCACTCTAAGTAAAAGTCATATTGGTATTACTATGTCCCTGTTATTTTCTAGTTTACATAATAATACTTGGTGGGTAGGGCCTACACATGGCAATTTACCGGTTTTATACTTTACAATGCAGCTACAACAGGGAGACCAATCTATGCCTAAGCAATAAAGAACAGCAGCCAGATCTTCATCCAATAAAATTCCATTGATCAAAAAATCAAAATCACTCCACTGATTTCCGTAGTGCTGCAGTAAATTACACCAGGTCAGGATCTATCCTGGACTGTGTACACAGTACTAAACCATCTTCTGCTGCTTGCATCGAAGAAATGTGGTTGAATGGCCTGAAAACAAGCTATGAAGCCAACTCAAAATCTCATGGCATATCAGCAAAGAATAGTGAAATGTTGCAAAGAAGACGACACATTAGTTCTGGCTGGAATAGCCTGACATGGTTAAAACAATCCTCATGTAAGCAACTCCTCGTATTCAATAAAAATTACTTCAGTGAGTCTGAAAGACATTTTCACTCACAAGGTTAGGCTGTGTTTAACAGTTCTTCCAAGGTACAAATACACACCTCAGTGCCAAGGGACGTTTAGCATTAACTGCAGTGGGAACAAGATCCAGCACCTAAGTGGGAATAATTTCCTGAATCAGGGCTTTCAACTCTGTTGCTCCCTAGATGAAAAAGAGGATACAGATGACTTCCTCCCTGCCAGAATTTGTGTATGGGCCAGTGACTGGACTTCTGCAAACTTTAAGAGACCTATATAATTCATATTCTGAAATTCAAGAGGAAAAAGAGAGAGACACTGATAGAACATAAGGGAAACTTTACAAACAGATAAGTTTTCATATTCATATGCAGGCTAATTTATACATGATATACTGTCAGGTGACTCTGGGACAAGTGCTCCCTCTCTCCTGCAGAATTCCACCTGGACACAGACATGTGTCCTCACACAGTGCACTGCCATCACTAGCAAAACGTCCTCCCAGATGTCAGATTCTGGGCATAAAAAGGAAGGTGTCTTGCCCCTCCCAGGCCCCAGCAATCAACAACCTAAGCAGAGTAGATGAATGGGCAAGGATCTAGAATTGCACAGTTCAGTCCCTACCCCTCTATAACCTCACTCTTCAAGCAGAAAGCAAAATTAGGCATCTTACAGGATCCAACAATCTCAATCATTTTCAGGATTGGAGAATTAACTTGGTTTTGTGCAGAAATCCTCCTGACTCTGACCTCCTACCTTGTCCCCTCAGTAGAGTCCCAGCCACACAGATCTGTTGCACAGAGATTTCTCTGATGGACTGCTGTCCAGAGAGAGGGCAGTTCCATGAAGCAGAGGCCGCCAGCTGAGAGCTTACATGGCAAATCTTTCACAAACCTCACACAAACCTCACACAAGTTAATCTAGGCCTTCCAGGTGGTCAAATGTGACTTCTGTTTCAAATCAAATCCACAAAAAAAAAAAAAGCAAATTAGCTCGGTAGGTCAGTGGTAGTTGTTCACAAATAGCCACAGTCACTCCAGTCACAACTGTCCTTGTTAAAAGTCACTTGGAGCTCCACACTTATGGGGTTACTATTTATCATCAGTATGTGCACAAGACTGGCCTTCTTACCATCAGAGAGGGGCCTGTCTTGAAATACACTAGATGAAATCATATTGCGCGTTGGAAATATCCTCAAAAGCCCACTGAATAAATCTTATTACTCCAATAAAGTGAAACATTTTAGATGACAACTTTTCTCTCTCTTTTTACCTGCAGAATGAACGGGAGCAGATCATGACCACAAACGTCTGGCTGAACCAGGTAACCAAACCCACACAGACATGCTCTTGCAAACCACAAATGCAACTGCTTTCACTCCATCACAGTGATTGTTTTGTTAGCGCTGGTCTGGGTACTCCCATCACTACTGTACAATTCTTCTCTTAGGAGTGGATTGATTATCGTTTGGCTTGGAAGCCCTCTGACTATGAAGGAATAAATAAGCTGAGAATACCTGCAAAACACATCTGGCTGCCAGACATTGTGCTTTACAATAAGTAAGTAAAACTTCTGTAGTTTATGCAGACAGTGAACAAAATTTTAAATATGTATCAAGAAACAAGCATCAGAACCAATGAAGTAGGTCTGATAAAATTATAAAACTGAATTTTGTAACTTTTGGCCTGTATCAAGTATATCTGACTGGGTTACTGGCCTCAAAGATAATTTTAGTAAAATCAAGGCTCTGGTTAACCAAATTCCAGCAGACCTGGAGCATGTCTGCAGTGTGAGCTGTTACAACACCAGAGGATCTGTGACAAGGCTCACAATTGAGACACAGATCTATATCAAACTAGACCATATGGAAAGCATGAATTGTAAGCACAAGAGCAGCCATACACTGGTCACCTTTTCAAGACAAGACATCTGGAATTCTATTGGACATCTTAGGTTCTGGGATACTTTTTTGTCTCCTACTTCTTCCCCTCTCTCTTCCACCACAGACCTCAGGACATCAATCTGTTACAAAGTTCTAGAACCCCATGAGTTACTATTCATTTACAAAACCAAATTATGTTCTATTTTCATAAAGCATCAAAAAATCGATTATAAGAATACATAACAAATCTGTCAACATTTGACCCTGTTGCTTTACAGTACTGAGAAAAATAAAAACTTGGTGCTAAACCATACTACAGTTCTTCTATCAAACAAACAATTTTGCCAAACTGCCAATTTTGTTTTGCTTTGCTTTGTTTTTAAGTCTCTAGCAAAGCCTTGAAGTGGATGATATCAAGTCTTTGGGGGAAAAAAATCACTTTATAATATACTTTCATGATACTTTGAAAACCAGTTAATTCATGAACACATGACAGTTTATGAACATATACAGATGGGAAACCTAGGAAGTTTATATATAACTGAGTTAAATCCCTGGAATCCTACTACTGAAAATCAGATTTGAGAAATACTTAAAACTACAGTATTAGTCACAAAATAATTCAGACAGTGGATTAGGATGTACTCTGCCTGGTCAAATCTTGTTCTGGCAAATTGTGCCCCCACCCTCTGCTTCTTTCTTCCTTACTCCCCAAATGATACCATTTAATGGCTTGTAAGAATGGAAAGAAACAGTTTTAAGAGCTTCTTAAATGTACGGGAACAAGCTTTTAGCCTCACCATATTGGATTTTTACATTAGTACAAAGCTTCAAATTAAAATTTTAGATAAAGGACAACCTTCCTAACTTTCTGCTGCTGAAGCAGTGTTTCACAGGCATCAGTCAGTTCAAGAAGGTGTTAAGGAAAACACAAAGAGCATCCCCATGTCCCCCAGCTCTGACCACATGTAGCCTGTGCACAGGACTGCAGAGGGCACAGAGACGGCACCAGCAGCCCAGCCTCTGTCCCACAGCTGAGCCGGGGACAGCCAGCAGAACCTACATATTGTCAGCCCAGGCGTCTACCCAGCACATTGTAGAGCATAATGGTCAATCTAACTCAGAGAGATACAGATATGTGAGAAATAAGATACAATTTCTTTACTAAAAAATAGCAGTTTTATTGGCAATGAACTAATGACCTTTGTACGTTGTAGCCACTCACTTCTGCATCTGGTTGTTTCACTGCCTGCATGAATTAGCTATGAGGATCTCAGCTCAGTGCCAGGCACCAGGGTCTGCAGCATGAGGCCTTTCCAGAGCCAAATGTAACTGATATGGAGAACAGCCACACAGGTGCCAAGTCTTGGTAGCACTTCCCTGATTAGAAAAAAAAAAATCAACCTTAGCACCAAAATAGCTTTATTTTCCATTATGTCTTGTAACCAAACAAGTGATTCATTAGACTTTTTATTAACTCTTAAGGGGCACATTTCCACTCAAATAAAAGGGTGCTACTTAATTATAGTCAGCTGAACTTCATTCATTTACACCTGCCGTGAGTTTGGGGTTATATTTTTGCAAATAACATACTGGCTTTAGGTTATGTGCATTTCTTCACATATATATTAGTTTAACAAAAGGAGGCATGCGGGATGTATCTAGTCCAGGCTTTTCTTTGCAGTCTAACAAAGACGCTAACCCAGTTTTTAATAAAATTAATTGATCAACATAGGAACAAACCCTTGAGTTTCCTCATCTGTCAAGAAAGACAGTCCCTGATAGTTGTTCCTTCCTACTGTTACACTTCCTTTTGATAGCCCAATAGGTTGAGTTTGAAAGGTGTTGCATAGCACACTTGAGAAGATGCAGTGAATACACTCAGAAACACTAAATTTCAATAATATTTATCAGCAGATGACCACTTCACATTTCTACCTCAGGATACTTCATAGGTTAAACAGCCCTAAGTTGTTTGCCAAGAAACATTGGACAGGAGAAGATATTGACTGCTGACTGATAATGATCTTCTCCCTGAATTAAAGGGCCCATCATAACATAGAAGAGTCTCCTGGTGGAAATTTGGCAGTTGGATGAGATATAAAGCCAAGATTAATTGTGGGCACTAAGAACACTGTGGCTTGTCTGTTCCGGTTTTGTAATAAGTAAACATTAAGTGGAGTGACGCAATAAATTATAAACCATATAATTACATTTCCTCTGCCTACACTCTCCCTGCATTTCTAACTAACGCTGCTCATCCTTATTTCCTCATCCAAGTCATTTAGGAGTGTTGCTGTGTGCTCTTAGCAGTGGCTGTGTTCCAGATCAAAGGTACCTCCATTTTCATGCTGGATGATCTCATTTTTATTCAGCCTTCAGAGATGTAGTAAGCCTTAATTACTTTAACAAACAATTACAAAATACTTTGAGTTCTTTGCATGAAACAGAGATTATTATTTAATAATAATATTGTGAAATAGTTTTTGTAAGTATTGGACCAAATATCAGTTCTCTGATTGGGAGAAATGCATACATTAATCTCCCTATCAAGTTATAGCTCCCTACTAAATAGATTTCAAAATCAAAATGTTACCAAACTTTGATTCTAGAAACAACTAAGGCCCACAGGACTAAGAATGTCAGAGCTCTTCTATTCTGAACTATGTTCTTCCTCTTAATGTTTTATTATCTTCTCTCCTTTTTCTTTCCTCTTCTTCCATCAGTGCGGATGGCACATATGAAGTTTCGCTATACACAAATGCAATTGTAAAGAATAATGGAAGCATTCGCTGGTTGCCACCAGCCATTTACAAGAGTGCCTGCAAGATTGAAGTTAAGCATTTCCCATTTGATCAACAAAACTGCACATTAAAGTTCCGTTCTTGGACATATGATCATACAGAAATTGATATGGTGCTTAAAACTTCCATGGCAAGCATGGACGACTTTACGCCAAGTGGAGAGTGGGACATTGTAGCACTCCCAGGAAGAAGGACTGTAAATCCCTCGGACCCCAATTATGTCGATGTGACATATGACTTCATTATTAAAAGGAAACCTCTTTTTTATACCATCAATCTTATCATTCCCTGTGTGCTAATTACATCCTTAGCCATCCTGGTGTTCTACTTGCCTTCAGACTGTGGTGAAAAAATGACCTTATGCATATCCGTGTTGCTTGCCTTGACTGTGTTCTTGCTGCTGATCTCCAAAATTGTCCCTCCAACATCTTTAGATGTTCCACTGATTGGGAAGTATCTCATGTTTACAATGGTACTAGTGACCTTCTCCATAGTTACCAGTGTCTGTGTACTCAACGTCCACCATAGATCTCCAAGTACTCACACTATGCCCCCTTGGGTAAAGCTGGTTTTCCTTGAAAGACTCCCAGCCTATCTGTTCATGAAGCGTCCAGAAAATAATTCTCCACAGCAAAAGCTGTGCAACTGCAAAAAGACAAAAGCAGAGAATCCTTGTATGGAGTCAGCCGACTTCTACAAGAACTCTACCTATTTTTTGAATACAGCCTCTGCCAAAAAATATGATATGAAAATCACTGAGACTCTTGACAATGTCAGCAGTCATCGAGATTTTAGATTAAGAACAGGCACAAAATTTTCTCCTGAAGTCCAAGAAGCAATTGATGGAGTCAGTTTTATAGCAGAGCACATGAAAAGTGATGACAACGACCAGAGTGTAAGTAAAAATGAGAAATCATTCCAGTCTTTCCAAACTTCATCTCCTGTCCTCCTCTGTAACATGCTGTTCTTCAGAAAGCATATTTGAACTCCCTAGCTATTCTAAAGTTTTTAGAGAGATTCTAGCTATAGCTTATAAGAAGAAATAATTTTTGCCATTCAAAGAACTTACTGAATAGCAATTTGGTAAATGCCAATACTGTCCTGGAAAGTAACATGGCTATTTCTACAAAGAGAGAATGCTGATTGTCCAGTAAGTCATGAAACACCCCTGAAAAAGCTGTGCTGTCACATTCAAGTACTGTTTGGCAGGGAAAAAAATTAATATTCAGTTCCAGGTTGGAAAAAGAATATTTTTCCCCATTGTATTCAGTAAGACTGTGACTCAACCCATGGCCAGGCCATTTTTACCAGCAACAAGCTACCTGCAGCTCAAGCATTTATTGATGTAACTGGGCATAGAAGGAGGATTTAGTAAAATTGGTAAAAGACCTTCGCAAACACCCTCTCCGGGCTAATATATCTGTACATATATGGCGAACATAATGGGTAGGATCAAAATCCTAATGCCAGCAGAGCTGACACTTCTTTCATTTGAGTTAAATCAGACTCATTATTGGCTATGAGAAGTGCTTTATCCAGGATGCATTTAAGCAGTGCTGCTGCTGCCCTATTCACTTACCCTACTCATGTGCTACTAGCTAACACACTAAAGTTGATACAAATACAGTGTGAATAATGCTTGGAAAAACTCAGATGGTTCAGATTTTTGTTTAGACTAGCACCCGTGGTTGGGAAAAATCATCTTCATACCTACCAGTGTCCTCTCTCTGACCCAGATCCCAGTCAGACTCTAGGTTCTCTATTCCTGTTGTGCTCACCCTCCCTCAGCCAAGAAGATTATTAAATAAAGTCTGGTTTCTGATCTTGCAGAAGTCCCTTGAGGAGCATGCCGCTGAGTAGTTCATGTTTTCTATTAACTGAAATTACTGTCAATATAAATAAAGAAGATCAGCTATTAACATTAGACATGAGCTCGTAAACATTGACTGAACAGAAGCAGACTTCACAGAGGAGAAAAAAAGTTTTCTAATAGTTCAGAAGTTCTTACAAGAATGTGTTGCACACTAAAGGAACTACAAAGTTTCCAGTTGATATTAAGAACAATTTTCAAGGGTATTTTATACACTAGAAATTAATTGAATGCTTTTCATACAAGGTCCTCTGATACTACATATCACTTCTCCAGATTCATAATTTTAATCTCTGCTTTCTTCATTCATTATCATGGTCTGATAAGAACTGCTCACGTACATTTACTACAGTATGATCTCAGAAGCACACAATTCCCATTAGCAGCAGTAGAAGTTAAAAGTGGGCACTGAAGAAAAAATATGTGATGTTCTAATATGAGACAGGAGATAATTGACAAGCATGGTAAAGTCATTGCGGTGAGGATGTCCCATGTGTAACTAGGATGAATGAGAGAGGAAAAAATAATCACTCCTGAGATGCAAATGAAGATTGATATATTCTCCCTTTACAATAATAGCCTGATAGTCACTTCGGTTTGAAAACAGAATCTAAGGCCATGACTTTCACAGACAACATATGCAAGGCAAAAAGGGATTTTAATAAAAGCAACAGTATTAATATGCATTAAAACCCTTGATTAAGATGACTGCTGATAAGAAAAGAATTCTAAAGCTAACCTTATTTAACATCTATTTTTGTCCACTGAGATTAATAGCATCTGCAAACTAAAATTAAAGAAAAAAATTCCTTAATTGGATTATACTGTGAGACCTTCCAGACTGGCTTCCACCAGGTGGCCGTGCTCAGTACCTGATGCATCCAAGACATCTAAGAAATATTTACAGTATTTTTCTCCACTGCCCACAATGATTGTAGGAGAAAAATCCCTTACCAAGCCTAAAGTCAGTTTATTCCCTGAACCTTGAGATTTGTTTTCTTTTATTTTCATAAACAAAAACTTGGCATTAGCAAGAGGAAAAAGAATATGACAAATTGCTAATATCTTTAATTGGCTTTTTCTTCCAGGTCATTGAAGATTGGAAGTATGTTGCCATGGTAGTGGACAGGCTGTTTCTCTGGATATTCGTCCTTGTTTGTGTCCTGGGGACTGTTGGATTATTTCTGCAGCCACTTTTTCAAAACCACACTGCTGCGATGAACCCTTAGTCATCATTTAAAATTGCCAGACTTACATAGATGTTTGGTCTCATTCTGCTCTCAGTTTCCCTCTGTTAAATTCACAGAGATGCCGACTGAGTTGCTCTTACATCTGATTTAGAGTAGGGAAATGGAAAGAAGAACTCAACAACTTATGATAGGGAAAAAATCCCAAAACAAACAGAAAACTATTATTTTTTCCAAACAGTTCAGTACTTCTGGTGATATCTTGGCCCTTTTTTCAATTATTTAAAGTCTGAACATTACAGAGAAAGGCTTTGACTGTACAATACGACATCCTGGCTCACAAGCATTATTATTAAAAAAGTATTTTACATATGTTGCCACAGGAAGGACATTTTCTTTCCTTAGAATACTGCAATTTCCCTATTACAAAGAAGGTATTGCTATGACATTTATTTCCTTCAAATGCATCAAAACCGTGTCTGATTTATAAAGAGCCTTACAGCTGGAATCACTGTTTAGCTGTTTGAGTATAATATTTAAAACTGAACTGAGAAACAGAGACATACTTCTGAGGTAACCACTAACAGGTTTCTCACGTTGCCATCTCTGATAGCTGAGTGATCAACAGAGGCCAAATTAATATATGATAAACAAACATGTATATACTCTGTTCAATCATGAAATATAAATAAAATGTAAAATTTTCCTTTATACAGATTTAGTCCTGAAATGTTCCTGCAACTTTAATAGCTCATGTAACTGGGGTTCATACACACTTCAACGAATCTAAGGCTAAGAGCACAGGAAAGCATCAAGAGAAGACACCTGTGAAAGGCAGTTAGAATGAGGAGAAGACACCTGAGAACAAATGGACCTGCATATTTTGCTGGGGAGGTTTTAATGTAGATTTAAGTATAATCCTCAAAAAATTAGCTAGGAAAGCACAGTCTTAAAGTCTTTGGCAAAGGACAGATCAAGGCCCTAGACTCCCATCACAGCACAATCCCACCACACTTTGTTCCAAGTAGCTTGTAACCTGCAAAAAGAGAAGTGGGCTCCTGGCATTTTCCAAGCTAAACCAATCTCACCTTTTCCTCGGGGTGCTGTCAGAACACATAACCATTGATGGGTACAACCAATGACTGGTGAACAAACTGTTAAAATCCACTACTACTTGTGAAGGGGATTTAAGGCTCACCTGTCCCAGGGGAGGATTAGCTGACACCTAAACCTGTGTTCTTCAACAAGCCACAGATGAAGACAGCTCTGGCTCTATTTGCCCTCATCAAACTGAGCCACATCTCTACCTAGATCACCATTCCCAGGCAGCTACAGATAACGACATAGATTTAGACATGCCAAAACAGCTAGACCAACACTTTTCCAATTGTTCAAAGCAACTCTAGGACCTCTGCTGATTCCTGTGTTCACTCCTTCCCTGTCCACGTGCTGAAGTCCCCAGCACTGCAGCCACACACCCACCCCTGAGCACCGGAAGGGCTCTCCTGAGGGTCTGAGCACTGCAGCATGGCCTGGTGCGCCGCAGCCTAGGAAAGATACAATGAAAAAGTATCAGAAGTGGGGTGGGTGATGCTAGGTGAGTAGCAGCATCTCCCTTCGGTCGTATGCTAGAAGACAGAATGGTTGTAACAATGCCATCCACCCTTCCACTCCCCTTCCTCTATGCACTGTATCTGTGTCCATCACTGAAGACAGGGCAAGAAGATGAAGGATGACTGTAGGACAGCCCTATTAATGCAGGTGTGCCCTGTGACCATTGAAGCTGCCACATCCTCCTCTCCCAGAGGGTAGCAATGCTCTGGTCATCTCCCCAAACATTAAGCGTTCTGGACATTTCCCATGGTGACTGGTGGGCGGTGTAAAGTTTAAATGGGTCAAACCTGCTTTCCCTGCCTCAAATGTCTTCTCCTTCTCAAAGGAGAGAGAGAGAGCAGAGCTATTTCTCTGCAGGCAACTGAAACAACAGCTGTGATGTGAGATGGGGCACAGGAGCCCGTAGGGAGCAGAGGGGGTACCCTCAACCACACAGGAAAATGCTCCTCTATGTTAGGTTATATGCCAGGAGTTGATGTGGCACAGAACATCACAAGCACACGTGCACACACTGTCCCAGCTGCTGAACAGTTTTTTCTGCTTACAGAGAAGCCAGAGGGAAGCCAGAGCAGCTGCCAGCACTGTGCAGACTGTGTAAAGGTGAAGCCCCTTTAAATCCCACAATAACCCTGAACAATGACTCTGAAAGAGGCACTGCAGACCTCAGCACAGACTTAAACACTCTCGTGAACTACTACACACTCCTGCAGGGCAGAAGGGAGAGGGACTCAGCCACCCAAGCAACCAAGGTTGCAGGAAGTCAGCCATGGACCCTGCAGTCCACCCAACTGACACTGGACCTGTGCAGAGCAGAGACCCCTCTCTCTGCTCTTTTCACCCGGCACCAACAGCACTTTTGTCTCTGCCCTGCTCTCACCCTCCTACCAGTCACTACTTCTCACCCCGGTCCCTTCTTCTACTTCTTCTTATCCTCCCCCTCACTGCCTGAATGTGACTGAAATGAGGCCTCCAGTACTCTCATCTCCTAGCTGGCCTTATCTTTACAAGCAGTAATAACTGATAACGCTTGGCTCTGTAACTGCAGCCTTCAGCTGAATTATCCCCAGCATAGACAAAAGTTTTAGAAAGGATTTGGCGGCTCAGCTAGCAGCTAACACAGAGCACAGGCAGATGGAGGCCTCAGATTTGACAAACCCAGCAAAAGCTTAAAAAAGGCACATCACTGGCCCCAAGGAGATCCCTTCAGAACTAGAGCTCCTCATCCAGGAAATGGTGGGCTCTGGTGCTTTCCGTACACTGTAGCCACCTTATTCCTTTTTTAATCACGAGTGAAGCAATATACTGTTCCCTAGTTATGTTCTTGGAAACCACGACTGTAATCTTTTTTAAGTTTCCAGAAATAATTCAATCCATAGCAAACTTCAGAATGGAAAATTTCACCCAAAGTCCTAAAATTTTGAAAAATCTGACCTTCTAAAACTGTGCTTTCAAAATGGAAAATGCTATTTTTGCCTAACCCTCAGCAGCTCCACCTACGTAATACATAGAACTCTTCCCAGTTTAACTTATCAAAGAATTGTAGGATTTTCTGCTTTGATTTTTTGGCAAATTTTCAAAAATAAAAGATTTCTAGAGAAAATAAATGTTTAAAATGTCATCTTGCAAGCTAATATGAATATGGTAAGGTCTCCATTCATCAAACAAAATAAACTTCAACATTTCCAATTTTCAGGGGTTTTACAGTAATGCTTTTTATGAAAAAAAGGAGAAAAGTGGTCATTCAAAATGTATTTTTCACTAAAACTGTTTTTCAATGGCAGTGTGCAACTAGCCTTTGCTTCCCCACTAGTGAGGAAAAGCCTCTGCCGGCTCCCTCCTCATTCCCTACCATTACAAAACTCTTTAATGCTGACCAATTCTGTCTTCCATCAGAACAGGTAGAAGTGCCACCACCACCACACACATGTACCATCTGCGTCCAGGTGAGTCTATCTGGGACTGTTTCGGCACTCCTGCAGCCACAGCAAACTAGAAAGACCAGCAGTGTTGGATTTTTATAGAGGGAATATCAATACCCCAGACAAAGAGGGGAAAATATTATTTTCCTCATCACCTGAGTTGATTAAGATTTGATCTTAATAAATCTCAACAAAGCAAAACACCTCTAGAAGTGGCATGTTTATTAAAAAGCAAAGGCCACATAGTTTGCTACTGCAGATCTTCTTGGGTAGATTAGTTTACCCCTACCCATACGAATTCTTCTCCTATGCAGTTCTGCAATGCAGTCATGGTGACGTGTTCTTATCACATCACTCTCCCTAGCCATAAAAATAATCCTACCACAAACCTGAGCTGATTTCACCAGGAGCCCCAGCATGTGATGTTAGAAACAAAGTATCTGCTCACGCAAACACCATTGAAAATTTCAGTAACTAGGCAAATTAAGCTAAAATACCTGTATCCTTAATGCAATGGCTCTTTGCTGCCTCTGCAGATCAGATGTTTCCAAATTATTCAGGTTTAAGCACTGACTTTTGGGGAACATGGGTTATGATCTGATCTTTGAAGCTTTACCTCATTTCTAGTTGGGACTAAAAAGAAACAAACAAAAATTTCAGTTATAATGTTGCTTATACATAGAAAACAATAAGGCAGAAAGGGAAAACATCTAGTCTCAACGGCTCAGAAAGGCAAAAAAATGTATCCACAAAGGGTTAAGCTAAAAGACCAAGCAGCTGAGTTTGCTGGAAAAAAGAAATAAAATCAAATGGACAGTAAAGCCTATTTCCTCCAAGCTAATAGAATTACAGAAATTATCATAAGAGCATGTGTCTGGGGATGGAGTGAATGATGCTCTGAGAGATAGGGTAAAGAGGATAAACAAGCTCTGTGCCAAGAGCAGCTGAGCTGAACCCAGCCTGGTGCTCTTTCTCCCAGTGCTATCTCTTAACACAGTGCCAAATGGGGTCATCGTTTATCCTTCCCTAACGGCAGGGCGGGAAACACCTACTGGGTGCAGCCTCCCACAGGGCCTCCGTCTTGTCATTTCCAAAACCCAGGGTGGAATCCCACATTTTTCACTCCCCCTCCTCTCTCCGCACAGACTGCCCAGATGTGTGCATGTGTGTATGCATGTGCCTTGCATCACCTGGTCATTCAAGGGGGGGAAAAAGTAACATACAAGTTAACAAGAAAGCTGATGGGCACCTGGGGAATAAACCACTATGCAAATCACAATTTTATGATTGAGCTTCAAACACAACTCTCCATTGTCCCCCATCTCCTTCCCCCTGAACAACAAGGTTTTGTGGGATCAAGCTGGCATCCTATGCTCTTATTCCCCTTCCCAAATTTCACCTTTCTAATGCATGAAACCGGGAACGGTCCAAAGACGGTTATTCCCAAGAGTTTGGTCAAGTTTGATCTCCAACTCAATGTATATCAGCTTGGGCTTAGATCCTGACAACAGTTGTACACTCCTTTAATCACTTCTGGGAATAGCACATCGTTTTTACACACAAGCACCTAGCACATGCGTTTACAAGACGAGACACAGGCAGGAAAAAAACCTCAACGCTAACAGCATAATTGGAAATTCAGTCCCGTGATCTCAGTTCACTGCTAAATCAGGCATCCCTAATGTCAATATCCATTTCAGCACAATTCAGTTATAAGATTTTTATTAATTAAACTTCTCCTAGTAGATTGGCCTGAGCTTCTGATAGAAAAGGATCCTATATAGTAGCTGACTGGAAAAATCTTTAGCATTGTCAGATTACCAGGTTCATTTATGCACCAGTTGAAGGACTCTTGCCTATTACCCTTGCCAGAAGACTGCTCTTTGCCTACAATAACATCTGTTTTGCCTGCAAATTATTTGCTGTTTCCAATGCTCTGACAGCCTGGGTAGCTAGAAAGGGGGCAGCACAGCAAACCTAATGGGAGCTCACTGCGCAGAACTGTGTTCAGGGTCCTGCTGTCTGCTGCTTCCAGGCGTTTCACGCATCAGAGAAGCGGAGCTCTCTGTACTTCCTATGCTCATACAATCCTGGCAGCTAAGCTCATCTTCAACAGCCTGTCGACAGGCAGTAATTCATAACACCATGGACAGCACGCACGCTCTCCTTTTAACTGCCGCTGTTTGCTTTCTCTGTCAAGGTGAGTGATCCTTAATTTGTTTATTCTTTGTTGGTGAAGGGGGGTTTGAAAAGGTGAACAGGAGATGGCTTTGGTGTAAATCATTTTTAAGAAGTGCTGAAGTGCTCCAATCTAAAGGATAAATGCACAGCTCTTTTTGTTACATAGTTTGTTGTTGTTTTGGGTTTTTTTTAATTTCTCCTTGTAAAGTAGTCAAGTAGCCCCAATTCAAGATGCCAAACAGGACACACAAAGCCATTTTAACATTAAGAAGAGAAATCACCTTACATGTAAAGGCTTGGTTTTACATATTGTAGAGAAGATCACAAGAAAGTGACTATATTAAATGGCTTTAAATACATGCTGCAAACAGTGCACCTTCTCTCTGCAGATATGGAAAGCACCAAAACACTTAAATTTAAGAAAAAAACATTAATGCACTTCTCTAGGTACAGTGAATGCTAGATTTAATTAGAGTACTGGTGACATGTAAAAAGGCTGCCAATTTCGTATTGACTATAGTAAAATCTAGCTTTAAAATTATTTACCTAAAATATTTGGGAGTACTTATTCCAGGAAATCTTGATCTGAGAGATATGAGATATCAATAAATAATAAAGGCAATGCTAACAGTTAAAAAGTGTGAAAGAAATGTGTTCATTTTTTAGTTAGCAAGTTGACTTGATTGATTTCACTAATATGAAAATAAAATCGCCCTCCAAGTGAACAAGAGAAGAGGGGAAAAAAAGGGGGTGGGAAGCACTTTTAGCTGAATACAGTTTCACATGAGGGGGACCCTCTTGTCTTAGGGAGAGGGGAGCTCTTACAAAGATCGGGAAGTAAGACCCGCTTTGTGAAACACTACAGACCAGTCACCTGCAGATCCCTCTGCCTCCCATCCCTTTCTCTACTGAAAAACAACTCTGGCAACGCACATGTCCTTGCAAATATCTGTAGATTCATATTCGTGTTTCAAAGGAACTGTAGAGTACGTTCAACAGACTTCAGTTCTGTGCCTTTGCCAAATTCACAGTGCTATCCATAAATGACAAAACAGGCCTTTTTTTGTTTTTCAGTTGGAGTGCTTGAGGACATGTCATCCAGAAGAGAGTTTAAGAGAGAGTCCCCTAAAAATAAAAGGCCATTGGCTTTTAAATAGTGTCGAGCTGTCAGGAGGGTTATTGCCTAGCTAGCTCCTAGAATAAAAAGGTAGTGTGAAATAGAGGCTCTCGCACCTCATCCCCAACAGTTGAAAGACCTTGTTTAAGAATTTCAGTTTGCAGCTTTTCTGTTGGCCACAGGGCACCATGAACAGCAAAATGTGCAATAGGAATATATTATGAATAGAAATTACTTAGACTAATGAATGGGTAATTAACACATTTTTTTAAATGTGCTGAAAAGTCTTTGAATATAATGGTTAATCAATTTTTAATCCTTTTTTTCATACTTTAACGAGCAGGCTGTTATCATCACTATAGTCACGCACCTGTGACTCAGGCTAGAAAGCAGAGTCCTCATTTCCAGGTTATCCTCCTATTGCAAAACGCTCTGACAGCTTACAAGCGTCCTGGTCTGTTGGGCTACGCTTTCCCCTTCCTCTGCTCCACACCCCTGCAGCTTCAGCAGGTCTAGGGGACTAGGCCTGTGAGGGGAAAGTGCTTTTGCACCTCCGGTTCTTCAGTAACTCGCTGAAACTATTTTTTAACCCCTTTGCAGAGATGTATGTGAGAAAAACTCTGTCATAGCATTGCCTTTCATTGCTTTTCTTCTCCCAGCCTAAGCGAATGCCAATCATGACACACTACTACCCACTTAGGCGAGGCTTGGCCTTTCCCCACGCCTCACACGGACGCTAAGCAGTTAATACACAGCAGGACAGCTACCAAAAGCGGCACTGCCCCCACTCCGGCCGAGCCTCCCCCCACGGGGGGCTGCTGCCTCGGAGGCTGCGCCTGCCCCGCGGCCCCTCACCCCGCCGTGCCCTCCGCAGGCTGCGGCGGCTCCGAGGCCGAGCACCGGCTCTACTCGGCCCTCTTCGAGAGCTACAACCAGTTCGTCCGTCCCGTCAAGAACGTCTCGGACCCCGTCATCATCCAGTTCGAGGTGTCCATGTCCCAGCTGGTGAAGGTGGTGAGTACCCGCCCCGCCGGGGCGCCCGCGGGCGACGGGAGGGCCGACGCCGCCCCCAACACACCTCTCTTTTCCAGGATGAAGTCAACCAGATAATGGAAACCAACTTGTGGCTGAAGCACGTAAGTAGGGCTCGCTGACAGCCCAGACGGCACCCACTCACCTCCTCGCCAGCGCGGGAGGTGCTTCCCACTCCGCGCAGGGGGACCCCGGCCCTCACGGCCGGCGCTAAGGGCGGGAAGAGCCGTCCGCCCAGCGAGGCGTCTGCGGGCTCCCGGGAGCACCGGGCTCGCCAGGCCCCCCTCCCTCGGGGCAACGCCGCAACCTAGGGAGGCATCGCGGGCACAGCCGAGGCCCCCACCGGCGCCCGGGGTTGGCAGCAACGGCCGCCCCCGGCAGCGATCGCCTCAGCGCCGCGCTCCGGCGGCAACGCCGCCGCGTCGCTCTCAGCGCCGCGCTGCTGCCCCCTAGCGGCGTGCGGCGGCCGCGGAGCGCCGAGGGCCGCCTCCCGCCGGGCGCTGAGGGCCGCGGGGCGCTGAGGGCCGCCTCCCGCCGCGGGCGCCGACGTCAACACCGCGCGGCAAATGCTGCCTTACGCGCCCCCGCCGCACGCTCGGGTTGCCCCCGGCCGGCGGGGACGGCAGGGCTTGGGCCGGGCGCCGGCCCTCCCCCCTCCTCAACTGCCCGGCCAAGACAACGCCGCCGTGGCCACCGACCCCTCCACCTTTGTGTCTGACGGACTCTGGGTGCTGCAGCATTGAAACAGGGGCCTGGCCCGGCGCGCAGCTGTTAAACGCAGGTTGTGAGGCGTCAGCTGCAGCCCTCACCCTCCTGCACTCCACGGAGCCCCTAAATACGGTATTTTTGCTCTGAAGACTCCCAGACACGCTGCCTTGGCAGACACCGATGCAGAGGAAGCACCTCAGCACGGAGGTCCCCCACAGCATCGCTTGGTGCTGTTCAGCTTCCCAAAAGTGAGAACAAACTAAAAATGTTGACTTCACTTGAAGGGGTCTTTATGGGTTAAAAATGCAGTTACTCACTGTTGCAGTCAGCTTGATAACCAATTTAATTCCCAGCTTCAGCTTACTATTCAGCTTTGTTAAACTGGGGTTTTAGGAGCCCTAATGAACAGGACTGTTACTGAGCAATGACACCCTGCAGCTCCTTCTAACCCCTCTACCAGGGTCCTTCACTCAGTGCTCACACCTAGCACCAGAGCCTCCTATGAACTTGTTTTCACCATCTCACAGATACCTGGCTTTTTGAGACCTAAGTCATTATTCAAGTCCTGCACTCTCTGGCAAGAGACTGTCTTATTCTTTCACCTTGTTTCCACTACTGAGTGGACATTCCTGGGACACAGTGTCACACCTGTCCAAGTCACATCTAGACCAAGAGACCGACCCACAGTCACCATATGAACAAACACCAGACATATATGTTTGTTAAGGAAACATCTAATCATTGTAGTATCCGAAATAAAACCATCCTAGAAGTGATATGACAGCACTTGGTTTGAGTCTAGTCCATCGAATTTCTATTTCTTCACAAACCTAAAATAGACTCATTTCTTCCATAATTAGATCTGGAATGATTACAAGCTTCGGTGGAATCCAGCGGACTACGGAGGTGCTGAATTCATCCGCGTACCATCTGGCCAGATCTGGAAGCCAGATATTGTTTTATATAACAAGTAAGACTCTTGCCTATTTATCTTCTTAATTCAGGAAGAAGTGGGGTGATGTTACTAGTTTAAAAAAAAAAAAAAAAAATCAGGAGCAGCTTCACTGAACGAACTGAAAAAGCCTGCTTTTGAACAAACCTGTGTCCCAGCCCTCCCTACTGCTGTACTCACCCCCATGCCATCTACATCAGCATCACTGGGCAGGAGCCAGCTCCTAACCTGGAGCTGCAAGTGGGCACACCAACGTGTACTTTGCTTTTCCCCTTCACAAGCCCCCACTTTTACTATTATTTTTATCACTGTCTACAAGGGAGGTGGCAACAAATTCCCTTAGAGAGTTCTTGTCTGTGAGTCAGACCTTTAACTGAAAAAGCCTGCAAATTCTAGCTCTTTAGCTGTTCAACTCAATTTGACAGCTTTACAATAACAGTGTTGACATATAAAAGCCACAGGTAAAGTTTACTTTGCGTTATCAGTTTCTGAGACTGTGAGGAGCCAAACCATAACTAAATGGATCCCTCTGCTATGTCGGGAAGCAGTTCTCAGAGAACTGGACTTAGCTACACAGATCCAAAACAGGTCCATGGAACAACAGTGATGATGCTCCTTTTCTAACTGTGGCCTTTAAATTATCTTTTTAGTTTTACTTTTTCATATCAACAACTGAAATTGTCGCATGGATCATATAAGATCCATGTGATCAGGATAGCAATGTGGGACTTAAAAAAATCCGCACCAAATACACTCCTTATGCAAAGATGCACCCCAACCCCAATCCCTCTTTCCATAGTTACTGCCTGCGCTGGCTGCAGAAGAGGTGGAAATAGCAGTACTACAGGTATCCTCTTATCAGCCCTTGGGTTCTGATGTGCTTGATCTGGAACAGAATAGAATAAAATAGTTCAGTTGGAAGGGACCTAAGATGATCATCTAGTCGGACTGCCATTTGCAATCTCCTATTTGCTGTTTTGAATATTGATTGTCCTGAGCCATGTTATTATAAGGGAGAATATTTCCTTTCAAACCCTCCATGGTAAATTCGTACAGCTGTTTTAGTTTAACTACGCAAATTTATGATGGCCACTGACTTAGTCCTGCACATGCAAGTCAGCTCCCTGTCAACAGGTAATTGCTGACTTTTCCAAAACAGATTAAAGAGTTAATGTATATGATCTGAATGTATGAAACTACCTGGAGTAGTTGCATTCTAATTTTTGTTATTTTTATTTGCCTTACAGTGCAGTTGGGGATTTCCAGGTTGATGACAAGACAAAGGCCCTATTAAAATACACGGGTGATGTGACCTGGATACCTCCGGCTATATTTAAAAGCTCATGTAAAATAGATGTAACCTACTTCCCATTTGACTATCAGAACTGCACCATGAAGTTTGGTTCCTGGTCTTATGATAAAGCCAAAATTGACTTAGTTTTAATTGGCTCTACAATGAACCTGAAAGATTACTGGGAGAGCGGAGAATGGGCTATTATTAAAGCTCCTGGGTACAAACATGACATCAAATACAACTGCTGTGAAGAGATATATCCAGACATCACCTATTCTCTTTACATTAGGCGTTTACCTTTATTTTACACTATCAATATGATTATTCCATGTCTGCTGATTTCTTTTCTGACAGTGTTGGTTTTCTATTTGCCTTCAGACTGTGGTGAGAAGGTGACACTCTGCATATCAGTCCTTCTATCTTTAACAGTGTTCCTTCTTGTTATCACAGAAACCATACCTTCTACTTCTCTGGTAATTCCACTTATTGGGGAATACCTCCTTTTCACCATGATATTTGTAACTCTATCTATTGTCATTACAGTATTTGTACTTAACGTGCACTACAGAACACCCAAGACACACACAATGCCTGTGTGGGTGAGAACCATTTTCTTGAACTTACTTCCCAGGATCATGTTTATGACAAGGCCTGCCAATGATGAAGAGAATAATCAGAAGCCAAAACCATTTGTCACTTCTGAGTTCTCAAACTTAAATTGCTTCAACAGTTCTGAAACCAAATGCTGCAAAGAGGGCTTTGTATGTCAAGATATGGCATGCAGCTGCTGTCAGTATCAACGAATGAAGCTCTCGGATTTCAGTGGCAATCTCACAAGAAGTTCAAGCTCCGAGTCTGTAGATCCTCTGTTTTCATTTTCAGTTCTGTCACCAGAGATGAGAGATGCTATTGAAAATGTTAAATACATTGCAGAAAATATGAAAATGCAGAATGAAGCAAAAGAGGTAAGAATATATTTTACTATTACTCAAACAGCAGACACCATTTGCCATTAGTGTGTTTTGTAAGAAAAAGATATCTCAAAAAAAACCCCAAAAGGACAACACTGACCATTATTTTATACAAATAAATTACCCCAGCTCTATTACAAATATGTGCAATTTTGAATGTAGGTAATTTTGGGGAGCAGTTCTGTTGTACAACATTCTCTTTATTGACAACACGTATACTGAGTGAAGCATGTTAAGGTAACCACTGCTAGGGAAACATACTTGAGTATCCATCCTGCAAGATTTGGAGTGAGGATTTTCCAAGTTATAATCTTAATAGTGGAATTTGTTGACTCTATGGCCTTTAGAAAGTTATATTCTCCCTCCCACAGCTTACCGTCAATAACAATGTAAGAATGAGTGTCCTTCACAGTGATGATGTAGCTTATTCTGCTGCTGAAAAGTGCTGTAGCTAAATGAGACAACTGCTGCAAGATGGGGACCATCATCTTTCATAAAACTGCATCTTGAGGCAATAAAAAAAGATTTAAAGTTTCCTTTTTATCAAGTTCCTCAAACATACTAAGAGCAGTAGCCACATCACCACAATCATCAATGAATTTAAATCCTCTGCTGTATGGCACTTAAAGTTCGAGTGAAGTTATTTTGTTCACGCTGAAACCAGAACTTTATTTAGAATTACTTGGTATAGAAAATATGGGGCTGGTTTGTTGGGGATTTTTTGTCTGACTTAACAAACAAGTTCTAAGCTGAAAAGCACAAAATTTCAAAACCAGATGTATTCCTAATTTATTGGCCTTCCTGAAGAAAAATGAAGAAAAAATTTATAATCTCAGGAGTAACCAAAATGATCACCTAATGTAGTTACTGTTAATATATATCATAAGTAATACTTCAGTGTCATTCTTGTTATAATGCCCACTATGAAAAAAAATCAGAAAAATCTGTTTTTTAGAAACTTGGTTCCCTCTCTATATGGAAGGTAAGGAGATTAATTTCACATCTTGCATGAGAAAATCAAATTTCAGTACTACATAAGAAATGCACCAAATAATTATATACCAATTACCCTTTGTCTTCTTACATATTGCCTAAAGACCAGTAGAAGCAGCCTGTTTCAGTGAAGTTTTCTGGACAAACCTTACCTAAGAATGTAAAGTTTTCACTTTCATTTTTGGCATACAGAAGAGAAGTTGTATCTCATGAAGTCCACTGTCTTGGTGAACAACTTTTTGTATTTGAAGTAGCAGCTTTGGCTTTGCCACAAATAGCATATTCAAATGAAGCTTCTTCAAGACGAATTCATTCGTCAATGAAAACAGAGATATACAAGTTGTGCATATATGAAAGACATCTACATATGGAAAAAATCTGTGCTTCCTATGTAAAATGGTACTAATTGCTAATGCAAGTTATTCATCTAATAAACATGCTTACTTGCTATTCAATTTTTTTTTTTTTTTTTTCAGATTCAGGATGACTGGAAATATGTTGCCATGGTAATCGATCGTATTTTTCTGTGGGTTTTCATCCTGGTATGTATTCTAGGAACAGCAGGGTTGTTTTTACAACCTTTGATGGCTGGAGATGAAACGTAAAGATTAAACAGTATGTTGTAAAATCAAATAAAACTTTTGCCAACCAACTCTGCTCCCCCACCCCAAAAGACCTGATGTCTCTTCTATATGTAGTAGAATAAGGATCTCTCTCAGCCTCAACTTTGCTTGACCAAGAAAGCTTTGTTAAAAATGTGAAAAATGTAGAAAAAAACCTTTATGACAGCTAATCTTAAAGTAATAAAGTAGTATGAGCTACATTTGACAGCTATTTTTTGCAATTACTGGAAACGATGTAGGTAGTACCTTAAATTTTATAGGAATGGTTTAAGAAGGGGTTGATAAAGAGACTGAAAAGTTACATGAATATGCGGAAAGTCAAGACAGGTTTAATACTTTGGGCTACTAGACTTGTTTCCATGAGTCTAGTGCCAAGTCTCTTCAGACCATGACAGGATCTTCTGGGAATAAGTTCATACTGAGTTCAATGAATGCCCTCATGAGGACAAAACAGGTTAGGAAGCATACATGGCAAATTGCTAAATGCAGACATTGCCACCTGGTGTATAAACTGACTCCAGCAGTGGGAAGAAAGGACCACGGGCAGGTTTATGACAAAAGGAAAACAAACAGGTAAATAATAGATGATGGTAATAAAGCAGCCATAATGTGAACTCTGTGCATCCCCATATTTCAATCTATGAGAAGACTGCCAGTCAAAACAAGCTATTCAAACCTAATAATGTTTAAAACTGTGTACAAGTAAAACACCCACTAAGATGCACTCTGCAGGTTATGCAAAGGATCAAAATACTTTTATAGGATAGTTCGGATACAGAAGCATCCTGTTAGAATGAAGTGTTTTATGACAAGAGAAGGCAAGTGGATACAAAATAGTCCTGTAAAGTATGCTAAAATAGCTTCTTAGGTGTACTTGTTTTTTAAAAAAATCAGTGACTGCAGATAATTTAAAAGCATGAATAAACAGCAACAAAATACTGTAATGAGAAAATATTTTGTAAAAATATGAACTGTTCTCTCTGTACGAAACTTTTGGAAATACAGTGTATCAAGTGATGTAACATTTGTGAAAATAAAGAGAAGCTGTTGAAAACTGTGTCTTTGTTCCATTTATTTTGACCTAGTGACAAAAGCCTAGATAAGTAGCATTAGCTACAGTTCAACACATTCAGAAACAAGTTACAGAAGTAAAAGTCTATCCTTCTGAGTCCATTAACATGATTTTGTTTCAGACACACCTGGTAGGTTGAAGACCCCAAGGATTCTAGCATCAGCTATCTGATCTGTATTTACCATGATCAGATTGTAGAAGTGACTAAAATTCATGCATTTGCAAAAATTGTGAGTTACTGGTATAAAGACTGGGACTCCATTGGCCAATATGCTGCCAATCACCTTATGATATAATTGGGCAGTCTACAGACATCATCTAACAAGGGGAAAGAGATGAGGTGGGGAATTAAAAAAAAAAAATATATATATAGATAACCTATAGCTCTACTTACTTGGCTTTCTGTTCAGCTAAGAGTAAACTTCAGTAATTCAAACCCAAGGAGGACTATAGAAAGAAATTTTGCATTTGAAGAGGAAAATAAGATATCTAAATCATTTCTGCAACTTCCACACAGAGAAAGTCACTGATGCATTGTTTAATCTTAGTAACACTGAGAAAGGTAAAATGATTATATTAATGGATTACATCACATAATCTTTGCAAATTCACCTTTAATTATGATGGCAACAGAGAAATATGGATATCCAATGACAGATGTAATTGTAGAACTGAAGAGGAAGAGTGACTCCCTTTACAATCAGAACTAGTATTAAAAGAAAAAAAAAAAAAAAAAGGCAGGCTTGCCTGGCATCATTTCCCTGCCTGTCAGCCTTAAAAAACTACACAAACCCAAGAACGTCCTACAGGTGAAAACAATTTGAAATAAATATTCTATTATATATAGTAATGACATAAGCAATCAGTATTATAGTCAGTACAGTGCCAAACAGTGCTAGCCTGAAGGAGATACTGGGGGGGGGAGGAGTGGGATGCATATCAGTTTTCCAAATTCGTAACCACTATAAAAGCTTACATTATCAAAGATACCACGATTTCCATTACGCTTCTCACCTAAACATCTTACTATTAATGTAGTAGTTTAAGCAAATAAAAACTTCCCAAGGCTTGCTCTAGCTTGGCATTACCGTATTAGCCCTGCAGGATGCAACTATATTATGAAGTACACTGACAAAACTTTGGTATAGGAAAACCCCCCATCTATTTTTGAGTCTCTTCCAGAAATAAAGCTTTTAAGAAAGGTGGCATTAGAATGAATGTAAAGAATTTAGAATCAGTATTTAAAGAATATATTTTAATAGAATAATTCAAAAGTTGCAAGTTAGTTTTCAACACTCGCAGAAAAACAGAAAGTATGGAAAGCTTTAAATCCTCGCTGCTTAGAATTACATATGGTTCTATGAGTGAGTGAACCTATTAAAAGTAGCTTTCTAAGTTTGGTTTAACAAATGTGTGAAGACTTAATCATCTGTATTTGGTTACACAGCATAATAATTTTCAACCCATTACCTTGAGA
The DNA here is from genome assembly GCF_031877795.1 of Strix aluco. Lineage (NCBI taxonomy): Eukaryota > Metazoa > Chordata > Aves > Strigiformes > Strigidae > Strix > Strix aluco. Next base: position 7,263,450 of record NC_133942.1, read on the forward strand.
AAGGCATTCCCCAAATTCCTTCTACTTGTGCTTAAACACTTAATTCTGAGAAACACACAAAGGCAGGAAATTATTAACACGTTTGCAAATAACATACAGTATCAAATGCTTCAACAAGAATAAAGAAATCTGAATGTTCTGGTCCATTAGAATACTTGTGCAATTTGGGAACTCAATTAATTGTCTTTGCCTTCCTTTCCATAGCTGATACAGAGATACTGATATACATATATCCTGTAGGCATTTTAAGGCTTACTGTATTAAATGTTCATGTTAGTATGACAGAATTAATGAGGTTTTAAACTAAGCAGCAAATTCCACTGAAAATTTATAAAGGCAAAATAAAGCCGAATTGCTATTTTTACTTCTATGTTGAATATACAGGAAGTTTAACCAGTATTTTTATTATTAAATTTACTCCATAGAAATTTTACACTTTTACAACACATTCAAGAGAGCTGATAAAAGTTCTTCCTTGCATACTATAGTAAATGGAAATAGGCAACTCTGCTGTGTAAATATCTGCAAATATTTAATACTCAATATTAAATTACTATATAAATTGTTATAACTGGACTATAGTGATCACCATTAAAAAATTTTAAATGCTTCTATTTTGCAGTAGGTATCAGTTTTTTGATATAGCATACATGCAAGTGCTTGAGAAAGTCCTCTGAATTCTGACCTAATTTAGAACTTAGTAGACTTGCAATAAGCAAATTGACTTCTATGTGTCCTAGGGATGCCATGCTTTAATATAAACGTAATTTTCTGGGTTTGGATTTTTTTTTTTTACTCTATCAGAAACATGCCTACAGAAAACATGCATGGAAATAGAGCTACTGCAAAACTCTTGAGAGCCATATTAGCAGGAGACAGATCCATAAATATTTTATGCATTTGTACTGCCTATATGTGTAGGTACTATTATACTTGCCCATTTATGAATAACAGGAATAAATAACACAAGTGATCCAATTATTGAAACCAGAAGAAAAGTCCATAAGAACATTCGATCGAGCACCTGAGCAATAAATTTCCAGTCTTCAACAACCTAAAAACCAAAGAGCATAGGAGTTGGTCAGTATGTGTGAGAACACGTAAAAATATAGTACCAAACCCTGCAATTCTTAATCACTTTACAGTACACTTTTTTCCAATGAGGTCTGCTTAGTAACCCCCTTTAATAACTTTTTATAATTACACTGTGAGCTAGAACAGGAACAAACTTCCCTCTATGCAGATTGGTAAGCTATATATACCAATACTAAATTTTAATGCAGAAACTGACTCTGACAAGCACTGAACATCCTCAACTAGAGAGATGAAATTGGTATTGCAATTTCCTAACATACTGTAGGATTTAGGATTCACACCACAGCCTCATCATAAAGTGGAATTCCCAGACAGGAGCTGGAAGCAAATTTTTTTTTTAAAAAACCCAACAAACCAAAATATAAGAAAAAAAAAATAACAGTAGACAGCGGCTGTTGTGTTACATACAAGATCTGAAAGATGTGAAGTTACTATGGCACAGAATTATACACTAGGGAGAATACTCACAGTACTTTCAAGACTCTTGTCCTTTTTGATAGGATTATTCATATCTATACACCGTTTTGTAAGTATAGCAGATATAATTGTGCAAGCAAATTAAAACCCTGCCAAATAATTGTCTGTGATTTGAACTAGACCTATCCACATTTCCCAAGCCTACTGCTTCCTAAAAGGTAAGGCTACAACAGCACTAGCTGTGTAGTTTTTGTTAACAACTTTTTCAATTAAAGCTTGCACTCTCTGGAGTCCAAATAATAAAATACAAGGGAATCTCCAGTCAGCTACATATTAATTTCTGAGGTTGAGTCACAACAACATTACACCTGAAAAACAAAATACTTACCAGCTCTCTTGTCACTCACAATCAAATAGAGTAAGTTCAGTACAAGAAAACCAACCCTTAATTTACAGGAAATTATGTATTTAATAGCAAACTATTCTATTTGCGTTGTTTATACAACACAGGAATATTAGATGCTGTTTGAACAGTACAGTAGATACATTTATTCAAAATCTAGGCTGGATCTCTTGTGACAATGTCAGAATTGAGTCCTGAGAAGGTACGTTAGAGGAGTTAGCTTACTCTTAGGCTAGCATCTGAGAACATGCTCTCAGCAACCAGCAACTTTTGAAGGCAGGCAGTCATTTCTGTATAAATTGAAAGAATCTCAGGCCTTCCCATCAGAAACAGTTAGCAGTATAACGAGACCACACAACAAACTTCCATATTTCCACACTAGCCTGAAAATAGCATCGAAGTCTCTGATGTACCAATGGTGCTAGTTTAAAAAACACAGAAAGAAAACAGATTCATAATGGTCTTACCCAAATGGTGTAAACATCCATTAAGGATAGTTCAGAGCACAAATGTACAGACTGAAGAAAGCCTTTGACATCTTTTGATATGACTTAGAGACAAATAATAAGGCTAGAAAAGAACACTCAAGAAGTCATCTCAGTTCATGTTTGATCTCAGCACAAAATGACCAACATATGGCTATAGTTTGTAATTAAACTAATTTAAGTTAGGGCATTAAAAATTGTCTTTATTTGGAATTGAAAGCTGAAAAATAAGGTTTAGCAGTATTTTTTCTGAAAAAATCATAAGGCAAATGTATTTTTCAGATAACCTTCAGGTACAAAATTAAAATGAAAAATACCTACTTCTCTCATCATGAAAATAACATCCATCAGCACTGTAGTTATGGGACATGCTCTTGTAACAGACAAGCATCTCTGAAAATGTGTAGTTAACAACATGAACTTACTTGTAGAAGAAAGCAAAAGACTTTAAAGAACCCAAGGACTGTATTTTATCAGCTCAATACCTCTAAGAATTCTCAGTACTGTACCATACTCGTACTTCTTTCCGGTAGAAATAATTACACAGATTCCAGTGAAGTACAAAAACTGGAAATCCCACAGCACATGTTTAATATGCAACTGCATAGTAAACCATTACTTAGTTTTCCAATTTCCATTTTTACAAAAATCAGTGTAATGTGACTAACACACCAACCTCACGAACTTCATTCTCCTTCATAACATGTCTTGTAATATATCGGATAGAATCTAGAGCTGCTTCCAAGGTGTTCCTAGATGATTCCGATCCGTTCATATTTCTTGTTTCCTCCTTCTGAGCAAAGTATCTATCTACATGACTTCTCATGCAAAGCAGCTTGGGAAGTTTGTGAAGAAATATCTTGCGAACCCAGGGTGCCATAGCACTGTGTGTAGACGAAGAGCGATGATGAATATTGATAGCAAAGACAGTTATCACAATGGACAATGTCACAAATATCATAGTAAACACCAAGTACTCTCCTATAAGTGGGATAACTTTAGAAGATGATGGAATAATCTCTTCAATAACAAGAAGAAAAACAGTCAAAGATACCAATACTGAAGTGCAAAGTGAAATTTTTTCACCTTCATTTGAAGGAAGATAGAAGACAAGAACAGTTAGAAATGAAAGCCCAATACAAGGAATAATGAGAAACAACGTGTAAAAAAGTGGCAAACGTCTAATTATAAATGAATATGTAACAAAAGGATACCAGCAGCATCCATCAGTCCTATTTCCTTTGCTCCCTGTTGCAGTTACTATTTCCCATTCTCCATTATCAAAAAAGTCTCTTTTGTCAACATCATAATCTTCAAGAATTATATCAACCTGTGAGCCATCATAAGTCCAGGAACCAAATTTCATAGAGCAATTTTGGAGGTCAAAGGGGAAGAAGGTTACATCAATAGTGCAAGAACTTTTGTAGTTTGCTGGTGGAGTCCAAGAAATGGTGCCATCATATTTTACCACGGTTTTTGTAGATGTTCCCTCAAAACGTCCATCTGCACTGAAAGAAGAGAGATACGTGCATGTAATTACAATGGCTATATGTGGGGTGTGGGCATGTGTTTTTAAATAAGAAAACACGTTGGGTTACTGTCATTTCAGCTGTTTATCCTTTCTCACCCCTCATAGCCAAAATTTCGTATTGTCTTCATAGTTAACCTAAAAAAAATATCTGAATCTCACACAAGTAAACAGCTTTGGAAAAGTGAAGAATATTTCCAAGTCATTAAAAGATCCGTGCAACTTTCTGTGGTCCCAATGACTTATGAAAGGACTGTAAAAATGCTGACCTTTAACAGCATGGACAAACTCTGGTGTTTCTATTGGTAATACAGCATAAATATAAACTATGGCCAAATCATAATTATTGAAGAAAAAAAATGTCATAAAACAGGTAAAATAATACTTGTGTGATACCTCCAAACTTGAATTTACAATCACTGCAACAGCCTTTTTTCCTGACTCAGAAGTCAGGAAATGTAAAATTGCATTGTATATGCACCCAAGTTGAGCAGAAAGGTGAATTCAGAAGTCATTGCTTCTGAGATCTGTTAATTCTAAAAAAACCCACCCAACCTCCAAAAAACAACAAAAAAGCACCTTACAGCTGAGCATACTTAATGTTAAATGCATGTTGAATATGACTTACAACAGCATGAATTAGTTGCTTTCGTCCCATCACTCTACACTATTAGTTTGTACCCAGCACTGTGCAAAACACTGTTTTCTAATTAAAAAAAGGGTTAACACGAAGAAGTGGTTCAAAGAGACTAGAAATTCCATACAGAAGCAAAGCAAAACATTTAAGCATTTAACATGGCAACAAAATTTATCTGTGTTCAGTGGCAAGTTCTTCCACACATTCTTAACTCTACTAAATGTACACGCTTACCTATCCGATGGGCCTCCCAGAAGCAGCTTGGATGGTAAAGTTAGAAAGTAAAGGTATTTTATATGAAAAGATTAAAATCTTACTTGTCATACAACACAATATCTGGAATCCAAATAGAATCTGATGGGACACGAATAGATGTTATTCCAGCATAGTCTTCAGGATTCCACCTTAATTTTACATCTATCCATTCCTGTGGATATGTGAGATGTAAAAATCATTATTATTGTGAAGTTGCTTTAAGCAGGGCAAGACTGGATGAAAACAGATAAAAAGACAATTTAAAAAAATTAAAATCAAACTGTCTTCTAAAACTTACAATGGTAAATTTGCTGGAGACATCTATTTACCTCATCCAATATTTGTTTTCTAAGAGCCACTTGACAGTAGAACTTAAGATATTAAAATCCTTTTTCAGAACATGTATACATAAGTAAGAGCTACTATAACATATAGACAATTAAATTTGAAAAATGCTTGCTCTGAATGATTATCAGTGACTTTGGAAGCTGATCAGAAGCAATTTAAACATTTTTATCACACAAAAAAAATCATGCTGCCACTCTCACAAGATAGTCATTCTTTTTTCTACTAGCAGCACTACAAATAGCACCATTAAAAGCATAATAGTTCTTTGGTAATTTTATACTTGAATTAAAAGCTCGAGAGGAAAAATTCAAGTTTCTAAGAATTCACCATCACATAGAATTTTAAATGTATATTCAAGTCAGTTCTTATTTTATTTGAACTGGTTCAACTGCAACAAGTTCTGCAGAAAGAAAGAGGACTCAAAGTGTTATCATCGACATATTGCCATCTCATACTTGTGGAGTAGTGTCAAAGTCTTCCTGAAAAGAAGAACTTTGCTGAAATTATAGTTACTGGAAAAGAAGGGAATGGGAAGCAAAAGGAAAACAAATGATGGAAGTAGTCCAAACAAAAATAATTTAGTAAGCTAGTAAGTATAATCAGGGTCTGCAAACATTCTTCTAAGTTAAATCAAGAATGATTTATGAGCAGCGTTTCCCAAGTTAATAGTGGCCATTAAGTTTAGCACTAGAGTCCGATTATTATAAAGCCTGAGGCTTTTTCCCGCCCATATACACATATTCTTAAGAGGAAAAAGTAGCTCTTTATAGCAAGCATATACAACTTTGAAACTGAAATTCTTCAGTGATGTTTATCCAATAAATCTCAAATATCCCACAAGAGAAAGATCTTAAAACTATTACACAAAACACTACACAAAACCATACTTTTCTTAATAGAGTTTTTGAAAGAAAACTTATGTACTGAATCAATAACTGTTATGACTGGATACATGCACCTTGGTATATTAAACGGCCATGCAATGCCATATCAGATTTCTTTTAATTAGGTCAATTTTTTAAATTTACCTTTTTTGGTTGGTTGGTTTTGGTTTTCAAGAGTTTTATAACAATTAACCCTTTAAAGCATTTCCGGGGACAATTTTTAAAAATACTATGTAAAATAAAAACTCAAGCAACAGCTAAGTTTTTTTGAATATACAATTAATTAGAAACATTTCTTCCAACTTGTAACTTGCAGTCGTGAAGCTTCAGAAATTTTTTATATTTTACACATACCTGTTTCAACCAGACATTTGTTGTCATCAATTGATTTTTCTCATCCTACAAAAATAAAGCATATTTTATGAAAACAAATCTGCACAGTACATTCATAGTAACTAGCTGCTTTAGTTCACAGAGGTCTGTAATTTGAAATACAAACTACACTTATAAAAGCATTTCAGTCACTGATAAGTATGTTTATATGAAACTTTTTAAATATACAGTTATGACCTTTGATTATTTAACCGTTAAAAATGATATTTTTCCCCTTCTGTGTCTCTTTCCTCCCTTCCATTTTTTAATTTAATTGCAGTTTATGCAGTCTTACTCTTTTTCTATGGAAACATAAAGGAACAGCCAACACGTGGAAGAAAAACTCCTCTTATAGCTATAAACAGTCAATTCAATTTGAAAAGAATATTCTGAAGTATCAGGGTGAAAAACAATCTGGCTGATCTCTTTTACATCACAGGTAGTGCCAAAAGATAATCTTCATTACTATAGAAGTGACATATTTGAAGGCTTAGAGGGTTTTTTGCTGCCTAAGAGGGAAAAGAAAGCAGTATTTGCAAATGTTCTTGAATTTTACATAAATTAGAGTGATAAAGTTTAAAAATAGGTGGTTTTCCCACTGAATAAATAAATTAAAACACAATTCCCTAAGCTTAAGAATTTCACTCACTTTTTTCTGAAAATGCCACTAAACGTAAGAGCCACTTGTCTTCTCAACCTCTTTGCAATCACTTCTTCATGTGCCCATCTACAATGCAATTTTTATTATGCTGATGATAATTTCAGAGATTTAATCTATTGTGTTTAAGCTAAAATATCCACAATTATTTCACATGACATTATGTTCCAGAATTTTAAGGATGAGGGAAAAAAAAATAAACAAACTTATATACTATACATACCACATCTACTAGCTGAGAGATTGCAAGGCCAAACTTTATTTTTATTGTGTCATTCAAGCGTTCCACTGGACGAACCCATTTTTGATAGTCTTCAAATAAATGTTTAAACAAGCGATCTTCACTTTTAGCAATAAAAGAAGGTTCAGATATACCTATATAAAAAAAGTCATTTATTACCATTGATTTAAATGAACAGTGTACATCTGCATTCCTGTGTCCAAAGACCTACAGCTATGTTTATGCAGAGCTCAATTTCTCATCTTATCCCCTTTTCTATGGAAGTATGGCCAAGGTCTTGGAAAAAGAATTACTTGGTTTTATTAGCATCTTCATACCATTATCGCACTTTTAAAATCTATGGCTCAAGAACATTAAGATAATTTTAGTAATTATAAACACAAAATGCACTTGTATCATTTGCCTGGTGCCATGCAATTATGGAACTCCGCTAAAACTGAAAGGTTATCTGTGAGGGACTGAAGTTCCATCACTCTAGAACAAGGTGGTACTTTTTAAAAACCTACATCCACACTATTCAGGTCTCTAGTACACTGCGTAACTTGCATTCCAGTTTGAAACACGAGTCTCTTCATGTTTTATACGTTATTTCTTCTAACGTTTGGTCCCATCTATGATGTATAAACTTTGCAGTACTTGTAGAGCACTTTTTCCCCACACTGTTTTGTATCTTAAACACATGTGCCAACCTATTTACTAGTTTATCCTCTACTTATTCTACTATTATATTGACTGGAAGGCACCTCTCTAGTTAAGTAATAGCATACATTCAGTTACTATTTTTCCATAGTTCACAAGGAGTCATTTCAATGTCTGGAGACTGACTGATGACCTGGAACAGCCAAAAATCTTTGCACAGCTTACAAAGAAGTGGAAACTAAACGTCTTCTTTTGTCTCCTAAAAGAACAGAACACATGGCAGAGCTTTGGGAAAAAAAAAAGTACCATAAATGCAGAAAATGCAGGCAGAGAGCAGCCCTGACTTTAAGAGATATATAAGTTGTCCTAAAGCACCTCATCAAGCAACTGCTGTCCTGTATCTTTGGGAATCCACAAAAAAATGAGTTTTTTACCAATGTGGTCTCACTGCAGTGTATCAATAGAAACCCTGTTACCCAAAAAAGGCAAAGTTTAAGGTTTCTCCGTTATGAGAACCCACGAAAAAATTTTAACACCTAAATAATAAGAGTCGGAAAAACTTGGGGAAGATACGGAGAGGGGGGAGGAAAAAAGGCAAGATCAGTGTCTAGCTAAGTAACTCCAGTAAGAATGCCACTGCTTCACGAAGCGGCACAAGCTACACACATCACCTTGAAGAGACTAGCTCCAAAAGGGTCTCCAATTCCCAGACAGAAGTCAGAGCAAACACCAGAAGACATGAACATATGCTCTAGGCAAAGATTTTTACTACTCACCAATGAGATTTAAACTGACTGAGACTACTGCCAAAAAACCACCTAACAGTTATTACAGTCAGTTTAAGGGACAGAGTAAACCAAAGAAAGATGTTCACAACCATCTCTTTTTAATGCAGATTTAAAATATTATACCATTACATAAATGTATGGCATGACCTCTCTAGAAATTATGTGCTCACTAACAGCATACATCTAAAAAAAGATATATCAGAAACAGAAAAGCACTACAGAATGTCATAAACAGATTAAAACCAGAAACAGTCATCCATACAAAGAAAGATTTAAAAGATTAACATTTTGTTTGGAGAGGGGGTGAATTTAGTGAACATAACAGAAGTACATAAAGTACTGCATGACACATGCAGAAAAAACACTGATGGTATTTAACCTTTCTTCTAAAACAAGGTAAAGAAAACAAGCATCAGTTAAACACAGTATAAACAATTTTTATTTGAAGTTCATTACCACCAACATTCGCTAAATCAGAGAGTATTAGACATTGAAGAGAACTACAATTTTAGAATTGCCTGGGATGACTAAATTGTCAGTTAAGTAGCATTATACTTGCATAGGGCATCAGTTCTCATTTCAACACAACTTGCAAAACCTACCTCAAAATTTGATCCTTTGGTAGCTTGCATTCCTTGCAGACTTGGCTAACACCATTTAAGCCATTAATTTAGACGGACCGAAGCTAGTTCTATGTGACTGCAACCACTGCAGCCTAGACAACTAAGACAGGTGAAGTAAGTTTTTTCAGCTCCCTCCCATTCATCAAAGTTCTCTTGTGACAGCAGTAGCTTCCTGCTGTGCTGGAAAAGGCTGCATCTTACAGATCCTTTGGACAAAACACTCGAAGAACTGCAGAGCCCAACCACAAGAGAATTCCCTGCCTTCTGCACTGCAGTCCAGTAGAACTATTATTATGAATACTAATTGAATTGTGTCTGAAATTTTATAGTAGGAGCAAAAGCAGAATGCAGCTTAAGGAATAGTATCAGCAAAGTGGGAGCAGCAGGACTCCTTTTCCCTCCAAATTTTACCACACACTCACATGCTGCTGAATGGTTCCTGTTGCAGGCCAAATCAGCATCAGGGTTTTAAGACAGTTCACCCTTATGTTTCAAAATACAAATCTATCTGTTTACAGTGTATTTCATTCATTTGCAAACCTACTGTTCTTCAAGATGTATTATTTGTACATGCTCTACAATTCAACAGCTTTTCATTTCAAGAGTGTTGACATGTGGGTTGTGTAATAGCAAAGAACTGATGGGCAACTTGCACGGTAGCACAGAGCATACCTCAGGTGGACACATGAAAACGCACAGGACATAGGAACTGCTGCCAAAAAGGATCCAGCAACAGAACGTTACACACACATGTTACCTTCACAGCTACTTGGTTGAAATACATTTATTTTTACTGATACCTTAGGTTCAGTGTATTAGCCAAGGAATTTTTCTTATTTGTAACTATACATAGATTTGCCAAGTCCTGCTTTTTACAGACATCCAAAAGAATGCTTCCTGAAGACACAACTTAATTTCTGTATTTCTATATCCCTATTTCCTGAATTATGAATGGGTTTGTGTATATTTCAGCCTAATGTTTCATAAATACTTGATTTTTGTATTAGCATTAATTACATTTCCCTTTTACAGTTACAACTCTCAACTGAATTTTTTGTACAATTTGAGAATGACTATGCAGCTGGGTATTCTCTCTCCATTAATTGACCTTGAAGCAATGCAGAGGCAAAGTTGCACTTTCACCATTTCTGTGTTCCTGTAAGATGACCTCCTGTACAGCAATACAGCATCTTCAGGGTACATGTTGTTCACAGATTAAGCTTCTCTTAAAACACATCTTCTCTGCTATGCTGAATGGGATACATTCCTTTACCACTTTTATATACTTACAAAATTTTTCCCAAACATTTTACACTCAGTGTACTCACTAATTTATTAAGATGACCATATTTACTAACAATATAGTTGAACTATTTTTTTTCCCTTTTTTTCTATCACAGGAATATCTACACTTGTTCATATTTCTCATTTATTCTGTTTATTAATAAGCTGGGGCATACTGGTCTACAAAAGGCAGCTTATACAAAGGAGAGCTTCATGAGGAAGCTGGAGATGGTAAAAATACATTGTCGGCAAAAATAAAATTTAATAGGACTGCTCAGCTCACTTGTTACACAGACTGCATGTGTTTAATTTCTCTTTCCCATGTATCTGTATGCTTTTAAGATTATAATAAAGGGTGTAATTCTTAGTTACTTATTGGTATTAGCACCAATTTAAAAAACATGAAGAACTGATAGCAAGCAGAAAAAAGATACAGAAGAGAGGAAAAGAGGTAAAATACAGTTAGTGGCTTAAGGCAGCAGACTGGCTATGCTGGCTGGAGAAAAGCAGAAAGATGTTAAAAACAATGACTAGCAAGATTAGCAAACAAACAACCCGGAATACAAATCTCAGACTAAATCAGATGGTAAGAGAATATGGAAGCACTCACCCCTGTGACTAGCTCACTGTACCAAAAAAAAAAAACCAACACACCACTTAGATTTGTAGCCTTTGAAGTACAATTCTAAGCATGCCTGTATTTCTGTGGCTTTATTTTTGAGGTCAAGTAATTTCTGCAGTCTAAATCAAAGGTAGCGCTATACTGTTCAGTGATGAATCCCAATGACAATGTTTACTTTATAATTTACACCTGAAACTCTTCTCACTCTCTCTCAGTGTGATTCCATGTTCCACAAAAGAAGTCTAAATCACATGAGAAAAAGCTGGATGACGAAAACTTGAATTCTGCAAAGAGGAGGCAAACACTTATGCACAAAGGAGACTAATGACTCACTTTTTTTAAACTTTGAAGTAGTTGGAGCACACCTTTGACAAAACAGTAAGTAGAAATTCTAATTAAACACCTGACCTTGGACACAATTGTATTTAAAAATTCAGCTCTACCATTTCCTCCCTAAACATTTAACAAGCTGCTTCTATTAAAGTACTTTGGAAGAGCTATTTAGAAAAGAAGAGGAAGCATTACATGGGTCTCAGATGCATGAATAGTATGACAAAACATCTACACATCTACTTATTTTGTTAACGTTCTCAAGTCAAAATTTCACTAGTGCTGCTAATGGGAGACCTTTTAAATGCTTCAGATAAAATACAAAAGTGTTATTCTTTTGTAAAATCTGTCTTTTTACATTGTTTCTTACTGTACCATTATGGGATGAAATTTCTTAGCATCTTAATATGATTTAGCAGCAGTATTATTTTTATAAGAATTACCAGTGAAATATTTGGTGTTACAGTTATACCTCATATCTTTTCTAAATTTCTGTTTGTTTTTAAACAAGCGAACATCACAGTCCATATTTCTTCACAGAATAAACTTTCTTTGACCTCTATATTCCTCTGCACTTCCTTAGATAAATTATTTAAGAACCACATTGGGATTCCAGGTGTAACACTGGTCCTTATACTTTAAACAATGTACAAAGCATTTTTTAAGAGATATAACTGAGTGTTAATGAATTCAGGTTTTCTTTGGATTGCTGCTTGGTGTGTTTTCAAAGAGGTTGATGGGAGACAGCGAAGGGTCACTTTTTAGAAGCCTAATGTTAAGATGTAGATTCAGAAGTAATATATATTACTAATATAGATTTATAATCTTATACCACTATAATGAAAAAGAACACTAAGGACAATAAACATGGCAAAATATCCATACTTTGTAGTTAACATTAGATTCTGTAACAGTGTGCCATCACAACATATAAACTGTTATCCACAAGTCTAACTACTACAAACTACAATATAACTAATAGTTTGCCTATAAACCAGGAAGGTGAATTAATATATATACAGTACACCTGCCTTCAGTACACTAGTGTATTTATTGAGAAGATACTGTGATTTTTTTTTTTTTTAGGTAATACATTTTACGTAATTTATAACAAAGGAAGCACTTTTAAGTCTCGAAGCACAATGGTAACTGCTTAAATCTTACTCTAAAAAATTGTTCAGTGGTCATTTTGAGAGGAAAAAGTTTTCTATCTTTCCCAGAAACTAACTTATTCTACAGTGAGCATCAGTGCTTTTTCTCCTTTAAGTTTACAATTTTTCCCCAAACAAATCTAGTGACATCATAATATTTTGGTAGCTGGTGATGATTCTAACTGCAAGTCATACTTATATTGCAGCAGACAGGAAAAAGTAGAACAAGATCATGTTCAGTATTAACTACACAGATCTCTCTCTGGCTGAGCCTCCCTTTACATTTTAAAGAATCTCCCACCACTACTTCATTAAGCAGAAAAGATATGTAATATATTAGATTAAGTAGAAAATGGAAGCTTTATTTCTGTACTGATTTCTCCCTCCCTTTAAAAGGGTTGTGAGTCATACTTTCTGTATGGTCTTCAATTTTTTTGCCTACTTTTCTTCCTATGCTTTAGCAGTTGCCAAGAATTCAATCACTAACAGTCAAACATTTAGTTAACAGGAAGCATTTAGAAAGTTCAAAATCATCTTTACTAGAACATCTGTAAATCAAAGCAGGATTACTAACTCTTTTCAATTTACTGAACAAAAGTCAGAAGAAGACAGCTATTATATTCTTTACTTCCCAGATGTATCTTTTTCTCCTCTGGTTAAAAAGTAAAGCCAAAGCTCATCACTACACCTACAAGCAGGGAAAAGGTGGCTGTTCTTGACAATTTCTTGTTGGTGTTTTGTTTTTCTTTTCTTGCAAATTTGTTTTGCTTTCTTTTGTTCAGAAGTTGCCTTGCGATTTCAAAGGTTGAGAGTACAAAAATGACAGTCTTGTATTTCTATCACTGTGTATCAATACATGCCTGGCAGCTGCTAGCTGCTGCAGAAACTTTTATGATTTTTCATTTACTCCAGGACTTCAAGACATTGGGAGGATTTCTGCCTTCTCTCTTACCTAGCACATCAATCTCCTGCTAACCAGTAGCAAAATAAAATGACATACTGTGTGCATGAAACTATCAAGGATTTTGAACTGCTATATTGCTAAGCACTTACCAATATGAACAGAGGTACAAGAGCTGCACATAGAAAGCAGGGAAGATGTTTCTTACATTCAACTCAAATTTAAAAGATTAAAGTTTCCGGCTTGATAATTGGAAAGAAGAATTAAACTATCCCCTAATAGCTTAGCAACAAGGGATAATTACAGACAACACGCATTTACAAGTTTGATCAGTAACAGCACAATATACTGCCATGTAGTTCGTAATTAATCAAGAAATAGATAAAATCAACCACAGGCTGACAGTTTGTCTTTAGATTAGGAGCTAATTGGAGCACAAACCATTCCTTTCTGAATAACTGTGCTATGGATTCTATTGTAAATACCACACAAAATGCCAAACAGCTTCCTGAACTCTATAGTGAAGCTATTGCCAGCAGCAGTCTCCTGATTAACAGCCACCTACAGCGCTAATGTTACAGGCCTGTGGCATGGCACAGCACTTCCTCGTGAGCTCATTGACGCCAATATTCCCCATTCAGCTTTCAGCAAACAGATGGACTGCGATCCTTCTCACTGCGCAACAGCTAGGGCACATGAAAAGGCTGTCTCATGTCAGGCTGCCTCAGGGCAAAAATTCTGGTCACTGTGAAGCCAGGGGGACTTTTTCTGTAACAGATCCAGGATTTTGTCATCTGTCTTTATACCACTTTTAACTACTGCATCATTTTCACTGACTGTTGACCTGTCAGTAAGGACTGAAGATGGACTGTGAAGACAGCACTGAGGAATGCTGGATGCAAGCAGCAAAAAGTGTGTATACAACTGCAAGGAGTAAAAGGAAGAACAAGTATGCAGAATCTTAAAAGTAGAACCATTTATTCATATAGATTTAGAGGGTATGCATCATGGAAATAAACACAAATCCCCAATTTCTGTGATTAAGATCTTTATGCAAGTAAGACACAGGCCTTGGGCTCCTCACAAGTTGCCAACACAGCCCTGGGTGCTGCAGAAGTTACACACTGGCGTTACCTTCTGCCACTCAGGCAGCTCAATTCCAGTCTTGGATACACTGGAAGACACAATCCTATGGCTCACAGAAATCAGATACTCTGCTTAGAAATCAGAAACTCTACTCAAAAGCAGATGCAGTGGAGGAGATTTCAGAACATGTACTATCATACAAACCCAGGTTTTACCATTCTGAAAAGTGGGAAACTATGCGAGTACTTCCTTCCGCAGTTCCTTCTAATCAACACAGACATTTCTCCACAAATCAGCGTTCACGTTATTCTTCCTAAGAATCTCTAAAGAAAGCACAAAATATTTTAAAAGAAAAACCACAAGAAACTTACACAAGCAGGAAGGTTTGCAGCTTCCTGTTGGGCAGGGAGAAGGATCCAATCTGTTAAACTGAGTGGAAAATGTTTGGGTGTATGAACTCCCAAGGAAACACTATCACAGGTCTGCAGCATGGTGGTTGTTAAGCTCAGTCCAATTTGTGCATTTAAGTCTCACCTGTTAGTTTAAGATTCAGAGCAAGGAACAAAAATTCTAACTTGATTGTATTTTAAATCAGCATGTATTTTGTCTTGTCAAATCGGAGTTATCCAAGATAAAGGGTTAGTTCACCTCCAGACTACTAACTAAAGGAAACACCAAATTCATTTGCAAGCACTCTTAAAGTATCATAAGAGCAAAGTCACATCCATAAATCACTTCTACTCATTAAAATGATTACTGTACCACATGCAAAGCAACCCCTTTAAACTAATTTTAACTGTATGTACATGATACTCTGATTTAAGTTACTACTTCCGTTTACCCTGTATTTTAGTAATAGGGAGCTATAATGTTTTTCATTTTCTTAAGAGCAAGTTTCATTTTATTTTAGAGCAAACAAATTGCAAAAAGCAATATGATTGGTTGTCAGTGAAGTCAAAACTGTTGGCTTGTGCCAAAAGGCAAAATTTGGCTTAACCTGACTGCAAGTAATTTCATACAGTCATATATACCATATAATGTAACATAATAATTTCACACAGTAATATCTTCTGTCATGATCAAAACCACTACTTTTCCAAATACTGAGACCAAGAATAATCTTTTAAATCACATTTAGCAATAACAGACTGAGGTTTTGTATGTCGAATTAAAAGCGAGACATCAATACAATTTACTTTCTTTAAACCGTGCTTACAACCATTTTTTCAGTTTGGAGCTAATATTAAAAAAGGTCAAATTTATTTTTCATTGATTTCCTTTCTGCTTGTAAATACTGCAGTTATGACTTTGAGACGTTTTGCGAAACTCTTAGCAATGTACCCATAAATTATATAAAAGCAGTATTTTGAAATAACTATTTCTAAATAATTCTTTGAAAAAGCATTGATTTTGCTCCTTTAATCTTTGTGTAATTTTATAAACACTTTAGCTTCACGTGCTATTTTACATCCTTCAACTCTGAAAGTTACATCCTAATTGAACTGAGACTGACTTTTTTGAAGTCAAAGAAATAATGCATGACCAAAGTAAAAAGAATGTTGTTATAAATTCTTAAGAGGGACACTTTTATGTGCAGCAAGATCCCTACGTGATATTGCAATTATTAAAATATATTCTGTAAATCCACCTCCATACCAGCTGCAAACGCGAAGAGCCTGCACCACAAATCTACGATTGTACCTCGTCTGAGTGAGTGAGCTGAGCAAAAATTGAAAGTTATGACACTTTAAGCCTTCAAAGCGTTATATATTCACTGAAAAAGCATAACAACTGTGTGATGAAACGTGTGGTAGGCAAGACTGATATGCCCCTGTAAAGCCGTAGACTGCCAAAGGCATTTTTCCCCTCTTCCGTGAAAGGGGCAGCCCTGGTGAGCCCCTCTGACCACGGCCTCTGTACGTCCCGTTCATTTAAAAAAAAAAAGTTAGCAAAATGCGGCAATCCCTACCTCAGCACTCCTCAGCGACAGCCAGAACGCCGCTTCACCTTGTAATCAGCCTTATTTTAGCCTCGTTTCAGCAAAAGTTGACGGCGTGGAAAACGAAGCGTGACGCGCGGCCGCCCCAACCCCGGCAGCGTTTCCCCACATACGCAAAAACCCGCCTCATGTTTCCACACGAAACGCGCTCTCCTGCTGCCCGCGCCCCCGCCGGAGCCGGGATGCAGACGGAGGGCCGGAACAGCCCGGGCGGGCAGCGGCGGCCCGGCAGACCCCTGCGCTCCCGCACAACCTCCGCTCACCCCCGGCAGCGAGCTAGCCCCGCACACCGGCCGGTTTACACGGCAGCCGGGGTTCGAGAGGGCTCCTAACTCCCAGCTGGCCGTGCCCTCCCCGCCGGCACCCTCCCAGCTTCTCGCTCAAGCGCCTGCCTGCGCCCCGCTGGCCCTCACCCACACGGGGCCGCCCCGAGGCGCCTTACCCGCGAAAGAGGCGCGGGCGGCGGGGCCGGCTCCGGGCTGACCGAGAAAGGGCGCGAAGAGGCAGGTGAGGAAGAGCAGGGGGCGGCCGCCGCGCGGCCAGGCTCCGAGCTCGGCCATGGCTGGGGCAGAGCCCCCGCTGCCTCCGAGCCCCGCGGCGAGGACGGGGGGCAGCGGCGGGTCCCGCTCCTAGCGGGCGGCGCTGGCCACGCCCCGCCGGGCAGCCATGAGGGGGCGCGCGGGGAGGGCGCGCGCGGCGGGAACCGTTAGAGCTGTTGGCGCGGTGCGGGGGGGCGGCGGCGGCGCGAGCCTCAGCAGCGGCCTCGGCGAAGGCGGCGGCCCGGGTCGTTCTTTTTCGGCGGCCGGTCACGGAGGCGGCCCGGAGGTACCGGCTAGTGGCTCCGCGCCGTGTGGGAGACGCGGGGGGCCGGCCGGCCGATCCTGCCGCTCACCGGCGGGCGGGGGACGGCCATCGCCGCCCCCTCAGGCTGCCAGAAGTTCCCGGGAGGGGGGCAGGTGCTGCGGGCGGGCGCCGACGAGCGGGCACCGGGGAGGGAGGGCTGGAGTGGTCGCACCTTCGTGCCCCGCCCCGCCGCTGCCCCAGTTACCGCCAAGGCTCCTCCCGAGGCGCAGGTGCCCGGTAGGTCGGCGGTGGCGCCGCTACTGCCCCTCGAGCGACCTGCCGTGCCCCGCTGAAACCGGCAGCGGCCGCAGTGTAAACGTTAAACAGCGATGGGAAATCCACCTGGGTCAGCGCTGGTACTTTTAAACCACGTTTCTGGGAGGGTGTAAGTTTAAGTGATTTTCAGCGAAAAGGAAAATACTAAACGGACTAATTTTTAACTTCCATTCCCTATGAAACACTCAGTAAGGTGCTTTTTTAAGTTTCTAAATCAGAACGTTTTGGAACTTTTAATCAAAAATAGAGAAGCTGATGCAAGCTAAAAAGACTCGGATATTTCCATCTTTATGATAGATATCTAACATATGTCATGAATACTCTGTACAAAAAAAAACCCAAAACACTTCTTTTTCTGTATCAGATAAATAGCTGTTACCAAAAGGCAACTTTAAATGCACCAACTGTGAAATACAATGTGATTTTTCCTAAATCATCCTGATGGAAACATACAGTGTACACATGGCCACAGAAAATAGAAGCAGCTGGCATTAATGCATTTTTTTTACATTTAAGGCACTATTAAGATTTTTTACAGGGAGAAAAGATTTGGAAAGCTGGACTAAATGGCTTTACACAGTGTTAATCAGCCACTACATGAAAAGTGCTAGATACCAGATTCCTCAGAAAAATGGACCTTATTCAACTCAAATAATTTTAGCAACTTTGTACCTTCCTAAAACGAGCATTACCCAAAGTTAAAATTTCATTAAGCATGTTGTCAATTCTCAAAATTCTTTTATATTGTCTTCATTTTACAGAAAGATAGTGCATCTCATTGTGTAAATCATGAATCTTTTTGACAACCAGAGTACACTAAGCATTTCAATCCCTTTCTTAATTTTTAAACTCGTGTTTTTCAGTATTATCTTACCCTGCAGCCATATTTAGGTTGTGCATGTCTGTGCAAGACATAATGCAGTCCGTACAAGCCATCCGAAAAAAAAGGCTGCTTACACAGTAGCTTCTTCCAGCACACTTCTAGTGACACGTTGTATTGATTTGAATGCTCTGCAGTAAATACGGTCCTTTTATGTATCCATTTGTCTACCGCATGTCCACCACCATCGAAATACATATGTGTTAAAGGATGCAGCCTGTGACTCTTATTTTGAAATGCTCAGTGTGTATGCAGTGCTCCATCCAAGATTTTAGAGTAAATAAAAATGTATTTTATCCCAAAGCATGGCACAAAAGAACCTATTTTATTCTTTTGTGATACGCTGGAGTGCTGATGTTTTTCCAAGTGCTCAAAAAATTAGTGGTCAGTGTTTCTACTGAAATTGCAGATCTGTAGTTTTGATGACAACTGGTCCACCACTGCACTGCACCTGGTGTTCTTAACATAAGGTTATCGTGTAAAAATCTATATTTCTGTTAGCAGCATGTGTGCATTGCAGTAAATGCACTTTAGAGCCATAATGTCTAGTTAAGTGTTAAACATAGTTGTCGCTCAAATGTGCAGGACATAGCAAACTGGTTTTATTACATAACCAATGCATTTGTTTGCAGCTGGGTCCTAACTAGGCAAAACAGATGCTGTAAAATGTAAAAGGATTAAACAGTCTAGCTTACATGCCCACTGTTTAGCTAAATATTTTATGTAGCATCATTTGGCACACATTAATTATGTTGTATTATTACTGGTTTAGAAAATAGTAGTTATAAATGAGCCATTTTGTTCCTGCTGCTTTGAACTTGGAGCAAAATGTTAATACTAACAGCAGCATGTTAAGTTTAATATTTAAGTGAAAGCCTAAACAATTCCATGAGTAATGTCTGCTATCTTTCAAAGGCTCCTTCTCAACAGGAGTTGACATCTGAAGGTCCCCACTAAAGTATGTTCAGAGAATCTCCAGTAAATTGGCTGATGGCAGCTTTTACTGTGCACCGAAGAGTACTTTAACTGGAAAGCCAAATGCCAAATTAATCACAGATAAAAATAGCAAGCTGCTCGGTTCTCTTCCTAAAATCAGAATACTCTAAAGATTTTTTTGTGAAGCTGAATTTTCTCCAGATTAAAGCCAAGAGCTACATAACCAGAGAAGGGTACTCTCAGGTCAAGTTATTTTAGCATTTCTTCATATTGTAATAGAAATAACTGCAATTAAAACTTGAAAAGGAGGACAACTTTTTACTACAGAAAACCTGTAATGGAAAATATTCTTTAAAGAAAATGAAAGCAAGTCCTAGAATCTCATCTCGTCTGAGGCGACATCATTTCTCTCGTGTGTGAAGTACCTGAGTGCATTAACTTCTTGGAGTTAGATGTCTTGTATACACTTAGCTATGATATCTGTGTATCACTAGCTATGATATCTATGTATCACACACAGTGCTGCGGCCTCTAAAACCATTCATTTGAATGCCTTGTAATCATTAATATATTTGCTCTCACAACACAGTGGAGAAGTATTCTCTAATTTTAAGATTATGAACAGAAAGAATAATTACCTTGGGAATCCATAATAAAATAGAAGCAGCAGTCACATTTAACATAAGAAGTCCTTTGTTTATCATCTTAATTGGGGTGCTTTTATAACTGACAAGTAAAAATATTTGGATGAATAGGGAAGCATACCTAAAGGAATCTTCTGTCTTGCAGTGCACAATACAGTAAGTCACGTAAGAAGCAATCTTAGAAGTTAAATTGATTTTATTTGAACAGAATACAGTCATCTAGAAAACAAGCTAACTCTTTTTTTAAACACTGACAGATGCAAGAGACAGCACAGGTTATTACTGGAGAAGCAGTAGTTTCATTATCTCTTAAACTACTTAGAATAACAAAACACATTACAATTTATTAGGACAATCTATTTGTGAATATTTGCCCTAACAAGTTCTATCATGCACTCAAGTGAGATATAAACTATCCAGTCTTTAAGTTTACTAACATCATATTATGCAAACAGTTTCAAGTAAATACTTTTACCTAATTTGAAAAATCTGTCACCTTCCACAGCACCACATTAAGTTCTGGTGTTAAAATAACATTCAATCCACAGCAATAGCTAAATATTTTAAATACTTATGTAATACACTGTAAACTCTACGTAAACACTACGTACACCAAAAAAAAAAAAACATACAAAGAACAGGAAGATCATTTTGATTAGCAAAGACAACTGAAATGTATCGCCAAAATCATTTTTCTGTTCTTACGACTTATCCCCAAACCACTCCCAGAAAAGGCACAGATAGTGGTGATTTTTTTTGATTTTTTTTTTTTTTTCTGTAACACACAAAGCCAGAATCAACACAATAGGCCTATGCAGTCAAATGCTGCTCTATTTCTAGGAAAAACAGGTAAGGAACTTGCATTAAGTGTAAGGATGTCCCAGGAAGATTCTAGTCAATAAGAGATCTCCAGCATCTGCCTACTGTCCTAGGTTCAAAGGCAGAAAAGAATCAGAAATTAATTTAGTTTAGCAGAACTTTACTGTACATCTTGGATATGAGTGCCAGCTAGAGTTACTTGCCTATTCCAAGGCAATTACTGAGGTTCATCCCACAATCGGCTATTAATGGCACTCAGTAGAGATGGTGTAAATTGGTAATTATTGTTCAGATTATACTCATAAATTATTTGACAATACTTCTACCTTGTGTAAACAAAACCTTTAAATAAATAGATCTTTTAAAATGTAGCATAACTACACAACTTATCACAATGCTTCAATACATAATGGAGTACAGATCAGAAAATTATTTAAATCATATTCTGACTTTTGATTATTGCAGTATCTAAAAAGTCCTCCTTTACCAGCAAAAGATGCAGTGTTTGGCAGAGAAATGCTATTGGTAATTCTTTAAACAAAGGTCTAAAGGTATTTGTTATCCCCTCTTTGTTAGAAACGGAAGCATTTAAGAAAAAATATTTTAATAAATCTATATCCTAAGCTATCTAATAATACTTCTACTAGTATACTACACGAATTGCCTTGTGTGATTTATATACATTGATGAGCACAGACTCAGATGCTCTAATGTTTTCCTAGAAGACAGAAAGCACTGCTGGAGTCTATCACATTTTGTTTCAAGTGATCTTTGAGAAGTTAGAAAAAACTCCATTTTGGCATTGCTGCTTTTAGGGCATATTCCAAGCACTTGTATAACCATCATCAGTGATCTAGAAATCTGCAAAAGATGCTGATATATTGCATTCATGGTATCAAAAAATAGGAAGATTGAGCACTGCGTTTCCTACATAAAAATGGAGCTTGAGGTATTTATACAACCCTTTATAATGGAGATTAAATCTTACCCGTTGCATGTTGTCTGCAACTATTCAGGACTTGTTGCATGAAATATCATTCCTATGTTATTATCTGGAAGATCTACTGTCGCACAAGGTGCAAATAAAACTCAAGTCTAACTTGTATTAGCTATAAAATCTGAATACTAACAAAGTGCTGTCTAAGTTCAGTACGAAAGACTAAAGCAATTGGCCCGCACTGAGACTTAGAAAATGAACAAGCAGGTCCTGCAGCCTGCACAGAACCCACGCCACCCCACACCGCTCTCCGTGCAGAGGCTGCCAAGTGAGTGCAGTACATCTACGCAAGCCGCAGCACAGACACCTCAAGTCAGATTCCTTCCCTCTGTTCTCAACGGTGAATCTTACAGCAATGAGCACAAAAATGGGTTTTGTTGAGACTAAGGGTAATTTCTGGCCATGTTGACAAAGCACATTTTATCAGTCAAAAATGTCTGGGATAGATTAAAAATAATGAAACACTGTTACAGATTCAATTTCTTTAAATGGCCATATTAAATCCTGTAAACACGATATCCTTTGGGGTAAAAACAAAAAAACCACCCCAAAACACTACAAGACAGACAATCCAGGGTCAGCACAAAGGGGCCGGCCAGTGTCCCAGGCAGGTAAGGCCTCTCATTTAAGCATGTCACTCGAGTGAGCTTTTCAATTTGCTTTTGATGACTGAAAGGGTGCAAAATAATCTTCAGTAACTTGCTCTCATCTTCTCTATTAATTCCAGATCGGTTTGTTGGGGTTTTTTTTCAGAACCAGAAGAGATTTTTGTTAATCTGAAAATCGTATTATTTTGCATTCAGTCTAGGGACAA
This sequence comes from Strix aluco, assembly GCF_031877795.1. Classification (NCBI taxonomy): domain Eukaryota; kingdom Metazoa; phylum Chordata; class Aves; order Strigiformes; family Strigidae; genus Strix; species Strix aluco. The sequence continues at coordinate 7,286,405 of NC_133942.1, forward strand.
TCTGAACAAAAATTATTGTAATTCATGCACAAATACTATGACTTCTCAAGTGGTTAACTGATTAGTTTTCTAGACTGCTGTCTGTCCAAGAAGGGAAGCAAATTCTCTGGGGAAGTATCAGCAACACTAAACTTAAATATAAAACATCTCCACTTCCTTTCAGGATAAAATGTAAAATAGTCAACATGGCCTAAAATCATGCACTTATTTTATTTACCTATTTGCATTCTGACAAGACAGCTTAACATTTTCACGTGGCCTTTGTAAAATGTCTTTCTAGTTTGTGTGAATATAGCTAGTGTTATATGATTAATTTCTTAGAAAACATGCACTCATGAAAGGCTATGATAAAGTGAACACATGTGCTACTGGCCATGTTTAAAACACTACTGCTTGCAAGACCATCAGTTTGACATAGCCTGTTATAGAACAAAATAGGCCAAAATTAAAACTTGGCATGCCAGCACACTTTAATTCTGTATTTGTGAAATGATTTTTCAAACTTAGGAGCCCTTTTCACTACTTTAAAAGGAAAACCCACACATACACACAAAATTCTAACAATTCTAACACCATATTTGTTCTTTACCAACTAGCATATACCTTGTTTTAATGGTTTAAAGCGATTAAATCCCTCAAGATTGTGCATACCCAGGCATTACTGAGGAAATAAAAGACACCCATCACTATTCTTCTTAAATTTTATTCCATAATAAAAAATAGAAGATGAAAGAAATAGAGTGTTCAAGAATTAAAGCAATTATTGGTCAATGTAAGGAGCAGTAAACTAATTAGCTGAATGATGATTAAGGACCTGGTTCATCAAAAGTAATTCTGGGTCCTCCATGGCATATTTGTAGGCGTCCACATAACAGAAATCCAGATTATCTTTTACTGAAGCAGGTCCTATATTATCTACAGAACACTTGATTTCATATTCTATTTATCCTTCTCTTTTTGTTCTTTTTCCTTCTTTTCACGTTCAGCTTTTGCTTCCTCCTCCTCATGTTGTTTTATCAACTGTTCCACCTCCTTTTGCTTCAGAACCCTTATCACTGTCTTTCCGTTCTCTCTTGTCAGTGTTGCAATTTCAACTGAAACATATGGAACAGACAGCGGTGTTACATTTTGTCCTTCAGACAGAGCAATTATCAGAAGGGTAAGATTTGCAGTTACAACTGACAACGAAGCAGAAGGCTCTTGTCCTGCCTCTACAAAGAAGCCGGATTGGCAAGCCAGAGGCAGCAGTCCTCTTCCACAACAGCGTACCCAAGCATGTTAATAAAAAAAACTCTCCAGTGATTCTTCTTCTACCAGGCACGCAGCCATTTCTGCCACCGCACCAACGTGGCCTACGGTCCCTCAACTGTGGTCCAGCCCCCGGAGCTGACCAAGGTGGATCACCCTCAACTAAGCTATCTGAGCTTTCTAACCCCCTCAGAAAGGTTAAGGTTGAGAGCTGCTGCATCTTCTAAAAACATTTTTCACATGACAGCTACAAATGCAATAAACCCCGTCTAGTGTATATACATTCACTACATTGTCTTTTTTTAAGCAGCGTTCTCCCGTATTAGCGAACTGCTTACCTTTCTCTGCAGAGAGTTTGCTAACATCCATGGTTTTGTTTAGAACCTTTATGGCTAATGCAAGTGCAGTCTTTAAGGTCATTTCTCCTTCTTTGTAGTCTTGCTTTAGCATTGACACAGCTGCCTATAAATTTCACAGAAATTAAAATGGTATTTTTGTGCAATCAACCAAACAGTTGCTTTTTGCCAGATAATATCAATACATGAGTAACAGCAGTGTTTCTACAGTTATCTATTTCTGCTCTGCACTAGTAATCAACAACTCAGTTTAATTAGTACAGCGCAATTTACCCTTTTTTTTTTTTGCCTGACTTTGAGAGGAAAAAAAACAGAACTTACAGCACTATTATTGCCGATGCATGTAGCTTTCCACCCGCCGTAATTTCCACTAGGATCACTTTGATACAGCTGAAATCCATAATGCTTATCCCAGCCAATATACAGCAATGAAACACCAAAAGGACGTTTTCCTGTCAAAAAAGAAAGCTATTAGCAATCTAAATTTAGTAACAAGATTGGTCATAAGTGACAATTACTTTCTTTGATTTCTTTTTTCAAATCTATTCCTGTGAACTAGGATTTAACAGACTGTTCTGCACTTCTGTTGCTAGAGATAAGCATGCCAGCATTTCTTTCTAAGTCATGGAGGGAGGGTGGGGCAGCAGAGGTTTATTTCATTTAACCCTAAGAGCAGCCCATTTCTGTCTCCACAAATTGTAATTTCTCATCTCAAGACTTTAAATCAAAACTTTGTATTTAACATTTGTACCTTAGCTGTTAAAGTGTGTAACTTCACAGTCTCAAAAGCCAGGTACATAGAAAGGTCATTCTTTCACACTATTTATATGTAAAATACCAGAATCATCAGTTCACATACCAAGGAACACTACTAAAAATGTAGTTTTCTAACATGTTGCTTGATCCACAGAAATAATATTTTTCAAAGTGTTACAATATTGATACCCCTACATATGGTCTTATTTGTGATTCATTGTGCCATCATGCTGGATGGGCCCAAAATGTTGAAAGGTTCCGTACTAAACAATTCTCTGATGGCCTTTTAAAGGCATTCACTAAATCCAAGAGCACCCAAAGCATTCTATGCAGTGGGCTGGAATCTCAGCCATCAATTGCTCAATCACTAAGATGTAGCACCTTCAGTAGCAAAACAGTAACCATGACTACTCATTCCCCTCTTAAATTTGGCTATTGTTTTTCTCAGTATAATTTGTTACACAAGAGTTTGGTATAACTGTCCAGAGACTCAAATGCTTCAATTATGTAACAGAATCATTCTTTAGATATAAAAGCACAATGGTTCACCACGCTCCATTACCTCCAAACTGTGTATAAGCCTGCTTGATGTCACATAGTGCTGTTACCAGTTGTTCACAAGGAATGGGCTCTTGATATTGTAACAAATACCTAATATGAAAAAGAAGCAGTTTTCAAAACTTGTTTTGCTGACAGCATCCTGTACCACATTTAACAAGAAACAAGTTCCTAAGTTACAGCCTCTTTGATCTAGCTGTTTTATTTCAAACAATCTACTTCCGCTCTACTAAATACACGTTCATTTTGATGTAATACATAAACAGAACTGAATCTGACAGCACAGGCAAGTAAAACCATGTTAACTGTCAGCAGACCTACCTCTGAGCAATCAGTCTCAGTTCATTTGTTAGAACATTGGCATCTGAAGTTATTCCTGCAACACTGCAAGCCATATCCCTGCAATAAAAGCACACAAATTAACTGAATTCCTATCAATCCCCAACAGTCACGTCATCATACAGTGGCTCAAGCAGAACACCTACTGTTGGGCTTTTCTGACCAAAGCTATGTAGCTGCCATATAAAACCAGTTCACCAGCTCCTGCCTTTAGGGTACACCAAAAATATTATGTAACCATTTTGTAAAAGCAGAGGTGGACAGCAAAAAGTAAGCAGGTCAGTACGTTAGTTATAGTTCTGAGAAGAGGATCATGCCAAAGATGATTAAGCCCTGAGTGTCTTTACAGGAGCCATTAGCTACTTCCAGGCACCTACCTGGAGGCCACCTGACAGCACACCAGGATGCTGAAGTAGCCACAGAGATGGGACAGGCCTTCACTGGAAGTTGCTGGCTGACACACTGCGTTTGTGTAACTGAAACTTAGTGATCTTGATTTGATCGTATGAAAAATAAACACTTCACATCCTTGACTGTTTTGTTAGCTCTTAAATTAAGATGTCCTTTGCCCAATCCACTATTGCTACAGAGCTTTCACTACGAAGAAAGTATTCAAGAAAAATAATCGAGGTTATTTTTTTCAAGTGAACTTGAATTTTTCAGAAGATGCAAGGGTTGGCCTAGGCGACTACTCCAGTGCACTGTTACACTGCCTCCTTGAAAATCCAGTACTTCCTACAGTTCTAGCTGCTTTCAAGATCAAACCAGAATGGGAGGCTGACAGGGTGAAAAGATAGTTGTGTTTCATGAGCACCTTCTGGCAAGGATGAAGCTCTACCTCCCTTATAGGCAAGAGAGCATAATCCGTAACACTCTTCGCTCTGGTATCACAAATTTAACTTCCAGAGAGCTAAAAAAGAAGTCATAATAGGGAGATACATCACCTCTACTACAATTGGGGCAAAGAAACCTAAGGCATGTTTACCTAATTATCTTGTTCTCTTTGAATGACAAAAGAAAAACAAAAGATTTAGAGAAGTACAGTGAGCTGAAATAGCATGGTGATTTTTCTGCGCATTCTTTATTCTGCCCCCTCCAACGGTATTTTGTAAAACTGAGAACTCCCCATTTTCTTAATTGCTGCAGTAATATTACTTTGTATGGGGAAGTACCAACAAACAGGCTATTCCACCTAGAAAACTCTCCTAGAGATTAAAAAAAAAAAAGCGATGCTTCTACTTTAGAAGAACTACTGAAACAATGACAACATAGTCATAATTGTCTAAAACACTGAACAAAAATACTAACGCTTCCAATAAAATAAAACTAGGTCCAGTGCCAAAATGTCTGAGTAACAGCAGTGTTTTGTTACTGATAATGTCATTGGGCATATGACCATTATTTCAACTTACTCATTAAGTTTGTATATTTTCTCCGAGAAAAACACTTCATCAAGAAGCTTGTGAATGTTGCGTCTCTCTGCTGCTAGCAAAACACCATCATTTGCTAGAATTCCCAAGCAAGTACCTGCATGTCCAATTGCTTCCATTGCATACTCAACCTGGTACAAGCGACCTAGGAAAGGATTTAAATTAGTAACACCCAAAAAAGTAACACTGAACAACACCAAGTATGCAAGGTAACATAAATTTGCAAGAATCTGACAGATGCTCATTGTACGACCTAGTCTTACTTCTTCAAGTCTATTACCAGTTAATAGTAAATTAATTGGTTGAAAAAGAGGAGGGAGTCAGAGGAAGAAAATCCACATATCTGGTAAGGTAATACAGGGCATTGCTAATGTGGAAAAAACCCCTTTCTTTTACAAAAAATAAAATCTACGTAACACTCTGCTGCAGTAGAATGAGCCAAAACAAATTTTCAATGATCCAAATATTTGATACTAGACTTTCCAAGTCCATCCCATCTAAGAAATACGACAACGTGGTTTGTACACGCTTGTTTCAGCATGTGTAGGAATAACAAGGAGAGGTGTGATTGCACCAGCAGGATATTATGCATTCTCGGGGGATGGGAGGAATAGTAAAAAAATCCATCAATGCTCAAACAAAAGATGAATGGTGAAGATTTGCTCAAGTTATTTCAAAAAAGTGGCAGGTGGTATTACTCACTAATGGAACATGGTATCATTATTACTTGAATTAGGATGAATTTGGAAGTCTCCACTTTGGACCCTTGGTGTCCTTACAGAATTGGGCGCTACTTCTAGCGGATAGATGTTTTCTGTTAAGTCGTATATAGATGGAAACATGCTATAAACAACCAAACTTGGTACAAGTAGTTTGCTATTTGGTTTTCAGATGCTGGATAGAAGCCAGAGTTTACTTGAAAGTGCGGGGTTAAAAAATACCTTCTGGAGAAAATATGGTAGTTCTGGAGTCATATCTTCGAGACTGTAAAAAGCAATAGCTCATTAAATATCATTGTTCTCTTGTCAGAAAGCAACGTTCTAAAATTAGCGATGCTCTGAGCCGCATATAAAGACCCCAATCACTTAAGTGACCTCAGTTTCGTACCCACAGTGAGAAAGTAGCGCCGCTACCACTACAGACGCGGGCCTGGCCCACGGCCACCGCTGTGCCCACACCCACGGCCCCTCTGCAGCGCGACCGCCCGTCGCCTGGCCCCACGCTGCAGCCGCGCCGCCCGCGCCACTGGCGGACCGGGCCGTGACTCGGCACGACCCGCGGCTCAGCAAAGCCCCGGGGAAGGCGGGCCCGGCCCGCAACCGCCACTCACCATCGTGCCGGGGACGCGCTGCGGGCAGAAGGGAAGCGGGCCTGCAAGACACCACAACGCACGTTAACCGGCACCGAGCGCCGCGCCCCGCCCCGCGCACACCGACCCCGGCCCCGGCCCGAGCCCAGAGGGCGCTGCAGCCGCGCCCGGCCCGGCGCCCATCCCCCCCCCGCGGCCGCAGTGCAGAGTCATCCTCACCGCGGCGGAAGGCGAGGGCCTCGCCGCCTACCGCGGCGCGCAGGGGCGCGGCCCGCTCCCCCCGGCCCGCCGCCCGCCCGCCCTCACTCACGACAGGCCGGAGAGGGCCGATCGGCCGCGGAGGGCGAGCGACTCCCGTCCGGCGGGGAAGAACCGGGCGCTACGGCCGCGCCCAAACCTTCACCGCTGCGTCGGAAATGGCCGCCGCGCCTGCGCGGTGCCGTGTGCCGGACTAGGGCGGAGCCCGCAGCCCCTTCCCCCTACCGCCGCCGGGCGGGGCCGCCGCTCCCGCCCCGAGGGTCAGCGCGCGCGCCCACTCGCGCTCCCGTAACGGCTACCCGCGCGCCTGCGGCCGGCCCGCGCCGCCCTCACGGCCGCCCGCGCGGCGCCGGGCCCGGGCCCGGCCGCGCCGCCGTAAACGGCTCACCCGCGCGGCGCAGGGGCCGGCCGAGCCGCCGCCGCGCCACCCCCTTGGCGCTGTGAGGAGGGGCGGCCGGTACCGCCCCGATCCCGGCAGCCCCGCCGCCCGGAGCGAGGCCAGCGCGGCCCAGAAAGCCGCAGCGGCTGGGGCGGGCCCGCTGAGGCGAGGGCAGCGACCACCGCCTCTGGGAGCAGAGGCCGACCCTCGTCCCGCATCGCGCGCCCCCCCCCCCCCCCCCCGCCGGCGAACACACCGCGGGGGACGCGCTCCAGCACAGGCGGCACCGCCTTTATTGCAATAGAGTCAGGTGTCACCGCGCAGGTACCTCAGCAGCCATCGAGCTACTTGGCAGGTGCGTGTTTTGCATATGCTTCGGCAGTCTCAAACCATGTCTTCTCTACAGCTGCTTGGCCCACCTCAAACATTTTCATTAAGTGTTTCCATCCGGTTTTGGCTGTGATCATGAGGTACTCCTCATTCTCTGGGTACAGCAGAGCGGTGTGGGCTGCTATGACAAGGGACTGAGAAAACCTCCCGCTCACCAAGAGAAAGAGGGCTCCTCTCTCCTCCTCTGTGAGTGGCAGGATGCTTTCAAACCCTGCCAGAACATGCCCTCCAACACTCAGAGGATCTGGGCTCTCAATCATCATGTACATGATAGCTATTGCGACTTCAAATACATAATACCCATAACTCATGTCACTAAAATCCAGGATGCCGGACACTCTGTACTGAGGATTCTCCAGGGAAGCAGAACTGGAGTCTACTAGAATGTTGTGGTCGTTAAGATCTCCATGATTGATACCTAAACATGGAAGAAATAGAAAATATTTAATAATTATTAAACAGCAGAATCTTACTTTTTTTTCCCATTTTTCAGTGAAACAGCTTTGAAAAGATGCATAGAGGCTCAAACTTAACGCTCAGCTACAAAACCATACTGGTGTCCCTCAACATCAAGCATTGTCTTTCACGGCCTTACTGCTTCCGAGGAGCCTCCATGCCACTAACAGATGACCAGATAGCAATTCATAAAGGGAGTCTTACAAGATCCTTTCTGGGCTGGTACTACCTGGGATATGCTACATGTTTTCCAAGCACAGAATAGCAGTTTTCAAATTATCAAACTGTCAAATCAACATCAATATGAGTTGAATTCCAAAAATATTACTAAATAGTTATTTGGGCCTTTATGAAAGGAAGTCATATATTCCATATATTCTTATTAACCTGATATAACAGCATGAAAATCATCCCCTTAACTGGAAGCAAACTCATCAGAAAGATCAAGAACTGAACCTGGCTCCGGAGAGCACATTCCTCCTGGCTTATTCTGTGCTGTCTTCATTCAGCACAATACTTGCACCTGTCTAGCTGGGGATAAAGGAGACCTTTTTTTTTTTTTTTCCCTTCTCCACAGACCCAAACTCCTGTAAGAAATGTCAGTATCTCAGTTCAACATAATTACAATGAGACTAAAATACTCACATGCTCGAAAACTTCTTAGCTTGGGTATTACTTCCCCTTTAAACTGCTCAATAACTCGTTGTACCACTTCACGATATTTGTTCTGGCCCAAGGCATAAATGTATTGATCTAGAAGAGGAACGTTTGCCAGGTTCCAAATGAACTGACCTCGATGCAGGCTTTTTACTGATGGGTGATGGAATTTCTTTGGAAAAAGCACAAGATAAAACAGGCCATAAATACAAATCCTGGTTTTATGATTAAAGGGCTTGATTCAAAGCCCCTATTAACTTTAATGGGTTCCTAATGAGACTCATTGAAAAGCACCATGACTTTGACTATTGTTTTGTATCAACAACTAAAATAATAACCTGAAGAATGATTAAGGCAAGCATCTTAATATCTATCTACAATCCACATGGTTTTTTCCCCATTTTTTAGGTACAAAGATTATCTAAGTCATTCATCACTTAAATTATTTAAAATGGGATACTGACTTTCTGTAATGTGACATTATGTAGCAACTTTGGGGCCTGGCAAGGCCAGAGTCCCACACTGGCAGAGCCTGGGTTGCACAGCTGGTGCTACAGAAAGCTGTCGGAGCAGAAGAGACAGAAAACCTGCCAGCCTGTGGGAACAGGTACGCTCTGTGCATTTAAAGGTGGCAGCTGCTGGGGACGAGCCTTAGGATCAGCTGGTACATGAAAAATCCTGAAGACAGAAATACTCTATGGAGATACTGCACAGAGCTTTATTCTTAGGAAAATTTGCCTTTGTACCTCCAGGTAGCCTAAATATTTTAAACAAACAAGATCCTTAACCTCTCTCTCGGTAGCAAATGAAAAAGGCAGTTTGGAAGTGATATTCAGGGAGGAAAAGCATCTCTCCCGCTGCATACCACGCTTCCCCTTGAATCCTCTAATGCTTGTTAAGGCAGCTTGTAGGCCAATTCTACCAGTGCACAGGGCAAAGAAAAAAAACTTCCCACGAGAGAAGCTGGCTTCCTCTTAAAAAAACCCCTGTGCTTATAATTAAGGCCCTTAAAGATAGCTAAATGACAGCCAGAACTGGAACTGTGTATGAAAAAGTAAGGAACAAGATCAAGGCTGAACCAAAAATCACAATACAGGATCCCTAATGCTGTATAAAGCACCACACTGGAAGGAAGAATGCCATCTGGTAAGCAGGCACTGCAGTCTTCCCTGCACAAATCAGATATTCCAGCAAGCTATAAATGGGTTACCGGGTGTGCAAAGGGTAATAAAAAGTCATGAGCCCTTGTTACTGTAAAGCCACAGACAGTCACTTTTACAGCCATAAACTTATTTCCATTTAGAGGATGTGAGGCACATCCAAGCAAAAGGAGACACCAGCAGAGGAAGTGGTAGAATACTGTACTGTGCACAAACCAAAGCATGGCACATTGCTGTCGAGTTGACAAATAAATTAACTGGGCAGAAAAGACAGGCTGTATTTTCTGATGTGTCATCAGAAAACTTAATACCTTAGGTATTATTTTTTGTGTCAATGATATTTTGAAGTTTTGACAGTAATGACTGTAATTTTCTTTCTTTTAAATGACAAACCTTGGTAGATTATAATCCATATGTTAAGGGCATAAAGAGTCTTTTCCATCAAAATTTGCTTTCTCATCAACTATTTCCTCCTTGGCAGGACAATTCACAGGCATATTTTCAGACTAGCTAGTCTATATAAACTGTTTTAATCGCATTATAAGAGCGTGACCAGAGTGTTAGAAGGCAACAGTAATTTATCTTTCTCAATTGAAAAATGCTCTTGTAATTTAAGAATGTGGTTGGTAAAGCTGGCAATTCACATTTCATAATTGTCTGACGCCGGTAGCCAGAACATGAGAAGGAAAGGTTAATGAAAGGCAATAAATAATGCAAGAGTTCTTTTATGTATCAAACTTAATTACTGGCTGATTTATCAGCTTTATTATCCTGTATCATTACAGAGTAAAGAAAGAACTTAGTTTGCATTAAGATTATTTGACTGGAAGTGGTGCAAATGAGAGAAGTGTCATAAATCTCTGTTCATTGTCACAGCTGGCATTGTAGAGAAGGAACCAACTGCTACCAGTGTTAAATGGTCACAGTTCTAATGACCAGGAGAAAGAGAGCAAGTCAAAATGAATTGAAAAGATCAGCCAGCTGTGCCTGATGTGCATTATACAAACATGCTTTCAAACAAGCTTTACATTCTTCTAATTCAAGCACCCTAGGGTTCACTCTCCTTATCCAGGTTTGAAACACCAAACAGGTGAGTTTGCGTAAGTAAAAAGAAATTCTTATCTCCCCGTTCATGGTACAAAATGCACTGCAAAAGGATGACCAATACCGCGTCACGAGCACCAACCAGTCGTGTTATGTGGGGAAGTGCTTTAGTAAGAGCCAGCTTGGAGGCTGGCATCTGAAACATGGCTTAAACTGACATCTGCATTCACCAACTTGAATTTGGCAGATTGGGAAAGCAGACAGCAAGCACAAGAAAAAATACAGAGCAGAAATTAATTGAGAAAGAAGTTTGTGAGGCCAGAGCAACGAAAACTCACCTCTGAGAGAGCTTTATCCAAACTGGCAGCTAGCTTACCAACCTCATACAAAATCTGAGTATTTGTAGCAATTTTTGCTACAGGCGTACCTGGCAGGTAAGTCAGCAGTCTGACCATGTACTTTTTGTTCCCAGGTCCAGTATCTAACAAGCAAAGAGAGAGGCAGTCAGTCGCTTCAACATATGCTGTGGAATGTTAGTTAATGCAAGAGGCAAAAAAGGCTTATCCCAGTGTAGAAGTCATCAGATGTAGCTGATAAAACAGATTTCATTCAAAGATTTGATTTACAACATTTACAGAATGTTGTATGACGATGTGCAAACCTTAGCACACTTGCAATCTGTGCTGGACTTCTAGTCCTTGTGCCTCTGCATACAGCAGGTTTCCTCCAGAGCCTGCAGACAACCACTTACCGAGTTTTGCAGCAGAACGGGAGGTCTCAGGAACCACAGCTTTTGTATGGAAGTTACAGTGAAAATAAAAGCAAAGTGTCAACACAGTTTTTCTTCCACGCGCTGTTAAAGCAATTTGTTCTGGCGTCACAGATGGGCTAGAACTGGATTTTACACCATTCTGTAGGCAAATAATTTGTAATGTCATTTAGTCCATGGGCCTTTTTTTTCCTTTTCTTGTGCATGGACAGGTCAGATCAGTGTTTTCTCCAATTCATTATACTGAAGTAATTTCTTAAGTGTTTTCATAGTTAATTATTACTCTCTGACTTGCTTTGGATTGTTATGCTGGACATCCAGGTCACCTGATACATATATCCTAGTATTTTAAAATAAGCCTAGAGTTTTACTTCAGTAGATGTATGGCAGTGCCCTACAGCAAGCTACTGCCAAGCCAAGGGTGCAGTAGGGCAGTGAAGGTGCTCACCTGGCTCCAGAGACATGATGTTCCCATCTTTTGTAAGATAAGGAGTAGCTGAAGGAAAGCCTTCAGCGCTGAGAAACATCATGGCCTGGGTCTGTGCTTCAATGAGGTCGGGCTTCTGGCTGTCTTCCGAATTGGTGATTTTGAGGACGTACTCATCAGGACCTTCAGCCACACCTTTGTTTCTTGAGACACGCACATGGAAATTCTGATCGTCATAGCTGGGGAGCGGCCTGATCCAAGACACTTTTAATCCAAACAACCTGTCAACCAATTCAGTCGCTTCTTTTTCACCAAATGCTGGTTTGGTGAATGTCTGGGGTTGACAGTCATTTCCAGAAGACATCGTGCCTCTAGGAGAGTAAGAGAAGCTGGATGATCTTATCAGTATTCTGACATCAGAAGCAGTAATTACTGCAAAATGCATTCAGAAACTGGAGAGAAGTTTCCTATGTTTATTAAACAAGCAAAGTAAATGCACTAAGCCAGTCTGGGTTTCTTACATCATGGTTTCTCATCAATTACTTAGTCTGTAGCCCCCCCACAAGACGGGCTTCTAGAGAGAGGCACTCAAATCTGTTCAGAACGAGTAGACATGAAAAGCTCATTAACTAGGGGTGGTTTTATTAGCTTATTAGCTAATTACCAGTTGCAGCCTAACCTAGTACGCTGCTAACCAGGAACGATTTCCTGAGGAATAGAGAGTTGCTGAATCCCTGTCCAGAAAGTTCTAAATTCACATCTGCAAAAGACAAGACATATTTTAATAGCAGATCTTGATGTTAAAGCAGACATAACCTTTCCGCCTGGTCACGGCCTCAGAACTCCTGCGTTAGGAAATGCAGAACAAACCTACAGACCCTCGCTCGTCTCTCGCCCGCTCCCGCTCTCGGCGCCTGCCCGGCTGCTGGGAGCGCCGAGTCTCGGCCCCCCCGCCCCAGCGAGCAACCCTTGGACCCTGCGGGAGGCGCCGCCAACCTTTGTCCCGCGCGGGGCCTCCCGGGAGCCGCAGGAGCCCGCCCGCCTGCCGGGGGCCCCGCCGGCCCCCGCCTCGGGGGAGACGCCCGCCGGCAGCGGCAGCAGCAGCAGCGCGGGTCAGCGGCCCGGCCCCGCCTGCCGGGACCCGCCTTCGGCCCGCACCCGCCTGCGCGGGAGCCGCCCCAGCAGCTCCCGGGCCTGGCCCCAGCCCCGCCTTCCCGCGAGCAGCGGGGCCGGGCCCTCCCTGCGGGGAAGGGTCGGCCCGCGGGCGGCGCGGGGAGCGGGAGGGGCCGGCCGGCCCCGGGCCGCTGGGCTCCGCACTGAGCAAGGCCCCATTTTACTGTTGTTTACAAACAGCGTGAGAGAGAAGAAAACGTAAAACGTACAACTTCCTGCGAGAGAGGGAAACCAGTGGTTTTTAACGTGCTCCCACTGCTATCAGGAGAAACAGATTTATATTTGTTTCGTTTAAATCCTTTTATCAGCACACAAGATCAAAACCTTTACCAACTGTATTGACCGAAGATCATTACCTATAACAAACCTGAGACATCTTTCTCAGGACATCCTTTAGACAGTACCAGAGTGCAGACTGGGAACACTTGTCCAGTCTTGGAGAATTTTAGACTTAAAATAATTACAAACCTCAGTCCCCCACACGTACTAACTTTCAAGATCAATATATAAATCTCTTCTGAATTCCTTACTAAAAAAAAAGTAATCTGCAATATTTGAGGTCATACTAAAATGGAATTAGGAATCCAAAGAAAATATTTAGGAAAGACTGACTAAAGTTAAAAAAAAAATAGTAAATCTGGGGTTTAAGTAAACCAGGTATTAGGAATCCTCTGTCCCAATATTTCAGTGTTATTTGTAATATTAAGGACATTAAATTGAAAATATTATTTTAATGCAATAAGGAATTCAGAAAAAGGAAACTATTTCCCCAAAAAACAAATACAAACTCCTTGGGATTTTTTTCGCCCCAATTTCAGACAGATATTACTAAACAAAGTGATTGAGCAACTAATAAGTATCTTCACTAACATCATTCTCTCCCCTCCCAGTCCCCCAGAAATCACAAAAGCAAGTTTAAGAGAGCTCAAGAAAATATTTGGGGTTCCCTCTCCCAATTTCTGAGACTGACTGAAGGTTTAGCTTGCTGGAATGACATTCTTGCTACGTTTGTGACTAAGATACATAGCAGGTTACAGAAAAATCGGAATATACTCATTCCCTCTGTAAACAAAATTGCAATGCCTTTTGCAGAGGTGTACCTCGATACTCGTGCCTTAGTTTCCAGACAGTAGTGCCGAGACTTAAGACCTCTAGACGTCCGTGCTGCTCCTGCCTGCCCAGTATTCTGGTGGGAAGCACACCGCAGTTGTGAGGCAACGCAGAGGACTAAGGTTGTACTTCAGCCTCTCTTATCTTTATCTGTAAGATAAGACTTGAATAATTTAGCATCTCTGCGTTGGATACAAGTCTAACGCCTCTTCTGAGTCTTCAGAGGTGGGTCAGTGTCAGAACCCCCAAATCACTTTTGGAGATCTTGTCAGAGCTTAAGCTTTATGTGCCACAACCATAACTTTGGTCAAGCGCTTGCTTTAATACAGGATTTGATCTAGATTCTAAGTTAGGTATTTTCCTGAAGAAAAAAAATATGTTATTCAAAACACATTTGATATAGTTATAATATCCAGACTAGTATCTGAAGCTCAGCTAACACAGAAAACCTCTTTCTACACCAACTAAACATGCTTTGGAAGCCCTCATGAGACACTCCTAATGAGAAAATGAAACATGCATAATTAGAGACCCTTTTCCTTATTCACCCCACCCTTTCATACGTACTTACAGTACCATTTTAAGTGTATTCCATACTATCTATTCAAAATAGTTGCTAACATACAAGAACTGTGATACAATTTTCTTTATTAAAAATAATTTACAGCATCGGTAACATTTTATGCACAATTGTCATCAACTGAACTTAAGATATATCTATACAATACTTAACTGAACTTAAAACTTACACTGTTCTGTTGGCTTTAAACAGTAGACATTGATTTGCAGTTGCTTAAATATGATTAATATACATAGTTTCATGTCCTTATACTTAGGTGTAAAATGTATAAACATCAACACTATCCCAAAGCTGGGAGGGGGAGGAAGGAAGAGGGGCACAAGGAGAGAAAACATTTAGAAAAATTGGAAGAGATTCTTCCCCCAAATCAAAATGGAGAAGTCTAGGTTAAATACATCTAACACACCGAGTCACTTGTCCCAAAAGGTACATTTCCTCCTATGCTTTAAGACACTATAAAGAGGTCTAATTGAGCAATGGTTTTGTGTGTGATCACAGCAGTGTCCTGCCGCTGCCGGGAAGCAGATGTCCCTCTTGCCCACCTGAAGCTCCTGGATCCTCACAGCGTGGCCAAAGTTACACGTCTTCTCTCTGCCACTGGCTGGAACGGGGCTGTACGACGTTCCCTGCGGCGCGAGGGAGGGGGGGCAGGCCCATGACCATGGATCATCAGGCAAGTGCTCTCTTCGCCGGCAGTTCACTACCACGGGAGAAGCAGGGATGGGGAGATAGGCGGTGCTGTTCCTCACAGCACCCACCGCCCTTAAGGGCAGGAGTCACTCTGCCCAACTCAAAGACGCTGTTGACTTCAGCATAATTCGGGCTGGACCCACTGCAGCAACCATAGCAGGAGCCTAAAGTTGAACAGCAACTGTGCCAAAACACAGCTCAAAAGCTGTCTTTCATTGATTTTAAGACCGAGGAGTGCAGCAGAATTAAAAGTAGTTGCTATGGTAATGAAACCTGTCATGTCTCTTTAAGAGATGACGAGCTTTATCGGTGACAACTTGCAGATAAGTCACATCCCTTGCAATTGCACTTAACATCACAATACCGGTTTACCTTGACACGGCTTGGATCACTGTCTCCTCCTGAACCACTAGAGAGGGGGGCAGGCTGTGTTCTGCTCAAGCATTAGCAGCTCCACACGTTTTAAAGAGGCTTGGAGTTGTGGTTTTACTTATATGCATGAGGCATCATTATGTGCCAGCACTAAATTCCTATTTGCTCCCCAATAATGAATCATGCGTTTTCTTGAACTAAATCAAGAATATACCTTTGAGCTGGGAAAAAAATAGTACTAGATGCTGTTGTACAAGAAATAAGATCTGCTCAATAATTCTGGATAAAATTAGCAAAAGTGTACCACAGAACAGAAGCTCATTCAGCATTCAGTTGAATATAGTATTCAAAAATGCATTGATTTATCACCCATGTCAGTGGTGGGAGGCACCAGAAGGGTTTTTATCTTGACTAAAAGAAAACCACAACGAAACTAGTGAAATATAAAAACAGATTATACAGAATTTCAAACTTCCAGGGACTTTGCCCAATAAAATAAAAAAAATGTGTATCAAAGTTAACATCAGTGTAGTCAAATTAATTTGGCATTTCAACTGCCAAATAATTAGTATATTGTAATGATATAATTATGCCAGGGGGGCATATATTTTTTTTCTTAAAGGAATGTCAGAAGCATACAAGTTAAAGATTTGAACAGTGCATCTGATAGTTTGCAAGTCAACTAGCTTAGTGTCTGGTTATAAATTGAAAGCACATGTAGTATAGCTAATATAGTCCTCTTGAAAGGTTTGAAATATTTAAGACAATGTTTATCAAGAGCAAAAAGCCTTTACAGCAAAATCTTGACAATTTATAGGCAAGTTATTGCAGTTTTGTTCTCCAAAAGAAATTAATCTCTGCATGAACCGCAAGCGGTATTATGAAGCTTTTCAAGATACAGGAGCACAGAAATAGCGTCTTGAAGCTGAAGACTCACTTGCACAGATTAGAGGCTATCAATGCTTAGTTAAGTGGTAAAACAAGCACTTTTGCAGAAACTCTGCATCTTCTGTTAATATTAAATATGGAACAGGGTTTTTACCATCGATGTGCTGACAAGTTTATAGAAGTTGCAATGCCTAAGAGCCAGATTTGTTCAGTATTCTGGGATCTTCAGCAGGGGAATTTGATGGTTGTTTGGAAGAGCTGTAAACTAACAGCATATTAGAAAGCATTAAAAGGCAGGCTAGCTACCTCAGCTATTTAATATTTGACAAGTATGACTTAGCAGACATAGGTCATATTTAAAGCAGAGGAATTTAAACAGTCCTAATAAATGTTTTTAAAGATTTGTAAAGGTTAAAATACTAAGGGGAGGTACTTTGACTAGTGATATTGCAGACAGTACAGTAAAAACTGATGTCGTAAATGACAAACTGCATCCTTTGAAGTAGATATGCTGAACTTCAATCGAAGGACACTGCAGCTTGCCAAAAAGCTGGGGTGCTACACTTAACCTGCATGAACAAAATAATTGTGAGCATTTTTTAAAACGCAGAGATGTTTCCCATAGTTCTAAGCACACAGTATTTCATGACGTGAGCAGTTTTAAATCTGGATCCAGATGAAATATAACCCCATGACAAAGTTAAGAAAGTCATGATCTGCTATACAGGACACCATGGGCCTCATGTGGACTGCCTTCTGTTCAGCCCATAACCCAAAGAACAAGAAATTCAAAACTGAGCATCTGTTTTAAGCTCTGAATGCAAAAAAAAAAATTTCTGCTTGTCCTTTAACATTCCATACCATCTGCTACCCTTAAACCAACAAACAGCAGTACACAGATTTACAGGTGCAAAAACCGAGTGAAAACAACTGCGGAAAATCTTCTTACATAATAATCTTCAGCACAATCAATGTCAGATTTCGGATAGTTTATTTACAAAATGGTCCGATAAAACATCCCCTCCATACTTACAGCTCTCTGCCACAATACACATGTTGATTTTAGCAATGTTTAATAGCACCATTAGAATATTATTTAAAATCAGGAAGGATCTTGTTGCAGTTACAATGATTCACAATCTTTTACATCCATGGACGAAGTAACTTTGAGCACACTAGGACTGTTTGCAGTTCCACAGTACAGATTCCTGGGTTCACACAAGGCATTTTCAGAATTACCAGTTATGCAAGATACCCATAGAGTCAGTAGCTACTATAAGAATCTTCGAGCCACAAAGTTTAGACTTCCACCATATTTGTATAAAGTTATCTCCATATCGTTTTCAAACAAGGCAATCACGCTGAATACTTTTCCAGTGCTTGTCTTCAAAACAAAAGCAAAAAAAAAAAAGAGAGAGACCAATTAAGAGTTTTGCTTCCACTTCCCCTTGCTTATTCTCAGTTAACATTCTAACCCCAAGTTTCGTTGAACACAAGCAAATTTAACCCACTTATCTGCCACGGCAGATCCGAGACACTGCTGGGAACAGAATGAAGGTTTATTGTACTGCACAGTTCAGCTCTAGCTGGGAGCACGCTACCTACCTACTGATAACAAAGAAAGAGCCATTTCCCTAAGAGGGCACAAAGTGTGTTCTTAGGGGCACATGGTTCCTTTACACAGAACAAAGCTGAAGCCTCCGAGTCACACCCTTGCCTTTACAAGAGCCTGAATGAAGAGACACGACTCAAATTCTACCCTAGTACAGTGCCCATGAGAGGGAAAACAATGCCCAAAAGAACAATCGAGAATTTCAGGCTGCATAATAAGTTACATAAAAAGAACATGTCTATATGTACTTTGGGAAACTTCAATAGCCATGACAAACTTCAGGCAAGACTGTAAGCTTACTGTAAGCTTACTTTCAAAGAGAATTAAGTTTTGGGTTTTTCCTGCTTTCCATCATCAGGATTAACTTTCTTTCCTGTGCTTTCAATCGTCAGCACATTCAACAGAAATTTAACAAAAACTGCAGAGATACCTTAATATCCAAAGTCATTCCGGGCGACAGCTCTGGAGGGAACAATATAGAAAATTGCTCTCTGCCAGTGAGACCCAAAGTACTTGGATTTTCACCAGGAAGAAACTGAAGTGGAGCTATGCCAATTCCAATCAACTGACTTCTATGAACCTTCTCATAGCTTTCTGCTAGGACAGCTTTAACACCCTGCAACAAGACAAGTGGTTTTGTATTTCAGTACAGTAGTCAAAGTGAAATGCAAAAGTAAACTTCAAATACATAAGTGTCCAAAACCTTGCAATTCAAACTGAAGAGTAAAGAGAGTACTTTGTAAGAGTCCTGGTAAGTAAGCAAGTAACATCTTTTAGCTTTACAGCTAGGTTGAAAGTAAATAAGCCAGAGCAGGCCCATAGAGTATGAAATGGAGTTTTCTAACAGGCAGTGACCACGCTGTAGTTAGCAGGCAGAAAATCCCAGACTGAATGTAGCTGCTTCCATTACTCCACATGAATAAATGGCTGACTCTGAATATGTTCCAAGTATTAATGAAAATTGGTCTCCAACAGATAGATACCTAACACCCCAGGGAGACCAGAGGTCAGCACTAGGTTAAGGTCTAATTTATCTCAAAATCTGGAGTCTAAGATGGTAAGGTACATAATTGGGAAATTCAGATTTATCCTGATTAGTGATTCTCTTCTATGAAGATTCTAACAAAGAAATTATTGAGAAGTCTTTGAAAACAGAATGTGGTATTATATTCAAGACTAAGTTTCTAAACACATTAATGCCCAAAACTAAACTATGTTTTTAAGCATTTGCAGAAAGAACAAGAACACAACCCCAAACCCAAACAAAGTAGCAGTACCAGTAAAAAAGGCCCTTTTGCAGCCCAGTCTCTTGAACTACCCAGTCCATACTTCTTTCCTGCAAGAATAATTACAGGCGTGCCTTCTCTCTGGTACAGTTCTGCTGCTTCAAACACATCTAGCTGTAGAATAACAAAGTGAAATAGTTTGAGCAAGTTCTAAATCCGCATCACCATTTCAGAGTAGCTCTCCAAACAAATGTATTCTTACTGTTTGTCCTGATGGAAAGTGAATTGTTTTAGGAGCTGGTTTTCCTATGAACTTATTCAGAAGCTTGATATTTGCAAAGGTACCTCTTGTCATCACAGCATCATTACCTCTTCGAGCTCCATAAGAGTTGAATTCACGAGGTGTGAGTCTAGAATAAAAGTAGTATTTAAAAGGGAATCAGTTATTTTAAAATTATCCGGTTTAAAACGATATTATGATTTTTATAGTAATTATTGCAGCATCTCTAAGTTTTCACTGCAAGATGTAAAGAACAATGTAATTATTATAAATCATGAACAAAATGTGTATATCACTGCTAGATTATTCATGAGAAAAGCTGCAATTTTAAATTAATTTTCTATGACTTTTATAATAAAGTGCTATGAGCAATATGGTACTTAATGGGGAGACTCATCTAGGAAACAAGCCTGTTTACTAATCCTCTTACCTCTACCAATGTACTTATTAACAAGTATTGTACTGAAATGAGAGTTTTTCCTCATAAATCAAACAACCATCCTGGGATGAAAGGCCCATTAATTCTTTCTTTCTCATAATACTACTCATTCAGACCAAATAGTTAGAAAGAATAGTCCATACCACAGGCTGTTTTGTCATGCTTCACTGATACTGTAATGACAGTAGATCTTTGCGGTATAATGCAACAATATCATTTCCAAACTATTTGGCTGAGGTGTGACACTGCATAGCTCAGCACCGCATTGTGTTCTGTGTCTTTTCAGAATTTCAGCAAAGGTGAAAGGCACCCACTAACTGCTGCAGGATGCTCAGTGATGCAGAGGTAAGTCAGAGCACTAATCACATTTAAAAAAAAAATGCAGCCCAGTTTTATAAAACTATGTATGTTTCTGATGTGTTCTGTGCATCTACCTGACTCTTCTTGAGGCCAGTGACAGTAACAGTGACTACCCTCACATTAACAGAAGACCAGTCACCTGCTTGGTAAATCAGTGATTTGTGCTTTGGCATGCATTTGGCAGCAGATGTTACTGTAACAACAGCTATGAGAATGAGTTCTTTTAAGAGTTTGTCTCAGCTGTTTGTTGTAACCTTAGACAGAGACTGCAAGAAAAGTGATTACTGGGACTGCAAGACAAGTGATTACTTATAAACACCAGTAACAGTTACTACGAATATAATTATATACGTTATCCACGTATATAATCCATGTATAATCCCCACTTTATGCAGACAGATATTTATAAAGGAAAGCAACAGTGCTAATCAATTATTTGGCAGGTGAAGCAATCCTCTGATACAATTAGAGCTGTTTAATATGAAAACCCTTACCCTTTGTTAGTCAGATACTTAGCAGCAGCACTACTCCTTGCAATGCTTCCAGCAGGGGATATGTGATCTGTAGTTACAGAATCTCCCAAATAGAGCAAGACATGGGCATTTTCAATCGGTTGTGGTGAAACCGGTTCTTTGGCCTAAGAAGGGAGGGGCCGGGGAGGGAACAACAATAACAAAAAAAAAAAAAAAAGAAACACCTTTTACTTCCAAGACCCTTAGGCATAAACCACATCTGCAACATAGGAAGGCACACTGATGTACAGGCTCCACTCATTGCAGAGATACAAACAGTATTCAAAAGACTGAGAAATATTAGTGATAATCAAATTTGTTCCTTAAACATTGAAGCTTTACTGGCATAGCTATTCCTTTACTTAAATGCAACGCATATAATCTGGTGCACAGATCCATGTACTTACAAGTTTATCAAAAAAGGAAGGACATCTAATATAAGTAGATTTTAAATCCCAGGGAAATAAAGTTGACTCAGGTGCTTCCAGTAAATTCCATCGTTTGTTTCCTTTCTACAAGAAAAAAGTTAACCAAAAAGAACAGAGAAATTGGTTTATGATCTGTTTACATTCTGAAACCAAAGACTTATTAGCAATTTTCTTTTTAATTTTTGTTACATATTACAAGTTACCTCATTGGATATTACTGAAGAATCACTATTTAATACAAGTATCCATCTCAGTTAAGTCCTCCTTGACAGTAATGGAAATAACTTACAAGCCAATCACATTCAACTGGAAGGTATTATAAAGCTACAATAAAACGCAATATTTAAGTTATATAGAACAAAAGACCATTCTTACCTCCATTTTTTCTTTCAATTCCTTAAACATGGATGATATCACACACTCTTCCTCCACTGTGTGAAGTTCTCTTCGCGTGGGCCAAATATCTCGTAAGTAAATACTTTTGCCATTAAAGCCAGTGCCTGAGGAAGATTTTAAACAGAATAGTAATTTTGAAGAATAAAATATTTGACTTAATATTTATATTAGAATATAAATATGTAAACATTCAGGTCTTCAGAGATGGTACCAGATATGCAAAGAATTTCATCAGTTAAGTGGATGCTTTGCTTTAGCTACAAGCAACACCAAATATGACTGTGCTTTCTCTTCAAATATACTGTTTCTGTATACCGAAATGCATGTGAAGAAGCTCTTCTATGTATGCATTAGATGCAGAAATAGAAGATGTAAGGAAATACTTACCCAAAGGCTCAGTTTCAAAGTCTATTCTAACAGTGCCTGCAATAGCATAAGCAACTACTAGTGGTGGTGAAGCAAGGTAGTTGGCACGGACACAGTCACAGAGACGTCCTTCAAAGTTCTTTGTTCCAGACAATACTCCACAGGCAATTATATCACCCTGAAAGGCAGACCCATATATATTGTTCTAGGACTCTGTGGTACTTCAACAGCTTGTGCTATTTTTCGTTGACTAAGTCAGATGTGCTTTTAGCATTCCACTTCAAATATTTATTCTAACACTTCAATTTAAAGGCATTTTGCTCTCTCCCACTACCCTTCCTCCTTCTCCTCCTTTTCACTCTTGACCCTTCGATGTATTCACCAGTCACTTCAGTGAATTCCTCTCCTGCGTTTTATTTCTTTTATTTTATTTCTGCTTCACAGGAGAAAAATGCTGCAGCTGTTTAGACACTGCTGGTTAAAATCACTCAAGCACATAGCTCTTTGAAACACTCCTCTTATTCAGGACACATAATCTACACGTTGCCTCCTCCATAAGATTAGATCCTATGTATTTATCTTGTAATTTATATCTGTATGCTACAAGTACTATTACATTTATTTTACGTAGCAATGAATTACCACAGTCTCCCTCTGACATGCAAATATGCAAAAATGTCACACAAAGTCCAAACCAACAATAAAGCATATTTTGCACAGATTACTGTATTTCTTGATGGCTAACTAGGTGAGAACTGTATTTCTGTATTGAACAAGCTGTAGAGCTTTACCTGTTTTATTGCATTCCTGATGGCTTCTGGCAAGGGGGCAGTGTTTCCAACACAGGTTGAACACCCGTAACCAACAACCTCAAACCTACATTGGAAAAAAACAATCAAGTAACACATTAAATGATCACAAGCAATTTGTTAGCAAAACAGCTTTTTCTTTTATTAGCAATCACTATGAAGATTTTTTTTTTCTTTGGCAATTAAAACTTTTTAGGAAGTGAACAGCAGACACTATATCTCACTGATGCAAGCAGGAAGAATCAAGGTAACATTTGTGTAATCGATCAAAGTAGAGTCAAATAAAATATTTCAAGATGGTGTTAGTTCTGTAAGTAATGGCAAAGCAAAGGTGGTAATATCCCTCACAGAGCACAGCTGGGTACTGTTACAGAATTATGAACATAATCTAATTGTTATTGCTACGAAGCAATCAAAAGCATGCTAAACAACACATAACAGCAGCAATGTTAAGAGAAGACTAACACAGATTGTCTTGGTAAATTTACATCCCACTTCCACTTCTAAAATATACAAACAAGTGCATCCTGTCCTGTAAGACACTTACAGTTAAGTAGATAGCTACTGAAAAAACCCAGAGCTTAGATGAGGTAGAGATCTATACATAGTAAATTGTAAAGTGGGAGTAAAATGGAGTAGAACAACTTAAGTCAGCAAGTAGTTAAAGTGACAATCTACTAAGTTAAGAATTAGCCAGCCTAAAATGAACAGCAACCATATTTATCAACCTGTATAAAACCCCTGCCTACTATTTTCCCAAAATGACAAGTGAATTAGGAGTCACAACTTACCCAAGCTTACTGAGGTATGGTAATACTCCACTTGAACTGAGGTAATGTGTAACCATTCCACTGCCCGGTGATAAACTTGTTCTTATGTAGGGCTTAACTGCTAGGCCAGCTTCAACAGCTTTTTTGGCCAAGAGTCCTACCAAAAAAAAAAAAGAAAAGAAAAGAAAAGAGAGACAGCTTATGTTTTGTATATCCCTTAAAAGAACATCTGTACAATGCTACCTTAGTTAAGAATTAAAAAAACAGATGAGTAGACCTTCAGTTTATTAAGTTATTAAAGCAGCTACTCGCCTGAATAAAGTTTCTTTAATCATAACAATACTATTCAGGTTTTTGTTCCCATTCCTATAATGTAGATGGCCATTTTCTTCTCTGTAAGAAAAATCTCTTTCCCATGTTCTAGCTGACAGTGCAGAACCATTTATTCTTCTTCTGATACAGGCCACAGAGCCCCAAAGGGAAGCTTGCCTTGGCCACAGAGGACCTCAAAAGAGGACAGCAAGGTCTGACAGAGGATTAGCTGTTCTGGGAAAGCTGTAAGCAGGTTGAGAAGGTACGGCATACACTCCTTAACTAGCCACTAAAGCACCGAACAGTTGTTCAGCTATATGGATTTCCTTTCCAGACTTTGCAGCTAACCATAGTTCAAGCTACCATCATCCAGGCTGGATTCAAAGCTAAAGCCCACCTCCTGCATCAACTGTGTCGCTATGTGCGTCCATCTGAAGAAAGCCCTGAAACTGGTTACCTGTTGAAATGCTACCAAATGCAAGTATTTTGTGATTACTATCATTAATACTGTTTTATGACACAAACTTTGTGATTGTATTATTGAAAAGTAACTTTCATTAGGTAACCTCCAGAACATATAACAAGTTTAAGGCTAAAAGCTTAGAGTTTCAAACCTTTAGGTCAAGTCATTACAGAGAATCTACAAAAGTGAAGGTCAAGGCTGTGTAAACATGGGAACATCATTAAGATCAAGTTAGTTGTCACTAGTCACAACATACCTGCAGCAAGCATGACAGATGGATTACAATTATTTGTACAGCTGATTACTGCAGCAATGACAATGCAGCCATGAGAGAGCTTGTATTCATTTCCTTCATACTGAACAGGTACAATGTCATTCTGTTTCTCAGCTGCAATCTGAAACCCTTTAACACCAGACTAGATGACAAAAACACATGTTAGCAGTTATTATAGTACAGAAAGTATGACATCACAGCAAGAGTAAGTGAACCCTCATTTTAAAATACTCAGCTGTCCCATTAGGAACCCTTAAACAGATTTTAAAAGCAGCCCTCAGTTTGTGCCTCTCTCCATGTATACAGTGGTCTCATCCTTCTTTCTTCACAACTGCTTTAACTTTGCACCAGTTATGAACAAATGCCAGTCAAACGATGGCTGATCCCACACTCATTTCCTGCTATACATGAAAGAACAATCCCTCACGAGTACATGTCTAATTCTATACAATACTTGTTTACGAATTAGAAGCATACCCAAGAATTTAATTGGAAGAGGATGATAACTAAAAACAGACTATGTCAATTAACATTTCACACCCTCCAGTCCTTCAGCACTCAGTCATTCTCCAGAGGTGTTTTTCAACCTCAGCCACTCTGTGATCCATGATTGCTCTCTCCAGCACATCTGATCATTCTGTATTACACACCTCATTACAAGCCAAAAAAGCTAAAACCAACTGAAAGAATTTTTACAGTGTCTAACTGTGTATGTTTCTAACACTGCTGCTGGTCTTCAACTTTAATGATAAACACTAAAAATGAAGATGCATTCCTGTATTAGCTGCATTCTTAGATACCTATGCATATTCCTAACCAAAATCATCACCTTCAGAGTAAAACCATTTCCTCTATGATGTCAAGTTAAGCAAATGATTTTTACTTGCAGCTAAGAACCCAGAACACTGATTAGCTGCAAATCTTGAAAAAGTCTTTCTGCATCTCCTTTAAGATATGATGAGTTTTCTTTTCGTATGGTAATTCTGTTTTGGAAATCAGTTAAATACAGCTGTGTAAAAAAACTCTGAAAATGAGAAAACGTTTCCCAAGCTTATACTATTTATTACTTAAAGTTTTCCCCCCCTAGCAATCTAAACTGGGAATTTAAGGATTTTTGGAAGCTCATGTTGCTAACACACCTATGATTTACCAGCTACTACCCTCAGGACACTGGTCAAGCAAGAAAAGAGTATCATTGAATAAGCTGTTTATACAGTAATAAGGGCTCAGCAGGTATGCAAGGAATAAGTAACATAAAATTTATTCACATAGATTATAGGAAGTACCTTTTGAAGAGTACATCAGTTGTACAAACCTTTTCATTTAAGCAGGCTTGGAAGTCACTTTTCATGTTATTAACAGCCACTCTATCTTGGGACCTCTTGGGGCCACTGACATATGGAATTATAGAACTTAGACTAATTTGCACTACCTAAAAAAAATAAACAGAGAAAAAGCATGCATTATCAATCCCAGCCCAACATTACATTGAATATACTCCGGAGAGATCCAGGACCTATTTTGTTTAAAACTTGAATGTTCGAGACATTAAAACTCTCGGCTTCCATTTTCAAGACTGCCCACTGTAAAAGGCTATTCATCTTACTCAAAGCGTTTTAATATTATCCCTAACTTTTCTGCCATCCATAAGACTTACCAGATCACTCAGAAGCACCAGGAATTCAGGATCTGTTAGCTGACAAGAACATTATCATATTTCCCTTCTTTCCCCCACCCTCTCTACATTTTGCAAACACACTCAGCTTCTCAAAGTTGTGAGTTAATAAATGCAACTTTTATTGAAGCAATGAAAATTACAGCGGGGGACAAAATCGTTAAATCAGGAGTAGTTATTTATTATGAGAATCAAGCACACCAAAACAAGTCATTTCAAGCATACCTGGGAATACTCAGGTTCTCTGGAAGAACTCTCATCATTTCTAAATAACTTCACAGCTTTAAGATATGCTTCCATGACCTCAAGCTTGGCCTTGTCAAAACCTTAGGAAGGTTGTTTCAAACATGAGAAAAGTCACATTAAAAGAATAAATAAAAAGACACAATTCTCAGAAATTAAGTCTGTTTTAAGCATATCACATCAAGTACTTTGTTTCAAGGCACACCACTTCCATACATCAAACTCCAGGAGCTATTCAAGAATGATACATGAATTAAAATACTTTTTTTTTTAAATTGGCTTAACTTTCCTTCTTATATCAAGGAACAAAAGAAGCTGTTCCAACACTAGCAGCTGTAACTCTAATTGAATTTACAGATTTGTCCCTGAAGTCCATAAAGCTTTTCTCTATTAAGATTTACTTGTTTAATACAGATCATGTGCTTAGTTGATAATAGCCAGTATTGCTGGCTACTGTTAGAAAATGTTTCATTTGCTCTGCATTGACCAGACAAACCATGTCTGCTACTAAATTACAAATGTTAAACTCATATTTAAAAGTGACCGATTTCAGTTTCAGAAAGGCTTACTAATGTGAATGAGCTTCTTTTGATATCTGTTACCCTGTGACTTCCTCTATTTGCAGTAGCTTGATAAGGAATTGACATCCTTCTAGTTTAGCTTGAAATTAATGCTCTTCAAAGGAAAAAAAAAAATCTTTGTGAAAAAAATCAGGAACATGTTGTGATTTGTTTTACAGTTTCCCTTATTTCTAGTAATCACTTTAGATTTTGAAGGGAATCTACAGGGGGTTAAGGGATTCATTTCATATCAACAAGACTTGTATTCCATATACTTTTCAAAATATGAGAATTTTCTTAGTACTGTTCTGTTAAAAGTTTACATATGCCTTCAAAAACAAGGACACTGGATGTTGAAAAATAACATGGTGTTAGTAAATCAGGTATTAGACAAATGAACCAGACTGGCCACAAACTTCAAGTGCAAGTCAGCTACCCACATGCCAGTGTTGTGCATACAGAAACTACAGCTTTGCTTCAATACATGGGATACATGGAGACAAAACAGGCCACAAGAAAACATCCGTGACAATAAAGCAGGTAAATAACAGAGACCCAAATGCCACATACTAACCATCCCACAAAACTAGCCAACAGTAAATACATACAGTACAATTTTTGTGGTAGGTATTACTCAGATGCATGAGATTCTACTAATGAAGCATGAGATGCTTCTAAAAATTGTAGCCAAGTATATCCCATGACACAGCCCGTTACTGTACAGCAGAATTTTATACATTAAAGCCACAGGAGAACTCTGCAGAAAACCACTGTTTAAGAACTATGGAGTTTAAGCAAAAAATGTATTGCCACATAGCTAAAACACTATTACAATGAATCACTATTTTAATTTCATCTTTACCTGTATGCTTTAAGTGCTTCAATGTCACATTATCAACAGGGAAAAAGCTCAGAATAGCACCATATTCAGGACACATATTTGCTATTGTGGTTCGGTCTGCTACAGACAGCTGGGAAACTCCACTCCCAAAAAACTCAACAAATTTTCCCGCAACATCAGCTTGCTTAAGATGCTGTTTAAAAGAACACACAACAACATGTTATGTTAAGAGGTACAATGCAAGCAATGTTTATTGCAACAATTCGAAATTTGCAAGTCATGAACATTTAAAACAACACCCTTAACATACTGGGTTCTAAAAATCTCCACTGGAAATTGGCAGAATAAAACACACCTCCATCTGCAACAGAGTTCTTCACATTTCCTAGTCAAGAACAGATACAACGCTTCTTAAGGCATCATGCCAGAAAGAAGAATGTATTTTCAAAGCCATCGCAGCTCCTCAGTGCTTTGATGCTAGCTCTTCCCCTGCTACTACAACAGTGACAGTTTGTGCCACCCTGGCAAAACCCTGTGTTCAGAAAATATCTTCTTGAGTTTTACCAGCTTACAACCACAGATAGAACTTGTGGATTTCAGAACGAAAAGGGTATCCAGAAAAAGTTTCTGAGCTAGAGAGGAAGCCTACATGCTGCCAGCAGGAAAAAAATGGAAAACAGGGCTTCTCTCCCCCGCCCCCAGCCCTGCACACATACTTTTAATTATTTTTCAGTGAAAGAGGGCCTGTAAATAAACCACTAAGGAGGGAAGAGAAAAAAAACCCACTACTTTGGAGGAGTATGAAATAAAAATGGTTTGAGACTATTTGTATCTTTCTGCACTGCCATGATTAAAGGTATAATAATAGTCCCAGCGTTTAATTCAGTTCTCAAACACCACGGGTAGAACTTCCAACAAACTTTGATTTATTTGAAAAGGCATCGAACTCTTACCTTTGTAATGCTTACAACAATATCTATGGATGTCGCAAGGGGGCTGGCTGTGCCTGTCAGCTCACACCCAACCACCTCAGGCAAGGTGAGAGTCACTGGCATCCCCAGCATCACTGCTTCTGTTTCAATCCCCCCAACACCTGGAAGAAGAATATTAGATTGCTTTTCATCAGCTTAAGTAATTGACACTAAATATGTTGAGATCCTAAAATCTAATAAACCCCTTTCTATTAAGCCTAAAGGCTACAGCAAGAAATGTAGAAGTCCTCTGTTAAATATTTGTACATGGAAAAATAAAATCAAGCAAGACTACTGCTGAAGTTACACTTCAGTCAACCAAAAAATATTTTATATCTGAAATTAGCTTTCCAAGAGAAAAGAAACCTTCAGACAGATTTTACTCTGCATTACAAACATCACTTATTTGAGTACCAATTGGGTTTTGGCTATTTTCTCTTTAAATTACAAAAAGCAGTTTCTCAATGGAAAGAAACGTTAGTTGAGATTAGACAAAAACCAGTCTGAAGAATAATTCAAGACGGTTTGTTATGCTTAAGGTAGAAATATCCAGTGGGAAGAAAGTATTTCTCAGTAACATTTTAGTATGCCTTTCAAAGTGCTATCAAGTTATTCTTAGCATACTTACCCCAGCCCAAGATACCCAAGCCATTTACCATGGTTGTATGAGAATCTGTGCCAACCACGCTATCTGGATAGAGGAAATCTTTAACTTCAAACACAACTCTTGACAAATATTCCAAGTTCACTTGGTGCGCCATTCCAGTCTCAGGTGGAATTACAGAAATATTCTTGAAAACCTTGGAACTCCACTGTAATTTTTCCAAAATGAGAAAAAAAAAAAGAGTTGCATTTTTAAAAAGGTATATTCAATTCTAGAACATAACTGAAAAGACACACTAACATACAATAAAACAGTACTTGCTATTTATGCGAGTGGCTTTTGCTCATTTGTCAGAGGTACATGATCCCCTTGGATTCTACACATTCTTAATCATCAAAATCATTCATTCAGTTCCTGTTGAAGGCTGAATCAATAATTCATACCTACCTTTCAAAAGCAGGGCTGCATAAATCTCTTGCCTTCCAGTTCACACAACTGATCTGAAGCACAGCTAACACTAGTATTAGGAAACAGAACCTAAGCACTTGTATTCACAGCAGAATTTAGTTTAGGTTATACACTCCCGGATGAGACTGAAGACGCAATTTAGAGAAGTGTCTTGCTACACGCAAACTCGGGATGCTAGATTTTAAAAAAGCTGATGTGGAAACTTGTAACAAGATTCAACCTGGCTGTTTCCCTCTTTAATAATGTAAAAGCTAATTTGCAACTTTAAGAAACCTCCTAGTCTACCTATATGAAAAGATTTTTAGATCTCTGCATTGGATTCCTACACCATGTTAAACTGGTGGATGGGGATCAAATGGCAATGTTGCAGATCCCTGGCTAACAACAAAGCCGCCGATGTTCCTCAAACAAGACTTCCATTAAAAACAAGGTTAGCAGCACTGCTGACTACTTTGAGAGCAGCAATATCTCAACATGGGCTTCTGGTCAACACTTCCAACTTCAGTAAGATTTGTAAGAGAAGCATGGATAAATAACGAACCTTTTTTCCAGAAACTCACGGCAACTTAAAGTACTGAGCTCATTAAAAAGCCTAATGCTTCATAAATACCTACTTTGTCCACCACCTCCACACTGACAAGAACTAAAATCAAACAGTGTAAACTTTAAGTAAGAATTACAAAAAATTATCTCCCCTTTAAGTGACACCTAGATTTCAAACTTCCGCTGCCTAACAATCTTTAGATTCAAAGTCACAAACCGTGTTATTAGCAAATTTTCAGTTCCCATATTAAATTCAGATTTGAGAGTCTGACATTTCCAAATGATTACATTTCATTTATCATCTAAACCTGAGCACTGGTAGACAAATGGAGCAAGCTCTTAAAACAACCAAAACACAACACAAACCCCACACGTACACAGACATACCTTAAAAAATTGAAGCCTCTCTCTATTTCTGCCAAATTCCATCTCTTGATTTTTCAATACTGTCTCAGGCCTAGGAAGATACCAAGTTTATAAGCACTGTCATAATTTATTTCTAATTACAGAAGAACGAGTTGTTATTTTTGCTTGTTCGATGAAAGACTCATTTAAGCCTGCAGCACAATTTGAAGTGGATATTAGAACAAAGGTAATTCCTTCCTTGCAGCAAGCTTTCTGTAAACAGTGATAAATAACTGATTTCATCTGTGCTGCGCTTGAGAACATGTTTATTTTAGGTATAGTTTGCCTAAAGCATTTGATCTCAAAAATAGTAATTTTAAGAGCTCTATTCCAAGCATATACTGCAAAACACAGAAGCTTTTTTTTTTTCTAATCAGTAGTCTTACAGGTTGCACACCTCAAAATCCAATACAGTAAAGAACAAAGATGTTCACTAGTTCACATAAAACCACTCTGTGTTCAATACTAGCCCTTTAGCAACTCAGTAGAACATCAGGACAACTGTAACTATTGTCCATTTATGTATTTTTTGCCTCCAAGCCACGATTTTTTCTTCACAAGTACTCATCAGTACAGTCTCATAAAACGAACCATCTTTTCTTAGCAAGTGTTATTTATCAAGATACTGATACTCATTATAAAGGAGTAATCCACAATTTAAGAGGAATAACCTCTGCTTTGAGAAGGCGGACAAGGAAGGGAGCACACTTGCTTTGTACCAGGAAGTCCTCAATTTTCGAGAGGTGTATTTTACACCATGACCTTTCCCTTTCTTCTCCGCAGTGTCAGAAGGTTAGTGGCTACACTGCTTTGCAAAGCCCCGAGGGATACTCATCATTCACACTGCAGCTTAATAAATACCACTGCTGTTTTGCTGCCAGAAACATCAATATTGCTGAAAACATAACTAATTCTGCATTCCTACACCTGTACTGAGCACGAATATTTGCATACCTATAAAAAATTAACAAGACCATCAGCATCGTATCACTGTGGGATACAGATCTGATCAGCTTTTAAATTCTACACCTGTCTGGCACAGGAAGATAGGGAACTGAACAGATCAGACAAAAGAGGTGGCAGCTGAAAGAGGAAGATGATTACATGTAATTGTCATAGATGGAATGGTACGCAATGATCTGTTCATAATATTGAAAATCTGGAAGAAGCAGATAGATGAGGTTCCCATGGGCCATTACATACAGGCAGGATATTCATTGAATTTCGACTCTGTGACAGATGGACTGTGATTCTGCAGAAGCTGGGGGATGATGGATAGGGTAGTTCTTAGTTCATCTTTAAGAGCCAGAGACTTTTGAAAAGTTCTCACAGAAAAACTGAAATTTACTTTTAGAAATAAGTCAATGCTTCACTGATTTATTCACTGAGGTTTACTTTGTCACACACAAAGGACTACTCCTATGCTTTGTCGTCCCTGTAAAGGGAAGTCTCAAAATTTCATTTAAAAATCACAGCCGTGAGTCACAGTTGGCCATCCACACTGTGTTTAGTAAAGCCCTTCTTGTAAAAATAAAGATTTGTTGTAGACTAATTCAGATCTGCTACATCAGACCACCTTCTAGATGCTGAAGCCTGTCTGTGGCACATGTGAAGATGAGTACAGAAAGCTGTTTGGAAAAAAGTAGCATATCTAGAAACTGTCACAGGCAGTGTTTAACAACACAGAAGGGTACAAACAATTAAAAAAAAGGAAGCTTTCATACTCAGGCACCGGCTGCAGATGGAAAGGACAGAGGATAGGTGTGTTCTCAATCTGCGCAGAAAATTGTCCTGAGTGGCGACCCGAATCTCCGGCGCTACACGGCCCCTTGCAGCCCGTTTGTCCCCTGCAAGGCAGCTTCCGGGGCTGTGCCTTAAGTGGAGAAAGCTTTGCCATCGGCTTCTGTGAATCACCACCTCCAGGGTTTGGAGCATTCTGTATTGCACTGTAACGTTCAATAGAAGATTAATTTAGACATTAGGAATTTTGCCTTTTTTCCTTTGTTTTTTCAATCCCTTCCACAGATTATAAAATATCTGAAAAAAAAAGTTATTTTACTACAACCTTGTTGCAAAGTACACTACCACTGGAAAAGCTTAGTTAAGTAATGTAGCATGGTAATAAGTGAACTGAACTGGATCATCTCAAAGATTAACATCACATAAACAACTTCTTCTATTTGTTCACAACAGACCAGAATCTTTATAAACAACATTGCAAAGGCTAAATGTGGGGTTTTGAACTTTGAAGGTGTGGGTAGAGCCTCATCTAAGCCGCAGACCTACCGAACATGTTTCTTTTTTTAAGACAGTGCTGTACACGTTCTGTTAAATCCACAGAGGAATGATTACAGTCAAAGCTTTCTCAAGGAAAGAAACGTAACTTTATTGTCTAATTAGGCTTTTTATACAAATTCTCAAAGGCTCAGATAAATTTTATACACTATTAAAGTCAGTCAGAAGACATAGAAGTTGTGGGTTTTCTTTAAAAAAAATAAAGCCCATATAGCATGCTACTCTATTTGTACAACATTCAGTCTTCGCATGACAGCAAAGAAAGCTTGTTGTGAAAAATGAATGATTTTTTACCTCGCAATATTTACCAAATCATGGATTTGTAATTAAAGCCACTGCTTTCTTCTGCTTCAGTAACAGAGAAAGATACTTAGTTATCGAATTACAGGATATTGAATGGCCTTGGAGAATACCTTGTCTAAATCCCAACTTAGTCCAGGAGCCTCTGATCAGCAGGAGATGGAAGCTATATAAAAGCAGCACAAACCATCCCATAGCAAAGGGTTTCTTATCATAGGCCAGCAGCTGCTGAGATCCTGTAATCTTTCCAAAAATGAAACTACAGAAGCTGGATTTATCATTACAAAGCAGCATGTTGAGACCTCTTGCCAACACTTGGTCTTTCTGATAATTTTAGGCTAGCCTAATTGCAGTCAAATCAGCTGTCCCTCCAGACACAGGAATGGACAGACCACAAAAGCGAAACAAAGCACATGCAACACAACAAATCATTTGTAGCTTCTGACTCTTCACCCTTCTACAACTAACCTAACTGAAATCCTGTATGTATTTGGAAGGTCTACAGAAACGACTCATACACCCATGTCCGTTTGACCACAGGCTTCTTCCCCCATGAACTTTTAAAATTCCCAAAGAGCTTGAAAAATTTACACAATTCTGCATGAGTCTGAAAGGCTCCACGATGGAAGGGCAGGGGAGAAGGTGGAGGGGAGTTGCAATATTTTCTGTTTACTTCAGCAAACATCAAATAAAAAAAAATGTGTTTTTCCTCTTCTGCAGTATTATGTTTCTAGCAAAAGGCAGCCCCAGGCTGTTTTCGTCACATTACTGCCTCTCAGAAAAGGAAAACCACGCTGCTAGTTTTCCACTCCCAATACTCTTCCAGACTCCTAGAAGTACACTTCTCTCTCTGTAAATATATGCAGCCTTTTTTAATCTGTTGTAAAATCCAGGCCCATTAAAAAAAATCAGTCACAAGCTATGGGCTGAAATGACAGTCTTTCAATACATCCAGTAGGATCGCAAGCCATTTCTCTGGACCTGTGATAAAGCAGTCACATTTAAAAAAAAATTAAGGGGCAAAGTAAAATTACAAACTCCCTCTGCCTCATTCTGTTTAAGACATAGTCTTTCCTGGAAACCACGACAGACCCAGTTATTTCTGCAGTCTCTTGCGCAGAATTTGGGTTGTCAGTCAGCTTCATCCATAACCCCTCACAATCATTCTTTCTCTCCTTCAAGAGTTATTCTATCCATTTTTATCCAGCCCTCTTTCAGATACCATCTGAAGGTTTGCTCACCCTGAGAAGAGAAAGCTAAGGGAGTTAACTGTAGTCATCTACAACCTAATAGGAACTGCAGAGAAGGCGAGGCCTGACTTCTCAGAAGTGCACAGTGAAAGGACAAAAAAAGTCACAAGGTGCAGGAAGGAAGGAAGGATACAAGGAACAAGAAGGTCACGGGGAGGGTGGTTAAGCACAGGGATCCACACATGACAAACAATTTGATGGGACAGTACCAAGACCAGAGTGAATCCATACTTCAGTGTCAGACAAAAACGTATGGCTCATCAAAAAAGTGAGGTACGTTACCATTTGCTGAAATCAATCTGCAGAGAATGGTCAACAGTGAGATCAGTTGGGCAGGCAGGATTGACTTTCACAGGATCTCCTCCAGCACTCCTCACAGCTTCCCTCATGGCAGCAAAATCCACCATTGCTGGAATTCCACTAACAGACAGAAAAACAAAATAGTATAACAACATGGGACATTAGCTCACTAAAATATACAAGCTTCTTTTTAATTTTAACTTTATTTAACTCTAGATCTACCTAAGCTCTATTTCAGATAACAAACCCCTACTATTCTATTGTCTAAATTTTAAAGATCTTGAAACATTTTCAAAAGTTAATGGAGTTGGTACTCATTCACAACAAACAAAATGTTTGAAGATAACATACCAAACAAAAATATAGAAACATCTCAAAGACAACAGTTACATTTCTCTTTTGTCTTGCTATGCTTCTGAACTGTGATGGTACTTTACTACCAAATTAGTTTTTAGGTTATTACCTTTACCATACAACCTTGCTATGCAAACAATGCTGGTGTTTTACATTTTAACACCTTCACAAGTATTATTACTCTTCTTCTAGAGCCAGCCATTTCTGAAGCAAGCAATAGCTTGCTTTAAATAGCTTGTTGAACAGCAACAAGAAGAGTTTTGTAAAAGGCTATTACATAGATAACTGAAGTACAGAACTGAGAGGACAGTTTATGTTATGTTTATATAACACAGTACTACACAAGTCTTCCTGACTTTGCTTGGTAAGCAGAAGTGACCTAATTTTTATATCACAATTCCTCTTTTTAATTATATCACTTCTTAATAAATATATAGTTAATGAGTCAGCAAAACAGCTTAAATTTAATATTTGCCAATTGGTGAAGGATTGCCCTTTTAGCTACTCCATACTCAAATCACGAAGAGAGTTAATATCTTAAGAGACTTCTTTTTAAATATATGTATTATTCATAGATTCAACTGTATTACATATACTTGCAGTAATTAATCTTCAGTTATCTCAAGCAAGAATTCCATGTATTTCAGTGAACTGTCAGCCACCTGGCTACAGCCAAAATGTCACCACTTGCATGCATGTTTTGGCTCTTATCCTGTAAAGTGTTCCTTGTAGGCCTGCAGCTTCAGCCTCAACAACTTGCAGCAAAACCAGGGCACCCTACAAAGAACTCCTATCCTTGCACCACATGCAATTATCATGAGGAATCTGCTGCATAGCAGCAGCAGTGCACAGGTTTCTTTTCAGAGAAAGATATACTTCAGTATCAAAAAGCTGGGTGCTATTTATTTTTAAGCCAAAGAATTGTACATACAACTCTGAGTTTACACAGATTACTTCAGTGGTTTTGGCGTGCACACACACACTTACGTAAAGTCTTGAAGAACAACTCTGGCAGGACAGAAGGGCACTTCAACATTATTCTGTTTTGTTTTCCAGTCTAAGATGTTCATAGCATCTGTTTCTTTCACTAAGAAGCCATCGCAGTTACGGATACTGGATTCAAACAACACTCGTATGGAATAAGGCAGAGTATCTAGGGTAAAGCAAAGAAACTGACTTAATTAGTGCAACACCTCCAGCTTACGCAGGTTTTTTTAAAAATGACAATCTCCCATTCCTAAAGAATTTCACTTTGCTAGGGACTGGCAGGATGAGGGCTAGAGCAGCCTTCTTCTCCAGCTGCCTTTGGGATTGATCTCCATTACACAATATGGAACAGTGAGTTGCATAACGTACACATTGCAGAAGATGAGTTATCCTAGGGGATCGAAATGGAAGACACCCACGGCTGGGCCGCACTGTGTTAAGACAGGGACACTTGAGAAGGTAAGGTATGCTATGCTGGCAGGAGAGGTGCAAGGAATCTTGAGCTGGGATTACTGATCAGAGTTGGTGAAAAGCAGCAACAATTTGAATATCCAAAAATATTTTTTAACTGTAAATGTCACCTTTTCATTACTTGAAACATCAAGCCAAAAGCATCCAATGCCAGAATATTTATTTTTTTTAAATAAACAGTGATATGAAGACCAGAAACTATTCTGCCACATGCCCTAAAATTAAATACATTTCATAAAATGTAAAGAAGAACAACATTTCACTAAATACAACTTTAGTTAGTTTGTTACTGATCTGGATTAAGGTATTGACTAGAAGCAGCTTTAGGGCACAAAAAATTTTGAGGAACTGGAAATGAGAATGAAAAAAACTGGGAGGAGGAAAAAGCAGCAGATGTCACTATTCACTGCAAACAAACAAAAAAAGTCAAGATTAATTCACATTTCACCCCAGATCCCATTATTTTCAGCACCACTCAAGCAGGCAAATGACTGAGAACAGTGAGACATATATAAAAAGTTAGTTGGAAGAAAAGGGTGAAACAAGTAATTTCAGGCTTTAACAAAAGTTAGATTTGGTGGTCTCAACCTAATCCAGTGGTTTGTCTACACACTATTAACACAGGATTTGCTGACTCCATTCTCATTGTGTGTGTCTCAGATATTATCCACTGTTGTCTAATTAGCCAAGTCACTCAATGTAAGAACGTCATCAAAAACATGTCTAATAGCTGTAATGTCACCACTTACTTAAAAGCCAAGTTACAAGAAGAAAATTGTTTTACGTTTTCTTGGGTTACGAATAATACACAGTACATCCCTACAGCAAAACCTAACTGCTCAACGGGCTGCTCAGCAGCCATCAGCTATGGAGAAGCAACTGCCCTCTATCAGGCACTGGCAAGCTCCCATCTGCAATATTGTGTATAGTTTTGGGCCTCCCAGGATACAGGAGATCAAGAAATGAGATCACATCCAGCAAAGGGCCTTCTAAGATGGTTGTGGGGCTGCTGTACCAGACACACAGGAGCAGCTGGGAGACCTGGGTTTGCTCACCCTGAGAAGAGAAAGCTAAGGGAGTTAACTGTAGTCATCCACAACCTAATCGGAACTGCAGAGAAGGTGAGGCCTGACTTCTCAGAAGTGCACAGTGAAAGGACAAAAAAAGTCACAAGGTGCAGGAAGGGAGGAAGGATACACGGAACAAGAAGTTAAGCACAGGATCCAGTGAGGCGGTGGAATCTCCATCCTCACAGGTTTGCAGAGCTCAGTGGAGAAAGGCTCTCCAAGTTAGCACTAGTCCCACCAACAGGCTGGACTAGATCTCCAGATGCACTCTCTGCCCTAAATCATCCTGAGCTCCTTCTAGCTTCCATTTTCCCCCTAACTGAAAACTAAAATACTAGAAAATCAGATTCAACCTAGCATATTGGCAAATAAATCAATTAACATTTACATTAGTAATCTAATTAATTTAAACAGGCACTTATTGTCAGTTTTCAGTCAGAAGCCCCAAGGCAGAGGGCAAACAGGTAAAACCCAAAATTAATGTTCCAGTAACACATGCAATAAGCAATTCAGATGCTGGATTTGCTATCAGTGCTGTCCCACACTGTATCTAAATTGTATTTAATATCTTGCTAATATATAGTGCATATGAGGCTTCCAGCTTCTGCACAGAAGTTTCTATCTAGTCTATTTAGACTCCTCCTCCAAATATCTTCAGGAATATCTGCTGCTGCTCCAAGTGTTATGGCCCACCTTAGCAGAAAGTAGTATTTCTATTTTATGTTAGTTTATATTTCTACTCCTGTCACAAGGCTTTTCAAAAAACTGCTGTAGAACTGACTGGTTTTATTACTACCACACTACTGCTTCTTCCTGGGCAAAGCCACAAACAGAAGCGTTCTACCTCCTCATGTGCTTATCTGAAAGATTAACTTCATTATTACAAGTAGTAGAAATTTGCAAGAGCACACAGCTGTTGCACAAAAGTTTCAGCAGCCGTTGTGCACTA
The DNA here is from genome assembly GCF_031877795.1 of Strix aluco. Lineage (NCBI taxonomy): Eukaryota > Metazoa > Chordata > Aves > Strigiformes > Strigidae > Strix > Strix aluco. The sequence goes on from NC_133942.1 coordinate 7,325,284, forward strand.
GCTTCCCTCTCTCTTCCCTTCAAACAACAGGGAAGTAATTACTGCTGTCAAATATGGGGTAAAAGTGAAATATCCACTGCTAATTTTTTAGTTAAGAAACACATCACATCCTGTGAATACAGGAGAGTAATTCAGACCTTGCAAAACTGAAAAAAAACCCAAATACCTTTAATATGTAGCTCAGGTAAGTATTTTAGGAGTTTAACATGAAAGCAAAGCAAGAGAATAATGAAAGTATATTTTGATTATCTGCCAGAGTAAGGCCTATTCTAGCTGACACTGATCTATAGCTCTCTCCATCTGCATGTATTCCCCTCCCCCATCACATGGGCACACACTTTTTATTTTTCAAAAGGCACCCAGACACAAAGACCCAGTAAAAGTCTTCTGGGCATGCATCACTTCGTGCTGTATTACATACTAATGACACGCTGAGATTAAGCAATTGTATGAATACCACAAAACCTTATCTTTCTGCAGCAATTGCAGCAGAAGCTATGTTCTAGTAAACACACAATTACCCACTATCTGAAGTTGCTGGTAAGGTGAAAGTAGAATACCAAGAAGCAGTACAAAGTTATAACAGAAACTGTATTTATTTTTGAAGTACTACACTGAAGTTCTCTGTCACTTCATTTGTCACAGAAATTATTCTGATTTGGAGTATTGCTGAAAACACCAGCAACACCTATACTTTCTCCCTTGCTGAAAAAAAGCTACATGAAGTATTACCCCCTGTCAGCTTCATAAAGCAGTAACAGATTGGAAAACTACAAGCTTTCAAATACACCTATTAAGAATTCACAATATACGACTGCATCTCCTAACATTTTACAGCAGTAAGTGGTGCATCTTTACTGCTGGTACCATCCTAATTACAAACAACTAAAAAGGATCATTACCATACTTGGCGCCTCCAAGCTTTGAGACATTGTAGAACTTCTTTTGTGGATAGTTTTCTAATGCTTCAATTACGGGCTGGTAAGGGCTTCCTGGGGGGAAAAAATAAACAAACAAGAAAAGTTACAGCCATAAAAGAATGGAAGGTTTGAGCACTGATAGAGGACTCTTAAGAACAGCTTTCTATTTCTGATTTTACCATAAAGAACGTTCCTCTAGGACCGTAAGTAAATCATAATATGAAAATGTTTCTAAATGGATCGAGACACCTAATGATGTAGATATGTGACTAAAAAGAATTTTAAAAGTATCTGTAATACCAGGTATATACAGGTCATGCAAGTAATCAGCACAGTCACACGCCTGAATACGTTTGACCTTTATTGTCTCAGTTTACCATCTACTGAACAGGATAAATGCACGTCACTAACTCAGATAAGAGATACAGGTTTTAATGTAGTAGAAAACATAAAGCATTAAGTACCAGACTAATGACGAGCAAACAAGAGACAAAAATAAACCTCGTAACGGCAATTAGGTGGAGAGAATAAATAACTTCTTGAGAAGTAATGGTTCACAAAAAGAACGTTTTAATTCAGTTGCTAGCAAACTAAAGGGACAGTGCCAATGATATACTCCCTCAGGCCTAAAGAACTTTATATAGTAAGAGTTTAAGGAAATAAAATCTAGATTACAAACGGTGGGGAAAATGGTGTTAGATCTGCCATCACTGAGCTGCTCCTGTGAGCACAAATACCAAACGCTGGGTCTGCCGCAGAACACTTACCCTTTGTTTGCTTTGATCTTAACACACCACAGTTACACTTTCGTTGCAAAGCAAATACATCATCATCAACAGCTAACAAAAACTGCGTCACTTGAACATCTAAACAACTAGGATGAACCCCCAAATTAAGCCGAGTACCGCTTAGGCCTCAGCCCTACGAGCAAAAGATCCTTTACGGGCACGACATCCCTCGCTCGCCGCAGCATTTACAGCGGAAGGAGCCCAAAGAGGGACAAAACCGGTCGTCAGGAATAACGGGAGGCCCGGCGGGACGGGCTTACAGCCGCGGCCAGGCGCCCCGGGCAGCCGCCGGCGAGCCCCGAAGCCGGCCCCACCACTGCCAAGAACAAAGCGCCTCCCGGGAGGGGGTGGGGGGGGGGGGGGGGGGGGGGTAGCCGCCGCCGGGGGCGGTAACGGGGCCGTGCGGGGGACGGCGGGTGCCCCAGAGCCGCGGGGGGGCCGCCCGCTGCAGGCCTAGGGCAGCGCTCCCGCACAAAGCGCCGCCGGCGGTCGCGCAGCAGCAGCGGGCG